>NC_047142.1:4848087-6298373 GCF_009829125.3 Periophthalmus magnuspinnatus | reverse complement strand
ATTTTTACAAAACATTACTGACCTTCCCTTTTTTTCTTTGGAAAAACTCAGATAGAAGGGGACATGAGCAGTAGCAATTTTATTGCCCCTGATGGGAGCATGCAAATAAGAAAAGGGATTAAACAAATTGTCAGGACAGTGCTTTTTACAGAGTAACTTAAGGATAAAGGTTGACAGGACATAAAATTAGGAAGACACTTACAGTTTACATACATGTGAGTTAATAGAGCATAATAATAATTCAGATTCAGTAAGGAGTACAAATGCACAACATTAGGAATATAAACACAAGCTTGCAGATGCTGAAAAAACAGGTAAGCCTCACCTGTTGTTTTTCTTGTTATCAAGCTGATTGTCGTTGTCTGCCAAGTTGAGAGAAGCCAGAGATACACTGGACACAGAGTATCCTCGTGGACGCACTCCTGACAGAACGCAACCACAATGACACCATATTTCTGCTATACTTCTCCTACTTCTGTATTAAGAATGTTTGAATATTTTGTGTATGTGGCTGAATATTTTGTGTATGTGGCTGAATGTTTTGTGTATGTGGCTGAATATTTTGTGTATGTGGCTGAATGTTTTGTGTATGTGGCTGAATATTTTGTGTATGTGGCTGAATATTTTGTGTATGTGGCTGAATGTTTTGTGTATGTGGCTGAATATTTTGTGTATGTGGCTGAATGTTTGTGTATGTGGCTGAATATTTTGTGTATGTGGCTGAATATTTTTGTGTATGTGGCTGAATTTTTTGTGTATGTGGCTGAATGTTTTGTGTATGTGGCTGAATATTTTGTGTATGTGGCTGAATATTTTGTGTATGTGGCTGAATGTTTTGTGTATGTGGCTGAATATTTTGTGTATGTGGCTGAATGTTTTGTGTATGTGGCTGACCTGTGGCTCTGGCTGGTGTAGAGGACTCCAGGACGTCTCTGTGAATGGACTTGGGCCTGGCTTTCTTTTTCAGACTTCCAGATCGAGGTTTGACCACTTCATCCATGTCGTTCATGAGCTTCAACTGATTCCGTCTTAAAAACTCACATTTGATGTATTCACGTCGTGCCTTGTCTTCTTCTTTCTTTTGCTGCTCCTCCTCTGCTTTTAACCTGAACAAACACAGTTAACAGTTTACTTTACATTTCAGAATAAGACCTACCATGAGTTGAAAAATCATAATATCATGATGCCATTTACTGTATGCATTTTCTTTTCCACAAGGTCTAATAATTTAAAACAAAGTCAAACCAACCGTGCAGCTTCTTTCCTCTGCTCCTGATCCAGCTCTTGTTGCTGTTTCCTCTCCTGAGCCTCTTTCTCTCTCCTCAACCTCTTCTCCAGTAGAGCTGCTTTCTTTGCCGCCATATCCTCTTCTCCTTTCACATCATCCTAGATTTTGGTGGGGCAAAAGTAATATTGCTAATAATACATATTCTCATATCCACATGAATGACTTGAATTTTTGTATATTTAGCCAAATGCAGTGTATTCTTTCTCACTGGATTACTGGCAAAATACACAAGTCCTTTATCTCTCTAACTAAACTGTTTGGTCTATGTTCATGGTGCGTAGTTAGCCTAGATTCACATTGTATTGTTTTTGATAATCTCATGGTTGAAGGGGCACAGCCCAGCACATGTTATGTCAGAGTGACAATCCCTTTCAAGCCTGCATTCATCCTCACAGCATTTTTACAGTAAATACATGTCCATGAATGTACTTCTATTTATTGTATGTAACAGTAAAAACAGTACTTCAAAAACATTTTTCAGTACTAAGCACAGTTTATATTGCTATATTGTGGCCTACCTTGAAGAAGAATCCACAACACATTTTTTGCTCAGCCACACAAATCTCTTCCCCTGTGTCTCCCTCTTCATCCCCAAGTTTGAGTTCAGACAAAGCGACTTCCACCAGGTCACTTCGGTCCGGCCGACATTCAAACTTTGCCCCTTCTTGGACCTTTGACAGGGGCTGCTGCAGCACCTCTGCTGGTTTTGTTTGTGTGACCTTCTTTTTAGACAAACTCTGTGCTGCCTGTTTGTTGTGGTCCTGTGTCTGAAGTTGTGGAGCTGCTTCTCGAGCGCCTGCACTCTTTTCTGCACACTCCTCTTTGGCAGTTTCTTTATTGTCTTTATCATCACAGTTTTTGACTTCATCTGTTTTTTTCATCATGCCCCAAGTAGGCAAAGGAGCTGAGCTGTGACTGCTGTGGGCTAAATCGCCTGAGCCTGGGCAGGCTGTCCACTGAAGTGGGCGTGTTCAGCATTCGACTGAAAGGTGTGACCTTTAAGTCATTGGGGCGAGGAGTTCGAGGTGTCCTGGCGTGGAAGGAGGCTGGTCTGCGCTTGAGTCCAGAGGAGGAGCGAGTGGGAGCTTGGGGAGAACCAGAGGAGGACAAGTTTGGAGACAAAGAGCCCACTGAACCACGGCCTGAACCTCGGCCTGTGACACTGCTGCTGCGCAGCTCACGGAGCTGTCTGTAGAAGCAAACACCACAATGGCAGTTTGTTAGCTACATTACATAATGCAGCTAGCAGCAATGTTGATTTTATTATAATAGAAGCTTTTACACTACAATTTTAAAGGTTTTTATCCCAAACAATGTGTAATGTTTGAAAATTATACCTGATTATATCACAGATGCCCATTATTGTACAGACCTGTGTGGTGATGGAGCTGGAGGGGGTATGACCCAGGCCTGCTGTTGTTGTTCTCTCATGGTCATGATCTTTTCCTGCTGCTGAGCCAGACGCTGCATCTCTGTTTGCAGAAAGCCGAGTGAAGAGTTCAACCTCTCAATGGAGCGGGTGTACTCAGACAAGTCAACCTCCCCAGGAGCAACACCTAAACAAATGAATTTAGCATTAATCAGGGTCCAAGGAAATTATTTGTTTTTGTGTGTTTTTGTATGTTTTTGTATCATGCAGTTACTCACCTTCTCTATCTTCACAGGGAGATTTTGGAGCTGCCCCATCAGGTTTGCACCTCTCTGCTCGTTCAATGTAGCTCGGGTCTGCTAATTTTGGAGAGGATAATGATTGGGGTGAGGGGTTTTCTGTTTCACTGGGACTGGGATTGACCCCTTTCCGTCTCACAACATTCAGAAACGCTGTTCTGCCCATTCTCTGCCGATGGTGAGTAAAAGCAGCCTCCACCTTTAAAAGTCATGACAAAATGAGTGTTTGTGAATGTGTGTTAGTTACATACAAAAGCTTTCATAGGGACTATAATAACTGCAAATGCGCACTACCTTCTTTTTCTGGGCTTCAATGGCTCTGCGCTTCTCTTCCAACTTCATCCTGAGTTGTATCATTTCTGAAGCAATCAGGTGAGAGGGGTCTCTGAGAGTTGGTGTTACAGGAGATGGAGATGTGATTGGCAGGGGAGGAGTAGATATCTACAAATACATAAATAAATAAATATTAACAGCATTTTAAATGGTAAAATATAAATATATAGCACCTTGCTGAAAAAGACAAACCTGAGTCTGAGTTTTTGCTGGACGTCCACATGGAACATTAACGTCTGAACTCTCGGGTGTGGTTCCTCCACTACTTCTTCCCTCTAACTTTCGGAACTTTTGCTCTGCAAAGCTGGTCATGCGGGTCATGGCTCCAGCTGAGCCAGAGGAGGATGTGGAGCATATTGTGTGGGACCTGGGCAGGCTGTGTGCAGGACCGGGGCTGCTCCTGTCAGCTCCATGGCCTCTCTCACTGTCAACATCGGAGTCAAAAACTCCTCTCCGCCCAGCGTCCCGGGAGCCCCTGTCCCGCTCGGGCAGTAGGCAGGACCTAGTCATGGCGTCACAGTCCTGGTCGATGTCTGAATAGTCTCTGAGAGAGGAGTCCTCATCCAGACTCTGGATGTCCTCAGTCCTCACATGGATACCAGTATCCACTTCCTCAGAGACAGAGTCATGCTCTTGGAGAAGGGCTTTGGCTGAGCCTGGTGCCTCACCCTGTGCTCCTGGTGGTTCTGAGGGCTCTGTCACGTGGAGATAGAACCCATCGCCAATCCCTAAACTGGCATGAGGCCTTTCTGAGTCATGGATTATCTTTAGAGCCTCCTCGATGCTTGGAGGGGTGGTCGGACTAATATGACCACTGTGGTTGCTATAGTGATTGGCAGAGGTACTTTCAGGTAGAACTCCATTTGAGTACCTATCAAGAGAGAAAGATAACTTATTTCAGAAGGTTCTTCAAAGTCAAAGTCTGAAAAAATAACAATTTAAATTTCTCATAACCTGCTTTGGTTTTTAATGGAGAATGTGTTGTTTCGCCCAACTGGTTTATGAGGGGAGAAGTCTTCCTCCTCTTCTATATGTCCACTCTGCCCATTTACAGTTATAGGCACCAGGGAGGGGTGGCTCTTCATGTTTCCTTGGGATGCATAGTGAACTTTGAATGCAAGGACATCCCTGCTGACTGAGCGAGTCATGTGGAGGGAGGGGGGCTCACAGAGGGGAACAGGGGGACCTCCATCAAGGGGGATCTCAAAGGAGATTCCCCGGGAGGTGGTCCTAGGTTTGCAGGAGGGCAATTACATTAGTTTAACAGAAAAACAATAAAATAAAAACAAGCATATGTAGGATACAAAAATATAATGTGGGTAGACACCGTTTTTCTTTGGGCCAAGTCCCAACACTGCCATCTTCAAAAGACAAGGAGGATCTCTTCATTACACCTGCAAAAGGTTACAAAAGAGATATTAATTGCATCATATTTTGGTTAAATGCTATTGTTATGACAGACAAAGGATTGCAAGACATTTAGCTCCTAACACAAACTAAACCCAGTTGTTATTTTTTCCCAGGCACCACTAGAGGGTGTTCCATCAAAACAGAAGCATTGCCATTACTAGTTTTGATGATTCATCATTGTATTGTATTCAGTACTGTATTGAGCACATCCACTAGTGAGAGAAATGTATGATAGTGCCTGTGCTAACTCATTTGATTCAAGTTAGGGTTTGTTAAAACGTGTGGTTAAAATGTTACTTACCCTCAGCTGGGACGTCATTTTCTGCATAGCTCTGTTTAACTGGACTGGTCACAGGAGCCATATTTCTACAGGATACTTCACAGGCTAGAGCAAAAACAATTACAGCACAATGACCAAGAAATATTGGTAGGTGGCACATTTATTATACATACAAATAGTAGATTGATAAAAAGAAGCTTAGTGCTCAATATGTCACTGTACCATTTGGGTCAAAGACTCTTGGCTGTACAAATGAGGGTTTCACCACTTCAAACCACCAGAAGAGCTCAGCCATAAACACCAGGTAATTACTCTATAAAAAAAAGTTAGATTACGTATCAAACACTACAACTTGATATCAACACACACAAAATAAAGTACTGTCTCAATAATGATCAGAATGTAACACTATAATCACAAAATTATACACCATATTTGGCATGTCAGTGAGGTTATAACCAGCCAACTGTTGCTAGGGAACTGGCTCAGAGGGACAATACACGCTTCATCGTCATCTGCCATATATCATGCATTAGACCTTTCAGATCCAAGTCCTCCATCTGGAATTTACATTATTACACGTTCTGTTTAAAGGTTGTTCCAGACAGTGAAAGATTTGTATATTCGTAAAATAAACAGGGTTTTAAGGCATTAATTTTAATCCAGTGCTGTTTGTTTACATGTTTTCAAATATTTCACTTTTTGTCTGAATCCGTTACAATTTGCATTTTAGTTTATTGCCTTAATTTATCAATGGTCTGTGTAAATACTGACATTTAAACCTTAAAAATACAAAACTCTACTATGTTAAATGATCTCTGACGTGGAGAAAAAATATCACATTAGTTCTCTGGTCTGTAATAACTGGATGGAAAGTTGGAAACAATGACAGAGGTTGGTTTCTATGCCAGGATCAGCTGCTTCATTGCTATTTACTTTCTTTTTGTAAAACCAAACCACTATTTAACTATTCACTGCAGGCCCATTATATGCAGCACAGACTATTCACTGAACGGAGCCTCTTGTTTTGGAGGAAGGAAAGTCCCAGGCTCACGCAGACTGTGACTTGAATCTGAATGTTTTGACCCACGCTTGGTGCATTATGTTTACCCACACAATCTGCACTGTTCAGCAATGACACAGAGATAGACTGTCAGGCTGTGACTGCTGTATTAAGTGATAGTTTACTGGATAGAGACTGTGTTTTAATGAATCTATAGATGACTTTAAATTAGTTGAAACAAGGATAATAATCTTAATTTAGCGTAGAGTACTTTTTGGTGGATTATTTGTTTCAAGACTATTGTGTGGCAATACATTATTTCTTGTTTCAAGTCAATTTCTCCATGGGGTAATAACATTTTACTCACCCCATTGGCAAATTGGTCAGAAATGTGTTGAAACCAGTGAAATATTCTCTGTTAAAGGACCAATTAAATCTAAACTAGTCACAGCTAATAAAAGACAGATTATTATTATTATTTCAAGTAACTTTAAGGCATTTTAAGGCATTTACTGCTGTGTAGTTAATATATGCACAAAAAAGACAGAAAACACCCACTACTAGTCAGCAGTTGCTAACTTTTCCCTGCATGACTAATTTTTGCCAGTTTGTAATTTTCATTAGAACAAGTTTTTCCTACCTTTATGGAAGAATGGGCGTAGAGCATATCCTCCAGGCTGAAGTGGCAGCAGTGGTTGAGATTATTAGTGCAGAAGTCCTGGACCAGCTGTAGGTTGTACAGACTGTCGGCCAAAGACATGGTCTCTTTGAGGCAGATATCTGTGCAAGCAGAGAGGGAGGGGCCACAAACATCCAAACACACGCACAAGGGAGAGATTACACACAAAAACAGGGAGAGAAAAGATAACAGCATATAATTTTAAAGTTACAGGCCTTATATGTACCATTTTTCATATAATAGTGAGTGAAATTCCTACAGTATATCACATTGTGAAAAAATCTAACGGATGGGTGTTGCCTTAATATAGTCATCAATATTTCACATGTTGAACTGGGAGTTGTTGAAATTTCTGTGGTGACAATATTTTTACTTTGTAGCCTGACTTAATTAATTGTACTTAATTAAAGCAAATGGGTCATTTGGATCTTGGGTATGAATTAGGAAAGATAAAAAGAAGTTGGGATTCTAGTCTAAACTATAGCTTCTTCTGTCATTGTTTGGAAAAACTCAAAAATTGGTACAGGAGCTTAAAAATGCACCATCTTTTGTGATATGAAAATATGCTCACACACACAACAGATGTTAAATGTTCTTCTCATCGTGTCATTGTATATTAACCTGCACTACTTTTCCGATTTGTTCAAACTGAGTATTTCACATCTGGCAAACATATGTGTGAGCTCATGCAAACTACAATCAATCCCATAAGCCAGTGAATGTTGTTTATGTTTGAAATAGCATCACCGTCACATCCTCCTCATGACCAATCACAGCCCAACCCAAGGCATTTTTAGAGCAACGGCCGCAGGAGAGAGAGAGAGGGGAAACTCAGAGGGGAGACTTGGTTACTTCTTGTCTTGAGTCATCTATGAGTAATCCTTTGGTATTATAAGGTTTATGTTTTCACTTGTAGGGTATTCAATTTGGGTATTACAGAAAATTTCAACACAATTTACACCAACGTGTCATAACATCTTCTAACTATGACTTAGTGCCATAGAAAGTCCAAAGCCGGCAAAGCATGTCCATAGTGTGAATAGATGCTTCCTTTAAGTTTGGATCGAGGAGAATGGAGAGAAAAGCTATGATTGTAAAATCAAACCAAACATGAAAATGACTCAGTGTTTTCCCCATTATGTGCCATTTCTAAGGGAATAAATAGACTGTAGCCTTGTGGGTTGTACACAATGGGTGTGGCTGCAGACAGGGCCCACCTTCCAGTCTGACTGCCTGTGGACAGTAGAAGTGCAGCAGAGCCGTCAGAGTGCAGCCGTCTGTGTTGTCCTTCAGCAGGTTGTCCACCAGGGGGAGTACTGGGACATTTCTCTGCTGTGAAAGCTCTCTCCTGTAGCGAGCCTGAAACCATGGTAACGGCAAAAAGACATCACCTCTGTGTCGATGCTGGTGTCTGACGCTGGCTGGCGTTCATGCAGTACAATCAATCATACCCCCAGAAGCAAGGGAATGAAATAAATCTGTTAATTTGAAGCTCTCAGTCAAGTGTAAAATAGGAGTCAGGCTCAGGTAAAAGGTAATCATGCAAGAAAGACACCGAAATCACTTTTTATAAGACGTCTACCACTGCTATTCCCTAGGCCAAGAATAGCAGTTTCTTTAAAGGCATTCATGGCATTAGTTCTACTTAAACCGTATACACACATGTGAACAGGGTCACAGTTCCATTTTACACCAAGTGGAGGTGGGCCAAGATTTTCTCAGAGTGACCCTCAGTGCAATCACTTACATCTCGTACATAAAGATACTGTTGTTATATTTTAATATCACAGTATATTCATAATCTCTAAAACTGTGCTGATCTAACTGTACACTTAACTATCTTGAGGCATTTGCTTCCACATATGGAGGTCAGTAATAAGATGGGTAATTATCTTTGGGAGATGAGATTAACCAGGTGGATGTGCAAGAGGGCTACATGCAAGTAACACAAACAAAAATAGGGCGTTGTATTGGGTCTGGGTAGGATTATAATAACGTTTCTACAGAATGAATGGACTTACAGGTACAAGTCTCCAGTACCATTTGTTTAGAGACTGAGTGGATGGCAATAGAAGACAATATAAAAGGGGTTAGGCAGAAGGGGGTACAAATGAATAAAATAAGCAAAAACAACACCACGCCTTCCCTCTCAATATACAAGTAAAATGGCTGGTGCTAGATCATGTTTGTTTCATTACTGATTCAGCATTTGAGGGGCCATGGGGCATTTAATAATGAGGCTATGTCCTGATGGTGTAAAGTATATTAGAAATAGTATGCATGTTTTTATATAAATAACCATTTATTTCATATTTTCCCTTGTGGGATCGACTGAAGTTTGTTGCTAAACCAAAAATGGGAAAGCAGCTGACCAATGTTTTACAGTACACTATGTTATCCACACCATTTTAAAAGCATTATTTACACTGTGATTTCCCTGTAGCCAAAACCCATGACCAAACAGTGCGCAGCTATTTCACAAGCTGTGGTACATCAGCATTTAATAACAAATAATAACAACAAACATTACTACTATATGGTATAAGGGCTACTTTATTTATAATATTTTCTACCTTAAGACCCCAGTGAACAGGGTCATGGCCTGATAAGACACAGCAGTGTTGCATTATGGGTGAGTGTTAAGTGTTGGAGGACAGTAGCTGCTGCTGTGTGTCCACTGCAGTCACATGGGCCTTACATAACTGTGAACACTGCCTCTGTGTCAGCGCTCCATCAGAACTGCAGCTGACAGTGTCCACAAGAATCCCATCTTCCACATTGTACCACACAGCCTTTTCTCTCTGCTCAGATCTGTGGCTATTGCAGGATTCCATTGCAGCTTGTCCAATAATAAAATGCAAATCTGATTTCTAAGGATGCTCAGTGCGGCATGTGACAATGAGGGAGAGTTAAATGGGTGTTGTGTTTATAGCATTGAGCTATTTAAAGTCGTCTTAGAATGTACCACTATAAAATAAAATGCAAACATGAGTCCACGGTATTTTTGTATTGCAATAATAACTCCACCAACATCCATATCTGAATAATATTCTCAGAGTCTGGGTTGGTTCTACCTTTGTCCTATCATTCATATACTCCCAGTGATAGAGCTGATACTGGGCCTCCTTTTAAACTTTTTCTCTATGTGTTGATTGCATTTCTAAAACAGAACTACTTTCTAATAATCATTATCCATAATTTGTTCTTACTTTTTGGGTGTTATCCTGAAATGCAGCCTCTTTCAGCTTGTGCTCCTCCACAAGGATATCTCTCAGGTGTTCATTTACCTGCACAGACCAGAGTGATGGAGAGGTTTCTCACAAATATGTGCAGCACAATAAGAGGCTTGTGTTGAGGAGAGCAGAAATGTAGAAACCTCAGCATCAAAGCACAACCCTCAGCCAGTTAGTCACCAATGCTAAAAACTGTTCAAAGACAAAACAACACTTCAGTATTGACCATAACTTACAGTAAGTTTCTATTTAAAATCACAAACTTGTGCTTTTTTTTGCATTTGATGATGTAACATAGGAATGAGCCAGCGGATTCAGAGTGGGCTTACTTTGTGCGCACCAGGTCTGTGTCCTCAGGGCTCTACACAGACAATACGCCATGTGTTTTTATGTCTGTGAGTGTAAATTAATCTTGCATGTTTATCTCTGTGCCTTAAGGCTTCAAACAAGAGCAAATTTTTAACACAGAACTGAGAACAACCATGAGAACGGCAGGTTTTGGTTTGGCCAATGCTGAACCCCACAAGTCTTTGTCTTTTGTTGCTCAATATATTATCACAAACTTATAAAAGTGACTAAACTGGTCAAAAATGAATCCTAAAATATTCACTATGAGGGTAGTAAGTGGTATTAATACTCCACAAATTGCATAAGATAAAATAAAAATGTAAACAAGATCTATAGGCATCACTGACTGACCTCTCCATGTCGTCTCCTAGATTATCTGTGGCACTGAGGAGTTAAATTTAGTTCAACATGCTCCCTGGCATAAAATTCTTTCTTTCCTTTTAGTTTTTCCGTCTCCACAGCGACACCTGCAAATCAGATGTCTCGTAATGTTCAGTGATTTTCAATGATTTAAAGAACTATTTTGTGCAAGGTGCCCTTCATGCCCCTCCTGAGCATTGCGACAGACACAAATGATCCAATGGCAAGTGAATGAAACTGTGGCAGAAAATTAAGCGTACAGTGGTTGATAATGTTTTGTGTAAAGTATACAAACTCTTATTTCAGATTAAGAGATAAAACAGAATAGCTAAATGTATTCAATAAGCCTGGACTGACCTTGTTGATCCATGTGATGATGGCGTCCTCTGTGTCGTACGGCAGCTCCTGCACGTGTCCGTCGCAGAGAAACGGCTCGGCAGCAGAAAATCTGTTGATGCAGGACATAACGCGCTCCACGCTCACCATCTCCACAGTGTAGGCCATCATCAGAGTGTCTATGAGAGCCAAGTGGGAACTCTGAGGAGATATTTAATGCTTATTTTACTTTTAAAATATATATCACAAAGACTTTCCATTCGATCAAATCAATTAGTTACAACAAAAAATGTGACTTTACAAAAATGTACAAAACCAAAAAATATTACAATTTTAAAAAAAAAATCAGTGATCAGTGCTAACATTACAAAGACGCTATAAACATGTTGAACGGTAGAAGATTGATATTGTTTTTTTTTTGTTTGTTTGTTTGTTACCATACATTGTAAAAGAAAACATTGCAAAAAGATTGACAACCACATTATGCTACTGATATCAACCAAAAAAACAGTAACATAACCATCTTAAATGCATGAACAAAATTTTTAAAATAGTTAAATAAATAGCACTATAAAAAGATGTGTATTTTAGTAATAAACCATATAATAGTATGTATAAAATGTATGTATTTATCTTTTATAATTGGTCCACACAGTTCAGGCAATAAATATAAAACCTACAGAAATGAATCTGTAACCTATTGAACCATGGGTACTTGTAACAGTATCGCAATTTTTGAAACCTACACTACCACTTACATATAGTCTTTGGGGCAGTTTTGAGAAACACCCATTGCTTTATTTGGAGCCATTCACGTTTATAGTGTAGGCTGTTTTGGCAGCGCTCAACACCTATACAAAGCATGACATTATCCTGGCCTTTCTGATCTCATTCCAGGCCGGTCAGTCCTGGAGTCGTTCCCTTCCTTTTCCTGTCACACCGCTGGCTTTCACAAAAACATGTGGCTGTTTGTTTATGCTGAGCTCAGCATCTATCTGCAGTTCAACGGTCCAACATGAGGTACTCCTGCCGGTCCAGGTGACTCAAGGAAAAAGATGCAAACAACCATCATCTCACCAGAGTTTCAGCATAGACCTCTATTCAGGGCCACAAAGACAAATATAACAGCCCCAAATAACCAACGATAATGCTCATAGAGTCAAATCTCAACTAAATACATGTTATCTAAGTATGACAATTAGGTCAATAGAGAATTTTATATGTAACTAACGGACTAAGCTTTCACTCAAATATTTATTGACATTACAGTGTTACACGAATTCAGCAGATGTGGTCCAACAGCTGAAGGATATGTTCCAGTTTTTAAAATGTTTTTTACTGTGCAGATGCGCTTATAACAAACATGGTACATTTTGCCAGTAACGTTTATATGTTTATACATATTACCCAGTGAGGCGACGCTCCCCGGGGTTATGGAACTCAGTAACAGGCCCAGCCCTGGTCCCCCATCCAGGGCGTACTAACCCAGAGAAGAGCAGACTTCCCCGGGCTCTGGAGCTCCGTGACAGACAGGCCATGGCTCCTTTAACCTAAACCAGCCCCGGGCATCCCTCTCTGGGCTGCAGAGCTCCGTGAGAGACCGCCCCCTAGGTCCCTGGGTCTTGGAGACCAGCAGGGCCTACAGTCTCCAAAAGCTTGAGTCAATGTGGAGTGGCGTGAGCCACCTTCCCTTGTGGAGCAGCGTCATTCAGCTCCAGAGCTGACCTGGGTCGCTGTCCCAGCCAGAGGAAAGTTAAACATCAGCACATATTGTTTTTCATTCTTTTATGTTCAGGATATTGCAAGATTTTTGACATTGCAAACCTTCCCTTCAGACATAGTCCAGCTGGATTGACAGACAGACTAAAAAGAGACATGGCTGAGGGTCTTAAACAAATTAAACCTTATCCGACTGCGTTGAAGTAGCATACAACTCTATATCTTGTAGAGGACTTATAAATTGACGTGTTGCTATTAGCTTAAGTGTGCCCTACGCTACTGTTGACATGGTATGAAGACATGTGCTGTCAATTACTATTATGTGTGTGCGAGCAGAGACATGTCTAGACCGCGCATGGTGACAGTCAGACATTCCATATAAGGCATTAACAACAGTAGCCACTGACCAGCAGTTGTAAGAGGTAGCAGGCTTTCCTTTACAAGATTAGGGCTGTGTTAGATTGACATTACACATCAAAGGGAGCAGCTGAGCAAATGCATTTGTGAACATCTCATGTGGCTGTCTAAGCAATTGTTTTTATTGACCACCATTACAACAACCTGTACAACAATCTGTCAAGTACGTGCAGACAAATAGTGATGATGTATTTGTCCAGCTAAAATAATGACCTTGTAAAGTAGCATTCTAGCACAAACCTGTTACATCTCCCTATAGCTTTTATCTTGGGAAGGTTTTAGATGTATATAGACAAGAGATTGAGCTATATGGGTTTTTTCATGGCTGACGCTGATACCGTTTGTTTAGAATACAGAACAACCGATGGCTGATAAGCTCTACCGATATGTTTGGGCTGATATGAAGGGGCTGTTTTGGTCACTTTCCTCAAATTATGTAATTTAAATTAGTACAAACTGACACATAGGCCTTTTCACCACAAATCTTTAAGAGAGCAGTGTATCTCATTTAGTTCAGTTGTCTCTTTATATTTAAGTGTAAATATGTGTGTGTATGTTATAGGCAGCAAATCCACCAAAACAAAATATCAGACTGTGATTTAAGGCTGAAAGGCGATAAGCCAAAAAACAAAACAAAACAAAAAAAATTCTAAATGTCGGCCCAATATACCAGCCAACAGATATATCTATTCGTGTCTAATATACAAGCTCTTTCTTCTTATTTTTACCACTGTGGAAATTTTTCTGCATTGTCTCATATGAAACAACTACTTCAGTCACCACTGAAGGCACAGATTGCATTGAAATTGGAATTAAAATGGTTGCAATAATGAAATAGCTAAGGCTGCAATTATTTTCATACAATATTTTCTGCCTCTCTAGGGTTTTATGTATGTATAAAACTTGCTAACCTAGTTTAGACGTAAAGTTCTAAAATACCAATAATAGTTAATATTTCAGATCTTTATTAAAGGCACTACTAGGTTTAAATGTGCATCAATCTTGATTTTAAAACATAAATAACAAATCATAAAATTTTTCATCTCAAAATCACAATAACATTATTTAAAAATTGTTCAGGCTTAATAGTATTAGCAGATCACTTGGTATTGTTCTTGAAGGTGTGACTTTGAGCAGCCTTCACATGTGGGGAGCTCTCATTTGTGCACCAGACATGCTTTGGCCCCGCCCACCTTCATGCCGCAGTAGTGCACATCACGTTCTTCCTCTGCTTAACCTCCCCAATGCTCCCAGTACTTCATGTCTTTTCCCCTCCAACAGATGGTGGTGCAAAAAGTGGGCCTTTCCCACTTGGTTTTTGGCATATATTTGTTGTCATGGGAGCCAGGCAATACGTAATGGGACTCTAGTGATATTCTTCCTCTTTACACTCATCTTTCATTCATTCTAATGTGGGCAGTGCTTCCCTGTTTTTGGATCAAAGCCACATGGCAGTCCTTAAAATTTGTCCTCCACCTCCTCCCCCAATCTTCTCTGACATGTGAGTGAGTTTTTCCTTTTGTACATTATGTAAAAGCCTATGTGGTCATTCTGTAACCAAAATGAAAAGCCCAGACTTTCCCGCTTGACTTAACAGTTTCTACTCACTTTAGTGACAACAGAGATGGGTTAGTCTACTTAGTCCTCATAAAGATTACCAGACGATTAGACAGCTGAGAGCGACATAAAATCATTAAGCCACTACTCCTACCTTAAACAGCTTCAAATGCCACGTACATCACAAGCTGATGTAGTAGCATTGTTAGCATAAACACAGGAATTAAATTTGAATTTTTTTTTTCATTCAATAGTTGGGGGGAAAAGACAAGTGAGGAATGCTGAGGTAGAATGTGATACACTGGCATGAAGAGGAGGGGTGCACTGCAATGCAGACCCAATGTGAAGTCAGCACAAGTGGACGCTCTAGCCATATGTTTAGTGTTTTCAGTGCTTTGAGAAGTATTGACTTTAAATTATGCTATAAATGTCCTGCATCAAGTACATGAGCTTTATACTAATGACAAATCTGCAGGTATATATATGAGAAAATACTGTAACTATGGGTAATGTAGCAGATTTTTTTTAAGCAAATGAGACTAAAGATTAATGAGAATCAATGAAGAGAGAATTGGGCTAAAAATATGACAACAAATGCAAACAACAAACTAATTTGTGAACTTAACATTAAGTTATGGGCCTTACTATGGATTTAAAAATCTTAACATCAGTACTGGCAAATATCCTTAATATCCTCATTTGAGCATTTCAGTATGAAAAACAAAGCAATAAAAGTTCAAAGAACAAATTCTTATTTAAATCTGTTAGCATGTATACCCCTCACCATGTGTATGCCCCTCACCATGTGTATGCCCCCTCACCATGTGTATGCCCCTCACCATGTGTATGCCCCCTCACCATGTGTATGCCCCTCACCATGTGTATGCCCCTCACCATGTGTATGCCCCCTCACCATGTGTATGCCCCTCACCATGTGTATGTCCCTCACCATGTGTATGCCCCTCACCATGTGTATGTCCCTCACCATGTGTATGCCCCTCACCATGTGTATGTCCCTCACCATGTGTATGCCCCTCACCATGTGTATGCCCCTCACCATGTGTATGCCCCCTCACCATGTGTATGGGCGTACTGGTTAGGTCCCTCTCGGTGACCAGTCTATCCTGGTCGGTGACATATAGGCCTTTCTGAGCCAGAGCCTGGATGATGGCGTTGTGTCCCAGCAGTGGTTTGACAGCGTCGCTGCGGAGGATCAGGCTGCCCGCTCTGCAGTACAGCTCTGCAGACTGCAGAAGACAGGCCACGGGGGGCTTCAGGTGCTCCTGGTTGTACTGGTCCCGATAGAAGGGCTCAACCAGCTCCTCTGGCACAGCATCTACAGCAGGAGAGAGAGACAAAGTTATTTCAGGCCAGTTCATGATCCAAAACACTATCATTACCACTGAAGCAAGCAGTCAGCAGGATACCAGAGCAAATGTTGTTGTTGCTATGGTTTCGTGACAGAGCTACAAGTTCAAATGCATTCTCTATAATAAAGGGAAAATCTGTAATTTCCATTAAAGCATGCATTTTATTTTTAGCTACAAAGTTTCTAAGAAGTGTCTGGAAAGTTACTGTTGTAACCAGCGTTAAAAAACTGTTACCAGAAGCAGGCTGCTGAACATAATGGCCAGGCCAGATGGGTTTTCAGCAGCTTTTTCAACATTTTATTTCTAAATACATCTTTATAGTACGGAGCCACACATGGGGCGCATTATAATCTATCTGATGTTTCAGCTGGCATTTTTACTGGTTCATAAAAAATAAAACAATACACAATAAATAAAGTGACCTCGAAAGGTGAAAGTGTGTCATCTGATTCCTTTTTGTAATCCCTGTGTTTGTCTAGCTTCACAACACACTGTTCTCTTTCAGAGCAGAGGTCAGTTATATTTACTCAAATAACCTTTTACTAAAAAACATATTTCTCAGAGTTGTTTTTACCAAACATTTACTCCTACTTGTTATAGATTTTACAGTGTAACACTACTCTTACTTGTGTATAAGTTTTTGTTATTTTTCCCATTATGAATAATCCCAAAAGTGACCATTTTAGACAGGATTACATCAACTGTAAATTATAAATCTGATAGACAGTTACTCCTACTTGTTTCCAGAAATACTTTTGTACTCACTTCCTTGTACTTCTAATTGAGTAATATTATTTTGAAGTAACAGAAGTCCTGCTTGATAACACGTTTGGCTGCATAATTAGTATGTTGTCAAGATATTTTTGAGAGTAGTCAAGTAGTTTCTTTGACTTATCTGAACCAACCCACCAAACCCATACTGTTGCTTCTTGTCATTAACTCACTGCCCTGACTCACAGCTACACTACTCATCAAGCTGTCATAGGACATAATGCATACACTATGTTTAGGAATGTGTTCAGTGTATTTATGGTGTGAGTGGGCACATTTCCTTTGACTTCTGAATCACCCTACAACAAGCAAGCTAGTCCTGCAATAATCCACGCTACGAGAAACACTTGGAGACCCCTCTTTCAAACAGTATACTATCTCACTCACAATGGTACAAATAGTGCTATGGGTTCTTTGTTTTGGCACTACTAAATGAACAATGAACAAGCATATTGCTAGGCCTTATACATATTTTTGGAACTATATCAGTTATAATAATGTTTTTCATTGGCCCATTCTTGCCCTTTTTAACTTTTTTTTTACTTTGTGTTGCACTAACCAGGAACAGTAAACAAACAATCTTCTTTGACAGTGGTCTTAAGTAACTATTAATTAAATATATAAAGTTTAGTCTCACTCAAAGCTTGTGATCCCACCACAGCCGTTTTCAGTAGTGGTGGTGGTTGGTACAGTGCCTCTAGCCTGTGAACTAAAAGAGCTATTTAAAGCAGCACACAGATGTTAGACAATTCTTATTTGTGCTTCATATCAAATCATCTAGATATAATCCCCTAGAACACACAAGGTATGGTCTTCTTAAGAGATATTCAGAGGTACTTGTTACAGTACATCACAACTGAATTGAAAATGCAATAAGAAATGGTGCAATTATGAAATTGCAAAGATTGTCCAAATAATGTCCTTTGCAAAGTACAACATTTTTTATTTACAAACCAGCTAACCCTTTAGTTTAGACACACATGTTTTGAAATGCTTTGGATTCTTGTATTAGTTTAGCAGCTCCTGGATGTGTTTAAAATGTGCACCGTGTGAACTGAATTGAAAACATTTGCAAATCTAATTACAATTGCAATTATTGTCAGAAAAACAATTGCGATAAGGTTTTTTTTCCAAGTTTTCCGAGTTTTCCTGGTTACTTCAAGTTTCAAAAAATTCTGCTAGGTCAACTGAAACCCCTCTCTTTGTGTAGTAGAGAGGAAACTGCCAGGAAGTAGCTGCTACAGGAAAGGCAGGCATGGACAAGACTGCTGCTGGACTCCCCAGGGACTCTGAATCATAAGGGCTCATGGTCAACAATGTTTATCTCTACTGCCATTATCATTTCTCAACATGAAATAAAATTAAACCTATTGTGTTCCAGCTTTATAGCTATTACACAAATTAGATTTGAAGTTCATGAAATTAGATTAGACATTCGTAACGTTGATAACAATGTGACTCCTCGCGCAGCCTTCTTCGCCTTGGTTTAAAAATGCCTCGACAGACCAATACCATGTGACTCAGCTTTCATCTGGTTTGAAGCATTTAACTTAAAGTATATACAGTCACCTAAAGCAGTTATTTTAATGACTGATGTTAACTGTCTGCTAAGCTCAGTTGCTTTCACAGGATGTATCATAAAAACCTATTGAAAGAATGATTGTCCCGGTTTCATTGTTTTTGGAGATAAGCATAAAAGAGGTCAAATATTCTTAACCTTTAGCAACTTTTTGGTTTTCGTTTCCCTGGTTTCTTACATTAACCTTTACTAATTTTCACTGGTTCAGGACAATCATAGCAGCAAAAATCAGGCATTCACTGTAAAAGTAGAACAAGATATTAAAGTTGTAATACTTTGTCGGTACATCCAGTTCCAAATGAATAAGATTAAATAATAATAGTAAATAATAAACAATAATACAAAATAATACAATGGCATCTCACAATTAACATGGAGAAATGTGTTAATAAAAATAAAGGGTGAAGTAGGTTAATTGGTATTTAACAAAGATTATAGGATTACTATTAGGATCACTTTGAAAAGGAGGTATCAATATTATTTTTTATTAAAAGACCTGTTGCTGTCTATGGTCTATTAAACAAAAAGTGCTACAATGATTGTTTCAACAGTTCAACAAACAGTTGGACTTGTACAGGTCACACTTGTGTTAATATTGAGTTCTGAATGTTCAGAACATATAATTCTGCTGTTTATTAGGAGTGTTCCACTATGGTCCATCTGTTCAATCTGGGACAAACAGGACTCTGAGGACCGGCCATGAATCGGGGCCACAGTTCTCGTCTTGCCTCACCGGGACTTTAAAGTGTGTCACAAGAAAGATGGGAAAAGCAACATGACAACTTTATGCTAAAGTTTAACTGTAACTGTACAAAGTGCCTGGATTTTACTATAAATTAACATCCATTTCAAAAACATTAGGTAATTGGTTTAGGACTGGGTCTTTTGATGTGTCATCTCTCTGTGTGTGGCTCTTGGACAGTCCAGACAGAGTAAGTCTACAGTATATGAAGAAACAGCTGTTTAAGTGTTCATTAGAAGCTTTGGGCTCCAGAGTCACTCAGCCTTAATGACACTGAGGTCTCTGTTAGACCACAGGGACTACACAGCAGACAAGAAAAGAAACAAAGATGAAGAATGAAAGCAGTATTAATAACACAATCTTTTCATAATGGAGGGAACTCACTACAGAGACTGAATGGTGCATGTTCACCAGTATAGTAATTGTTATTCGATATATTGTTAGATGGACAATATAGGCCTACAACCAGTCTGCACACTGTGCACTTTATTGTGCATTTACAACTGAATATACTGTTCACACAATAAAGATCTGAAACAGACCAGTGGAAACTCAAACATGTTTCTGTGTGCGTGATTTGGGGTGTCACTTAGTACATCAGTGCACTGACAGTGGTCTGTCAGCCAAACACTGAGGTTACATAAGCGGCTTTACAGCAGGGAATAATTAGCTAAAGTCCAGCAACAAGTTAAACCCTGACATCAAAACTGACTTAGTGGATAGGACCTATGACCTGAAGTCAGACAGTCATGTGCAAGAGAATCAATGTAACAGCAGAGCTATGCATGACTCAAGGAGAATGACTTGTTTCCATAACAATATAATCCCAATGAGGTTAGGAGCCACCTACCAGAGCCAAAGGCTTTGGCCACGAGCCACGTCAAGCTACAGGAGATCTTGGCCCTGGTGAAGTCATAGTGGTCAAAGCTCTTAATTGTGGGTACAATGAATGTGCGTTTCATCCCTCTGTCGTCTGCTGCATCTCCCATCTTTCCCTCCGCGTGTCAGGCCCGGGACCGCTAGGCTGGAGGAGCAGTCAGCCAGAGGAAGTCCTCTTGACTGCGGATGACATCCCGACCAGAGGAATTCAATGCAGCAAAACCTCCCCCTTCTCCAGGAAAATATGGAAAACTTTACGCAGACGCACGGCGACTTGGCGTAGGCTATACCAAATAGTCTGTTACATCAGCACCATCTTGACTTTAACGTCCAGCTTTTTACAGTCTGGAAGAAGCGGAGAGCAGTTTTCAGAAGGATTCCTGAAGATTCCCATTCCCTGATATAAATCTCATCAGCAAAGCGGAGCGGCTCGTGTGCGTCAAAAGCCACAGCACATCCCACACGACCATTTGAGAGATGAAACTCCCCGCGCGTCCATGTTTCCTTCTTTTTGCTCTTATAACTGTTTTCCTCCGCTCCCTCTATCTCGGTGAAGTCTCCACTGCGCTTTTCCTGCCGCACTGGTCAAACAGGAGGGAGCCGACAGCGCATGCGCTCTCCACCCACCCAGTCTTTTCAGTCATTACAGTGTCGTGTAACCAGGAGGGGTCCACTTGTGGGAATACACTGGTATAAATACAAGATTATCACTAGACTATGTGACAGCAATTCATTATTAATTTGACAAGAATGAGGATTAGAGACAACTTGGGTATCCTTTCCATGAATATGTGTAAGCAAGCAGAACCAGTTTTAAAGTTGCCCAAACTGAAATGACAAACATGGGCCTACCTACAGCTCTATCCTTCTGTAATAGTATAGAATATCTCTCAATATGCTGATTATTTAAAAGCCTGCACGCTGTCACTTTAAGTAGCCTGTGCCTCTATATTAATCACTCTACATTATTATATATCTTTTACAAAATCACACAGGACCATAAGGTAATAAATCATTTAATTTGTTACGAGCCACTTAGTGATCAGAAGCAAATATCAACAGCATCCTCTAGTGGTAAAAACAGTCTGTTGCATTCCAAGTGTAAAAATGGCTCCATACTTGACAGTAGATGGCAGCACTTTAACATGAGATCTTCAAACAAAAAAATCACAGTAAAAATGTAGTGTTGTAAACAAACAGCCCTACTTCAGTAAATTGCAATACAAATAAAAAGTGTCTCCATTCTAGTAATAGCAGCTTTTTGGTTTAGACACAGCATAACCTATTCCATTTGACTTTATAGGCTACTTTTAATTATAGCCTATTATCACACACGTTTGCTTCACTGGTGATGTTGTTGCTTTCTCTGGAATGTTTCACAGTATGGCATTAACCTACCTATCCTAACTTAATGAAAAGAACTTCAAAAACAGTCAGTTTCTTACAGTGAGTGGGCTTTCCTCTTTACACAATTGAGCTGTTTCTTGTCCTGATGGTGTCACCTGCTTGTCCCCATGAAGTTTAATAAGTTTAATGCCATACTATACTATATGGAGACTACACAAGCCACCAGAAAAGTTGCATAGTGCACCTTTGGTTTGAAATATTTTTGCTGTGTCTCATTGAAATCAACTAGAGAAATAAACACACTTCTCAAGCGTATTGTAACTCAGTGATGTAGGACTGTATCTCTCATTCTGTGGATTTGCAGTTCATTCCTCGTCTCCTCTGCTCAGGTCCACTGTCATTTGAGAGTTGTCCCCAATAATGATATACTGTGCATTGGCAATGCTGATGTTTGGGTGCTGTTGCCACTGTCTCCCATCAGGCCCTAACCTCTCTCCTTGGAGAAGGTCGTACCTCTCATTCAAAAGCATTCGGCTCTGTTGCTCTAGACCGTGCATGTTCCTTAGCTCCTCATTCTCCTTTTGTTGCTGCTGGTTGGAGCATTTTAACTTCTCCTGTTTTTTCTTGCGGCTTTTCATCTCTTGCTTTTTCGTCCACTCCTCTTTTTGTTGTTTTATCCTTGCAGGACTCATTGCTTTTTGTATTTTCCTGGCAAAGTTCTTGTTTTCATCCAGTGGCACTAAGGTTTTCAGGACCAAGGGCAATTCGTCTCTGGGCATGCCGTTGCTTTGCGGCAGGAGTGGTATCACGGTGTTGTGTTTTGGTGGATTCTGGAGGGAGTTAACCAGTGCTGAGTTGGTTTTCATCTCCAGAAAGCTGTTGAAGTTGGTGGTGAGGAGCAGGAGGGTAAAGGCAGAGTTTTCAATGGCATCCTCCACACATTTCAGAGTGGATTTTCCAGGCACCTCAAAATCCTCAGAAAAAGTTGCCCCTTCACTTTGAATAATACCCTGCAGCCTTTCTTTCATTGCCTCTGCCAATTCAATATCTTGTTGTGCATGCAGAATGACAAAAGGATAAAACCTGACTTCTTCTTCTTCTTGTTCTGTCTCCTCTTTTGCTTTTGCTGCTGCTGGTGGTGGTGGAAATAACTTCTCTGGAATACTGTTTGGATCAGCTGGTGGTTGTGGGCTCATGAACTTCAGATTGTTCCCAAAGACCTGACAACTAGGGTTCACAACGATATGACTTTGAGATTGTCCAGGCTGCATAGGTTTTCCAGGAGCAGGATCTAACCTGGTTGGTGTTATAGGCTTAGCACCGCTGGCGCTAACTGTGGGGGCCTCACTAATCTCTAGATGAGATGGATAAGAAGGATATGAAGAATGGAGTGAAGTTGGCACATTGCTTTTTGCATTTTCCTGAGCTGAACCTGTTGTTGCAGAGTTGTTCCCCATATATGAGTTGCTACGGACACCGGGTGATAAATTTAGATTGTTAAATGAGCTTAAAAAATCTACAAACTCAGGTCCGCAAACTTGTTTAGCTTCTTCCAGGAACAGGTCGTATTCTAAAACATCTGAGTCACTCGATTCACGTGGAAGTGCTCTTGTGTAAGCCATAATCAGGACATCCCTATCACACAATCCATGCTGAGTTAAGATTTTGAAAATTCGTGCCAGTGTTGCCAAAGATTCAGATTCTTGAAAAGGATCACAAAGGGCTTTAAAGGATTCAAAGTTTCTTGCACTTTGTTGCCATTTCTCAGACAGACGTTTAGCCAGGATATTATCATCATGTGTTTGAAGCTTATCCAGACCCTGCCTCTGTCTTTGCAGAATGAACAGACACAGAGCATGCACAATATCTTCTTCTGTGGATGAGCCCAGTTGACGTGTTAGGCTGCGTAGTCGCTCTAGAGGTGTTTTGTCTAGTAAGTCTATCACCTCTTTCACTCCTGTTCCTGGAGCTCCACTCCCCCGCTGACTCATCTTTATGGCTTCTGCTACAACTTTTTGCTACATGTCCTGTACGTAGCCTTTGAACAGGGAGGTGCACAGTCCATTCTTCTTACCTTAAAGAAGAATAAACATGCCAACAACTTTTTTTTACTGTTAAAAAGTTTACATATCAGTTGTTAGAGCTTGAATTTTAAAAGAAACTGAAATGTAAAATCCCTTACTGATACTCACAACGGCAGTCAGTTCAAATAAGGAAGTAGCCAGGAACTTGTGTCTTCAAAAGCACTCCAACTATTTGACAACATTGTGAAACTATAACCACCTTACGGAAACCTTTATGCTACACTAATGAAACGTAAAGCAGGTTTGGAAAGCCTGTTACCTTGACAAATGCCTGGATCTTGTCTAGTTTATGGCTGACCATGCTCTGACATGGAATGTCCTTGTGAGCTTTTAGACGTGATGATGTCACAGGATATGGCAAGTCATAAGGGCCAAAAAGGTGTGTGAAGTGTCAGGCGTTACAGCTAAATACTCTTCTGTGACTTTACACTATATAAACCAAATGCTGCAAGAAGAAGGAAAGTAAGAAATACATATTATGTTGCCAACTATGATGACACACAGTATGAGACAAAAAATATCTATATCTCAAAAAATAAAAAAGTCTCAAATCTCAAATTACACTGGAAATGACACAGAATAATTGACTCAGTCAAGGGAAAAGATATTGATGAGGAAAAAATATATAGATTTTCAAGTTCACAAATGGAAATATTATGTACTTTTAACTGTGTGCTGGCTTGCCTCTCCTCAGATCTGAGCTGAACTGGAACTTTAATACCATACTGTGCAAAGCAAAACATCTCCATGACGACAAGCAGCGGCAGACCCTCCACAAGAAAAGTTACATAGTGCACATTTAAAGAGCTCATATTACGGTATTAAACTGTTGTTTCCTCATCAAAAAATACCTGGAGTTCACACATGTTTAACGCAAACCCTGTATATTTATGCTGACTTCTTCTCTCAAACAGAAAACACTCCGTTCCACCTCGTGATGTCATCATGTGGTAATACAGGAAGTGCTCTACTGTGTTTTTAAACTCCAGACACCTTCACTAGAATCATGTGGATCATTTCAGCCTGGGAATTGCCAATCTCCACTGAAGTAAAGGTAAAAGGAGCTGTTAACTTGAAAACTTAACATTGAGACTTAATTTCATGACGTCACAAGGTGGAACAGAGCGTTTTGAGCTTTGGACATGTAGACAGGCTAATACTAAAGGGTTATTCAAACATGTGTAAATTAAACAAAACACAACTCCAGGTATATTTTTGAGGAGATAACAACATTGTTACATTGTTACAAGTCACTAGAGTCAATTTTGTGTAATACAGGACCTTTAAGGCAACAGATATCAAAATTTAAAAATAATTCATAACATTCAAAACATAAGCCTATTTGTCATATTTTTTCAAACTACCAAATAGGCTTTACACGATTCTGTTTAATTCCTGTCCTTCCTTTTTGCACAATAGGAGAAGAAAAGTGTCGTGTGAGAGTCTGTGTATTTTTATCCACAGAGGAAAGCTCCAACCCTGTATTTACCAGGGGTGGGGTCAGAGTGAGGAGTACAGCCAACGTGCCGTCCCTCAGTCCCACAGAGCACCACAGACAGACCGGCTCTGTTCTCACACAGCTACACTGGTACCCTGATATATTTACTGTACAACCACTTCTAAGCGCTTACTGTAACTCAAGGAAGTGCGGTTTCTACACAGACTCTTATAAATATGATGATTAAAAAGAAAAAGACTTAATGTGTTTTCTTGACTTGCTTGAAATGTCTTTATATGACACTTGATTTAGTATTTGTTTGTTTTTTAACGCTGGACGGACTTACATTTCAACTACAGATTTGCTTTGATCTATTACTATCAGTTTTACATGATTATTAGTTTTATACCAGATGCCCTTCCTGAAGTAAAACATGTGACCCCTTAAAACTTCTTAATGGCAAATTCACAACTTAAATCGAGGATAGTTTCAGCAGAATGGTGCATCACTTTATACCCTTATTTGGAAGTTTATAACATTAGTTTTTCCTCTTCCATTTTTAGTAAGCTCTTTTTGCAGCCTTTCTCATATAAACAATATACTTGATGTTCACATTTTATATCTTTAAACCCAAGGAAAAGTAGATACATTGGTGACGCAATCGCAATTTAATAATCTGGTAACGAACTTTAATACACAGACCTGCATCTGTTTTTGATGTTTTATAAGGACTTGTATACTTGTTTGTTTTGTTTTTCAGTTTGTATTGTATTTTAAACAGGGCGCCCAAGGAAAAGAGAGCCCAAGTGCCCTCATTGGGTTCCCCTGTATAAATAAAGATAAATAAAGACACAACATTCACAATACTATCAGTTTTTTATCATCTGCACTAGATTGGAATAAAGAAGAAGAACCCTCAACCCAGCTACAAAATCACATAACCACAAAAGCAATGCACACAATAATATTAAAAAATATAAATACTACAATACTTCTAACATACCCCTGGCAATGTAACAATAATGATTTAGAGATATCAGAGACATGCATTATGAACAAATAACACAAAGCTAATCTGAGGTCACTTTGAAACCAGTTAAAATGTACTGAAACATTGAAACTTTGTCGTATTTGTCAATGCATGAGCTCCCTGTTACATATGCAAACACCGCCTCGAGATCATCCCCCATCACTTATGTAACTGCAAAACGTCCGTCTTTATTGAGGTCACTTCTTTCAGCAAGACACGCGCTATGCTAGCAGCTGTGTTAGTCAGCCTGCCCTTAAAATTGTCCTCACCTCTGGGCCACATCACGGAGTAAGCAGCCCTGTCAGTTAACCCATGCAGCCGCAAGTGCAGTGTGGCCTCCTATTATGATGTTGTGCACCAGCGTCGGTACATAGCATCAGTATTTGTAGATGTAAGTGTGAGTGATTGGCTCGTAGGCGTGGGAGAGAGGTGTGGGTTAGACACTCAAGGGTCATGTATAAGGAGCTTTGGGGCAGTCAGGAGAATAGGAGGCCCTTCTCAGACAGGGACTATAGATTAGAATAAAAGGCAAGTGGTGGGGGATGCTGCTCGGATCCGCTTCTCTACAATATACAGAATCACTCATTTTGCACATTTGCACATAAGAGAAAAAAAAATGAGGAAGATTGTGCTGTGAATCTAGATAAGAAGATGCATCCAGATACAGGTAAGAACGGGGGTGAGGGATTATATAGGTGATCGATACGCAAGCTATTTAGTATTTGCACTTTGTAAGGGGCCATGCTCTTTTCCCAGCCATGCGATTCGTCACACATGCTAAGAGAATTTAACACACTCACTCCGACCCGGCGAATATATGCTTCAGTCCACAAACATGTACATTCATAGACATATGCAGATACAAGCCATTCAAACCTCCAAGCAACACTGGCCCCTTTCTGGAAGCAGTGAATGAAACACCTGCAGTAGCTGTGGTACTGGCCAAAAATGCCATTCTTCTCTTGCAATAGAACGTGTAACATGTGTTCTCAAGTATATGGATCCTTGAGAACACACTTTTTTCTCCTAAAATTCAAAATCACAAAATCACAATTGCAATTAACCTCTAAGAAACGGCATGGGTGATTAAGATGGTTAAGTACTGCTACAATGTACTATTTAGACCAGTGCCAGGCTTAGATAAATGAAAAGCTACATTTTAAATCAAAATAACAGCACTACATAAAAATTTAAAGATTTGTTCATTAGCAAAAGACACATTTTTATTGTATTTTTCAATCAGTATCCCTTTATTTTAAGCTTGCATTATTCGCTGATACAGATCGTTGATTCATCGGACCAATTTGGCATTAAAATAAACTCTACGGTTATCCAGTCCTGTCATTACTATACAGCTACTGATTGCAACTGTTCATTGGTTAGCTCTGATTCTTTGTACGGCATGGTATGCAGCTTCAAGTTTTGACAGGGTTCAAAATACAAAGTGGCCTTGATATGTGTCGTAAATGCTCACATGTCTAAAATTGGTGGTATGTTTTTTCCTCCATTGCCAACCACACTAGTCCGCAGCTTCCAGAACCGTCTGACACAACCCTGCAATATCACTGTAAGACTTTCTGCAGTTGACGTCAGGGACCCAACAGATCTGAGCTAATGTGACAGCTAACTCACATTAATTCGGGACGCAAAGGTAAACGAAAGGGCCTGGGGAAAGTGCGGCGGTCAGGGATGGAGAGAGACATGTCTACTGTACCACACCGGACCATGCTTGGCTGAGCATTTAGGCCAGGCCAACAACAATGCATAATACAGCCTCTGGTGATGGGGGATGGCAACACCCCCACCTCATACTCACATAGAGTCCCATAGACATGCACACACACTGACGGTCTAGGCTCGTATCAACGGAAAGGCTTTGATCACTCTGACAGGAAGGGCACTTGCCTCAGAGGAATTAGCTTACTCTTGCCTTGCTAAAAGAACATCCACAATAATCACACAAGCAACAGAGAGGGAGAGAGGCAGTCTGATATTTAAGTTCATTAATATGCTAAATGTATGAATATGATTTGTTCCAGTTCAGTGTCCAGAGTGGCATGTCCATAGTAGCATGATGATAACCAAAAGGGCTGGGGATGTGCAGAAATTCAGGTTGCATGTATAATCCGGCAGTTTTAATAGGCTGGTAATCTGCACAAGTCATTTACATAGGCATTTAAATGAGCTCAGCATCCACTTTGAACTTTTTATGGTTATATGGGGTTAATATACATACGGATGCTCTTTGTAGATTTGACTAGATAAAGATCAGATTGAAGAAACATGGACAGCTGGCTCAGTATAAATTTAAGACACAAATCTCCAGTTGTTTTGGGGTTCTGATAAACTTCACGAAAATGACTCTATTTATCATAATCATGTAAATATATTACCCAATATGTAGCACTTTTCAGTTTTGGTGCCACAGTGATGTAAAGGCTGACAAATGCAACCTCGTAACCGCAAGCTGATAGTAATACACAGTAATATAATTACAACCAGTAACATTGATAACATTTTATGTGCAGGAACAGAAACAGGATTTCAGCTGGGTTTAAGGATAATACTTATTGTTGTTTAAATATAGATAAATACTGTGTAAGTTCCTTGCAGGGCAGATATTATTTCCAATACATCTAAGGATAAAGGATAAAGATCTTGGAATATTAACTAAACTGGTAAATGAAAAAGTAATGGCCCAAAATCTAACTGCAGTCCATAATAAAGTATCTGCCCTTCCAAATGGTGAAACCCTGTGTCACTTTTGTCCGTCTCCGAGCCTCGCGGATGCTCAGCTTGTACAGCAGATGCACACGAAGCATGCGAGCCATGAAAGCACTGGGAAATTCATTACATATTCCTACCCCCCTTCGCTTGCCATAATCACCACAATTAGCAGACATCTGCAGTGACTCCGAAAGCCGGCAGTGTATTGAGGCAATCAGAGCGGCTTCACCCACAGCAGCGGCAGCAGCCTCTTCTGTGCCGGGCCTCATCCTAGAGGAAGGGGTCCATTACAAACTCAGGCATTAATTGAGACGGGAGTAAGCTGTTGGCATGGTACAAGAAGAGCCAACAGGAGGCAGAAGAAGAGAGGCCGTATGGACGGAGGTGGTCTGGAAAGGACTATGGCATAATGGAGAATTCAATGAGACAGACAATAACTATGAACAAAACAAGTTTCAAAATACTACAGACTGTTACTGTAAAATGTCTCATCAGGGAATACTTTGCTGGCAGCGTTGTAAGACACAGCCAACTGAAATTATGCTAATATTACATACAAACTGTCCACAGCTAAAACATCTACTCTGGCTCAAAACAGTATTTGTTTGTGTTCACTTTACAAACACTAGTGCACTATGTGACGTAACATTACCACATTATGACCTTTTTGCAGATCAATATTTTTCCTTCACTGGACTTTTTACTTGCGAACAGGAATTGGAGGTTTAGAAATGCTCAGATCTATGGTCCCTAATCATTCACCCCTTGTTCAACTTACTCATTGTTTTTTCCACCTGTTTCATTCAGACACTTAAACTTTATTTGAAGAACTGCTTGATCAGTGTATTAGTTGTTGGAAATCAGCTATGTAACTCTGTGATAAGTGCAGACTCAGACGCACACACATCATTCTCCCACTATGAAATGGAAAGATTAAAGGAAAGAAAAAAATACTGCAGTGCTAGTTTATCTTTTTCAATAAATAAATAAATAAATAAACAGAAACATTACAGCAATAATCTCCTAAATGTTTTCTATGAGACATCAGTGAGGCGTGTGGAGCAGCCCACTGTATGTCCTCCATCTGTAGAGGCTGACAGCTCATTACTAAAGCGGTTGGAGATGCCACCGCGACTGAGCGCAGTATGCCACAGCTCTGGTATTAGGCCTAACTCATCATTATAAAACTCAGAAGTAACATGTCGTACACGCAACACTTGCTCCTGAGAATAAGCCTCAATCTTTGTGTTTATTTCCTGGATTTCTCATAGTTTATTACTGTGATGTAGTAACCAACAAAGATAGAAACCATGAGTCCAACATACTAAAAACGCTCAAATCCAACTCTCAACGATGGACATATTCTTCACTGAGCTCATTCTGTCCATATAGGAATGGTTTGTGCTACCACCAAACCTTTTTAGAGGCAACATTTGCACATAGAAACACCCACACAACTGTAAAAAGCTGTGACTGTAGCACAGGTTAAATTGATAGGGAGGAAAGATTAAAGGAGCTTATAGAAAATCAAACCAAGGTTGCTGAAATCCCACTCAGTCCTGCACAAAGGCGCTTACCACCAGTCACATAAATAACTATAAGATTTGAGAAAGACATACAACAGCTACAACTGTGATTTCAAAACATATTTCAGTTTCAATATTTGTTCTGTTGGCGAAATAAACCTGGACTGGCTTTAATCTGACAGGATTTAATCTACTGTTCAGCATGAAAGTTAAGTCAAGCTTCTTATAAGAAATGATTCCGCAGATAATGCATGTTGTTGGCTTTTGTGTGACATATTTGCGCAAAAGCAACACTTTGGACACAAAAAAAAAAACATATAAAGTGATCATAAAGTAATAAGGAAATGGGTATGGGTGTTTTCTACTCCATCCTAGTAAAAGCTTGTGTGGAGCTCTGTTAAGAAATGTGTTCAATCACCATGACTACCGGTCTGAGCCCCTGCTGTGGTTATTAGGACTTCACTGTCTGCGCACTCACCCGCAGCTTTGTGCGCAGGTTAACTACACACAGTTTGTCTATCATGCAAGTGTGCTAATTTAAGTGCCATTCATTATTAGACTCAGTCACCAATCTTTCATTTCAAATCCTGACAAAGGAGAGTTACTAGTGCCCAGCCTCCCAACAGTAGAGCCGATGTGAGAAAAGCAGGAACACGAGAAAGCTTTGAGCATTATTGATTCAGCCAAGAACACTGTTAGAGAGAATACCAGAGGAGGATCTGAGAGAATTATCCATGCACCATTTCTCTCACCCCTGCTCTCTACAGAACAGTCTGCTCTTTAAGCTTTATGAACCGAAATAAAAAAAAAAATGTAATCATCTTTTTGTAATTGTCCTTTACATAGAATTTAAAGTCATTTCTTAAATAGCTTCTACAACAACTTTTCATTCATACTGTGACAAGTCCTGCTAGTACTACGTTATTACAAATAGATTAACTTTTGCAGGAAGAACACGTAAGAAGAAACTAACTTGTAAAGACCAGTCGATGGTGTTATGAGAAGCAGGCTGCCCACAGAACATACACTGTGTGCGTATTGACTCTTTTGCCCTCACCGTATCCTCCCTCGTCCACTCCCAGGTCTCTATCGTACACGATGGCCCCCTCTGTATGTCCCCACCCACTTTGGCACGCGATGTCCAATAATATCTTCTCATTTTATCAATCTATCCCACTCGAGCCAATCAAACTCGTCCTTATGGTTTCCCATGAAGGAAAAAAACATACCGGATACCCTCCCCCCTCTCTCTTCTTCCCCGCGCCTCTCCCCTTGACGCGTACGTAACTCTGTGTGTAGAGCCCGGTGCTCAGTCAGTGCGTGGAGTAAGTAAGTGCACGGTGTACGGATGGAGTGGATGACAGTTTTCATTTTGGTCTTGGACGCGCCTTACAGTTGATCCAGACGTGTGAGTATCAGGCCACTTTACGCACAATCTTCAACTCATGAATGCGACTGACTTGAGCAACAACGACCATTTCATAAGTAAGATACTTTGTTCTAAGTGTGAATTGGATTGTGTCAGCAGTAACAGCGGGCGTTGGTACACATTGTAGCTACAGTAAACGGGTCAGATGCTCAGAAACTTTTCACGCATAGTTGGCATAAAGAGCCTTTCTTAAACAGTCCGGCTTCAAATTGTATGAGTTACTAGACTGTCTCCTGGAAGACTGATAAATGATGGCTATTATTTTGCAGCTGAACAATGCGCACCGGCTTTGTGTGGACCATCTGTCATAGTATCGACATTACAGCAGAAGCTCCCACTCCCAGGAATCCGTGCGAGAGAGAGACACCTGAAGCGCCGCGAGCCCACACCCGTCTCTCGCCACAGCCTGTGACTCACGATGAGGTCCGTCTGTCTGAGGATGGGTGCGTATGGCCACCCGAACAATGTGCTATAAAGCTTTTTGTTTGCGTCATGGTGCACAGCCATAATATATGCAATACATGCCAGGTGCCTTACATTAGGACATGTTGTTACACTGTAAGACACTACCTAAAGATGTGAGTTCTTTTTTTGTCTTTCTTGCGTAATCTGCTCCCAAAATGACATGGTAATTCGATAATTTAACAGATTATACCAGGCTACCTCCATTCAAGAGGGTTTTAACCTAAATGCCTATAGTTGCCAATCTAAGCAGCTGAGGCCAGCCTATTCAATAACACTTTAGAAAATACCATTCCTAGTCTCACAGTGTGCAGTGCCAAGCACTAATATGCCTTAAGGTTAATGAGGTAGTCTACATAAATTCTTGTTCCATCTGGATGTAGTAGGTAGGCGCTTAGATGCTTAGGGCAGCACTACTCTTTGACTGACGATAAATTGTTGCAAATATAAGACTGAACAGGATATTGGCGATCATGAAAGTAATTCATTATATTCTACTAATTACAAATTACAGAAATTTGTAACCTGGCAAAAAATAGATTGAAATGTGTATAACTCTTGAGTGGAGCCCTACACATTATGAGTCTGGGGCAGCTCCCGTTGAAACAATCGGGAAAAGGCAAATACTTCAAGCTGATTGGGTGAAGCGTCACAATAGCTAAACGAGCAAAGAAATAAAACTTTTGTTAAATCCAGTTGAGAGAAAAGCATAGACATCTCTCTATTTCACAAATGTACTAAAGTGCTTTCCTCAGCACGTGTTCAGAAACAAAATGTCTATATTGCAGAGAAAATAGGCATATTTATCTCCACTGATGTTCGTTTTGGTTCACTTGGGCGCTTCGCCTTTGGCTTTTGGCCAGACCACAGTCCTACCCTGTGATTGGTTCAGCTGCTCCGATTCACTGGTGGTTCGAGCCTAAACACAACAGCTAGAGCGATGGGTGCTCGTGAATTTGTGAACTCACAAATATTGCAGAAATTTGTTGTGCGTTGCAAGGTAAAGAAATTTGTGGACTAGAACTATTCCTGTAGAAGTTTGTGCGCAGTAGAACTATTCCTGTAGAAGTAAACCACTCTGTTGTAAATGAATATAGTACAGATATAGCTTAGCCTCCGTCTCGGTCAAAACTAACTTAGATGTAATTCACTTTATATTTGTCCCTGGAAGAAAAACGAGCAGAGCAGGCGGCTTTAATTGAGTTTGAGCTACTCGAGCAGAGACACAGCTTCAGTGGGTGAATGAGGTGAAGCCACGGTCTTCCTGCTGCTATAATGTGGCTGCATCAACAGTAAGAAGTGCTTATCTTATCATCTGCTCAAACTACGATCAGTTCATTATCATGTGATGAGTTTGATCAGCAGTAACCTGCAGTTATGTGTGGAGGCAACCTGCCATCACCCCAGGCTCCCAGCCTTACTGTTGTTATTATAGCCTGATACTTCCATAAATTCTAGGACAGATAGTAGGAACAAATTAAACATTTTAAGTGTTATCATCAGGGAGTCTCTCATCACACTTCACCCACCATCACAAATCTCCCAGTAGACACATAGTTCTCACTATTGCCATCCACCACTGAACAAACAAATGAACACCCAAAACCCAGCCATTCTTGTTCTTTTCAACCATTACAATACTTTTTTTTGGTTAAATTCTGCAGATACATTTGACAGTAGGCAATTTTTATGTAAAAACTACAAAACAGAAATATCACCTTGCCAATGCTTACAGTGAATTTTAAACATTGTCTTAACATATATTTTATATTTCACCAACTTATGTTATGGTATGATCGTATTCAGCTGCATGTTATATCTGGAGACGAATAGCTGTGCATATTGTGTTTTTGCTGAGGCTCAAAGGAGAGTTTATGTAAAAGGCAGCCCTGCAGCCCCTCTCCAGCTCCTCTGCTGCTTGCTGCCTGTCTCGATAAGTGGATGACCTCTGACTTCTTGTCTAGCCACAGCCTCAGGTCTCTGACCTGACAGTCCAGGCCAGGTGTTTCTCAAAAGCCCATTGGTTAGTTGGCGAGCACATGACATTTGAACTCTGTGCACCGGAGAAGCCAAGATGAGAACTTTGAGTTAATTAACAAGGTTTTCCTATTGGAGAGTGTGCGGGTGGGTGTATGAAGGGCAGTGTTAGATGTCGACTTTAGGGAAATTTTACACTTATTAGACAGGCTCACTGGGTCATACATAAAACAGCACATAGCAGTTTATGGTCAGTGCTCATAAATGCTCAACACACCATAATAATTTGATTTGCTTGCACTCTTCAGTATATTCAGGCTAGTATTTTGCATTTTGAACTTGCTTACATGATTTTCAGCCCCACACCTTTATTACCAGTCTCATACTATAGCAAAATCACTAGTCCAAACCTCAGGTCACATGCTGTCCCACTAAAAATTCCCTATGGAAATTTTGGAATCTTTGCCATTGTTCCTAAAGGAAAAGGGGCTTTGGTATGGATGTGGGGAATGCCAGGAAATGACAGGCATTCTTTGTAGAGTGATTGAAAATAAACTTGTGCAGGGTCCTTGTTTAGCTCTCAACAGCAAAACTGAGGTGAGGTGGGAGATATATCAAAAATAGATCACAGTTGTTGTTTTGGAGCACAGTTATGTGGAATATGTTTGAGTGTTATCTTTGGGATAGTAAAAACGTGTCATTTCCACCCCTAATAGTACATAATAATAATAGTATACTAACAATATAATAACAACAACTCAGATGATTACATACATGCACAATATGTAGTTTTTCTTCAACCATTGGCTTTCGTTCACTCAAAGATTTCTACTTCAGGGGAGTTAATAAGTACTGAATTTTCTTGCTTAAGTAAAAGTACAGATACCAGGGCAAAAAATACTCAAGTAAAAGTAAAAATATCACATGATAAAACCTACTTAAATAAAAGTTTTAAAGTACTTGTTTAAAAATGTACTTTACGCATATTTTGAGGTTTTATAACACTTCAAATGTAGTGATTTTGATTTCAAGATTTGTGCTGAACTCAATTGAATCAAATGTTTTTTTCTGGGTGTTTTTATCTATATATTTTTGTTTGCTTAAATTATGACCGTGTTAAAAATGGAGTGGAGTAGAAAATATGGATACCCTCTCAGAAAAGTAGTGAATATAGTTAAAATGTACCTACAATTTTGACTTAAATACAGTATTTTACCACTTTTACTCTGTTACATTCCACCACTGGTTAATGGGCATTCCAGTGCACTAAAGTCCAACATAAAGGTGGAATTTTATTAAAAACTCTAGCAGTAATGGATAATGGAGTCAATGTATTTGGGTAGTGATAATAAGTGGTTCTCTGTTCCCATTAGTCCCGCTACAATACTTTTACTTATGTACACCTGAATACTCCGTGTTGCACTGGGATAGACGCCACGAGACTTTTCCTTAAGAGCTCAATTCTTTTACCAGTTTTCCAGGACTGATCTCACCCCATTTGTCCTCATTTTGCCTTATCTTTGGCTGCAGTGGCGTTCACTCTGGGCCCGGTACTCTGGCTCTGGCTTCACGAGGTGCGACAGCGTGGTCTGACTGTCGAGGAGCGATGGTAGCGTAGGAATGTGGAGCTTTACATTCACTGGGGCTGCGGTCAGTTATGGGAGGAACTTAAACTGGCCTCCATACAGTGTACAGTGGGACCTCATATACAGGGGCTGCCTTCATACTGCTGAGTTGGCATAACGCGGAGGGGTGGAGTGGGGGGGGGACTGGCTTCCTTAACTTTAGAGTTCTTTAATTGCACACATGCAGTCACTAGCTATTAGAAGGGATGGAGGATAGATGATAGAAAACAGGTGGGTGTTTAAGATATCAAGGGTTTAGGGGGAAAAAATGGGAGTTTAAGCTTTTACGGTAAGTGGTTAAAACTGAACTATTAATACACATAATGGAGTACTTATCTGATAACAATTTGGATTCACAATTTATATTTTAGATTTCATTTTGGCTTAAAGACAGTCTTTTTTAGCACCATTACTAAAGTTGTTTAACATGACAGCGTTTTGTAGCCTACACAAAATGCACTCCACTGTACGAGCCTTAGGGCCATCGAAAAACATACCTGGAGTTGTGTCTTGTTTCATTCACACATGTCTAACGCACAAACCCTGCATATTTTCGCTGAGTTCTTCTCTCAAACAGAAAACCCTCTGTTCCACCTTGTGATGTCATGCTTCACTGTGTTTTTAAGCTCTATACGCCTTCACTAGAATCATTTGGATGCTTTCAGCCCTGGAATAGCCGATCTCTACTCAACAAACTGTAAAAAGTAGCGGTTAACTTGAAAACCACCACTTCGTGACATCACAAGGTGGAACAGAGCATTTTGAGCTTTGGAGATGTAACCAGACTAATAATAAAGGGTTACTCGAACATGTGTGAACAAAACAAAACACAATATCATTCTAACATGGCAAAAAGCTCACAAGGGTCAATTTTGCCTAATAAATAACACATTTTCTGTTCTTTAAGCCTATAGAAAATGCACTCTGCTGTACGAGCCTTAACAAATTTGGGTTTTTTAATGAGTACTTCTTTAGCCTATTTCCCAAAGGTTTAAAAAACAGTTTGTTATCAACTGCAATTTATACCAAATATATTGATATAAAGATAATAGGTTGCAAGGCTGTGTGCTATGGAGGCAGTTTTGAATATGAAATCATACCACCATTGCGTCCCTGCTCTTGTTGCCTTCCCAGCATGCCTCTGGTAGTTCCCAGGTATGTGAGCGCTGGAGCGTAGCCAGAAGGCAGCTTGTTGTGTCCCTTGTGAGACAATGGCAGCGTGCCTTAAGGAGCAGGATGAAAGAGAGCGGGGCAGTGCTGCCACTCTGCTTTACAATAGGAAACCTCCTCACCAGTGTGTAGAACAAATAAGCAGCTTTTCTTTTGCTGGTGTTTAACAATCGCCAACAACCCATCGTTCGCTCTGGAGGAGGAGCTGTAGACTTTGTTTGTGTGAAAAAGAGAAAATTGTCTCTTATCGAGGAGTAGTTTTGTGCAATTACACCTGTTAAGTATAAATGCACAGATGGCCTATAATTTCCCCTATAATTATTCTAGAAGTGTGCACTTTAAAATGCTTGTATTTCATTATCACATATTTAGACAGGGTTAAAACTGTTTGAAGTTAGGCCCGTCACAATAACACATTTTAAAGTGCGAAATATTGTTCCAGAATTTACAATAACAATAATAAACCACTTAATGCCACTGACACAATATCCCTAAAGCTGATAATCCCCTTTCCTACATGAACTCTATTGTAAACAGGAGCTAGAATAAATAGCTTAATCAAACACTTTTGTGGTTAGAAGCATATATATTAAATTATAAGTTCAACCCTCTCTGCAGCTCAAACGTTAATTCAAACAGTACAAATAAAAGGCCCTCACAATATCTGTATAAGATATTGTTCATCTACCTGAAATGTTGGTATTATGTTGGTGTTGGTAGAATAATTGACAAGTGTTATGTCAGATAAACGTAATAATAACTTAAAAATTGTAGTTTTAAAAGCAAAATAGTGAAATATTGCAAAACTATATCCAAAATCATAATCAAAACATTCATTTTCTGTTATGATGAGAACATGACCCCTGTGGAAAACAATTTTAACCCAGCATAAACATAGATGAATTATGATCTCTGTTGCTCTTATCTACATTGTGCTCTATAATATATGTGTAATAGTGGCACAAGTGTGTTATCAGTAGACAGAGGTGGTAGCGGAAGCTGCAGGAGATTTTTATGACTCCACCGACAACCTGTTCTCAGGCACTTCTCTCAGGGCGCTTTTTTATGACATCATAAATTCCTCCATTTCCTCTGACCAGCCCTAGGTGGGTATAAAGGACATACCTGGCCAGTAATTGTCTGTCTGGCCCCCTTCTCTCTCATCTTTGGCCCTAGTGGGGACTTCCTCCAGACTCTGTGACTGCCCCAAGACACAAACAGCCCCAGATCTGGACCAATAAAAAGTCTTTTATTTGATGTCTGATAGGAATGAGAAGGTTTTGGGTCAGCTGTGTTTTGAAAGAAGTTTTATAGCGTCTTAGCTGGTCATTTTGGTTAGCACAGAGAGTCGCAGTGGCTCCAGTGTTTCGATTTGAGAGTGCACTAAAGGATAACAAAAACAGACCACTCTAGGTTTTTGTTTCCAATCTTTTGTTTGTTAAAGTCTGAAGATGAAGACCAGAAAAAGAGGGATTAAGGCACGAAAGAGGAGGCTTTTTGGACCAGGCCTCAGAAACCTTGTGCATTCACATATATCTGATGCTCGACTTGGGCTCCTGGAACAATACGCACACCAGCACGACAACATTCCTGGGGGTTAGAGAGGTCAGAGGTTGCTCTACCACCCCCCCCCCCACTGTCAATCAGTCCCAAGCCACTAACTCCAAGGGCTTTGTTTTGGATATATGTCTTCGCACTTCTTGGACAGACCCTGCACCTTGTGTTACAATGCACCCTTTGCGTTCTATAGACTTGCACTGCTTTAAGAGTTCACTAACTTTGGTTTAACACTAGGGTAAGATTATAGCTTATCAGATGTTTTAAAATGTGACCCCAAGAAAAAAAAACTATTGAATGGAGCACAAAAGAGCCCAAAATGTAGTGGATAATATGGATGGAGGATTAATGCAATTGGATCCAAATCGCATTTTAAATAGCCCGAAATAGGTCATTACAAATGTGTAATCGTCTGAAAACAATATCTCTCTCTCCGAAAATCCTGCTTTTCCAGTAGTTTAAAACGCTGCATGATTCTTGTTTAGTTCAGTAACTTTTATGTCACTTGTAGATGTGTTTAAAACGTGTGCTGTGAAGTGAATCTTTTAAAAACACAAACCACAAATCGCTATTGGAATGTAAACTTTATAAATCATCTCCTAACAGAACTATGATTTGATCCAGAGTTGACTTTACAAATGAAATCGTCCTTCCAGTTTAAATCCTGGTGATTCTATGCGATGAGTTAAGGCTGCCATTAGAGTGAGTGTGTGCATGTGTAGGTTTGGAGTGGCATGAGGCCCTCTCAGACTCCCTGCAGGTCTGTTAGTCATTATGTCGGCTGCATGTACACTATACTGTATACAGTGTACTGGACATTAAAGAGTCGCCCACGGGCCACAGACGACCACCCCAGAGACATACACCACTGGCACTTCCTCCGCCCCGTCCCGCCATCACTGCCCCAAGGGAGGGAAGGAGCGGTATTTTGGGATTTCCGCAGGATGCAACAAACATGAATCTTGTCTTGATTAGAAAAGTTCTCAATAAAAACAATCCAATTCAGAAATCAACATAGTAAAATTAATGCTTATTGTGAAATTATTTGATTTACTAAAAGTAGTGTAGTGAAGAAGAAAGTACCTCTTGAATATTGCATAATCATAAAAACTGCGATGAAGAATCAAGTACACTATTTTTGTTGCCACTTTTACAGTTATTATTAATTAAAATTTCGAGTGGATTTTTATCAGAGAGGGATGGAATGATATTTTAATCCCAGTAAAAAACAGTTATGCAGAGTAAAAGTGCAAGACGCTGGTGAATTTTTAAAATGCATTTTTTTGCAAATACCTGATTTTCTACTACTACATTCCAGCAGTGGAAGGTAACGAAGTAAAAGCAGTAAAGTGCTGTACTTAGGTCAATTTTAGGTGTGTGTGTGTGTACTTACTACTACTGCTTACACTTTAATACTACTGCTTATATTTTAAAGTAAATAGTAAATAGTAAATAATAAATAGTAAATAGTAAATAGTTTTTACATTTACTTCACAACATTTGAGAGCAGGTATCTGTACTTCATACTCAACTACATTTTTAACAACACAGAAAAGTACAATGTTAAATGGATACTTAAATACTTTTACTTAAGGAGATGTTTTCATGTGATAATTTTACTTATAACTATTTGCTTTTGTGTCTGTACTTTTAACAAAACTGAGTACTTCATCCACCAATGCTACATGCTGACATAGACATACTGGGTAATATATATTAAATCATTAATCTGGTAACTTCACTTACACTTAACACTTACTACTACTACAGTCCAGTCACCTCTTTATCCCTGCAGTTAAAAATGAAAGCCTATCTGCCAGCAGCTGTGGATGAGCATGAAAGATGGAGAACGTTTTATTGTTAGGGACAAATACCGGCCTTTTTATTTTGTCTACCAGCTGACGCCTCTGTGCCTCACCCGCTCCTCCCAAACCTCCCTGTGTCAGAGAATGAAGCACATGGAGAAGTTTCATAGCAGGAAATTACGTGGAGAGACGTGCTGTGATTGGCTGCTGCAGCAAAGGTCCGGCTGTTTGCCATATGGTAGAATTATCTGCTATTTTAAAAGATTAACTGCTGAAATGTATATATGCTGAGTTTATTAGGTACACCTGGTGAGATTTGTGTAACTGCAACCATATACATAACAACAGTGATTTTAGTACTGGCATATGGGCATATAAGCATGGGTTACTACTGAGCTATAGCTGTAACTTAGAATTATATATATATTTTTTACTCAATGTTCAGAATACATTTGGCAAGTGGCAAGTGTACTCGATAGCAGAGGTCAGTCTATACAGTAACAAGGGCAGAATTGGCAGAAACTTTGTATATTTGCAAGTTATACCGCAATAGTTCGCTTGGCCCCAGGATTTAAACTCGCTTAACTACGATCCCCCCCGTTTCTTCTCCCTCATTCCTACGCCCCAATCCCAACAGACACATATAGACTTATACAATCAACAGTCCTGGGACACAAAAGAAATATTCAGCTGGGGAGAGGGGGGGCCCCGATGAGGGTGCAACATAGAACTCCATGGGACAGAGTTGGATGGGGGGGTGGATTAACTCAAATTGGCTGGCTGAGACTGTGGTTGCCATGGTGAAGCCCCCAGTTCTCTGCTCTTTCGACCCTTGGACTATTTTTCATTTTTGTTCTTTATTGTGGGGTGTGTAAGTGTAAGCATTTGGGCGTTTGAGCTAACCAAAGCCAGTCAGGTTTGGTAGTACATTTACTTGTGTAGCGTTAACCAAGCTTTGAATCTATAATTACTTTTATTTTTTAAGGTCACATTATGAAGCCAATTATCTAGTTTGTAGCACGTAGTTACATATTTAACAAATTTTAAGTAAAAACAACAACAAAATAGTTACCCACTTAATGTATTTAAAATGAGGGAGACATTTATCACTGCATTTTTCTCAAGATAATGACATTATTTAACCAGACAAAAGCCACATTGACCAAGTTATGGTTGCATAATTAGATAGATATTACTGCTGTACTGTGGTGAATGTGGGTCTAGCCTCCAAGTGACCAGTGTCCTGAATGCGGTGCATGAGTTGAGCATCCTGACGTCAGCAGTGTGCTCCTAAAGCAAAGTGACAGTCCCTGGTTGTTGTCCCATCCATCTCTATGTGCCGCTCGCTCACAATGGGAGCTCTGAGGCTGTGTGCAGAGAGGGCCCAGCCGTGGAGCGGGACAGCACGGCATTGTTCTCCGGGTTACTCGTCTGGAAGAACTGAAGCATAGCTATTTGTTGTTTTATGTAAGCAATTAAAATGTGTAGTCTAAAAGCATTGTTTTTGTTGTGATTTTGAAGTTGAAGTGAAGTTTTTACGCTGATAAACATGTGGGCTGTAGAGTACAAAGATATGGAATGGACAGAAAAATACAAATGATTAACAAAAGTACAAAATCTTTTTATTTCAGCCACTTAATTCTATATTTCAGTGATATTCAGGCAAAACTACAATCTAAAAATGTGTTGTGTGAAATGAAATCAAGACTTATAGTGTCCCTCTGGTTCATGACTAATAACATAAATATTTCTCTATGTTTCAGATGCTGTTGGACTGAAGATTTCCACTGTCAAATCTTCTATGCAATAGTGTGGAAGTGGTGAGTGCTTGGATAATCTGGTGTTTTCCCCATTGCCTGCCCCGGGGAACATTCAACGCTGTCGGTGAGTTTTGTATGAATTACATTTAAACCATCGACCGTTGACTGTGCCCCGTGGCCCGGCCCTGACGTCACAGAATGCATAAGCTCCGGCATCAAAAAGCGCACGCAGAAGAAGAGGCTAAGAGATGCCACAGTAGCCAAAGAGCAAGGGTCACAATCAACATTCATTGCTGTCGCTGGGTTGGACTGTGCAGAAAAGCTCACTGAACAATGAGTGCAACTGTGGCCCAGATCTGCATGACTCACTCCACAGCCAATCACTGGGTACGTGAAATAAAATGTGTAAAAATGAGGATTCATAGCCGAGTAAAGAAATTCTTGATTGACGAAAAAGAGGGGATGGCAAAAGCGCTCAAAACTACGTATCTCTGTGTATCTGACACAAACTGCACTCATAAGACTACAACTGCACTGCAAAACAACTACTTATGCAGGAAAAAGTATGAAACTATGTATTTATATAAAGACAACTTCAGTTAAATCTGCCTTTTTACATATAAATACCCCCAAAAATACTAAAACTTCAACTAAATCACTCACTCACTAACATCTCCTTTCTGTTGTCCCATAGAAATCTATATAATCCAAATGAAATGATCACTCTACTAATACAAATTTTGATCAACCGATTAAACAGCCAGAGATGGAACAATTAGCATTTTATCGTGATGAAAAGAGTAGACATAATCGTTCATCGGACATTTTATATAAGCGTGATAATCTCAAACAAAGATATTCGCCATTATATTGCCAAAATGTGCAGAAAAACCTACTTCTCCAGGATGATTTCTTCTGGATCATTGTTTTTTTTCAGTTATAACAAAGTACACAATATTAAAATTATACTTATTCAACACTTTAAAACCATCAGCATCTTAAATAGTTATGGAGATATAATCGTTAATCTCCTGTATAATCATTAATCCCGTGCCTATAATCGACTATCGACTGCACGACTAAAGGCCGAATTTATAGTAAAACAGTTGAGACTTGTGGCTTGGATGCAGATTACTTTGTGGAATGATTTTTTCCAGCAATATGGAATGGTTGGCAGTTTCAAACCTGAGGGATGCCAGTTCAAACCCATACTGCTTTACCTTCTTTGAACTCCACTGTGGATGGATGTGGCAGGTGGAGCAGTTGGTGTACAAGTCTTCTTTATGCTTTTTTTTATTCTTTCTGTAGTTTTTTTTTTCACATGTAAGGGCAAAAACTAGACTAGAAGCTATCGATAAGCTGTGTTTATGCATCACAGCACTCAAGAAGACCCACAGTTTAAACGTGTGGTGAACTCTATGGTTATCGTTTAAATGTCAGATTGCAGATTTGCTGACTGGTTTATGGTTAATATCTCTGTAATTACCGGGCCTAGCCACATGAAACAAAAAATTGGCTTAAAATTCTGTGTCTCCCATGTCATTATTCAAGCCCAAATTCGATTAGCCAATTGAAAAAAGCAAAAAAGCAAAAAAAAACAACAACATATAGGTCATCGAATTAATATGGCAAGTTTGTGAAGCCAAGATGATAAGGTTCAACGTCTGTGGATCATAGTTTTTTCTTCCATAGTTACTACAAATTATAGAAAGTGAATTCAGTCTATTCTTCTTCTACTAGAATTATGAACGGGTTTGTGGATCAACAGAAATAGCATTTACCCCTAAACTACAAGATGTTTGAATACACAGACAGTTTTACAGTTTTTTATTATTTTTTTTTTTCTTTTGTTGTATACATCTTAGTTTTCCTATTTTCTCTACTTCTTCTCGTCTGGTGTTCAGAGTGTTCAGGGCAGAGGGAGATAGAGACACAAATAGCATTCTGGCTCTGAGCTTGTCCTCATCCTCCTCTCCACGGCTCTAATTGGCGGTTGTGTGTGCAGCAAGGGGGAAGGAAGCAGAGTGAATGTGTAATCATTTGGAGTCTCTTCTCCTTTAGACGTTTCATCCCTCTCTTTTTTGTTTGTCTAATTATACAGCGGGCTCGGTTATCTCTGCGTTAACTGTGTATCTGGCAACGTGTGAATGAGTGACAAGTCAGAACAAAGGACAGAAAGATTATAGCACTAAAGGAAATGATCACTAAGTGTGTTTTGTGCGGCGCTCCAGCTGCAAATGCGCTGGGACAAAGGGGAAGAGCTAATAGTGAAGTCGAATTGTTTTCACCTATGATGGAGGATTGCTCATTATTTGTGTGTGTGTGTGTGTGTGTGTGTGTACGCTACAGTGACAGAAGACCTGTCTGCTGATCTCAGGGCGTAATATGTTATAATGCTCGCTACACTGACGCCCCACAGCATCATGGGAAAACGTCTCTAACCTTCTCTGACCGTTTCGAACCAAAAGGCTTAAAGCGTTTCTCTAGTTTGAATTATGTCATAGATCAGTTCTTACAAAAACAAAAACAAAATTCTACAAAAATATATGAATTGTTTTGAGTGTATTATGTCACAAATGTAAAAAAAAAAAAAACACCATTTATTCTCTTAACAATATTAGTAAATATTTTTAAAAGAAGTGCAAAAGAAGTTAGAACACAGCAAAGGTGGAAATATAAACATGCTCATTTGAAAATATCAGATAAAGCAAAAGGCGTCTGCTGACAAAAGAACAAGCCCCACTCAAACACTGAAGGTGAAACACATTCACACTTGTGCCGTTTAATGCATTGTTACAGCTTTTTGAGTCTTTCTACTTTGTATTTGATGATTCATTTCAATAAAGTCTATTTTAAATACAACATCTGAGTACCTTGTCATTATTTCATTTCATCAAACAACAATTTTTGATGCATTTTAGGGCCTGGTGCAGTTGTCCCTCCACGTGTATTATTCATAGTAAAGCTCTCAGTTCACTGGTGCAGAACAGTGGAGGTGATGTAATCTTCCAGCGTCTCTGGCCTTAAAGCTTCTAGTTTAGGACAGACTCATGCGACAAGGCCCAGACCAGACACACAGGGTGATCAGGGCCCAGCGTGAACATCATCACAGTCAACTGTCCAACAACCAAGAACAGGCTGAAATAAAACAACATTTTATTTGGTTGTTCTTAATAAAAAGTTGGCACGCAAATGTTGGTTTAGACGCAGTGTTTCCGGGGCCGTGGCCTTTTTACTGGAGTTTGAAGCAATTCTTCATTATGTGATTCTGCTGCCACCTACTGTTCAGTCAGGTTTTATCAGCACGGTGCAGATAAACTCAACTTTAGAACTCAGAGGAAATGTCCAAGTAAAATGTCAAAGCATGAAGGCCCTTTGTTTGTATGAAGGATAAAAAATGCATATTGTGTTTATTTGTTTTTAATTTTCATGGATTAATATATACTTTTTTTTCTCCTAATCTCTCTCTCTCTCTGTATATATATATATATATATATATATATATATATATATATATATATATATATATATATATATATATATATATATATATATATATATATATATATATATATATATATATATATATATAAATCCGAATTTAGAATACGTTTCTTTACAGAGTCAATATGAGCTACAGTTACAAACTACAGTTTTTCTACCAGAAAAAAAGGAAAGTCAACAGTAAATGTGGTTAAAGGTTTAGCCGTAAGTGCCTAAATATAATGGGAATGTGTTGTATAATTATTGTAGAAATGACAAAAACAAATACCAGTCTCACAAAACATTTTTAATTGCATCTGTATTCATTTGTATCTTTAAACAAGACAGTATACAGTATACAAAATAATATTTCATATTGTAATATTTTACTATATACAAATCATTGACAAATGAATAAAACAAATACACTTTACACTTGATCAGACTGAAGCGTACAAATATTTTCTCTATGTGTGAGTTCTTTTCATGTGAAGCATTTGTGCTTTATTCCTGAAATATGAGTAAAGATTATCAATTAATAAAAAAATATAGGCCTAATTAATCTTATTATTAAAAATCTGAACAGCCAACAGCCTTACCTGTATCGGTTTACATAATCAATCACCCAGTTTAAAGCCGGATCAAAACATGCCTTCCCTTTTTTCGTGTGGAAACTATACACAAACATATATTAGATTAATACAGTGTGGATTAATTAAGTATAATATGTATAAGTATAGAGTGAAGAAATACTCACATAATAGCATTGATGCTGCAGTACTCTATGTCTGTTTGAATAGACACACCTGTGATCCTAGAAAAGGACAATTTCCCAGTAGAGTACTTGGTGCAACATGGAACATACACTGTGGGGAGGCAAAGAAATGATTAATGAAAGAAAACATTAAAAACACAAATTGAAACTATTTTGGAGTGTCTTTACCTCTAGATGTATAGAGAGTGCTGTTGAGAGGCAGCAGACACAGAGCAGAGAGCAGGAGCAGTGAGATCTGAGGGTTGGCTGAAACCATGTTGTCTGCAAAGTGCACGAATGGAGAGAAGGGAAAAGCACCTGTCTTTATAAGTAGCACAGATCAAGTTTCCAGTTCTGCCTACATCGACAAAATTAAACCAAACCCCCACATATTCCCCCTCTCCGTGACAATAGGAGCAAAATTTCAGGGCTGTTTTAAGGTCAAAAGGGCATTTTTCTGTCCATACACATACGTTTCTTTTATTTGAATATTGTATTATATGCATGCCTTTTTATATATGGTAATACATAGCCATTGTTTATATTTATCATTCTTGCTTTATGTTGCATCATATCGCAAGAAAATTCCTACAGTAGAAAAACGCAAGGCAGGTTTATATGTATAGCACAATTTGTACACAGTCATTAAAAGTGCTTTAAATGGTTAATGATCACATTTTTATATAACACTTTTCCACCTTCAAGACACTCAAAGCACTTTACATCAAGAAACCACTCACCTATTCACTCACACATTCATACTCCAGTGTACACAGACGGGCGGCGAGGGGGGTTCACTGGACACAACCACAGCATTCATCTTTGGGAGCTGAAATCACACTGCCAACCTGTGGGTCAGTGGAGCTGTTCTCTAAGAAAGACAATAGAATCCAATCACAGACAAATAAATAATCATCATGAAATTAACATTAAAATCTATATTTGTTTTTAAATGTATTTTTAATCATTTTACATTGTTCAATTTGTATTGTGTATGTATGTATGTACGGCGACCTTGAGAGCCTTGAAAGGCGCCTAACAAATAAAATGTATTATTATTAAAAGAGAAGAGGGTAGGATAAAAACCTTTCAGTCATATGCACAGCTAAAAATAACTGTTTTGAGGCTACATTTAAACATTGTCACAGTAGAGGCCTGTCTCACATCTTCAAGTTTTACCTGCATAAAACTGAAACACTGATTCTCTATGTTTAGTCCTGAGTCTGGCACCAGCAGGAGGCCGGTCCCTGAAGTCCTCAGAGTGTGAGATGGTTCATGTGGCTTTAACATGATGGATATGTTCTTTGGTGCTGGTCCATGGAGAGACTTGAACACAAGCAGATCTAGAATGAACAGTCGTGTTTCATAAGTTTGAACAGAATCAGACAGAATGAAAACAGCATTTAGTTCTCTGCATTGACATCACATTTCTGAAGCAAATAAATAACTGCAGCCGTTTTGATTAAAATGCTACTTATCCGCAAGTGTAGAATTAGTCTTTATTATAACTGATTTTACGCCGCTCTTAGTTTTAAGTCTATACCGAAATGCTATGTAAGCAGATAACATCAGCACATTTTAGTCTGGGTTCTTATCTGACATCAAAGTGCACACGTTTGCAGTGGGCTGGTGGTGAGGTTTTGAGAAGGGGTCCTTTTCTAGGCCAAGAAACCTCAATAGGAGAAACAAGTGCGCCTTGGAGAACTAAGTAGGCCACTGAGAACTTTCTAAGTCTGTTTGGTTAAACTTTCCACGTCAGTCATTTTATCACTCATTCTTTTCCATTGTTAAAAATAGTATTTTTACATTTACATGTTGGGGTCATTGCAACCATGACTATGACGTTGTATAATGAAGTTGTGGTTAAGGTTTTTTCATTTATTCTGAACATGCATTGGACAATGCTTTACAGTACAATTTCCTGTCATGTCTTATCTTGTACTGCATAACTGCATCATCTATTCTACTAGGATGGGGCTTTTTGACCACCAATACATAAATAGGTCAGGACCTTACGTATTACAGGTCTTATTGTAAAAGGTGGGGCTAGACTACACATTTGAGTTTCAGTTGTCATCAAGTATAGTCCTACTGTGAGAAAGACTATTTTAACCAAGACGTTCAGGAAAGATGGCCAACCTGTCTGTGTACGCTACTCTGATGGTGGCGATTCTGATGCTTGGGGAAAGCAGTGAGTACAAATGTATTTTTGATATTGAAATATATATCTAAATGTGAAGTGCTCTGTAATGCAATCCTTAAAATCTTTTCTCATTTTCAGGTTCACATAAATGCTGCACAAAATATGATCAAATTAGACCCCCCATAAAAGCACTGAAATCTTATGTAGTTCAAGAAATAACAGAGTTGTGTGGCATCAGAGCTGTAATGTAAAAAAAATTAAAATATTATATTATTTCCTTTTGCTAAAGTAAGAACAACTAAATATTTTGCATTGTGTTTACAGATTCCAAACAGTGGTGCCTAAAAAAGGACCAGTGATACAAACTAAACCACTGTGTGCAGACCCTGACCGGCCCTGGGTGAAAAGGGCCATGGAAGTTGTTCCTCAGTATGATCTTTCTCCTCATTCAAAACCTGCTCTTTGATTCTGACGCAATCAGCTTCTGATAACCATTTTCCTCTCTTTTTTCTGTTTTAGCTTTGGTCACGGGATGAGAGAAAGGAACTGAACTAATATTTTCATTTGTATTATTATAACACACTTTTCAATTGGATTTCTGTATTGTTAAGTTGTAATTGTAACTATGTAAGCAGATAGCACAGTTTTATTTGTGGTTCTTATCTGACATCAAATCAAAGTATATATATGTTTATTGTGGACTGCTCTCAGTATGTCATGGTGTGAGAGGACATCTGTTTCTAGGCCAAAAAACCCTCAACACAAAATTCCCAGAAATCTCAACCTAAAAAATAGATTGAATTAACTTAGGAGCTATTCCCTCACTAAACTGTTCTGATTTAGGATTTATGCATTGGAAATGGCCAAATTCAGATTCCTTCTGAGGGAAAATTCCACATGTCTTTATGCTTGAACCTATAAAATGAATTTTATGTTCGCCCAAATTATGGGGGATTATGGGCATATTTAAAGTTACAGTTCCATTGCAGCATGCCGGATGTAATTGCCTGGGTTATGGTTATTATATACATTGCATCATTTAAACTATGTGCCTTAGAAATAATGGCATAGTTAACTATGCAATGGCATAGTTAAAACATATTTTTAATACTTTCGTGACATTTGACATCCCTGTGCTCCTGTAGTTCTTGAACACTGGACTTTCCCCATTGGGATCTATAAAACTTACTTCATCTCACAGGTATATAGGTTTATTTCCTAACAAGTGAATATTTTGTGTTGAGTTTGTGTATGTTGTGTGCTTTATTATGATTGTATGTAAATATATACTGTATTTAAAATAAAAAACTTCCAAATCTCAATAAAAAAGTCTACTGCGTGTAATGGCGCCTATGACCGCTAGGTGGAGGTAGTGTTTCAGCGCACAGGAAGGATTCACCACATGAAACAGATGAGCGGAAGAGATTTGAGACAACTGCAGAAATGTGATGCGAAACCGGGAAGAATACTCATGTAACCCCTTTAATAATATAACTGATATATATCCTAGTAAGACCATCAAACAGGCAGTATTATAATGAGGAGATCAGTCAGTGCATGCAGTGTAAACAGAGCTAACGCTTAGCTTATGTTTTGATGGAGGAGGACACATACCAGACAAGAGGGAGGTAGGAATAAATTATAACAGAATAACGATGCTTGATTGTTGAGACTTGACGTAGCCAACCCTTTTCTATTCCTACATTACTCACAATTTCTCTGTTCCCCAGTGTAACGTGGAGGAGATGGTGATCCTAAGTGTTCATCCAGTGAGCTAGGACCTCTCTGTGGACTTACTTGAAGAAGCCATGGAGAGAGGAGGGAAAGCAGAGGATGAAGACGCCAGTTTGTTTGTGGACTCTGAATTTCCTGCAGATGACTCAGCCCTGTTGTCAGATTGCTCCACTCCCATCGCTAAACTGAAGGGCACCATCACCTGGCTGCGTCCCCAGGTCAGCTGAAGCTCAGGCAAACCAATAATAATCGTCCTGTTTATAAATGGTTTATAACAGAAGATTGAATGTCTAAATCCACCTGGAATAAGACACTTTGTAAATCATCTCTGCGTTCTGTATTTCAGGAGATCTGCCAGTCACCAGAATTATTCCCTGAAGATATCAGCTTGGGTCATGCAAAGCAGGGTTTATTGGGAGACTGCTGGCTCCTTTGTGCCTGCACCGTCTTACTGCAAAACAAACATTTACTAAACAAGGTACAATGAGCAATAACAGTGAATATTTCTACATATCCCGCAGTGGCATGATGACACCAGTGAACTTATTAATATTTTAACTATGCAGGTGATTCCTCTAGACCAGCCTACATGGGGAGGCAGTGGATACAAAGGGTTTTTTCGTTTTTGTTTTTGGCAGTATGGTCACTGGAAAGATGTTATCATTGATGACCTTTTGCCATGCATTGATTTAAAACTATGCTTTTCACGGTGCCTTTCTCCAACTTCCTTTTGGGTAGCATTGTTGGAAAAAGCCTGTGCCAAGTGAGAAGTCATTGATATTTATATACATTTGTTGGTTTCATAGTAACAATGTACTGATAAGCTATTTTCTCTCATTTCTTTTAGGCACTATGGCTCTTATGAGAGACTTTGGGCAGGGAAAGTATCTGAGGCTTGGGTTGACCTTACTGGTGGCCTGGCAGAGCACTGGAGTTTGGGTAGCATTGGAACAGAAGAAGAAAATGTTAAACAACAAGACACAGATCCAGTCAGAAGGAGACCAGATCTTGTGAAGTTTGTGAGAGATAATTGCATACTTAGCTGCTCTATTAACAGCAGGACAACAGGTTAGAAGGCAACATTAAAATCTTTCAAAAAAACCCAAAACATACAGGATTTTGTTATTACTTACCTCTTGTTTAAACAGTTGAAGAGGCCACTGAGCTGGGTCAGTATCATGCCCTAAATGTCTTAGAGTGGCTTGAAGTGAGCACGGTGTCTGGAGACAAAGTACATCTTCTCCGGATTAGAAACCCCTGGGGCAGATGCTGTTGGACTGGGTCCTGGGGTGAAGGGTTTGTCTGCATGTTTTTTTTCTGTTTTTTTTTTCTATTTGATCTTCAGAAACCTTATTTGCATCTTTCCTTGCAGTGGTGATAATTGGAGCTCTCTTGATCCTCTATGTGCGATGGATTTGCAAGCAAGAATTTCACAAGGGGAATTCTGGTTGGATGAAGAAGAGTTCGTATCTATGTTTGATGATGTTACTGCAGGATATAAAGTTGATGAGAATGGACACATTAGAAGCATTTACTCAGGTATTTGTTTAAGCATGTTTTGGTTGTAAATGAAAAATTACTTTTTTGTTTAAATAGTCATCATCTGTCTGCTTTTCAGGAAACATGTTAGAACACCGTCACCAGCTGGCTGGTGAGTGGATAAAGGGATTCTCTGCTGGCGGTAGTAGGAACAGCAATAGCTACAGGACTAATCCAAAGTACTGGCTCAAAGTTAGAGAAAGAGGAGAGGTATTAGTATCACTCTTGCAGCATAAAGAAAATAAGAGGATGGACAAATCAGTACAAATGCTATGTGAAGACCTCAGAATGAATAAGCACCAGCATTACCAAGCTATTGCTCTGCACATTTGGAAGGTTTGCATTTACATAGTTAGCTCATGTTTCATGAAGACTCACCCGTCAATGGATAATAATTATCTTTTTGTTCTTTTCCAGGTGGAGAAGAAACATTTCAATTTAAGCCAAGTGTTAAATAAAGCTCCATTTGCTTCAACTCACTGCCATGCATATGATAGAGAAGTGGTCCTCCATCAGGAGCTTGAGCCTGGATACTACCTTATGATACCCAGCACTTACCAGCCAGAAGCTGAGGCCCAATTCCTTATAAGGGTCTTCTCTTCTTCATCCACTTCTCTCAGGTAATAAAAAAATCACATGAGGTCTAACCTGTCAAAGTTTCACAGGCATGTCCTTGCCTTTTCAAATACACAGCAGGTTTGTTTTTACTTATGATTTACAATAAATACAATGTTTGGTTACTCCACAGTGCATTGAAAAGCCCAGCTCGGTTACTGCCATTAACACTTGGTGGAGAATGGGAGAATAGTTACTTTCATGGAGCTTGGGTCAAGGGAAGCACTGCTGGAGGAAGCAGGAATTTCCATTCTCACTGGTGCAACCCACGCTTTCTGTTTAGTGTGTGCAATGACACCATGGAAACCCCAGGAGTCAACATCAAAATCACATTGCACCAAAACTCCCCTGAAAACGAATTACACCCAATTGGCTTTCACATCTACAAGGTGAGTCTGCTAGTACAAGTACTGGTACTTTGTAAAGCAAATCTAATTTGTTTCTGCACTAATCCACTGTGAAATGAGAGGGATTCCAAGCCAATTTAATAATCTCTGATTTATACTATACTCTTACTTTATCACTACTAAATCTTTATAGACTCAAGATGGGCTATCTCAGTCTGAGTCTTCAAAAAATGAACCTGTAGCCAGCTGTATTCCTCACTGCTACAACCAGGTTGTGACTCTACCGTGCAATCTTTCTCCTGGAGTTTACACCATTGTGCCATCTACATACGAGCCTGACTGCCCTGCCAACTTCTCCCTTTGCATATCTCAAAGGTTACACAGGTACGACCAGATTGTGGATAAAAACATGTTATTTCACTTACATTTTAATATACTGCTTTTTCAGGAAAGTGGTGAGATGTCAAGAGACGCTTGGAAGAGCCATTCAAGAGGTTTGTTAATTGACAATCATAGAACTATAAATATGTGGAATAATCAATAATTTCAAGTAGTGATCCACTGATAGCTGTATTTGTTTTGGATATTTGCTGTGATTCAGGAAAAAAAAATGCTGGGTTGGCTATCGCTTCTAGGATATAAATTTGGCCAATATGGAACATCTCATAATGTTTGAAAATATATATATATAAAGTACTAAATCATTTTTTCTTTGCGGCAGACATCTTGTACATCTTTGATGCAGAACTAGTGGTGACTTCTGCTCCACTGATGCTGACTAACCTCACTGTGGTCTCTGGCACATGATGAAAGAACTATATCTTCAGTCCATGTTTACCAGCCCAGCACTGTGTGCATGTCTATGTATGCTTGTGTGCCATGAATGTTTAGGAATGCAAGAAAGATTAGTGAGAATGTGTGTTGGAACTCATGGCCTATCAGGATCTGCTGAGGCTCTGGACTAGTGGGCAGTCACACACTTATCAGCCATTAGGACATCAGAGGCTGTCGGTGGGCTGGGCTGCTAATGAGCTATGACGGGACTGCCTGGTGTAAACAAACAGCCGCCATTGAAGGGCCCGCTGCTGCTCTTCCCCATTCACTCACTGGTGCGCTTTCTGGCCAAGAACAATGTCCTCTCTTATGAGAGGCACAGGGGGCATGGGGCGACTGATGGTTTCAAACAGGAGAGCCAACAAAATGACACCATAACGTGCCATACCATGCCAAAGCAGTCCTCCCATCTCTCCCTCTATTCATTAGGTTTATATACTCTTTAGTTACCCAACAGCAGGGTCATCAAGTTTACCCTACTGCCTTGGCTATATTTGAATAGTGCTTTCAAAAATTACCCCCTAAACATTATTTCATTTGGAGAGCTTGAGTTGTTAATTGTAACATTTTGTATTGTGTGACTGAATAAAAAAAAACAACAACTACTTACTCTTTTTCAGGTCTGTTTTGTCTGTTAGCCTGTATAAATTTACACCACTTGTGTATCCACTATTAATTGTAAATGTTGTAATAGCAGATTATTGGATTGGTGCTGCACTCCCAGCTGGGTAGAGAGGGTGCACTCCCAGCTGGGTAGAGGGTGCAGAGAGGGTGCACTCCCAGCTGGGCAGAGGGTGCAGAGAGGGTGCACTCCCAGCTGGGCAGAGGGTGCACTCCCAGCTGGGCAGAGGATGCAGAGAGGGTGCACTCCCAGCTGGGCAGAGGATGCAGAGAGGGTGCACTCTCAGCTGGGCAGAGGGTGCAGAGAGGGTGCACTCCCAGCTGGGCAGAGGGTGCACTCTCAGCTGGGCAGAGGGCGCAGAGAGGGTGCACTCCCAGCTGGGCAGAGGGTGGCAGAGAGGAGTGAGCCCCAAGCCTGCACGCGTGCACACGCAATGCGCGCTGCCGTTCCGTGGGATTGCAGCAGGCTGTTTGGACTCCGAAATTATTTTACCTAGAAAATTATGAACAACAAATTTGACGCGTGAGTAACTGATTGTATTTGTATGATATCTTTCGAAGAGCGGGCTTCCTGTGACTTCCTGTTTCAAAGACTTGTCATCAGATAGCTTATGATTCCAGCAGCAGTTTCAGTTGCATGCTAAAGAGGTGTGTCAGATATAGCTTGGATCTGCAAATTTGGTTTTAGTCTCAAATTCAACATGGGAAAGAGGTGAGAACAAATGCTTATACATACCGACCACGGCTGATACCATATGTACCTTTGGATCTGTCCTGAATGTGTGTGTTGTTAGCTTTAGCTTAGCAGGAGGAGGGTAGGCCTCAAAGCCTCGGCCTAATGGTGTAAAACGCGCGGCGGAAACAACACGATGTTTAGCCTGGACACGAGTTAGCCGCCTGTTAGCTTCAAAGCCGCTAACAGGCGTAGGCTTGAATCATAGTATGTCCTCTTTTAAAAATTGATTTAGCCTAGTATTTAGTGTACCCACAGATACGAATTAATTCAGTAATGCTGTATTTGGCTTAGTTTGTCAGTACTTAAGATGAAAAGGTAGCATGCTAAATAAATCCTACCATATGTGGAAGAGGAGACCATATGTGTAATATTACATTATTTTAGGAAGCCCACGTGTATTTTAAGTGTACAACTTAACAACTTTATAATCTGATTTACTCTCTCCTTCAGTTTGAAAGACGATGACAGTGGAGACCACGACCAGGACCAAGGCCCACCGAAAGACTGTGAGAAGGAAAAAATTGAAGACGAAGAAAAGGAACAGAACAGCTCTAAGAAAAAGGTGAATGATCCTTTGTTTACACAGTGTGAAGAATTACTACGTAGGCTCATATGTCTTTTGTTTATAGATGGTGGTTCCAGGTGCAGGAGAGCATCCTCTGCAATACAACTACACTTTCTGGTACTCCAGACGCACTCCGGGGAGACCAGCCAGCACACAGAGCTATGAGCAGAATATCAAACAGATTGGCAGTTTTGCCTCGGTCCGTTAACCAACTATATGTTTTTTAATAAAAACACCTGATGTTGTCCAGTGGTTAATCCAAATTGTTCTTTAGGTGGAGCAGTTTTGGCGATTTTACAGTCACATGATTCGACCAGGTGACCTGACGGGGCACAGTGACTTTCATCTTTTCAAAGAGGGAATTAAACCTATGTGGGAGGTACAATCTGTTATTTCGAGTACATTGTGAAAATGTCTCAGTTGCTTATTTCACAAGGCATGGTTGTATTTAGGATGATGCCAACAAGATGGGGGGCAAATGGATCATACGTTTGAGGAAAGGTCTGGCATCTCGATGCTGGGAGAACCTCATTCTAGCAATGCTGGGTGAACAGTTTATGGTTGGAGAAGAAATCTGTGGCGCTGTAGTTTCAGTTCGCTTCCAGGTAATGCTAATTGTGGCATTTTATCTTCTTTGGTCTTGGCCTTGTGTTGTGTAAATTCATAAATTCATTCTCAGGAGGACATTATTTCTATCTGGAACAAAACTGCTAGCGACCAAGCAACAACCGCCCGAATTCGAGACACCCTTCGTAGAGTTCTGAACCTTCCTCCCAACACTATAATGGAGTATAAGACCCATACAGACAGCATTAAGTATGTATGTCTAACCTGTTTTATTATTTTCTGTCTTTCTTCTCTTTCTTAAGATGATATTAAGTTGTTTAATCTTGCTATGATTACCTCTGATTAATATTACATCTTACAGTGACACACTAATACATTTGCACTTTGGCTGTCTTTGCAGAGCATGGGAAGACTTCCATGGGCTGGTGAATGCTAGTGGTGGTCGATAACCCTCCTGCCTCGAAGTTGCAACATTGGCAAGTTTTGTTTTGTTTTTTTGTTTTTGTTTTTATAAAAATAAAGACAATTATATTACAACAAAAATATGCATGTTGAAAGGTCTTTGCTGTTTGTTTTTGTGGCAGGTAGGCGTGTGCATTTGTGAGGTTCTGGGGGATTGCAAGCCCGGAGAGATATTCCTGCATGGACTGGCACTGCATAAAGACTTGAGAAGGTTAGAACTGGAAGAAGACGAGTCTTTGTTGTATCAAAACCAAAAAATGTTCAGCAGACGACAGACTGAACCAAGTCGACAAACATCTAATAGTTGGTCAACTAAAGCAGCCTTGGTCGCCCTGTTTTTGTAAAGCAAGTTACACATCTATGAACTTGCCACCAGAGGGAGGCTATGAGCTGGCTGTTAGCTGAGCTGTACGTGTTCTCAAAGTGCACTTGACAAAATACATCAAAACCAACCTGTTCATCTACATGCCATTTATTGTTTAATATCACATTTCTTGTCTAGACTTTATCTGTTTTATTGGGACTCAAACAGGGTTGCGGTTACATGCCATTTTATTACAATGAAATTTATTTACAATACATTTGTTTGAATAGGAATTGCAATTACTTATTGTGTATTACCCACTGTATTTGTAAATGCAGTCCATTCAAACACTACACACTGACGTAAAATGTCTTTTTTTTTTTTTTTTTCCCCTGAAGTCAATTCCGAAGAGAGACTGAGCTGGCAGAAGGCCTTGTGTTTGAAGAGCATTTTTATAATGCCAAACACCTCAAAACCAGTTTCTCTTCAGCCGTTTTGTCTTTGCCATGGTTTTATGAATATGAAGAAATCTTTAACTGTTGTATATAAATGGTCTGAAAATGATTTTTATATTTTGTAGAAATTGCTGAGAGACTACATAACATTATCAGTCGAGACACATGTTTTAGATTAATGTCTAAATTCTGCTGAAACAATGCAGCCCAGCAAGTGATAAAACAAACAGCGTTGTCAGAGGATAATAAAAGGCAGATTTATACAAATGTCAAATATGCAGTTTCTTCAAGAAGTTTTTGTCTCCATCATTAGTTTGTTTTATTTATATACTGTCTTTGAGAAAAATCATCTCATGCATGTTTAATATATCCTGAGAATTTCTTGCTGAAGTTTTAGTAAGTCCTCTATCTCCAGTTTGGTTGTAGTAGCTTCTTTTTTAGCTCATTTCAAAGTACATATAACTCTGAAGAAGAAAATGGTTATTTTAAATGTTTGGGGTTTTTTTAGATAGTAAATTTGCTATGTAAAGCAAAATGCAGAAACAAACATACCAATAGAAACGTTGCCCCCAACAACATAAGTTTTGTCTCCGATTCCATGTTCTGTGGAACTGAAGTGACAAATACGATACATTGTAGGGCAGTGTTGGTAACAATAGTCTTGGAACAAGGAACACAGAAGCTTGAAAGAGAAAAAGAAATTCTCACCATTTAATCCAAAATATTCATGGTCCATATTTTGTTTAAGACTAAAACCGGGCCACTTCTTCCATATTGTTCCAATTTTGTCTCCAGTGTTTGACATGATCTGATTTTGAAAAGTTAAATTTTTTTTAAATACTTTTATTCATTAGTAATACAGACTGTCCATGAAGTCTCCTTACAATAAAAAAAATAAATAAATAAATATATATATATATATATATATATATATTTCAAAGGGAAATGATAAGATATCTTAACCAGAGTTGTTCTATTGTACTCAGTGGTTTCCAAAGTTTTCGCCTCATTTAATACATTTATCTGGGCATCATTAATCACTCGAACATGAAATACTCATGTTCATGTGTGCTGTTCATGTTCGCTGTAGCAGAGCCTCATTGATGGTTGCAATTGCATCTGTTATCTTTTACTTACTTCAGTAATGCCCCGTATCTTTATTCGATACACAATATCTTTAACATAACCCCATAGAAATCCAGAGGTGTGATTATATGGTGAAAGTGATGGCCATGAAATTGGTCCATCACTTCAATCCAACCGTCTGTAAATGTTTGAGGAACTCACCAATATGCAGAACCCAATGTGATTAAAAACTTTTATAACGACAATACAATACAACGAATCTAATTAATATATCTTATCACTTGCGTTTGTAATTATATTTTAAAATTGTAAAGACACTTTATGGACATCCTGTATTCATTTTAATTCAAAGCACATACCTGGAAGTCTTGGTTGGATAAACAACGACATGGACAGCAAGGGCCTTGAAGTCTGAATGTCGCCACTCCACTTGCATCACACACTTCCAAAAGAGGGGTGAACATGCTCCACCTGTCAATAGCCATTGACAAAAGCCCAACCTCAATTCAGCAACAGTAATTTGATACAATTCGTTTATGTAAGCTGGCATCGAGCAACCACAGCAGAGGTCAGCGTAAATGCTCGGTTGACCACATTTTCAGCTGTCATGATTCTGCAATACCAAAATCATTGTTCTCCTGGTGTTAGAGGAGTTCAATTTGTGCCATGTTTTATTTGAGGACAACTGAGAGAATATTTATACCAAGTAAACCTCTAACTTGAAATCCGAGAGGTCAGCTGTAATTTGTTACAATCAACAGTAAATCAAAGGTACAAAGACAGCTTGGGTAGCCAGAGTCAGATGAAGCATTAGACTTTGACTATGCAGGAGGCCAGTGCTGCCATTGCCCCCATTAGCCCAGCATTTCCCAAAGAAAAGATGCCACATTCCTCCAGTGGCTCTGGGCAGACAGCTGTGTGGTGCTTCTCCCCCCTCCAGGTTTAGACCACAGCCCTACACTGTGGGACTCTACAGGCTCTCCGTGCTATTTAGAGACAAGGTTGGGCGACTACTAGAGCAATGGGTGGCCAGAGACATGGATAAAAGGCTCTCATGGCACAAAAGGCATGAGAGTGGAAATGCAAAATAGTATATACTCTCAAATTTGTACACACACAGACCGAGCAATCACATCAACCAATGTCCATGTACTATATGCCTTCAATCTATGATCCATTGACAAAAAAATGCATTGCGTAGTCCCACTCCTTCCTCCTTCATGCGAGTCCCTTGTTGTGATTCAGAATTTTTTTTTTTTTTAACCACATTCTAATCATTACTGACTTAAGAGCTGACTTAAGAGTAACACAGCTCAATTAAGTTGTGAGAATACGATTCTCACAACACATTATTGCCAAAATCACATCAGCAGTAACTTCACTGCGTTGTATGGAATTGATCAAACAATAGTTCAAAAATCATATGATTATGACTCTGAGTTGTGGTTGGTGGAAACTTTCTCACTGTTCATAATACTTGATCATCAAATCTAGTTCAGTATCCTAATTTAACATTACTTACCGTTGGCATACAATTCCTATGAGTTGTCTTTGAGCTGTATAGACTCTCATCTCCATAAGGCAGCAGCCTAAACAACATGCATCCATTCTGAAGGGTCTTTCAAAATAAAAGACTTGACGACCCTCACTATCAATGCCCTTAAGTGAGCAGGCTCTTGCTGGGCCACAACACTGAAGACACAAGCATGAACTCTCTAGGAAGAAAATGAAGAAAAAAAAAAGTTATGTTTGATAGGCATTAGTTTCATTAGTTTCATTTGCTTACCTTCTATAGCCACTAGCAGGTCCACCCTGTTGCTGTTGGCAGAGATACTGTAAACCCTCCTGGGAACACAGTGAGGACCTGCAATACTATAGTTTGAGAGAGGCTCATTTCAGTCAAAAATTCTCATTTGAATGTTTGCTTACCTTGTAGTTCTGGCCTGGCATTCACATGAAACTGCTCAACCAAATCCAAAATCGACAAGTCAATTCCTCGAACACCTGCAGGCCTCTTACCTACATGTCTCAGTTTCTTTGGTTCATTCTTGTTTTCTGAAAGTTCCTCGTGAGATTCCCAACAAGTACTCTTATCGTGCGTTTTAACTGACTCAACAAGGCACTCGCATGAAGTTCCATTTCTGTTTTGGTAAGTCTTGAAGATCATTTCGATGTGCTTCTCGCGCTCCAGGTGACCGAAGGGATGGGGCTGATTGGTCACGGCCGACATAGTGATAACCAGTGCAAGGAAAAAGGATAGATATCAGCAAGAGTTCATTGATGCTGTGGTCCAGTCCAGATGTCCCTGAGCAGTAGCATATCCTAAACTTGTGTGGGAGAAGTCACTTGGTTTGTGTTTGTTGTTTGTGTCTGAGGATTCTAACTCCCTCCTTTTCTCTCTCTGTCTCTGTTTCCATCCCAACCAGCCGGATCTGCCTTTTGTGGCGCTATAGAAAGGCACCATTCAGCCATGTAATTGTAATCCTGCTCTAGAGGTGGGGGCAATAGTGCACTGGCTTTTCATAAGAGGTGTAGAATGTGTTTTGGAAAAAAAAAAGATGCAATTTTAGGTAATTTACATAAACATATTAGCTTTATTGCACAATTGGTTGTACGATAACAAAAAGTATCAAAGACATCATATAGGTTCACCAGAGTAAATAAACATGTTCCATCATATATACACATATGATGATGTAGTAGAATGGATAAGCATTAAAATATTGTATTGTGTTTTTTATGCGTCTTACCATTGACAAAGCTAAACACTAACATTAAGAGCAAGTGACACACATGACAAGTAAATGTGGCTTAGTGAGCAGATCCTAACATGTAGCTAACAAAAATACTGGTTGATATGTATTACCCCAGTGCTGGTATAGTTTCTCTCATGGTTTCTCCCATGCATCACTTCTCAGGCCATGAAGTCACTCTCTGTCAGGTTGCTTGTTGGGGGGAGGTAGGTCTTTGGGTCCCCAGGAAAAGGTGAAGAGGGTGCTCTATTGAAATGTCCCATGAGAAAAATGGCCACTGTGCCAATCCAAAACACTAGAGCCATCACTATGAAACAGGCCCTGTCAATCACACGGGCCACAAGGAACCATTCTTCATTCTCCTGCAATTACAAAAGTTAAGTCAAATGTCAAAAGGTTGAACACACTTTTTCACTTATGTCTTCTCTTTATTTTCATGACTATTTACATTTGTAGATTCTCACTGAAGACATCAGAATTATGAATGAACGTTCATCCAATGTTGTAAACAATAAGGAGTAAAATAACTCAAACACCTTCAAAATAGCCACCCTTTGCTTTAATCACTGCTTTACACTCTTGGCATTCCACTAATGACCCCTGATGGGACACATCTCTGAAGTGAGAACCATTTCAGGAGCGTTAATCATGAAGCTTCTTGAGAGAAGGCCACAGGTTTGCAGCAATGTCAACAAAGCAAAAGGTGGCTACTTTGAGGAATCGGAATCTAAAATATAAACATATTTAGAGTTATTTGGCCTTTTCCATACATAATTTCATAATCTCGCTTCTTATATTTGATGTCTTCAGTATGTAATATTGACAGTAGTAAATATAATGAAAAGATAGCAGAAGAACGTGTCTACAAACTTTAGGTACTGTACATACTACATTTATTTGCTTTTGAGCAATCTCCCTGTGGTAAAAATAAATGTTACTACTGAACTTACATTCTGAAATACATTCTTTTGTTTTGCCGCCGTTGCTATGTGCTTACAGGAACCTACACACTGCCTCAGCTCCACTGAAGCATTTGCCAAGCTGGCACAGAGATGCTCAGCTGTTCCCCCTTGAAGACCATTATCTAAGCAAGAAAAAAAAAAATAATAATAACAAGAGAGCCAGTTGTTAATCTAAGGGTTTAGTTAGTCCTTTTTTTTAAATGAAATTAAATCAAATACTCACGCAACTTGTCCAGCACTGACTTCATTAGCCCGTTTCTCTCTTTCAGTCTTTTAAACATGAGTTCGGAGCGTGAGGTTTTGAGCATGTATTCCTCTGCTTTAGAGATGAGGGTCATTGAGCTGCGGCGTCGACAGTGAGGCATGTATGAACTGTTGTTGTCTGCTGCGTGACCATTCCCCGTTTCAGAAATCATAGCCTGTTCTGGGATCCAAGGCTGCATCTGCATCCTTAATAGACGAGGCAAAGTGTTGAGGAGGATCTGTAAGTTATAAATGACTAATTAGAAATGCATTCAGGTCATCTATCAAATAAAGGAGCACATACAAAAGTTGCTTAGAGGAAAATGCCACTTACAAAATGGCTTGCTTTGGCCACAGTCTCACCTTTCGCACTTTGTCTGTCATTTTGTGAGTGTTTGGGGTTCTTTGGGAGACATTTAGGACTATCACACAGTTCATCACTACTGTAGTTGTCACTGACATCACAAACATCAAATATCTACAATTCAAAGATATGCAACTTATTAGTAAAAGAGCACGTTAAATACAACTACAAAAGATATTACCGGTACTAGAAAACTTACTTTCCAATAAGAGGGACAGCTTGGGACGTCTCTGGAACCTTTTTAGCGATCAGGCACACGAAAACAGTTTGTCCCAGGAGAGTCGCAATGGACATGAAGCACTTCTGACCCCCGGCTGCAATGATTAGTTATGAGTTTTAAGAACTGGAAGCTTTTTATATTTCTCTCCCCTATTCATTGACTTAATATGGACACATTGGCTTAACACAGGCATGTCTTTGAACAGTGAGAGGAGGCTAGAACACCCAAAGAAAACACACCTGCCCAATGACCAAACACACTCTGCTGTGGTGAGATCAATAACAATATAATCTATACTGGATGCCATATGGAGGACTTTGTAACTATAGATAGGATAAAATGGTTGTAAGTACCTTTAGCTGGTAAATAGTAAACCAGCAGCCCGAGAGAGGAGAAAAGCACACAGGGAGCGATGATGTTGATGATATAGAAAAGTGGTTTTCTCTGAATGATGAGAAAGAAGACCACCTCTTGGTACTCCAGGTCATCTTTAGTGTACTGTGGGTTGATCAGCTTCTTTGCAGGTCTATGTTTAATCACCCACTCGCCATTTTCTAAAGTCAACAAAAATAATATAATGAAAACTATTTCACACAATGCTACAGGTTTCAATGTCACCATAGTGAGCTGCTTGTTAATAGTAATAATCCAGTAGTTGTCCATTAGACTGGTAGTTGTAATACTAATAAAGTCAGGAAAAACTATAGTAACAATAGTACACTTACAATAATACAATTTTGACTCTTAAAGTTGGAATATCTTTGTACTTTTACTGCAGAAGTTTTACTCAAGTATTCTTTGAGTGCCACTTGTGTATTCCATTCTGTATCTACCTGTAAAAGCCTCCGGGTCGATGTCCACCCACTCTAAAGTGTAGTTGTCCTCTTCTTTCAGAACAATCTCAATCTCGTTTGCACTGTACGTCTGGGAACTGTGAGAAAACGAGACAAGACTAATTGTGGCGTTCATTTACATATACAAAGCAGGTCATAAACAGTGCCATGGATACGAGAGACAGCCTGGATACTTTTGTTATGTTTACTGTTTTTGATGAGGTCTACTTACCGGAACACCATAGTGCAGTTCTGCCAGTCAAAAGGAAAGTAGTTGACGATGATGGTGCATGCACTACGGTAAATAGCAGGAGGTAGCCAGTAGACACAACCATCAGGAGAGACCAGTGCATTGCAGTATAGAGCCACTTCAAACTGCCCATCCACACTGCAGACAGACAATGGCAACAGGAGAAATGAGTACTGCACAGTAGCATGTACATTTGGTCTTTTGGTCAAATAATTTTCTAGTTGAATGCCAAAATAGTAAGTGATTATATTTTGGCAGTACTGTATCATGAAGTATACTAACTTATGTTGTGTATGTTGTGTTTGGTAGAAGCCCGAGGGGACATAGTTGATGGTTTTGCTGTCATTTTTGTACCAGTCTTCCCTAAGGCAGCTGTGGTCGCAGAAGAAGCTTATTGGGAGTGAATAATCAGTGGATCATTATGACTAGAGTAATGTTATGTTGATGTAGCTGCATGTCCTGAGACTCACTTGTTTTCCAGGATGATGTCGGGCAACCATATGCTTTGAGATGGCACTCTTAATGGAGATGTTATATTTCCATACAGAGCTGACCTGGGCATCTGGTCCCACCTCAGCCGATAGTCACACCACTGCTGCAAATGCAAAAACTGAACTGTTAAAAACTGAACTGAACGAACTATCCCAAATGTTGCAAATTTTATACAAATACCATTTCTATCCACACACTTGTCGTTAAGGCCTCCTCTTTTTCATTCTGTGGAGGTGATTTGGATTTGTTAGAACTTAGACATATGGCAAAACTGTTAAGAAATGCTCACACAGACCAGAGAAATGAGATTTGTCAGGGTCATCTTGATGTGCACTTTGGTAACATCTCCGCTGTTCTCCATGGGGCGGACATTTTTGTTATAGTCTTTCATCAAATCTTGAAACAACTCTGCTTCAAGATTAAGTGATGAAACTATGAGGACAAAGAGATTTTTAATAACATAAGGGCTAAATGAATGCTGAAAAAAATATAGAAATAGATATGCAGTTTGTTATAAATTCTAATTCCACTTAATAATTTAGTTTTGTGGAAAAGTTACAAGTAGTTGGGACAATGGTTGCAGAATAGTAGTTCAGAGTTCACAATTTTAACGTATAATATTATCTGTAACATGATTTATTTTACTGTCTAATAAAAATAAAAAAAAATTCAAACTATTATGCTGTGAAACTATTGAAAAAATGAATGAACATAAATTATTATCGCTGCATAAAATATATTTAAATTTTAGTGAAATAGTAAATCCTGACATTATCAATATTATACGCGGCTGTTTTCTTACCTGTTGATGTGATTAGTATTATCCCGATGAAGACAGAGAGGCAGACAGGAAGTCCAGACTCCATTTGAATAATCACAGCTCACGGATACAGAGTTATGCTGGAGCCGAACGGTGCATGTGTGTATCACTATTTGTGAGAGTTTGTTTCCTAGCAGAAGTGGGCTAGTGCTGCTGGGATTCATTGAGCCATGGCTTTTTGGAAGGAGGGGCCAGATAATTGTTCTGCTAAAATGTGTGTGTATTTACAGCACAACATTGTCAGCTGTCACAACAACACACAGGCACCTATATTCTACATCACTTCCCCTGCTATGTGACAATACATCAGCCAACACATGGTGGTCTGTGGTCCTGGTCACAACACCTGTCACTGCCACTCCAGAGAGAGGAGGACAAGGCTGATGGCTGCTTTGTCTGCACATTTAGCATCGCACAAGGCTATATAAAGACAGCATTTTCAGGCAGAATGTGATTGTGGCTAAAAATGTTCTTGTATTTGTAAGAGTATGATGTGTTGACAGGTGGGAGCAGGACTCATGTAATGTGTGGGAAGACAGATGGTGAGACTTGTTTATTTGCGTCAGTCCTTTGGCGATGACAGATCAGGCCCTTGGGATAGTGCAACATTGTGAGTCATTAGAGAGGAAACGACAAGATGAGGGCTCAGTATTTAAAAGGGGTTAGTGACATTTCAGCTACTTAGGAAATAGGGAATATAGACCCCCCTACCCCCCACACCCACATACACAAATAGTTAGGTTTTCTGTTCTTTTTGGGGACTTGACATTGACTTATATTCAATTCAAATAGAGACTTAACCAGTTAAGTCTCTATTTTTGATTAACCTTGGTTTTGATTAACTAAAACCCCAACCTTAACATATTTTACCTCTAATTATTAAGGATTTACATCACTGATTCAAGAGGTTGAATTTTTGGAATAATTGCAAGTAACAACAGACAAGTGGGGAGAGATAGGGGCTAAAACATTAATTTAATATAACTATTTATTCACTATTTATCACAAATTGTTTGAATGCAGACAAATACCCAAAGATTACTCTCGATGTCAGAGAAGCGGTCAGTGACTTGGGCTCTTGTTACACATCCTCATCCTAGAATGAGAAGGCAGGAGAAGATGGGAAGCGTTTCGGCAGTAGAGCAACTGCAATGTTGACGGGAACACTTCTCCACGAAGAGTCAGGGGACAGAGGTCAGCTCTGATCCACAGAGTAAAACTGCACCCCTGAGGAGCTGCTGCCCTCCTCTGCTCCTGCATTAGCTGAGACATACTAGAGCATTAACAGCTTGGCTCCTGATGCTTCAAATGTCTGAGGCATGGTGCCATCGTAATACCACAGTAAGGAGGGACAAGAAATTACCATGTCAATCTACCAAGGGTTTATTTCATGTATTGTTTATTACAAAAATACAAATGGCCTCTCAATACAAATAAATATTATGTATAAAGAAATAATATATACAAACTGCATACTTTATTAGGCTCAGCCTTTCATATATGAATAATTTATATATTTACAGGTTTATAAGTTAAGTTTTGCTTCTATGAAACAGATACATTCATATTTAATCCTCATTACAGTGGCATGTCAGTCAGCCCTGTGTCTAGTCCCAGATTAATCTTTATTAATATGTAAATTTAAAAAATCTAAGTCTTAAGGCCTTCGAGTGCCAGAGAGATGATCCTGGGCACGCTGCGGTAAAATGACTCGTTCTCCAGCCCAACCAGACAGTAGAAGGTCAAAGGGCGTCCCCCCACTACAGCTTTCACCCGGGCTTCATACAGACCACGCTCGTTCTTTGAGTTCAAATCGACCAGCACCTACAATGTACAATTTCTTTAGAGTTTATACTAAAGCACAGATGCCTTTGTTCTGTTGTACAAGTTCTGTTTACCTCGTGGAAGGACATTTGTAGATTCCTGTTGGGGATGTTTAGGACCCATTGGTACAAGTCTCTTACTTGGTTCACTTTCTGTGAGGACTCCCTGACTGTAGGACAGACTACAATCAAATAATTAGCTGTAATTAACAGATAAACATAGAAATAAAATATGCATTCTTTGAGAGGGTGTGCAACATACCTTTGCCACTGGATGTCAGTGTCTGCCTCTTACGAAGTAGACTTCTGTATTTTCTCTGTAGACCTGTAGTTTTGACATTTTGATGATCTTTATTGTGTTCAGTCTCTGCCATAGTAACTGTGTGGATTCCAGGTGTTGGGGATGGCTGTGGTGACTTCTCAGATGTGGCCCTTGAGGGATCAGGAGGCTTGTCTTTTGGAGCAGGTGTTACACTGGAGTTCTGCACCTTCTGAATTTCCCTGATCAAGGCTGTGACGATTGCCCAGGGCTCCTCCTCCTTGTGCACAGAGGCGCTCTCCTGAGTGCCACTGAAGGAGGAGGGAGACTCACTGGACTCTTCTTTTAGAAGAGTTGGATCGAGGTTTAAAATTGGGGGCGGTGCTCTAGCATCCAACTTGGACCGCAAGGAGTAGATGATTGACTCATAGTCTGCTACAAGCTGCTGTACTAAATAGCCTTCTTTCTATGGATATATATGATGTGTCAAATATTTGTCATTAGTGAAAAAAATAGTAAATAGTAAATAGAACTTACCTTTAGAAAAAGCCACTCCTCCTGCTTCTGCATTGCAGATGTTGTACCAGTCTGTTGATCATCAGCCAAGCTTTGCAGATACTTCTGCCAGTCATTGACTGATGGGCCCAACTCCCTGAAAAAAGCTGGCAGTACTGGGTCTTCTGATTCCACATCACCCAATAGCTCTGAAAAAAACATTTTAACCAGTGAGGGTGAATCTGGTTCTCCTAGTTAAATAAGCATAAAAAAAAATGCTGCTACAATGCATTATAGAAAAGGCTACCTGCAATCAACCCAAGGCCATGGCTCAGATCCCTCCTCTCTCGGGTGTGAGCAAAGGCTGTGTTGTAGATGTGCTCAACAAGCTGAGGCAGAGTCTGAGTAAAAAAAGTTAAGTCCACTTTGTCTCTGATGTAGTCTTCAGCTCTCTGAAGTAAATCCAACAGAGTCTGAAGGAAAGAACGCAGCTCTGGGCACAGACAAGATACAGATTGTTTGCGATTAACATTTATAATAAAGCCTGTATCTAAAAAGGAGCAGTCTACTTACGACATTTTTTAAAGCGTGTAAGGCACTTGTCCTGGGCTGACTGGCTGCAGGCGGTGGCTGACAGTCCAGGAGGACAGGATAAAGTGTAGAAACGACACAGTGAGCTGAACTCTGCCCTCTGCTCCTCCTCTGTCATCTCTGTGGTTTTAAGAAGCTCTGGACATGTGGGCTCCCGACTCCCAAAAGACTCTTTAAAGTTTAAATCATGATGTTAATGTTGCAATTTTAAGAAGACTCAGTATATGCTCTGTTGTTTTAAACCAACTTTGTATCTCAGACTGAATCCAATCAGAGAAAGCAGATACTCGTGTATAGACACCAGGCTTCCCCTTTTCTCCACAGCCGTCTCCCCAGGAGGTGATGCCATAGAGCTGAAACCGCCCAGACATTCTGTCCTGGTAGATCAATGGCCCACCAGAGTCCCCCTGTATAAAACATTACCATAATTTTATTTTAACAGGTCAAACCATTGCTGACAAGTTTTGACTGATTTGTGCCCACCTGACAGGAGTCGATGCCTCCAGAGAGATAGCCAGCACAGAGCATAGTATTGGTGACCAGGTCTTTTCCCAGAGTGCTCTTGCACGTGCTCTGAGGCAGCAGTGGTACCTTTGCCTCCATCACCACATCAGCGGATGGGCCATCTGATCAGAAAGCAAAGACATACACAAATACAGTGGCATTTTATATGGGAATCATATTTCAACAGAGAAAACCTTTTCTGCACATGTGTTACCTTCATAGAGAGACCCCCAGCCTGCCACCAAACAGGGGCTGCCAGTAGGGGGCTCAGTACCTCCGGGAAGGCACACAGGCGTCACATGATCAGACAAGACAACTGGAGTTGTGAGCTCCACAAGGGCAATGTCATTGTTAAATGTTTTTGGATTAAACTGCAAGAAAAATGTCAATTACTACATGTCTTAACAGAGCTTGTATATGTATTGTAGATGCTTGTTTGAGCAAGTGATGAACACCTTAGGATGTGGAATTATTCGGTTGACCTTGAGGACCTGTTCGTCAGGATCAGTTTTGGTGATGTCAAATTCTCCCACTACAGCGGTCCAATAGCTCTCACTGCGGCTCCTGTGAAATGTAGCTAATTATACAGTGGCTGATAAACAGTTATTTTAGTGTCTTGAAAGAAGTAAAATGGATACCAACCCAGCAAAACAATGAGCAGCAGTGACAACCCAAGAGCTGTCCACTAATACTCCTCCACACATAAGGCCCCCGTCCAGCTGCAGATTGACCAGCCATGGCCAGCTGCCCGGGGGTGCAGGAGAGCCCCCCACAATCCTGGAGCGTGGCTGTGTGATATTTGGCACTGCAGAGGACCTCTGCCCACAGACTGCTGCTGGGACAGACAGGGGGTCACAACACTGGACCTGTAGTTGTAACAGCTGTTTAATGATGTGACAGGAGATGCTTGGCCTCACCTTGTGTTTGTGTCTGAGTGGTGGGCTCCAGGTTGTGCATGGTGCTGAGAAGGCTGCATTGTAGCACACGGGCACTGCAACTCTCTCCCATGATGCGGATACAGCTCTCCTTGTCCAGCTCCAGGGGCAGGCAGCGGTGCTGGTAGAATGCACAGGCCTGACTCAGGGCCCAGCTACGCTCCGCCTCATTGGTCAGCTTCTGTGCTTTACTGATGACCTCACAGCTCGGCTCAGTCAGGGCATTGCTTGGGGTTGCTGTTAAAAATGTTGATCACTCAGCTGTTTCTAAAAATATATTTATTTTATGTTCTGTTTGAAGAAAATGTTTGAGAACTTACAACATGATGCTGGCTGCCCACAGTCCTGAAAGAGGCAGGGAGCACAGCCCCTGCAGCCCGCTTCAGCCCGACTCTTCTCAGAAGACGCTCGTTCCAGGGCAGACAAAGCACTTGTCATGGCAGCTTCTAGCACCACAGTACCACGATCAGATAAAGCTGTAGGACACAGTCAAAGATCTTAGTAAATGTCTTATTCATAACCACTCAGTATAATTTCATTCAGCTCTTGGAGTTCATAGGGAGCACGTTAGTGAAGCTGCTCATGGTGGGGAAACTTTGAGAGACATTCTTCAAAAGTGCCGCTAACCCTGCTGCCCCCCTCTGTGCCGCACCACATCACAGAATGGGACAGTAACAACAACAATGCTGATTGAAGACTTAATTAGAAGGCCAGAGCTGAGCAGGCAAAGGCTGGTGAACACGATGGGCTCAGGGGATATGGGCAGACAGTGTAGGGAATACAGAGACACTTGTTCTGAACACTTCTTAACAGTATATGATAACTGAAGTGATGCTCAGTTAATATATTTATGTAAATCCTCATTTCTAAGCAAAATTAGCAGATGTTTGACCATAGAACCAGAATATTGGTTGGTACTTGGAATAACAATGCTTGCACTTTTTTATTGGTGTAAATCCCTATTTCCATTATGTTATCTGCAGTTTACAGGTGCACTACGTAACTATTCTGGTGGAGGCCACCAGTATGGCACTAAACATATCTCTCTTGCATTTATTGCATTTATTTACCATAGCTGTTTTTATTGCTCAAAATACTTTGTAAAACATGTTTACTATGAGTGGGGTTCACTTTCCACAGATCTGGCCTGTCCACCCACCTATGGTGTTACCTACTTATCTCTACGGCGTTATATTAGTTATACCTCTTGTGGAACATTTTTGTCAAAACAATGACATCTACATGGAGAGAAGCAGGTGGGGGAGCCCCTGAAACGTTACATAGTGTAGCCTTAAATCTGATGAGAACTGAAGAAGTGACTTGGATGACCAGCAAAATGTCTTCACTCCTACAACTTTCCAGTTAACAGATTCAGTACACTAAAACACAAACGCAGTATATTACCTTTGAGTGCACTGTGGGGCATCCTGTAGACTTCTCTACCTGCAGGAGCTGCCAGTAGGAGGTCCAAGTCCAAGAGAAGCAGTGACAGCAGCAGCATGTTGTCAGTAGCATCCGAGGCCCTTCCTCTCCTGCACTGACAGACAGAAGGGCAGGCAGACCGGCTCAGGCGATGGGGAGGAGGAGGCACAGGGGCAGAAGAGGCTGCTGGTGTCTCCCTCCTGGATCTCTTGGCTCTCTCCCACAGCCGTGCTGTTCATCTGTCTGTACGTTTAGTCAGAGGAACAATAGCTCTCTGGAGTGGTCCCTGGTATATATAGAGATCAGTATGGAGGAGGGGATGAGAGCTGAAAACTAGGCAAAGGGAGGAGGCATAGATGGTGCTATGTCCAATACACAAACAGATGAATTCATTAAGGCTATGACAGCAAGTCGGGCACCACTTGCCAAGGCTGGACATTACAAAGAGGTTTGATTCTGCGAGAGGATGCGGGGGAGGGAGCCACAACCATTGAAAAGGGAGGAACTATCGGGCGCAGGGATTGGCTAGCGGCTTAGTAAAGGGGAGTTGTTTGAATGCATTAACGCAGAGTGGAGGGCAGAGAGTTGTGCATGTAAGAGTATGTGCTGATATGACACTGGAGCGGAGGAATGTGGAGAGACACATCAACAAGTTTTCAAACCCAAAGTCACATTGTGGACAGTACAGGGAGAGCAGGAGTGGTTCGGACGGCACAGAGCGGTACAGAAGTGTCTGGCATGTTCCCGGGCATCAAAAGGGCCATTGTGTGCGGCAGTCCTCTGAGGATGCCCACTTCAAAGATGTGGGCCGGGCATCAATTGGCGGCCGCCTCCATTGATCACTTACAGTCCTTTCTCCCTCCCATTAAAATATTGTCAGTTCACATCACTTTTGTCTTTCTCTGCTGAACTCTACTTTTGTTACATAAAAAATACAGTAACAGTGAGCTTCACAACTCTGTATGTACTAGCAGACACAAATAAAATGTTGCGATTACTGATCATTATAGTATATAAGTAAATGAAAGCGCTGAAGTTTACTGTAAATACTTATTTTCTGGGCTCTTTGGCCAGTGGTACTGAGAGTGTCTGGAGCAACTTCACAGGGAGGCATCTACAAAGCGTCTGTTTCAGAAGAGGTGCTTCAGTTAAGAAGAGATGCTTCAGTTAAGAAGAGATGCTTCAGTTAAGAAGAGATGCTTCATTTAGGCTTTGTTGCAGGTTTACTCCAAGCCTAGAAGGAAAATCAAAAATTCCAAAATGAATGAGGCAAATTGCATGGAACTTACAGACACACTTAAAGGTGCACTATGTAACTTTACTAGTGGAGGACCCAGGCCAAGTTACTGGTCACATCTTTGGAGTAGTGTCCCTGCTTGATAAGAATGCATGTTTTCCTATTTTGAAATAAAAACACCTTTAATTGAATAAGTTATATGCACTTAATACCATTCTGTGGAACATTCCAGGCAATACAATAACATGTCCACGGTGGAGAAAAGTTATATCGTGCAGTCCATTACGTTTTTTTGTATATTTTCTGTAAAGTTTTGACACAGCAGCAAAACCGCTATCTTTGATCTTTAAGTAATTAAAGACAAAATCCTTGTCTGTAAAAGTTCCAGTAAACAAATATATTTCCATCCTCACAGTGATCTGATGTTGTGTTTGTGCAGTGTGCTCTGACCCGCTCCTGGTGGCATGAGGCTGAGGCAGGGTCAGGCGGACCGTCCTGGGATACGGCGGTACTCTTTGATTTGTGCTCTCCTCCATCTGCTGCTCTTTGATGTACTTTGATTAATTTGTTTTTTTCTAACTCCTTTTCCAGCGAGCGGGAAATTCTCTGCACCTCTTTCTTCTCCCGACAAAATCCATCCACACACTGACACACTCATGCACATGTCAGTAATGTTTTGTTATGCTGTTAAACTCTTCAGTGATGTTCTGATATTCTGACAATGTGGAAATTCAAGTACTGGGTTTACATTGTGATAGCTTTACACTTGTTGAGTGCAGTTTCATGTTATCCACTGGTTTCAGAATGATGTAAAATTGGGACTGTTGCCATGGCAAGTAATCATTCAAAATATGAAAATATTCTACAAAATGTGACACATAACAATAAGGAAGGGCTCCCTGTTGCCCACAACTGACTATAAGCTTCTTAATTATGCAAATTTGACAACAATCATGTTGAATACACCAGGTATTGTGTTCAGTTATGAAACCATCTCCTCCATTGTTTTAATAGAAAACAATTGAAATGTAGGTCAGTGGGGTAGCCTAAGCAGAGGAGCTTCCCAACATTTAGCTCAGACAGACACTTGAACCCAGGACAATGGTCACCAGACCAGGCCTGACGTCAGGTCATTGTTAGATCTGCAAGAAATTAGGTCTAGATCTAATATGACGTCCTCAGCCCCGCCGTCACATTAATACGATTTTACGTTAAATTAACTGTATTAACCCAATATTACAAGCTAAGGCTAAAGCAGTAGCATATGGTGTCCAAAACAAAATACTGATTAAATATTATTCTTTGCACTGTTAAGCTTTTCATACAGTTGTGTAATGTGGCTAAAGTGACTGAAGAAATCAAGTCACGCATAGAGCAGAGAAACTGTGGATGTTACTTATCAGTGAGAAGTCTTATCTTCATTTGCAGGGGAGTAGTCCAGGAGCCATCCAAATGCCCATAAGCCTACACTGTGAAAGCGCGTCATCTAGTGTCAGAATGATGAAACTGCACAGACCCGTATCTTTCTGTATGATGCAGGTGAGGGGGTGTAGACGTGGACAAGGGACTCGGGGGAGAGAGTAACACTAAACATAATGTTTATACACTATCATTTACAAATTATAAACTTGTTATTAACTATAAAAGGTTACAGAAGCCAGCAATACAACATGTAAATGTTATTGTAGTTAAATAACTTATTGAGGTTGGTGTACTGTATTAAAGGTCGTGTAAAACAAAGTGTGTAAATTAGTAGGTACGTCAATTGATAACAGTGGCCAGATGTTTCACCTTTTACACTTGGTCCATTGGAAATATACTAATTACATATTTTGTGTAGATAATGCTCCATAATAAATGAAGAGTATGTGCACTGTGCACTTTTTCTAACACATTGTTTGAGCACCTAAACCTTGTGTCATGTGACTGAGTGGTTGACCTGTGGAAAGAGACTGCCTGTCCCCACCATTAGCCATGAATTATGGCTGCCACCATCACAGCCAATTCTCTGGATGAGAAGCAGACTTGCCTCACTTACTGTTGTGTTATTGGCTTGTCTCTGCTGCAGGTCCAGAATCTCAGTGAGTGATCAGAGCTGTTTCACTGTCGCTGCAGTGAGGGCTCACAGCAGAGGCAGGTTCAACTGGAGAGCATGTCCACCTATTTCAACTTATATGGGCTACATCTGGTGCATTGGTCAGTGATTTTATTTGATTTTATTTATTTTGTAGTTTATTTTTTGTATGTAATGGTCAAACTTGAAACTCATCTGACATGTGGCATATTGTATTATAGATCTTGACTTTAAAGGGGTTTCTTTATAGGGAAACTGCAGAAGAGAGAGAGGGACAGAGCGACTGAGAGAGAGAGAATTGTGATCTACTGTTGCCGTATAAGTAGGATCCTCAGAGGTGATGCAGAGGCTGGACACTGAAGCAGACTGCTGGACCTGGCACTAAACTAAAGTAAGTGTTTCTGGGACATTTCAGTTTGCCCCATAATAGTATTGTTGTGGAAAAGGTATATGGATGCTAAAAATGTGCTCAAATGCATCACTGTTCATGTTTGTGTATTCAGTGCCATTGATCAAAAGTTGATCATGTGATCCACTTTCAATTTACACAATTCTACATGCATTTTTCGTAAGTCTAGCAATTTGTTTTTAGTACATTGAGTTTATACTAGAATCAAATCAATTTATCATGCACACTAATTTTGCAAAAGGCACCATTTTGCTCTCACTATGATCAGCTATGAGACGCATATTGTTTTAACAAAACTGCTATTTACCAGTCTATTATGGCTGGACAGCACAGTAGCCAGATGGAGATTGTTGATTTTGTCCTAAAGGTGACTGCGAAAAGTGCGTTACATGAAGCGTGGCAAACATGTACTAACTCACAACCCATGTATTTGCACACAGGCAATCAGGCATTCACAACCAGTGTTTCAGTTTTTTCTGTCTACAACTTTTACATAAACTTCCAAATTATACTTTACTGTTTTTTATTAAGACATTTTGTTGTTTAGATTATTTAGGCTAAAGGAGCAGTTTGAGGCTGTCAGATGTGTGTGAGACAGTAGTTGTTGGTGCATGTGGAGAATTGATGACTATTGATGGAAAACACCTGGGATAATGTTTAGTAATAATGGGCCCTAAACTGCAGGGTTAATCATTGACTGGTCTCTCTTACTTAAACTAACATTAGTGGTTGCTAAGAGCCTGAGGAGAGGAAATAGCTTAGTTACATGGCTGACACGCACATATAAATGCATGATAACCAAAAACTCCTCAAAGTTTACAAGGAGTTCTCTTCATGTAAGTAATGAAAGTCTTATTGCATATGTAATTTTATCTACAATAATTTAATGCTGCTGTTACATTTACTATCACAAAACCATTGCTTTTACATCGATCACCCCATATTTACTCTATTTATTAGTAACAATATATTCACATTCAAAATAGTTAGTATAGTTCTTATATCAGTACTGTGCACACTTATGATGTACTTTGGTACTTTTCTTTAGTACAAATGTCATTCCTTTTCTAACTATGTGCAGGTACAGGTCAGATGCTAAGAGGATGGTGGGACTGAGGAACCGCTCCACCTGGGAGCCATTGCTACTTAAGGCCTCTTGTATCAAGTCCTGTGCCAACGGCTGCTCCCTCGGCACCATTGCCCATCTTACCTATGCCAATGTTGATACTGATGCTGTGGACGGTACTTTAAATTGTTCATTGAATAGTTTACAAAGAAATATAACTGACACTTATTATACACATTATTTGTCACAGGTATCTTTGTTTACCCTCTTGGAGAGAAGGAGGTAGTGGTTGGATTTGAGGCAGTCATTGCTGGTCGTCTGGTCGGAGTTCATATTGAGAGCAGAGGAAAGCTGAAGGATTGCTGTCTAGACTGCTGCTCAGAGTTTGGTCTGGAGGGCCATTGTGGCAATAGCCGAGAATGGGGATGTTGTGGCAGGGGTAACTTCGATATGCAATGTACCAATGGTGTGCAGTTTTTTACTATATGCATTTAAGACCATATCTTATTAGGGTTTTCAAAACAATCACTACAGATACAAACTGAGACTAAATATAATATTGAAACTATTCTGTCCTTAAACTGGCATTAATATGGTAATACAATAGTCACAAATATGTACAGTGCTATCTGACTGCATGCCTCATGGTGAATATCATTTCTGTATAGGCCTTCTACTGCATTTATTAAATCTAATTAGTTGTTTTTTATAGTTAAAAGTGTAACATTGAATTTTGTCTTCAGGACATGTTATTCTGGATGAAGATTTGGAAAGAACCACTTTCATTGTGGGCACAGGAGTCATTGGTCCCATGGATATAGTGTCTATAACCTTAAGCACCACACTGGAACTTCCTACACTAGAAAATGGAGCCATTCGCATCATTTACCCCACAGTGCTCACGCCAATAGTCACTGGACACAGGGCTAGCAAGAGCGACAATGGAGGAAAATCAGAGGAGATAGGGTACAATGTTTTTATCAGGTCTACATCTGTTTGCAGTCTTTATATGTTACTTATGTCAACTATTTCAATCATTCCCTCAGAGCAACCAGCTGTTTTGGTGCCACTTCTGGGAAACAAGACAGGGCCATACACTCTGAACAACAGTGTGCACACGGCATCTTCACCAGTCCAGCTGCTAACCTGGCACCTTATGAACTCAACTTTCAACTGCTTGTCCGAGGAGCGTGCTTATTGGCAGGTACAAAATGTATGATTTTACTTATTTGAAATATCTTAATTTATCAGATTGTTCTGTAACGTGCTATTAGGATTGGAGAGCCCAACCCACGCCCTGCGAGCAGACGCTGACCCTAGTGCCCAAAGTGCCTCTGCTACATACATCACCTTGGCACAAGAGCATCCCTATGACCGTCACATAGAGATCATACTGCACCTCAGTGGTCAGTCCATTTTCTATTGTGAGTTTTTTACAGATAAACGTTTACTCCCATATTTGTTTTTCCAGAGCCTCACAACCCTTTAGTAATAGTAGAGAGAGGACGACTTTCCTTCAGCCAGTACGAACAACAGATCTCCTGTCGTCGCGACTTTAATCGCTGTATGCGGAAAGACTCAGATCCTGAGAAAAAGGTTTGTTTTATTACTGCGATAAAGACTGTTTCAGCACTGATAATGTTTGTATTTACAGCTTGAGTTTGTGCGAAAACGTTATCACAAAGACATCATGAGCCATCCTGTTTTGATGCTTAATTTTTGTCCTGACCTGCTGAGCGAACCAGCTGAACTTCACAAAACCACCAGAGAAGTTGTGTTTCTTATTGATCGTAGCGGCAGCATGAGTGGCACCAACATTCAGCGTGTGAAAGTAAGTGTTTTTGGATGCACTCTCGCATCTCATCATCATCATTAATCAACCTTAATATTTACGGACACACATACATGCACACACCACAAACACAACAAACACATTTACAGCAAATCATCCTGGTATTTTGACAGTTTTTGTTTTTTTTTCATAGGAGGCCATGGTCGTAGCCCTGAAGAGTCTCCCTTCTGGGACCACGCTCAACATTGTGGGTTTTGGCACCACTGTTAAACCACTGTTCTCCATGAGTAGACTTTGCACTGATGTAGGTGTTCACAGGTTGAATTGTCAAAACAAAGTAATCATCATGTGTGTAACTTCACTCACATTAGGTTTACAGTGTTAAATACAGAGGAGTTTGGGCCAACTAATCATGTAAAAGGTCAGTTGTTGTGTTGCCGTAGCAGCAGAGTATTAGGTTTGGGTTGGACAAGGGACTGTAAGGACAGTGTGTCTTTGCACCCAGGGCAGACCATATGGTGACCTTTTCTGCACTCTTAACTACAGCTGCAGAGTCCACTCTATTGCTTCCTTGTTTGGACACAGTTTTTTTAAGGTGCAGGTGCTGAGGTGTGCATGTTTGCTTTCTCTTTATTAGAGAAGAGGTAATTAAATTTGTGTCCTTCCCTCACAGAGTAATTCGGGCATCTGATATTAAACATTCAATTTGCACTGGTGACATTGATGATGTGCACGCATGAGTCAGATGATGCTTGCTGTAATGCTGTGGATCCTGTTTTTTTACTCATGTTTGTCCACTTATTCACTACAGGTCACTCTTATGCAAGCTAATGAGTATGTACAGAGGATGAAAGCAGACATGAGAGGCACCAACCTGCTGGGGGTGCTGTCCTGGTTGTATCAGCAGCCAATGCAGCGGTCCTGTCCTCGGCAGATATTTATCATTACAGATGGGACAATCAGCAGTGTGTCCAAAATACTGGAACTGGTCCGCAGAAACACATGCTCTGGCAGGTAAGGGGTGCCCAAACTCTAAACAAAAAGGGTTTCTGCAATATTTTTGAACATATGCTTTCAACATACTGTCACATTTAATTTTATATGCAAGAAGTCATATTTATTTATTTTATTACAATAAATAGAACATAAGACATGAGTCATCTTAGCACAGAACACGAGGGACAGAAAAGAAGAGCCTCAATAATAAGCTCCATGGAAGGCAGAAGAAAGTGGACAGTATTTTATTGCCCCGCCTTGCAATTCCACTAAGTGCTCTCCTCTGCAGTAAGAGGCACACTCACTGGTTTGCTCCAGGCCTTCAGCAATTCTCTATAAGTCCATTTATACCTTATTAGTATTCTCCCACTGGATGGATGTCCTCCATCACTGTATTGTGTTGCACACGTTTCAATTCACTCTATACATCTTATACAGCAGTTACTTTATTTAAAATGTATTAGTTTACATTGGCTATAAAATCAGCTGTTTTGGAGTATGACTGCTAAGCTTTTTCATAGAATCTATACACTGCTCTTTTCAAACTCTCAAATGTGACACATGCCCTGATTTTATTATTTTATTATTATATTTTTTTATTTGAGACAATCTTATTCATAGTATTGGGTTTTGAGTTTGATTAGTTTAAAATAAATATAATTCTGCAGATGTTTTGGACTGGGCCTTGGTCCCAGAGCCTGTAGACGGCTCTTGCAGGGTGTGTCCAGATTGACAGGAGGCCTGACAGAGTACTTGGATGATGAGGAGAGACTCCAGCCAAAGGTACTACACTGCCATCTACTGGAGAAACATATGTGTAATTTGTTCAATTTCTTGACATGTTTTTTCTTTCTTTTTTTGTAGTTAATCAAATCCTTGAAAAAAGCTTTTGAACCTGTATTAACTGATGTTCGAATTGACTGGTACCTGCCTGAAAATATAGAGGCTCTTCTGTCACCCTATGAAATTCCTCCTCTCTACCCTGGAAACTGCCTTATTGGATACTGCACTCTGTATGACACAACCAACCTCAAATCAAAGAAGACCGAGGTACATTTAACATATAATCAGCTATGTATTTGTACAATCATTACTCCTTCACCGGTTTCTTACACAGTCTTATCAGCAGGCTGCTAAAGTTGGGCATGGTAGCTCTGCAGGTGTAATAAGCGATGACCTTTCTCCACCTCCTGCCTCAGAGTTAATGCCCATGGTGACCTGTGCAGAAGGTAATGATTTAGAGGAGGCTCTCAGGGAAATTTACAGAGAAATCTCCTCTGAGTTCTCATGTGCTAGAGATGCTGATCCTGGTGTGAGCTTAGGTCAGTTCAATGTGTATAATTTTGTAAAAAAAACAACAAAAAAACAAAACAAAACATAGTCATATTCTAATCAACTTTGACTCAAGGGGTGGATGTGGAGTGGTCCAGTGATGTGCGGCGCAGGATCGAGGAGAGTTCTTACATCCAGGAGCAGTATGTTCTGACACGCTGCTCCCTCAGCAGCGACCACACTCTGCAGACACACTCCCAGTCTCACTTAAACACCTCGTACAACATGGAGGCTGCCAGCGCTGGTTTGGAGGAGTCCCCCTCTGGTTCTCTACTAGACACTGGATCTTTGCCCCAAGACCTGGAAAAGATGCCTTCTCCTGAAAAGAAATCTTGCCTGTCTCGCTGGGCAGACGCTATGTGGCATCAAAACCTTTCAGCAAAATCATCTGAAGTTCAGGCAACAAAGGTAGATTTTACGTTAATTTACCAAGTAGCAGTAGTTAAGTTATTATTTCTCTTTTCCAACAGGGAAATCTGGACGTGAACGAGGATTCTAGAAGAAGACACAAAGTCCTGGCTCGTTCTACTATGGCGGCTCGCAGTTTCTCCTCTCCACAGGGAGAGATAGAGATGCATCGCCTGAGAAGAGCACTGGAGAGAGTTTCTTTTGACCAAACCTTGGGAGGAAGACTTGATGAAAGTGATGCAGACACAAAGCCTCCATCAGGACCTGACACATTGTCTCACAGAAGTCTCAATGATTCCAGTAAGCAAAATGCTTTTAATGGGATGAAGCGTAAAACCAATGTGACCTGTTTTGTGTCAATCAGATGGACTCCTGTTCCCTGCATCTCCTCTGGACTGGGACAGCTTTGTAGATCCAGAAAATCTCTTCTGTGCTGTGCCACTGGAGGACCCCCCTCCAGGTCAGTGCCGGTCCATCATACATGGGCTGTTCAGTGGGCGCCCAGTGTCCTGGGAGGTCACTGTAGACCTGAGACACCTGTGGTCATCAGAAGCTCCGAGCACAGCAGTGATGGACGGAGCTGAACAAAGACTTGATGAAGGTCAGGGTGAAATATGGAAGGAGATTGTCCATCAGCTGACTGCACGTTCAGTCATCAGAGACTTTGAAAAAATGGCAGAGAAGGAGGGCGACACTGGACACAGTGAGACTTTCTGTTACATGTTTACAGTGACATGATAAATGAATACACATACTCATTTACTAATGTACATGTGTTTATTGCTCAGATTCACTAAAACGCTACCGTACGAAGGCCATTCAGACCAGTAAGCACTGCAACATAGTCTGCATGTACACAATCTTTGCAATAACAGACAGCAGCCAAAGCAAAGCAGAATGTTTGGATGTCCAGCACACTGGTATGTTCACTTTCATTTTGCATCTTTATTGCAGCCAAATTTCTAATTATTTATTTTGACACTTTATCACAGAAACTCTCTACTTTAATGCTTTAGGAATGTATTTGGGTAACAGGCAAAACTCCCTGTCTGGCAGTCGAAAACAGAAAACGTATTCTGTGGGATTAGGGAGACGCCGAACAAGCAGGGACAGTGAAGACCTGGAGGATGCCTTTAATTCCACAGGTAGACAAAGAAAACATTTTTTCCACTCAGGTCAGGTCATCAACACATTTTATGTCTCTCAGACAAAGATGAAACTCCTGCCTCGCCCTGTAGCCTTAAATCCTGGGATTCTAGTAAGTTACATACAATCACTGCATTTAACAACAAACTAATAACACATTATTATCTTTGGAGCAAGTACTCTGGAATGTAAATCAGTTTCACTGATTCTACATTTCACATTGTCACCATATCCATTCGTACCTTACTATAGAATTATACAGTATTTTTTTCTTGTTGCATTGTTATAAGGTGTAAGTACTTCCTTCACTGCAGCAAACCCAACAATTCCAGGCAGCTCATTTTCCCGTTCACAAAGATCTATCGAAAGCAAGTCAATGGAGAGCTTCTTTGGCACTAAGTGAGGATTTTTGTGCCATATATTATGTTTCTGGGCTGTAACATAAAATAATAATTATTGATTCTATCGCACTAGATTTCCACTTGGCAGACTCAGGTCATCCATTTCATCAGGGAAACAGGTTCCTCTTAAGTCTCACTGTCTCTCTGCCGAGCCTGAGAAACAGCTTGACCCTGAAACTCCAGACTATCTGCCCTTGGTGAGATCTATACAACACACACAAAAACAGTCAACATGCTGAATAGTTTGTCCTGTTGACAGGTGCGTCTGCAGCTGGCATCAGGAGCTTTTCTTCTGACAGAGATCTACTCAGACTGTGTCCAGATCCCTCTGGATCGCTTGAAGAGGGCATCCCCGTACAGCCTGCACCGACGCAGCTTGAGCCCACCTTTCCGCTGCACATCTCCCAGTGCTCCATCTTTATCTACTGCTGCCAAATCATCAGCTGTTCCTGTTCAACATGTAACTTTCTCTCCCTCCACTTGTTCTCTCATTAAACCTGTGGCTCCTCCCTTCCATCACACTCCAGATGACACACCATTAATACTGGAGCCGAGGGTGCGGCGAAGACACCCATCTGACAGAGAGCCCATCAGCACTCCCCCTGACCTGCCCAGTTCAGAGGAGGGGTCTCTGGAGCTGTCGGGGCAAGGCCATGGCCAGGCCGACAGTGGGCGTGGCTCAGAGACTGATGTATGTGAAAGCCTCTCTATGGATTCGGTCCAGGGCAATAGCCTGCTGGCTCAAGAGGACTTGGAGGGGTCCACATGGGCTACTGCGGTAGCTTTAGCCTGGCTAGAGCACCGCTGTGCAGGGTACTTCATGGAGTGGGAGTTGGTGGCGGCGAAAGCCGACTTTTGGCTGCGCTGTCAGGAGCTCCCTGAGGGAGTGGATTTGGCTGGACTGAGGGGGGCAGCCAGACAGCTGTTTCTTCTACTACGTCACTGGGATGAAAACATCAAACTCAACATGTTGTGCTATAATCCTAATAATGTGTGAGGCAACCTTCTATGAAACTATTTCTACTGCCTACGATTAGCTTTTCAGTGCCAAATAGGTTTGTAGTTTTAAGAGTATCCTTTGGCTTTTCCAAGTTGCCTTTTATTATCAAAGCGATATCAATTAAAACTATTTTTGAATTGTTCTGTAATAAAGACATTTGAATTAGTGCATTGTACAATCAATTTGGCAAATATTTAGTGACAAAATGCATTACCGTGATATTTACCTTAGAGATTCACACTACATTTTATTAAAAACCTACATACAATTGTGCTTTAGTCCACGGTACATTCATTCACATTGTTGTCCAACAACCAAAGCAAGCAACTCTGTACATAATATTAGCTATAACTACGATTGCCTTCAGCTTTTCAGTCGTTTAATCTAACACCAGAATGGAATGGTGTGACTAAGTACTGTCATTTTAAAACTAGGTTAGAAGTATCACTTTAGGTACCATCACCTAAGGACAAGCTTTAACTGTGACAGTTTATTGTTCTCAACTAAATAATTCAAAATGGACACATTCATAAACAACTCACTCCAAAAATCATCTCTGTAACTTTCTCCAAATTAATTCTACTTTGGATTTCTTCTTCAGAAAAAATATAATGCTTTCTGCAATTGCAATGCCTGGTCTAATGGTTTAATGTGAGGATTGCACCTTCATGTTAACATCCTTCACATGATGACAAAAAGACCACTACATAGATCCAACACAACACTCAAAGCTTTGTATTGCAGTAGAGACAAAGGTGAAGGCAGTAGGAAAAAAAAAAAAAAAAAAAACCAATGTCCGACATAATATTGATCACTGATGTTTGTCCTTCTTTTGTGTATCTGTTGAGACTACAGAAACAGGGGGAGCCAGCCACAGGCAGAGGAGGATGATGAGATGACAGACATGTAGAGCTGCAGAGCTGCTACTAGTGGAAGGATACGTGTTCCATGACAGCTCAATTAAACCCAAGATGAGGACCCTAAAAAAACATAACACATGTAATTCACAATCATATTCACTACATTGTTTTAAGGAAAAGGATATTATACCTTAGCAAGTGCGCTAGCTTCTTGACACCTCCACTCCAGAGAAGGTAAGGTAGGGTGTGAAAATACCACACATAAAACTGATAATGTAACGACCGACTGAAACACATACCAATGAAGTTTGACGTAAACAAAATGAGAACAATCTGTGCAGGTATGTTAAGGTCAAAAACTATACATTTTTCCAAAACATATGAGCAGAGAATATCAAAATTCACTAGATAAATTTTAAACACGAGAATAAATGAAAGGATATGATCAACCGAGGTCTTCTGAAGCGGGACTTTCCTCTTGCTTGGTTCTTTAATAAGGTCGAAGATACTTTCTCCTGGTCTGATAAAACACAATAAATAAAAAGTTAATTCCAAAGTGAGCCAACTTCCTACAGGTATAAAAGTAGTATCTATGCCATGATCTAGTATGTTTACACTAGGCCTGTCACGATAAATACTATATCGACTTATCGTTCAATACATGAAGGCTGGAACAATATATTTTGGGTCTCAATATTTATCGTGAGTACTTTTTCTTACCAAAAGTGGGGAGATTTGGGGTATTTTTGTTGTAATATGATAAGATTTGAGTGGTGAAGGGATGGATAATTTCCTTTTATGGCTAATTATTAGTACATTTTGCCATTTATTTGTTGCAGCTCATGGCTTTAATGAGACTGTCTATTTAAAATGGTTTACTGAGATGATTTTGCCTTATTAAATCTTAATCAGTGACATAGAGTAGTTTCAATATTATCGTTTATCATAATATTTCTCTGTGGCGATATATCACTTCAAAATTTGTTCATGACAGGTCTAGTTTACACTATAATTACAGATTTTAATTAATATGCACTGTTCCTATCAAATAAATAAATAAACAAACATTTCACTAACACTCAAGAACAACTGATTTTCAACAACTGACAAGTGAACGACTGAGTTTCTAACCTTTTCCAACGGCGCAAGGTGAAGAGCAGGAGAGTGAGGAGATGTGCAGCCAGCAGGAGGAGGTGGAACTGCCGATTGAGAAAGAGCCATTCAGGCAGAAAACGCCAGTTCACTGTCCATTTGAACATAAACTGCCGCCCAAGATCAAAAGCTCGGCTGACATAGCCAACAGGATTTTCAAGGAGAAAAGGGAGACCAAGAAGAATCTGTAGGGAAAAAAGGGGTTAAATCTGCGCTGAATACAAGTCAAGAAATATTGGCAGGATTTTCAGTGAGTTTTTCATTCCTGTAGGGGGATTTTTTTTTAGTGGGAACATTTGATCAGTGTTCCGTTTCTGTTAAAAATGTTACTAAAGGAGTAATAACATATCGACTTAACAATTGTATTAAAGTAATATAATGGCATTTTAACTATGTTTTTGTCTCAATTCTATGGTTTTCAGTGACATGAAGATAGAAGATATGTACCTGTATGCCTGCACAGAGAGACAATTTTGGGATTGTTTTTATCAGACCAAATTCTGACAAAAGAAGAAAAAGTAGCCCAGGTGCAAACAGGAGGACATTCATTTTCACAGACACTGCTAAACTGTCAAAAGAGAAAACATTTTTAATTTTTTTTTTACATCAATAAAGGAACGGAAGACTGTTGGAAACAACTTTAAATAAATAAAAAAAAACACATTAGCACCTGAACTGTAGGACATACTTGCCTGTAAATGCCACAGCCTAACCACCAGTATTCATCTATGAAAAGATTGATGGCTGCAAACAGCAACATCATGGCTACTGGGTCATTAAAGAGCCGCAGAACAAAGATGGAGTGAATACGGTAAGAGGCACAGCACACAAAGAAGAACACATAGGGGGGAACCTGGAAATGCACAAATATATATTTATGAAACTTTCAGATTTCATACAGGCAAACATTAATCTTACCTTCTTAGTACGGAGATATAGTCTGAAGACAAGCAGTAGTGTGATGAGGTAGAAGGCTGCAAAAATGTACTGGCCAAGACGAATATTAACACCTTGACTTGTGATGTAGTACAAAGCAGAGAATATATAAACAAAGCCAGCAGGATATCTAGAAACAAACAAAAAACATAAACCAAGAACATAAAAAATATTTCAAAACAAAAACCTCAACAAAATGAAAACAAGATCAGTGCTTAAAAATGTACATAAAAACTCACACCAGAGGGCCAGTGTCTCCTTTGAGCTGAGTGTAATCATAGGTGCCATTAATAACGCCTTCCACTTCGTCCATGTAGGCTTTCCAATCAATTTCAGTGTCTGGTGATTGTAAAAATGCAATTATCAACATGTATTATCCTTATTAGATTTACTTTCAAATTGATGCACGCAATGGCTACATTAGACACACATTTAATAAGTTGGCCTGTTTAATTAAACTTGTTTATTCTATTGCACACTGAATATACATTGGCAAGACAACCACTCACAAACTTTGACAGGTGGCGTATCAAGCGAGGGTGCTAAAGCTAACTATTTAGCATTCAGATGGGTTCACAACAACGGTGAAGCTCTGTAGCATGCTAACTAGCCACTCGCTCAGTTACTCACATGGCACTTTTCGTATAACCCATACGTTGATCCCGATTTCTAGAAACCATAGGATTGAAACTACAAGCAAGGTGTACTCGGTTTTAAACAAGACCAGGTGTTTATCCTGCCACAGACAGTGCAATTTGCCCAGGAAAGGGCTTGTTGCGCCGGGAGACTTTTTTCGCGTGTTGCCGCCTGCCATCTTGATGACGTCACTAGAGCGCAGCATGTTCCTACAGTAAAGCACCCAACAATAAAATAAATAAATAAATAAATAAATAATAATAATAATAATAATAATAATAATAATAATAATAATAATAATAATAATAATAATAATAATAATAATAATAATAACAAATAAATAAATACATAAAACCTGTCACCATACATATGTCACATTACATTAGGCTGTAAATATCCCACAATTATTTTTCATTTTTATGTTAAGCCATTTTCATTTTTTATTTATTTATTTATTTATTTAATTTTATTTATTTTATTTTTTGTTTTTTAATTGTAAAATGTTAGTGACAAAAACACCCCTTTTGGTCAAAATCATATCCTATATTAAAGATTTATGGGGAAAAATGCACAGCTTAATCTGACACACAAAAGCATCTGGTAACAAAATCATTAAACAGCTTAATATGTAATAAAGCTATAGGTCTACTGCTTCACAGTTGCCTGCTCCAAGGAAAAAGGCAGCCACATTATTACATCAGTTTCTCTACGGGCTCTCACTGCAGCTTGTTACTGAACAAAAAACTTTTTTTTTTTTTTTCCTAAAGTGGGACCAATCCTGGACTAGCCTAGGCCATGTTAAAACAAGGACTTGAACAGGACCAAACCAATTCTCTAAGACTAAACTGGGCCAAAAACGGGACTAAACCAGGACAACAATTAGGCATAGCCATGGCAATAGCCTAATAATAGAAGTTGCCTATTCCTATAAACACATGCACTAAAAAGTTACATGTTGAAGTACACGCAAAAGAGTAAGTGATGAGAAGTGACTGTTTTAAGAGATGACTGAGAAGAATCCTTTTGTTTTACCTTACACAATGGTCTTTGCACCTGGCAACTAAAAAGCAATATGAGTCATCATGCTATTTTTGTCTCCTCTAGTGTAGGAACAGTGGCCTGCAGAAAGACGCCACTATGTTGTTTTTAAGCCTGCACTGGTCTATGTGACGTTGAGGTTCATAAAATGTCTGTAAAAGATACATCTAGCAGATGGGAGGAAAACAGTGGTCTTTCAAGGTTCAGTTGCAAATACTTTTTAATGGTGTCTCAAAAAATAGAAAAAAATAAAAATAAATAAAAAGCCTACACAACTTACTCTCAATGTGTCATCCACATGCTACTATTTACTTTGATTAAACCTGCTCTTTACAGTTTACATCACTAACCTATTAATATACCATACATTTCAAATACAGTTTCATTATTACACCATAATGGTTGATTTTGATACCTATTTTTAGACAAATAACAGGACTGACCTATTTTACCGTCTTCAGTTTAATGGAATTTATTTTACCACTAGAGGGCAGCCTTGATATACAAAAAGACCGAGCTCTGTTTTCATGTCTCAAACAATTATTAAGGCGTCCTGAGAGGCTGTTTTTAATCTTTAAGAGAGCTGACAGGCGATGGCTCGTGATTTTACCAATTAGTTCTGCTTCATTTGAACAGAAATTGATTTATGGCGATGACAAGGGTGAAAAAGTTGATGTGTGCTTATCTGGAGATCATTTCATAACAGTGTCATTATAAAGCGTAGGTTAAAGGTAGAATGTAACTTTCTGGAGGTGGCACATCATCTGCATTATTCTTTGGAAATAGAAAGTTTAAACTCTGTACTTTGTAACATTATCCATGAGGATAGTTATATGCCATACTGTGGAATATTACAGCCAAATGAACAACATTTCCATGGAAACAAGCAAGGTCCTCCTCAGAGGCTTCAGGTTTATGGAGATGGACACGCACTGGAAAACATGCTTTTCTGTTTTCTGTTTTTCTGGCCAAAATGTTAAATATTGTGGCTTTAATTTAGTTGACCTACAAATATACTTCTAAAGGCACAGTACAGGTCTGTAGTTTATACAGTGTACAATTATTCCCCAAATAACCAGGGAATATTTAAAATATTGTATCTTAACATGGGATGCATTAGGCTTAAAGAGTTTAGTCAAGGAGGAATTTACAAAGACACTGCAGCATCACTGGAGTGAGTGAATGAGGGAGTGAGTGAGAGAGACAGCCCAGCAGGAGATGGTCCCTGATGCCAATTACTGCTGTCACACATATGCTTTGGGCATGCAGTGAAATGTGGGATAAATGACCTACTTTCTAGTCTGATTGCTCTGTCTATATTTCACATCAACAAGCTCTCCTCCCTCAGGAGAGTGGTAAAAAATACAATACAGTACAACATAAAAATGTAATGTTATTCCTTTTATATATGATGTAGATTTAATACTGATTCTAAATACATTTAACAAAAATATTTTAAGGTTGATTTCAGATTATATGATCTTTGATGCTTTACGCTGCAGTGGCTCTGAGGCTCTACTCATTTGGTAAAGATTGTAAATCTCACCAAGAGCAAATGGAGCTGATCGGCTGACTGACCTTTACCAGTAGGTAAAAAGTAAAGTGTGATGAAAAGGCCAGATGATCATCTAGAAGCAGAATGATTTTACACAGTGCTCCATGTGGCCTGTGCCTTATATCACGTAGTGATCCTCTGTTTCGGTTCATTGGTGGTTTGGTCACCTGGCCCCTGAGTGAACCTTGTATGAATCAACTTCTGTGCTGCAGAGGACAGCTCTAGGCTGCAGTTGTATAAGAAATGCCTTGTGAGTCACCTTGGGGAAAGCACGGGAATAACCCAAATGATTTGGTTAACGTAATTTGTGTGGCCTGACACAGCAGCACATGCCCAGAGCTACAACCACAACTCCTTAGATGTTGGATCACTGCAAAACTTTGAAGACAAAGAAGAAAAAGAAATACATTTCAGATGATGAAAATTGAATATTTTATGGAAGGTTTATCATTATCAACATTTAGGTAATAGGCCTGAGTCTTGAAGGAGGCTCATATGAAAGGCAGCGCTTCTATTATGCAGACCCTTCTGTTTTAAAGGTCATTTTATGATGATTATTTGTGATTATTTATGTTTTGATTTGTGTGATTTTAATATCTTTCTTATCCTGTAAAGCACTTTAAATTACTTTGTGTATGAATTGTGCTATACAAATAAACTTGCCTTGCCCTGAGCATTTGGACCTTCAGCGGGACATTCAAATAGGGATGGGCGATATGGTATGTAATTAAATTGTGATCTGATCCCTGTGACAATATCCTGGTGAAATCATCATCATGATTCACACATGTTTAATGCAGCTGTAAAACACTTTTCTCCACTCACTCCTAAGGTTTGAGTGAGAGATAGATGAATTCACCAAGTACAGTGAAAAGTGAACTTTCTGAGGAAGCAGATCACTTTTATTTTGTAAGATTTTTGCACACGTACTCTACTAATTAAACTAATGATAAACAAATATAACATCTCAATCATATCTTTTAATTTTGCAGATGTAAAAAAAACAACAACATTTATTCATGGGATAAATAGGATATAGCCTTATTAAGTAACACTTCAACATTCTCTATTTCCATATGTGTTAAAGCACAGTCGGTTGGGGGGCGGTGTATGTATTTTCCAGTGCAGTTATTAATAAAAATGAGGTCAAGTGGGTCGTACCTTGAGGTGGCCAGAAAGTCGGAGATCTCCTTGACTACATGGGAGACTTTCCAGCAACACCCTGACCTCAGAACTCAGCTGACCTGGCAGTTGCTTTTCAGGACTGCACACTGACATAAGCTGCTCTGAGATTATTAATAGTTTCCACATTAGAGCAGAGGGTCAGAGAAAAGAAATTATATATATTAAGGTGATGTGTAATAAAAGTAAATAGTCATAATTGAGATACCTGTGGTGGACAATACAACCGTAAACACTCTGGTAAACTGGGTCTTCTGGAGTTTAAAAAAATCCAGTAGTTGATTTATTCCAATCCATATTTCTGTCCTTTGTGTCAGTCTTTGCTTGTGTTTTGTGCCATTTTAGACATGGTTTAGCCCCAGTTTAGACTTAGAATGGTCCTCTTTTAGCTCTGGTTTAGATCATTGCTGGTATATAGTTGTAGTTTTTGTAGGTGGTGGGTCTACTTGGTGTGAAAAATTTGAGAACCATTGCTTAATAATCATGCATAGGCTATTTAAAGTATGAGTAAATGACACTATACACTGAGACAGTAAAGAGCTTCACAGTCTTCTACAATATTGTACAGTAGACCTACCTTCTACGACCCTGCAACAACAGGCTACCTCGTGTGGCCAGTTGGAGTCACTATTGCTCTTGCGCGCTGAGAAAGAGAGAGAGACGCGCTCCAAACCCGGATGGATGACTTCACCGTTCTGCTTGGGTTTCCTTTATGATCCCGGGATCTCCCACTTCCCTCAGCAGACATCAGCCAGCCACTCACACCAACACAGCTCTCCAGTCTACAGCCAAGACACCGAGGAACCTCAAGCTGCGCCAGGACACCTTTGCAAAGCTCCAGCCAGCATCCAAACAAGGACCAGTCCAACCGGGGAAACTACTTTGTCTTTGAAGCAGATACTTGGAAGAAAGGCAACTCGTCTCTTCTTTCTGCTCTTGTTTCTCTCAGCCCGGTAGAAGCTCCGAGTCCCTTTCGTGCCACAATGTCCGAGGTGTTGCCATACAACGAAAGCAAGATGAGCGGCTATGGAGCAGACAGCGAGGTCAACCAGATGTCCTTTAGCTGCGGACTGCAAGACACAAGCGCGTTTTTCGCTGCGTCGCAAGGAAAGAGGCCCCCAAAGCTCGGGCAGATTGGCAGAGCGAAGAGAGGTAAATAACCCTAAACAAGTTCACTACTTTATGACAGTATTTTCATTTATAACATGAATCATTTTAGTGGATTATTTCGTGGCTTTGGATAATTTAACTGCATTATATGTTGTGCGTCCCTCAGTGCGTAAAATGGACTGAAAACATGGTCCCTGTCAAAGCTCCATGATGATTGATGCAGTTCATTTAATTGGCTGCGTTACAACACAAAGGTCTACTCAAGTACATGTTTACATCAGTGAAACGGTGATCCTCCAATGGCACACCCCGTTTTGCTCTGAGCTCTCCAAAGGTTTCTCCACGGACACAACTGACGCCATCACTTTGTTTGTTTTCAGCACCAAAGGCAGTGCGTGCTCTTTGGGGATGGGGATTTGCAGTGGCGTTTGTTTATTTATTCAGTAGCATCTGCACCTCTTTCCCCAGTGCTCTAGTTGTGTTTTCTAAAGTAGACTACAGCACTGACAGACGCACATAAAGATAAGTCGTGACAAATAAAGTCTAAATGTATCTTGTTTCTCTCCACAGTGGTGATCGAGGATGACCGAATAGATGAGGTACTGAAGGGCATGACAGATAAGTCTTCACCCGGGGTTTAAACCTGACCGATGCCTTGCAGACTTTTTTAATTTTGATCACCGATTTGAAGCACTTGTCGGCTGTGCATGTTCGAGGAGGATTTGAAGGAGGGAAAAACGACTGCACGAAGCGATGGATGAGGAGGAAGACTTAACAGGTGGTGTGATGAAGGGGTGACACACAGACATGCGAAGAGGAGAGGAAGAAGATGTGATACAAAGAAAATGTAAAAGGTAGAGACTCAGAAGGAGACTTATCTTTGGGATTGCTGGCAATTCTCCAAAAACGAATCCCGATTTGAAGATGTTGAGATGGCTGAAACGCTCTGTATCTCAATCTCTGCGGACTTTGATGACAGATGAACTTCATTATTTTCATGACCATGTCTCTTCTAATTTTCTTTCCAAAAAGCGCTGTAAACAAACAAAGGCTTGCCACTCAAGGTTGAAGCAAGATCCAAGTCCGTTTCACAATGTTGTACAGAAGCTAGGCTGTAGCCCCTTCCCCCTGCCTCCTCTAGGCTTTGCTTCATGGATTCAGTCAGCCTAGGGAGCTGTCCTTTCAGCACCAGTCCCATGCATTCCTTTTGCTGCTGACGCTTTTGTCTAAAACACACAGACCCAACAACAGCAGTCTGCTTTACAAAGGAGGCCTGTTGTCTTTGTAAAAACATATATCCAATAATGGTGCAATGTTAATATTTCCTGTTGTAGTTTTGGCCCCTAAACACTGCATTAGGCCACAGCCAGACTGACCCTAACTTGTTTCAGAGGTGCAGGAAAGCGCCTTCATGTAGCTCATTCGCCTGCACATATCTACCTTATGGCATTGTTTTGGACATTATCCCACGTATCTACACAGGCCAGCAGAGATCTGGAGATGAAAGTCTGTGTCTATTTAAAGATGGAAAATACAGTATATAATTTGATCTTTGGTTTTGGCACTCTTGTGTTTGATCCTCTATGAATAGTTTTTCCATCTCTGCATGAAGTGTCACTCTGGTGCCAACAAAGGTGCCACCACTCTTACCCTGGCACGTTTCTTTTTAACAAAAGTCATATTTGTATTTTTATATCTAAATATTTGTTATTTCAATGGTATGCTAGTCTATCGTCTTAAAACTCATCAACACAAATGTTTCTTACTGAGAGGAAATATAGATTGAGACTAGGCCTGACGTGAGTGAGTTCAGGATTTGGGTCCACTGGTCTCGTCTATATCAGCGGTGGACTTTTTTAAAAGACTAATTGAATGTGTCTGGAGTTTTTGCACACATCAATGTTAAACTATTATTAAGAAATCGTATACTGTGACTTGAGCTCTGTTGATGAATCTGTTAGAAAATGGCAGTTTTAGAGTATATTGCACTGTTTACAGTATTCTCAAATAACATGTGGTTATTTGAACAATTTTAAACATACAGTTTTGTTTTTTATTTTTGTTTATTTTGTACCATTATTTAAGAATAAACTGGATATGGTTTGTTGTGCATGAAACCTTAATATTTTCAATAATAAAACATTGTTTTATGAAGCAAAAAAGCAACAAAATGTCATGACATTCTAAGAATGAGTCATTGTATATTATGATGCCATTTTCACTGTATTTGGTGAATAAATAAATGGTAAACGGAAATGCAGGTGTGGCTTTTTACTGTTTGACAAATAATATATTACGTCATAACCTCCTCTAGAGAAGCTACACTTATGAAGATAACACGCACCATGACACACAACTGAGCACAGTGCTGCAGAAGAGTCCACATTTCTCTCCAGTCTCAATGAGCTCAATACTAGTAAATACTAATCCTTAATTAACAGTGCTGAAGAAATGCACATCCGTCTGTTAAGCTGTTTAACGGCTCTTCTGGCCTACACTAGTGAATCTATTAAATTACACTACCCTGGGGAGCCATGACTAGCCACATGATCATCTATCAAAGTCTGGCCCTGCTCTGTACCATAATGCCTCACTCTCAGTGTACCTTCACCAAATATAACTGAACAGTAAGTGCAAATACTGAACATAACTGGCAACAAGCAGCTTTCTACAAGAAGTAACTCTGCCACTATTAGCAGCTTGTCTTACACCCTCTCCAAAAACAGCAGATCCATATAGTTAAGTAACAGAACTAAAGAAGTATGGAGTAAAAATAGAACACTCTGAAGAGTGTTCCCGTTAGTATTGACTATGCTGATAACATCAACACAAACTAAATCAACAGATAGTGCTATTGATCATTGTGTTGTCCACACCGAGCGCCACGAGGCCCTGTGGGATCACACATTCACAGTAACAGCTCAACCAGATGTCCGGCGGAAAATCGCCATATTTGGGCAGATGTTTCTGTGACAAAGGTTACACTGACACACCAGACTCTTCCTGTTTATTTGTGTATCCCAATGAATAAATCACAGTCATGGACACAAGTCATGGTCCAACTCTTTGGAGTGATTTTTTGTGACTTTGTACTCTTTTGAAGCTGGTGCAACATTCACTGTTTATCATGTTTTTTGCTAACTAGCTAAACTAGCTTGACCATGCGGGCACCAGTATGTTGTTATTAAGTTGTTTATTATTAGTTAAACCTTTAGTTGTTGTCATTTTAATCCAGTGATATCAGTGCTCTGACCTGGCAGATGGCCTGAGTGCGTGCTTTGTGCACGTAGTGCACACAGAAGCTCTGTGTTGTTTGAGGTGCAGCAGGCCCAGCTTTCCCTGGGTGCGTGAGTGTGGATGCAGAGCTTTGATCCAATTCTTTAGCCTCATCCTGAGTGGACATCCATTAATATTCCTGCCAGTTACATAAGTCTGTCATACACTATATTATGCCATTATACTGCCCCGAGGGACACAGGCTAATATAGAGCTCTGCTGAAAGCAGCGCTCTCCCTCACTCCACAGCATTATCTCTAACATGAAGAACTCATACATTACATCCACAGGTCTAATCTCTAATGCAATAAACTGCACAGGTCTGCAGGGGTCAATCCTCTGCATCTTACACACAGTAAATACATCATCTACTGTTTGTCTCACATGGCTGTCTCAACTGTGATTTTTAACTGTCCTGGGTCCAGGCCCTTGGTAGGACCACGAGAGACACCTGAGGGCCACAAGCAATATAATACAATTAGTAATTGAATTGGCCCCAGGTAAGTTTGTTGGCATCAACGTGAAAAAGGTAATGAAATGAAGAAATATAACATTATCTGATTATCTCAAATGCTTAATTAAAACATTACGTGAATATTTATTTCACTCTTGAGTTTAGGCACCCGCTGAGATGAATCCACTCATGAGACTCAATGCAGCATTTGATACACAGTGGTCAATCTATAAAACCCTTTGGAGGAAGTGCAGATACAGAATAATGCAATCAAACATCCAAAAAAAGTATCTGTCTGCCTTTGGGATGCAGTAAAAACAGCAGAAGTAGCCCAAGATACTGACAAAACATGAATGTCATAACTTTATTCAAATGATACAGTGGGAAGTCCATATTACACATTTTTTTTCAACCCTGACTAAACAGGTATCAGACATTTAGTTTGTCTGGCCATGTCAGTCAGTATTTCCAGTCAGTATTTGTGTTGTATAACCATTGATCACTATGGAAACTGGCAAATAGTAGCGATATTGAGTTGGGGGTTCACTCACAGAGCCTGGCAATAAAAAGCTATAAAAATCTACGCCATCCAAAATTAAAAGCAAACTTTATATTGTTATTAAATAAATACAAAGAAAACGTTGACCAGAATGAATCAATGAGGAACTACGAATTTAAGTATTTCTTGCACTAGACATAGGCGAAGAAATTAGAAAGTCATCTGAAAAATCACACCTTTTTGGTGTCCTAAAATAGGCAGTAATTAGATCTCAGTGGAGAATTAAAAATAAATGATTTCTTCTTTATTAATGTGGTCGCCTCCAGTCACTAGTCTTCCTGCCTGTCTGCACACCAGCCTCTTACTTCTCGGGTCTATATTTAAGCTGTAGTGAGAAATCTGCTCATGTTACCCCAACAAGTACTGCATCTCAGAGTCGTTACATGGGAGGATCCCCTTTAGGTTGAAGTAGCTGGCACATGATACTATGACTCCTATTAGACAGTTGAGCAATATAATATAGACCACAGAAACAATTACACATCTAAAATATCATTAAAAAACACAAGCTGCAATAAATAAACAGCAGAAAGAAACAGTTTAGTACTAGAAGATCATATGGTCAAAAAATACCTACAGATTTCCAAGTGCTGCAAAGAAAAAGTACCCGTGATAAATACTGACCCCAAAAAATATTGTTCCATCTATCATATATTGAACAATAACTTGACATAGTATTTATTGTCACAGGTCTAGGGAGATATAGATATAGCAATGCACCGTTAAATTGGAATAGCTTTGTCTTAAAAATGATCACATTTCTAGATAATGCATATTAAAAATTGCTATCCAGTGAATTGGACTTGTGTTTGTACCAAGCCCAAATAAAAATGATGAGTACTTGGCTGTAAATCAATGCTATATAAACACACTCCCCTGTACACTAGGAGGTAGATAAGGTAACACCTAACCTCAAAAGGTAAAGTAAAAACAAAAAAATAATGTATGTAAACAATTTAAGGGGCTGTACCTGATTTTTAGCAGCTCTTTCACACGAATTCTGAAGTAATGTTATTGTGCTGTTAGCATGCTAAGTGTTGTTAGCAATGCTACAATACCCAACTTCCAATCTGGTCTCTGAAAGTTGTGAAAGGCGCTTATATACTCAGTGCACTTAATAATGTTACACTTTTGTTAATAACGTGAGGAATATGTTTGTACTGCTGCAAAATAGGTCTAAACTAGGTCTGTTTTTACATGTTTTAAGACAAAACTCAGGTACAGTGCCTTTAAATACTCTGGATTTTAAAAAACTGTCTGCATTGGTGACTTTCACAATAGATATCCAATTGACAGTAGAATGATTTACTGTAAAATACAAAGCAGAACAGTTACTTCTAGTCCCATTTAATCCATCAAAGCCAATAGCAGATTATAGGTCTATAGTGGACAAGAAGTCTTCCTCGGAGTCTTCCTCTGGCACCTTTTCCCTGGATCTGGGGGGATGAGGTGCTTGGTCTTCCATCAGTTTTCTCTCCAGAGCTACGTCTTCAGCACTGAGCGGCTCTCCTTTGGTCAGCACATACATGAAGTACTCAAAACCATCGCCGTAACTGTAGTTTTGGATGGACCAGTTGTACACGGAACGGGCATAAAGACGCTTCCGGAAAAATGGGTTGGCAAAAGTGATGGAGATGAAGCGTCCTCCAGGCTTCAGACAGCGGCTGATCTGCAAAATAGATATATCAGATTATAGTTTTTGTATTTTTGTACCATATTCGTGCCACTTATATCCATCGTGTTGATTCAGATCAGTGGCTAAAATACATTTCAAAGATTTAAATGCAAATATACAAAATTAATGCCATTTTTTTTCACATATTTGTCTACACCATTTCGTTGTACATCTTGCATTCTAATAAAATACCTATTTATCTTTAGCGTAATTAGTCATGCTCTATTATATGGCATGTAAAATAAGAATACCATTTATGTGTGGTGGTAATTACAGGTCAGATCACTGAAGAGGCAAGCCTGCTCACAGTAAGAATGCACCAGCAGTTGAATAAATCTCAAAAAGGTTACATAGGGCACCTTTAAATGCAATTATATGTAATCTGTCCATAAAGTTCTTCAGATCTACCGTGGCAAAAAAAGCTAAAACCTCTAGTTAGACTTGATAATGTGCTGTGACAGTGTGCAAACAGCAAAGGTCTCCTCATATGAATAATTATAGCTGCGGTCCTGTGGTCCCAGATCAGTGCTGCTTCATGTGAGAGCCACACGTGCATTAGGCTTTTGTACTTCAAGGGAAAACTGCACTCACCCACATACACAGGCAGAGAGCTAAGGCTGAGCAGGGGAAAGTTGTGTGGGAGTGAAGAGGCAAGATCCGCAGAAGTCTTATCTGCAGAAAGTACACTATTACTCGTGAGATACCTGCGTTTGGTAGTCCGATTCTTTGATTACACGCCCCTTATTAAGAGCTTGTGTTTTGCTTCAGTGACTTATCAGAGTACTCCTACTTAAGTCATATTTTTAAGTGTAACAGTAACACTTTTGGTTCCTCTTTCCACTGTAAGTAAATCTAGAAGAGACAGAAGCTTCGTGTTTATTTAATGGTTGTTCATTATTTCATGTTTTGTCCTTCAAATTATAAATCAAATGTTAGATCCAGACAGTTATTCTCAGTTACCCCTGTGTAGTAGTTTCCCTTAGTACTTTTAAACTTGAGTAATGTCCTAAACTTCTACTTGAATCCTTTTATCTTGAAGGCCTGCTCTTACATGACTACATTCTCTGGCTACTCTACTGACCTGTACTTATTACTGTGTGAGAAAAACACAAGATTAAAAACAAGACCAGGCTATATAGAAAGCAAAGTGTTTCATTTTTAATTGAAATGGCATCATAACCACTCACAGGATGGAGCAGTGATGCATAAATCCACAGAGTATCAAAGCCCGTGGAGACCTCCTTTACAGTGGGTTTTGCCAAAGCTTTGATGGGCAGCGCGGGCTCACGTGTGACACTGCACCAGGGTCCAGGGAGCGAAGGGGGAGTGGGAAGGGGGGTGGGATGGAGGAGGGTGACGGCAGTAGTGTGTGTGAGGCTTATTAAGACCACACCCTTCACATCAGGATCACAGCGGAGTGGGTCACGTGCACCCTGCTCTTCTCACATGATTCAACTCCAACCCAAAGCAGCACAATATGAATAATTCACTCTTTGCCGTGACACTAACAGTGGAATATGGACTAAAGAGAAAATGTAAAGCACAGGAACATGTTTGGGATAAGTTAAGTGGGATATATTCAGCCTGACTGTCTCATCCAGTTTAAAACAAACTCTTCTGGTTCACTTTCATGACATTATTTTGATTACAGCCTGTAAATAAGTAGAACATTTATGATTTGTTCAGTAGGCACAAGTTCAGTGACTGTGGTTTAATCTGTGGTTTAATCTGCACTGCAACCAATGCAAACTGCTAATGTTCCCCGTGTGCACTCCTGTAATGTGTGCATGACAATGAGTGAAAATGAACCCAAACCTGCCCTGTTGTTCTAACAAAAAAAAAAAAAAAAGGTCATTTTGTCCTACTTCGCCACATTCAGGGCTTCAATTCACCTTTAAATTAAGCAATATATGTAAAGTTTCATTTAATCGACTTGTCTCCGTGGAGATGTTATTACTTTGCCTAGTATGTTCCTAGTATGGCATAAAATATATCTATTTGCATTTAAAATTACAGTTTTTTTATTGCAAAATGAATAAATACACAAAAACACACATTCTTACTCTGAGCAAGGTTTCTACAGATTGACTTGTAACTAGTCCTGGTGGCATTACCTGCTCCTCTCCATATATGTTTAATTTTATAGTGTAGCCCACTATAGGTAAAACAATGACATCTCCATGGGGACAAGCTGATGGCAGACCCTCCACCAGAAAACAGTGTCCCTTTAATTTAAGAGTAAATATGAGGTTTAAAAAGAAAAGTGTCACTGTCAACAGATTTAACACTCAGAGCAGAATGCTAAACTGGTGAGGAAATGCTCTTGTTCAAAGTGATTGTGATCCTCGGTGGTTGTTGGGGATGGAAACCCGAGTGGGGCAGCCTTGACATCATCTGGACAGCCATTATTCATGAGCTGCATAGGTGTGCTCCTTGGACTGTGTAACTCCAGCCCCCCTTATCATCCGACCAATGGCATCACCCCAGCATTGAACAAACAGCGTAAGTGAATGAGGATACATGCACTTGTGTAAAATAACACTTTATTCATGTGTTTGGGTACATGACTGACCCTGATTCACACACTACTTAAAATGTTAGGAAGTAACAGGCAAGATCAGCATGAGAGTGGTGAGTCATGTGTTACAGTATATCAACACAAGTAGTACACCACTACACTATGTAAATGATCTGCCCACACGCCGCTGCCACAGTAATTCAACGGTAATTGTTGTACAGTGACAAGCCAGGGAAGGTAATTGGGTATACTGACAACAATTGTATAGTGTTTTTAAAGAGGGTCGGGCCCATGCTATTGGGAGTCATTAGCCTAATTAATATTTAAGAGGTCTGTGTACATGAGGTACTAGAACGCAAACCAAATTAAAACATCAGTTCCAAATAGATTTTCTGGGGGCATGCAGCCTGAATGATTATTATAAGATATAAGATTATAAGAAGTGTTTGTCCACTGATCCGAGCGCTGACAGCCTGAACCCCGCTCTTCACCTAAACATTACTGATCCACTGACCCTCAGGTAGGCGGTGTGATTCTAGCTCCCACAGACAAATGCTGTCGTTGTGTCCTTGGACAAGACACTTAACCTACCTCACCCCAGTGTCTGCATACACCGGTGTATGAATGGGTGAGTGGTTCCTTTATGTAAAACACTTTAAGTGCCTTGAAGATGGAAAAGTGCTGTATAAAAATATGACCATTTACCATGTAGAGGTGAATAATGTTCTGTTTAAACTTTGTGTCTCTGCATGGGCACTTGATTAATTTGATTTGTAAATGCTGAATCAATTTGTAAAAAGATATCTTTCACTGTTGGGTCAAATTGTTACCGCTCTCCTCTGGGACGCCTGTGTCAGATGCCTAAATGTTTCTAAATGCCCCAGTGATGAATGGACCTTAAAACCCTGGACCTTCACTCACCTGCCTGGATAAGTCACCCAGACAGACATTAGACCCAGGAAAGGTCCACCATGCAAAGTGAAAATGTGTATTTTTTTTTTAAATTTCCAGTTTCTCACATAGCTATGAAGTTCTTGAGACAAAACACTTTTTGCAAGCTACCCCATGAATGTAAGCTACGCCCTGTACAGAGAGCAGCACTCTCAAAACATTGTAGTCCATTTCCCCGAGTCCTGGCCTGGTAAAGTGGGCTTCTCCAGGGGGCAGATAGAGGAAACCACTCACTGCCTCACACTCGCCTCAAACGTTTGAGTCACACACACATACAAAGCATTAAGGCCTCTAGTCAATTATTCAGCATGGTGACGGAAGCAAGTGTCTAAGTATCCTGACCTGTCTTCAGTGTACCGCAACACACTGGGAATAGGATACACAAGTTTAAATGTCCTGGGGATTCAACTGGAGCATAATTCAATAGTATGAAGCAGTGGCAGCGCTCACTTTGACTAAAATCTGTCTGAACTGTCGATGGTTATTTTGTTAATTATCTGGTTTGTAGCATTAAGCAAGGATATATACAGCATTTACCCCAGAGCTGGCTTGTTTACTAAAATACAATAGAACGTAAAGACCCTGCTTGACCTTTACACAATAATTTGAATGCAGATAAGCCCACCCAAGCAGTTATTTTATTTCACGCAAGCGTTGTTTCCCTGTCCTTACAGCACCTCTCCACTGTTGCCTTTTTCTGTGGCCCAAGATTCTGTAGACCTCGTAAAGAGTAGGCAACTGAGGCCAAGGCATGGGGCCTTCCAGTCATGCAATGCTTTATCTCAGAGAAATGGACATGGTGGTTTGAACATGGTATGTTGGGCCCCAGACATTCAAATGTCATCGGTCACATTGTTAGGGGGGCACTAGCCTCCCCTAGAATGGCCAAAGCTCCCTCATAGATCCCCCTAAGATTTTTGCACAACTTTCATAGCACATCCAATTTTGATTAAATGTAGTTAGCAGCCTGTAGTAATTTATAAAACCTAATATAGATTTTTTTTTACTCTTTGGCTCCCATTTGAACATTTTTAAACTTAAACAGCAAAGCAAACATTGTTAAAAGGCTCTAAATTAACATGTTAAGTGAGCACACGCCTTAGCACCTCCAACGAAAAAACGTCCGGTGCCACGCGTATTGTGCATGTTTTGGGTTGTTGAGGGAAGTCCACTCAGACACGTGGAACAATATTCAAACTCAGCACAGAAAGGCCCAGGCGACCCAGGGATTAAACCTGGAACCTTCTTGCTGTGTGAAGTTTGAGTGCTGTCCTTTTAACAAAATGATCAGGAAGGAATGGTTCATTGAGTAATGTTGATTCATGATCTGTTCATTCATTAGGCAGAGGGCAGGCAAGCAGTTGTGTAACTTGTCCTCAGCTCCAGACTTTACTTTAGAACATTCTGCTCCATCTGTTGACCCTGCCCCCATGACCCCGTCTTGATTCATTGCCAAATAGGGCTGCAGTCGACTAAAGAAGTTGTTGCTCGACTAAAGACACGGCCTATGCACTGATCAGCCGAGGAAAAAGGGGATGAGAGCCATTCCAGATTGATAAATGTGTAGAACTCAATTCAGAGTGCGACACATATCAATCTGATGTGAGCCAGGTTATATTAAACTCACAATTTACTCCCTGCCTTCTCCCTTCTGCTCTTGTGCATATAATGTCAAGAATGCAGTATTTCTACTCTATGTCCCTTTAAGCAAAAATAATCTTGTTTGTGTGAATGAAATCTAAAACATCAAAACGCTGAGTACGTTATTTCCTTCAAGGCATAAACTAACCAAGTAAAACAGTGATGCTCAGTAAAGTCAGTATAAAAATAGTTTTGTGGAAGGAGATTGGGGACAAGCAGCAGTAACATGTGCCCATTAAATTTACAGCGTGTCAGTGGGATACTAAAACAACAGGCTTCTATCTCTTAACAGCAGACCTCCACGACTGTTTTTGCCAATGCTGTGAACAATAACTTGAAGTGGGACAGTGGAGAGAAGCTGAGAGGAGGTGCACTACTTATTTAGGTCACATTTTCATATCATCTTTTATAAATTTCCCTCCGTTTCTGGTCTCCACTCTGGTTGTTTACTGCAGCCCCCCTCCCCGAAGGAATGTGCCTATTGCTCGCCTCTCTCTCGCTCTCTCTCTCACACTGCACCTCACCAGTGGCCCGCAGCCAGCCATGTGGATGGCAAAAACATGTTGAAGAAATGAAATAAAAAAAGATGCTGATGAAGAGGAGGAGTGGTAAAGGGAGGGTGTGAGAATAAGGGATCAACAGAGGTCTATCTAACACAGCAGATTCGTGCTGGTTTAGTGGTGTGGTGCAACCTCTAGCAGTGCAACAGCCGTCCTCCTTGCGCCTATAGTGCTCCTCATCCCTCCACCCTTGCTTTTGCTTTGAGCTGTTACCTTCAAGGCATGCTATAAGACAGCCACAGTGTTTTCTACAGATACTCCATTTTACATCCAAAGACTGCTGCCACTGCTTGCCTCATCATTAAGCGTACAATGGAGAAGCATGATTTATTCACAAAAATGTCTTTCGTCCTTTATAAAACAGTAATTACAGATACAGTTTGAAATAGCTCTGAAATTCGACACTGCTGTGCTTGTTTACATTACACTTTGGTGGTGTTCTCTGTCTCTGAAAGGTGAATCTGAAAGTTAAAATTCTAAGAAAAACTTGCAGTACAAGTATAAAATTTGATGCCAATGATGATATGATTGCTATTGGAAACGTAACTATCCACTGTGTCCAAAAATAAATCTGATATTTTAGAGATCAAAAATAAAAAATAAATCACTTCAACACATAGCCCCACTCTTCCAGTATTGTGCATTATAGAGAGGAGTGAAAACGTGAGCGCGATGCTGGGTGCCCCTCTCCTCCGCCCACCACTGCACTGATAAATTATACATCAGAGACACTGTCTTCTTCACTGCTCTGCCTTCCTCTCTCCCCCTCCTCCCCTAACGAACTGTATACTGACGGTCTATAGATTATCTGCATGTCTGCTGTAAATCCTACTTGTGTGGGCTACCTAAAAACATGGGAAAACATCGAGACTTTATAAGTGGGTGGTTTCTTCTTGCCTCTTGCAAGGCTGGTTACCATGGAGACAAAAGTTTAGCGCCGGTCCGAGTAACAGATTTAGGTCAGGATGGGACTCTTATCCAAACACAAACAAGATGGTGAGGAATGCCAAAAGATGCTAAATTAAAATGTCTGACAGTGAACACGGAACTCATCAACAAAATCCTTTTTGCATGATTTTGAAAGCTTTAGAGCGTTGCTGTAAAGATAAAAAGGAAACTCCTGTCTTCAGGCTAAATTAATGCGCTTCATTGTATGCGCATAGAACCATGTCTAACCAATCAACATCTGTGTACTCAAGCACCACTCTCCCCCTCACAGTATTCTGGCATGCCGTGCTAAAATTAAAACTTGCTTTTTTCAACTTTGCATCAAAAATAACCCTATCTGGCTTTTATCTTCCATTCTTCTCATCTCTCCCGCAGCCTCCTCTCCCTCTGCCTTGTCTTCACATTGGAGACCAGAGAGAGGATTGCTTTAATTACTGAACTACTTTTCACACCGGTGGAGAGAGAACAGCAGAGGCACATTTGAGACGCCCACAGCCGCCCACCGTCACGATCCCAACACAGCCGCATTATGAGCCTAAGAGAGAGGCCATTTTTTGTGTGTATACAGATTTTCATACATTCTTAAAGCTGTGTTGTTTCAAAGAGAGAAAGAGAAAATATTACCCCCAAAAGCAATAGGAAATTAATACTTTAAAGGTCCTATATTACACAAAATTGATTCTTGTGAGCTTTACCCCTTGTTATAATGCTGTTACCTCCTCAAAAAACATGCCTGGAGTTGTGTTTTGTTTTTGTAATACTGCATTATTAGTCTGTCTACATCAACACCTGACATCACAAGGTGGAACAGAGTGTTTTCTGTTTGTGTGTTAAACATGTGCGAATGAAACAAAAAAACAAAAACAACTCCAGGTATGTTTGTGATAAGGAAACAACATTATAACATAGATCATAAAATAGCATAAGAGATGGACGACTATGTCAAAGCGTCTCCAAACAGATGGGCTGTACCTGGTCTGCTGAGGTTGTGAATTAACAAACTTGACTGTCTCCCACTGATACATTTGCGCTTAAATCCAATGGAGAATCAGACCGACAAGACCAACAACATGGCAGCATTGAGGTTTGGGTGCAAGTCAGAGGTCAACGCATTCAAATTAACCAAAATAAACATGACCATGCTGATATTGACTCTATTTGAGAAGAAATACAGACTAACTTGCCTTTTATGAAAGAGTTTAAGCTTTTTCTGTATTTGTGACACTTCCTAAAAGCTTTCAATCGAAGCAATAGCAGATTTTAGTAGTAAGCTTTACCATGGTGCAACAGGTGATAGATGTCAGAAGGTTTGGTTGGCCTGTGTGATTGTATCCATCAGAAAAACTAATGCAATTAACACTGCTTAATGTGGAACTAAACACGACCACAGTCCAACAAGCTGCTAAACTGGGCAGTGCCTGAAGGGCTTAAGGGGAGGGGGAAACGGGGAAGGGGTCTGGAGCAACAAGACTCATGCTTCAAATTAACTCCGTCTCTACAGGTGTGTGTCTGACTGAGCCACTTTTCTGAGCAGAGGTGATGTCACAGAGTTTAACCATACTGAGCAGCACAATGTTTTAGACCGCAAAGCTCCAAATTAATTTGTGTCCAATGAACAAGCAAGAAATTGATGGAAAAGTAGAAAATTGTATACAAAAATGCAATGCACAGTGTAGTAGCAAAAAAAGTTGGTCCCACTTTTAAGACCTGCATCGAAAACATAACCTCCAGTTTGCAAGTGATTGTAAAATAATGCCTGATCAGTTAATTAAGAAAGTTGCTTAGACACAATAGTATCTGACCACACAAGAACTGGAGCGGTTTCAAAACAAGAGCAATGGTTTTAATTCTATTGGCTTACAAGGACACAAGTCAAAAATAGGGAGTGTTTACCTCCTTTTGGCTGGCAGATCTCTTTTCACAGCCTCTAAATTTGAGACCAGCCCAGGACACTTATTACTCTTATCAAACCTTCACTCGTACTCCTCTGCAATTATCCAGTTACACAGTGTGGGCCAGACTTGCATTAGCAGAGCCTGGCTAATGACTTTATTGTAGCCATCTTTATTTACACCCAAAGCTCTTAATACCACACACAGTCTGCACTGGGTTTGTCACTGCAGTTCCCATTCAGAGAAGAAAATCATTTAATTTTATGGACTATTCAATAAAACCTGTTTATTTGATGAGTTGGATTGAGTGGTGTGCCAGAGATAAGAGTTTGCCAGCGACCAAGGAAAGCGAGGTGTGTGGAAGTAACTGGGCCAGTGTGCCTGTCTGCTGAGAGGGTCTCCTGGGCACCCAAAAGGGGACAGGACAGCCTTCTGGAGATCCTGCAGTCCATTCATAAATCTGCAGCCAAAAACAGCACAGGGAGACACTGGCTCATAGATCACATGATGTAAAGTGTACACCATCACATGTCCAGACACACACCAAGTACTGCAAGTGTTGTACTGGATTCTGTCTGAGATTAAGTCATTTTATATCTGTTATGAACATACATATCTATGCATCTAATTAGATCTGGACAAATTACAAAACCTACAAACAAAAAGGGATTCAAAATCTTAACTGGTTTAATTGTGAAAAATGAGTTGAGAAAAGCATTTCTGTTACCAACAGAGTAGGAATTTAATAAAAACAGGACATGAAGAATGGATTTTGTTAAGCTTTGGATAAAAACATGTCCTTGTCTTCACGTAAAATTAGTTAGTATTGTTTTAGCATTATTCAAACTTAGAACATCTTATCTAGAATAGCTATAAAGATCAACAAAATGCCTTTAAAATGTAAGAGGTCAATGAAAGCATATATGATATATGTCATATATAATCATATTGACATATATTGGCAGCTAAGGAGCAAGGACATGGCAGAACACAGAATATAACCCACAACCTTCTAGCTAGGCGGCAGGATGTTAACTTATAAGCGATCCAGATATCAACATAATGTAACCTTTCCAGGACCTTCTGCAAAGACGCAGAACCAGAAATGTAGTTTTGACCATGGACAAAAATATCAGATACACCTACATTTTGAAGGAGGTGGAGGAATACAGGAAAACTGGGCGCGAAGTTCACAGAGTTCATAGTGAAAATAAGTTTGTTCTTGTTATGCATTGTGACCTACTGTATAAGCTCTAAAACTAGATAAAGAGAGCTGCCCTCAAAAGGCTAAAACAATAGGTTTAATCTACCTGAGTGCTATTTGAATTAGATTATGGGCCCATGTCAATATTTTAAAAGTAGTTCACATGAACAAGACTGAAGACTGAATGTAGTTATAACAAAAAGATCACCTAAATAAAAATAAGACACATAATGTATGCTAATCCTACAGGGCAGAAACAAAAGATCATTTTTGATAGATCAAACTGGAGAAGTGGATGTAATTAGTGGCTGCCCTGTCTTGAAGTGTCTGTGTATGGTTCAGACTGTATTTGTTGATCATTTCACTGATTGATTAATCTGCAGAGGCAGCTGTCTGAGTAGGAAGGTCCAGACTCCCTTTCCATGCACACTTTCTCCAGCTCTTCCGGGGGATTTCCAGGGTGATCCCAGGGGTCTTCCCCGAGGCCTCCTCTCAACACCTCCCCAGATCTAAGAGGCACCTGGAACAGATGCCCGAACCACCTTAGTGGGCACCTCTCACCATGGAGGAGCAACAGCTCTACTCTGAGCTTCTCTTGTAACTCTGATCTCTAAAGATATGCCCAGCCAACTGACTGTACCCATGATCTTCCGTGATCTCCAAAAAAAGAACACATAATTTACTGGCCCCCACATAATTACGATAAGTTGCCAGGGTGCTTTGCGTGTTGCTGATTGATTTGCAGCATTGGTTTCCCATCGGTGCGCCCAGCCTGTTCTGAAGGCGTTGCACCTGCCACTCAAAGGGCCGGTGTTATTAAAGAGGATGGGCTTCCCCTGCCACTGCATGCACCTCGTACTCATCTGACCTTATCTGAACAAGGCTTCATATGGCTCTGGACCCCCGTGGAGTCTGGAGCCATGTTTATGGAGCAGCAGTGAGTCACAGGTGAAGGGGTGGGACACATCATCACAACACTGAGTCAGTCTGTTTGGAAGATTAACTCCAAATCATGTTCTGCAAAGTCGCTGAAGTGTTTTCAGGAAAGCATCCCCATGATTTATTAATATTATTATAATGTCATGTTATTTACTCATTTTGTTAAAAACTAAAAAGCTAGCATGGTGGCTGGGTTTGTTTGCCTGGTGGGACCTTTCCTCCTCTGGAAAGGTCCCACAGATTTCCCTTAGTGCACACAGATTTCCCACATTAGCCTAAAACAAACATGAACAAACATTAACATGATATGTTAATCCTCCTGGCTCCTGACCAAGCCAAGCTCAACATCTGGAATGACTCACACACAGTGGTTGCCTACTGCTCCTCACAAACGGCCCCAGCAGCAGCGATGGATGGGTGAACGGCAGAGGACCAGTGTCCTACAGTTACAGTGAAGAATACCTTAAATGTCTGTTTAAGGTAGAACGTCAGTGTCAATGGTAAGTACAGTTTCTACGAACAACAACATCAGTGTTTTTCATCAAAACTAATCCCAGACGGATATAACAAATCCCTTTACATCTCACCAACAGCATCAAAGCTGCAGAGTAACATTGGACCTCAAAGTCTGAAAAATGAAAAAAAATCTCCCTGTTGACAACCTTGGTGCCTAAAAACATTTCTAAACATTTCTTTTTCCTTTTTAACTTCCTTCAACTGAATTTTTCACCGAGCTGCTTAGTCCAACCTGAAAATGTCACATCTAATTCAGGAGATTTTCTGTATTCATGTAAATGGCATAAAGTAGTGCTGGACTTTTGATATTATTTGTGAGCTATTTCTGTTGCAGTGGTTGATCCTGCAGGCCAAATGTGCAGGTTCAGTGGTCCAATCAAAACTGAACTCATCTTTCCTGCATCATCACTTCAAAAATATGTGACAAAATCTCATTAAACACACACGGTTTGTATGAGTTTAACACTGTACTCACCATTAACTGAGAAGAGTAAATGTTGCAGCAGGTGAGCTTGAATTTCAGTTATCAATCTATCCATTTATTTGTCCCTGTGCCAACATTTTACATGTGGCAAGGACTATCAGTGATTTTTGAAAAGTCCCATATCTAAGCTTTATATTTTAATGTGACAGACATTTCTGAGTTTCAGTGTACAAACCTCATGCTGAAACATACACTTTAGACACAGGTCCATATTCTTTTTTTAGGCCACGTGCTGCTAATCAGATAATGATTTAAATTATTGTGTTTGGTATCATTTTAAAGAAAACAGTCTTGTCTTTCATTTAAGCCCATGTCTGACAGTTTCTATGCGGTAACCATGGATTTTCAAACTGTCACGTGAGAGCATTTTCTCACCATTTCCGCCTGAACTGTTTTACTAATTTTATCCCTGAAACATCCAGGAACATGACAGACACACATTTGTGATATTAAATTACTTGTCTTTACTGTTTCAAAGCAAGCCTGACAGTGAGACATGGACAAGTCCAAAAATGATACTCACAGAGGTACATGTCTCATAGATATCAGCCTACAGCTCCTACTCCAAATGGTTTGAATGATACCAAACACAATAGTTTAAATCACTGTCTGATTGGCAGGACATGGCCTAAACCAGAATATGGACCTGTGTCTAAAGTGCATGTTTCAGCATGAGGTTTGCAGACTTGAGAGGCTAATCCTGATACTGCTGAAACTCAAAAAAGTCTATCACACAAAAATATGAAGCTCAGGCATGGACCTTTTTAAAAATCACTGACAGCTTTTGCCACCAGAGCAGTATAGAAATTTTATCTGGCCCATGAACTATACATCTTTTACATAATATTTAACACAGGTGGCTCAAGATTTGTACATTTACCTTTTGGATATTTCATAGCAAAGTACAACATAATCAATCGTGAAGACTTGCCCCCTGTCTGGGATTATGGCATCATTACATTATAGAATCTGAAAAAAAGCCAAATAGTGTGCAAAAAGCTTTTACATGGCTATTTGATTTATTGATTCTACAAGTTTTTATTTCTTATTAAAACAAATGATTGGGACTTTCAATCTTAAATAATTTTGATTCAAAGTCAGTTCTTAAAATTAATAAGAATAACAAACTGTCAAATCTGACCTCTACACTATACACAATAATCATAATCTACATCATCTGAATCTATTGATCTTTTGCAGAGCCCATAAACAACACACTATAGTACTCCAGATTGAGAGCACATCACATCTTTTTACAGCTCCATTTTTTATTTTGATGTTTACTTTTAGCACACCCTGAGTCACTGCTTGTATAATTTCCCATCTAAACATATTCATATAAAAACTGATTTAACGTTGCTAGTAACAGTTCGTGATATGATCTTAGCTGCAGTGTAACGCAGTGTATCACCATCACACCTTCTGCTTGTTTGTTTGTCATCGCTTCTCCCTTTTTGCCCGCTATCTCCGACTGGCAGCGCGGTGGCATCCTAATATGTTTCATTAGTCCTTGGCCAATGGAAATATGTTTTGCATTTGTATGTAAAATAAAACAGCACATTCTTAGCTGATTTTTTTCAACCAGTTGCAATTAAGGGGAGCTCCACAAACCGTATCCATAGTGACACGTGAGCCGCATTGTTTAGCCTAATTGTTTTCTTTTTGCAGCATCTAAATTTGAAGCAGCACAAAAGCCGTGATCCATTTTTGCCATTTATGTATAATTGCATCATTTAGAAAACGGCGGTACTGTTATTTCAAACACATAGATTTCTCAGTGTGCATGCCACTCCGGCTCACTACTCCAACATTTCATAGAAAAAGTAGGGCAGGCCACATATTTAACAGAAAGACAACTTTACAAATGATTTATTTATTTACTGCTGGTGCTGCTGATGTTGTTGTATTTTAATGTGTGCATTTCATTGTGTCCAACTAGTCAGTCCACAGTGAGATGTGTGTAATAGTGAGATATAAAATTGTACATTAATATGCATTGTATAAAGCTAACGCATGATCGTAAATACCTATGGCTCATTGCTGAGTGTGTATGGGTCAGAAAGTGGACAGTGTGAACGTAATTGCACTGTATAATTTATATCTGTAAATCCGGGACTGCAGATGGAAACCAGCTGTTTAGCTATAATCTGGTGCGGAACATCTCTGTTTTTTATTGGCTTAATGACGCTATATATAAACACTAAACTAAACTAAACTAAACTAAACTATAGTCCACATATCTACGGGGAAAAGCGGTTTATCGAGTTACACAATGAACGCTCAGACAATTTATATTTTCCTTTCATCAAACAGTTAATTTTAATAAGCAGAAGATGAAGAAAAGAAAACAAACTTCTTGCACCTCTCCCTGCCGATAAGCAGACGGGATGCACTGCACTGTCACCTAGTTTCCATGGTAACCTGTTGCTATGGAAACAGGGCCTGGAAGAGATTCAGGAGTTAGTGGAGGGGATTTTTTTTTTTCTTCTTCTGCCGGTGAGGTGAGAGGGAAAAAGTGTGCGAGGAAGAAGAAAAAAAAAATACTCCATAGTTAAGCCGATGGTTCCTGTTTAAAGCTCGTATCTGCGGTTTTAACGTCAACATCAGGCTCTGCAGTTAATCTGATCGGGATCCACTTGTTTCAAATGATAAACACATGATGATTATTACACTTGTCAGTAAAATAGATGTGGTTTAGAGCACAGTTTAGACTTTGGAGAAATAAACAGTTTTGTCTCGTTACTTACGTTCATGAAATCAACACAGAAATCCATATGTATTTGTTTTATTGAGGAAAATAAAAACTAATAGGAAATTGTAAAGGATCAAAACAAGAACTGAAAAAGTTGTGATTTAATTTGAATTGGCCATATTGCAAAGCCCTACAATGATACAACAAACACTGCATTTAGTAACAAAATGTGCACAAATGAGAGTGATTTCAGGGGATTTAGTCATGTTAAAATACAACTGTACTTTGGATAGAGGCAGAGATAGTGGGTTCATTGACATTCATGGGATTGGGCTGATGGCCGTGCAAAGCAAACATTACATAAGCACAGTGATGCCCAAAGCCAAACAAGGATTTATGCCCTACTCATTCTTCTGTTGCTAATAGCAGAAATAAAACAAATCCTGTGTATTGACAGCTTCGGGGAAAACACAAGTGTGATTATTTCAGCAGGGAAGAACATTTCTCTTTGAAACGGTGATACAAAATGTAAAAACAGTTCCCAGAAATGACAGAATAGTGAACCTTGACACTGCACTTGATTTCCCATCAGCCCCTCCTCCTCAGGTCTTCATCTTGCTCTCTAATCTTCCCTGGCTGGAGTTGGTGCGCGGCCGACTGCGTTAGTCTATTTAAGTGCTGTCAGATAGCAGCCCTGCAGTGTGTGGTGTTCTACAGACTGCGCTGACAGACAATATGGGCCCTGAGTGGCAGAGAGCAGCAGAGGACAGATGGGAGCGGGCGCAAGTACACACAAACACTGGGAAGTCTAAGGCAGTCAGTCACTCAGAGCAACAGCAATGGAAAAGTCAACAGGACCCTCCACAGCACTAAAGTCTGACACCAGAAAAAAACAAATATGATGAAGTCATTCTGTGCAAAAACTGTGACTCTACAGACACATAAACAATAAAACATTTTGTCTAGTGATGCAGTGACTTTGGGGAAATGAATGCTCCTTAAAAACTGAGCTGTGTAGAGCGCAGACCCTTCAACACATCAAAACATCACATTACTATGAAGCACAAAATACACCAAGTTCAAATCATTAAAGACAAGGTATTAAGTGCTAAAACGTAACATTCTGATCACCATGTTACCTTTTATTGTTTTGTAAATCGTATATTCGCCGAAAACAACATACCAGTAATAACACGTTTAAATCGTTTCAGTTTCATTTTTAATACTCTGAGTCTCCCCTTCCTTTGCTCTCCCTGCAAAGTCACTCCCCCTCCAGAGCGCTATCACAACAAAATTAAGCATGCATACCGCTAATGAAACTACTGCACATCGCATCAGGTTTGTGAAGTTGTAGTGCATTGTTTTGTATCATGTATATTTATGGAAAATTGCAGCGAGAGCATGAGTGACATAGACAATAACATTTTGAAGCATGATATATTGCTAAAGAGAATTATAACGATAAATGATCATATTGAAACTACTTTATAACACTGACAAAATAAACATGAAGCAGGATAATCCCAGTAAACCATTTTGTAAATAGATAGATCGCAGAATGAAGCAACAATAAGCCACAGAAATGACTTATTCAACCCTGTACCGCTCAAATCAAAACAACTAATATGTTTTTTTTCATGGCCAATGCCGATACCGTTTGTTCAGAAACTAGAGCAACGGATGGCTGATATGCTCTGCCGATACTTTTGGACCGATATATAGGGACGGTTTTGATAATTTCTACCAAAGTTATATGATTTGAAATGGCAACAAACTTATCCACGACTTTATTTCACTGCAAAACCATCAGAGAGCAGTGTAGTTACATTTTGAAGGGTCTCTCCTTCAGATAAATATTAAACCCAAAACTATATTATTCCAGCTAACATATATTGAATGATAAGTCGATATAGTAATTATCATGACAGGCCTCGCTTTGGATAGGATCATACTCAGTAGGGCCTGGGAGAGATCGCAAGATTACTCAACCATGCATGGATGACATCTAAAACCTCTTCAGGCAGGTTTTTGATGAGGGAGTGTTACAACATGATAATAAACTCTAAAAAGTACATTTTGCATAATAACGACACTCTTTAAAATATTGACGTTGCAAATGTTTTACCCTCTAGTCTATCACTGCCCTGTACTTACTTGCAAAACCTTTAAATCAAGTTAAGTTTCCATTGACCTGACTGAAGAGTAATTTGGTTTTGGCATCATTTCACAACTGTTCTGTAGTGTCCAGATACAGGGAAGTCTGGATTTCTCGGCTGCTTCCCCGTGAACCCTGCAGCCAGTAAATAACTACAGTAATATTTCCACATGCAGAACAATAAAGACAGCGCTACGTGTCACTTACATGCGTAATTATGTGGATGAAGTCAGGAGCTGTTTCTGTGAGACTCCCAATCGCAAACAACAAATGAACAAGACCAAAACTAAGTGACTGTGTAGTAGATTGTGTATCATTCGTGTAGCAGTTGAACATAATTGTGTTTCCCCACTGTAGTAGAGGCCAGATGTTCTCCAGGCAAATCTCTGCACATCTGGCAGCTGCACGGCCCAGAGCGAGAGGGGTTTCAGGAGGTACAAGATTACAGGGAGGGCACGAGCCGACAAGAGCTCATTTACTATTTTGCTTAGCCATGTCATTTATAAAGAGTGTAATTCCAGATGCTCTACTAAGTAATGTGATGTGTATTGTGAAATACAATATTTTACCGTTACTCCAACAGACATAATGTATAAACGTCCAGTTTTACACTATTTTCTGATCTCTGTTATGATGCTGTTTACTCATCACAAACAGACCTGGAGTTGTGTTTTGTTTCATTCACACATGTTTGAGTAACTCTTTATCATTAGTCTGTCGACATCTCCAAAGCTCAAAATGCTCTGTTCCACCTTGTGATGTCATGTAGTGGTAGTTTTCAAGTTGCTACTACCTTTTACCTTTATTTCAATATAGATTTGCAATTCCAGGGCTGAAATCATTTAAATGATTCTAGTGAAGGTGTATGGAGTTTAAAAACACAGTAGAGCACTTCCTGTATTGCTACATGAATTCACAAGGTGGAACAGTGTGTTTTCAGTTTGAGAGAAGGACTGCAAGAGACAACTCCAGGTATGTTTTTGGGGAGTTAACATTATTACATGCCTTAAAGCTCACACAAGTCAATTTGAGGTAATATAGGGCTTTTAAAATAAAAAGAATAAGCTTCCAATAGAACAGAACAGATGCACTGATTATGGCCTTATTGATGTCTTATATGTGTATCTATTGTTATCTTGATCACTGACACCTTATGGTTGCTAGTTTTGCAAGAGCCTTTTGGAGTCAGGGGATCTGAATTATTTTACAGCCTGAATGTTAAGGGTCTGATTTCTCCTTTCATTGTTTTAAGGTATAGTTTTACATTCTAGCCTGAAGGTGTGAGAAAGTGCTTTGGAGAAAACTTTACATAGATTTTCAAATTGTGTGCATCTTCCCTCTGGTTGAAACTATGCTACAAAACAAACCACATTATGCTTCCCACGTGTAAATAAAGTATGGTTTAAATGTCTTAAAACACCCACTGTTAGTGATCCTGTAGCCCTTGAGCAAAATTACCTCCAACTCCACAGCAGCTCTCCGAAATATACAGGTTTAACTTTCTATATGAAAATATCATTATGCAACTTTACACTGCAGTGCAACATTATAACCACCTGCCAACTGATCATAACCGCACCACAGCAGCTCACAGCTCTTTCCCTGAACAACTTTAGAAAGAGACAGACTGCTGCAGACCAAGAACCACCATAAAGCTGAAATGGTAGTCAAGTCGCTGTTATTAAACTCATTTAAATTTGAAATTTAAATGAGTGGAAATGTGCCTCACACAGTGTAGTGAAAGAATGAAATACATATATAAAAAAATCTGTTTTTTATGATACTAATTTGGAATAAGTGTATTCTTGTACAGTTATGCTTTCATTTGGTGGTATTCAGAATACAGTTACTTTGTACATGGCAGTATTTGCTCATGCAATTTAGGCTTCAATGTGTATGTTTTATACTTCTTTTATTGGCGATAAATAAATGTATTACAAGCAGTGGAACAAAATGATGCTGTTTAATTAATCTGTCACATTTTTACACTATAATATAATATAATGAAAGTGAAAGTATTCTAAGTATTCAGAATACAAGAGCACCCTGTCTGGACCATTTAACAGTCTTCAGAAAATATATTTGAATGAATTCTGTAACTAAATTAATTTTTCTAAATATTCTTCCCAACACTTTCCCAGCAAAGAGCAAGTCACGTTCACACTTGAAGATTGATTATATTTCCAACAAAACTTTTTATAGACAATGGGTTAAGACCCAGGAGTCTAAATCAGTGTGGAGTTGACTGTTGTTAGATGTTTGTTGTCTCCATTAGCCCAAAACAGAGGAGGGTCGATTGGCTCACTTGAGACTGAACAAGCATTAACTGCATGTGAACCTGTGCCAGAGGAGAGAAAATGGCATTTAAGTGTCTCCTGTGAGCTGTGGGAGCGGACTGCAGCAGATCACGAGGTGTAGCCATTGACCTGGGATGCACAGTAAAAGCTCCACTGAGAGGAGGAGAGGGAGAGTGACCGGGCCTGATAGATCTGTTGGGTGGAGAGGCAGAGTTTTCACAGTTAGCCGACCCCTATCCATCTCCAAACACTCCCAAGATACACACATGAATGCTTCTGCAAACACGTCTAATGCTGTGCCACTGCAGCCCTGTCTGTGCATGCACTGTACTGGGCATAACAGGCCGCGTTGAGCCTGTTATGTCACATGTGTCAAACTAGTTTTATTATACCCTCATCTTTTCTATGGTACAAGTCAGAGAAAATTGCAATACAAAACCTGTGCAAATTTCATAATGATTTAGGTGAAAATGTCTCTGGGATATTGTTTGTATTGGTTTTTACTGTATGTACTTCGGAGTAGAAGCATGATGGGACGAAGTGGGAGGATGTAGGGTCGGTGAGAACGAGACAAGATGAGATTTAGAAATCATTTTTAATAATAAAATTGTGCAATCCAGTTCATAATTTGAGTCTCACTATTTTTTATGAATGTTATTATTATTATTACTACTACTACTACCACTACTACTACTACTACTACTACCACTACTACTACTACTACTACTACTACTACTACTACTACTACTACTACTACTACTACTACTACTACTACTACTACTATTATTATTATTATTATTATTATATTTACAGTCATTGTAACACCAGTACTTAATTGTCCAATTTTTTCCAGGCAAAATGTAAAACACATGGAAAAAAAAAGACATAATTTTCCTCACTTTTGTAACAATTTTATCTCATGAGATCTTGAGGCACGAGACCCAAAATTCCCAAATAGTGTTTTGCAATGATTTAAATGTTACAATAAAACTAAATGTTGTTATACCCAGGGAACATCTCTGCTATAAGAAGGAAACCTACTTGTTGAAGCTACTATTAACAGTCTGCAGGAAGACCATTACAAAAAAAATAAATAATGTAAACCAGAGATGACAAAATTGACAACTTACACATCAACAACAAATGTCTTAAATACATCCCTTGTCTAAAAAAAACAAAAAACAAAACTAAATCATTTTGGAGCAGGCAGAGTCCACCTTCCTTCTTGTACATTGTTGTGATTTAAAGAAGCCTCGATTTAAGTGCTGCTATCGATTCTCCTGCATTCTAGGGCTATAATCGAAGGACAAAAGACAGGGGAGAAAAGGGAGGGAGTTGGAAGAAACCGAGTGTAGATACTGCAACAACACTGAGGATACAAAGCAGATCTTGTAATGCAGGAGTACAATCTATTATTTTTATGAGCCAGTCTTTATTGCTGCTCGCTGGTTTCCTTCAGTTTGCTTTGGCGATGGAATCATGCACTCTGTACAACAAAGCATCGATTTCTATCTGTACAGTAATTCAGTTTTTTCATAAAGATTTAGTGGCACAAACTCAGCCAAATACAGTCATAAGAACTGCGTGCCAGTTCCAAATCGTGAAAAATAGATGAGGTTGTCAAGACAGGATTTCATGGATTATTATAGTCACTACGCAAATCACTACTGTAGGAAGCAGAGCATTTACTGTTATGGGGGAAAGGATGATGTTGCCATGTTGTCCCCTATTCTAAAACAAAAAGGTGTTTCAGATTTTTCATTCCTTCAGCCAATCGCCTTTAAAATTTGTAAGTGTAATGTCCTTCTGTTGAATGCTTGGTTGTTTACTATGTGTTTTTTACCACTCAAACTAACTGCCCCTGGAAATAATAAAGTAAAGTAAATAAAGTTGCTTAAATTTGAAAAGGAGAAAAAAAAGTTGACAAAAACTCTAAAAAGCAGGACATCTCATGCACTTGAACACCTCACACAGAGCGTCTGACTCAGGGGAGATTTGTGTAGTCTACTAACCTTCTTTAAGGGTTTTACTATGGCCCAGATAGATTCGCCTCGTATCCTCCAAATATGGATCCCCCTTTGTTTTTCTCCCTGAACCGTTTACCGGCAGCTGTGTTTATCGCATCTTTCCTGGTTAAATAGACACCTCTATGCATGAGTGATTCGCTCTGTATGCGGTATGGATTTTTCACTTTGAAATAATTGAAGAGAGCACATTGAAAAATAACAGTGTAATGCGTGTGCGTAATGGCCGGAGTTTTTCTGGAGGGCTTTCTGACCACACTCTCTCTCTCATTATCCTTTCCTGTCCCCTGTCTTCCTCATCCCTCTCTCTGTATATTCCAATTAATGATCTTCCTCCTTTAGGCATCCGCTGTTTCCATAGGAACAGTGCTCTGTAGTCGATACCAGTCGTCGAGGCAACGGCGATCTGCAGGGTGGGCGGGTGTTTGTGTGTTGTGTCTGTGTGCGCCTCTCACATTCCTTCCTATTTATGTTTACCTCTACTGCAACTACCAGTGTATGTAAAGACAACTCAATAATCCAAGTTGAGCTAAACAGATTGGTTTAAACACTTCAATGAAAATGTGCAGAAGAAGTTTATAGGTTTGTGGAAAGTTTTTGAAAGATTACAATATTACTAGATGGATAGTTATGTTAGCAATTAGCTCCTGGCAAACAGCTAAATAAAAAGCAATCTTAAAATGCTTTCTTGATTATACCACAAAGTCTAATGGTTAAATATTGAACAGAATGCAACTGCCCCTTGTGGTTGTTATTATTGTTGACTTTGTAGTAACGCTTCACTTATTTTAGACATAAACTATCTAGAGAAAACTATCCAGATTTCACTGAGCTTTGTGACTACTGTTCGTATGTATTATAGCATTACGTGCACACAATGACACACCTAGTGACACTGTTGAGATTACTTTGCACGGTCTCATCTGGCAGCCTATGTCCGTGCATTACTGTATGAGCTATATCCTGGTGGACAGTTGGCTAAACATGAAATAGTGCGTGTTTGAAGGATTGGGGGAAGAGGCGAGGTTGGGGGCTTCCCTGCTCACAGCTGGGACAGACCTGAACGCTGCAGGATCAGATTAGAGCCGGCTGCACAGAGAAGAGGGAGAGTGAGGTGAGCAGAGCGCATATAGGGAAAACGATTTGCGAAAAGTAGGACATGAGCTTAAAGCTGGTCAACAATTATTAAGAGAGGACTGAGATTTCTGTGTAGCAGTTTGAGGTGATTTTTCAGATTTCTAATAATTATTGAATTTAAAAAGTGTGCAATTTATTTGTCACCAATCTTAAGTTACAGTACAAAACTATAACTAAATGTGCTGTTTACATAAAGTCATAAAATTTACATTAAAAGAGAACAGTGCAGAATAAAAACCTTTCAGTCATATTCACAGGGAAACAGAACTGTTTTGAGCCTGGATTTAAACATTGTCAAGACCTGCCTCACATCTTCAACATTACCAAATGGATCCTACGACTTGAACGCATTTTTTATTGAACTCCAAAACTATAAAAAGCCATAGATTTCACTCATTTCACAGAGCATCTCATCACGTCAGACAGGAAATAAATATGTGTTTGTTTTATTGGCGAAGTGTCCACGATGGGCCGTCTGCCAATCGGAGCGCAGAATGTACAAATCACGTGTAAAGAATCATGCCAAGCTGTAAATCTCCAGTGCCTGGGAAGCTCTGGCACACATAGCATCACATACACACACACACATACACAACCAAACAAATGCCTGCTTTGAACGCACCGCGCACGATCATAGGCACAGAAAAAACAAAATGTATACTGCAAACTGGGATGACACTTTGATTCCTGTGTCTGATCCTTGGCTGTTTCTTGTCCACACAAGCGCAGGCTGCAGTGAATCACCCACGCTTGTCATCCGTCACGTGCGCTCCACTGCTCTACTTTCACTTCATTAGAGCGGAGAGAAGAACCCTCCAAACACACATAAACCCCACTGCCACAGAGGGCACAGATGGGACACCCACAGCACTGGGGAAAGACGCACAGGCTTAACATGAATTTGTAATAAAGGTTTTGAATGTTCTTAGATTTTTCAGGAAAAGATTAACACAGAAAAGATACTGCCAGTTCTGTATCATGATGGATCACAACAACATAATAATTTAGCTGTTAATATTTTAGTCTTCAGATGCCTTTTTATGGCAGCTGGGAGTGGGAGACAAATAAGAAACTGTACGCCCAAATCATAGACTGTATAAAGAAGTGGACTAAGGGATTGTGTTGTCACCCATAGCATTCGGCTCCAGTCAAATGAAGCTCGCTGAGGCTCGCAATTATGGGGGAAATTTGGAGCCGAGTTCCATATTTGGAATTCCACGGGTAAACCACGAGTATCGTAGCAACCAAAGAGCCAATCCGGAGCCAGACTGTTGAAGGTAACACCCCTTTCTGCCCGCACCTGTTGCTAATGCTGGCGGGAAGGCACTTGATTTGTCTGTTATTAATGTTCATATCTTGATTTACAGACAAAATAGTGAAATAAAAACACCAGGATAATGTAGCGTGGGTTAATACAAACATTTTAAGACCGAAATGACAAGGCTCACTGCAGCAGTTACAGACAGAGGGATGACAATTTTCCAACGTAAAGTCAATTAGAGCCAGAGTCGATGGAGCGGGAAGTGCGCCTATGATCACTTCCTACTTGGAATGCAGCGGCTATCACATTAACCATGTCCATTTATCTATATAGTCTATGGCCTACATGCATTAATAGATCTGTCACGATAACTACTACATCGATTTAACGTCCAATATATGAAAACTGAAACAATATTTATCATGTGTACCATTTCTTTGCACTACTGGGGAATTTATTTTTTTTTTTTAAGGTGTAAGCCATAATTAGTTGAATAAATCACTTCTTTGAATCATTATAGATACAAACAGGCCTGTCACGATAACACCTTTTGAATTGTGATATATTGCTGAAGTAAATAAACAATAATACTGAAACTAATTTATGTCAGACACAAAACCCCAAAAGCAGATTTAAACCACAAAAAAATATTCTAAATGTATAATACTGTTAAAAAGTCATGAGCTGCAATAAATTAACAGCAGCATGAAACTTTTACTTGGTTTGCATTTGTAATGGACCATAGAAGTTATTTATTCAACATTCTGCAGCTTAATCTTATCGTATAGTCAAAAAATTACCAAAAATTTCCCAGTAGTGCAAAGAAAATAAACACAGGATAAATATTGATCTAAAAAACTATTGTTCCATGTTTCATATATTGAATGATAAGGGCCTGAAGTGTTTCATTCTGCTATTTATTTACTGCAGCTCATCATTTTCAGTGGCATAAATTAGTTCCAAAATTATTGTTTATCGTCTATATTTTCTTCATCAATATATTGCTAATCAAAATTTCTTACAGTGTCAGTCGTATGCATAAGTTTTGCTCAGCTCAGTTTTGCTTTGCACAACTTTGTTTTTAACACACAGATAACTGATCACTTTTAGGTGCAAGTGGTGACGTAAAAGCAAAACAGCAAAGCCACCAAAAAAACAAAGAAAGAGCTTTTCCATTTGTTTTAACAGAGAAGTTCAAATTGTAATGGCTCACATAAAGAACGATCGCTCCCGTGAACTGTTTGGTAGTGCATCACAAATTTAACACAAATCGGTTGCAAACAGCGCTAGTAATTCACATGTACTGTAGCACTGGGCCCTGCATTATTGTTATGTTCTCTGTGGGCTATGTTCTCAGCACACATCCCGGGTTCCCGGTAATGGAGCAGGAAGTACTGTGCACAACAGGGAGCAGCGACAAGCAATCAGTGTCAATAAATCTGTCTCCCTGTGCGATTTATACCTGTGTGATGTCACCACAGGAGCGTCTTCACACTTACGGCAAAGTGTCATTCTCAATATAACGGGGCACAAGAGGTGGGGATTCCTGGGGATTAAAGGGCTACAACATGTTTTATTATTTAACAATCTAATATCAACAACGCAAAGTAAAAACAAGCCTCTAAATTATGAAAATCTGGACAGCATCTGGACCAGACCCCCTTTCATTAAGAACATTTGCAACCACCCCGTTTGTTTAAAAATACAAAATTGCCCACTGTATATTGTATATTGAGATATGAAAAAATCAAGGAAGCCATATTGCACCACAGGCATCTCAAATCTAAAACTAATACAAGAGACTAATGCAAGTTGAGCATATTTTTTGGCAAATTATGCTCAACCAAAAACACGGTTGCAAAGGTAAAGTTCCTTGTTCAAAAATACAACAAGAGTACAACTGTTTCTATAGCTCAAAACCTCCTTGTGCTCCATAGAGGTGATAAAACTTAAGGATAAGGGCTCCACAATCTGACAATTTTGACCCTTAATGTGACTAGAGTTCATATTTTTTGTATTGCACGTATTGCGTTATAAGCTCATTCACATCATTGTCATTTATCATAATCTCTCCTGGATAACACTTGCATTCTTGATACAATTAAGTATTCTAACAATTCAATGCGATGGAGCCTTTATTACCTAAATCTCTGTGGTATCTCTCGGTAAAACATTGTGGACCACACCCAAAACACAGCTAATCAGTGTCCCAGATCATGGCTATCAACATCTTCATACTGACCTGGAATCCATCTCCTTACCTCGGGAACCAAGCACCAACGAACCGACCAGAACAAAGGAATTGCACCTCTCTTTATATCCCTCATGTACGATTACCAGGCTGGCCTCTTAACCTAAAGTTTACCCTGATGCGGGGCACGTGTCATGCACCCCTAAATAGACAGAACGTATGATGTAATTTCTGAACAAAAGTGATGTACCTTTCGTCAGTTCCAGAGTTGCATCAGTGAGCCCGCTGAGCTAGAAATAAACAATCAGCCGAAATTTGGTGTTTCCTTACACCAGAATGTTACAATAGTGATAAAAACATCAACAAAATAATAACATAAAGCCTAGTGTAAAATAATGCTTCATACATTTGTGCAGCTTTTGAAAATGCCTTATCACCAGTTTATAACCTACGTCAATCGCCTGTAAAATTCCAATCTGAACATCACCTCCTGCTGACAGCAAAGCAAATAGTGCTGTTGTTCTTCTCCTTAGGCACACTGCAGCTTCGACTTAACCCTTAGAATTAGCATACTTTAATCTCACAGTTTTGTAAGGCTTGCTTCGTCAGTGCTGCGGGTGCCCTTGAACGCACACAGCATGCTGAACAGCTCTGGGACACTGTTCTTCTGCTGATTGTGCTCTTTGACCACTTAGGAATTTGTGCTAAACTCATTCCAAGCCTAAACAGTCAGAAACTAAAACAGATATATTTTTAAATCATTTTGTCCCTGAAACAAGCATCAAATGAGTCCATACCTCTTTAAACAAGACTAAAGGTCAGCAATTAAAAAGTGTTACTTTGAGAAGATATTCAACCGAAGCGTCTCTATGGCAACAGTAAGAGTGATTCATAGAGTGTATCAGCCTGAGAAATACATTTCACAGCTCAGCGCACTCTGGTGTCTACTAGGGTTGTTCCGATACCGTTACTGGTATCATCAAAAGCGACGATACCGCATGTTTTTCAGGTATCGAGCGTTGCCACTGTTGAGGTCTGTGGATAATGCAACACCCAGAAGAGTTAAATGCAGACTGTGGAGCCTCTGCAGTCCCTTAAAACATGCTAATAATGTCAGAAAAGGCATTTGTGTTACCTGCTTGATACCTTCATGTAATCTTTGTAGTGATTGCTGAACTTGGTAAAAAAAAAAAACTACGAAGAGTGCAGCCTGACAACAGCGCTCACACGACGACAGCGCTAACACGACAACAGCACGAACATGACAACAGCGCTAACACGACAACAGCGCTAACACGGGCTTTGTTTACTCTTCATAATTAGCCATGTACTCCGAGGCTAAGTGTCTTCTTACAGGCCTCATTGTCATTTTTATCCATGCTCTATGTTAGAAAGTGACCAAGTAGAAAAGTAAAAGTGCTGACATCAGCACAATTTATCATATATTTGACTCTAACGCTTTAAGTCCTCAAAGTCTCATTTATTCTTGTAGATTTGTACTGTAACAAAAGTGGGTAGAGTTAGTGTAGTTCTTCATGCTATGCAGTATCAGACAGCTTTTATTACTCTGTGTGTGTGTGTGTGTGTGTGTGTGTGTCTACCACTGGCTGATACACAACCTGCATCTCTTGTTATCACACCCATTGTACACACACACACACACATGCCATTTTCTGTAAATCTTTAGGGATAATCAGGTCGGCACTTCATACTTGCAGGTTTGCATGTGGAAGTCGCTGTAAATAGTGTTTGCTTTTTCTGAGGAAACATTTTCAAGGCAGATTTTAGATTACAGTAGTGCGCTCAGCTTACCTCCCTCCCATCGAGCTCTACATTGCTAGCTCACTTCTTTTTGTTCTCACACTGACACACTGCTCATTAGCTTTCTGTCAGTTCTTGTTCTTGTCTTCGCTCCCTCGCTCTGCTCTTATGCAGATCCACACTTTAACATTTTGTCAACATTTTTGCTGCAGTTTTGCATTTAAAAAAAACAAAACATGTTTCCAATAACTGCTCATTTACCTCCACTGTCTTATGTACACCTGCTTGGTCTATTTCAGTTTTGTAAGATGAAAGTGGGAATTGAGTTCATCTGCTTAGCTACTGGGAAATAAACTTACTGGAATCGTGACTGCCAACACACAGAGAGAGAGGGAGAGAGAGAAAAAAAAGAGTGAGAGAGACACAGAGAGAGAGAAATAGAGATAGAAAGAGAGTGAGATAGATAGAGACAGAGTCAGACAGACAGAGAGAGAAAGAGAGAGAATGTAATGCTTACGATGTTGGAGATGCACTGCAGGTGGGCCCTTGTGTTGTTCATAACCTGGCGATATAAGTATAAATCTTCTGGGTGTTTATTTTCTGAACACAAGGACTACCATAGGCTGTAACCCACGACAAAACAAGAGCAGAACGACAGCAGTCTCAACTCACTAGAGCCAGTCTCCAAAACAGACCAGTAACTGATGAACAGAACCACATAAACTTGTCAGCAGAGCAACCAAGAGTCACATAAAACAGCAGTTACATTAACAACAACACATAAACAGTAACAGGATCAAGAAAAGGTGTCTACACTGAACACTAAATATCAGATCATTACAATACAAAATACAATTCCAATCTCAATCTGAAAACCATAGAAAAATCACAAATATTTGAATTGTACTCAAGTGACTCAAAAGCTGATTTTACATAAAACTTCCAAATACAAACATGAATGAGATGCATAAAAGTAGACAAATCACAGCTAGAGGAAGTGTTGCATCTGATCATAATTTAAAACATAGCATTAGCATAGTAGCATTTCTTTTCTACCTCTTTCCCTTTCTGTTTGATTTTCTGAGGCATTCACAGTGTCAGAACCTCCTGATAGCAAATGTCCAAACGTTTCATTTTTCACAGTGGTACTGCTGCTAAGGTTTGGTACAGTATGACAAGTTGTTTTTTTATTACTAAACTAATTGAGAGAGTTAAGAAGTGTAGTGGAAGTTGAAAATTACCACAGTGCTATGGAGGTTCCACCTTACGGCTCATACCATCTGCATGCATGCAAGGAAAACCAAACCTCTCAAATGTAAACGAGGTTTCTAAATACATATAGGGTGTCATGATTCGACTTTGATAATCACAGTAGCACAAATGAGAGCCTTACTGTACATCACATGCACTCAGACTACACTAAGAGCGGCACTCAACTGCACAGGTCAAGAAAAAACTTTTTAAAATATATATCAGGTATGTTTAAAGGTGTAGTAGCTCATTTTACTTCACTGATGCCACAACTGATGTGTCTCTGTTGTGGACTTAAAACTATCAGAGCTTCAATGAGTTTACAATGGACTCCTCACAGTAAATGCGTTATCACATAGATATTTGCAAACAGTGTGATTATATAAATGTTGGCAGCATTTATTGGCAAAAAAGTTTTAGTGCTATTGCTAATTACTAGACGCCTCAGAATGTCTTATAGCTTTTCGACTTCTCAATTTGGTTCTAGACTGGGACAAAAGTAGTTTGATCAGTTCTCTGGAGAAATCAGACAGATAAAGATTGTCTTCTGAGTGCTTTTCCTTTAATTGTTGTTTCAACAAGACAATGCTACAGCTCACAGCAGCCACCTGACCAGGGACTTATTCAGGAGAATAATTTTGCTCTTTTGGATAATCCTCTGTGTTCTTTTGAACATCTAATCCCAGTGAGTAGTAGAGAAAATATCTTGATTTTATTTTGATAGAATCTTTTTTTATGACAAAGCAGACAAAAGGCAATAAACACAACAGAAGGGAGACAGGGGCATGAAATGTAGTTTAAGGTAATAGCTACTGACAGTGATGTCCATCTGCAAAGCCTGTATCGTGAGATCAGCCTCAGTTCCTTTGAAGAGATTCAAATCCTCCCATCTGCGCCCCAAACACACTCTATGATCCTTCTTTAATGCTTCCTCCTGTCAGAGGAAAACACCGGGACCATCCATCCATTCAGTGGGACGTGTGCATGTGAGACACTGTCTGTCAGGCGCCATCCCTGACTCACTGTCTGTGTAATGCCTTTGTTTACTTCCACAGTCAAACTTGAGCTTTTGGCATTAAAGCTCTCCTTATCATGGGAGATTAGAAAAGAAATACCATCTGTGTTGTTATAATTTTAGGATGCATCATGTCTCTTAACAGTGTGACAGTAATCAATAGTAGAAAACTGAACGTTATGTAATTATCATTCTGCCGCATAAAAATATGGAGTCTTGATATGACCCAATGATGATCTGCCAATCTGCAGGGATGAATATATTGCCATTAAGGGGTTTTCTGTTAAATACAGCTCTCTGCTCAAACACACAGATCCATTATCCAACCAAAACCACCACAACCTTACAATGTCAAATAATTGACTGTCAAGTGAAAGGCCAGAACAGGACTGACTACAAACATGGCCTCTCACGCTGCTTCCATTAGAATAAATGACTAATGCACCGTGACATTTCCCTTCATTCACTACATCATTAATGTTTAAAGAACAAAACGGTACCACCTACGGTCTGTTCACAAAAGCAGCTCTCAGTGCATCATGAGTAAGCTCAGGCATAACACGCTCTTGTCTTACTGTGTCAAGGTCAAGCATGGCTAATGGCCAAAACACTGTTATTGTCACATTGACACAGTGGTGGTTAGTGCTGCAGTCAGCAGCTGAAGGGCACTCAATGATGGATAACTGATGGTCTGTGGACGAGCTGCAAATGTAAAGTGCCTCTATTACCAATTTCACTGCAGTCACACTCATTTACAGATCAACTCCTGTAGCAGTGTCGCAGCACAGTGCGGGCCAAACTGCTCTGTCTGAAGCAGGCACCAGTCTGTGTGCAGTGGAAAACTCTTAAACAGCTTTGGTTTTGAAACATTTTGGCTTTTGTTTCATGCAAGTGCATTATATTTTAACAGCACTTAAAGCATATTGTACCACCCCGTACTTAGAATCTTCCTGCAGTTTAAGGTTCAAAATATTAGAATTATGTTATATGTAACATATACGCATTTCTTTCAGAACCTTTTTAGATGACTTTTAGTGAGTGATGAACAGTACCTCGGTCAGACTTTGGTGAATGAAAGTGGCGGTCGGCTGGGACAGGCTCCAGGGAGACTTCTCCTCTACCATGAGGGCGTCCAGCGTGGCCTTCTCCAGCACCACGTCAAAGGAGGCGTCCTGGAACGAGAGCTGGCACATGTCCATCTGCTGCCAAGTCATCCCAGGACACTCCCTGTACCTGGAGCTCATGGCACTGATGCACACTGAAGAATAATCAATGTTGGTGATGGAATGATATCCTGCACTATACATGTCACCACTCAGGCTGCTGTTCCCACATCCTGCAAATAACAAAACAGAAAAGGAGGAATTGATAAAAACATAGTATCATGAAGTATGTCTAGGAACATGGGATTCCCTTACAATTCAACACATTCAGACAGAAACAGAAGAATTAACGGAGCTGTATTGCAGACAGTATAATGCCAGGACAAACATTTACAAGAGGCTCCTCCAGAGGCTGCACACTGATGATGGTAGAGGCTCAAACATGGAGGTTGAAGCAGAGCTTAATTGTTCATCCCTAAAGGCTGTATTTTTCTATGACTCACTTAATCAAAAGCATCGGAAGTTAGAAGGCCTTTTTTTCCCATTGATTAGTCATAATTCATATGTCCCCAAATATAAGCAAACCAGAGTATGATCAATACAGCAAAAGAATATCATTAAAGAGGCAGTCTGTCGCTGCCATGGTAATCACGTCTGTGACCACCTCCTGTACTTTATGAAACATACTCTAAGTGTGTGTCCACTCTGCAGCTCATTCATAAGCATCCAACAGAAACGGAGCCTCAATGGGACTTCAGTGTATAATGACGATGGACTAAATAGATATTAAAGTAAAGTGTGATGCCAAATGAGAAGTTGTGAACACTGCTCAAAGAAGGCAGTGACTCATAGAATTAAGAGGAAAGGCCCAGAAAACATAACATTCAAATATTTACAAAAATACTGTAATGGTCTCCAGCTTTCAATCCAATACTAGAGTGAATCGCTCTATATTTACCAGAACAGCTGGTTTTCAATAAACTCATCAAACTCTTCACATGTTCTCTTATTACATTGGAGACTGCTTCTCTGTATTTATAGCAGCAAGTTGTACACAAACTGCAATAGCATATTTAGGTCACATGGTTAAGAAAAATTCAATTGCCCAACCTCAACCCAAATAAGAATTCTTGGGTGTAAAACTCCCCACTTTAGTCCACCATAACATCCAGTTATGTCCTCGGGAAAGACACTACATGACCCTGTGCATGAATGTATGATTCAAGGGCCAATCTGCCCCAGAGCAGCTGTTGTCGCACAAGCAGCTCACAATGAGAACAAGGGAGGGCTGAATGATTGATATCCTAAAATGTGAAACTATATGTATCGTTATTGCTCAATTTAAGTTCTCAAGTTGCATGTCAACATATTGGTTCATCCCAACTTTGTCATCGGGCACAGTTTCCATGGTAGACACACAGGTCAAGATCAGGTCAAGGTCAACTTTATTTACACAACACATTTACAACAACCTATGGTGCCCAAAGTGCTTTACAGTACAGGGCAATAATAGAAAAACTACAACCAATATAAAAGACACAACAGAGCAATACATAATGTCAAAGAGTAAAATAATAAAAAACTGAGCATTAAGGTGAGATTTAAGTGTGAATTCAAAACCATTTATAATTTGAGTTGATCTAATGGTGAAGTGCAGAATATTTTAAAGACTCAAGGCAGCAGCAGACCTTTAAAAACAATCAAAATAATCTTAAAATGCATCCTGTAGCAGAGTGGGATCCAGTACATCTGAGCCAGCACAGGTGTGATGTACTCCTGTCTCCTGGTCCCTGTCAGCACACGGGCGGCTGGGTTCTGACCATCTGCAGCTTGTTAATACATGACTGATCCAGCCCATAGTATAAAGTCAAGCCAACATGTGATAAATGCATGGACTGCTTTCTCCAGTTCACTAAAGGGGAGCTCAGATTTGATTTTACTTTTGACTATCGAGCTGATTTGTTTTTCCAGTTTCAAAGAACTGTCCAGAAAATTTCTGACAGATGACAGAGAGTAGGAAGCTAATGGGCCAAGAACATTTAAATCAGAATGAAAATGTCCCAAAATTAGAATCTCCGTTTCGTTCTCGTTCATTATTAATGTAATGTAGAGAACCCAACAACACAATAGACAGCAAAAAAAATTAAGAATACTTCTGATATTTAGTTATAAAATACAGAATACCCAAATTAAAATGTATTTTTTTTTACATATTCCGTTACATGGGCCAATCAGAGTACTGTATTCTGAGTACTTGGCATATTTTTACACAGAGTTGGATTATATTACAGTGAAAAAACATGACATAATTACAAACAGCTTTATTTTTTGTTTTGCATTAATTTGTGTCCAATTAGAGACAAAAATCACACATGCACCCACTGCAAGAGCTGTGTTTTATTTATTTTTTAACCAATTCTGTGCAGTTCAAAGCCAAAATTGCAAAATAAAGTACCATCATGTGTTCCTTTTAATTTAGGAAAGTAACTGTATTCTGAAACCTTTAAAAGCCACACCAAAACAGACGGGTGACACAATCATAATTTAATAATCTGGCAACAAACTTTTATACTCACACCTGCACCTGTTTTTAATGTTTTATATGGACTTGTAAACTTTGTTTGTTTTTCTGCTTGTATTGTATTTTAAACAGAGCGCATAAGAAAAAGAGCCCAAGTGTTCTCATTGGGTTCCCCTATTTAATAAAGATAAAGAAATGAAATGGTAACTGCTCCAGAATACAGTTACTCAATAGTTTTCAGAATATTTCCAATACATGTATTCAGTTACTTCTCAGGACTATTTCCTTAAGTTTGTCATTGGCTGTTTACTTTAGTGACCAGATTGAATTTCAGATGTGCCATTTTTTTGGGTGTGCCATTTTTTGTCACGCATTTAACAGTTTGTTTTTTACTACGAACCCTTCTTATTTAATTGCATTATTTAAAAATTAAGCACATTTTCTGTAGATCTCACTTCAGTGAAAAAACGTGTGACAAAGCATGGTGTCGAGTGTAAATTAAAGATGTTTTTCCTGCCCTTATGAGCCTGTATCCTGCATATTGCACAGAGCTTATGCCTGTTAAGTATAATAGGAGGGGCTGTGATATCCTGCACTGACACCTTTGCCGTTAACGTGTGGCTGCTGCTTGTTATCACCTTAGTGCTTTCACTAATTACCAACTCCTCAAAGCTGGAAACATGTACGTGTGTGGAAGATTCATGCAGTTAGCAGCCTCACACGCTAAACAACACTTGGGTACTATTTTGATATGCTCGTGTGTTTCGTGTGTCAGTTATACCGAAGTCCTACGGTTTACACAGGCTAGGATTTCATTTGCACCTGCCGTCCTAAACATAATACAGTGTAAAGATCACATAAAGAATTAAACTTTACTTACACACCAGGGAACTCGCTAATGCTTACATACAAACCAGAGCATTGTGCAAGCACCCATTATAAGAACGACAAACATTTAATTAAATACGTTTTTCATGGCTGGACTGCTTTTTTTTTTTTCATAGTGGAAGCAGTAGCTCTCTCCCTCTCTCTGCTGCCCCCTGAAATCCCCGGGAGAGCGAGCCGAACATTGTTTCCAAAGGGCTCTCCCCGCTGACACAGCTCTGAGTGTGTTTGGATTTTCCATGCAGGAATGGAAGGGGTGTCACATGACAGCACATTCCTCGGGGTTGTCACCACAATTTTAGTTGCTAGGCTGTCACCAAGGACACTATTTCTATTTTGACTCTGTAACACCCTGTGACCTCTGACCTTTGTACGCGAATAAACTCATTACACACCTGCACAGTCTGATCTACCAGTATATAACAAGGAATCCCAATTTCATTATAGCAAAAGAAATTATCTGGGGGGAAAAAATGAAAACAAAATTGTGCATTAGGTCCATTAGCATTTAAACAATCCCTTAGTACTACATCTGTGGAGATATGTAGCTGTCCAGTCATTCTAATGACTCATGGGTTAAAGCATTCACCCACTAACCTGGGAAGGTCATCTGTTCTATCCAAGCACCGACCAGTGCTTGCTGTTGTTGTGTCCTAGGGCAAGGCACTTTTTTACCACATTGGCAAAAAGGCACCACCACACACCACCCCACACAAAGGGGTGGTGTGTGACTGAGGGGGCAGCATCACTTCATCAGTCTACCCCAGGGCAGCACCGCTATGTGGAAGGAAAGAATAATTTTGGAGAAAAAGCTTTTAAATGTTTTTAATGATCATAACTAAATTTCGAGGGAAAAAACGAAAACCTGTGTGAAGTTTAGAGTGTGTTGTCAGCCAGCTGAAGCCTGCTCTCGCTGCATCTTAACCAGATAATGTGGTGGAGCAGTGGAGACAGAGCCTAAAGTTAGAGGTGTCATATCACTTCTGCTGCTAACTCTCTGTGTGAAAGTGCATACATGTGTGATGGAAAATCTGAGCTCTGTCTTAATAAGCATCATAGGACTCATCCCAAATCCAGGAAAACAAACAGCTTTTATCCATTGGAGACTTACGTTTCAAAGTGTTAGTCTGTTTAGAAGTCGATCCGTGTCATCAAAAGCAGCTGCCAATGCTAAAAGGAAAAGCCCCATGGAAATTACCTAAAAGGATGTTTAGGTTTCTTGAGAAACCTGATACTCTCTTTGGGAAAAACAATTTGGGAAACATTACCTTGCATGGCATAAAATAATTATTTCACAATCAGATTAATATCAACCTAAACAATCCTAGCTTAACATGGTGATGCTTGACTCTACTGATAACACTACTTAATGGGAATGAAACCATTAAGATATTCTGCAATCTATTGGTTAGCAGCCATGGACAGTGTGACCTTTGCGATATCAAATGCCCTCACGCACATAAACAGCCCCTCCAGGACTCCTTGTATGGTCAGGACAGGAGGGGCACTAGGTGGGGAACCCCTGCCAGAGCGCAAATATCAAAGCTGCTATCTGTGACCCCAGTCAGGCTCAGCAGTGGAAACTCCATGATGTCACAAGCATGCAGGACATTCACTCGCATCCCAGATTGGTTTAGACACATTAAGGAAGTGTACAGGGCCAGGGCTGCTGAAAGATGACGTCTACATGTAACAACAAACAGCCCATCACTTTCCCCCAGCTCTGGACTAACATGAGGTAAACCGATGCCACACTGAGCCTTCTCAAAACTCAGCCGCAACTAATGCAAATGTCAACACTTGGAAGATGCATTATGTGTATTCCACAGAGTAGGTTTTAGGGTTATTGCAGCAAAGCATTATAAAACCTGTATGGAACTATTTCAGTTTCTAAAGCATTATGGCTGTATTGAGGATGAGTTAACATAATTTGTCCTTCTGGACAGAAGAGTTTTTTCTTAATGTGAACAATAATTGGATTTCCAAAGCAAAATTACATGACTCTTGTCATTATTGTGATTTTTTTTTTTTGGAATATATATAACAATACAATATATAACAATAACCAAATTGTTGTATGTGTAAAAGTGGTGGCATATCAGCTCGAAGCCTGATGTTGTCACGTGAGGTGACCAGCAGGCGGCACGTGAGTTTAAGGGCACACATAGTGACGATAATCACTTTGGATAGTTTCACACTGGGCCTTGTTTTAACCTATTAGATCTTGCCTCTTTGCTTGTGTTGGATTAATTAAGCAGTATAATTGCTATGACAGGCATTCTTTGACTGTAATCACATGCTCAAACAAAATAGCATGACTCATACAAACTGCTTGCTTAGTCCTCCTCTATTTCTCTTTAAAGCAAGTATGACTGATTGTGTTTTGGTAGAATCACCAGTCTGCATCTGATTTAGTTATAAAAATACGTATTTATGTGCTTTTTCAGACAGTGGTTTCAGGGACTTGACACAAGTTGCATCAGTGGTGTGGCCAGAGGAAAATCTTGCGTTTCCGGCTAGTTGCGAGTCAAGTCCCCTCCTCCTTTCACTCTCAAAGCACCCTTGGTTATGTAAGCAGTGTATGAGATAATTAGTGCCTGTATAATTAAGCCTGTGCCTGTATCTGTGGCAGTTTGATGGACTCTTGTATGGTGAACATTTGGAAGGACTCCACGGTATGAATGAGCCTCTCCAATGGGCTCTAAGCTGGGGGAATTAGGCCAGGAAGAATATTCTTATAAACAACAGCCACGTTTAGCTAACTCTTAATGATATCAACTCTTGGCAATAGTATGTTATGTATATAAAGAACATACGTATATAAAATATTCAGATAGCATATTCCAATTAAAAAGACAAAAAAAAAAGTTCAGATTAAACCCAGACTTGCACATTTATTTATGCATTAGTTATTAATTATTAAATGAATGATAAGTAGACCCTTGGTGCTTGTAGCCTGGTTGTGTTTTTGGTCACTTGCCAATATGACAGTTATCGATAAAAAAAAATAAAAAAAAATCATCAAATTAGAAGTTGCCAACCTAAAATAATTCAATAATATCTTTTTTATGAATGCAATAGTATTTTCCTGATTTACCATAGGCTGGAGGCCAAGTCTGTTTGCTTACACAGTTGTGTTAACAGCTGTGCCTGTCAACAGCTTCCCCCTCACACTCCCCTTGAAATTCATTAAAGCAGTGCTGAGTCATTTGCAGAGGTACCAATATTTATTTTTCCATCACGCTGCTAGAGCACAAAATATGTGCTTCAGAAAGTCTGCGATGTGCAGCCTTGGCAGCCCTCGTGAGAATCAGTTTAGATTGAGATTAGCACAGTTACATTTAGTTTGTCGTCTCTGGACAGAGATGAGGTGACTATGGAGAGACATGTCTAGGAGTTTTATCTGATGTTAAAAAGAACTGCATATAGACAGAGCAGGATAAACAGAATGTAATTAGGTGGTGAATGTTCTATGTGCCTTTTTATCTCTTTGTTGCTAAGTCAATTGCCCCATTGGGTTCATAAACAAAGTGAAGTTTAAGTTGAAGTGAAGTTTGTTTTAATGATTTGCTTACTTTAAACTGTACTCCACATAATAATAATCCAATTTTAGCTTTTTTTAAATTGTGGAAGAATGAGAAGCAATGCATAAAAATGATTCTAATAAGATATTCGGATCAGACGGGTAGAAGAAGTGGAGACAAGGTTATGATTCAGAGCAGTGAGTGCAAATGACTCACAAGGTCTCATCTGTTTAAAGGGACCAGTTCACTTGAAGACACTTGGGTCACATTGGAATTCAGACAAAAAAAAAACCTCTTTGTGTGATACTAAAAGCAGCAGTTCATGTAAGAGTATATGATGCACGAGTGAGTGAGACGTGACTGCCACTGTCTCTCTGCAGTGTCTACCTGCGGGCCGAGTGTGGGGCATGATGCAACACAGTTTTCATAATTGCTTTTTACATAACAGTAAAAAGAACCGTGTCTGAACTGAGCCAAAGATTAAGAAAGCTGTTTTTCTGTCAAATTTGAAACTGTAGGAACGCTTTCTATGAGAGGATTAAACAACTCTGCAAAGCCTAAATGAGAAGGTGGTACTATGAGCAGCACTTGTTTAACCCTGACACCTGAGCCAAAATGTGATGGTTTGAAAACTAAACTAACCCTAACCCAAACATGAGCTGAATAAAGGGTAGTCCCACAGTTAGAAAACCCCAAATCAAGAAGGTATGCCCAGGAAAACAATAGTAAGCTGTGAAGTTTGCCAATAGAAGTTGCTGCTGTACAGTATATGCAAATGTCCACGTAGCCTGACCTTGGGGTGATTATGCCGTATGGATCGGGTTTTACAGATGAGTGCAGACACAGCGGGCTTAATGGCTGACCAAGCATATCGATCAGTATGAGAGGAAATAGCACATGTCTTTGCGCAGTGTCACTGTGTCACCAGCTTCTGATGAGAGGTGAGTTACTCTTCTGCCTGCCGCTCCCCTCTGACTGACACCACAACAATAACCATCTATAACTGTCCGGCTGTGGTCATCCTGCTCGTGACCTCACCGGACATAACAGGTGTGATGGATCGGGGAAAGATCCGTAGAAGTCACCGATATGTTGGAAATATGAAGTAAGTTGTGGATTTTGCAGTACAACTTTGGCAATGTATATGCTAAAATGCAGTGTATGAACTATCCCTTACAGTTGTATTATTATATTTTAAGATTGTTGGTTTCCATGTCATTTCAAATAATTTTACACGTCCAAACTGTATGTGTTTCAGCACTAGTATTACTTTGTTGTCAAATTCAGTACTTCAAGCATATTTTAGTAGGTGGATGATTTTAGACAATGCACAAAACAATAGCTTAATTTTAGACTAAAGATGTAAAAATGTACCATCCACCCTCATGTAGTAGTGTGCCTTTTCTTGTGGGCCACTAGTGAGCAGCTGGTAGCAGTGAAGTTGCTAAATGAGGAGTGAGTCACAGTCAGTCTGCTCCTAAAAGTCCTAACCCTGCTGCTCTCCTCTGACTGAGAGAGACATTGATTCATTCAGAGTCTGTCTCACATCATGACCATTTCGTGACTCTCGTGATACGACAATAACATCAAAGAGTATTGTTTAAAGAGGTCAAATACATAGACCTCATTCAAGCCTTTTCCATTTGATGTTTACTGCACGATCAAAACTCTGTTCGGAGGGCTGCATGATTTTTTAGAGGAAAAGAAATAAAAAATAAAACTACAGATAGAAATCAAGATTTTTCTATCATATTTTATGTATTTTTTTTTCAAGTGAAGTCATTTTCTGATAGCTCATAATGTTGACGGTGATGTTTGGGTGCACTCTGTATTCTCCATTCACAAATCCAGAAGAGGAGACAGAGAAGGAAAGAGGAGGTAGAGGAGAAAGAGGAGGAGAAAAATTCGATCTGTGTAAATGGGTGTCTCCGATTCTGAGCCGAGCACCTCCCCCCAACCCCAAACATTTCCACCCCTCCACCTTGGGTGTCTGTGACCTTTTTGCCAGCAGCTGAGGAAAAACAGACAAGGGAGCTGCTGTGATGTCACTCTCGCAGGAAGTCCATATATAGTTGTACAAAGAGCTAATAGTAAAAGGTGTAGAGTGACCTGCAGAGCATTGACAGAACCGTCAATGTAAGGTGACGCAATAAGAATATGAATGACTCCCAGTGTTGAGCTGTGTTAAAAACTATAAAGCCACAGAAGAGGTATAAACAGACAGGCGCAGTGCTTAAAGTGTATTCTAGGACTTTCTTTGGCTGCCACTGTTGGGCGTTTGCTGCATCTTTGACTCTAACTGAATACTCAATGAGCAAAGACACCAAAGAACCAGTCTTCTTTTCTTATTCACTGCTTGTGAATACCATCAGGTTATAAAGGCAAATAAGGCACGTCCTAAATACAAATATCCTCTCACCCTGGTCTATATATGCAAACAGGCTACATAGTAAACAATTAGACGGAGTGATTATTAAAAAATGTACAAAACATAAATGGTGCAATGTAGAATGGAGGTTTTGTATATTCACCTACCAAATTACGGACTCTTTTATGAAGGATAACATTACGTTTTCTCCTGTAAAGCATCCGCAGTGTAATTTCTTTTTCACAGGTCAGGTGTAAAAACAAAGGTGTTTGTTTGTGTAGAGATGATGTCACCTCTGTCGGGCCTAAGGGATGGTTAAAAGAGCTCATTTCCCAGACTACACTGCTGCGTAACATGGGCCAGAAAACAGTGATTGGTTTGGGTTACAGAGGCCGGGTTAGCGTTACACTGGCAGCAGGGAGTGTGTTCCCCATTGAAAAAAAGAGTTTGTGCTAGACAAGGGGAATTAAGAAGAGGAGACGATTAGTATCTGGAGGTTTAGGGTCAAGTTGCCTTCGTGACATGGCATATTTGGATGTAGGTCTGGCGTAACACATATTTACAGGGGGTGAGATAGGTTTTCACATATACATTTAATTTTGCTTTACATGAAGTTCATAGCAAATTAACTCTTTGCTCTCATTCTTCAGCAATAATATCTAGGTCTTACACTTAGATATGAAAAAAATGTGTTTGAGTAACCAGCACAAAATACTTTTCTATAAGCTGCTTTAAGTCTGGAGCACTAAATCAGCTGGGAACCTTCCAAACTTCAGTCCCTCCCCTCACAGTCACTGAGCTCTTGCTGGGAAACGCATTACGAACCAGATTAAATCCAACAAACTCAGCCAGGGACGATGCAGAGCTAGAATGGGGGCAGAAAGGGAATTTAAAGGGCTGACATGGTCAAAGTCTGCAGACAAAAAGGAGTTACATCACCAAAAGTCAGAGGTCAGAGTAATCATGACACAGATGAAAGGGGGAGGGGCATCCACAGGGGGCGGGGCCAGGCTGATCCTGTCTGTGACTGAGGATGAGGGCAGCATGGGCTAAAGAAAAAGGTACATACACCATCAAGCCAAACTAAATCAAATCTGTCAGAGCTAGGGACGGCAAGATTATTAGGTTAATCGCTAATCTGGATTTATTCAGGTCACAATATAATTTTAAGAACTTAAAAAATAAAAAATAAAGTAATTTCCATTCAAAAATATATGTAATAATTTTAAGTGATTTTTTATTTTTTTTATTTGGTTGTTTATGTCATCTCAACTTTACTTCATTCAGAAAGTTTGATATGAAACAGAAATGAAAGAAAATTAAAAGGCCTATATTACTTCTTTCTTTTTAATCTACATTATAATGTTGTTTCCTCATCAAAAATATACCTGGAGTTGTGTTTTGTCTCATTCACACATGTTTAAATCAGATCTTGCATATTTAGGAGGAGTTCTTCTCTCAAACAGAAAACACTCCACCTTGTTCCACCTGGTGATGTCATGTGGCAAAACAGGAAGTGCTCCACTGTGTTTTTAAACTCCATACACCTTCACTAGAATCATAATTTCAGCTCTGTAATTGCAAATCTCTATTGAAAAAAGGTAAAAGGCAACTGTTAACTGTTAAGGGTTACACAAACAGGTGCAAATGACACAACATTATAACATGACTTAAAGCTCACAAGAGTCAATTTTGTAGATAGAGTCAATATTGAGGGCATCAGTCAATAATATACTAATAATATTGAAGAAAAACTGAATGTTATCAGGGCCATTAAAGCAAAAACGTGCAAATTAAGCCTGTAATTAAGGATGGAATTGATTGTCTGAGAGTGGGTTAGTGGGATGAGACAAGCATTGCTCAGAACACCATGACAACATCAGGTTTTATTGTAAAAGCAGCAGGGCCCCTTCCTCCCCTCCTCCATCTCTCCTTTCGCCTACATCCGCCCATCTCTGATTTGTATTATGTAACCCGCGCAACCGACTCCAAGCGGGAGCAAGATGAGCAGGATGTCAGGTTAGGAAGCGAAAGATATAAAAGTAAGAAATCCTGTCTAAGAATTGGACAAGGACTGTGGACATAGCTGCTCAAAAGAAAAACAGCAAGAAAACGTCTCTGGCAACATATACAGCAATTATTTAGATTTAGAGATTTGAAGATGTGGTACATGAAGTTCAAGGCCTTCATCAAATAGTCATGAAGCGAGCAAACATCTACTTCATAAGCAGCATGCAGTGACAGGAACAAATGTGTCATCCAAGCATAATGCACGGCAGTACAGTGGGCCAAAGGGGACAGAGGGTGTGCTTCAGCCAACGCGAGTCTTCTTCACCTGCTAGTACTCTTCGTTTGGGCTAATGTGAAAGAGAACCAGTGACATTTAGTCCGGACTAAAGAGGCGGACCCCCATGCTGCAAGCTCAAACTCCACTGTGGGTTACTTGTGATGTGGCATTAACCATCCTCAATACAGACCTGTGTGCAGATTAAAAGCGGCAGTGATAGACCATGTAATGTGTAGTTAATACACCTGTTTGTTTGTTTTTTTTATATAGAAATCAATTATCAAAATATTTCAGGTTAAGTCTCACAATATTTACATGGATTTATTCTAGTATAATGTGGCCTATACAGTCATGGCTTTATCCTCGTCTTTATAACCCAGAGAGTGGTAAAGCAGTCGTCTTCAGTGTGTGGTTTGTTTGTGTTTGTTTGTTATGTGTCTGATGTAAAATTTCTCATGCTCCGACACCTCGTCATCTGCTCCTGCTGGCCCAGTATGTGTAAAATCCAAATCAGAAATCCAAACATCATTTAAAGTTGATGCAGCTTAACTGTCGTTTACAAATGACATATCGGGCAGGCACTATTGTCACTTCCTGGTTTTGATCCACTCTTTGGTCCACCTGGAACCACCTTCTCAACCACAGATCGCACATTTAAAACTACTACAACTGCTCAAAGCTTCACATAAAAGTCAACAAATAACAAATATACAGATAACACGATACATAAGAAAAGAACAATAATACACTAAGATATTCTGTCTAGCTAGTATTAAATGCCAGAGAGAGGAGGTGGGTTTTCAGTCTGGTCTTAAACTGCTTTAAAGACTGACAGGATCTGACAGGCAGAGGGTGCTGATCCATAGACAGGGCAGTGCCACTGAAAAGGCTCTTTCACCTCTAGTCTTGAGCGTGGGTTTGGACACAGCAGCAGGAGCTGGTCAGCTGACCCCAGGGCTCTAGGTGGAGTATAGAGCTGCAGTAACTCCATCAAATAAAGTGCACCCATAGAGTAGACGTTTAAGCACAATCAATAACATTTTGAATTGCACTTGATATGAAATAGCCAGTGCAGGTTGCACAGGCGTGAAGTGCTCTGGTCTGGTTAGTTTTTGTTAGCAGACAAGCTGCAGCGTTCTGGACATTGTGTAAGTACTGCAGGGAGCCCTGTCCATCCACACATACAAACAATATAATAATCCAGATGCAATGTTATAACTGCGTGGATTGCTTTTTCAAAATCTGCCTGTCTTTACTTTCCTTTAGCAGGAAGCCTCAGCTGAAAGAAGCTGGACTTTATGACACAGCTAATGTGCTTGTCCATTTTGAACATAGAGTTCACAGTCACCCCAAGATTTATCACTGCAGGGCAACAATAGGAGAACAGAGGACCAATCACACTGTCATGCCCAAGCACTGGGTAAGTTTGGCCAAGCACCACAATCTCAGTTTTATTTTGATTTAAGCTCAGGAAGTTTGTGCTCAGCAAAGTCTGGCAGTTATTGGTTGTCACTGGCAGATATATTTGAATATCATCTGCAAAACAATAAAATGTGCTTTCTAAAAATATCATTCAGGGGAAGCATGTACAGAGTGAAGAGAGCTGGTGCTAATGTAGAGCCCTGGGGCACACCAAACTCTAAAGGACACACAGATGAGGAGGAGTACTGTTCTACATTCACAGAAAAACTCCTGTCTGACAGATCGGATCGAAACCAATAGAATGCTGTGCCCTCATGTGTTTCCAGGCAGCACAGAAAGATACTGTGATCCACTCTGTCGAAGGCACATAAATCCAAGAGCAAAAGAACTGCGGATTTCCCAGAGTCATCAGTTAAAAGAAGGTCATTAAAAACTTTTAAAAGAGCTGTTTCAGTACTGTACTAGGGTTTAAAAAAATACTGGAATTTTTTTAAGATTAAAGTAAGACTGCAGATCGTCATATACAACTTCCTCTAAAACCTTAAACAAAAAGGGTCAAATAGTATCAAAAACATCCTTGAACAGGCGACCTGGAATAATATCTAGTGGACACAAGCAAGGCTTTAGCTGTTGAATTACTTTTTTTCAAGTCCAAGAGAGACACTGGCTCAAAACATTCAAAGACTGAATTACAGACTGTTGGAGCTACAAGGTCCACAGCAGAGGGCAGTGGCAGTCTAAAAGCAGGGACCTTATCCCTAGAGAATGATAAGACATTTTCAGAGATTGTAAATGCGGGCACAACAACATTTGCATTACATGGATTTACAAGAGACTTCAAAGTACTAGAAAGTATCGGAGGTTTGTGGCAGCTTGTTGACACCAGGTTTGATATAAAACTACATTAGGCAGCTTCAACTAGCTTCTGATATTCTGGATATTTGCAGAGAAACCTGTAGATGCTCTTTTTTCCATTTCGTCTCAGCACGTCTGCATGTGTGCCTGACCTCACACCTATTCTCATTAAGTCAAGGCTGTGCTATGGGCTTTGTGCACATTAGTTTTAATGGAGCCAATGCATCCAAAATCTCTGTGCAAGTGTCACTGAAACGAGAGAGCAGACCATCTGGTGTGGTGTTTTTCCAATCATCTCCATTCATAGTTTTAGATGCAGTGAATGCGCCAGAAAACAAAAAGGCAGTTAAAGAGTTTATTGTGTGCCCTTGGTGTTCTAGGTCTAGGACACATGGACTAAACACATGTTACAGAGAACAACACGGCAAAGTGGTCCGGTGGTTTCGCAAATCTCCTTCAGATTTACATCCAGACCAAAGCCCAAGGTGTGTCATTTCTTGTGTGTTGAGCCCGACACCAACTGGGTTAAGCTAAACAACTCAATCAAGTATAAAAAGTCTTTCACCAGAAGTCTGGATTAACAACAAGCACGAATATTAAAATCCCCGAAATCAAAAACTGGTCATAGGCCTGCCAGGAGATCTGTGAAGTCCTGAATAAAATCTTTATTGAACTTTGAAGGGCAATACACCAAAGCCCACAGGATCAAGGACGGAACCTGCCATCAGATGAAGCTGGATTTGTATACTGTTGCTAGCCCTTCACCTCTGCCAGTAAAAGTTGAGAATGGGGAAGACTCATTAGCTTGGAGCCATGTCTCTGTGACCAACATAAAATCCAAGCTCATTTAGGAGAAATGTTTTATTAGCTAGTGATGTAGCATTCAAAAGACCCAAGTGGAGAGTCATATCCTCGGTACCCCATGTAGAGCTAAGGCACAGCGACCAGAGGCATCCCAAATCCACACTGTGGTTGACTAGACGCTTGTTCACCAGCGCCAAGTGTCCCGGGTCAGTATCTAGGAGCACAGGACTCACAGGTTGGCTCTACTGTAAACCGTGTGATCTTTGAAGTGCTGCGTCTCTAGGAATGACCCAGTGAGAATTGGCCATCCAATAAGCCTTTACTCTGAGAAAGACGCCTCCACGTTTTCCACGCAAAAAGCACAGCAAGTTACACTTTACAGAGCAGGTAGATGACTGCTCTGTACATGCTGGTGCGGTCTTGCCACAATAACACATTTTGAAGTGTGATATATTGCTGAAGAACATATAGATGATAAACAATAACACTGAAACTAAATGATCCCACTGACACAATAACCAAAAAACAGACTACAGTTAAAACATAAACAAAAAAATAATCGCAGAATGAAATACTTTAGTAGGATACATCTAGCATGAACTACATGTTCAAACCCCTTCAGCTGGAATCTTATCATAGTACAGGAAAAGAACAAAACTCCCCCACTAGTACAAAGAAAAAGTACCCAAGATATGTACTGTATGCAATGTTTTCAGCTAACATGGTTTTAACTATCAATTTTAGACCCTTTTTGTGTTGGCAAGCATTTATCTCCATATAAGCTACAGGCCAAGAAGATTTTTTTCTTAAATAAAAAAATATAAAAATAACTTGTAAATTGGGTATTTCTGAAAAACTTTATTAATCTGTGTTTTTCTCATTGTAAACTTGGTTACCATGGCAAGAAACAGAATTTCTGTCTGCAGTGTTTTTTTCTCACTGAACAGATCCAAGATGGAGCACTACTCTGTCATGTCTTGCACTTGTTTTTGAGACTCGACGCCTAAAGTAAAATGCCATGGCACAACAAAGCATGGCACACCATCTGGCTCCTATATTCCCTGTACAGGCTAATATAGGCCATGCATACACATTCTCTTTATGCTCTAATGGCACTGTTAGCACCACAGGATAATGCTTCAGCCAAACGTGACATCTAAAAATACACACATAATGAACAGTAAAAAATAAGGCTCTATATCTTTACAGTAAGAGGAGATAGTCACAGGGGGTGAAGTAAGTCTTTACTCATGATTATGCTTTACATGTAGTTCAGAAATGATGGGAAAGCACTTTGTCAGCTTGGAAAGAATCGCTCAAAAACAACAATTATAGTTTGCAAACCAGCCCTGATGTCAAAGCGTTGTTACACAATATTAGACTGATGAAGTCTTTCAATTAAAAATTTAGTTGAGTGAATGAAAAATGTTTTTATAATTAAAGGAAATTAGTGGAGAGGCATGGTGCTGATTGTGTGTTACTGCAACAAGTTTGTCAGGAGGAGCCATTTTGATTTGAAATAGAATAACAAATTGTGCAACTTTATTGTACAATGATGGATTATAAAGGATTAATATTCTAAAGTGCACTAAAACACTAAAACAGGTTCATCTGCTCCCTACCACATTTTTGTTTAGGCCTAGCCCACTCTATAGGGCTGTTCAATTTATCAAATGTTTAAACTGAGAAAACAATCATTTATAATCTCTGTAAAGAAAAAAACAAAGTCATATCACCGAGCCTTATTCTCATATCCTTAAACTGAAAGCTACGATCTGTAATTAGACTGCCTGTCCCGCCCCTGTTGCATTCTCACATAACACCACTGGATGTCATCTATGTTACTGCTGTCACCAACATAAATGGCAGCTTTGGCCTGACCAAAGACCAGAGAGCTGGAACAAAGGCTAGATGAGGGGAGGAGAGAACAGGTTTCACATCTACTGGAAAAAAAAAAATAAATAAAATAAACTTGCAGATGGTAGCTTTAAAGTCAGAGAAAAATACTTCCAACCAGAAACTGCATCTTAAACTATTTAACTGCAAACTCCAACATAAAAAAAATCACCTTCCCTCCAGCTAATTATAAAATGTGACATCATTTAAACACGCCCTATAAACAAGTACTTGAAACTGAACAATTTTTTTTCTTGTGTCTCTATTCACCAAGTCTATTTATTAGAAGGCAGAGAGGAGAGAGTGGTGTGGCCTGTTCAATATGCAGCAGAGGCCTGGTGTGGGACAGACAGGACATTTAGACGTCTGGAGGTGTGGGTCTATTGGTCTATGCCGACAGCATCACAAGTAGCATTATGTAATCACATAGCCCACCATCTCGTCTGCAGACAAACATTCCAACAACTCATTGGACACAAAATATGGAGGACTTAGTCAGAGTAATGTTCTTAAAAGAGAGGACAATGACAAGCTGGACTGTGGTGCCCTAGTGTTGTGAGATATGAATATACATTTAGAAGAATGACATTTTTAGGTTCGATAATGATCTGGTATTTTGTGTTTAATTCAGAGTTGACGTATTTTGTTCTTCTTGTAAGTGTTTATGAGTTGTCGTTAGTGTAACTGCTTTTGTATGTGTGCTTTCTATACCGACAACTTGATGTGAAGGTTCTATTTGTCAGTTACTGGTCTGTTTTGGAGACTGGCCCTAGTGAGTTGAGACTGTTGTTGTTTTGCTTGTTTAGACATTGGTTACAGCCTACAGTAGCTCTTGTGTTCAGAACATAACCTAACATCAGAACGCTACAGTACCATGGATGACTTGGGGAAATCCTAAACTTTAAAAAGTGTTTCTTGTTCGTTTGGAAAATCTAATTTGGCTGCTCTAATTAGGTCACAGACAATGGCTATGAAGCAGTAATATAAAAACCTGCCTCACTGAACCGACAGAGTGAAAGCTCCAGCTCCTGTCCATGCATCTGATTGAGGTGTATTAGTCTGCATTAACACTGCAGCCTGACAGTCACAGCAGTGCGTCACTGCAGAGGACTCTATGGTTCAGGACAATAGTGACGCACACTGTGCCATTAGCTGCTTACAGGGTTTTCCCTCTTATGACCTACAAGATAAAACACAGTGACCACCTCCGAAATGATGCTGCACGTGACATTGTAAGCAGCGTTTTATCACGTCTGTGGAAGACTAATGTGAGGCTGCAGTGGTGGCTTAACAACTCACCTGGGGTAAAGTGTTCAGTATCTTGTTGTTGTTAGAAACACTATGTCCAGACATGACTGCAAGCTTTTAGCACTTGTTAAAGAAATTACTCTTTACAATGGTTACTAAAGAGGAAACATGAATGCATTTAAAGCACCTCTATGCTTAAAAATACATGTAATTTACATTTCCTCACCCAATCCTTCTAATGGTCAGCCTCTATTATGCTCCCAGTGAGTGACAGGTAGATATATCGCATCACTGTGAAGTGTGATCTGTCAGAAAGGCTTTGGCCCATATCAGCTGAATGCACAAGAGTGACAAATGTGGCCTCCAGTAAGTTCATATGTTGAATCATACTATAATAAAAATGAGTTTTCTCAATAACACTTGAGGATGTGAAAGGTGATTTGGCATCTGCACCTGGCACAGCTGCTCTTTCTCACTTTGGTCTCCATCCACAGAGGTGAGAGAGGAGAGAGAGGACAGAGAGAAGGGAGAGGAGAGGGAGGAGAGAGTGAAAAGGAGAGGAGAGAGAGTACAAGAGCCAGGCTAATGAGATGCACAAGTGTAGAGCAAACAAATGAGGTTTAGTGAATCTCAATCACCAATATCTGCCTGCCTCTCACTAATAAACACTTTAAAAGAAGACATAGCCACAAGTATAAGGGCATCCGATTTGATATAAACCCCACACACCAATACACTGAAATCATGGCACAAAAAGATCATCTGATATGCTCCTTTGAATATACAGTTGTGTTCCAAATCATAAATACTTCATATTTAATTTAATGCCTGACCCACCAAGACCACACGCTTTTAAATTGCTTTACAATACTGGAACCACCTCCTGATTTCCAATGGGCATGATTGACAGACAGATTAACCAATCAGAGGAGGGCATGGTCTAAACAACTATAAACATGGAGCTGACGAGCAAAAAAGAAAGACAAAAATAAACCAGATGACTAAGAATGAGATCTTTGAATCAGAGGTAATAAAATGTGTATATTTTGTTCTGAATGATACAAGAATATTTGATGCATTGAATTTATATAGTGCCTTTCAAGACAATGCTTTCCAGTGCATTATTCTTTCACTCCATTACTGAAACTGGGATTAGAAGCTAGACTTGCCTTTCACCACAAATACAGGTAAAGTGCAAACCTTTGTCTGTGTAAAATATGATTTTTAGGTGTGGTTTCATCGCTGCAACACCATACTTTTCTTACTCGCCTCCAACCCCATCATTACATCACATCATACTCTGACCTACTCAAGGCCTTAGAAGACTTTTTATCCCCCTCTGCCGCACTTGTGCAAAGAAAGCGTAATTGTATGCCTCTTGTGTTTAATCAGATCAAGTAGTCAGTCGTAGTCACTGGCATACGGTATAATTTGTGTTGAAGTAGTGAATAGCAGGCACACGGCGGCTCCCCTTGAAGCGCTGTGTTATTACGGTGAGTCAGCGCAGTGTGTGGTCACCTCCGCCCGCAACAGTGTCAGGGAGAAGGCCATTCATAGAAACAGCTACTCTCCACCCGCACATTTAGGGGGATCAGAGTATCAGGTTTGTAAGTCTTGCAATCAGTGGTATAGATAATACTAAAAACTGCTATTGTAAAAGCAATTTTCTCAGTTTATTCAACTTCTTCTGCCTTTTTCATAATAGGACATATCCAAAGTGAATATGAACTGCTAACCAAATTTAAAAAGCAAACTAACTAACTAAAGTACAGTTGACTAATAAACAAAATGGCAGAGATACACTACAAAGAGCGTTTGACTGTCCAAGAACATAGAAAGCCCTTTTGTAACACCACAATCCCAGTGACACACATAGGTGCAGCGGTTGTGCTGTTTATCGGGCCAGTACCATCGATCTCTCCGCCGTGGTTGCCCGGGTAACCTGTTAGTATTCAACGCACGGAGCACTAGCTTACAGAGGACACTGAGTGAGCCGGGCAGTGGTGATTCCCATTGGCTCACAGGCAAGGCAGCAGCACCAGGCCTCCTCCACGGCATCCTCCTACCTGATCAGCATTCATAGCGGTCACACACACCAATCTCATACAAGCCCTATTTCAAATTCTGATCAAATCGTTTCCACAACCCCTCCCTCTCTGTCGCGTGCGTTCATTCACCAAGCCTCTCCCACTTTTTTTTTTTTTGGTTGCAGTGTTTCATTGAGGTTCTGGCATTTTCCATTCACATTCTGTAGCTCTGTGGCTCATTCATAAACAAGACCGCTTCTTACAGCAGCAAAAAAAAAAAAACAGCATAGTATGGTTGGAGGGAGGGTTGCCCCCACTGGCTTTCTGACTGCGCCATAGTGAGGGCTCCCCGTGAATGAAAGAAAAAGATAAAACGCCAATCAGGTGGTGTAGACCAGAAACAGGATGTGTAAAATAGCAATGAAAAGTAAGGAATGAGGGTGTTGCTTCTGTGTTTGTGGCTCTATTTTGCACTTTCTCCTTCCGTCCGTTTTTCATTCATACCAGTCCAGACTCCATTCATACACTAGCTCCTCTTCTGCTGCAATCTGACGCAACATGGAAGCGCAGTGAGTTTGGTAATTACATGTGGTATGAAACAAATGCCTTTGTTTTGTTTTTCACATTAATCAATAACTTTAGCACATAGGCCTGTCACAATAACTCATATATCTGCTTATTGTTCAATGTATGAAAGCTGGAACAATATTTTTTGGGGGTCAGTATTTATTGTCTGTACCATTTCTTTGCGCTACTGGGAATTTTTGGTTACATTTTGGCTATATGATAAGATTTAAGCCGTCAAAGGTTGAATAAAACCACTTCGGTCACTCATTATAGATACAGACTAAGTACTAAAGTGCTTCATTCTGATGCAGCTCATGATTTTTTTTACTAATACTAATAAATTTACTAATAATTAGAATAGGTATTTGGGTGTGAATCCTGCTTCAGGGTTATTGTGTCAGTGGCATAAATTAGTTTCAATATTATCGTTTATCGTCTGTATTTTATTCATCAATATATCACACATCAAAATTTGTTATTGTGACAGGCTTACGAGCACAAACTTTATTAGAGAATTCGATTTTTCATCTTTGTATGATGATTTAATGTCAGCGACATTCAACAAAAATAGCTCAATTTCTTCCTCCAACGTCTGAAATCTGCACCAAACCACATGTCTTCTCTTTTATATTTAATAATGCATTCCTTCAACACCTTGAAACAATCTCCAATCTCCAACAAATACAGTGACAGATGAATGCAGGTTGATACATGTCTATATGATCACATGATCCGCCCCATCCAGTCTGCCACAGGAAGTAGAACAATCAATAAGAGGAAGGGCAGGCGTGAAGTGTTCGAGCCTAGCGACAGATCTGTATTATTCCTCAGCAGTCTCTCTCACGGCCTCGGTGGTGCAAAATACAAGACAAGTATGATCCTGTTGGGTGGTCTCCAAAGAACTGTCAGATGTGAAGTGTGGACAGGAGAAGGTAGAGGAAGAGATAACAGGAAGTCAAGGGAAAACTAGTCATATGAGATAAGGAACAGAATATAGAATTAGGTAAAGCTCTGAGTGATGAAGAGTGTGGATCCCAGAGACCACCTGTGTGTGTGGGCATGTGGTTATTAGAGCAGAGTTCAGACAATATAGGAAAAAAGGCAATATGGCAGAAAAACAAAGATTTTTAGTTCATTGACATTTAAATTTTTATTTTTTATAAAATACATATGACTCAGGTGGTACACTGTACAGTAAAATGGAGGCCAAGAGGTGATAAGAACAACCCTGTGCTGTAATGCACCTAATACAGCTCAGTCATATGGACCTGACTGCACACAGAGCAGCTGTCCAGCAGACAGGCTTTGTCACCATTCCCTGACAAATAATCACCTTCTTTCATCACACACATTGCAGTGAAGTAAGGTCAAAGCAGGATAAGCTCAAAGCTTGCCCTAAAAGCATCAAGTCATTGACAATAACAACTAATAACAACAATAACTTAAAAGCAAAAAAGTCATGGACATAGAAGTCACAGACTATGCCCAAATACATCATTCAGTTAATGTGTTATGCTGCATAAAGTTTAGGCAATCTATGTGAACAATAGAAATATAAATATTATTCTGAAAATATGCAAAATTAGAATAATTAGGATATTGCCTACAATAAAAAAGACTAGTTTAATAAATAAATACATAAGAAAGAGCTGTTTTAAAGAGAAAAGAAACCTACTTGCCTCTGCAATACTATTCTCAAGTATTGGAGATGGAGTGTGCATTTTGGATCCCAGGCAAGAACTCCACAGTGTAATCTTTCTGACCATGGCATAAAGTCATTTCTTTCTCTCCATAATCCTATAGTCCTTTGATTTTTTGGAAATGTTTATTTACAGGTATGAAGTCAATCAATTTGATTTTAGTATAAGGCTTTTTAAATGTTACATGTAAAATATGAGAATTAAGTAGTCTGACCCCACAAGCCTGCTCCTCGGACAGACCAGAGCGAAGTAAACGTGACATCAGCGTCTGTGGGGGATGATCATCAAAGTTGGTGCTTGCTCAGACCACTGGGAGATATGGGATCATTACATCATTGGCAGGCACCTGAAGCAGGCCATAAAAAGAAGAGATCACTGGACCAGGTTTATCAGGAGCGCTAATGTTTGGTAATGTTGCTAATACACAAGACAGGTGGGGGTGTAAGAGGGGTCTGGGATAGTTTGACGCAATGCTATGACACACATAACCTCAGGCCTCACCACACAAACAGCCTGGCCAGTGCAAGCAGAGTTATGTCACACATTGACACCATGAAATCTAATATACTCCTTAAACCAGGTTTCATTTGGAAAGTGAAATTTGCCACATTCTTCCTGTTGTATAACCCCGATAAAAATGTCAAAAATGCATACAGCCATCTATTCAAGTCTCCTATGGAAGTAACTTTGGTGCCACAGAAGTTGTTGTGGGTGTCTGAGTGGGCAGAACATAATCCTCCACCATGGATTTATGCCCCTGGGTCTTGCTCTCCCAGACACTATTGTATCTGTGCTTTGTTATATAACATATCACAATAAAGATCTGTCAGATAAAACAGAAGTTATATTTAAAAGTTTCTTATAGTGCATGTTCTACATGGCATATGCCTTTTGCATTATAGACTCTTATTCAACAAAGCTTTGAACCCTGTGCCCTAAAATGGCACTGGGTTCACCGGACAATGCCTACTCTGAGGTTACATTGATGAAAAAATATCTGCTCTTGTACACACATGACACAAAATGAGTATAGGTCAGGACTATACCAAAACCACCTGTACAGTAATGTTTACTGTATTATATATTTATGTTTAGATGTCAGTAAGCAGATTATAATGTGGCTACCTTAAAACAGTGAGATAAGGGAAAAGAAAGTTTTTTTTTGGTTTTTTTTACGTAAACAGACAAACATAATAAAAATGCAGATTAGTGAAAACCCAGAGGGCAACGTAAAACAGGATCAGTATGCAGCCACGCTCCCCAGCCTCAAGTGAGTCTTTCTCTGTGTGCTCCTCACATTATCTTAATGGAAATTACCCCTATCTCAGACAGTGGAGTGGCCCAAACTGATTAGTCATTTACCATGCCTTTATCTATTCATCACACAAAGCACTACAGTACCTCCAATCTCACCCCTGCATTTTCCAACGTCTTCTCTTGTCTTCTTTCGCTCCCCTCTGCTATAGTGACAGTAATTTATTGTGTCACTTCATACAAGACAATAATCTGTGTGGATTTACAGACTTGACAAGTGGAGTTAAGCAGGGATGTGTGTCCTGCCATGGCAGGCATTTGTCCAAGCGTGACAGTGTTTAAGTGCTGTTAAGAGCTCTTCATGTCTATAGAACACGTGAGCGCTGCATCTTTACAGCAGGCTTCCCTATATAGCTCCTGGTTTGTGCATGTGTGTTGTTGAAGAAGGCCACAACACGTGCTGCTGACAGAAACGTGCATTTTCACGATTTAACAAAACAACCGAGATGCCCTGTGAGATGAGAGCCCTGGAGCGCTCTAATGCCTCTCCTCTGGCTCTAACTGAGAGATCTGGACTGGTAATGTCTGCTGCAGTGCTGTGCGGGAGATGAGCAGAACATTATTTTATACATCAGGCTCTAGAGCTTACTGATGCCTCTGCTGCAGGTGTGCCTATGACGCACCCTGAAAAACCAAAACCGCATACTATGTTTGTGTCTGCCATTCACAGCTTTTACACTAAGAGCTCATTTACATGTTATTCATTTGTGTGACACCACTGCATTAGCAAAACAATCATTTTTTTGTCATAATATTGAAACAGACTTTGTCTTGAAGAATTAGGAGCTGACAAAAACACAATAGCTTTTAAGGAAGCACAACAAAAGGTATGACAAGCTCCCCTTTTCCTCACAGCCTTTTACACACAGTGGCAGCAGAAAGCCCCCGTCACCCGGTGACACAAATTTAACAACCCATCAACAAACGCGCACAAATATCAATGTGTGTGTGTGTGTGTGTGTGTGTGTGGGGGGGGGGGGGGGGGGGGGTGTGTGCGTGCGCGTGTGTGCGTGCGTGCATGGGTATTAGAGCAGAATAGCCCTCTATCCCTCTGTAAAAGTACAGCAGTCCAGTCATGAGCTTCTTCGTTCGCCCTTATACATTCACATCAAGAGGTTAAGAAAGAACAGTAATATTTTGAAGATTATGTATTGTTAAATACATTTAATTTACAAAATGTGCTTTTTTAGTGCTGTCATTTTAATATTTTCCTTATTTTAATCTGTCCTGAAAAAATGGCAAATGCATATGGGAAATATGGGAGCTGTGGGAGTATGGAAATCAGGTATGGCAGGTAGCACTGTGTGTAGTGAGCCACACTAGTTCTGTATTTTCTGTGGAGCAGTGTCACCTAGTGGACAGATATTTATCTAAACCTTTTCATTAAAAATGCTGCATAACAACTTGGAAAAAGTAGAAGGTTAATCTGTAGTTATATAATCACTCATGGACCCTCTTCTGGAGTAAAGGATTCAAGTGTCTAACAGGATCACTTTTAATAGGGCCCGAAGTGACAGGCATGGTCATTGAATTGACCATCACAGTGACAAGCAAGAGACACTTGGAAAATCCCAAGAGACAGGGCAGAGGCTGGTCCAACCAACCAAACACACCACAGCAATCACTCTCGAACTATTATTAAAAGTATAATAGGATCCATACAATATAATATTATATATTTAATATTTAAATTAAATAATACATGCAATTTAAGGCCAACGCTTACCGAGTACAAGAATGGAGTCCTCTTTTTTAATGTGCTGTCCCATCAGATGCTGAAATTTTGAGAAGTCACCCAACCAGTCGTAGCACTGCTCTGTCTTGTAGCGCTCATCCCAATAGTCAACATCTTTGTACCTTGAGTTGTCCTCTGGCAAGTGTTCCATAATCTGTTTAAAAGTATAATCAACAAATCACTACATTTTCCAGTAAAACATTGGTAAATATCACAAATAAAAGATTGCCAGTAGGTATGATGATAATGTATTTTGAAATTAATTCATTTAAAATTTATTTAATAACATTTGCAGTGATGGTAGCAGTAGGCCTAGTCAACTCTGTTACTCAGGTATTCAAGCAAAATAAAATACTCAAATAAAAGAATCATCGACTTAGCTGTAAGTAATGAAAAACAGATATAAAATTGTACTTTTAGAATTTTTAAAAATCACTCAGATTTTAAGAAGAGTCTAATGGTCTTGATAAAGAATTGAAGTGGTTAGAAAGTTGGTTAAAATTAAATATTCACAGTAAACTTTACCTAAAGTACAGATAAGTGATTGCTTCCACCTCTGAACATTTGATAAAAGTAATTTTGCCATAACATTGGACTATATCTTTATTTTGACCTCTTAGTATGCACATATTAGGTGTTGTGTCCATAGTTAAATAATGTGTATAATGCATGTATAACGCATAGACTGTATAAAAAAAAGTTTTTGTTTTGGTTTTTTTGCTAACCGGAAGTAGCCTTTACTATACCGGAAGTCATGTACGCTGCCAGCTGTTGGGCACTTGACACCAAAACAACTAGAATATTACTCCTTTACAACGTAACATTTTCAATAAACCCAATATTCATAACCTTATTCCATCATTGCACTAATCGTCTAACGTGTTGTCGGCCGATAAAGCAGATCTCAGGAGCATATAGTTAATAATGAGACACGTGAGATCCATGCGTGCAACACATGGGCTAGCTACGAGGCTACAACAGCTGTACAGCCTCTCACCAATAAGTTATAATGTAAAACGGTCTTGCTACTCTCAAACAGGCAGTAAAACAAATCATAGGCTACCATACATGAACCAAAAAACTTTTCCAATGAGGAGTAAGCTATCGTGAAGACTTTGACAGCATAGAACAGTGGGTTACACGACTTTATTATAAAAAAATATAAAACATAAACTTTCAAGCAGAATTCGTTACTTACATCCCTTCCGATAAAGTTCTTAAAACATAATCTTAATCCGCTAAATCGAAAGTTACGTATGTATATAACTACAGTTGTATTTCATCCATTCTGACTGTTAGAGGCGGTGCATTGAGTGGAGGAGGGAGATGCACTTCTACGTCTATCCGACAGATGGCGCTATTGCAACATTTTTGTGTCAGCAGTGGAACCATTTGAACGGCCTCAGCTGTGATTACAGACATTTAAAGTCATAAATACTTTAAAAATCATAATTCAGCGAGGCTAGGTGACTGTAGACGCAGTTTTTCATTTGATTTGATTTGGTTAATTCATTTCAGACGGATATAAAATCATGACACACTCATTTTTGGCCCAGACAAAAGTATATATTTTTTCCTAATCAAGGTTTTGTAAACAGTCTATTAATTTTGTAAATGATGCTCTAATGGGTTTTCTTTATCTTTTCTTTATCAATCAGCATTTAAATAAGTTAAATGGTAATGCAAATCATTAGTGTAAATCTTTATTGGAGATTGGTGGAGAAGATTTGCTTTGTAATTATTTATTTATTTATTTTTTGAATATTAATCTAACCAAGTTCTATTTAAGGATCTATTAGAATAAAAACTGTTTATTTATTTATTTTCTTCAACCTCTCGAACATCCTGTGTCTATGTTTTGTCTCAAGTAAAACAAAGTGGTGTCATCTGCAAATAAAATACAGCTTAATAATGAAGACACCGATGCAATATCGTTAACATAAATTAGAAAAAGTACAGGCCCAAGGACCGATCCTTGGGGCACCCCACAACCATTTTTATGTACATCTGACTTAATATCGTCTGTTTCAACAAATTGATTTCTATCTTTTAGATAACTAGTGACCCACTGTATGACACCACTAATGACACACTTACATAATTTATCAAGCAGTATTGCATGGTCCAACATATCAAACGTGTTTTGAAGATCTACAAAGATGCTTACTAAATAATTTTTTGGTCAATAATGTTTGAAATTTCTTCAGTCAGATCCATTATTGCAGTGGCAGGAGTCATTAGAACGAAATCCATACTGACTATTTGATAGAATGTTATATTTGTAGGTAAATTTACTGAGCCTGGCTGGAAAAAGATTTTCCAGGACTTTAGAGAGTTGTGGAAGTGGAGATAGGGGTCTATATGTTGGAGAACTCATGTTTATAGCCTTTTTTTATAGAATAGAATAATTTTTGGCTGTTTTCATTTTGCCTGGAAATACTCTTTTTGTCAATAACAAGTTACAGATGTAAAACATGGCAACAACAACATCAGTAATATTCTTAATTTTATATCTGTGAAGTCATTAGGTTTTGTGTTGTGACATTGTTGTAAAATAGTTAATATCTCATTCTTCTGAACTTTTTCAAGAAAAATACAATTAGCATTATAAGGTAGGATTCCTCCATCATTTTAATCTTTTATTGGGATTTACTCTGCTTATTTCAAACTGATGTTCACAAAGTCATTTTTTAGTTTGTTTACAATGTGAACTTTGTTATGAATATCAACATTATTCTTTGGGAAATAGTTTAGAATTTTTGAATATACTTTATCAACAGCTGTGTTAGTAACACCACATGTATCTTTTGTGCTCCCTTTATTCTTATCAAATAGATGAAATAGTCTTTTTTTGCCTTCTTATAATCCCTACCAGTTTGTTTTTGTACTTTTTTTCTAGTTTTCTAAGTCATATATTTTGTCCTTAGATGTTTGAGTTTATGCCTGTACCATTTTTTTATGGGTTTATGTGTTTTTATGGGTTCATTATGACATGTGTCCATCCTGATCCACTGTAGGTTCTGCTCAGGTCAGTGCTTGTTGACTGTAGTCAATCATCACTATGACTGTCCAGTTTTAAACTTTTCCAGCTCTCTTAAGCCCTTCACTATCACGAGCCCATCCATTTTCTACACGTTTCCATTGCGAGTCCTGCGATTTTCCTTTGGTTTCTTAGCAGCCTTGGTTCTCTTGTCCCCTTTCATGTTTGTCAAGTGCTCGTTTATTAGCACATGTGTGTGGCAGATAAATGTTTGACTGTGATGTTTATGTTCTTACTGTTTTGGAAATTCACCACCTGTTGCACCGTGGCTCTTCCCTCTGAGCGCCTCTGTTGGGGTCTCATGTGGGTCTTGGGGACGTTTGGGGTCGGGTCTCCAGTCCCATAATCACCAAATCGTCTCTCCTCGTGTATTGCTCTTCATCTCTCTGCTCCAGCCTCGATATCCGTTTGCCTTCTTTGTTCATGTCAGGACATAAACTTCATGAAGGCTGAATCTCCACATCATCTGGAGCTGTTTTTGCTGTTGTGTAACTTGTCCTGTTTGCTGTCACTCTTCCTTCAGGCAGCCTGAGGCTCATATGCGCCTGTTTGCACCTACATCACTATTCGCAGCCTGCTCGAGCTCACAGCTCGATGTTTCATGTCCCGCTCGGTCCGTGAGGAATCAGGAGGAGGAGGAATCAGGCTCGCCCATCCAAATCCAAACTTTTAAGCGAAAAATGCGCAGTGAACTGCGTCTCACAGCGGAACTGGGACATTTGAATATCAAGAGCACATTCAAATCACTCCATAATGAACTCAAAGCCCTTGGTGTCTGAATACATTTGTTTATTAAAAATATAGGCCTACTCAAGTAGCCCAAATGCAGCCTGATGCATTACTCACCTGCTCACCCCACTGCTGCACTGGTGCGCAGAATAAGACTCATTCCCACACATTTCCTGCACAGATGAGCGCTGTCACAGATGAGCGCGGTCACAGACCACGTGAGGAGAATATTCAGTGACGGTGTATGGCAGAGCGGCTCCTCTGGCTGCCCAGCACTCCTCTGCTGCTGCTGATAAGCCTGTGGACTTTTGGGCACAGACTGCATGGAGTTGATACTCTGATTCTGACATTTCTTCCATTCTTTTCTTCCTTTGCTCTTTACGCGCGGGGATGGCGTGGCCGTGCATCAGCAGAGTGTGCTGCTTGGCTCGCTTCTGGAACCAGTTCGATAAGTCGGACTTGTCCGTCCCGCTGACCATACAAAACTACTCGGACATCACAGAGCAAGAACTGCGCTCTGTCACCAAACAGGTCTCCGCGTCAGAGCGCGCACCTGCTAATGACTACTCCAGCCCCCCGCGCGCCACCCGGGGACCCCGGGGCTCGTTCAGGACGGTGAGGGAGCCTAGTTACAAACCTCGTGAGGACTACCATCCTCCCGGTGTGCCTTTCCCTTCCGTAAGTCAGTACAAGCAGGATTATAAACCGTGGCCCATCCCCAGGAAGGACAACTTTCCCTGGATCAGTTCTGATAGTCCTCATAGAGAGAGCAGAGGGGAAAAAGTCCCGGGGCAGCAGCAGAGCATCGAACCGAGCCTAACCAGTTCATACAGGTGGGTATACCTTCAGATAAAGAGCAATCAGAGTTTGAATACTGCCCAGACTTATTCCTCACAATGGAATAACATCTTAAAATACAGTCACTTATTCAAGTTTTCTTTCTGTCCAGGCAAGAGTTTAGGCCCTGGACCGGAGTGAAGCCGGCTAAAAGCAGCAGGAAAAACCAACCTATTCAGGGTGCTACACCTGGGACAGAGGCATCCCACGTGGTTCCTGAGACCAGTTACCAGGCGGCCTACAGCGGGGACACACATAGATCTGCAGGGCTGTCCCATGACAGCGTAATCCCCTCTGCCTCCTCTAATGTACAGACTGTTCCTGTGCACCCTGTCCCCAGCCACAGTCCCTCCAGCACACAGCACAGTATCCTGCCAGAGGGAGAGGTAAGTTTACTGAAGTGAGCGTCACACCTCCAGTCATACCTAAACAGTGATGCAGCATTCTGTGCAGAAGTAGTTCAAACTGACCCTGCTGTTTAAACCGGGCCATGTACCAAGTGTGAGTTAGGTAACAATCTGCTGGTGCCACTCTCAAGTCTGACCTAGAACGATGGTGATGAGAGTAAATCTGCCACAGAGGACTTCTATTATCCCAAATGAATGATATTAAGCAAAGTAGGGCTTTTGTATTGTATAATTTCTTTAGATTTAGCTGCTCAATTAACAACAAAAATCACAGAGCATACATCTATTTTTAAAACACGTAACCGCACTTTTCTTTTGACAAACAGGGCTACATGGTTAAATTTCCCATTTATATTTTACATAAGAATTCAGTTTGCAGTCACACATCCAGAACTGGTATTTGATTAGATAGAAAACTGAAATATGTACTGTTAAACAAATACAACATTTCAGAACATCTTCAGAGAGGTGGACAAATCGGGCTTCAGTGGCAGAGTGGATGAAAAAGTAGTACCATCAAGTATACTAAACTGTGGGGTTAGGATGTTTTTTTATACATTAAGACCTCAGGGAGACATGTTATTTTTTAAAAGAGCACATCATATTATCTAAATAATTACAATCTTGTCCACTGTTGTTCTGGCAGTTACATAAATTCAATATCCCAGATGCAAACACACTTGGGGACAGCACAAAAGTTCACCTGTTTTATGTCTCTTAAAGGGCAGCAGCATGTTCTCACAAAAGTATTCTGTCTGAATTGATTGGTGACAGGATTTGCCCACAGCTCATCAGGTCGTTCTGGATTATAACCTTTATTCCTGTCCTGTCTAGTGTTTTGGGAAAGCTCGGGTTTAGTCCCCCCTCCTCTCCATCCAGTGCCATCTGCCAGTGCAAAGACCTTGGTTTTGGAGGCAGTAATTTGATGTGCTTTAGGAGTAAAGTGTTATTTGCTGGCTCCACTGGCCTGACTCTGAGCTTAGCAGGATGTTCATGGTAAAAAAAAGTAATTAACACATTGCAGTGTAATAATCGACAGTCCTGGTTATTTGCATAATGTATCAAATAATGATTACTGCTCTACTAAATGCTTGGTGTCCTGACCCAGTGTGTCTGATCGAGGTCAAAGTGAGAGGAGTCACGGGAAGGAGACACTGTCATAATTACACTGGACCAGCTCGAGTCTGAGTACATAAAAGATCAAAATGGCAAATCAGATCTTTGGCGTAAAACCGGCCTGGTATGCAAACAAATGAATTTTCAGAAAGTAAAATGTACTCACTATACTAACAAGAAAGTTCGAAATACTATAACTAATGTAAGTAATAAAAGTTTACAAATACTTAAGTGCAATATCGCTTCTAATACTACTATTCACACTGTAACTACTGTTGTTTTACTGAGAAAGGACGGCTACCAGTGGTGGATGTAGTACTCAATCTTGTTAAGTACAGTAAATTTAAAAGTATCACATGAAAAAAACGACTTAACTAAAAGGATTAAAAATTAAGTAGTAAGTATTTCACACAAGTGTTGCTAATTAAGTGTTAAAATTTGTGATATTGATTAAAAAACTATACAAATTTTGGTCAACGGCAGCTTATACGAATCAATCTCTTAACTATTTCTCATGAATTTTTTGTATTTATTTTTGTTTGCTCAAACCTGAAGCTTGAACTTGAAAACGTGTTAAAAATAACCCCTCACGTCATATGAAAAGTACTTTTTACTTTTCAGTCCAGTTCAAAAATGCAGTGGAGTAGAAAGTACAGATACCGCACTCAAATGTAGTGAAGTAAAAGTAAAAAGTATCCACTGTAAAAATTTAAAGTAACATACAGATACTACTTAAAACTTGTACGTCTTTAGCTTCGTTACCGCTGACGACGACTGTACTACAACTACTACAACTACTACAATGACCATAGACCACGCTCACGGTCCAATATTTGAGTAGATTACTTAAGTAAAAGAGCAGAGGTAGTATTTCCAAACCTGCCCATGTGGTACGTCCCCACATCGTGCCAACTCATACGTGACTGAATTATTTTTGCTTGCGTTTGTGCTGTGGAGTATGACACCATAATATCTTCATCAAGGCTGTTCTGCATTTCCTCGACTCTGAATGGAACCGAATCACAGACAGTAAATATTTATGAAGAAAAGTTTCCATTGCTATTTTTATGTACCAGATGGAAGCATTGATCTTCTGACTGCTGCGTTCTCAAAGAGCAGAGACCCACAAGGCAGCAGCTCTTGGTTGCAATTAAAATATCCATCTGCATGTTTTTACTTTAGAGATAAATAGATCTAATAAAGCTTAGTTGTTGTAGTTTATATCTTTGTGTTAGTATTTCGTAATGTTACAGAATTTACTCTTTATCAATGACCCATAACTGGCATTCCTTCAGTCAAAGAGCTTTTTCAGTTTCCATTTCCATTCTCCTCGTTACCGCTGTCGTTTTGATCTTGCTTTAAACTCCCCAGATGAGTTGAAAGGTTCATGTAAAAAGCCTAACTGACAAAATGAAACACTCTCCACACACGGGTGACTCAGGAGAGAGAGGGAGATTTGTGAGGCTGGTGCTGTGTGTAATCCGCAGTGTGTCGAGGATGAGCAAGACAAAGGCTCTGGATGGGAAGCACGTTTAGCATGCAGGAAACTCTTCCTCTGCAGCTTTTTCCCGTAGTTTTTCCTTTTCTGATTCTCCCCTGTGATTTAAGACTTCGGTCCCTCGGGCAAAGATAATAACTTTTGAACACAGTAAGAATATATTTTGTGTGGTAAAAATAGCATATTCTACATAATAATGTTTAGGCAAGACTCTCGGGACTGAACAATCGAAAATGCAGTTTCCTTTGCTCTAATGGCTGTTGTATCCACATAAAGCAGGATTTCTCTCTTGGATCTCTGCCTTGTTCCCACGCTGTCCATGACTTCAGGAGAGTGTCCTTTGCCAAAACAGGCAGGCTCAGGTCCAGAGAGGATTCGATAGTTCTGGTTCTACAGTACAGAGGTAGTACACTGGTTAGATTATCGCCAACAAACCGGAAAGTTGATGGTTTGATTTTGCAGCTTTCAGTACAGTATAGCATGTTACTGTTGTGTCTTTCAGCAAAATACTTCACTTGTGCTGTGTTTTGATGAAATGAAGCTAGTGAGAGGTGCTTTTTGTGTCCCATGATGAATCTGTAAGTATCTGTAAGTATCTAGTAAATAAAATGTGTCAATTATTTCAATACAGTGCTTTCTAATCACAGATATATGTCGATTATATATTGACATGCATACAGTTGTTGTCTATGTGTGTTTGTGGGAGAGTGAGAGTTTTTGGCAGGGCAACTTTGGCTACAGATGTAACCTACTACTACTATATTAAACTGTGGGGTTATATTATGAAATGCTAAAGAGTTGTAAATCTGATTTTACTGGGGTTACATTGAAATGGATCAAATCACAGCTTGTTTATAGATATATGAAATGTACGCTCAGCTATATTTGCCTCAGTCGTGCACAAATTATGCCTTTTCATCTCATATTCACTCTCAGATGTCTCCAGCCAGAGGAAAAAAGTAAAAGTTGAGTAAGAAGTGAAGATAGATAAGTGAGGATGAGGAAGCCACAGCACTGGGGGAGGGGGGGGGGGAGAGTGCGGCGTGTGATGGATTACCTGTTTAAGAGCCTTGTTGCACACGGTTGCAGTCTTTTTGGCGTTGAATCTAATTTGAGAGCGGCAGTGTTGTAGTGTGAGGAAAGAGGAGGAGGGCGAGGGATTAAGGGTGAACAGGTTCATTCTCACATACACCGACATCTGTGTGCTCACCACCCACAGAGCTGCAGCACAGGGACACCACACTCACCATCTCTAAAGACCTGTCTCACTAGAAGTCTCCATGCTCAGCAGCAGACATATGCAAGTCATCTGAAATAGCCTGGCCCCATTTTTACTCTGAAGCTCATTACTGCCAGTGGAAGAATACAAATTATCCATGAAAGCTGGTAATGGATAGTTTGACGGTCAGATTTATTAGGACTTTGCTTTACAGGACACATTAGAGTTTTACTGGACAAATATACATGTCGTAAAGGAGCTATATATAGTACCATACGTTTTACTGGTTTTTAGTTAATCACTTGATCAATATCAAACCTGACCTGTTCATTTGTAATCTTCACTGACAGAAAACTAAAAAGTAAAGAGATTGTGGATTTCAACTAAGTCATATATGTCAACTATGGTAAAGATAGAGCACAGAGACCCAGACTTGAATTCAAGATCTTGTAGTGACTTTGACTCAACTGTGTAAGTCCAGAAATCACGACTTACTTTGATATACAACAAATTAAACACAACTATAAATGTTCATGGACATGTAAAGAGGTTTAGAGGTTTATCAAGCCACTCACACACACATTCACAAACCAGTGTATGCCGAAATTGGGGGCGAGGTGGGTTGAGTGTCTTGCTCAAGGACACGACAGCTTTTATCTGTGGGAGCTGGAAGAGCACCAGCAACCTGTGGGTCAATGGATATGATAACTCTACTAGTGTTTATGGCGATGAGGCACTTCAGACACTCCATTTGAGCTAGTGTCACTATCTCTACTCATCTTTGTCTGTATTGGGTGTTATAGAATGTTTCTTTTATATATTACATTCTATTCACAGGCTGTATAAAGAAGTATATCTACAGTCTATGGTTACATTACAATTACACATTATGTACAATACCATTTTTCTACCATAAAAATGTCTTTGCTTTGCCTAAAATGTTCCACAAACCATGCATTACTGTGAGTGGGGTCGCCTCTCCACAAATTTGACCTGTAACTTGGCCTGGTGGCAAAGAAAGCAATAACATCTGCATTGAAACCAGCAGACCCTTAACCAATCAAGTTATAGCACCTTAAAACATGTACTAGACACGTTTAACCACTGTTCCCCTTTATTTGATCCCAGCTTCACCAGTTAACATCAGTCCTACCCCCTGGCAAGTATAGATCTGTGTGCGTGTGTGTGCATTTTCTAACCTGCAGGATAAGGATAGCTCAGCGTGGTTCTTATAAGGCTTTGGGGGAAGAGCTGCCATCAGCACTAGCACTAGCTGTAAGCGAGCAAAAAGCAATCCATTTGTGTGTCTCATTCCTGACAGTGAACACGATGCTCTTTGACGGCATAGTCCCACCAGTCTCCTCTCATTACACGCATCCTCCACAGGCCGCCTCTTCGCTGCTCTTCATCTGTGATTTCTTATTATATTTACCTTCTCTTTGCAGGAACATCTGGTGAAGACCAAATTGCCCCACAACCCTAATGCCATCTTTCAGAGCGGATCCAGGGTCTTCAGCATCTGATATTCAAAGTGACAAAGCAAGATGTTTTTATTTAAATTCATTCCGGGACAGAAGAAACTATGCAAGGATTTTTGTGGCTCGTTGTTAGAAATTTAAGGTTGGATAATGGATTAGAATATGCATGACTCCCATAGTTTTTTGCTTTTTTTTTCCCCCCATTAGTTGACACATTTTGCTACTTGTACATTTGTGAGTGCACTTTAAAAAGTAATTTTATTCCAAGATTGAATGACAAATATGTATTAACTTATTATTTTTATGTTGCTTGAAATATGCTCGAAATTTTAAATACGTTATCAACAACAGCTTTTGCTATAATCATGTTCAATCTAATACGAAAGCACAGAAATTATAATGTTTAGACGTCAGCCTTTTTGTACAATGTGACTGTATGTCTTTTAAATCAATACATGATTCTCTTTGACAAATTTAAATACTGGTGCCATTAGGAATAAACATAATAATGTAAAACCCAATGAAGGTTATTTTCTTTTATTACAAGAATATTAGTTATTGTATTTTTGGTTTGCACTAAAACATGAAATGACAACGTTTGGGCATCTTCACAATAGACACGATCTCACCAAAACTCATTCCAACCACGTAACAACCAGTCATCAACATCACATGACCCAACACACTTACGATTACACACATCGAGGAGACACAGTGGTGACAGCATCCACACAAACTCAGACTGTTGCATCATTGCAGTCCATAGACAAAAATAAAACAGCTTCCATATCAAATTGGTCAAACACTGTGCACCTCATGATAAATACATTAAGGTCATTTGAACATTTAAAAGCACTTTTAACTGGCCACTGGTCCAGACTCTTAACAAAATAAATATTTCTCTTGTCAGTTTCTTCAACAATCTGTACAACAGTATTTCAGCAGTGGGTCAGAACTTTGTATTCAGAAAACACATGATTGAGGTACTTGATTTTGATGGAAGTTTAAATTATTTTAGTCCAATAGTTTGGGTGCAGCAGGATTTCACTTCAGGTTTTAAGAATCAGTGTTTTTTGTTCAAGTTTATCTTAACTCGTATAGGCATATTTATGGTTCAAAAGAGGTCAATATTGTGTTATAATAGTGTTGCATATAAGTAATTTAAGCTCTATAGCTTGATGGTTTTGTCTGAAAGTCAGTGATGTTAAATACTGTGATAAATGTAAACAGAAGCACCTCTCAAGATATGCTTTGCTCCTGTATGAAACTCTTCACATGTTAGACACAGAGTATTCATAAGGTCAGTGGCAGGTATGGTCCAAAGTGAGCCCTTAAACGGTTGTGTTGATAATCAGCATTACAGCGATATATGGATTACTGCTTCTAGTTCTAATACTTGAATTGGTGCTGGAGAATTTAAAAACGCAGCAAGGATTTTAGTTGTGTTAATTGTTCTTCATGAGAAAGCCCATGTGCGTGTTGGATAAGAAGTCACATGTGGGGATGCTGCTGATGGCCTGATGGACGTTCATGGCTGTGATTTCTCTAGGAGACCTGAGGAAAAAAAAAAAAGGCATAAACAAAGTGAAACAAAGTCATTTCACCGTAAAACAGAGGTCTTCTTTTTCTAGGAGGCCAAATGTACTAAGAGTATGATAATAATGACTTGGGGACTTATATTTTTTAATTCAGAAGTTTCAGCTTTCTGTTTATAGATGCCATTTTTAATACTTTTCCCACAACCAAAAAGACACAATATTTTCTTTTGAATTGTTAGTTGTAAATTGCTATGGAATCTTTCCAACATTTCATATTTTTTAAATTCATGGTTGGATGCACCATGTAACTTTTCTGCCACCACCTTTTCTCAAAAATTATTTTCCTGGAATGTTCCACAGTATGGCATTAAATGTATGTATCTCCTAGCAGAGAATGAGGTGGAGCCACCAGGTCAAATTACAAGTCAGATCTGTGGAGATGCAACCTGGCTCACTGTAAGATCATGTTTTCCAAGATATTTTGGAGAAATAAAAAAAAAAAAACACTTGCAATTGAATAAAGGCAAGATTAATGCAATACTGCGCAACATTCCTGGCAAGGCAGTAGCGTCTCCATGGTGACAAGCAGATGGCAGACTCCCCATCAGAAAAGTTACATAGTGGAAGTTTACATAATAAAACATATAAAGGCCTTAAATATATTAGTTTAACTGTTGTTCATATCAAACATAACTTATCATATCAATTAACATTTAAATACTTGCTCACCTGTTTTGAGAGGATTTGGCACAGGCCACCGCCAAAGCTTCTCTTAAAACGTCACTAGCAAACTGCTCTGTCGCCTGAAGGAACAAGCAAGGTCAGAACACGCGCCTCCACAAACTCAAAGTTAAGTTTAAGCGATTTGTCAAGTATTACGCCTTAAGTGAATGGGAATAAGAGAGAGATGTTTTTCCTTTCAAACACTTAAGAAGACTGACCTTCAAAATCATGGCTTCAATTACTGGAGCAAACACATTTTTGTCAACCTCCACTGGCTGGAAGCTCACTCCAATCTGCAATAAACAAAAAGGCATTTCTTTTAAAATAATGGAGAGTCATTTTCCCCCCACACAATGCCAGCAGCTTTTATCAAATTTAGAAGCTCCTTAAAATTAGGTCATTATCTAGCACAAACTGCAATGTAGTTCATCATTCCAACCTGCTGAGCTGTTTCACTGACAAACTGGTCTGATGTACTTGGTCCCAGAAAGAATTTAGGCTCCGAGTCCGTCTCCTGCTCCTCCTCTTTGACCTTGAGCTTTTGACACGGCGGTGTTACAGCGATGATGTCCACGATCTCGTCATCCACCTCCTCTGGCTCCGTCTTGAGCACCGCCTGCATCTGCTCCAGCCGCTGCAGCAGCTCCTCTGAACTACTCAGGGTCGAGGGGCACTCTGGGGGAAGTTGGCAAACCACACCATTATTACACAAGAACAGATACTGTGCAGATAACATTTGTCCAGTTTCAGCAAAATTAAAAAGGCTTAGGTTGACTCTTACTGAAGAGCTATCTTTTGGTGTTTTGGGAAACATGATTTACAAGACGCAAGATGGAAGTAATGAGAATGTAATGGAGGCTGTGTGCTCTGTGGCCTTGTACGTTAATGGATTATTAATGCATTATAGGATCAACTGGTAGCAGCACTACGCCCACAAAGCACTGGCTGGAAAAATTATTGATTATGGTTCTATAGCACAGCGTATACTATAGAGCAAACTGCGGAATTTATTTCAGATTTTAAATGTCTAAACTTCTTTCGTGTATACTTACTTTTAAATTTGGAACTTAAGCCCAAGTAGGCGATATAGCCAAAAAAATTAATAAATAATCACGATTTCTCTTTATCACTATTCATGTACACTTAAAAATGTTCGATTGTCTTTAAGCCCTAAATAAAGTAATGTGCTTCTTCTGAAAGTTCAAATTTCACTTTGATTGGTTGAACCCACATGTCACTTACTTAGAGCTTTCAAAAAGAGAAGTGGGTGGCAAAAGTGTCTACATTTGAGGACAGAGTTGGATTCAATATAGAAATAATGAATCACAATATCAAACTGTCAAAGGTAAGAGGTCACGATTAGATTTATCTCACCATATTGCCCAACGCTAAGCCCAAGAGTGTTCTATCTAGCAGACAGTGGCTCACCTGGCTCACTGTCTATCTGCGTGAGGATGTCCTCTATAGACTCGTCATCATTCTTGCGTAGGGGTTCAGGGTCAGGTGGTGTGTAGCCCCTTTGTCGACACCACTGCACCACATCTCTGGTTTTGGGAGGAGTCAGAGCCTGGAGCCGTGGACAGCGATCCAACACGTCCTGTACAACACGCTTCACGGCCACTGCCCGCTGAAGCTGAGGGACACAAGTGGGTAAACTGTCAAGATAATTCAAGGTGGGATAGAGTTTCTAAAGCGACTCTATGCTGCTGTGCTGGAATACACACAAAATAATACACCTAGATATAAATAACCTGACAAGAGAACCATTGCAAATGATGACAGCAAAGTGATGGGCTAGTCTGTACAAAGTATTGATGAAGGTATTAGGGAGATGAGGAGAGAACAGGCACATGTACGACAAAAAGCATGAGGTAAGCACAAACTGCAGATTCAGCCCACAGCATGAAAACCGATTACGCAAAACAAAAAAGTGCAGACAAAGCACTTTATCAGCCATGTAACAAATACCTACTGTGAGTAAATCTTGAAGATATAGCAGGCATCTCAGCAACAAGCAATCTTTAACATTTTCAGCACTATGACAGTTGACATTGAAAGATACAAGGAGAGTTTGAAACTTATGGAAAGTCTGAAAGACAGATCGAACCTCTGAAGCTCGTCGCTTGCCAATATTCCAGGAATAATACTGTTCAGTAGAGGAGGCACAGAATGGATGGGAGTCTTCAGCTGAAAGTATGATTGAAAAAGTTTAGGATACCATACACATTTGGTTTTAATAAACCAAACATAGAAACATGCTGTCATTGTACTGAAGACTGACTTACTTTTATTTGGTACAATGAGAGGAAACTTTTTCACTACTGCAGTCAGAAGCTGCATCATGGTCTCAATGTGCTCAGTACTATAAAAGATAAATACAATCAAATGTCATAAACTAGCTGTACATTGTGACTAAGATAGAAAACCAAAAAAAAGCTTACTCAATGAGGTTGTGTGGCGTATCAAGCCCTTGCTCTTGTTTGACGGCTGTTGAAGGTGAAGTGATGGACATTTGTAGAGAAGAGGTGACAGGTGTTGATGGACCAGCAGAGCCTGAGCCAGGTTCAGTTTTTACTGCAAAAACAAATGAGACATATGTAAGAGATGAAAATTATACTTCAAGTCTGAAAAGTTATTTACGGTATGAGTTTATTATATCATAATTTGAGTAAACAAAATGAGTACCAGAGTTTTCTAGTGTAAATAGCATTTTATAATACAAAAGCTGATGCAAGTCAAGGTGGAGTAGGGATTAGCCCCTCTCACCTTGTGCCAGAGGCAGGGCAAGGGAGGGGGGCAACTGGCTGCCAGGGCTTTGGGAGGCTCCCGCTGCTGAAGAGGAGGAAGAAGGGGGAGAAGAACTGGACACTGGGCCTTTATATAGTACTAAATGCACATAGGAAACACACACAAAGTACACGATGGATCAATTCCCTGTCAATTACACAGTTAAAAAACTGTATGAGCAGAACAATAAGGAAACTTAGGGTGTGCACACACTAACCCAATCTAACTCCACCCAAGCACAGAAAGCCTCTAAAGCGCAGTATGTTTGTCCAGTGTGAGAGCAAAGTATCACTGTCCGGGCGTGGCACACTTTAGGCACAGTTGGAGGAGGTGGGCCAAAACACACGGCACGGTTGCTCATGCATGTACACATGAATAACAGTCACCTCATAGGCCCTGTCATGTGTACTGATGTTACTAATGAGAAAAACATTGATAAACTCCACTCAGAACAACACCACTGATGATCCACGCTTACCTTGGATAAACTCTACACTGTTCTTAAACCCAAAACCCGACAGAGGACAGGATATCACAAGCAGTACTCATATCTGCCTCTTCACATTAGAGATATTTCACTAAACAAACAATGCTTTACAGTGCCGTCACCAGCCCATGGCTCAGTTTGTTTGGATAGGGGTGAGTGCGGACCAAAGAGGGAGACAGACAACTGACTCCCCAATTGAGCCTGAGCATGGCACAATGGGTCTGACCTAGTGTGAGTGCACCCTTATTTCACTCTTTCTATCCACTTAGATGCAGGACATGATATTTTTGATCTGTGATTTGAGTATACTTTCCTCAAAATGCTTGATTTATACTAGTATATACACATACAACTCATTAGGCTAATGATTGAACACTACTCATTTACCTTTGCCTACAGGCATGAGTAACGTCTGAAGTCCTCCTGAACCTGAGCCCACCCCCAGCTGCTTGAGCTGGTTGGCTGGGATAGTCAGCACTGTTGGTTGGGAGCCAGAACCACTAGCATGAATCTTCAACATGCCTAAACAAAGCAGAACAGATTCATGTTAGCATCAGTGACTTTATGAAATAAAATTCATGACTTTTCTTGCACCTGAGAGAGTAGCAGTAGTTTTCACTGGCCCTGCTGCTGGCCCACTCAGTAATGAGGCTGCAGTGATGAGTGACGCACTGTTGCTTTTGGGCACACTGACCACTGTCCCTGTCCCACTGTTCTTGCTCCCAACAGGCGTATTGGTTGTGCCTTTAGCGGCTACTCCTACAGTGGCTGAACCAGTCGCACTCTTAGCTCCAGTGTTAGTGCTTCCTTTGACCAATGTGGTCACCGCTGCCTTTGATAAGCTCCCCCCGGCTGCAGTGCTGGCATTTTTAGCTGCACTGATTACTGCTGCTTGGTTTGCTGCCATCAGGAGCGAGTGCTGATGCGGCGTAGCCTTTCCACCATCAGATGCCTGCTCACATGAAATAGAAAAACCTTAACAAAATGCACCGGTAATGTTTCATTATATATAAGATATCATCAACTAAAAAGAAACTATGTCCCACAGGACTACAGCCATACCATACTCTATACAGTTGAACAACAACTCACCCTTATGCAACACAGATAACCATATATTGTATAATGTGTTGTTTCATTTGTACTTCCTTACCCTTAATTATTTTTACTAGCACCTAGTATATACATCTGTATATTTAAAAAAATATTTGATTCATCTTTTCCTACTTTAATTATTTCCAATTTTATTACTATTTATTTTGCTCTTTGTTATTATATTATAATTTGTGAGCTACGGTGTCCAAATGATTTCCCTTCAGTTGATCACAAATGAAACTGGACTAAAATATTTTTACCGTAATTTGTGATGATTTGAAACTTGCCTGCTGTTGGCTGATTGCTGATGCTGTGCTGGAGCTGGGAGTGGTACTGGCAGCTGTAATGACTCCTCCAGTCATCCGCAAAGTGGTTGTTCCTGGTTTAGACAAATGGCCTGCTGCTGCTGAAACTGTCTTCACTGACCCATCAGAAAGCTTCACCTGAGTGGCTTGAGAGCCGCCAACCACCTGCCAACAATAGAAAAAATACATGTGAAAATTATGAAAACCAATTTTAGACATTTTGTACGTTGTATTTGCAGTCAGACCTGAGCCAAAATGGCAGCTTTCTGTCCAGCTGTGACTCGGATGGCCTGTGGAGAACCACTCGGTGAAGATGAAGCTGAATGACCTGCTGAACCAGAGCCTCCAGCCTGTTTTGAGCTTTGTGACGGCTGGCCAACCAGAAATGTGCCCTAGGTATAAGCACAAACATGTTTTACAAAAAAACACAAAGAAATTGTATTTGTGCAGCAAGATCTACTCCCTCTTTCTTTTAACTGCAAATATGAGACTGATTAAGGGCAATTACATGATCTATCACATGTCAAGCTGCATGCTATTAAAATATGTACATTATAGAAAATTACATTACATTCCCTAATAGCCATAAAAGATAGCAGATCTCAATTTGAATACAAGAGCAATGCTGCTTATTGAACAGCTGTAAATAAATAAATAGCAGAATGTGATGCAAATACCAAAGAAAGAAAAAAGTGAGAAAGAAAGTGGTTCAGTTAACTTTTTCAAATCACACAGGTCATAATAAAGTGTGCAAATCTCACCTGTGGGGTCTGTTTAAGGATGTATGATGTGTAGGAGAGGTTGGATGGCAGACTAGTAGAAGTAGAAGAGGAACTCTGTGTGCCCCCAGAGCCGGCGGTCGAGCTGCTTTGAAACTGCTGACCTACACAACAGAAAGACACAAGATTCCATTTCCCAATATATCTTTTTACTTTATTAACAATTCCTTCATAAGTATTCACTGACATGCCAACTGTACATGTGATTATAGACTCAGCATATTTATATTTTGTATTATTAATATAAATTTTGTATAATAAAATAAAAGAATAAAAGCACATGAGTTTAAGTATCTCACCTGCACTGGAAGCACGCAGAATAGCTCCTTGTGGGATGAGAAGCAACTTGCCTTTTCCTGAGGGATTTTTGCTGTTGGTGGTGAGGTAAAGCTTGGTGCCAGGAGGAAGGTTTGCCAGATTTGCCAGATTGTTGGCAGGTAACTGAAGAGTGGCCATAACTAAAACAGGCAAATATGAAAAGGTTATTACAAAGTAATTGTTGTGCTTTATAAATATACAGTTGTGCAAGTCCCTGACCTCCACTTTTACCACTTCCAGTTGCTTTGGCACCAGCCTGCTGACCGGAGAGTCCTGCTGACCCACTGACAATGGCCTTGGCAACACCTTGGGCCAAAACCTGCTTCCCACCAATCACTTTGGAGGCTGGGGAGCTTCCTTTAGTTACCAGAAGCTGTCCACTGCTGATAGCCACCTGTTTGACGGCAGACTGTAGAGTGGAGCTTACAGGGATTCCCATCATCTAAAAAAACATTATCATGCCATATAAAAATGAATATATTCATGGAGACGGTCGGTAGGTGGTATTACTAGGGCTTGTACAGCATATCACAATCAAAATCACAATCCAAATAGCAAAGGCTGCAATTATTAAGAAAGAGCAAAATATCCAGTCTAGTTTCTCAGGTCAGATGTTAATGCTCCTGGAGTTGTTTGCAATATGAACTCTGAACAGAATCCTACTTTTTAAGACATATATATCACAAATGTACTCACAATTGCAATACTTGTGAGAAAAATGCCCAAAAAAAGGATAAAACTGTGCAGCCCTAGTTGTGTAATGTGTGTAATGTAAAACTAATAGCTGAATTGTCAGACCTTGCCAGTGGTTGACCCTCCTGACTGTTTCTGCGCTGACATTGATATCATGTGACCTCCTTTCACAGCCACAAGCTGGTGTGCTGCTGGAGCGGGGGACTGCTGCTGCGGGCTGGTTGCCGTGGAGACCATCTGCTGCTGCTGCATGGAGACTTCCCCGGGCTCCTGCTTTATGATGACCTGCACATGAACACAAGGAGTTAAAAGAGGTTTAAATTCTGTGCAAATGCATTAATGATAAACGCATAACCCCAAGTGCATTTCGAAATAAGGAAAGATCCAACATGTTTCAGCAAGATAAGATCAGAGAGGAGGCTGTAAAACTGAATTTTTAAAGCATATTTACAGTTTCCTCTACTTCCAATGAGACTAGTCCAATTTTTACAAACTTAAATAAAAATCACCAGGTGTCGGATAATTGTTTGGAATGTAATATTAGTATACGTCTTGGTTTGGTATGAATAAAAAGATGGACAAGATGGCAGCAAAATGAAGTTGTGTCAGAAAGTGAACTGAGAACTGTGTCTGTCTGAAGCCTCCCTTTCCCTTCATATAAACAGAAGGTTGCCCTATTTAAATGCACTGCCAATGCACCAGCACATGAGCTAAAAATGTCAGTGTCAGATCTATTAATACCTTCCTTTCTCAAAGATGAAAAGGACAACTAGCCCTGATACAAAAGGCTCTGGGCGTCTTCATTAGGGTTGATCTCACCTTTACTCCTGATGACAGTAAGGTGCCAGTGTGAACTTTGGGTCCAGGAGATCGAGTTCCCTGAGTAACTGATTTGGACGAAGGACTTCCTGTGGAGGCTGTGGACAGACAAAATATCTCAAAAATATTTGCTCTCCAACAGGTCATGGGGAATTTCTGAGCATTTAGTGGATTGAAGGGGATTACTCTCAATAGCACTTGAAAAAAAAATAAATAAAAATACTGTACAGTTCAAAGATGATGTTCAGTGAATCAGCTACAACACCCACAACAATCCCATCCAGCTTCATGAAATGCACTTTTAAGCACTCTCATCTCTGGTGCTGTGCATAGATGTGTGGGAGGGACTGAGTGGGCAAAATATGAGCAATAAAAAGAAAGGTGCTACTAGAAAATAACGTAAAAACAGAACCCTGGATTGACTGATTGTTACTGATGCTTCCTTCTTATGTAAAGGAGCAAAACATTGAGAAAGATAAGCACTGTCATTCTTGTTCTTATTGAAATCTGCTTTTAAAAAAAAAGTAAGAGCTCAGTTGTCATAGTAACTTTCTATTCACTTAAGTGGTCTTGTTTTGATGTAAAAGTTGAATAATGTCCATGGACATTAAAAATGGAAAATAAGAGTGAGTTAAAATGTGTGTTTGATGGAGATATTTTGTATGAAGAAAAACAGATTAATAAACAACTGCTCTGTACCTGTAAGCACTGCAGATGATGATGTAATGCCAGCCAACTGGCCTGGTTTGTCAACAATAGCGTAAGGATTGTTGGGCAGGGAGGAGGAGCTCTGCTTACTGTGGACAGGAGTGGATGCTGTTGGTGTACGAGGTAGTGGTGAGTGGCTTGGAGTAGAGATTGGGGAACCTAAAGGAGAAAATGGATTTTCAACCTCTGTGCACAGTTGTTAAATCACTCATATATTAATCACTGTTGTAATAATCTACACTTACCTGAAACTATTTTACAACTCATTGTGATTGGTTGAAATAACTTTCCTGGGGATTCAGCAGGGCTGGGTGGCTGTCCCTGAGGGACAATTTTACAGCTTGTTGTGATTGGTTGAAAGGCAGAAGCACACTGGGAACCCAGAGAGACCCTCTCACTGGTTTTGGGTCGGGTTGGTGTGCGTTCTCCAGCAGCAAGATTAAAACCTAAATAAAAATGACATTTGTTACAATGTTTTAAACACATCTATCATGAACCATGCAGTACATCAGGTAAACTGTATCACACAATCCACACAGAAAAACTTAAAGCGAGATTTTCTGTACCTTTCTCTCCAGTGGCTTCATGTGAGATGGGGGAGCTTGAGGGTCCATACGTTGGGGTCAGGGAGGTTCCAGAGATGGGGCTGGATGCCCTAGGAGTCTTCTTGGATGATGAAGGCTGAGGGATAAAGTCATCCCCAAGAGAGTCCCTATGAAGCTCCACATCAACCACCTGCATGAAGCACAGAATAAAATAAATAAAGCAGGAACGAATGCAAAGAATGGGTCTTCAGATTGACAACCTACAGTTTCTGCTCCTAAAGTCTGAAGACCAGTATATGTTCGATCCAACTGTAGAATAGAAAAACGAGCTGTGTCAATCATATGAATAAGTGTAGCCCATTCATTTATTTGTCAACATGTGTAATTCTTATATGGTTTATTAAAAAATTACCTTTAATTGGTGTATGATGTCAATACGTTTGTTACGAGGATCTTTGAAATGAATCTGGATCCTCACAGGAAATTCACCCCAGCCCCGACGTGTCAAATGAAATGGAGGTTCACTATAAAGAGACACAATAAATGCAATAAATGTAGTTTTAGATTTAGACTGAGAAGTGTACAATGGATGCATAGTTCAGAATAATTCACATTTTCTAATCAAGACATTAGTAACCATTTCTCACATCACTACTCTCACTTTTTGCATGTATGTGGCCATGAGCATGAGAAAATATAGAAATGACAACTTATTTTAAAAGGCGACAAAAGGGTTTAGTTACAAAAAGACCGGGTCCTGCTTTCCTTGTCAGTTAAAATGTTCAGGAGGTACCAGCTCAACACTTCTTTCTTAACTTTAATTATTATCTAAATGCTTTGGTTTGTTTTAATGTACAAGCCCCGACACACTTCACTAAGAAACTGAGGACTAGGGCCACAGTTGTTTTACCTGCTCTAGGCATGTTACACTTTATTAGTATATGCATTTGACCCATCCTTCCATGCTGCTGGGACAACCCGTCAGGAGCAGTGGCAGTACAGACCCACGCCCAGGTACCCATCTCCGAGATCTTGTTCTGTCAGTCAGTCAGAACTACCTTAGCTGGAGGAGTTGACCTACTGTGCATGTTTTGGGTTGTTGGGAGAAACTGGAGTCCCTGGAGGAAACCCACCCAGACAAGGGAAGAACATGAAAACACCACACAGAAAGCGGGATTCAAACCCAAAACCTTCTTCCTGTGAAGCAGAGTGCTAGCCACAGGTACTTTTCCATTCAAACTAGGGTCGTTCCTCTGACTGATTGCGGGAAGTTCTTACTACATTTGTGTACTAAAAGCCCTACAGTGCCTTACATACTCTTTGCCACACAACTGTTAACTTCTTGACTGACTCATTATTTAGAGTAAATGTGTTAGAACATATCCAAAAGAGGGCAGCATTGACCTTTATGGCTGTGGTGTTGTTGTTTTCAGCTAAAAGTCTGGAAAGTTCTACCCAGTGTTGCTTAACTGAATACCTTTGAATCTCTGACAACATCCATATAGCATGAACAGTCATGCTTAAAAAAGAGGTGGAGCACACTACTGCCATAGGAATAGTAAACATGTCTATTAATAAAATGGTCATAAAGAGCATAATGGGTTTGTTTGTATCTTAGACAAAATGTAGAAATGATCAAACCTGACTTCCACAAGGTCATTGGGCTTGTAACTAGGATGAAGGAAGAACCAGACTTTCTTCACAAAATGGTCAATACTAGGTTCTCTTCTGGAGCCTCTGACATACACCATCCACTTATGTGTCGACTGGTCATTTTCCTCTCTCTTATCTGGAGGAATGTACCTGAAATCAAAAAAATTATTAACACGGTCCAAATCATCATACCGATCATATTGGTTAAGTTTTGTTGCCAGTTTATTCTGTTATTTTCCCCAGTTAAAAAACATGACACACATGACATACAGGTACATGCGTGTTTCAAATTTCCAAGAATACTGCCCTAAAGCCCACAAGTAAATTTCCCAGTAAAACATGTTTGGCAACCAAGGGTCTCAACGTACTAGACATCCAAATTCCCCCAAGCATCAAGACAAACTACAGATCAAAAACACATATGAAGAAACATGTATCAAGTCTGAACTTGAACTTAATTTATGTGTGAGCTCATCAGGGAACACACACAGAAAAGAATCACATGAAAACCTGTATGAAATCCTATACCTACATATTATATTGTGTCTAGTCTGCGCTAAGAGACTTTGCTATGGAGATATCAGCTTTACATGATTCTGAAGTAATTTTAAAGTTTACTTACTTTGATACATTCCCTACTACAATGGTCTTTTTCACATAAAGTCTAGAAGCCTCATCTGTAGTATGATATGTCACTCTTGGTTCAGCACCAATACACGAAGGCACTCCAAAAGTATCCTACCAAAAATATAATGAATTATGCAATCATAAAAAATACCATCAAACTCAATGTTGTGCTTGAAGGATTTCCTAACCTTGCCAGTGTTTCGTCCAGGTCTACGCTCCTGCCGGTTGCCGTCATCTTTCCAGGCAACATCTACATCCTTCTCACCACCATCTCCTTGCTGAGAGAGGGACTCTGACTCAGACTGGCCCAAAGAAGGAGTCTCTGAGTCTTGGTTAAGAGGAGATGAGGACCTGGATGGTGATTCTAAGAACTTTTTGACAGCTGGATGATTCAGCACGGCAGGGTCACTCTTTGTGGTTTGCTGTGACACAGAAGAAATGCCTGCATGTATTACACTGTACATGCTTGATAGGGAATTACATTTGCAAAACACTTACTTCAGGGTTCTTGGATAGACCAGCACTTGCATAGTAGTTTGCCACTATGCATGCTCTTAGCTTGTCCATCATCCTCCTAGCTTCATGAAGACGCTGCAAAGCAATACAGTTAGAGCTAAAATGTTATCTAGTATGTAAGTCGTTTATTTAAAAAAATACAGACAAACTGAAAACATATGGCCATTGAGGAGTGTGATATGCTCACCTGGTTTATCACCTCAATTTCATGCTCTTTGTTTTTCATCTCCATGGAAAACTGTTCCCTAATGATGTTTTCAATCTTTAGTACTGTTGCTTCCCGAGCTGTCAGTGATGCATGAAGTTATTTTTGGAGACGTCGTTATTATGAATTTGTTAATGCATGCCCTGGGTGGGGGCAAACAATCACTTACCATTATGTTCATCTGCTTTGTTTCTCTTATTGTTCTGGACAAGGGAAACATCCTCGTAATCTGGATCATTGCCTTCAATTTTCCTTTTAACTCCTGACATGGTTGCCTGGTTAAATAAAGGCGTATATGTGTATTACAAGTCATACTATCTCAACACAGCTGTGTCCATGCACACCCAGCAGTAATAACATGAACATAGAATCAAGAGGGATACTGCTGCTAAACCATAATAAATAAACAAGCATTTTTTCGACCTATCTACTGTGGCGTGCAAACCAAAACATGCACTTCACAGTTATTTCACAGTCCCACGCCTGAGCTCTATCGATTACATTATACACTTATAACACTTTAGTCAAATCGGTTTACAATAATGCACAAGGGTTGAGTTATTATGAACACACCGCTAACGTGGTGTTGCTCTAAGCTAGCATGGGCTAATGTTAGCACACAGCACAGCATTTTTACAGTTTATTGTTGTATTATACAGTCATACTCACGGTGTGTGTCTCCACTTGGAGCAGCGCTGTTTCACTATAACTGTGTTTTAATTGACCAGGAGCTCACTGTAGACGCTGTACAGTAAAATCTTATAAAGTCATAATGCTAACTCTCCAGTGGTATCTAGCTAGCTAAACCGTTCAGTACAATCACCACTAGGGGCCACTATTCTACAGAGTTGTACCATGGATGTATTAAAATAATGAGTTGTAGCACAGACTAAGCTGCAGCCAGGGCCACAGAAAACTAATGAACATGTCCCATGTGTTTATACCAGGAATGTAATGTCTGTGTCAGTGTCATAACGAGCAAATACATGACTCCAGTCTTCTTTTGTGTGTGAATCATTTCAGACGAATGATCAGAATCATACACCATCTGTGGAATATTACCACAAATGATAAATTGTATCTTGACAAGGTTTTGTGAATGTCTTCATGGCACCAACTATTGCTCCATGTAACAAATACCATGCTTGTTTTACACAATGCCTCATAAACCATCAGAGACAGTGTAATGAAATGTTTCTCAAACCAATAGTTTGTGGTTCAGAGGGTATTTGTTCTTTTGTTGTCTCTGTCTCTTTCCATAGGCTAAACTAATTCCTAAACTAGTATTGTTCCTATAAGGCCACTGTGGCCGTACACGGCCATTACCAAATACTGAGAAGGTTCAGCCAATGAGACAAAAGTAAACTGGTTTAGAAAACTTTATTTTCAATACACACTGATGCATGATCCAAAAGTTTGTCGTGTTCACTTTTGTACATAGCATCCAAGGTCATATGAAACAATGAAAATCCCCCAAAAACAAAACAAACAAAAAAACAACATATATATTTTGAACAAATTAATGAAAAGTAAATTGATTTGATTATTGTTAATTAAGGCACACAAGAAAACTTAATGTTAAAGGCCCAAACATTTTTTGATGTAAGCACAGATCGTGTCATAGTACAGAATCAATCAATTATACTTTGGCTTAATTTATTTTTATATAATTATATTTTTTGCATATAAATCACATTGTCATGTTTTTAGGCATGCTCCTTATTTTGGGTTTGAAAATCTGTCACATACAATTCCAAACTCACCACAACAAGCAAACGAAATATAATAAAAAACAATTAAATTGGTACAAAACAAGGAGTACTGTAGACTATGAGAGCCTCTATGATTATAACAAAAACAACAAAATAACACGTCCTTTCAGTGAGTTATACATGTGTGCAGAGCGCACACGCATACACAGACTTGAACTGTCTAATCATTACCCCATTTCCTTCTATGAAGCTCTACATCATGCCACCACATTTTGCATGCCGGCTGGATAAAACCACAAATTTATAAAGCAATGGATTTTGAAGATGCTTGTTGACTGTCAACTGCTCAGGGAAGCTATGCTCATTACATAGGTTTTGATGTTGTGTTTCTAAACTGATAGACTTTGGACCAATAAAGAAACTTTATGTCATACAAGCCTGTATGACAATCACATCCTGGCCAAGTGCACCCAGCTTTAGAGGTTGTGGTTGAAATACCAGTATACCACAGCACAACGGCCAAAACAAGATGAGGCGGCAGGTCCTGTTTTACTCAAAATAAGGCATTACTGATACAGTAAAACACAATACAAAGAAAATTAAATAACTGCCACACTATTAAACATTTAACATGATTGTGTCAAAGTGCACAACTGGGGCTCTCACAGAAAGACACAAATATTAAAAAGGAAGTACACTTTAAGTATAGGCAATGTAAAAAAAAAAAAAATCATAATCATATATGTTCACAGCAATATCTCTAATCTAGCAACACCGCAAAAAGGTGACTTTTACTGACCATGAGCCATCTATAAAGCCTTTCAGTTGAGTTGTTGTTTGCATCTGGAGTGAGGTATAAATCACATCACTGTTAGCTGACAAGTAAACATGCAATCCAACATGTACAACTGGAGGTATCAGCGGTTGCCCCGGGTTACATCTTTAAGGATGACCGGTGCCAGCATCAGAGGAAACTGTTTACAGCTACGTATATCACCATGCTGTTAACAGTGCAGTCATGCCACGGCTATAACCAAACTCATCCACTCCAACAAGTCACAAAAGTCACAAACATCCACCAAATCAATTCAAACATGTACACACATTTTTCAGAGCAGTCTTTGGGTTTTGATCTGCCACGGCCTATGAACTACCAAACAACCCGCAATACCATACACCAACACAATTACACTGATATATAAAACAGGCATACTTACTAATTCTACTTTCAGTTAAAATACAAAAACATTCAATTATACAAAATATAACTTAAAAATGAAAGAGAAAACATGTTATAATACCAATAATGATAACGTATAAAAAATAAAAATCATCGGAGATACAGCATAAACAGTCAATGTCAAACTGTATGGGAAGTGTAACGGGATGACACAGATAGTAGAACTGATTTTAATTTACAGACTGCCTACCACAAGCTTTGGTCATTATGAGTTGATTTTCAAAATTTGATGACATAAACCCAATCCGATGTAATCCAGTAACTTTATTTTAACGGGTTATGGTTGTTCTACTGCCTAATGATAGGATATATTTTGTTAGAATACCTGATCACAGTCATTTACAGTAATTATTGTTTTTTGGGAACCACTTTATAACAACTACACTTTAATAAGCCTTAAGAGAGCATGAACAAAGACTGAATTCATAATGAACAAATAGTTTATTAAGAATGATTCAAGCTTAGTCACTACTTAATTAATGGATTAGGTTTAGGACTCAGGGTCTTAAAGGGATAGTATAAAAGTTTTAGATTTTGAATATGACCAAAAGGTTCCCAAATATGACATAAACATGCTCAAACACATAAGTCTCTCATTCAGGTTGCTGCAGCCAATCATTAATCAGTGCTAGTGCAGCTTCTGCAGCTCAGTGAGTGAATTCTGGAGGTTCTTTACATGGCCTTTCTGTTTGCTAAGAATGAGGAAAACTATCTCTTACGTATATGTTCTCTGTATGGAGGTTAAGGCACTAGAGATGTGGGTTCAGTTGTGATTAAAACAGCAAGAGCACAGGCTACATACAGTGTGCTTAAGTAATTGCTTAGCCTGAATCATACTTAATAAAGTATTTGTTCAAGTTTAGTTATCATAAAGTGTTACCAGTTGTTTTATCAGTTGTTTGTTACTTATCAATCTTGTGCAGTTACACATCCAAAGTCATAAGTTAGTAAGATTATTGTCCTGAACCACTGAGGATAAAAGAGTACGATTCTACAGCACATCTTTCAGTACTGCTACATGATGCTGTATGAACGCATATGATCCCAGTGGTTCTGGTTAGTGTGTGCTTTTGAGTGAGAGCATGTGCTTGTTTAGGTCTGATCTTCAGCTATGGCTTGTGGTACTTCTCATTGTACCGGTGTATGGTTACACAGCCATGGTACGAGATGGGCCGGGGCATGGCTGCCACTCCTGTGATGATACCTGTTGAAGGGTCATAGCACAAAATGGTGTCTGTTGCTTCACCATTTTCCTCCCTGCCTCCGAGGATAAAGATCTTGCCATTACACACAGACATGCCACAGCTCTCCTGTAATGAAAAGAAATAAAATTTAGCAACATGTAACAGCTATTTCCTTGGTTACTCTGGTTATTTGATTATTACCAGTTTGTTGAAGGTGTGAACTACATGCATCCAGTAATCCTCTTTAGGATCATAGCAGAAAATGGACTTGGTCAAGCCCCCAGACACGTAGATGACGTTGTTCAAAGAGACTGCTGAGATGCAGCGCTTGGCGATTGGAATGTTAGCTCGTAGCAGCCATGTGTTAGACTCCGGATCATAGCATTGGACCTGTAACATTCATATTTGATAGTTAATGGAAAAGTTGCACATATCAAAGAATATTTTTAAAAATCCTTCAAGTTTTTCTGAACTGATTACATGACTATACAGAGCATTTGGTGACACAATGGCAGAGTATCTGTGTTACTAGTGACTTATCGCATGACAGATACAGCTTTAGAAATGACACCTGATCTTGATATGAGACTTTGTGCCTGGAAAAAAACAAACAGCAGTGGCTTCTGTGGAGGATAAAAGAGAAACTGCCATCTTTCATTTCCTGTTTCTATTAACACACGTTAATCAAAATGTGATTGTTTCCACATTAAGTGAGAGTTTTCAGTTTGTCAAAGCTATAGATTTATTTGAGACGGATGAGAGAAAAAGAATAGGATGCATTTATTGCAAAACCAACTGTAACTGCCAGGGAACAATTATCAGATCAACTGTCACTATGATGTGAACAATAAACCAGACTTTTAAACAGGTTTCTCCAGACAAAATGTTGTTTAATTGTTATTTGAGAATAAAACTCATCCACTTAGCTGTGCTTTTGTATTTAACTAAACATATATAGTTTTGTGCTGTCAGGCAAGACACTTCCTTGTCTTACCTTATCTGAGCAGGTGTTGTCATCAGGCCCTCCTCCGATCACGTAGAGCTTCCCTGCACAGCTGGCCACAGCTGGAGAGCTGACGGCCTCCTTCATGGGAGCCACTTCAGTCCAGCGGTTGGAGAACGAGTCATAGCACTCCACACTGCTTAGGCGGCTCTGGCCGTCATAGCCCCCCACAGCATACACCTGTTTAGATACACACACAGGCTGGAGTTTCATCCTTTTTGGGAACTGGGGTCTGATCCTAACCTCAACAAGAGTTGCCACTTGCTTAATCTCAAACTATACCCTAACCTTAGCATTAACTCTTATCATATTGTCAGTCCAACAGAGTCTCTACAGTATGACCAATATTCACAATAGTGCAGGGAAATATCTGCACATGTCATGGACAAAACAAGCGTCACAGCAAACACTCATGAGTCACCTGTTTGTCTTTCAGCTTTACAGTTCATAACTATGAATACTTTTACGTCAGGCAAATAGAACCAGTCTATCAGGTAACAGCAAACAGAGGCCTGCCACTGCGCCAAGCCATTAGAAAACACTCAACTGTAAGCAGGTGCTGTAATGTTGGACACTGGATTTTGTATGTAAAAAAGCTAAAAGTAAAATGTATAAACTGAACTGCTATGTATTGAATTAATGAAGAACAAGACCACTATTTACTTTGCCCGATACAAGGGAAAACCCTAAGTCTGTTCCTATTGCTTCACAAAATGCAGAAGTATAACAGAGGGAGATCGAGAGAGGGGACAAGAACAAAGGAAACAATTCAGGAAGTAAATGGGCCATTTGCATGCAGCACTCACTCAGCGGCGGTTAGATCATTATCAAATAAAAGTATTGTCATTAGCCAGATCGCAATCAAGAGGAGCTAAAGGATGGTATAAGTTAAAGTTCTAACTACTATACAGTTCTGTTGATATACAAGTCTTTAAATATATAGTCCACAATGGTAGTAGAACCAGTGTGTGGTATGTGGCTGTAACATAAAGGCTGCACCATGATTCATGGCTATAAAGACACGCACTTGGTGTACTGTCACTGTCTGTTTTATGACTTTAAACACTCACTAAACCTAAATGGTTAACCATATCTATGTCCTACAACCACCCTGAGAAAAAGTAAACAAACTCAAACTATTAAGTTTGAGGTTTTTTTTATATTGGAGAGTGAAAAGAATACAAAATGTTTTGAGATAGATGAGATTGGCTGTCACCAGGCACTGTCATAACAGAGGAAAACAACAGCTGACCTAGTTTAGCTGAGCTCATTCAAAACAACACTAGTTCAGAAGATGTAACTGTTCCAAAAGACCACATTGTGCTGATTGTGTGACTTAAAACCTTGTAAAAACAAAGCAATGTAGTTAATAGATATTATTACAATGTACTAGTGTTCATCATCAGTAGAAGGTAACAGCCATGTCTTAGCACAAAGGCACAAGGCTCAGCGTGGTTATTATGCAACACTTTTGAGTAAAAAAAAAGGTAATTATAGGTTAGAGTGAAAATGACTATGTTCAGGTAAAGAAGCGTTGATTTCTTAAGAAATGTCTGTGAGATCTGACTTGTTTTGTTTCTAAATCAAAGACCAAATCCTTGTTTAAAGATACATACTCCACAGCATGGACATTATAAGAAAAAGATTTAAAAAACTTTTAGCAATTGAAACAAAAGTAAATCTTGTCTTAACCTTACTAGACAGAGTCTCTTGACCCGTGTCGACCATGTAGATTTCAAAACCCAAACGAGAAAAAAAGGATAATCACATGTGTGGGACAGACACAGGAAGTGGATGCGCACTAGGGCCTCTCTGGGAATAAGTGTTTTCCAAGAAGTGCATGCATACTTGCTCACAGCACCAAGGCTTCAGTGTTGAGGGAAATGCCTGTGGATATAGTTTGACCAGTACAGACTTATGTTGGCTTGTTGTGCGCAGACAAGAAGAACTCTTTCAACTATGCAAAACATAATTACATCTCAACCAGTGAGCTGCAGGCTGCTGGAAGTATGTCCTCTGTGTGCCATAGGTTTGTGTACACAGGCATGCTCTTAAAGCATAGGGCAGCTCCACATCTGTTTATGGGCTGCCTGTTACCTGACATGTAATTACAGCTCAGCAAAGGCTCACGAAATCTCTCTCTTGGCTATTATCAGCCCTCAGCACCATCATGTCTTCAATCCTCATGTTCAAAACCAAAAGCCTGGGGCCACTTTATGTGAGCTATGTCTGTTATTCTAATTATACATGTTCACAAGTATGACAGTGTATTTGTGTAAAATAGTACTATAACGTAGTATGCGATTACTACATAGTGTAAAAATGCAGTAAAACACTCATGCATTCATCTTCCAGTGCCTATAAGAATGCTCACCTGGCCCAAGCAAACTGCAAATAAGTAAAGCCTATGCATAATGACCCTCCTCCTGCTTTACTGATTACAATATCTGACTGACATATGAGGAGATATCAGCTTAAATAACTGAAATCTAGTTCAATACACCAAGGCAATTTTTGGTATTTTCCAAGTGTATATTCTATGTCCATAGTCTAAATGTAAATTAAGACTGGGATTTTCTTTTCACCATATCTGAGACTTCAAAGAGTCCTGCTTGTCTCTCCGTGAAAGGATCCAGACAGATCAATGTGAAATATGTAAATTGTATGATACATTTCAGGGGATGAATAAAAATTTATTTTTTCTTGAATTCAAGAGAGTGAGTTTTAAAGGTAATAATGATAAGATAAGATATGCCTTTATTAGTCCCACAGTGGGGAAATTCCAGTATTGCACCGCACAGTTAAAAGGTGCTCAAGTTCTAAAGGTCATAGTTGCATTCATGACGTATCTATCAAACCATTTTTAGCAGTTAGGCCACACACACAGAACTTCAAAGATGTAAATACAAGTACAAACCTTGCCCAGGAGAACCCCCATCTTGTGTCTCCAGCGACCTTTGTTTAGTGAAGCCACTCGGATCCAAAGGTTGAGCTGTGAGTTGTACATCCACACATCTCTGCTGTTTATGCGCCCACCTGGAAATACCAAAAGTAACAACATGAAATTATACAAGGCTACAATTTAAATAATAAGACCACTAAATTTTAAACATTTGTATGAAATGGAACATGCTTCTTTTTATCATTCGTAACTGTAACTAACTGACTCTTATCTGACTTTGACCTGGGGTTTATGAGGAGTTTACCTCAAATAAAAGGTTTGTCTTTACACATTAACAGAAACAAACAAGCATTTTGCAGGTCCTATGCTACAGTAAGTACTCTCAGAACTGAAAACGCTCTGTTCATCCAAGTGTAATCGTGAGGTGCCTTACCAGGGAGTGCTCTGGCGTGTTTTAAAGGACAACTTAAACAGACTTATTCTGATCATTTCAGTATTCTCAAATTGAATTACTCAATACAAATAATTTTCAGCTCCAATGTAACTAAACAAGCCTGGGCATGAGTCATCTCCTTAAGTCTAGCTCTATCCCTGAGGTAGGTTCAAACAAAAAACCACAACTATATATGTGTAAACAAATCACAGGTGCAATCCCCTTATCTCTTAGAATACAACTTTTGTGAAATTACTTGATGTGTTTTATACAGATAATTTTCAGTATTAATTTAAGTTAATTTAAGTACAATCTTCTGTTATGCTCCCTGTTATGCTTATTGAGGGCAGGATTACATGTAAAAACACATCAGGACACAGATAAGCCAGCAACAGTCAAGTACATATTTATTCACTACTGAACGAATTAATCTTTTTTTTTTTTGGAATGCCTGATGTTAATAACAATTTATCTGATTGTTGTAATCACTGTCTGAGAGTGAGCCAGACAGTCTGCTACCTTTAGGCTTTTTCTCGTAAAACTAAAAAGGTGACAGAAAAAAAGAGGCAGGCACAGAAGGCTGACTAAAGAGCATCATCTTAAAAAGTTTAGCACTGTATATTTTACAAAAAAGTTCAAATATGATGAGTATGTTACGGGTCTTGCCAAAATATTTGTATTATGTATACAGCATAGTCCTGTGCTGACCTGTACAGGACCTATGGTGAAGTACACGTGCTGAGACTTTTTACAGTGCATACCCATGTGACATATTTCATCTGAGATGGGGCCCCACTACAGCAGCTGTCCAGGAATTTACACCAGTGCTCAGAGCTGGGCTTAAATATGTGGAGTATGAGAACAAAGTGTACATAAAGAGTTAGAAAAGTGAGGAGAAAAAGCCATAAGCAAATATGACCACGTGTTTTTTGGCTGCAGGGTTAGTTACTTCAGAGCTGATGGATGTGTATGATACAGTTACAGAGAGTGGGGGAGGTGCAGTTTGTTGATTTTTCCAGGCACAGGAGAGATTGATAGCACACGTGAGGACTTGGCATAGTTAGCTCCTGAACAGTTCTGGCTGCAGGGAAGATTGTTCCCGTTTCTCAGCACTGACTTAACTGTTTTTCTCTTCCTTGTTTCTAATGGGGCTGTTTTGGTCAGGTTTGTCGTCTTGCAGGTTTAAACATGAACCATGCTAGGAGACACATTTATCCTGCTCCATTTCAAAACACTACAGAATTCCATGCCCAACTAATACTGGAGTATTCAAAATTAAGCAGCAGTTTGGCATCTAGAAGAAGTGATACTACACTTGAGTTTGTTACAAAAAAACTCAAATGAGTATTTACTATATACTATATTAAGTACAATAGTACTACAAAACAAAACAACAGAGAGAGGCAATGGCCCCGAATGCTGGCCAATAGAGAGAGAGAACACTGGTGCTGGCATAACGCCTCTCACAGGACTGAGCTCAGAGTGCATCCAGATGTTGTTCTCATATTTTCCTTCAAGTCCAACTGTGTGAGGCATTAAAAATAACACAAGGCAAACAGCCAGTATGGCCTTCCTGTCGGTCCGCAGGGAGATTACACAGCAGCTCTCCCTCAGTTTCTCTCTCTCTCTCTCACACACACACACACACACACACACACACGTGCATATGTGGAAGTGTACTTCTAACAGGACTTACCTGACACCAGAATGTCATTGCGCAGAGCACAGACTGCGTACTCAGACTTGGTGAACTCTGGCAGTTTGGCCAGTGACTTCCACTCTCCTGTGACCGGATCAAAGCACTCAGTGTAGGGCAGATTGAAGCCTCCCACCCTCTCACAGCCTCCAACCACAACTATCACCTCAGAGAACCCAGTCGACCTGAGGGAAATATCAAACAACAGATTTATTACAATTAATATGTTTATTATAATAGTCAATAATGCTGCTATTTATCATATGAGTATTTGTCAGTAGGTCTCGACAAATGGAACAAAGATATAAACAAGTTTTATGCCAACAACAAAGACTTGACAATACCTGTGCATGAACAGGTCAGTACAAGAATACTCACACTTATCAAGAACACAAAGTTCAGTTTGAAGTTTGTGAACAACAGTAGAAGTGGGATACACACAATACACAAGCCCATCAGTACAAAGGATGAACTAATCAAATTGTTTCCACAAATATAATGTGTCAACTTTACACTAGACTCTTATTTCAGTGTTTTTCAAGCCATGTGATATGTGGGTATATGAAGGACAGGAGAATCATTACAGTAGTACACCTTTGTGTCACTGAAATGTAAGGCCTGGAGCAATTTGTGCATAAAAAGCAGTGCAGGTGCAGAGAGAGAGGTATGAATCCAGTTCAGTCTGAGACAGCACTGAGCCTGAGGGTAACCAAAGCCAACCGGGTGGAATCTGATTGGCCTATTCATGAATGCATCTGCCTAGATACAGGGCACAATGCAACTGAAATACAAATCACCCGCCAATAATAACTGACACACACAACTGGTCCTGTTCAGCTTTCTTAACAAGCCTATCGCACGAGACAGCTGCACTTTTGTTTACTGTCTCACTGTTCACCATATGGCCCCTTTTGTATTTCCCAGTGAGCTAATATAGCTTTAGCCCTTAACCTTTAAAATATTAATCATAACTTGCTCTACTGACTTTATTTTAAATAAATTAGATAAAGGGCACTGGGTAAGTAGGTAAAATGTCATGACAAAAAGCAAGACTGAATTTCTTGATTGCGTCACATATTTTTTTCTTTTCTCTCTGTAGAAACATGCCTTGCCTTCGTCATTATTTCTGTTCAAAATAAGCTCACAGAGCGGGCAATGGTATGAGCATAACAACTCTGCCCGACATTTTATTTCTCTCTGTCAAAGAACAACAGACTAACAACGAGCCAAGTTATGAAATTAATAATTATATCTGATGAGTTATGCAATAAAGGCGGTCAAACAGCTTAATAACAACAAAGCATGTCTGTGTGTAACTATTTAAAAATTAAGAAATTAATTTGAAAAAAGCTTTTGACAACAAACAGTGACAGGCACTTTTTCCGTTACCTGCGTGGGCGGGTCCTTGGTGACATCATCTCATTTCCAAGCACATGGTAGCGCCTGGCTTCATGGAGAAGCTGGTAGCACTCTGGGGCATTCTGAATGATCTGGTCTCCCTCCACTGTCTGGACAAAGTAGTTTGGGTGCAGAAGTGGCAGGCGCACATGATGTAGCAGGTCCTTGAGCATGGGCCTCCTGTTTTCCGCACAGTGGTAGACCCAGCGCATCACTGCCTCAAACACAACCTCCTCCTTCCCAATGGACAGCTCATCACTGGCAATGTACTCCTCCAACTCTTCTTTGTGTAGATCTAGAAACTCCTCATGCTGAGCCACCTCGGAAAAATTGGCTAGGGCATAGATGCGGCAGCGGCTGGCAAGCTGTTTCAAGGAGTGGGCTTCTGCAAAACGCTGTATGCCCAGACAGTTGCACGGGTCCAGTTGGTCTTCAAGGAACTTGGCGCAAGCATCACGTAGAGTATAGATTTGGAAGAGGCTGGAGGTCTCAAAGAGGAACTGCACATTCTCAGTTGTGATCTTGGCGCGCCCTGTGTATACGTAGGTCAGAAATGAATCCATGGCTTCAGCCAGGATGCCATTAATCTCCACCAGCATCTCGCGGCTCTCACGGTGGTCATTGCAGAACATAGCTCTGAAATAGGAGGAGCAAGCAGACAGGACAGCGCGATGACAGGGAAATTCACGGCCCTGAACACTGATGACCACATCTGTGAACAGGCGGCAATCACGGAACTCATTGAACACCTGCAGGATGCCCTCAGAGTGGGATGCCCCAGAGCAGAAGTCCAGTACATCCTGACTGGATAAACTTTTGGAATCAACTTCAAACACCTAAAACACAGTATTAGGGTTATTCCACTGTAAGAACAGGAATACCACACAAACAAGGACCATCATAAAAAATTCTGACCTTGCGCTTGACAGCGGGAGAATCTCTGATCCCAGAGTCCTCTCTGTTCATTCGTCTGCCCAGAATCAACACCATGGCTGCCACGTTAAAAGTAGACCTTTCCTAGGCTGTATGAAAACCTGAAACATTTTAAACATAATTGATTAAATCCATCCATAATAATGAGCTAATAACAAACAAACATATGAAAAATATATAACAGTGATTGTGCAACTTTGGGTGAGGCAGTTAACAATAACTAGATAACACTTCCTCCAACTCATCAATGCTGCAGTTTTAGCCTGCAGCAAAATGAACCTTCTGACATAGAGGCACACACTCACAGAAGGTAGGAGAGGAGGGAAGCTGTTGAGCAATGGTTCAAATTCAAGGTACACGTCACACAGGTTTGTTTTGAAAGTGGGGGCAGGGTTCAGGCACAGTATTGTGGTTTGGTGTTAATGTCAAAGCTTTAATTTAGATTTCACTATCGCACTATTTATGTTTAGTAGACTATTCGTAAAGTTAAATAATAGAATGAAACATCAATGTATGTATTTCGTACAATATTTCTTTTGTTGTACTTTCTAATCTCTAAATTCTTTACCTAAACTAGTACAACTTTACTTTTATCGGAGTGATTAGTCTTTGTCTCCATAAAGCTATTTTTAAATCAGCTAGGGCAGAGGTAATCTTATCACGTGCCAAAGTTGACGGAAGCACCTCCTGCGACTAAACCTGACTTAGGACTGGTTTATCCACAGTGTTTATTTGAGGATGCAAGAGCCGGCTCTCAGCGGTATACGGTGCATCAAAGAACGGAACGCGCACGAGCTACTAATTAAGAGAAATAAGTTTTGGTTTTCATTTTCTTTTCATTTTTTTTTTTTTTTTTTTTTTACCACGGAGTATGGGGAATATGACGTCTCAAAAATAATAATCAATAAAATAATCTAAATCAATAAATAGTATCCAGTAAGTCTGTAGGTTTAGCGCCACTTGGGCAGGTGCGCACTGCGCAGTTTCATCACAGCGTCATATTTACTCATCTAAAAAACGACCACATTTTAGATAAACAAAACAACAACAAACATATTAATGCAACAACAATCCGATGCGGCATATACCAGTAACAAATGAAATAAATACATAAATAAATAGTATTTAACGCGAGGCCAGTGGAGATAAAAATAGACTCAGACAAAGGCGTCCCGCGTGGCGCTGGTCAACAAACACGCACGAGCCGCAAACTTACCACACATCAAACGTGTTAAATACAATAAAAACAAACATCTCAGGTGCTGTACAAACAGAAATATTACCCGGTGAGGACTTTTCCCCCTGATGGGCCTCTTTGGTCTTCAGAAAAAAAGAAAAAAAAAGTTGGAGGAAAAAAAAGTCTTGAAAACTTTCAAAAACTCCTATTACTGTAATTACTCTAATTTTAGCACAAATATTAAGATTCAACGTGACTCCAATACAAACAAGACATTTTGACGTGGTGACAAACAAAGACTTGTACTAGCTAACTGTACAGACCCATTATATACTTGTCAACAAAGAAGAAAATCCAGCCCACTTCAGCTCCTCAGCTGCTGCCGCGGGGCCTTCTGGGTAATGAAGTCCTTGAGACGCGACAGTCAGTGCAGTAGACTCGGAGCAGAACAACACTTCCCATTGGACTCTTTTTCTCCACGTGGCTTCCCTTTGTTTGCAAACAAACCCAACTTGAGGCGTTTAAAAACAACACTGATCACCGAAAGTACAAAATAAAAGTCTTACCCGTAACAAGAACATAGAAAAATGCCCATAAGACATTTCAAAGCGTTGTTTTACAAACTTTATTTTACTTTATGTCTAATATCATGTGAAAAATATCACAGTGATAAACGTTTTTAAAAATAATTTCCAAGGAAATGAGACACGGGAAAACAAGACAAACAAGAGTATTTCAGGTAAAGAGAAGGGAGGAGCTTTTGTAACAAAGGATGTCACAACTTCCCCATGCTGTTGCAAAATGTTTGAGTTCCTAAAAGAAGAGTTTGTTTTTAATGGGATCCAGGCTGTTGTATTAAGACACATGACAAAAGCCTCCGTTGACCCACTAATCAAGATTAGATCACAGTGTGTGTTCACATAATATAATTGTACATTTGGCATTTAGTTCTATTCAATGGGTACAAGGATTTATATATATATATATATATATATATATATATATATATATATATATATATATATATATATATATATATATATATATATATATATATATATGTATATGTATGTATATATGTATGTATGTATATATATATATATACACACACACACACACACACACCCACACACACATATATATACACACACACCCCTACATACATACATACATACATACATACATACATACATACATACATACATACATACATACATACATACATACATACATATATGAGAGAGAGGTGTAATATATCAACTATTATCATAAATAAAATATTTTTACAATGTGTACTTCCCGTCTCTAGTTATTAGACATGCGGCTGAATGAACAAAGCACAGAGCTGAGTGCTGGCCATATGTTAAGGTCAAAAAAGGAGTATGGAACATACAGCATCAAATCGCACAAGCTGTCAATTCAATTCTTATGTTCATAACAAAATGCTCTGACAAAAACAACATTGTCATTTATACACAATATGCCTAAAATGTGCATGTGCTCGTGTCATTTTGCATAGATACTCTTGTATAAGAAATATTTTAGGCTAAAAGTGGTCAATAATGAGTCACATTGTTTGTAACGTTATTGGCCCCACACTAGGGCTAGTTGTATGGATTCACAATAAACAAAGAAAATAACTATTATTATTATTACTATATTTACAAGACTGTAATCTAGTTGAAGCTCCAGGGGTGAAACAACAGCTGTATTAATGTTTCATGGATCTCCCTGTACCTGAGGCCATACAGGTAAGGAGCACAAGCCCTTGGCAAGAGCATGAAAATAGACATATTGATTGTACTGATCCACACCTGAACATCGTCTTTCCTGTGGAACAAGATCACCTCCACACTAAAGACAAAGGTGGGAGCAAAGTATAGCAGCAGGAGAATGGCATGAACAAGGAGGGTAACTCTAGCTCTGGAAAAGCGCCTTTGCCAGATGCCTTGAGTCTTTGTCACCATATAGAGCCGAATATAGCAGTAAAAAATCAGTAAAGCACAAGCAGTGGCGGCAACCAAAAAATACATGTGGTTGCCAACTGTGTTATTCGTCTTTACAAACCCAAGAAAGATGAGGACAAGACACATATTAACTTCCTGATCTTGCTTGCTGCCATTGACCATCAAAATTACAAGAGTTAATGGGTAAATCGCTGCAAAGAGCCACATCCCAAGTAGTATGTGGTGAGTTCGAGCTGGTGGCAGGAATTCTCTGTATCTCAACGGCCAACGTACAGCAGCATATGTATCAGCCACCATGAGTGTGATGCTGAGGATGGCAGCGCAGTAGGCAGTGGCAATGACAGTTGTAACCAGTTCACAAACTATCCAGGACATTACAACTCCAGTGGCATTACAAAACTGTGTGGTCAGATGAAAAATGAGGAACAGTACATCTGCTATCAGGGTGTTAGCCACCAGTAAGTAGCGTGTTTCTTGGCACAAAGCGTGGGTCATGAAGATGCATGCCAGGAGAATGAAGTTGGCTATCAGAGTGGCCAGAGTGAAAACAGTAGTAGGGATGATAAAGAATTGCATGTGCAATCTTCGAAAGCTCTTTGCCCACTCCTCTGTGATGTTGGAAATCTGATGCCCAGATTCCATGTTTCCCAAATCCATATACTGTAAATATCTTCAACTGCAACTGCCTGTAGATGAAAAATAGAATAAACTAAGGCCACTGGCTAGAGATAACAGCTAATGCATGGTTATCTTGATGAATGGAGAATAAGCAAATAAAGCAAATAATATGTAAATAAGTTTCAGTCAAAAGCATTTTAGTTTACTAAACAGTTACACCAGTCTAGTCAGTATGCTATGGCCCATGATTCAAATGTACTAGCTTAGGAACAGGAAAAAAGAAAATTGATATTGACATGCTGATAAAAACACTAAATCTCCTGGGCCTGTTGAGACAACATACAATTTTGACAAATTATTGATTGCACAATGATAACAGCTCTTACCTGGCAGTACAATGTGAGCCTCTACTCTACACCAGCTTGTCTAAATGATTCTATAAATTGACAAGTGCTTAGTACCGGAGTGATCCGGCAGCTTGATGTGGTACTGTTGACTTGTACAGGTGATAAAGCAATGTAGAAAGCGAAGGATGCTTGACCATCACATGGCAACGGGGTGGAGCTTAAAGCTGCTGGATCATTTTTTATACAGTTCCTCATTTCATTTTTCCTTCTGGAATTGATTAGTCAAGATTTTCAAAAAATCTAATTAAAACCAATGAAACAGGGTTTTTAATCTTAATTTCATGAAAACTTTTTTCTAATGAATTAATCTGCTGATTAATTTTTTAAATCTGTTAATGAGTTTAATACTTTACTTTTTTAGATTCTTGCTCTATCTGACCTCTCTCACCACACAGTTATTGGAGTCTGTATATACCGTAGTTCATTTGATTACTAAATTAATTTACCACTATTTAAATAATTGAGAAGTTGGTATTCACACCTAGAGTGTGCCTCATGTTTCATTTCATACCATTACAAAAATGTATTTTAAATCCTGAGCCTTTACTAGTGTTGGTAATTTAAATGTATTAAGGAACAATGACATCAGGTTATTTTATATTTTATTTTTATCTTAAATTTTAGGTTTCGTGGGGTAACTTCTTTTTCCTCTTCATGTATCCCATTTTCCCCTTATTCCTGTCTTCCTCCTCCACAGCCTCATCATCGTCACTGATGCTGTCAAAGTCTGTCAGGTGCTCTTCCTCCTGATATTCTCTTGCTATTAGTCTCTGAAAAACATCATACTCCTCGAGTGTAGCTTTAGCCACTTGAGTAACAAACATGTCTTGGTCCACATTGAGGATGCTGCCAAGTTTCGGGTTGACAATAGTTGTTTGTCCCTTTTTGTCAGGGGTTTCAAAAAGTCCCCTGCGCTCCAGAAAACAGTGGCGATTCCGCACTTCATCCAGAGTAAAACGGAACAGCCTGGATTTGACCATCTCAGCCTGTTTGACTCCCATTCGAAAATAAACATACTGTGGAAAAAAAGGCAATAAACAAGCAGGCGTAAATTTAAAATATGTCCACCAGAGGGAGCACTCATTCTCTCAAAAATAATATTTTCCCTGCACTGCTGTAATTTTAAGTAAGCAAGAGCAACTGCTTTCATGCTAAATGGCCTTGACAAAGAAGTAAATGGACCTGTTTCTATTATTAAGCCGCTTCAAGTCAATATTGCAGTTTACAATGAAACAAATGTTAAATAATGATATTCTTCTATAATGATTTAATACTAAATACTCCAGTAATATGCCTATGTCTACCTAAACCTTGCTCTTAGTGACTCATTAGGCATGGGACAGTATTAAAATTTTATGTCACAGTTTCCACAGCTAAAATAACTACAATAAACTATTATAGAATCATACTTTGTTAAAGTGAAAACAAAAATTTGGTCATCATGGACTTTTTTCTTTTAATGGTTATGTTCTCATGATGTATATTCTCCTGTCCCTACTAGTCACCAAAATGTAGACTACCTGAAACTTGTACTGAATCTGAGCCATGTCCTCTTGTATTATAGTTGGACTGTCTCGGAGAATATCTGTGACCTGTTGCGATGTAAAGAGACACTTCTCTTTAAGAAACATCACCGTGCTGTTGATTTTCTTCACTTTCATGGTCAGGATCTGAGGGTGATGGGCCACGACTCTCTGTAGACTGCCTATAGATAAAATAATAAATGTAAATAATGCAGGTATATCAGATGTGCATACCAACTTGTATTTATTTTACCTTCAACTAGGCCTAATTTTCTCAGATTTGCAATGCGCTGTTGCAGTTGTGCTTCCTTGATACTGTACAATTCAGGACATTTTTCTAACAGCTTCAGGACACTTGATGGATTAAGGCCGAGGACAATCAGAGCTGACAGGGTTGATAACGTGTGTTTTGCAGTACTTTCTCCTCTGCTTTTGCCAACTGTGTCGTAAATGTGTTCTGCTTGGGTGTCGGTGAAGCCCATATCAAGTAATCCACGCAGAGAAAGCTCCACCCTGGGTTCTTGGTTGTGGGGGATGTTGTCTGCGGCGGAGGAGCAAAGTCTTCTTGTGAGACAGAGAGGCGGTTGGTGGCATCTCGGACACAGGACTGAACCAGACAGAGAGCAGCTGGTGAACCGCGCAATCCAGCCAATCTAGAAACACGTGGACTTGTTAGTTACTGCAGTAGTAATGATGATAGAGCTACATGTAGGGTCGGGTAAGTGAACGTGAGTGTATGCAAGGGTAAAAATGTAATTGTGCGGGATGAAAGGACTCGTAAAATATCCCAGTCAGTCCAGTCCATGTGTAAGATGGGAAATAAGCCTACATTCCCATTAAATTAATGAACCAAAAACGTTGTTTACCTGCCGCACTGCAAAGGAGGATCCCATGTTTGTCCGTCAACTATACTTTGCCGGGTGGAACAAATGGAGACAATGGTTCCTACTTTGATTATTTATCAATACTCATTCATGATAAATAGTTAATACTCATATGTCAAAAACACATAAAAAATCCACTAAGTCCAGTATATATTTCTATAAAATATTTATTATTATCCAAAATATAAATATGGTGAGGTGATACTTTGTATACAACACAAAAAGTCACTAATGAGCCATTGCACATACAAAAAGTGTCATAAAGTGTATAAGTAAATAAAAACAAAAAAACCCAAAACATTAAGCTTAAAACGTTTTTCCCAGGTGATCTTAGGCATAGAATGTGACTTAAATAAATGTCCTTTTGTAGAATAAATATGGTAGCTAAAAATGCAATAATCACAACCTCTGGTGACATGATGGTCAAATATTAGTAACATCTAAAATCTAAAAGAATCATCTTCATCATTATCTCTAAACTTACTAAATCTAACTTATTTCCTTTGACTCCTCTGCTCTCCTTCAATTAATGTAGAGTCCACAATTTTTATTTCTCCTCTTAATTTCTCAGAGATACTTCTGGAGTTCATTTTCCAGAGCAAACCTTTCATCTTCCTCCTCTTCATCATCATCATCAGGAAGAGTCTCATCACCATGATCTGGAAATAAACCTTGTCCAATATATTCTCTGGGGCCTGACTCAGAAGGTGGTGGTGAGCCTTGCAAAAAGATATTCAAGATAAATAACAGATATATGTGCAATTAGTATGCAAATGGACTTATCCCACTGACACTTACAAAAGCTTTGGTTGGCTGACACCACCTCTGCCCAGCTGTACTCTGAAAGAGAAATGGGTTGGCTGATCCAGGACTGGAGCAGAAGTTGGTCTAGAGTCATCCTCTCTGCGGGATCAGGGTGCAGCAGCCCACTCAGCACCTCTTGCAGCTCTGTGCAATAAAAAACATTTATAGGATTAGCAAATAAAATAATTGTTTTTATGCAATGATAACATACAGCAATTTAAAATAAAACAGACCAGAAGACAATGGAAATGGGAGCTTGAGTTTTGCAATCAGAATCTCCTCCACACCGCAAAATGGATTCTCACTAAAGAGAAGTGTGTAAAGCAAAACCCCAATCGACCACATTTCCAGCTCTGGGCCTTCATAGCTGCATAATAAATACAGTGAGTTACCAAAAATGTGAATTCAACTTAAAATGTGCTAACAAATTATTATAACTTACGGATTTCCCTGAAGTACCTCTGGGGAACAATACTCAAGCGTGCCACAGAAATTATAGAACAGTTTTCCAGGCACCATCATTGCAGCAGAACCAAAGTCAATGAGTCGAATGTGGAAACATTTGTCAATAATTATATTTTCATCTTTTATGTCTCTGTGTAGGATGTTCTTGGTTCTTAGGTAAAATACAGCCGCCACAAGCTAAAAATGCCCACAAGAACAATTACATTATCTTAAAAACAAACATTAAATGGTTCCCTACATTCAAACAGAGTTTACCTGTCTGAAAATATAGCTGGCGAGAGGTTCATCCAGTCGGGGCTGCCGATCTATGAATTCAAATAGGTCCATTCCATCACCGTGCTTCTCCATAACCATCTGGAAATATCCCCCATTCTCAAAAACCTCCATCACCTGTAATAATAGTGACATGAAAAAGATAAATAAAAGGATTTATGGAACAACACACAAACTTTGAATTTGGGGTCTATTACCTTGACAATGTTGTGGTGCTGTACTCGAGTGAGGATGGCAATTTCCTGGCTAACTCTTCCAAGCATGGGATCATCCACCCAGCTGTCACTCACTATTCTTTTTTTGTTGATGAACTTTACAACAACCTGAAATTTATGCATAAAAAGGGTATAGTTTAAGAGCAAAACATCATACATAATTGGCTAATAGTATGAGTATCATTACTTCATGTCCATCAATGCGCCTTATTGCTTTCCAAACAAACCCAAAGGCTCCTTTACCAACAGCTTTAACAGTCTGATACTCTTCTTCAAATTGACCATCATATGCACAGGAGTGCTCCAGGTCCATAGTAGTGCGCAATGAGTCTCCATGAGTAGCTTCACCTATTCTCTGAATATTAAAACATTAAAAATAAATATGATCAGATAATAATACACAAAAAAGGAGAAAACCCTTTCTGCAAAGTGCCACAAACCTCCCCTAGACTGCTTTTGGACTCATCATGTAGTGATTTTCTGGTAAGCAACAGTGACCCCTGGTGACCAGGTCTACTCATCCAGACACAATACAGAAAGCATCCATCAGGGAGAGAGGTCCTGCAAACATCACACTGCATATCTGGAAATAAATACAGGGTTAAGTTTCACATTAGAGGAGTTGAATATATAAAATTGCACTAACTAGTTCAAACCTATCCGTGTGCCATCTCTGTGGTATGCACAGATCTCAAATTGTCCTTCCACTATCTCTGGTGCACTGAGGAGTTCCTTTTGCTTCTTAGGGGTAGATGTGACATGAACATCAGACAACGGCTGTATCACTGCCAGCTGGTTTTGCTTGTGGTCATTTGGAACACGTTCAGCAGTGGGATCTTCAACTTGAGCTGGTCTATGGTCATTTTCTGAGACAGGAGGAGATCTAGTCTGGAGAAGCTCTGCAGTGTCACAGGTAGTTGTAGTGCGCTGGGTTTCCTGGTGGCTCTGTCTGTCGTTAAACTGTTCTAAATTGCCACTCAAGTCGAGGTCAGCCAAGGCCCGTGTTACTAGTTCCCCATCGCTATTCAGATCTAGAAAACAGCTAGCAGAGTTGATTGCAAGGGCTGAACTGGAGCGCTCTGGATGACCAGGATCTGATCCTGCGTGGCCAGCAAACTTTTCACAGAAACCAGAGGAAGACCTGTAATAGTCCAAGAGAAAATCAGTTTTTGAAGTCTTTTTGAGTCTTCATGTCTAGGAACATTTTTTTTTTCACCTGCTTTCCATTGAAATCACCTCAAAGCTGGAATCGTGGAGGTCATCATTTATTGTATCTAAAACTAACAAAAGAATTCTATTGAGTTTGTCGGAACAAATTTATATATTAATGGTAGCCAATTTGTCTTACCTCCAGAAATTTGTCTTTGGCCTCTTCTTCCTTGACTCTGCTTTTCCTTACGTTTGACTTTGGTGGAAACCAGGCAGAATGTATCCTCCCCAAGAGGTTCTACCAAAGCAAAAGTTTGAAGCAGCTCCTCTGTGGTGTCTGCACTGGCGAGCTCAACATTGCAAGGAGCAACACGAGCAGCCTCCTCCAGAAGCTCAATTGTGTTATCAGGCCTACAAACATTACTTCATTTATAATTAATTGCACCCACAAATCATATAAGCATGTATAATTTTATGATTCATTACAAAAGCATTAATGGATTTATAAACATGTCACTTACATTTGCACACGAGTGGAGGTGACCGCAGGAGAAGTAAGGTTAGAGAGAGCACTTGCTTGGTGCTCCAATCTGGTGCTAGTCCCAGTGAAGATCCTGCCTCGTCCAGTGGAGGATCGGTCTTTAACAGCCTGATTTACCATAGCCATGTCACCGGCAACTAGTGAGGAGGGGTCTACAACAAAGGACAATTATACAACAAACATACATGCATAAAAATATTATCCTTCTCTAAAAAGGAGTGTAGTCAACTTTGTGGAGAATTACTTCTTACAAGAAAATACATGCACCTGTTTTAGAGATTTTTGATGGTGTAATATTAGCCCCTTCAACTTGAGAATCCGGGAGTTGGCTTTCCTTTCCGTCAGTCCCAGACATCCGTTCATAGAATCCAGGCATGAGAAAGGTAATGCTCTTCATAAAAGGCAATATGATCAAATTCATACAAAGGCTCATTTTAAATGGGTGATTTTGTTTTACCTTTCCCACCAGTTCCTCCTTGCTGTAACCAAAAAGGCTGAGAGACAAGTGGTTGTGGATGCTATAGATTGAGCCATCAGTGTGAAGCAGAAGAAGACCAGTGAGCGGACTAAATGCCCAAACACTACCAGAGTACTTCAGAGATGGACCAGCTGAGAGGTTAAGGCTGCTCTCTTTTTTCACTTCTGGTCCACAGAGAAACAATTACCGGTAATGCGTGCACAGTACAATGACTCATTTCTGCTCTTAACCCAAAAACACTAACCTGAAGATGAAGGGCTTTCCTTGGACAAGTCTTCAGCCTGCTGAAATTTCTGTTTTTCTTCAAAACAATCTATAGAGTTGTTATAGCTCGAGCCAGTTTTGTGTTGAGGTGTACCACATAATAATGCCCCCTGAAGTTTAATACACACTGGAATTGATGCACCCAGTCTGCTTTTGCCATGTACTCTTTGCACCCTAAGGGACTACAAGAGAAGGAAATATAGTTCAGGAAAAGGGAAACTGAAAATATAAAAATAGGCTAACCCCATTTTGTAATAAAATAATATTAATCCAAAATACAACACTCAGTATGAAAAAACAACTATGGCTTCATAGGTCAAAAATAGTTAACTGTGCATTTTACTAGATAGTGTCGTTGACTTTTACCTTTGGTAGTAAATTACTTGGGAGATGGATTTCTAGAGAAGGGACTAGAGTCTTTATGGACATCCCTGTCAACTCTTGTGCATGTTGATATCCAAAGAGATGAGCAAACACCATGTCACAATTCAGGATCTCACCCTAGACAGACCCCAAACAAAGTGTTGGGTATTCATCTTATTAAGATTGAGAATGTTTTATAGAGAATATACCACTGTTTAATTTCCCATTTACCTCTTGAGAAAATGACAAAAAGGCTGACAACCTTTCTACATTTTCTACGACAAAAACCCAGTTTCCTTCTGGTTGTCTGTAGGTACAAACAGAAACTGGGACTTCTCCGGATGGAATTGTTGCATCCACCTTTACAAAAGGATGTTAAACACCATAGAGGGATCCACCAAAATGTGAGCATCAGACACATTTCATACCACTTTTCCAAGCACAGATGCCACGGTTCCATCTCCGAGCAGAAAGTCCTCCTCCAAAACATCCGTGATAACCTGATTTGATTTTGTTAAAACCTGTGAAAGCCTCTTCCCAACCAGTTCATAAGAGGAGCAGTCATAAAGTTTACACGCCTGGTCATTGACTGATATAAGCTGCAAAAATAAACATCAAAATAAGATTTATGCACATGACCTGAAGCAAAACTGATTCTTAATACCTCTCGAGTTTTATGGTCAATGATCAAAATAATTTTGTTTGGATTCAGAACTGCTGGAGACTGTGATAAAACACAGCGGCCCTCAATGAGCTGACAAAACAGATTTTCATCAGCTTGTGAAGCAGTCTGTGGAAGTGGTAAGGAGGCTGGGGACCATTGCAGTTTTGACATTTTGTTGATTCTTGCTGATGCTACATTACACACTTTATTGAGTTGCCCTGGATGAAGAAATGTTAATGTAAAACAGAGATTAAAAACGAGTATCTAACTTAATGTAAACATTTCTTATATACATGCATAAAGCATACACTTGAATAATTTACCTGTTAAGGATCCAATAGCACATTGATCTCGCAAGGCCAAAAGGTTCTTCTTAAGTCGTGGTGTTTGAGCACAGGGATAGGACTTATTCAGTTCAAAGTCATCCTCAAATAAATGAGGTGAAATCTCAGTTATAGCACAAATCGTCGCTCCTTTGTTGTTTCGTTTAGCATCTTGGTTTGTCCAAAAGCGAGACTCGTTTGAAAGCGACATGCCTTCAGGCTTAAATGGAAATAATATACAAAATTTGAGGTATATGTGTATTTATTTACATTGATATATGTTTTAACTATACGTACCTTTATCGTATTAGAGAAGATCAAACAAAGACATAAACAATGCCTCAGTTTCTTAGTTTCCAGACATTTCCTTGATCCGAGGCGAACAAAACTCAACTTAACCCTTTGTTTTGCGCCCCGGGCTTTTCTCCAAAAACACTTACTTTTTAGAGGCCCCCGTCACCTAAAAATCACTTTTGAGTAGGCCTTGATGCCAAGCTTTAGGTCATGTTTTCATTGTTGTTGTAAGTTTGCAAAGTTTGTTCTCCGCGGGCTCGAGACTGACTCGCTTCAGGAAGTGAAACGAGCCAATCAGATTTCAGTATTTCCACAGGGCGATTCTGATTGGACGAAACATAGAAAGTACACGCCTTCCTCATGTCCTCATTATATTCTTTGTGTGCACAGTAGACATTAGATAAATGATGCATTAATTTGACCAGGCCAAACACAGCAGACAAGTTAAAACTTTAACACAGTATTTAAAATAATGAAAACATTCAAACTAAGTAAACAAAAGTAAATTTATTTAAGATTCATTACAAAACAGCATGACATAGAGGAAACCCAACTTCAATTATAGCAAATAAGCAAGCACTATTAATGCATTTTAGGTCATTAAAAATCAAGAAATCAAAAGAAGGAAAGAAAATTTTAGATATCTCTAAAGTTGATAACCATAAGCTTTTTATTTATATACAAACTTGATCGTCACCAGTAAAATACAAGTTTGAACAGAAAAAACATGAACCATTCCCGTTATGTAAAGGACATCTGAAAAACTATGGCAATAATTCAGTGTGTTCCAGGTGCACAAGCTGCAGGGTCCATACGTTGTTTTTAGGCATCCTCATTAGCTACATGACTCAACTGCTCTGACTGCACAAATGTTATGTCCACAATTCACTTGAAATGAACAAAGCAGATGTTTGGAAAATGTTTAAATTAAAAGGGGAAATATGTACTCCTACTGTTAGAACTATACAAAACAGAATGAGTGCTAAGACCCACAGACAAACTCATTGACATTAATGCACATTTAAGTATGTAACAGTCAGTACAGATGTTTTAGAAGAGTGGCACTTTGAGCCTTGTTACAGCGGCACATTGTTCTTCTAATGCAAACTTCGTCATGAAGATGGTACCCCAGCTGCCAGTGCAATTATATACTCACCCTCTGAATCTAACTAGTTCTGCTGTTGTTGCATTTTTACACAGATAATTCAGATATATTTTTATCAAATGATGGATTTTCTTTAACGCATGTTGCATTGTGTGACAAGCTTCTTTTGTATCATGCACTTACTGCACTGCCCTGAGCAAATGCATTATTTTTGGAGTGATCATTTACCTTCTCAAAAACATCTTCATCTTCATCAAGATTTGAGACTGTTCTGCATAGTTTCACTGTGCAGAGCACAGCACTCTTGGCTGATCCACTGGTAAATGTAAGGAGGGCATCCAATGGCTTGTTGCTATAGCTATTGCATGCAGGTTTTGTCAAGTAGCTCACTTTACAAAAATGAGAATAGGTTGATGTTCACACAAGGAGCCAAGCACAGCATTTGTCACAGTCAGTCACACACAGTCACACACACGCACATATGAGCGACGTTGGGCACATGTGACAGTGCCATGGCTGTATATGAGCGTCCCAGTTCTTTAAAGAAGTCTGATCTTAATGATGGTAATCCCTTTTGCTGTGTGGGCGATTTCCAAGTAAATGATCCACTTCTGTGGCAATGCCTGCAGTTATCTTTGGAATTACCTACAGCATACAAACATATATGAACAAATGGTTATTTTCATACACACCTGTGGGTGTGTCTAATGTGCCTGATAGTCACCTGAATGGCTCCTAGGTTTTCTGTTAACTGTGTTGGATTGGAAGAACCCAGCAGCACTGAGCTCACACCTTCATTTCTTAGACACCAGGCTGAAATAAAAGAAATTACAATATATTCAATAAAAAACAACTTACTAATCACTGATAATGTTCAACTTACCAATAGCGAGCTGTGGTAAAGTACACCCAAGCTTTTCTGAAATATGACCCAATTCCTTTAGTTTGGCTTGTTGCTTTTTCCCCTCTTCACTCGTGATTTTGTCTCGTAACCACTGATATGGCTATGAAGTAAATAGATAAATTCACTCTCACAGTAATTCATTATTAATTATATTCAATTAGGAATAAACCTTTACCTTTAGTGAAGCCCTGGAGGATTCTGGGATACCATTGTCATATTTTCCAGTGATAATTCCACAGGCCAAGGGGGACCACGAGACCACTCCTACTCCTAATTATAGAAAATATAATAATATAAAGTTAATATAACGTTATAGTATAAAGTTATGTATTAGCACTCTCTCTCTTAAATTTTTAGAACTTCATAATTGAAAAAGTACCTATTTTATGATAGAGCTCGGGTAGTTGAGTTTCTACTTTGTCCCGCTGAAAAAAGTGGTACTCAGCCTGCTCACACACTGGTGGAATCAGATTAAACTGTCGGGCCACAGAGTATGCTTCCTAAGAGGTGTACAGAGTGTCAATGTTTCAACATTCATATTCAGATTTACAGTCAAATGGTAGAGTGACGCACTACACTCACCATTATCTCCATGGCAGACCACCTGGAAGTCCCCCAATACATGGACATTCCTTGATTTATCACATGTGTCATGGCTCTGACAATTTCTGCAAGACACAAACATTTGATAATGTCAGATACTGAACAAAGGGGGGCGCCATATCTCCATTATACTCATACAAATTTACTTAAATTTATGGAAATCGATAAAAAGACATGATGCAGTATTGGCTCAAGTTGTTTGTTTTCTAAAAGTGTTTTTTTTTTTAGATTTTGTAGCATGTTTGCATTAGTTCAGGCATTTAAATACCACTTTTGCAATTTCTACATGCTAATTAATTAGTTATATAATGTTTATTTTAAGCAGAATGTAGACTAGAAATGCATGCAAGGTATTTCCAGGGTTTTATTCGAGCACTACGACTACTACTACTACTACTACTACTACTACTACTACTACTACTACCAGTACTACTACTACCAGTACTACTACTACTACTACTACTACTACTACTACTACTACTACTACTACTACTACTACTACTACTACTAATAATAATAATAATAATAATAATAATAATAATAATAATAATAATAATAATAATAATAATGCATATGATTTATGCAGCACCTTTTTTGACACTAAAACATGTTTTACAGAGCTTTATTCATTCTCTCAATACTCGGTGGTGCCACTATTGTAGCCACAGCTGCTCTGAGTTAGACTGACAGAAGCAAGGCTGCCTGTGCCATCAGCCCCTCCGACCACCACTCATCCTCATGCACACCGCATTTTTACAAGGTATTGTGGGTGAAGTGTCTTGCTGAAGGACACAACAGCAGTTTTCACTCTCTTGAGAATGCGTGTGTGTGTGTGTGTGTGTGTGTGTGTGTGTGTGCACAGTGATCATTTCAAGGGTCACAACACTAAATGTGGTTGGATGCTGCAGGGGTCAAGTAAAAAGGTCCAGTCATTCTATTTTACAGTTGAATGAATCGCAGCAGGTTTGAGCCGAAGGGGCTGAAGTCAGCTGTGGTGGCCTTTACAGCATAAGTGTTTGTGACTGGACACAACAAAGGTACTATTCTGGGCCAAATAATAAAAATGGGTTGAATTTATTTGGCTCTTTGCAAGCTTGGTAAGAGACTTGAGACTGAAATTTTATGTCAATGACCTTGCTGACCATCAAGAGCACATCATATTCACATGTGCAAGCTCCATAAAGTGTCTTGCTTAAAGACAGGACGATAGTGTGCGGGCCACCAGCATTCTGGCATTAAGATGACTGCTCTACCGCCAGGCAATGGACTTCCCCATGCACAGTCTGCAGATACTGTTCTTTCGTTCAATACCTGCTTCTGGTTGCTCCTAGGAAACGGTTGACAATTTCCATGTTTAGCGCCCATAACCACGTTCAAAACTCAATAATGTATTATCATCAAGTAACAAATAACATGATCTATCAATCAACCAACACAGAAATAGTGAAAGAACAGTGCATAACCAGCTTGTTATTGTCCAGGACGTGGTTGACCAAAGGAATAGTATTGTCAAATATTTAAAAATTTAAACAAGAGGCTAATACATAATTGAAAACACTCCAAGCTAAGTAACACACATTTTAGTTTGGAAATAGAAAAAGCTAGCATATAAGGGCAGGCCATGCAAGGAGTTGGGACTACATTTGAGCTTGATTAAAAAGAGCAATTCCTTTTCATCAGCAGCCTTCTCTTTGGACAGAACTCTGCGACGGCGAGAGACAGAGTGGTGTGTGGGTGCAGCAGGTGGGAGGGAGAGGAATAACAGTACATCTGGTCCAAATGGAAGGGAGGGATTTGGACAGAAAGAAGAAACAGTCAGCACCCCACAGACTTTTCATCTGACTCTGAAGTATACGCATGAATTATCCATTTGAGGCTACAAGGAATGTCTGACAACTTGATTCATAGTATTCTGCGCAGGTAGCTACCGGCCTGGTCATAATATTTTTTTGTGATGCAGCGAGGAACCTGCTTCAATGACAGAGGCCAAACAATGTAACACAGAATCACAATGATGTACCAACACCTTTACCACAAAACCCAGTGGTGTAAGGAAAACATATAGCTTAATAGATAGGACGACTGGTTTATACATTTTGGAGAGCTAAAAATAACTTAATTAGGAGAAACAGAATTACCTGAACCTCCAATCTGTGTGACATTACAGTGAAAGTAAATGAAAGTATCGGCTTAATTACAACTTTTCTGCCAAAACCACCAAAGCATTTTTCAGATTCTTTGGCCTGGAGAAGATGAAGTTATGTATCTGGATTTGCAGTGATGGCTCTTATGCAAAAGTTCTAATTAGAGTTTACTTTATAAACCTAAGCAGACTGTATATTTATGCCCTGGTATGTGTTTTGGCTGAGAGCATTGTTAATATTTATGTTTAGACAAATCCTATTACGAATGCATATCCTATATTTTAAGTGTTAACCCCATGGTATGTATCCTATGGTAACAAAACATTCTTCCACTTAAATTAATGTAATGGCACTTCTACGTGAAGCGAGTGAGAGTGCAGTGTGCTACGGATATCAATTTTATGAGTCTTTGCTACATGTCTGCGAGTAAAGACTATTTATTAGCGCAGACGGCTGTTTGTGTCTCTGTATTTCCCTCTCCAGTCTGTCTGGGGTGTTTCCATATTTGCTTGAGTGACTGGATTCAATTTGCTCCGTATTGCTCTGTCAAATAAAAATGATTGGGAGTGGCTAGCATATCTGAGGACAGACTTGGACATGACCGCCATGGGCAAAGCCTATTATAACAACGGATGGATTGTGGCACAGATGGTTGGTCCTTAGTTCATTCTGCACCAGGCACCCTCCCTTTGTATTTGAGATGTGTATTTGGACAATTCAAATGTTTTTGATTGAGCGAATTGCTTTGTTTTTAAGCCCTGAGAGCACAGTGTCCATACAGCCTGGTGTCATCAGCAAAAGTGTTACGTGAAATGAAACACTGACTTATTGCCAAGGAATGGAGTGAGCTGTATTTTTTTATTAGTGGCACAAGTAGGGCCTGTCCTTGCTGTTTCCTGGATGCAGGCCAAAAAAAGCAGAAGCCAAAGTCACTTGGAGGATAGTAATAGCCGGTGAGGGATGTGTGGACAGCAGAATACAGGCCTGATGGTAACAAAGACAGACTTGCTGGCAATGACTTTTTGTTCCCAAGGAGACGCAAGTTACACAAGCTAAGGAACTTTAACTTCGTCTGTCAAAGTCAAGAGAAGTTAAGGGTTGCGTAATGCTAACATCATTACACATAAGCACATTTATCACACCAAGTATCTGTATGAAAATCTATATCACAATAACAGCAAATCCATTTGTTTGTGCAGTACATTACGCATAAAGAAGTCATATTTTGTAAACTCCAGAATGACGTGTCTCATCTCATCCAAATCATATGCTATGGTGCTCAACAACAAACAGCTGCTACAATATGTCTTCTATGACAAGAAACTGATAAAGCAGCCTTATAAGCTTTTGAGTTTTGACATCTTAAGCATTTCTCCAGAAAAAGCCAAATCAAATCAATCAAATTCTTTTACAACCCTGTGATGAAAGACATGTTCACTAGCTTTCCCCCACCCACACCTCCTATTATTGGCCAGTCTCCATCACGTTCAGGGTGAGGTGGAAAAGTAGATCTATGATGTACAAGTCCCTCCATAAACTGGCCCCCGCCTCTACCTCTCTGAGCTCCTCAAAACCGCACACCCACCCGTGCTCTCCGATCAGCTGATGCCAACCTCCTGTCTCTCCCCATCACAACTAAGCATAAGACCTCGGGGGACAGGGCCTTCTCTGCTGCTGCCCCCACCCTCTGGAACTCCCTGCCCAAACACATCAGAGACTCTTCCACAGTCAGCATCTTCAAAAAAGCTCCGAAAACTCACCTGTTCAAAACTGTCTTCAAATAACAGCATCTCCTTTTTATCTGAGTGTCTGAGTGTCATGAAAAGCACTATGCATTTATTTATTTATTTATTTATTTATTTATTTATTTATTTATTTATTTATTTATTTATTTATTTATTTATTTATTTATTTATTTATTTATTTATTTATTTATTTATTTATTCATTCATTCATTCTTATCAACACTTTTTATCATTATTAACCAGTGTTCATAAGAAAATACTGATACATTTTTTGTCAGATCTCCTCTTCCTTATGTTGTGTTGCATGTGGGTCCTAATCAAGTCGCTCCGATATCTGAATTACTTTAGTGACAATCGCTGTCAATGAGAATGACAAGTGCCTTCCGGGCTGGGCTCAGTGGTTTGTCTGCCAGTCACGCATGATACCAGCGACAGCACAACCCCAGGAAGTGTAAAGTGTGACAGATTGGCCTCCTGCCGTCTGCTGCCTTCACTACACAAGCTGAGAGCACGGGGGGCAAAACGCAAGGACTGGGAACACTTCTACAGGGCCCAGTGGGGACTCCCTTAGCACCTTTAGATGAGGGGCTACTGCCGATAAGGAAACTGGAAAAGTCATACAGGAATTGTGTTGAAGTTATAGTACGCACAGCGGGCCTTGTATCTACTGAGACCAGCCCAAAAATACACCATCTATCCATAGGGGGGCAGATAATCCTCCTTCTGATGAACAGGAGGAGGAGGCAACTCAGAGCCCATGCGGACACTCAAAATCCCACAGAGACGGGCTGAGAAAAGTGGAGAGCGAAAATAGAGTTTGAGAGATTACAAGTGTGTGTGCTTGAAAATGATTTGTACATTTATGTAAAGGTCTAAGCGCCACTAGTCCAGAAAAAGCATACATTCTGGTCATATCCGTCACCTTATCAAGTTACCACATGACCCAGCCTCAACCCCTCCGCGGCTCTCCAGGGACGGCCCATGATCACTCACCCTCCATAGGAGTGTTGTTGTCCGGGCGGTTGGCAAAAACCACATCAACGTATTCAAGTTGCATTCTCTGGAGGGAGCCCTTTAAGCCTGGAGACAGATATGGAGAGATATTTAGGTAACACGAGGAGCTGACAAGATACAAAGAAAGCTGGCAGGTCTGTAGTCTCAGGATGTTATTAAGAACATGCAAAACACATATTTCTAAACAAAACTGTGCATCATGTGGAGGGAAAATAGGGTGAACTGGATCCGGAGGGGGTTTTAGTCAACATTTTAGTAAACATGGCAAAGTGACAGTTGACCACATGTGACTCGAGGCCCGCAGCTGCATCGGGTCTGCTACATTTTAAGGACGTGTCAGAAAGCCGTAGTTAAAAAATACTGACCAATGAGTCACACTGCCCTTTCACTGCAATCCAAGGGTTATTTCTTATGGTTCTATAGAAATCTGTGACCCCTGACAACCTTTCTCTTATGAGCAGGAGAAATACTGTACATGAGGACTGGATGTCGTATATCAAACATGAAAAAAGAATAACATTAACTTATCAAGGAATTAGATTTAGGATTTTAGATGTTTTGTTTTTTTGTTGTTTTTTTTGTGCCAAGGGACAAGATGCAAAGTAGCAGAATCTGACATAGCAGCTGTGGTTTCTTTCGTGTTAGATCTGTAAAAACACGCTGAAAACAATATTAGCTTTTTATAGTGGAACTTTTTAAAGACAAAAATCCATAGACCAGAATATTTTTTGTTTAAATAAAGCTTGGGGCACTATGACTTGGCCGCAATATTGGTGGTATTCAGATTCTAGTGGGATGTGATGATCTCATACGCTCAGATGGGAGACAAGCGCTAGTTTTTTTCCTATAATTACACTGTACTTTGCCATGAAATATTCAAAAGGTAAATTCACAAATGTTGAACCTGATCATTTCTATTAGTGACTAGACCCACGAGCTCACTATATTACTACAAATTTTCCTTTTTTATTTTAACAATATTCATTTTACCTGCCGCCCGTCTATAGTAAATATATATAGAATAGGCCTATAGAATGTGATGTCATCTGAAACTCAGCAGTATATTGTCTTGTTTTAGGTTTGTTTCAACTATATACTATATAATAACAACGGTACACGCTATACTCCAATGACAAAAAGAAAAAAAAGACGACATTATTAGTATGTACCTCCTTGTTTGGTGGCAGAGCACAGGTGTAGGCTGTTATATTAATAATCTATTTTTTTTCACAGATTGATTGACTGCATCTGTGTCACAGCTAAGCCTGAGAAACCAAGTGTGGACTCACAAAACTGGAGTTGAATGAGCAAACTAGAGAGTTGTCAGAGCATTAAGACCAATTTCACACCTCCATGTGCTGCTAAGTACATCATTGTGAAAGGCTGTGCACCTGTGTGTGAGCTAATATCCTTTGTTACATAAATGACTGCTGTTGGTTTACGGCTGAGGATGGAGCCAAACCGCTAAAAGCTAAGAGGATCAGAAAAAGACCACTCTGTTTTGGTACATATCACTAAGCTGTATGTAGTAATGCGAAGATGCCAGTCCCCAGTGACTTGCAGAGAAGTAATGCAGACACTAGGAAAGAGACTCTGTTCAGCACATGTGAGAGAGCGTAACAGATTAGAGCCAAGGGCTTCATCATCGAGCTAATCCCAGATGAGTGTTGCACACGTCCCACAATCATCCATGCCTCTCTTTACCTCCTCTGTCAACCCAGAAACACCAAAACAGATGTGCTTTAATTGTGGTGTTTCAGTTGTCTAGTCCAGTCAGTCAATAACTTTAGATCTTTAGAGGGAGGATCTTATTTCAGGAGAAGACAAGAAGACAGAAAAGCTTTTTAACAAGCCACTGACATTAATTATGCAGTTAATAGCAACAGGCTCATTGGGAAAAACACAAAATCAGTACATCAGCACACAAGGGGAATGTTTTCAAGCATTACTTTTCCTTATGTTATTCCTGGAGAAGATATTTTGCCTCAGTCCAAAGATCAGTGTTTGATCCAGATCTAGAAGTTTTTCAAAATAATTATCTATAAGAAAACTTCTCCTTAATTGATATGTTTTTGTGCTTTCTGCTTCTGTTTTTGTTTTTTGTTATTATTGACTTTAACATCTTGAAACTCCATCATGGTCAGGAGGAGCCCTTGAAAGCCTCTTGTTACGTAGGCGTAATTCATGAGCAGGTGGTGACATGTGCCACACCAGCCAGACCAAGGACAGGTCACCTCCAACTTCCTGTGGCCACCGGGCACGCAGCATAAGGCTAATTGGTGCTGCTATCTTTTCCACACCATTATCCTCTTCCGTTCATCTTGGTTTATCTCTCCTGTCCGGTGTCTCTCTCCTCCAGCGTCGGCTAAGTTTATTCAGCGACTCTTGTTTGGGGGAAAATAGCAGCGGCTGCAGTGAATGTTAATATGGTGTGAGAGAGCTGAGTCACTGCTGGAGGTGCATTGCGCTGTGTGGACCGGAGACTTGGGGAACAGGCTGGGATAGGACAGCTGTATCCAGAAAGGATCTATCTCCTTGGTGCAGAATGTATAGCTTTGGAAATGTCCTTGCTGTTTACTGCTTTCAGGTTCAGGTAATTTTATGTGTATCTAGAGGTTGAATTGGTTCCCAGCGGGAGTTGGTTTCAATACATAAACCACGAAAATAACTAAAATAATCGTTCAAAGAAATGCCCTTCGGACTTTGTAAAGGTGCGGGGAAATCTTTATCGAATTATCAGGCATATAATTGGTCATAATGTTATATAATGAGCAGGTTATAGCACTTTTAGGAGGTATTTCTTCTCGATCTGAGCTACTTTCTGTGTGTCACTGTTGAGAACTTTACTAACCAATACAATTCAACAAAAACAGCACAAAAAAAACCCTACACTTTGTGAAACGTTTACTTGAACCAGCACCGTTATGCAGAAATAACTGTTTTTTTCACTTCATTAGTTTTTTCTTCACTTCATTTGCACGTGGTGATATTATATTACTTGATCTGTGTGGCAAAAATAGCTTAGGGGCAAACGCTTAGAAATGTTGTCAGCAAAGACCGTCACAAGCAAACCGATGCAAAGTAGATAAAAGAGGATGGTTACAGAAGGGCAGCGGATCAGCGGATGAGGTGAGGGGAGGGACACGGCACAGTGGTGCAAAATCGCCTTTCTGTACCTTCGATGATGTGTTTTCGGTTCAGCCCCCTCTCCGTCTCGGCTCTGTAACACGAGAGGGAAAACGCGTGTCAAGGGTGATCTCACAAACAAAGCACACAAGCAGCAGAGCGGCAGCACGGACCAACACGCCGAGGCTGTGTGAACTGAATCATTAAACATGCCAAACCGGAGCCTGCATAACAAAGTAGTTACAAACGAGTGAGAGAGAGAAATACACCCACACGAGCGGCCGTCCGCAGTGTGCCCGCAGCGATACAGCAGTGGCCAGTACTTTGTCTCTTCCCCATGTTGACAAGTCGTACGGAACAGTGGTTTTAGGGACACAGCCTACATGTATTATTCTGTTGAGCATCTAATTAACAGCTCACTTGGGTGATTCAGCAGTGATTAGTTGCAATTTCATTTTTCTTAGATTTTTTTCTAATTTCTTTTAACCGAATCGCTGTCTGTTTTGTTGTTCAACAGCCTTTCTGTTTGTATTACCCGAATTGTTGCTTTGGGTTCTTCACAATGTGGCAAAAAGCGACGCTATGCAAAAGTGATTATATGCTCGACGAAGTTTTGAGGCTCCGTTGCATCTTTCACAGCATGGGGTTTTTTCTCAGCCAGTCTGCCAACGACGGTGCCGCGATATGGAAGTAATGCTTAGCTGATTTTTGTCAACAACGTTAAAGCGATCACACCTACCATTTCACAAAAGTTTAACAGATGACAGTCCCTCAAAAGCAACACTTGCACCAAAATGTTATTGCAAGTGCTTTCAAGTGTCACGGGAATGGAGTACAGTGACTGGATTAGAGATAATATAAATAATACATAAGTAAACTAAGATTTCAGCACTAGATTTTGCACTTTTTTGCCAAACTAGAAAAAATACGGCATTTAACTCAATTAAAAGTAACAGAAACTATTGCTAAATTCTCATGAAATCTAATTAAACATTCAGACAGATGAGATAAGCTTGTTTCAACCAAAGCCTAAATAAAGCTATGACAGTATCACTCCTGGGTTCCACTCCGACCATGTGTTTCCTTATCTCACTGAGAGCACAGAGCCTTTGTGAGCACATAAAAACGTAACTAATGCAGATGGTGTGCAGAAGAACCCAGCATGAAAGAAGAATCAGAAGACGAGCAGAGAGAGGCGGGAACACAGTGCACATATGTACTGTCAAGTGTGCGCCTATATGGACCACTCAGTCATATGGCACTGCTCGTTATGGGTTGTCTTTTGCTCTGGGCTCAAAACATCTATGGCTAGAAAATGTCAGAGATGCACTTACTTTCCTCCCCAGTAGAGCTTTGTGGTGATGACCAGACTGGACCTCCTAAAGGACAGAAAGGCAGACATCAAAAGACTGAAGCCCACAACACCAGACTTAACCTTCTATATTAAAAAGTCTATATGCAAATTGTGCTGTTATGCTTTGAAAATTAAAAATACTCTAGTCCCCTCGCTGGGGTGTAAAACCATAAAAGTATTTACTACAATATCTCTGCTCATCTTATTAATATTTTAAGACCGCACCAGAGTTGAGGTGAAGTCTGTCGGACGGGTTTCAGAGGGGGTTGAAAGGGCGATGAACATAACTTACCAGTGCAACGTCAGCTCATGTGTCAGAGCAGACAGTATAAGAATTATTTATAAAAAGTTACACTAGGATTTTTCTATTGAAGTTGTTCAGGTTGAGTTGAGTTTCCTGAGTTCCTGACATAGCTTTTGCATTACAAATATTTCAAATGCATTGTTTAGAATTAGGGCTAAAATGCCATTCACTCATCTATCAGCGTGGTTATTATTAGTCAATATGCTGTAAAACATGTAAGTGATGCCAGTCGAGAGCGTGGCTACATTAAGATTACATGTGCATGATAAATATTTTATACACGCTCATCCAAATATTCACTGGAGACTGAGGAAGCACAAATATATGTGATGTTTTACATAGCAAATTCTTTTAACCAAGCAGCTCGTTAACAGCTAATTCAGACGTGTGGAAGAATGTACGACTTAGAACTGTAGCTCTATTAACACATAGTTATCAGGGTATTTTAAATAATACAACATATAGAATTTAATATACAAATAGAATTTATTTTTTATTTAATTATTACCTACAGTTAATGGTTACATTCCTACGAGTTAGTTTTTTAAGTTGGAGTCTGCTCACATATTCTCTAACACCGCCCTAATTTGAATCCATAGAGGGCAGACTTTACCTCCAGCACTTTTTCTTGATGATGTTTCCTAGAATTATCTCTGCTCTGTGAAGAAGAAGAAAGAAGATGATAAGATTAGGTGTGGGACTTGCACATGACTGTTATCTGTCATCTCCAGTCCTTAAACCCCTGCTGCTACGGGATGTAATGCTTCATTCAAACGTGCGTGCTCGAGCAATCTTCAAATTAATATTCATGTCCATATGACGACATCGTGCCAAGATTATCTAGGTGACAATATCTGGCCTGATAAGTTAAGATGGAGCGCTGTGAACATAATGGGGAGCCTTTAGCGATGAATACAATTATGTAAATTACTTTCGAGTCACGGCCAGCCTCTGTTTTAAATTTCTTAAGAATTTGTGTCTGGAGCTACACGTTGTTATCACCTTGTGCCCTGTGGGGGAGCTGACAAGAGGAAGGAGCTCGTCACTGTAAGCAATCTGCATAGGCGTGACTTACTTCCCCCCGGAGTAGACCTCCGCCGTGTCAAACAGGTTAACCCCGCTCTCGTAGGCGATAGTCATCAGCTGTTCCGCCACCTGACATGACAAGAAAAAACAGTGAAGCATGGCACACAGTCACAGAGGACAAATGCTCTGAATATGTACATTAGAATAAGTACAGTTTCCAGTACAAGTATTACTATTACTATCACAGTACTACTCATACTCAGTGCATACCATTACATGACTAATAGTTACCCTAATACTGAAAAGTACAAATACTTTTATACCCCTCATATTTAGTAATAAACTATAATATGTAGATCCTTATTTCACAGTTTGTATATCTCGAAATAAACCAGTACTGTACTAAAAAAAATAAATTTACTTTTAATAAATACATCGTATATATTAAGCTACTAAGATCACACCATAAAGAATTAGCACATCCCAAAAATTACCACAACCACCCAAAAAGTGAAAGCTTATTAGTTTTTTACAGCTCAGTAAATTTTCTGGGTTTATTTCTACCTTCTTCCTGTTCCAGCAAAAGTTTTTCAAAGTGATGATAAATTAGATCCGTTACCATGGCAGCTGACAGTTTAAAACGAAATATTATCTCTTTTAAATAGGCAAAGTCTTAAAAATGTTGCATACACCAGGAAGCTGAAACCCATGAATAGACACAGGTTGTGTTGTGCCCATAAGCCCCAGCTGCAGTCGGGCTGATAAACCTCCACAAGTGCAGAGATCCCCCACATTTCCAAGGCTGCATTAGTTTTTAATAATTGGGGGATGTGACTTGTCCTGGAGACCTTGGACAAACCCAAAGGGACAAGGATGTTGATGTCATAAAGATGTCTATGGCCTTAAATGTTTTGTTTTTTTTATCCAGTTAGACCAGATCTCACCCATGGGAGCTTTGTAATGGATGTCTGCTATTATAAAACTTGGACTGTGCTCATGAGCTGTGACACGTTGAAGGGTTTGATGCCTTACCTCATCAGTGATCTGACCTCCGAATGTTACCCAAGTGCCTGTCGGAAAATCAAACCACATATGTTCACTTTCTCTAACAAACAATAGCACGCTTCCTTCTGCATTTCAAACATTAACAAAGCCCTTAGTCATGCATTACTAATTACAGTGACATTTTGGGACGAGAACCCCTCCACCCCTGTCTCAGTACCACCCCGGGCTGATGTCAAGACTGAGCTTTGATGGAAACAATTAGAAGAGACTGACTGTCAGGTCATGGCTAATCAGCAGTTGTACTTTTTTGGACTTGTCATCTGTTGTTTGACGTATCATAGCAACAACACTTTTACTACAATTTCCAAATGTCAGTATTGATATTTGCATTGAATTAAACTGTGTATTTAACCAACTATAAAGACAGAGCTCGTTCTACACACAGTAACATTACCAGTGCATTTTCAAGTTCAGGGCTAAATACCCATAATGACATAAATGTTAACATAAAGGTGCACTATGTAACTTTTCTAGTACTGCCCAGTGTGCCCATAATGTTCCACAGTCTGCCATTAAACTCATTTATCACGTATTTATTCTCATACAAATGTTTTACTGCTAACAAAAACCCCAAACATATGCACTCACATGTATTGCTTGCTGTGAATAAGCTCAGCAGTCCACAGACCTGACCAGTAACTTATTTCCATGGAGACACATACGTTTAATGACATGCTGTGGAAAAGTTACATAGCAAACCTTTAACAAAAAAAACAAATGAAATAAGATTTTGCTTTTCTGTTATAAAAAACATCATGGTGCATAATTGCAATAGCGAAATTATTGTGTGAAAAACTTTTATAAAACAATATCAGACGCCTTGTTTTTTCTTTTCACGAAATCAAATCCTTATCTGTTCTTCTGAAAACTGCCAGATGTTTTATTCCCTGTTGCCAAATTGCAAATATAAATTTTGATTCTCTGGCTGGATACTTGAAGACATTTTAATGACCCGAGTAAAACAATGGCACCTCGCTTATACAGAATACAATATAACACCGTACAAATGAGTTTCCCCTCTATGCCTTGCTCTGCTGGTAAGAATACATTTATCTTCATTTGTGCCTAGTCAGAAAGTACCTTGGCCTTCTAATTCCTAGCTTCGCTCTTATGGATTCCACTGTCAAAGGTTAAAGCAAACATCATTATTATCAGCAGCGTTTATTATGGACCAACATAAACACCTATGTTGGTTGCAAAGGTTCAAATTAGCTCGGGGTCATGCGCGGTGCTCCTTTGTTGAAGTCACACACACTGGTGTAATGTCATTCCAAACGGCACTAAGCTTTTATTTATAATTTCCAGCCAATCTTTCTCAGCTGTTGCTCCTGCTATGAGGCGCTTGTTGTCATCCTGCCTTAATACTAAATAATGGAAAAGCTAGCAATAAATCTGCCGAGGTTTTTCACAGCTGGAAAAGCCAAGAAAACATTTAAATGCACTATTATTATTGCAGTGTTTAATATCTGTGGGAAATTCCAGTTGGAGTCTTTGCATAACATCCATAACGGCTTTATTCATGTTCTAGGGATTGACATCATAATTTTAGATAAAGGGCAGGGGCCTGTGTAACTCCATGGGAGATTCACTATTCGCACTAATGATCTACAAATATCAAACACTATCATTGCATTTAATCAATTAGTTCCTTTTCAAGTCCTTTCAACTGACGCCAATCATGTCACTGGGGTTGAATTATGGCACCACTTTCTGAAGCTAATGTGAGAAGAGGGACACTGCCTGGTCAAAAAAGAGTCACCACCAAACTCTACTCTAATATTTAGTTGTTCCGCCTTTAGCTTTGATTACGGCACGAGTTTGTTGTGGCATTGTTTCGATTTCACTTCTGCAATGTCACAATTTTCACCAAGATCTTGCACTGATGATGGTCGAGTCTGACGCTGCACAAAGCCTTCCCCAGCACATCCCAAAGATTCTCAATGGGGTTAAGGTCTGGACTCTGTGGTGGACAATCCATGTGTGAAAATGACGTCTCATGCTCCTGAACCACTCTGTCACAATTTGAGCCTGATGAATCCTGGCATTGTCATCTTGGAATATGCCCGTGTCATCAGGGAAGAAAAACATCCATTGATGGAATAACCTGGTCTTTCAGTATATTCAGGTGTCAGCTGACCTCATTCTTTGAGCACAGACTGTTGCTGAACCTAGACCGGACCAACTGCAGGAGGTTTGTACCGATTTGCCTAGTTAAATCCAGGTGGTGACTTTTTTTTTTTTTGGCCAGTGTATTTTTCCTCGTTTTTGCTTCTGTAACTGTAAACCAGGACAACAAATGAATTTAAAACTACAGAAATTCAAGAATGTTGTAATATCACCGTAAAAAGCCAATCTGGAGGCTGTTGAAGGTAACGCCCCTTCTCGCTTGCACCGCTGGTTTAGCAGGGAGCAGGCGCTTAGCAAGACTGTCAATCAAAACAAGGCACCTGATTTGTCTGTTGTTAATGTTAATATCTTGATTAATGGCCACAATAGCGAAATAAAAATACCAGAATATTTAGTGCGTTAATATGAGCATTTTAAGACTAAAATGACGTGTTTGACAGCAGCAGTTACAGAGAGAGGGGTGACAGTTTTTCAATAGAAAGTGAATTGGAGCCAGAGTCAATGGAGCTGGAAGCGCACCCAAGCTCACGTACCTATTTGGAAAACGTTAGCTAGCAGGTTAGCTATGTCCATTCATATATAAACTCTATGGATCCCACATAAACTCCACCTATTGGGATATGTTTAGCTCAAGGGCACCACTTACTTTGAAGAAGCATATAATCTTCCTACGGGTCAATTATTGTGCAAAGCTAAAATCCCCAATAATGATCGCTGGGCTGCGTCATGTTTTTGCTTTGCCAAGTTCCAACCAGATAAAGTGGAGCACTTGGGAGATTTACTGTGTGAATTAGACCCATCAGGATGAATGATGGTGTTTATCCTCCTGTGCACGCTGGCAATAACAGAACGACTTGTTAGCTAAGACCCAAGCTGCTTTTTAAATATTTACATGTCGATATTAACAGTGTGCAAACAGCTTTGTGTTGCAGCATGGGACCTCTGTATCCATAAAAGATGTATGAGCTTTAGAGTGAAGAGTTTTAATATTATGGAACAGAGCACAATTTCCTTCTGTTGTATAACCTCTTTTATACACACACAGATGCTAACGCTAATCATTTTCCTTTAATTTTTTATGTTTTAAATGTACTTACCAAGGCCCAGACAAGAGACTCGCAAGCCAGACTTTCCCAGATTCCTAGAAAACAAAGCAGATACAAATTAAAGTTTTATGTTTTAGCCTAGCCTAGCCTAGAGATAATTGATGATTTATTATTATTATTATTATTATTATTATTATTATTATTATTATTATTATTATTATTATTATTATTAGTGGTGCAATAAATAAATAAATCCATGAAATAAATAAAATAAAATAATAAATAAATACATGAAATAATGAAATAAATAAATACCTAAATAAATAAATAAAAATGTAGCGATTTTAGCTGCAGCCACATACATTCTAATGAAAAAAGTGAATTTCAAGTTAAAGGTGCAGTATGTACTATTTCTGGCTGAGAGTCTACCACCCACTTGTTTCCATGGAGATGTCATCGCTTTTCCTGGAATGTGCCACAAAAATGTCATTAAACTTATGAATCATCATGGTGACATTTTTATGGCACATTCAAGGCAAAGCGATGACATCTCCATGGAGACAAGCAGGTGATACCAAATTACAAGTCAGATCTGTGGTTTAATGCTTTTTCTGTGTATTTCTTAGCAACAAAAACATCTGAAACTGAATGAATGAAACATAGCTCAGTTTGCATAATTGAATAGTCCATTTTTAATAAACAGAAATGGAATATATTTCAAGGACGTTGGTGCGGCAAATACAGTTTTATAATCTGGTAACAAACATTTATACTCACACCTGCACCTGTTTTTAATGTTTAAATAGACTTATGTACTTATTTGTTTTGTATTTTTCTCTATTTTAAACAGGGCATCCATAAAAAGGAGAGTCTCTGTGCTCTCATTGGGCTTTCTCTCTATAAATAAAGAGAAATAGATAAAAAGGAACAACAATACAAATCACTATAATGTGCTTTTATCAAGGCAGAAAAATAGGCTCAAAATCAATCATTTTTGTGGCGCATTGGGTTTGATAACAGCAGCTTGTGTGTGGTGTGTGTGATCGAACTTGAGGGTCACCTTTATTACACCCGCGATTACGAATGAAGAGATTGGAGCGAGGACGACAGCTGACTTATTTCAAGTCTCGAGTCTAGATCTTGTCTCTTAGGACGCAGAAAATATTCCACTCATAGTACGAACGACCCAAATCCAATTACGGCTTGTACCACAGCTGCAAGTTGTATCCAGTGCTTTGTGACAAGTGCTGCCCTTCTAATTCAATTACACTTTCTATGGGGGAGCCGTCACTTTATTTTTACAATGTGAGGCACTCTGGCACTAGCTCTAACCCTCTTTCTTATAGTTATCACCGCCTTTACAAAATGCAGACTTGCACTCGAGTGGATGGCGTTGTACCACATCAGCACTTTTCCAAAAGGCACAGTTTGTTCCTTTTCTCGCACTTTTCTGTCATCTTAAAGAGTCTATATCGGACTGTTTTCTGTTCTATGTTATAATGTTGTTTCCTCATCGAGAACATACAGTACCTAGAGTTGTGTTTTGTTTCATTCACACATGTTTAACACACAAACTCTGCATATTTAGGCTGAGTTCTCTGAAACAAAAAACACTCTGTTCCACCTTGTGATGTCATGTGGTAATACAGGAAGTGCTGCACTGTGTTTTTAAACTCCACACACCTTCACTACAAGCTTTTTTCAGTGCTGGACTTGGCAATCTCTACTGAAATAAAGGTAAAAGGTAGTTGTTATCTTGAAAACTACCACTTCATGACATCACAAGGTTGAACAGAGCATTTTGAGGTTTGTAGATGTAAACCACATGTGTCAAACTCAAGGCCCGAGGGTCAAATGCGGCCCGCCATGTCATTTTATGTGTCAAACTTAAATGTATGACTGTATTAAAATGTCAGTTTATTAGGAGTTACGCATTTGCACAGACATATTTTTTATATCTTTGCAACTTTGAGATGAATCATTTTGCTGATGTGGCCCTCGGTGAAATTGAGTTTGACACCCCTGATGTAAACCGAAGACTCAAACATATGTGAAGGAACAAAACGTAACTCCAGGTATGTTTTTGAGGAGATAACAGCAGTCTAACATGGTCTAAAGCTCAAAAGAATCCATTGTGTGTAATAAGAGACTCATCATATCCAAAACACAGCGCCTAATATGTGTCACAGTCTAAAACCTGCTGGCTCGCTCCAACATCATATGGCCCTTTTAAGACTCATTAGCACCATGGAAGCCAACCTAATGCATCACAGTGAATTGCTCTAGGGTTTTTTTTGTCTTACATTTAGTTTTATTGCAACAATGAATTTTGCCAAGAGGGGAACATTCGTGTGGCGTCAACGTTTAATGACTAGCGTTTGACGGCGTAACAGCGAGAACAGATTGCTCTTCTTCCAGCCGCCACAGGTGTCTTCCAATAGTGTGATGTATGCGGTCTGTAGGAGGGAGACAAACTGTCACACGGCAGGCTCGCATACAAAACCATTAGGAGAGCGGCACACAGGTAGTCATCTATAAAAGAAAACATTTGACAGGAGACGCTTCCCCTATGCACTTAATCTTGAGACATAAAAAAAAAAAAAGTACCACAGATGTCTAGACGGGTACGGGCCTTGTGTTTCCCAGTCATTTACTCATTACAATAACTGATGAGGCTGTAAAATGGCCAGCAGCTGCCTCGGACTAATGGTCTGTGGCCGTCAAAATGAAGGCGCACTAATCCAAGGCCTGGCTATATACACGCCGCGGGCTAATTCAGTTTGGTGGTCAACACTGTTTGCCTGCATCGATGATCACAGAAATGTTTGTAAAGGCACTTTCCGAATGCAAATCTGGATGTAGATTCTGTCTGATCAATTATTAAGAGTGAGTGGGTTTTGGTGTGTACTACATAAGCGAGGCTGGGCGTGTGATGAGGAAGTATTAGGCTTCAGGTGTAGGCCATACTGCGCTGGGCTAATTGGTTAGGTAAGAATCCCGTTATTATGGACATAAATCAAAGTCAGGTGCGGCACAAAGTAACACAATAAACACACAGATAAAGTTGGTGTTTATGTGAGACTTTAACCTAGCTTAGCAGAATGATTCAGTAAGTTTAGACTAAAAGACAAGGCTTGAAAATAGTAAATAGTTTTAAAGCAACACAGCATAACTTTATAGAGGTGATTAAAAAGTTAAAAGCATCATATGGAACAAGAGATGATGCTTCATTCTCCATGGCGACAGATTACTTTAATCAAATACTGTGGAACATTATAGCCAAAAATACAAGTGATCATGGAGAAAAGCAGTATTAAGAGCTAGGTTTGTGGAGAGGCAAGCTCGCAAGTTGTTTTCCTACATGTTTCGGTACAATAAAAACATCCAAAATGAAGGGGAAAACGCAAACAAAAACACAACATGCTTTTATTTTAGTCTATTTTTTGTCTAAAAGTTCTACGATCAGTCTTTCAAATAAAATGTGGCAACATAATGAACAACAAAATCAACTATTGCTATAATTATCAACATATTTCTGTGTTTTACTTAAATTGATTACGCTAAATGAATATGATATATTATATTCAAACTAGCTGAATACCAAAACTATATCTGAGCCTTTTGTTTTCTGATCCACCGTATCAGAACCACGCCTGAATCAGTCTAAACAAAACAAAATAAAAACCCTCTGGAAGAATACAATAGAGGCTGTTGTTGTTTTTGTTCACACTCATTTCCACAATAAACAGGCTTACAGGGACGTTTCATTTTCTAAAACTGCAGAACTGTATTTTGGAAATCCTTTATTCAAACTAAATTTGCATGAGCTGTTTTGAATGGCAACTACACTTTGAGAACTACACTTTGACTTTTGTTCTGCTGTCCACTTTCAACAGAAAATCTTGAACTCAAATCATTCCCCACACGTTCAAATGCAAAGGTAAACCTGGTCCATGACAGCTCTTTTATAGATAATAATATGATATAATTCAGATCAAATGCACTCATAAACAACACTATAAGCCTGTCATTGTGCTCCTGTCCTTTGCGCTTGGATGATGCCCAAAACAAGCCTTGAAGTAAAATGTCAAATGAGTCATCTGACGAACGCCCCCTCACACAACCTGTCACCACTTATACACATCCAGTGAGCTGCTACTGTATAGAAACAGTAACTATTCTTAGTGATTCTCTAAATTCTATCAATTCGAGCTAAACATCTGGTTCATCTGGTGGTGTTTAAACATGCAGCGTACTGTAGCGAGGGATATTTATACATTTAAGATTTTTACTTAGGCTTGATAGTGAGCTCTGGGATATCACACTCTGGGAATTTGCATATAAAACTGTTTAAAGAAGGAATATTATGCTTCTTTTTGAGTATCAAGGCTTTATCAGATGCATAGTTTTACATTTTGTTCACTGTTAACAGCGATATTTATCTAAAGGTGACTGACTTCATGGACTCCGTTGACTTCATAGTAGCATTTCAACTAGAACATGTTCATTTTTCTTATTTTTTGAGTGATGTGTGTGACATTTCTGAACCCTACATGTATGACCCGGAGTCAAAACGTTAGTACGACAATAGTGTGTACATGGCTTCTCCAAGAGGACACAACTACCACATCTCAGTTTCAATCCTTGACCTTTAAATGTTTGTTGTTTATACGTAACAGATTTTCAACATGTGTAATTCCTCAGTCGTCCAGGTATGATCCAGAGCAAAAGAAAGTACAATTCTGCCAACTGGACAAAAAGTTATACAGTGAAAGGATTATGCAAAAGGTGTGTTTGTGTCACTATGTATTAGAAGAGAGCAGTACTGTATGAAATGTATGTAAAAGGGACTACAGTACTGCAAAAACTGCCAGAATATCCCACCTGCTTATTAATCACTGATACATTTAATACCAGATCACATGACTGCATAAAGCTAAGGAGGAAAAGAGGTTTTTAACTGTTTTGCTTCACAAAAGTGTAACACACGCCAAGGAAAAGCAAAACTCAATACTTTGATGACATAATCGCAATTTAATAACCTGGTAATGAGCTTCTATACACATATCTGCTCCTGTTTTTAATGTGTTATATGGACTTTTATACTTCTTTGCTTTGCTTGTTTAAACAGGGTGCACATAAAAAACAGAGCCCAAGTTCCCTCATTGGGTTCCCCTGTATAAATAAACATAAAGAAAGTGTCATGATCCCTGTCAATGTCAGTCCTGCCATTTTTTGCATCTTTTCCCCTCCCGTCTGTGTCTGAGCCTGGAGCTGGGGCGGAGATTTTGGCTCGTACCGTGCACACCTGGAGCTAATCCGCAATCAGCTGCACCTGGGGAGGATAAGAGGAGGCAGGACCTGACACTCAGCGCCAGATCGTGAGGCTGAGTTTATGTTTTTTCAATTTTGACTCCTGTTGAATTGGATACTTTTGCTCCTCGCCAGATCCCGCTCCGTGGATCCGCTCAGCTCTTTAGTCTCCGCTCCGTTCATCTCATCTCAGACTCTGCTACTCCGGCTCTACCCCTGGACCACGGCAAACAATCCGCTCTCAACTCACCGATCTACCATATTGCACTTTGAAAATCTGTAAATAAACACTGTTAAACCTTTTCCACGGGTTCTGTCTCTTTGGTCCCTCCTGTCAGTCATTACAACACAAAGAAAGAATGTTTCAGTGTAGTTAGCTCGTCCCTTCAAACAGCTGCAAGACAGACTCTACCGGCAATCTGACCAGAACTGGATGAGCTGTGTACATCTTCTCTAAAAATTTTTTCTCCAGCTGACACAATTAAATTCCTTTACTATATTTTCCCCATGTTGATATCGTGCATCTTTGTTGTTACGCTACAGCAACATTGTACGTTTCATCCCTGATATTGGCTTCTTCAAATCAATACTTGAGCATCTGGATCAATATTGTAGATAAATAAGAAACTCCTCTCGATGGGGATTAAGTTGGACTAGGCAAACCCACATGAGGCAGGCATGATGGGCTGGGGGATTAACCAACACCCACCTACTCAGTTCCCATCGTCTCCTCAGACGCAAACCATAATGTCGTTATCAAAATAATACAGTACATTAGAAAGCAAAGAAGGTGGGCTTCATTCTAAATATATAGAAGTCAAAGCCTGTGTAGGTGTAAGAAAAGTATAGGGGAGTGAAATCGAGCAGTTTGAAGGAGAAATGAGCAGATTAATTATGAAAGGAAGAGTTACGGAGGAGAGAGAAAAACTGACAAAGCCTACGGCCATATATGCTTCTAGTAAGGAGGAGAGTAGGAGAGAGGCAGGGAGACAAACAGGGATGAGGCATGTAGAATAGAAAGTCCAAGTACCAAGTCTGAGCAGATCAAACGCCCTCTACAGATAAAGCATAACACAGAATGGATGATGGGAAATGACAGCCAGCTCCCACAGGCTCCATGGGAATGTGCGGATGCCGAATGCAGACTCAAATTCTAAGGTTTTCATCATGGGTGCAGTCTCGAGGTGGACTGTAAAGAGAAATCCCATTAAGCGAACAACACCGGGTTTATATTTACGACAAGGAAGGATCTCACTGTTGTATTGAAAAAGTTGTTTGCAGATGTGAAGATAGAGAACAGAGGCAATGAGAAGGAGAGTCTATACAAATCACAATATCAAAGAAGGACAAGGGAGGAAGGAGTTGTCAGTTACACGCTCCTGGAACAATATTCAACCAGGGGAGCATCAGTCAAAACATATCAGGCAAATCCAAATCATCAAGACTTGTTAACACGACACTACCATTACGCATTAGAGGCCAGGTTATACCATACATCATTCTCCAGCTACTTCAGAACTTCAGGATTTCAAGTTAGACCTGTCTCGATAACACATTTTGAACTCTGATATATCGTTGAAGTAAATATAGATGATAAACGATAATATTGAGACTAATTTATGCCACTGACACAAAACCCAAAAGCAGATTTAAACCACAAAACCTATTCTAAATGTCCAATATTGTAAAAAATCATGAGCTGCAATAAATAAACAGCAGAATGAAACACTTCAGTAGTTAGTTTGGATCTATATCGAGTCATAAAAGTTATTAATTAAACCTTTTACAGATTAAATCTCACCGTACAGACAAAAAATTACCAAAAAATTCTCAGTAGTACAAAGAAAATGTACACATATAAGTACTGACCCCCCAAAACTACTGTTCCAGCTTTTTTTCTTTTTTTTTATTCGGTCATTACATTCAAAATCAAACATTATTCAACTTGTATAAGGTTGTACATAACATTTCTATCATGACCGAAAGGGTTTTTTAGGCTGAAGTAAAAATGACTTATAACACTTAACCCATTTTAATAATAACACGCAGGAATTCCAAGAAAAGCAGCATCAGTTCTATAAGAAATGACTCAAAATGTAAACAAAAGAAAAACTACAAACCATAACCATCATTCCTGAGTCTTGTAATTTTCAAAAAGTAACGTTTTATACCTCTTTTTAAATGTTTCTATTGTGTAGGAGCTTTTTAATTTATCATCAAGGTTTCATATATTGAACGATAAGTCGATATAGTAATAATCGCGACAGGAGTATTTCTATTCTGAACATTTGTCAAAGAAAAGAGGTGGTTTGGAGTTCAGACGTCAGAGGAAGAAGTTTGACATGGTTTAGTCTCAGTGAAAAGTCTGTCTTTTTTAATATTGAAAGCAGTTTTATGTTTTTAATAAGATGAAATATAATCAAAAATGGTTACAGATTACTATTTAAAATAAAACTGAGATGTTGCCCAGACCAAACTAAAGTCTTCCAAAACATGTTACCGTATTCTTAACCCTTTAAGGACTGAGCACATTATAGACCAGTATAGTTTGCCTAGACCTTTCTTTTTTTAGCCGTAAACATCACGTTTAAAGGAAGTATCAGCATGTGCATTTACCTTTTTTACCTCTTTTTTACCTTTACCTATCAAATAACTGACTGGGAGAATCTCGGCGGCACCTGCGCTCTGATTGGTCATCTTCCCGGGACGACGTAAGCACATTACCGTAATGACAGTAACATATTTAAAGAGCCCCATGCCTCCGCTTTGAGACGCCGTTTGAATTTACATGAGGCACAATTGGTTGCGGAGTTACGGTAATGGAAAGTCCACGAGTCTTTCGGAGACGATAACTTCCGACGCTATTGAGTTTTAAACAGCTGTTCTTCTTAAAGCTGTTATTTTATCTTTACTTTTTAGCAAGCAGCATTAACATAAAGTAAATTAAAGAAATACTGAAAGCCATTTTTTTTTGTCTTAAAAGATAAATCATAAAAACTGTCATAATTGTGTGTCATTCATTTTCAGTGTCCACAAAGCAAAAACATACTTAAACCCGCTGAGTGCATCGTTTGAACAATTGGCTGTTTCATTTCACTGCTCTCGGCCCAAAGTGTATTCGCAAAGCGGCGATATTATAAAGCCATTATAATCTTGCAAAGCCTTTTTGTTAGGACCTTTAATTAAAACGCACACAGCGCAAAAAAGCTGGTGGCGCTCAGAGCAGAGACGGAGCTGGGGACTCGTTTGGTCCAGAGGCAAAGACAAACTAAAAAAGACAGTTTAGTAGCGGCATCATTATTACAGCTGTAAATCACATCACTAGACACTTACGAGATGTCCAAAATCAGAACAAAAACATTGATTTAAGTGTGTGAAATGGTGAAAAAAGAGTTTATGCACTGGCGCACTATAATTACGCTTGATCAAGATTATGAACCTCAATTTCTTAAGTAATATCACGGTGGACAAAAAGACAGAGCCCGTCTCCACAGCAGCTGTTAAAAACCTCTCATTTAAACTTAGCAAGTGGTTTGTCTTTACGTTTTTGCTGACTTTTACTTACGCTGCCTTGTAATAGTTGTGTTTAATTAATCTGCCGTTCTCAATTAGGATTAACGACACCTCGATTTAACGTTTAGCGCATTTCCGAGACAATATGGCATCATCAGTTTTATGAGACCAAAAGAAAATGTGCTTTGTAGAATGTAATATAGGGCAACAATTGAGTGAAATCTACAGGGAGATGAGCAGATGTCAGGCCAGTGTTTGGGCTGAGAGGGTTTCAAAGTTTGTTAAAGAAGACTTATTGTGCTTGTTTCTGCTATATATTTATAATCTATGACACCCGTGGATCATTTTGTTATATTTTCCACATTTTAAATCGCAATATTCATCTAAAACGACTTAATAAAAGAAACAGCTGCAGATGACAACGCTGCTGAGTCCTACCTGTATCACCAAGTAAGAAAATAAAATTGTAGAGTGAAGTAAGTACGTCACAGTGGGCGTGTACCAGTGGTCGTGAAAACGGGGATTGATGGGCAAAATGACGTCTTGAAAAGTCGATTTTGCTGAATAGATCTGCTTTAAATAGTGGGACTCAAGAGATTTTTAATTAGTGCAACTGAGCTCAAGCTACATTTGTATTGTGGCTGTGAGGAAACACGTGAGACACTACGTTTTCAGCTCAACTTTGACAGATGTTACGGATAGTTTTTGGTGTGAGGATTTGACCGTGGCATGAAATAGGCCGGCTGTTTGCTGGTAAATGTTCTATTAATAACAGTTTTAAGAAAAATAGCTATTGAATATTACAGTAATATTATAATGATATTTTTTGGAAGGCTTTAGCCAGGTCTGGGAAATATGACAAAAAAATATATATATATGTTTTTTTCCTTCTATTCAAAAACATAAAATGGCTTCAGATATTAATTTACTGAACATAAACCAGACAAAACTTTTTGCCATTTGAGACTAAAAATGTCAGATCTTCTTCCTCAGTTTTCTGCAGCTAAAACCTGAAACATTCTTCCTGAAGATGTGAGACAGGCCGCTAGTTTGACAATGTTTAAATCCAGACTCAAAACGGTTCTTTTTATCTGTGCATATGATTGAATGTTTTAATTTTATGATGATTATTTATGTTTTCATTTGTTCGTATTGATGTTAATGTCCTTCTTATTCTGTAAAGCTCTTTAAATTACTTTGTGTACGACTTGTGCTATACAAATAAAGTCGCCTTGCCCTGCTTTCCCTTGCCTTAGTTTGAACAGTATAATAATAATAATAATAATAATAATAATAATAATAATAATAATAATAATAATAATAATAATAATAATAATAATAATAATAATAATGACATAACACTTGTACAGTCCTTTTCATTCACTTCAAGACACTTCACACAGTTCAAGACAAACAAAACACAAAGGAAAGAAACAGACAGACAGGAGATGCAGTTATTTGAAGGCAGCTTTGCACAGGTGAGTGTTTCAGGGCTGTTTTGAAGATGGTGAGTGTGGACGAGTCTCTGATGTGTTTGGACGGGGAGATCCACGGCCCATCACTGCTGCAAACCACAGCCTTTTTCATGACAGACGTTTGGCTTTACACCTCTTCAATAAAAGTCCCAAAGCACATTATTGACAATTAGAAATGACTGAATCTCGATCTAAATTTAAAGTGTATTAATTGCCCAGCCCTCGCTTTAGTGAAACCAAACACAACATTTATACAAAGCTCAAAAAGTTGGCAAAAAGCACCAATAACCAAAAGATATCTCTGTATTTTTTATACAGATTGATATCAGTCTGGTCCATATGTCCTCCGCTGCATCTCAAACGTGATTGTCCTGTGAGATTAGGTTTTTTTCAGTGACATGTGAAATGAAGGAGCTCATTGGTCACATATGATTTACAAATAAAATCAAATGTATATCACCTCAGATTAGCAGACTTTTGTGCTTCGCTCATTGGTTCTGCAGAAATCCACAATGTTTTTAAACCCAGTGTATTGTTTTTTTCCTTTATTCTTTTCTGATGCAGACGGACCATGCCTGTCCCTGATTGGCTAATCCACCTGTCAATCATGCCCATTAAAAAGAGAGATTCATCAGTGACCAGACTCATCTTTGTAAAGTATTGAAGAAGTGTGTGTTCTGGATTCCAGTCAACCAACAGCCAAAACTCTACAACCAAAGGGGAGTAGCCAATAATGTTAAAGTATGAGCGTTGTTACTTCAAAATAATATTTCTCAAGTAGAAATACAAAGTAGTGGTTCAAGAAATGACACAAGTAAGAGCAAAAATGGGAAAAGTACTACTCAAATAAGAGTAACGTAAAGAGTAACTGCCAGGACGTAACATGATTTATAATTGAAGTGATTGTAACCGGAAGGACAAAGCATTAAATACTGCATAAAATCTTTTACTTTCAAAGAATAGGCAAAAAAATTGACAAACTAAGTCACATCTGATGCAAGAAACACAAATGTTCAAATATTTCATGTTGTCAATACAAAGCTTGTGTCACATATACACTTACTTACAGTGGGAAGAGGAACCAATTTTTTTATTCAAGTAAGAGTACTGTTACTTCAATAAAAATATGACTCAAGTAAGACTAAAAATATGCTGCTAGAAAAGTACTCTGAAAAGTACAATTTCTTGATAAAGTTACTAAATGTAAATATGACGAGTACTATCCACTCTGCCAAGAACCAGCCTTAACAATTTATAAACAAACCAAGGCGTTCACGCCAGTTTATTACATTTGCAACTACGACAAATTGTGGATCCTCATGTGCAGCAGTATATAAGACTTGTCTGTTAGCCCGTGTCCGCACTGGTCCACCAAAGCCGACAGAAGGGATTTTTTCGCGTGCCCATCTGCAGCGAACAAACAAAGCAGAAGCCTGCAGAACCTCCTGAACTGTCTAAAGGCCTTCTGCTGCCTCTCGACCCTCGCACACGACAGTTCAGGCAGCCAGGCGTGCACCCCTCATCATCATCATCATCAGTGCTCCAAAAATAATCCAACTGCAACATTTGGCTTATTTGAGTTTAGCTGGTTTGTTCTTAAAGGCACTTATAGATATCTAGATTATTTTTATTTTATTTTAATTTATTTTATTTTTGTTTTGTTTTATTTTATTTTATTTTATTTTATTTTATTTTATTTTTTATTTTTTTATTTTATTTTTTATTTTTTTTTTTATCATTGCTTGAATATATTATACTGTGTGTTTAGATTGCCCTGACAACCAAACACGCTTTTAAAGATAAAGGTTTATAAGAGTATTGTACCCAAACTGCATATTTACGTCCACGCTTTAAGATGCTATGATGCACAACCATAGATAACCGACATCTCACAGGTGTGTAATTCTGATAGGTACATTTTGATGCCAGCAGTAGAAAGAAATGACATCTTGAACAACATGTTTGCATAAAATAAATAACCACACCTGCACTTTAAAAGGATAGGGGTCCTATATCACATAAAATGGATTCTTGTGAGATTTGAGCCATGTTATAATGTTGTTACCTCATCAAAAACACACCCGGAGTTGTGTTTTGTTTCATTCACGCATGTTTGAGTAATTCTGAAGTATTAGTCTGTCTACATCTCCAAAGCTCGAAATGCTCTGTTGCACCTTGTGATGTCATGAAGTGCTAGTTTTCAAGTTAACAGCTTCTTTTTTTTATCTTTATTTCAGTAGAGATTGGCATTTCCAGGGCTGAAATCATCCAAATGACTCTAGCGAAAGTGCATGGAGTTTAGAAACATAGCGGACCACTTCCTGTATCACCACACGATGACATCACAAGGTGGAACAGAGTGTGACTGAAACAAAAAACAACTTCAGGAGGAAACAACAATATAACATAGACAAAAAACAGTGTAATATGAGAGTTTTGAATAAAAAAATCTCCCTTCTACAAATCACAAATTACATCTTTTCATTTTTGATTGAGACAAACTTCAAAATAGCAACTTGGACCAGGGCTTTGTGAATGTCCAGCCAGTTCGTACAATAGCGTCACTGGACTTGTTGGAAACTGCTAACAGATTGGAGATGGCCATTTCAATGTTGTTATGGAAACGAGATGAGACTGTGCGACAGGCTCGTTCTTATCACACTTTTTTAACTCTTGTGCATTTCACTGGATCTCGTCCTATTGGCAAACTGCAATTTTTTTATACGAGCTGACCCCGACGATCAAACTTTTAATGGAGATGGCCATATTCCAATTTGTGCTCTAACACACAGCCTAGCGCTCTATCTGACAGCTTCCCTCTCTCATGGCAGCCCCTCCGGAGAGTTAAGCAGCGAGGTGAGAGATACTATTTCCCTGGTGTGGTCTCTCGGTTAAGAGCCCACTCGTACAGATAAGACAGCGTTGTTTGCGTGGCCAGGCCTTGTTCCGCTGCCCACACACACTCACGGGCAGCCCCTGTGTGCGCTCCTGCAGCACTCGAGCAGCCACTTATTGAAAACAGCAGGTGCACGGGTCAGAGGTGAGGAGGAGAGTGATGGGAGTAAAGCGGGTTAATAGAGTCAGAGAGTAAAATATTGGCCGCCGACACGATGAGATAATAGTCAATCCTCCAAATATTTGTAAACATTTTGATTCCACGGCGCTCTGTTTAACGCAAATCCAACCCATTCGTTCTAATCTTAACGGTTGTAACATTTGCTTTGAGTCCACGAGATAATTAACAGACAAAACAAATGTATGTCTCTGAAAGGTACAAAATAAAAAGAGGAGATTCACACTCAAAGATGCACACACGCACACACAGCCCACTCATCACCTGTCAGTGCCTTCATTTATTTAATAACACGGCTAGTTTGTGGTTTATTACAGCATTTTGAGAATTCAGACTGTAGGTTATTATTTGTATTACACTTACACATTGAACATTTAAAAATAAACTTTAAATCAATTCAAGTTGCAAATGTAGTGACTGAAAATGTCTCGTCTGTCTGAAAAACACTAGTTGTTTATTATTTGACAGTTTGATCCAATAACAGTAAATGGTAAATGGTCAGATTATCACAGAGCGCTTTTCCACCTTCAAAGCACTTTATATCAAGGAACACATTCATACAAAAGGGTAAACGGACACTAGGGGCAAGGTGGGGTAAATGTCTTGCCCAAGGACACAATGACAGCATTCACCGCCAATCTGGGGGTCAGTGGATCTTACAGTTCAACCAATGATGTTTGCGACGAGAGCGGGATTCGAACCACCAAGCTTCAGATCAGTGGACAAACGCTTTACCAACTGAGCTTCTTTCTTTGATTTAAAAGGTCTTTGTATAATCCAGATCACAATTTCGATAATCAAAACACAATTGATTATTTTAATTGCGGTTAAATGATTCTGATGACTCGTCCCAGCCCTGATACACTGCAGATTGACTAATACTGATATGATTATGTTGATGTGTTTAAGTACGTTTGTGCTTTCTTCTCTGTTTGGAGTATATATACAGGGGTCTATGAGGCTATAAAAAGACCAGTAACTGAGTGTGAGCCGTTTATGATGGTGGAGGGTACATACCGATACTTCATGCCTGTTTGCTTGGCGGTGGACTCCTTTAGGTTGTGGTGGTAGCGGTGAGTGAAGGAGCCCAGGCTTCGGGCGATCAGGGCCACTGTGCGGAAGCGTGCCCGGGCCTGGCTGGTTGAGTTGGGGCTGGTAGCGTTCTGTTTGCTGTGCTCACCGTTCCTGGGGGCCTTTAGCCCATGGTCTGTGCACGCAAAAGACACCTGCATGGCTATGGGACAGCCAAAGACCAGTACTGAAGGAGAAATGTGCAGACTCTGTGTCCCACAATGTAGATTTAAATATAGTGTACACTGTTAATATTTAGATAGGGAATCTCAAGCCGGCGTAGAGTCTATATTGAACATAGCTGCAGAGGTGTGTAGCTTGGTGAATGCAGAGCTGGGATCCTGCACCGTCACGCCACCTGAAAACATGGGAAGGGTGGAAGTGAAGGAGAAAGATGGAGGAGAAGAAGTCACTTGTAAGTTGCTTGAAGAGTCACTCAGTTTAAAGATAAGAGTTGAGCAAAAGAGGGAGATCCATGTGTCCATAAGTTTTACACTGTCTCCTACAATGAGGGAACATAACAGATAAGAAATCATTTGTCCTACTTTCTTCACACAGTCCTGTTTCAACCTACACTAGATTTTCTAACAAGAAAAGCTCCCCCTCTCTATCGATTATCCTGCTCAATAATTCTTGTTTGCATTTGAATTGCTTTGCCTCTATGTGCGTCGCTACGTGGCCAGAACTTGCAGGTGTCTCCGGAGTCTTTCTTACACCATTAAGCCTCTTAGCCAAACACCTGGAGTGAGCAAAGTAAACTGCAACGCAAACAGCAGCATACCAGTACATGCACTTTTACAGACTTGCACATCTGACAAAACAGGGTCACACATTTGCACGAAACCGTTACTGAAAACACGAGTTCTTACATTAAATTAGTTGACCGATCACTTTGCAACAACGCAGAAAATTTCGACTCCTCTCCATTTAACTTTCAAATGAGCAAAGTAGACGCGGGAAGGTTGACATCTCATAAAGAACAGCCGGTGTTTTTTGTCCTCAAATACGTCCTCCGCCTCTGTCCCATCTCCAAAGTCCCTAATGCAGCAGGTTTGCGGTCCTCTTCAGCTCCTGTAATGAGACAGCCCCGTTGTGGTAGCGCGCCTTCGCAATAGTAACAGACAAACGGAGAAGAGGATGAGAAAGAGGACGCATGGTACTTGAGTTCAGACACAAGAATGAGAGCAGAGATGCAGTGAGGAGGCGAGAGGGAGAGGACTGCACAGTGAATGGAGAGAGAGAAAGAGAGAGAGAACAGCAGTAGTGTGTGTGTGTGTGTGTGTGTATGTGTATTGAAGCTACACCGGCACGGACTGACTGACTACTGGCTGAAAGATCTGCAGTGTTTTCATCACGGTGTCAAACAAGAATAACATACAAACTAAATTATCATCTAAAAAGAAATACCCCCAGCTTAATGCATGGAATAGTGTGCCATATTGCAGCTCATTCCAGTAACCTAGTTGTGTGTGTAACTGTTGTACGCACGCTTCACTTATCTGACTCCTGGCAAACCCACTCCACTGCAGTTACCTTGGAAATCAAGTAATAAGTGTTAGCAGCTCCTAACCTTTTTTCAGTCTTTCTGGTATATTTATAGACATTAATCTACCGTGCAGTGTATGATGAGAGGCACATGCTCAACTATATAAAAAAAAAAAATAGTCTGGTAAAGGTCAAGCTGATAAAAAAAATCTTCAACATCTGCGTTCGTTTTATTTACTAAGCAATGGGAGAAGCTTCTAGGCTAAAATATATATGATAATGTTGCTACGTGAGAGCTCAAAAATGGTAGCTTTATTCCTAACACTGACACTCAAATAATAACTAAATAATAAAAAATGTGTAAAATTATGCTTGCCGGTCACATGTGGCAACTCTTATCTTCAATTTATCCAATCAAAACGAAAATAAAAACACTTGAAACGATGATGACGTAAACCAGCAAACACAAAAACATAAAAATCTAATATTTGCAAATGAAAAACTATGAAATGAAACAACACAGAAGCAGCTAACCTTGTGCACGTCTCTGTAAAAATGGCACGAGCTTCATATTCCCCCCAGCACGTCCAAACAGAGGACGAGCTACTGGCTATTCTGTCCGTAGCGGTTAAACTCAAACGACAATAACAACAAATGAGCAGCTGGTTATGAGTGACAGGTTAAAAATGACTATAAAAATAAGTAAAGACGAGTTCAAGTTAAAGCGGTCGCCCGGTTTCACTTTCCTTCCCCCACTGAGAGGTAATGTGACAATGTGGGATCTTACAGTTCATTGAACATACACAAACCTCCAGGCCAACCCCAGTTTTATTTATATCCCGTGATTGCGTTTGATAATGGGAGACGGTTGTTGAGAATCAAAGGCGCGCTGGGCTCACAGGTCAGTGGCAACTAATACATGGGAAATGGTCACGTTCTTATGTAGCGCTTTTCTACCTTCGAGGCACTGGAAATGCTTTACATCAAGAAAACACTCACTTACGTCGGTGTGTGTAGACTCTGGGGGCGAGGTGGGTTAAGTGTCTTGCCCAAGGACTCCTAAACCTATTATGTTTATGTCGAGAACGTGATTCAAACCGCAAACATTCAGATCAGACAAACACTACTGTCGCCCAACAACTAAGTACATACTCACACAACTTTAAAAAAAAAAAGACACAGTAGCCAATTTCTTTTGTGTTTAGCCCACTATGATATTATTATTACGTTAGTTCAATCAGAATGTCTTTGTTTTTGACACATTTTCTCTCCAAACTAGTGTAACTACAGAAAATACAGCTAGATTAGTGAATATTTTAGGCTTGTTATTACTGATATTTGCACATACTGAATCATCTTGTAGCCTCTTATGTGCCTTTCATATTGGAACAGTAAAGTTGATCATCTGACTAAACATAACGTTTCCCTCGGGGCTTCATAAAGTTATAGAAACGTGGCTATGTGCACACAAATGTAGCAGAAATATGTTGCCGTTAGCATGTAGGATTTTCACATTATACTGAGCGATGATGTGATACAGACTGACAAAGCATGTGGAGAAACAGCCACTCCGCTCAATGGAAAGTCATCTAACAGAGGACAAACCATGACTTTATCTCACACTCACACAATAACAAGGTTTATATTGTGTTATATGCACTGGTGAATGAAGTGCTCAGTTGTGTTAGTTAAGTAGAAGCGCTGATATGGAGGAAAAAATAAAATTACCCGTTGAAAGTATTTTAGTACCCGTTTAAAGATGTAGTTTAAGAGAAAAAGCAAAGGATGAAGTTTAAATCTGTCAACTGGACAAATCGTTGTAAGAGAGAAGACGTTTTACTGCTCGTCCAAGTCGCTTCTTCAGTTTTTTAAGAGTAAAAAGTACAAATATTTCAGGCCAGAATATATTTTTGTTTATTCAAAGTCGAAGCTTGACCTCAGAATTGTTAGTCAGGATGTTACCACAAACATTGTAAAAATAACTCCTCAAATCGTATGAAAAGTTCAAAAATGTAGCGGAGTAGAAAGTACAGTACCTGCTCTCAAATCAAAGTAAAAGTAAAAAGTACCCACTGTAAAATTCACTCAAGTACAGTACAGATAACTACAAAATATTCTCAATTATAGTTTACCATCCATCACCTATTTTAGGCTATTACATTTACCACATTTGTACATCCAAGGCCTTCTATTGCTCACTGAAGTAGAAGCTAACTAAAGTCCACCACAAATATTTCCTTTCTGACACCTAGAAGCTGCAGTATTTTTATAGTATCTCGCAATGACTCAATACCTTCCAACACTGAACATCCCCTGACACAAGCTCCTCAACAAATTCAGCAAATACACCTGCTTTTTGTCACCTACATTTCATCCCTGAATCAACCATTTTACACTAAAACAGTTTTGTCATTGCAATTTCCCCGTCTCTTTTGGCGTCCCAGACTTTTTACGAAGACCCGTTTAATACATAATGCATCTCCTGGGTTACAATTCCCCTCCTGCCAATGCGGTTTAAAGAAACACGTCACTCAAAAATGCCATGTTGTGGTGTCGTACATTCTGCAGTACATTCCCTAACGGACTCTGCTGCTTCTGTTACCCCGAGGCGGCACTTTAACTGCTTCACAGCCCTCCACGCTGAAAACTCTCATATTGACAGTGACGGGTTATCATGACTTAGCATCTGGCGAGGCTCCCCAAATACCACAGTTTCTTCTAGACTGAAACTTGGATCATCTTTGCAGCGATGCACGTAGCCAAAAACACCAAAGTGAACCTTATTAGACAAAAATAGCTCCGGGCTGTGACAGATTAATGCCATGTAATACTAGGTTATTAAGAATTTTAGTGTTGCAAATGATTTTCTGCGCGTTATTCTCTTTGGTCTAATAAATTCCTTGTCAGTGCCAACCTCCTATTGCTAGAACAGATGATAATGAGATGATGAGAGGGGAAACCTTTCCTATCTGTATGTGACGTCACTGCTGCAGCAACTCTCCCTTCTCTGCCAACACTGTATTATCTACCCCCATTCAAACCTCCCTCGCCGCTTCTTTCCAGTCTATAGCTTGGGCTTTTGCCGCAGATTAAGCACAAGTCATTATAATGCAGAGAGCGTACTGCGCTGTGAGGAGAAACGCTGGTTTAATCTCGCCTAATAGCCATACAGCATGCGGATGTAACTGTCAGTGTTATGAAGCTTTGAAAAACAGAGCAAAAATCACACGTATCACTTGCACCGTTCTATAAAAGCTGCACTATGTAACTTTTTTCGTGTATGGTCCGCCACCTGGTTTTGTCCAAGGCGATACAGATGTTACTGCTTTGCCTGCGATGTTCCACAATATGACATTAAATTGATCTCAGTGTTGGAAAGTAATGAAGTACAAGTAGTAAAGTAGTGTATTTAAGTCGAATTTGCAGGTATTTGTGCTTTGCTTAACTACATTTTACGGTGGATTCTTTTTACTTTATTTGACTACATTTAAGAGCAGGTATTTGTACTTTCTACTCTACTACATTTTTTTACTGGACTGAAGAGTAAAGAGTACTTTTTACATGATTTGAGGGGTTATTTTGACCATATTTGTGCTAATATCCTGACTAAAGGGTTCAATGCTTTGAGTAAACAAAAATAAATACATAAAATGTGTAAGAAAAATTAAGAAATGACAAAAAATCTGTCATTTAAAAAAAAAAAAATCAATATCACTACATTTAACACAAATTAACAACACTTTACATTACATTTTTAACCAAGTAATTTAATACTTTTACTTAAGTAGATGTTTTCATGTGATACTTTTACTTGAGTATTTCTTTGCTCTAGCATCAGTACTTTTCCTTAAGTAACAAAATTGAGTACTTCTTCCATCACTGCATTTATTCAATTACCTTTTTCTCTTTTTTTCCTTAAAATGCCTTGAAAACTGCTCATTTGTTACTTGCCCTGGTGTCATTGCCTGCTTGTCACCATGGAAATATAAGTTGCCAATGCCATACTGTGGAACATTACAGGGAAGGCAATGACACATCTCCACAGAGCCAACATTATACCCTGCTATTATCATAAGTATCGTCTTATTGTCTTCCTCTCCCACACTGACAGATCTTCCTTTGGCTCCGTTAAGTTCACTGTGGAGTCTGAAGTCAGTCCAAACCTCATTGAAACGGCTGCACAAGGCGACACTGATGTGAGCTGACAACTGTATTGTGATGGGCCCCTGCAGATGCCTACTGACCTTATGTTATTACCCAGCAGGCACGGCGCCTCATGGGACTGATTTTGAAAGACAGGAGGAACTCGCTGCAGATCTGAACATATGTTTGGAAAAAGAACTCCTTTCAGTAAAAATGAGGTTGAAATGTTTCAGATCCGTCTTATTTTGACTGGGTCTGGTATGCAAAGACAACGCAGTATTTAATCTTCAACACACAAACGCACACAAACACACACGCACACACTTTAGTAGGCTATAGTTTAAAGGGCCCATATTGCGTTTTTTTCTGATCTGTTATAATGTCATTTCCTCATCAAAAACATACCTCGTGTTGTGTTTTGTTTCATTTACACAAGTTTAACGCACAAACCCTGCATCTTTAGGCTGAGTTCCTCTCTCAAAACACTCTGTCCCACCTTGTGATGTCATCATGTGGCAATACAGGAAGTGCTCCACTGTGTTTTTAAACAACATATGAATGATTTCAGTCCTGGAGTTGCCCATCTTTACCGAACTGAAGGTAAAATGTAGCTGTTAACTTGAAAACTACCACTTCATGACATCACAAGGTGGAACGGGGCATTAAAAGCTCACAAAGAGTCACAAGAGTCAATTTTGCGTAATATAGGAGTTTTAACACTTGAAACTTGAAACCAAACGTTGGCTTTTTCTTTTAACTTTACTTCTGTAGCCATCAGGCACAGTTATTTGCAAAGGTCAAAGGTCAAACACATTAGCTCCTGTTTTGACACCTGATCTACCACAACTGCTCAAGATAAAGTCTCAACATAATGTACGATGATAAATACTGTTTCCAAGAGCTATGTTCAACTCAACTGAGCAAACTTTGTCTTCACTCTGTGGTGAGTTTTCGTAACAAGCCGAGTTTTGTGATTTTGAGGATTATTAACTGTGTCAAACATCATGTGGACCACTTCTGCCTGTTATTTTCCAGGAAGTTCATCTATTAGGAGGAATGGTGGGGGTTTGTGACACTGCACTGAGAACCTCGGGAGAGAAGATAATTGGTCAGATTATTTGGACATTCTCATGGACGGCAGTGGTGGAGGAAGTACTCAGGGCTGTTACTTAAGTAAAAGTACAGATACTGGAGCAAAAGATAAGACTCCAGTAAAAGCAAATGTATCACATGAAAAAAATCTACCTAAGTAAAAGTACTGATTTAAAAATGTACTTATAGAGTAAAAAAGTAAAAGTATTTTGGACATATTTTGAAGTCTTATAAAGCTTAAAATGTAATGAGTTTGATAAAGATTTGTGCTGAATTTTGTTTGACAGAAACAACTGAATCAAACGTTTTTTCTTGCAATTTTTATTGCAGTTGTTTATTTTAGTTTGCTCAAATTATGAACGTGTCTTTTCAGCAGGTCTCAAACAACAATAAAAAAATACTTACTGTGTCAGTCCAGTTAGTGGAGTAGAAAGTACAAATACCTTCTCTCAAATCTAGTGAAGTAAAAGTAAATTTACTTAAGTAAAGTACAGACACCAAAAATTTGTACTGAAGTATAGTTTTACTAATCCCAGCACTGATACACACACTGGTATAGTACATTACACACACAGACTGTGATGAGCCTCCAGTGCCTTCACCTTCAGCCTAATTGTAGAAGGAATTAATTCTGGGTTTTCTTGAGCCAAGCGTGTCTTATCTGCAGAAGATGAAAGTGCATTGCTCCACAGGACAGAAGTCCCACTGAGGCGAGTTAAATTTTCATTTCAACATGCACCTTTTTTGTAATTAATACACAGTAGATCAAATTCACTCATATAACATGATATTTAGGCTGAATGGGCCCCAAAAACAAGCAACGCACATACACAGAGCACACACTGATACTGCACTGTTACATCAGCAACAAGAAATGTAAAGACAACACCACAACTTGGATTACATAAAATAAAACAGTGGTATAGACTGTTTTATAAAATGAAATAAAAACACATTGTTTATAAGAGTTAACTGAAGTGGATTTACTAAAAATCTTTCTTTCAGTTGACATAAAACAATTAGGTTACTTTAAAATAGTAGGACTATTTTTGTATCTACAACCAATGGCAAGGGATTTGGTTACAGTAGCACTTACTGTAGGCCTTAGTGTGCTGTAGGCTAAAGTGACTGTAGGCATAGTAAAAGTCAAGGTAGGGATAGAAAAAGTCACTGTAGGCATAGTAAAAGATAATGTAGGCCTACTAAAAGTGACTGTAGGCCTACGCTTCATTTGCACAACTGAGGAATAGATCAATTAAACCATGGACTAAAGTCAAAAGTAATTAAGCCAAACCATGACTTGCCCTAAATACAAACACTTCTCCTGTAGTGAATCTTACCTGTAGTGATTCTTTCCTGTAGTGATTCTTTCCTGTAGTGATTCTTTCCTGTAGTGATTCTTACCTGTAGACCATGGCGGCGCTCGGGTCCGCGCCTTGGAAAAAGTGCCTGTGCGCGCGGAGCAGCTCCTCAAAGCTCTGCTGCTCCCTGCTCCGGCTGGACTCAAAGCTGGGCGGCAGTGGGACACACGTGGTGGGACTGGAGGGCAGCGCTCTGCTCACAGAGCCCTGTCTCTGTGTCTGCTGCTGGACACTGGAGCAGCGCTCCAGCCTGGGACCCCCTCTCTGCCGGGACACGGGGATCTCACTGCAGGCCGCCTTCAGGTACATGACTTTGACTTTTACTGTCCCGGGACACTTTCGTTTGCTAGTAAATCTCAACAATATATTTAGTCCTGACCTTAAAAAAGTGCGGCCAAGGAGCAATGCTGGACATGCAGAGCAGGAGGCTGTGGTTTGTCTTCTGCCAGGTCCAGGCTCTGAAATCCCAGCACTATTTCAAAGTAAATACAGCTCCAGAACACTATGACACCGTGATCTAACAGGCACTACAGAGGCACACACGCACCTGTGATGTCAGCTTTATTCTTGGTTGATGGATAAATTAAAAGACAAAGGGGGTTTAGGTTTAGCCCCTGATGGCTCCAGGAGAACAGCCCGGGCTCGTCCGTGACTCAAGCCGAACAAAGCCGCGGGGATATTTCCGTCTGCTCCGGAATAGAAATATCTCACATGTGTTTTAAGAGACAGTTCATGTTCCAGAGCAGCTCAGACTCACACCGGCTCATCCACATTGTGTGACTGGATTTACTCAGAGCAAATACTGTGGGAAAGAAGAGGACAACAGAGTTCACACAAGAAGAGCCTCTGCTCCAGCTCTTTAATCTGAGTATAAATGATCACATACTCTGAGTGATCTGAGGGATACAGGAGTCAGCCTGTGTTTGCTGTGTTTGCGGTTTCAGACAGAGGCTTTAAAGGCCCAGATGTCCATCAGAGGCATTTTAAACTGGGCCTAATGTGGGACACCTGTTCTTTCACATTGTACAGAAAGAACAGGTGTCTAAACACATAGACACACACTCACTAAACAAACAAACAAAACAAGATCATTCATCTGGCCTTATGCTCGTGCAGCGTAGGCTATAAATCACCAGCAGAGGGCGCAGTGACTCCAGCTGCTGGAGCACTGAAGAGTGAAGCAGCTCAGGTTAAAAATAGACCATATAGAATCAGACATTCTGTGGGTTTTTGAGCCAAAGAGACAAATGTAAGGCAAGGAAAAATCTGGTTTGTAAAAATGTTTAGGCCTAAAATGAATGTAAATATTATGTGGGTTCAGGAAAGTCATTTTACTCATAAATGTATCAGAAGAAGAGTTATGATTTGAGAGCAGTGCTTTTGAGATTTATTTCTATAAAACATGATTCTTGGGGAAAGTGTCCAGTAAACACTAAAGAGGGAAAATAAACAGCCCATTAGAGCTGTCTCAGGTTCATGTTTCACCTGTCTTACTCTGCCATCTTGTGGACAAACTCAATACAAACATCCTGGGCATTAAACCACACTTGAGCATTTATGGGAATGTATTTTAGTATGTAGTATTTTGTGTAGTATTCTATGGGCCTGTACAAGTGGAGGGAACATTAGATAGGTATAAGCTCTTAGACAGAAGACTGCACAGAGCTGCTGATGAGGGCAGCTCTGCGTCTGTCCTCCCACACAACCTGCTGTGCCAGTCTCACATTATTGATATGAGGCAGGAGGCCAGGCTGTAATAAGCTCATAATAGGCTTTCAATCACTAGATGAGCTTGAAACCGTAACAAATTACACTGATACACAACTCAGCTCTGATTTTTTAAACCATCACCAACATGAAAATCTATTACTCAAATGCCTTTTTGTCCCATTAACACTATTCATGAGATTTGGGTGATTATTTCTGTGACTCCAGTGAATTTCACACAAATTGAACTGTGGGAGATGCAGCTTGGGACTCCCCCTATTGGCTAAAAATGGTATTACAGCCCAATCATGAAATGTTTAATGTGACAATAATAAAATAATCTAAGTTAATATGACAATAATACAAATTTTATATCATCTAGGAGTTATTAATCTCTAGATAGGCACATTATTAAAATTTGCATAACAAGCTACACAACATTTGACCTATACATGTTAACACTGCTTGCTTCAGCCTTCTACAGTACATGGATGGATTACTGGACAAGACAGTAGTTTCCACCCTGTACTTATAAGGATTCTATCTATTACCTCTGCCGTCTTGATGAAAAGCTGCTGTTATATCTTAATGTGCTGGTGACTGTGTGGGGGAGCTGAGAGAGCCGTGTCTGCTGTGTCCTCCCACTCAGAGCAGGCTCACAGCGTTTAGACTATTTCAGTCCTTTTCTTCACTGTTCCCTCCAAGACCAGTGACTCATCCACACTCGTACACAATCTGACTCCTGCTGCCAGGCGTGCACTAATGCAATCTCAGTATCAGACAGGGAAATGTTCGTCATGGAGATTATACAAGTGTTTCAGCTATTCTTTTTATGTTAGGTTTGATCGCGGCATTACCATTGCATTGTTGACCTATGCAGTGTAATGATGATACCGACAATTAGAGCGGTGCTGTTGACATGTCTGTGTATGGCTGCACGTCTGGAATTGACAGTTACACAGAGTCATTTAAGTACATGGTCACTTACCCTGATTATTAGTATTGATAAGAGCATCACATTGGACTCATTCAAACATCCCATTGACCTCTGTGGATAATCTCTACAGCTCTAGTGTTAAATTCATATCTTAAAGTGAAATAGTTACACGCAAAACAGCATTAGCAAGGTTTATTTCTGGCTTCTTCAACAACCAGAGTATCCCCAATGCAGCAATGTGAGCTTATTATCTGACGCACTACTTTACCTTGAGCAAAACTGAATATATTTGCTGTGATGTGTGTGTTTTTATGCATAATTTTGTATCTTTTCTTTGTGTGAATGAAAGCTGGTTCCATTTCAGTTCAGTTTGTTAGATCACACTGTTGATCACTGCACATCAAACCCCAAAGAAAGGAATATTGCAGCAGAACGAGCATCAGATTTAAAATGTAAGTTAAATCAGTTGAGCAAAATCACTTAAGAGCTGCTGAGAGATTTGCTGGTGGCTGTAAGTAACTTCGCTTGCTTGTAATTCTTTAATGTCAACGCTTCTTCTGTATTATCACTCTTAGCACTCTTTCACCACTTCCATATTGTTCACATGGCAGAGGCGCTCACTCTTCTGGGGTCAGACTGTGTTGTCAGCTGTCACGTTGCATTGGACTCATGTGCTTTGGCCATAATAGACACGCAGATGTCTCCTAAGAACATGAACTCAACTCTGGATGTGTCTTTCGAGTAGGAAAGCTGGTAGAGACTCATGTTGACTTAACTGAATGATGCGCTTAGATGTCCATTTCCAGGCTGTTTGTCGCTAAACAGATCGATAAACAGCTGTGGTAAGTCAGTTAGTGTCACAGGATCTTCAGTCACTTACTGTAAAGGTCCTATATTACGCGAAATGGATTCTTGTGAGCTTTAAGTCATGTTATGATGCTGTTACTCCCTCAAAAATATACCTGGAGTTTCCTGTTTTTTGTACCTGTTTTGTTTCATTCACACATGTATGACTAACGCTTTATTATTAGTCTGTCTGCATGCTCTGTTCCACCTTGTGATGTCATGAAGCGGTGGTTTTTCAAGAGCTTCTTTTTACCTTTTGTTCAGTAGAGATTGACAATTACAGGGCTGAAAGTGTCCAAATGATTCTAGTGAAGGTTTATGGAGTATTACCACATGACATTGCAAGGTGGTGTTTTCCATTTTGAGAGAATTCAGCGTAATTATGCAGTTTGTGAGTTAAACGTGTGGTGTGAATGAAAAAAACAAACAAAAAAACACAACTCCAGGTATGTGTTTGGTGAGGAAACAACAGTAGAACAGCAGAAAACAGCGTAATATGTGTCCTTTAAAGTACATAATCCAGTGTTTTCCCATCTACAGCCTTGTTTTCTTGGAATAAATGTGTTTTTAAAAGCACAAAGTAGTACGTTGTTTCATTAAAGCTGTTCTTTTGACGTGAACTCTAATGTAAGGGCAGACTACACTCTGGGCATTATGCTATGAGGAAGTTAAAGGAAGTTCGCATTACAACATTAGAGGTGGGACTAACCGCACTGCCCATAACCACAACACAAGAACTGACCTCCTTTGATCAGAACTTAACTACACAACCTACTCATCAGCAGTGATTGAGGAAACATAAATATCCATGTAGACAGTATAACGGGAACCCCACTGCTAACAAATTAAATGTGTACAACTCAAGCAGATACTAACGCAACAATAACCATGGTGTTCATTCAAAGTGTAACTAATGAGACTTGAATGTGTAGAGAAAAATCCTGCTGATGTCAGTTTCAGGTCATATGACCACAGCCCTGCAGGCATGAAAGTAGTTTCACATAAATGTCTGACAGAAGCGGAACACACTCTGTATTGCTGTAAAAGTAGCCAATTAGTCATTCTAAATAACTCTTGAGCCTTGAAGTACTCAGCCATGACATTATTGCATCATTACAAAATTATTTACCAAACCTCTACTTACTTTTGTCAGTGAGGTCAGATTTATACATGTTTTGTTTGTTGGCTTTATTTATTCATTCATTCACTGTTCAAAACCTCAGTACTTATAGCTCTTTCCAAATATATTCAATCTACATTTAAACACCCACCAGTTCAATAGTGGCAGTGATTAAAGCCGTAACATCTGACTGTCTGTGTGACAATTCTCTGTCAGTCATTGTCTAGACTCGCTTAGTCCAGTTCCGTTTTCTTTTACAACTGCAGTGTTAAATTACAAATGAATTCTATCTTAACAGCACAGAGATGGTGGGAATTTTCTGGAGACGTGTGATTGGTACAAAAGATCCCTTCAGTGTTCATTTGTTTTACTACAGTGAATGTACTGTTGGGTTTTCAGCTGTGAAAATGAAAATTCCTCACATACTAGCTCCTTATGTATATTATTAGTGATAAACCCAGCCCTTTGACTAAATTTGGTAATCTGACATTGCATCTCTGTGGTCTGGGGGACACTTGATTGGGTGAATACCAGCCGGTGGTATGTACGGCGGATTGAACTTGGCCGGGGCCACAGAAAGGCCTCTCTGTGCTACTCTTGGCGGCTCTAGAAAACATGCAGAGGGAAGAGGGAAGCAGCTCTCCCCTGGCTAAACACTCTACTGGAAACCCTACCCACAAGCTAAACAACAGCACCGAGAGGGTTTTATCGGGATCGCCCGCTAAGGCCGCTATCACTTACTCAACAATCAGGAGCTGGCTTTGAATGTCATGTATCCATATGTAAACAGAGGGTATTCACTCATGCTGTACATAAAACTGTGTCAAATACTGAGGACAGGACAGATACATGATTTTGTCAGCATTTTGACTGTTAACATTGAACAGCGGAAGAAGGGAACAGTTCCTTATTTCGATAATCAAGCAAAACGACGTTGAACTTTGCTTTTAAAAGTAACTACACAAGTTATTAAAATTTACAAATGCCTACAATTAAACTTCACACTCTACTTCTCCATCCTCACACTGCAAAACGAAGCAGCCCCTCCTGACCCAGACCTGTACAGACGAAACACAGAAGACAGTGCTTATGTAAAATGTGTTTTGTATTACAAGTTAATTAACCGACAGATGCATGGCAGAACATTTGCCACGATATTGGTACAATTACAGTAACTCAAAAAGGTCACATTTTATAAAATAACAAAAAAAAAAAACCTAGATAATACAGATAGACATGGCTTGCCATTCAGTGATCCAAAATAAAGTCCAGTCTTGGTTATTCTTGATAAATAGTACCTTGAGACCTTTTCTTACAAGTCTGTCTGTTCACTTTGACACTAAAAAAGTTCTGATTGCCATTGAGACGCACTGCAGAGGAAGCCGGGCTCGTTTATTGGCACAGTCACAGGAGTTTTCTTATAGGAAGGCACTTTACATGAGGGCTTAGTGTACCCCCCATGTAGCAATAGATAGCAATTCAACTATGGTTCTTTTTTTTTTTTTTTGCTTGTGCACTCTGAGGAAAAATGTCATCAGATAAGTGCAACCAGGGAAAAAAAAAAACAATGTATTTTTAAATGTGTGGGAGCGCGGTCCACAGCTTTAAACAGACAAGCACACGGGTGGGTGGACCTACACCCCTGGGAGGCTGGGTTAGAGAAAACCTATGCAAGGCTCGAGTGGTGAGTGATATGAGAGTTTTAAAAATACTAAAAACAGGCTCCTCCAATTTGATCCTCCCCAAAAACCACCATAAAAAGTGTCCAATCCCTGCTGCTTGCTGTACTGCCAGGTTTTGACACATGTAACACCTCCCCCATTATCACCAAAAACAAATCTCCAAGGCAGAAAGAAGAAATTTTAACCAGCCTGAAATAAGTAACAGTACAACTTGACAAAATCCACCGTTCTATGAGGACACAAACTGTAAATAGGTGTCTCTTAGGTTTGTACAATAAGGGTTCCTTTGTAGCCATAGACTGTATGTAAAGATAGATGTACAGATTATGATGATCACGAAATTAAAATGAGAATAAGCTGCCATTTACTTGTTGTTTGTGGTGAGAATTGATATTATGACATCTAATTTTGTTAAAAAGGCTGCGTTTGGGTAGAGTGAGACCTATATTGCCATTTAAAAGCATGGACTACAATGTTTCTTCAGACTTTTGACAGCTCATAGGATCCATCTTTATATACAGTCTATAGTTGAGGCACATTTCCAGAGAAGTGTCAAATACAAAGCTATAAAAAAAGAAAAAAAAAAAAAAAAAATCCAGAAAAAACATTCAAGTACTTTATCATGTAAACACTTCCAGACTATGATACATCACCGATTGTTGTCATCGTTGATTTCTGTGCAACAATAAGACAGCAGTGTGAGGTGAGAATACTTTTACAAAGGGACAACTTTAAACCCCCTGGGGTACATGTGCTGTCAGGTTTGTGCACGCTCAGAGCAGGACGCAGGAACAGCACTGGTCTCCACCGCTCGGGACAGTGGAGTAGTTCATCTGTCTCACTATTTCTGCAAAAAGTTCATCCACAGAGCCTTTGTTTTTGGCTGATGTCTCCATAAAGGGGCAGTTCCAGTCCTGGGCCAGGGCTTTCCCCTCTCCTGAAGACACCTCTCTCTCCCCTTCCAGATCCACCTTGTTGCCCACCAGGATCATTGGGACCCTCTCGTACCTCTTCACCCGGATGATCTGGTCTCTCATGGGCTTGATGTCCTGGAAGCTCTGCTGGTTGACCATGCTGTAGACCAGGATGAAGCCTTGGCCGTTTTTGATGTACAGATCTCGCATGGAGGCGAACTGCTCGGTGCCAGCTGTGTCCAGGATCTCCAGGACAGAAGGAGAGGAGTCCACTTCGATCTCCTTCCTGTAGAAGTCCTCTATGGTGGGGTCGTACTTCTCAATAAAGGAGCCTGTCACGAACTGGACCGTGAGTGCAGACTTTCCCACTCCTCCCGAGCCCAGTACAACCACTTTATACTCCCGCATGGCTGTTTCTACACGGAAATGCTGCAGATACCTCCTTTGGCGCAACGAAGCCTGCTCCTGCTGCTGCTGCTCCCACCCGACGACCAGCCCCAGTGTTTTCAGTGCGCGGTGTCTGGGAGGCTGCCCACTGCCGCCGAGACTCGACTCCTGCGCGGGCCAAAGCTCCGGGCCTGCTCTGGTTTGAAGGCGGCTGACGGATCCGAGGAGAAGAGCCGCTCCTAGACATTTAGCGACGCCAATTACAGCGCATTTTGATCGCACTGTATTGTGCAACAGCGCAGAAAAGCGTGATCGCCTTTCCCTTGTTGCATGGCGTTTCCTGCCCACATCCTCAGTCAGCAGCGTCAAAAGCCACGCTCTGCTCCTTCTCTTAAAGGAGCCGCAACACGCACGGACCATCATATTATTATCATACATTATCATATATTAAATCATCTCCACTGGTATTAAGACTTTACTGTGTCAATTTATGTCAATCTTTTTTTTTTAATCCAGGACAGTATGGAATAAATGTCCTATTTGCAGGTTTATGGAATAACACACAAATCCAAACAGATACAGATATGACCTAATAAATGTAACTTATATTTGAGAGTAGCAGGGTTAAATCATAAAGGAAGGTTCTGAACTATATATAAATAGGTGAGAGCACATCCCACATTAGTCTGAACAGAGACAGTGACACAAATGTGCATAAGCAAATGAAATATAGTTTTATTCAGATTTTTTCATCCATACAGCAAGAGTCAGAGATATGGCAACAATAAAATGTGCATTAAACAAATCTGAAGACAGAATAGTTATACATTATTGTGTGGCATTTGTGGCAAATACTTATAACTGGTGGTTGCACTTACAAGGAAGAAGCAGTTAACAAAGCATGGGTATGTGCCCCCAGCAGGGAAGTGAACCTTAAACATCTGGTTTGGACAAAATGGTGCTTTGGTTCTAGCGTCAACACAGCAGCTTCAAGTCATACAGACGTCGGCTACTGTTACATTCATTTGAACAACTAATTGGCCAAATATTTTTGGTGTGGTGGTGACCTTGCCTGCTGAGTGCACAGCGGTGTCAGAAGAAACAACCTCTACAGTGTTGAATGTGAGTGGACGAATGCCAGTCTTTATTCTTAATGTTTGAGGAGCCTTTTCTCATTGAAAATGACCTGTTTTCAAACTAAATTCCCCATTAATGTGGATGTTACATAGTGTATTGTGTATTCTTGACATGTATTTCTTCCTTACATATTTGAGTTGTTTTTTTTTTGTAAATGTGTGTATTTTTACATGCAATAAAATCAAACTAGGTAAATAAGCAGGTTTTGAGACTGGACATCAGTGGATATGTCATCCTACAAGGGTGAAGTTAGCATGGCATGGGCATAATCCCATATAACATTCCCTGGCAATAACAGATGCAGATAAAATAAGACAAAAAGCGCATAGCTTTCTCTGAATGCATTGGCCAAGAAACTAGTGCCCTTCTTTGCAAGCAATTTTAGCTGGTCTTCTAATTTAAGAATTTAAATTAATCTAACAAAATTCCTTATAATTATAGATCTTTTTTATTCAAAATAATATCTCAATATGATACACATTTTCTCTGTTCATTTGACTATATACAGAAGTGCAAAAAGTCAACCTTCTTCCCTTAGGTTAGAACTCATCGTCTGCAGCATGTCGGACTTGACCACATTGGAAAAGTCGTTCTCTCTCCTAATCTCACCATCCACAAACATCCAAACACCCGTCTATCTCACTGCTCATTTTGGCCTGACATTCAGGGCAAACTTAAGAAATATTTAAAACAAACATTATCTTATACACATCTTTTTGAAATGGATACAGTAAAAAATAAGTTTTACCCTAAAACATGGATAATCTAATCTTTCCAATACAATATATTTTCAAACATGTTACATGGAAAACCAAAAACGATTTCAACATTTTGTCTACACTGATAATAATGTATCTTTCTTTGCATCCAAAATGTCTTTCTTCAGCAAACATTCTCTGACAATGATGATGTAACATCAACTGAAAAGACATCCAGCTATATGAATGAAGTCAACAGATTATAATGTATATTGTATATGAAAAAAGTTATGAATGTCAAACTACCTTAAAATCTACAACGGCTATATCAATGTTGTCAAGTAATATATAGTAAGGCAAAAAGAAACAATCTATAACTAGATACCTCAAATATTCAAATCCTTAAGTAGTACATAACACAGATTTAAGAGTAATTGTTACTTTTACACAAAGAGAAAAACAAATTATAAGCGATGTGTGAGGAAACTATAAAACATCATTGGTGTATTTAACCTGCATATGATAAAAATTACATTGGAGTGGGCTGAGGCCCATAAACAGTAATCTAAGGCTTTGTTAGGTACATTACAATCTGTAAAGACACACTACACACCTCTGTGAACACGAGAAAGGCAAGTGATCATTAACTAAGAACTGAAGGAATAATGGCTGTATTTCAATTGTGTAATTTCTATCAAATGTGACAATAAAACTGTGCTTTGGTATCTAAACTCAGATCTAGAGCCTTTGTGATTAGGAACTTTCAGGGAAAAACAAGGCAAAGGCCTTGATTCCCCAGACAAGCTCAGGTGGAGTGGTGTTTAAAAGGGAATCCACATAAACATTCATCGGGTGAACGTGGTGAAGATGACCTAATATAACATTGTTTTTCCATCAACACATGGCTCAACAGTGCTGCACTCATAGTTGGAAAAGTCCTCTTCAGAAGAGGCGGCACTGTAACACAACTAAAGCTACACCCTCCACTTTTAGAGTCGATGGACTTCTCTCTATAAACAAAACACCCTCTAGTTATTGATAAAAACAAGAAAACTTCTAAAACTGATTAATTGAAAACCAGACGAAGGTAAAAAAAAAAAATAACATAAAGGACATAATAAAATCAAAATCAAAATAATACAAAAGCCATATAAAACTTTACCTTCGGTAAACAAATAACACTGGTGAGATAACACTCGGGGTTAGCTGTATGGCCTTGATGGCACACCACAAGTTAAGAAAAGCCTGGCTGTGCTTCAAGGTACACAGGTATGTTGGTTTACCCAGAACATTCATATGTCCAAGACCCTCATTTCACTAGTTTCACTAGCCATAAAATTACAATACTGTACAATTATTTTGGCAAATTAAAATCCTGTTAAATTATTGTGCCTATTATTGTTTAGAATTCTAATTCAAGGTGCATGTTTACATTTAATTTGCAAACTCTGAAATATGGCTATTCAAAAAAGAACAAATATAAAAGGAAAAAAATATTGGTCTACTAACGTACCAGCAATGTGGTGCTATGCAGCCACATCAATGACCTGCGCGTGCAGAAAAGAGAATAATTCAAACACAGAGGTGTAACATGGGCCGATCTCACTCTGAGACACAGTGACTGAGGCTCCTGACCTCTTCCTTTCTTTGCTGGACACTACATTAGACACTCCTCTAAGTGGGCGGATGGCACAGATCAAGTGTTGCACTCGGGATGTTGACTCGTGTGATGACACCATCGTCATGGGCTGGTTTGGAGATGGCAGACCCTCCTGTCCCATTGCTTGACATTCTGAAGAATATGTACATAAAGGCTGAATTTGTTTGGCTTGGACGGTGCCAGCCCACATTCATTTGATCTGTAAAACAAACATTTACATTGAGATATGGCAGCATTTAAACTATTAACATAAAGATCTTCGTTTTATCTTATTGTTAAGAATGCAAAGAACAATTAAAATAGAAACTCACTGTTCTTTACAGGAACTACATTTGAGTCAAGTACTTGTGACTACTCAGATGATCTGCAGATATTATTGGAATCTGAAGATGAAAAACAGAGATGGATGAAGTTTAATGGTCCTTAGAAGAGTCCACATTTGTAACCACACGGTTTTTCATTAAGATGAGTTCATTGCTGAAAACCTTGACAACACAGAATACAAATAATCTTCTTCAGTTTTGGCACAATGTAGATGTTAATAGGAAGCAACAGAGAGAGGGAAGGTAAGAAAAGGGAGATGAGAGGAGGAGGAGGAGGGGACTGTCAGTGAGGTGGCTCCCCATGCAAAAGTCCTCCATTTTGTTGACCTGCACACCTCAGTGAAATTCAGAAAAAAACTGGCACTGGATCAAGAATTTAACATGATGATATCTGCACCACTGTGTCAGTGGTATTGTGAAGTTCTGCAAAGAGCTTACAAAATGGAATAAAATCAAAATGTTGCAAATACTTTTTTGTATAATTAGCTAGAAACAAAAACATGGTAAAGCTAGGCTTTACGTGCTAGAAGCGGTGACAAAAAAAGGAAAAAAGCCAAGCACCAAAGGGCACAGAAAGCAACGTTTGCACAAGCTGTGCAGATGGCTTTAAAAATGTCAGAATAAACTACCTCATACATACCAATTGCATGTATTCGTTGGTAGTCAACTTTGTTAAGGAAGAGTCCTCAAAATGGAAAAGGACAAAAATCTAAGTTACAATGAGGACAGACATAAAATACAGTACAGTATTGTTCCCCAAAAAGAGAGAAGTACAAGTGTGTAGGAAAGTGGTGTCTTTACAGCTACATGTATGGATAAACATTTGTGTAGGCCAACAAGAGGGAGTACGGCCATTACCCTGCCCACCCCCGTGAGACACAAGCACCCCTGGTCATTCATGTGCATTAACAGACATTATAAGAAGAAGAGTCTAAGACTGACAGAGAATGAGGCGGTAGAGGTGCAAACCTGATTGGTGGAGGCAGTTGCGAAGGGAACGCTTGTGGCAGATGTGGTGGCTGCAGACACAGTGGCCGGAGTACCACCGTGCATCATGGGAACTTTTTGGAGGGAAAATCATGTAAGCATAAATACACAGAGGAGCAGTGGAGCCACATACACACCAGGCAAATGAGGCAAGGACTTAGAGGGGTGGGAGGGGTTCATTTAACTGGCTCCTTTTCACACCTCTGCCTACATTACATTTGGACTGTGCCAACTTTAGCAATACTAGACAATTTATTGTGTGTGTGTGTGAATATATATATATATATATATATATATATATATATATATATATATATATATATATATATATATATATATATATATATATATATATATATATACTTTTTTTTTTGTTTATTTGTTTTTTTCTTTAACAATTGTCAATAGCTGCTGTTTTTACATACCAGACATCATAGGTCTGTGGCAGAGGAGATAAAGGGGAGGGTTATAATTGAACTCCCTCAGTTTTAAACAGATGTCATGTTAGACCAGCCGGGAGCCCAGTTAAGAACAAGCAAGCAATATCACTGTATTGTACAAATGAAAATAACAGCCTCAGATCAGCTGTCATATTTACAATGTACAACATTTAAATATATCAATACTTTTAGAGAAACATATCAAATCTCTACTATTACAGAAGTTATATAGAACTAAAGAAGGAAAGCTGGAACCTACCAACACTGGCTGCAGGTGTCATGCACAATATTGAGCCTGCCCATCATGCAGTGCAACAGGAAGTGGGTTGGATAGGGAAGAGAAATCAAAACAGCCCATCACATGGTTCGTTAGAGTAAGGGGAGAGATAAGGTGGGAAACAAATGATTAATATCTTTTGGAGAGTCATCAGTGAATGGAAAAAAAAGCGCAGTAGTGAACTCATCTTGTGGCAATCTGCTAATGAAATGAACGTATATCTATGGTGTAAAGCATATTAGTGTGTAGTATCTACAACAGTAGTATGTCTGTGGTCACGGCTCTGCACATCATGTGTTAAATATTAAGGGTAGACGGTGAGAAAACTCACAAGATGAAACAACCACTGTAATATCTGTCACCAAACTGTCAGCATAGTCCCAACCCAAGCATAAACCAAAGTGTGGATCACACTACCACTAATGCAGCTCATTTATATCAAGCTATATTCAACTATATGTAGAAATATGGATGTAAAACCCTTCCGCATGGATATGCCTTTGTGTCTGCCACATGTCTTTTGTATCACAGCTTAAAGAATGCATATCTGTATAAGCCTGATGGAGATGTAGCTAAACTGTAATGCCCTGCTTTAGCCAAGCAGAGACAGAGCAGAGTGTGCCCCAGGTCTTGCTTGTGGCCTGAGCCTGAGCGTTGCTATGGAGGCATACCTGATGGGAGGAAAGCCGCCTGCTGCTGAAACTGCATGCTGGCCAGGGCCTGCTGGTACTGGAGCATGCCTGTGTTAAACACAGCAGAGGCCCCGTTGGCCTTCTCCAGGGCAGCCCGCTTTGGCAGGGGAGCCATGACACTAGGGGCGATGCCCTGCCCACCGCATAGACAGGGATATCAACAAGAAGACAGAGGAAGAGGTGCGTGGTCAGAGAGAGAGGTGTGTTGGGAAGAAGCAAAACAAGAAAGAAAACAAAAAGAGTAAATACGTTAGCCACATCATATAAACATGTTCACCATATCTTTGTGTGTACAACAAAATCATCATCTCATCAGTAGCAAGCAAGCAGCAGTCTGACACAATACTACACAAGCAGGAGCATGGTGCCTACAGGAGCTACGGGCCATTAACAAGCACTTCTATTTGAACACGTCTAATTTGGGGCTCATTTCTGTTCATTATTTTGGTTTCCTAGGACTGACTTGTGCAATATGCAAGCATTAAATATGCTAAAATAAATGAAGCTGCTACAATAACAAGAGGTGGAACAAGTAGGAAGCACAGAGAGAGGGATGCTGCACTGCTAGCTCCATGATAAACTGTAAGCCATGTTTAAGTGATAATTCACTCTCAGAGTCAAATTGGTCTCATGCCAATGACCAGCGGTACCAAAATTGTGAATTTCAAACAAAATATTGTTTTTGTTATTTGTCAGTTGTGAAGTCTGAAGCACTGTGAGCCAATGACAGAGTGAACTATCATTTGAACTACAATCACTTCTAATGATCTGATAGACTGTTCCTTTTAGCCCCACCCTTTTCCATATTTATGCGCTTGCAACATAAACATGCACACTTCTGATTGAGCAGCTTACCACACTTAGCACTGACTTACAGGACGGACAGTAAGACTTAAGCCATGCCACCATTGTAAAAGCTCTATTTCCCTAGCCCTTACTGACATTTGTTAAAGGCTTTAGGTGATGAACTGATTGTGTCCACATCAGAAAGATTACAGCAAAAAGTTTTATTCTACAAATCAGATATCACTGGATTCCAAGGAGGCCACTATCATTTCATCACAAGCAATAATGACAGATTGACAGGAGGAAATACATTTAGCACTGACACAACGACAAACAAAAAGAGCCAAGTATCTTTGGTTAATAAAAATACTGCACAACAACAAAGCCACATGCCAAGCTAAAAGGTGAAAGGTCATAGTACCAGGTCAAAGGTTGCGTCGAGGGGTCGCTTCAGTGATTTGACAGCCGACTGAGTCTTAATTAGCAGGCAGCGAGCACATGATGGCAATGGGCCAATGGGGTTCAAGCGCATTAACATAAACCAGCAAGCAGAGGTGCATCATGGGGGCAGCAGTGCAGTTTGGGTATAGGTGAGAAAAAAACAAAAACAAATAAAAAAACAAATCATTGGAATGCAATATACAGAGGGGATAACAGGACTAAGGCATGCACAATGTGAACGCTATAGCTCTACCGCTCAACAGTTAAAATTATCAGTGGTAGCTACGTTCTACATTAGTTATAGTCACACAGAAAATGGATAAATATAGCGATGAAAATAAGTAGTCACAGTGGACAGAAAGATAGATAAATATAGACTCCGTATCAAAGTCAGTGTCACATTACAATGATTCACCCCAAAGCTCTGCCTGGCACATACTGGAAAATACTTGTAATACTTGAAAGTACTTGGATCGGTGGAACAGATACTGCTGCTGTACTATTGTTGTACTTTATACTGTGCACAATCAGCCCTGCTTCAAAATGTCAAGAGGAAGAGAAGTAAGAAGTAGGAAGTACAGAAACAATGGTGTCACAAATAAAGTGGTGAGGAACTGGCTCTCCCTTGTGTTAAAGGATGAGATGAACAAGGAACATGGCATTCACACCACCCAAACACCAACGCTATTTCAAGTGGAGTAAAATGGACTGATCCTTCCTCACATCATCCTTCTCTGTGCAGATTTAACCCAAAACATGCAGATTTTTCACTAAAAAAGCAGAACTGAAAAACCAGAGGACAATTTGTATAAAGCCACAAAATACAAAATTAACCTAACTGATGCCTGCTTAAGCTGCAACATATGTGGGGTGTTGAAGCGTGTGCAGACTGCTCACCATGGCTGCGGCGGCTGTGGCTTGGTTCACCTGGTGCTGCGTGGCCTTGATTTTGGCCTGCAGATGGGCCGGGGGGTGGAAGTACTTGCATTTTTCCCGGGAGCAGCGGCCCTTGATGTAGTCCATGCACACAGTGACGGTGTTGTCGTTGGTGTCGATCATGGTGCTGTCTGCAGGGTGGGCAAACCGGCAGTCGTTCTCTCCCCGCGAGCAGTTACCCCTCTGGTACTCTCGACAAACCTACACACAACATCATACGTAATGTTTTCTACAGACATTATAATAAGCTTCACAAGCTGTCACTAGACACAGTATTTTTGTTTTTGAATGTACCTATAAAAAACACCAGGGGGCAGCACTACATCTGAAATAGGTCCACCAATGTCAGCCGTATTGTTTAATATAAAATAAAAGTACCATTCTACATTAAGTATTACACAGTGGTCTGTGTTACACAGAAATGCTTTTGGTCTTTTGCTGTCTTTTTTTCCCTTTAAACATATGTTCAACATTTCTTATTAATAAAATGTAAAACGTTATGTTAATATTATTAACTGAAATAATAAAAGCTGAGAACATGTGGCATGATTTTATGATTATGTACTTAAGACCTACATTGTATTTGATTAATGGAGTATTTAACAGTTTATTAGGTTCTTGCAGATGCCTCAGATGCCATAAAACAGTTATTTGCATTAGAAGTGTCTCATATAGGGCATGTTTTACATCCCTGATGCTCTTTACAAATGGGTAATTTTAGCAACATAAACATGTTCAGTATTGGGACTGTCAGTATGTTTGTTGGTGCATTACCTCGAGTCTGTCCGTCCTCAGCAGTTTCTGGGCTGCGGCGGCTGCAGCATTGGGCACCTGGCTGACTGTGGGGCTGGAGGCCATGAGGACTGGGGTGCTGGGCAGGATCTCAGGGGGCATCAGGCCGGGGGACACAGGGCTCAGATAGGGATTAAAGGCTGCAGCAGCTGCAGCTGCTGCGGCACTAGCGTTGGTCGCCAGGCCGGGCGTGACAGAGAACATGGGCTATAGGCAAAAAGACAAAACATGAAGTAAACAACCAGAGTGTTATTGTGAGGACATGGGACAGGTCAGGACACGCAGGTGCTTTGTTCATGTGTGACTCTCACCATCGGGGGGAGCTGTGTGCCGGGCATCATGGCATTGGCCAGCTGCATCTGCTGTGCCAACATGGCCATGTTCTTCTGCTGGATCAGGTTATTGCGCCCATTGATCTCCAACTGGGTTTTTAGGTGAGGAGGAGGATGCAGGTACTTGCAGTTCTCCCTGGAACAGCGACCCTACAAACAAAGTTGTAATTAAATACACAATCAAATATAAAATTATCATTGTCCGTAGATTCCTGCCCGAAATACATATAGGTAACGTAACACCCTGTTTATAGTTCAATGTCAGACTTTGAAATTGACATGCGCTGAGAGCAGCACTAATTGTTAACAGCTTGCTATTTGAGTCGGTCCCATGGGGGGCATGAGTTTGTGTGCGTCTGTGTGTGTGTTAGCTCAAGGAGGTCATGACACCACTGCTGCTCTTTAGACATCCACTTTGGCTACAACACTAGCTGCTACAGCTAAAAATACTATGGACTCATATGATCCATATTGTATCAGCAAGTCATCTGAAGTCATTCAGGGGTCACACTTCAAAGTCTGGGAGTAATTATCTAAGAGAGGGTTCCTTTTTGGAGCCTGCTGTATTTATAGTGCAATATATTGCAACAAGAAGTGAGACACAAGCACATTCTCATTGGAGCAGGAATGTATACGCAATGTGTGCACAGCGGGGTCAAGTTCACGTAACAGGTGGGAGATAAACGTCACACACACACACACACACAGTTAAAGAGGCATATACTTAGTGCGAGCCCTGGGGCATAGTGTGGTGTTCCCCCTCTCTGAAAGAGCTGTCCCCTCTGGGAATAATCTGAATCTGTGCCATGACTGCAGCCTGTCCTCCTTCACTTTCACTGACACAGGAGCAAACAGGACAGGTGTGAAGGGACAGGGCAGGGGCCAGGTCCCAGCTAGTATCTATGACTGATTTGTAAACAGTTTTAAGCCTGATGTACTTATTACACCTGATATTTTGATAACATATTGGTCACGGCTCTCACAGTGCATTCTGATAATATTCTAAAGCAAATGTATGTAGTAGTGTATGCAGTACGTCAACCACTGAGAATGGACTTAACCGAAGACAAAAGTGGGCAGCAATCATATGAAATTGTTTTGACTGTCTACTCAGAGTACCGTCTATCTAAATAACATTCATTTTATGATCATAAAAATAATAATAATAGCATTCAATCAATCCTTCAGTGGTGCGGTTGGATGCAATACTTAGGCCAAGCTGGCATTGAGCGGCATCCTGTCACCAGAGAAAGTGCGTGTGTGTGAGGGGAAAGTGGGCAAGTGTGCCAATTGAAGAGGAGCCGATTCAGGAGCAGACTCCAAAAGCACTCATCCAGAGAGTGACAATGGTATGCGCAGAGGGGAGGGGCCATGTGCGTGTGCAAAGAAGGGGCAGGCGCGATCATGTTGCTCTCACCCCATATGACCCTGTCTGTCGGCTGGCGGATTCACCCCTGCACTGATATATTTATGTATTTGTTTAGGAGGTTAAGGCCAGGAGACAAATGATACTAAAGCAGGATTTAACCCATAACAGCTGCCATTTTGAATACAAACAACCAAAGAGAAGTTAACAGTAGCAAAGGCCTGATCGCAAGAATAAAATTAATCATGTTGATATGGCTGTGTCAAGGGAAAGTTAGAACTTGCGCAAGAAATGGTTAGTAGCATAGATGTAGGATAGTAAGAAAGCAGAGATCCGAGTGGAGGGGAAGAGGAACGCCCCCAACCTGAGGTTTATGGTTGCTATTATGACACAAGTGGCCTTGAGGAGCATGGAGACGGTGTCCACGGCAACGCAGTGCTCTAACACCAGGCGTGAATCCCTGTGTTTCTGCAAAAGCTATATAAATGTGGCATTCCTCTAGTCTCGAGTGAATAGAACAGTGCATTATTACACATTTTTAAGACAGAAATGTAAAAAAATGGGCAATATGTGTATAGCACGAGCTAAATATTTGTGGAACTAATGTGTAATGATTGAAAATAATAAACAGCTACTAAATTATGCATTGACATTGCCACAGACAATAAGATCATGGCAAAGACTAGAAAGTTTCAGGGAGGACCATTGCCATAGCAGTTAAGCAATTGAAATGAAAACCATTTTCATGTATATTATATCATCTTTTTCCTCTGTCTGACCCAAACTCCAGATTAAGCCAAGAACTTAACTCCTTCAGGCTACTGTGCAGTCTGATGGAAGTAGTAATAACACGTCCCACCCGGGTTGCACTCTTTTAGGCCTTGAACCACAGTCAACACACGCCCTACTTTAGAGATTGTGTGGGATTTAATAAACAATGAACAAATGTGTTAAGAATGCTGGGTGGGGCTGCATCCCATCCTTTGTAGAAAACAGATTAACAGTGAGATATTTTAAAATACTAAGTAAACAAAATAATAATAATAAAGACCCATATTACCCAGAATATGGGAGATGGCTTAGGACCTTAAATACTGGTAGTCTGGATTTTTACTTATGATGCAACAATACTGGCAAAATGATCAGAGAAAAGAACTGTAGATTAATGGGTTAATGAAACAATGAAGTAAAAATATAACTCCAGGCATGTTTTTGAGGAAGGAACAACTAAATATCGTGGCTAAAAGCTCAAAAAAGCCAATTTAACATAATATGTATTAATGTTTTGGACTTAGTCAAGTCTTCTTTGCATTATTTAAATAAGATATATCACGATTTTAGTCAAACTGTGTCTGTTTACTCAACATTAAGAGCATATCTTTGTTGATAAGCATACAGTATTTTTGCTATATTTCTCCATTGAATTGTACACACTGATATACTGGTAGACAATTTATGAATGGCGATGTGTGTGTGATACTTCCTTCATACCACATCTGCAAAGTATACAATTATTTGCCAAAAAAAAAAGCTCACCTAATTTCATCCTTCTTGAGATCTTTTTGTAAAGTCTTTCCAATACAAATATCCAGGTGATATTTATTTTTCTCAAACATAAAACCGCTGCAGTCTACTTTGGTGTACCTGTTTGATTCGGTCCTAATTTGGCACTAGAATGGCCTGTCTGGTACTAGCTTCCCCTGCTTTGATGTGATGCCGTGGCCTAGTGGTGCTATGATGTTGTGGTGTGGAGCGGCTCTGCGTTCCTCTGACTTCTGTCCAAACATACGCACACATGAAAGTCCTCTCCCTCGCCTGCTGTGAATGAAGCTTTGTTCTGCAGGAGCCCGGCAAACACTCAAAGGGCCAGCACCAGCGGTCGGTCTCTTTGTCTACTGTTTGTTCAAAATATAGCAAAATAGACAAGATACAAATTGTGTAATCGAGGTTTACGTGCTTTATAAGATGTGCTGCAGTATCATGAAGTATTTCAAAATGCAGATAAATATAACACATATAGGCCTGCCATGATTTTAAAAAATTTGGACTATGATATATTGAAGAAAATATAGGCAATAAATGTTAATAATGAATGCCATTATACCACTGACACAATAATCCTAAAGCAGGAATTTCCCCCCAGCTACTCTGTATAAATAACTGAACACTTAATGAGTCATATAAGCTCTTTTATTCAATCTTCTACAGGCGAAATCTTTTTCTTAGGACAGAAAAATAACAAAAAGTTCCCCACTAGTACAAAGAAAAAGCACCTAAGATTAATATTGACTCCAAAAAGGAACTGTTCCATCAATCATGCATTGAACAACACGTTTATATACTAATTGTGACAGGCATAAACAGATGTTCAAAATGACTGAATAAAAATATAAATGGATGAGGGTGCTGGAAAAATCAAGACTGCAATTTAGGCATCACAAGAATACAACTATTTTTCAAAACTATGTATTTTGTGTACCTGAATATGTAAGTAAAAAGCATAGAAGTCTTCCTACACTAATATTTCTGCTTAGTTTTGACAAAGGGATTATTTCTTTTAAATAAACTTGTAATGTATATCAAATATTGTTAAAGTTATACAGTTTTAAAACGAAATAAAATTCACACCACAACGCAAGAAAAGAAGACTTGGTTTCAAAGTGACTCGACCTAATTAGACTTTCAAGGGGAAGAAGATAAGCAGTATCTCCTATAAGAGCAGGGCTGCTGTGACTTGCATTTCAGCAGAGGCAGCTCGTCATAAAGCAGGTCATGTTTCTATCGCTCAGCTCTGTGCTCCGGGAGGGGATCGGACCATGGGGCTGATGCTGATATGAAAGAGAGAGGGAGTGTTCATCTGTGATAAATGTTACAACAATAATAATATGGCCCAAGTGAAAACATGGAATACATCGGGAGCAATAGGATTATACAGATAAAGATTAGAGCTGCACTTTAAAAACAATAGCAATATTAGTTTAGTAGCAGCAGATACTAATTAACCTTAGGGCAAAAAATAAACAATTTGAAATATTAAAATAAACTTTAGTCTAATGTTGAAAGAATAATTCATTTTTGTTGGTTGTAAACCTGTGCTAATGGGAGCGTCCCAAACTAGTATAGCGTGTTGTTCTCGTATGAAGCAGGCCTGAAATGGTCAAATTATAGATGTCAGACATGGGTGAAACACAGAGATGACATAGGAGAGGCGCAGAAACAGATCCAGAGGTTTATCCAAACACATGCAGCTTTGAGTTATTCACACTTGTGTGGTGTGTAATGCCTCAGGTCAACTGTCACGTACACAGGAGCAGTGCATCCAAACTTAGAGCTCTCCTCCCCCCACCTGCACCTCACTATCTCTCCACACAAACACACTTCCATGTGACTTTATCTCCACTATTTCCATGTACACAACCTTCTCTGGTGCAATGAGACTCTGCTACAGAGGCTAACAAGGTTAGCTCCCACCTTTTCATTATCAGTAATAACACAGCCATCGCACTTCTATTGATTTGAGGCGCTTTATGAAAGGTATCCACTCCTCGTGCTGTGTGAATGTCCCGGGGAGCCTGAGAATGTTCATTTAATCATTTTTGAGCTCCTACAATGAACAACAACAAATCGTGACAACATAATTCACAAGGGACAGCCTGCAGCAATAGGGTTTCAATAACCTCCTGTTTTATGTCACATCCATGTGCCGTAAAATTACAGCCATAGATTTTTTTGTGTTTTCACAATTTTTTCAAAAATATATTTTGTAGTAACCAATTTGGCTTGAAAACAACTGCTAGTGTGATTCTGACGCACTAGAAACGGGGAAAGACTTATGTGGTTTGCAGCACTAACAGATTTATCTGGCATATAATATCCTAATCTGATTTCACATAGTGTAATCCTATCCCCCGCTCTAATCCACAGTCAAATGGCCTAATCCTGTTTCTGCATGTGATTATTGTTGGTGGTCTTGGCTCAAGCTTAAGCATGGTGCTTTCAAACTTAAATTATGGATTTTTAAATTGATTTAAAGCTACCATCTACAAGTTTATTTGATTTGTTTTCATCAGTAAATGGCAGAAATGTGAAACCTGTTCCCCCGTCCCCTCACCTGGCCTTTGTTCAGGCTCATCTGTGCTCTCGGCCAGTCCGATTACAAATAGTAGCTTTTCTCTCTAGAATATGTTTAATACCTCTGTTTTTTATTATTTTTCTTATCTTGCCTACCCATCTAAGGTTACACTGAGATTTTTCCAAGTTTAAAAATAAAACATTTGTATTTCAAATTAGTAAATAGGAGTTAAGAATTCATCAAAATCTGCTTGAGTGAATAGTACGATTGGCACAGAGACACAATATACCACGATGAGTTCATAAAAATGTATGATCTGCAATGCGGTGGACCTGATAAAAAGCCTTGTTGGTTTCACAGAAAATAAATCAAGTTTAGTGAAATTAAACCTCGGGTGGTGCAGCTGTTCAAGGTTGAAAACAAGGACACAAAATAGAGATAGAATCATTCTTCTGTCACACTCTGGCATTCACCTCCTTCAAAAAACACATAACACAAACTACATTCAATGGTCCCTTTATAACATAAGTATCTCTCCTATTTTGTAGTGGATCGGGCCTGCAAATAAACTGGAATTTTCAGATTAAGGAAAAAAACGAAATATCCAGTGAGTGAGAGCGAGTTCTGTGGATTCCAGATTAATTTGAGGCAACAGACAACAGTCCTGTTATAGTTTTGAGCAAATAAATAAACAACATGAAGTAATCTATGCTCCACTTTATTTTTACATAAGCATTGCAATACTCGAAATTAGCAATAGACAGAACAGGCCCGGACATTTTGATTATGCGAAGGAATGCACTTGTGAACAGAAAGCTGGATGGACAGACTTCAAGTATGTTTTTGCAGAGACTTAATGACTTTCAAGAGCAGACATTGCACGTCTCAGCTCCTGGCACTGACTCCTTGGCGTTTGAGAGGAGGGCCACAAAACACTTGACTGATGGCCCTAACAGCTGGAGCACAGAGGGAGCGGCCAAACTGAAAGGGTGCTGAGAGAATCCAAGTATAAGTAACACGCCGTGCCCTGAAGCAGCCTCACCTGTCTGATCTGAGGATAACGCTAAAGGCACTAAATGAGGACGACGTGCGCGAGGGCTTTGCAAAGTTGAAATGCTAGTAGTCGTGGTAACGGAAGTACAAGTATCGGTAGCCTTGTCAAAAATCATTATCATTCTTTCGGTAGAAGTAGTAGTGATGGAAGGATATAGAATGGGTAGTATTTGTGTCAGCTCTGGTATTGTGTTTTGCTAAGAAGACACACAGAACTAATTACAGTTACTATACAGAGTACGTGCAGTTCTGCTTTACAATAGTGGGTAGAGTAACTAAATATGTACTCAGGTTGGAGTATAGTATTATTCAAAGAGTACAAAGTAAAGTAAAGGTCCAAAAATGACAAAAGGTTGCTTGAACATTTAATTTTGCCCCACTCCTTCAGAGAGGATTGATCGATTATCCTTTAAATAATGCCAGATTCAGTGCATTATTTTATATTTTGTCCATACAATTACATTTACTTAAAAATCAGATCAAAAAGCAGATTTTATGTCGAGCTAAAAAGTATTTGTGGCCACTACTACTCAAGAAAGAGAAATTGTAAGAGACACCGCAGTGGGAAGAATGACCAAAAGTATGAAGACTTGGAACTTACTCATAAAAGAACAATTTCATCAAAAAGTTACTCAAGTAAATGTATTTTAGTGAATGTAGCCAACTACAACCCACCTCTGCTGCTTGACACTTCATTTTATTGTTGTTCAGTCTTATCTAATAATGATTGATTGGTTCTAACAATAGCAATGTTTTTCTATTCTTTGTGGTATTAGCTCCTCTGGCCGCTACCTTTTAGCTGCAAATCCGGCAAATCCTTGGACTTATTGAGCTGTCTTTTTCTGCTGGCTCAGGACCAAAACTGTGCTACAGCTTTTCACTGTTTGCCTTTAACACAATAGCAATTATGTTAATGTTATCTGAGGTTTAGTCAAACACCGCTATCCAATATTTAAGTAAACAAATGTGCAATTAACTTATCAATTGCAGTTGTGTTCACACCAACAGTAGCATAGCATGGGAGAAGTAGTCTCAACATGTATCCCCAAGTATAAGCTGATAAATATATGCAATAGGCCTGCTACGATAATTACTATATCAATATATGAAAGCTAGAACAATATATTTTGGGCCTCAGTATTTATCATGAGTACTTTTTCTTTGCAAACGTGCAGAGATTTGGGTTATTTTGTTGTAATATGATAAGTTTGCGGAGGGGTGGATAAGTCCCTTTTTATGGTTAATTGTTGTTACATTTTGCTACTTATTTGTTGCAGCTCATGTCTTTTAGTGAAACAGTCTATTTAAAAATGGTTTACTGGGATAATCTTGCATTATTTACATCTTAAATAGTAGCATTAAGTAGTTTCAATATTATCATTTAGTGCAGTATTTCTCTATAGCAATATATCGTGCTGTATACCAGAAAAATAAGTGTGCGTCACAGTAATTTTAAAGATAGAATTATCTAAAAAAAAAATCGATAACCAGATAATAATGAATATAAAAAACTAGTATTGGAACTACATACTCTGGTCTATTCAACGGGTATAGATATTGCACACATTGTATAAATATGACAAAACTGAACCTTTCCTGAATAGTTTTAGAATGGTTTGGATTAATATAGACTAGCATAGACCAAACTGTAATATTAAAGAGTTACTTTTTTTAATCAGTGTGTTACCAAAATCTATATCAATCCTTTTCTTTAAAAATCAAGTTTGAAATTTTAGTATCATGACAACAGCAGTAAGAAATAGTTACCACTGCAATCTATGGCTACAACTACTATTAATAAACCAGCAATAAACCAACTACATCTGCAGCTCGTGACGCTACCAAAAATACTTTTAATATTGCCTGCATTAAAAATTATACTAGACTCTATTTTCTTCCATATGAGTAAGCTGAGACGACAACACAAGTTACCACGAGCCTATAGTGTATGTCCCACAGCAGTAAAGATTGTATCAGTGGTATAAAGGGCTCAGTGTAGTGAAGTGATGGCGGCGGCTGACACAGAGGAGAAGACACACTGCGATCTCCCATCACACAAGCCCCCACACACACAGAACCAGGCTTGTCTGACACGCACAATCAAAGCAGCTCCTCTCTGGTCCACACTGGCCTCTATCCAAGACCAAAGCACCAAGATTAATAACTACTGTAGGAGGCAACAAAAGGGTCTTAGCTTGAAAGCCACCATGATATTTTATATAGAGTAGATCCTATATCAACTCAGAATCTCTTACCAGTGGGAGAAAAAGAAACACTGGCTATGTTTAAATTCACACCAAAGTATCACCGTTATCTGATTTCTGGAGCTTAGGTTACTGATTATTGAAATGCTGTGTTATAGTTACAATAACAGTATCAACAATAACAAAATAAAATAATAATATCAGGCTTATACTGTACTTTTTGGACACTCAAAGATGCTTTACAAACAATAAAAAAAGTTACATCTGTAAATAAAATAATTTTGTTCTGATTGTTCACACCTGTGCTGCTTTTACAAACTGAAGTGATGATGTAGCAAATAAATCATGTCCTAACCTGGAAACGTGATTGTGATTGTATAGTGATTCAGTGTTTTTCTGTTTAGTGACGCTCGATGTCTTAAACACATCATCTTCACATTAGTTTCCATTAGGACCACAGTGAGACACAGGTGGGTTTATTTAGTCTATGACAACTGTAATATACAAGATAACTGTAAATGTGCCATTTTGCCGTGTTAGCTACATGTCTATGGTCTACTTTGAAGCCACAGTGTAACTTTTACTAAATAAAAGCATGTTTTTTTTTCATTTTGGCTGTGTATATTGTACTACTGAAACTAAAAATAAAAAACTAAAAACTACTTTGAACAGGCTTGCACCTTTTTCCACAAACCTGACTCTTATTTGGCCTGGAGGAGGGCCTCCTCCAGCTTGTTTCCATGGAAATGTTGTACCTTTGGCAATAATCTTCCACAATATGACATAAAACATAACTCTGTGGAGAATGTTCAAAGGAAGGTTTTAACGTTCTATTTCCATGGAGTCTTGCAGGTACCTTTGGCATAATATATCAGGGCATAGAATTTGAATGAGACCTCGAGTCCAGACATTTCATCTGATAAACAAGATAACACGTTTTTAATGACATGTTTATAATTTTCACCTCAAACTTTCTTTCATTTTTGAGTTTTTCTTGGTGCAGAATTTGGCTTAGAGCCTGAGAGCAAGCAATGTGAGGATCACACGTCTTTGGATTCCTCACGCCCATCTGTGGCTGTAGACAAACACAGCGCTCGGATTGTCTGCGAATGTGGCACAACAACAAGGTACAAGTTTGATGCCTTTGCCCTGCTTTAAGAAGGATCCAAGTTACTGAGGCTAAATGATACTAAGGACTATAAAGAGTGCAATGGGGAGTGGTGTGATCAACAATTATACTGAAATAAAAGTACAGTTTGAAAGTCATGCCTAATTTGTTTTTTTTACTACTGTAGTCAAACAAAAATTATATAATTAATAGTGAGGCACAAGGAAATAATATATCATTTAATAAAAAAAACATTTAAAAATAAAAAAACTGAATACATGTACTAGAGTAAGAGAATGGTTGCATCAAAAATGAGCCGAAAAAAAGCATGCTGCCATACAACAACAATTTGAGGTACGATTTATTCATAGCCTCCGCTGACAGGGTGACAATGGTGCCAAAGCATTAGCCTTTCTGAACTTGTAGCCATATGCTTGTACAAAACGTGTTAGTTTAACTGCCCAGAACGCGGCTGTATAATTTATTTGAGGTCATAAAACACAGTGTGGACTTAGCAACACGGCTAATATTTACCCCACAAGAGGCCTGGCTGTGCACTGCTCACTGTATGTATGAGTTAGTGTCTTTGAAGCTAACTGAATGTAAACACACTGCCAAAACAGAGCTAGCAAAGGCCAGAGCAAAGACAGATAGAGATGCAGACGAAGGGGAGGGGATGATAGAGAAAGCCACACATAGATAAATACATGGTTCATACCCGCCCTCTGAAAAGAAAGAATGCAATCCTGGCTAGCCACACACTAGTAACAGACTTTAATAATAATAATACTACCTCAACTCCCTTTACTCTTAAGACTTGATAGCAAAGGTGCGTCGGGCTGGTGAGAACAACTGTTTAAGTTATTATCCAAATTGAACTGCGTTAGTGAGAGTAGTAATTAGCAGCTGACTGGTTTTAGCATCGTGACTAATAGCAGTGAGTCTTACGTTAGCATCCATGACAACAAATAAAATAAAAGAAAAAAATAATACAGATATTCTGTCTGAAGACTTCCTAGAACGGCTATGGCGTCAAATGGGGAGAGTGAGCAGATATAGATATAGATTCTACCATTGAGACAGTCAAAGGTAGAGAAGAGCAAAGAGATTTCCCTCCATAATTAGGTCAGTGCACTATACTTTGCGCATGGGCAGATTATGCCAGTGGATTGACAGCGGTCACTGTTTTCCGAGCACTTGAAGTAAAAAATGTTTCTTCTGTTATTTTCATATGGATATTCCTCTTTTTATAATCCTATGAATGCTTTTGCACTGTGGTTATGTGGTGAAATAAATGATCTAATAATTATGGAAAAGGTTGATAAGTCACAATAATCATAACTTTACTTGTGCCAGTCAAGACCTGCCACACTATTCATTTCTGTGTGGTTCGGATGGTGTAATGTGAACCATCTTGTCCAGTGGTGGGTGTGGCCAGGACTCAACGAGGCAAAGAAACCAGACTGAGCGGGAAATCAAGTAAAAGCAGCTCCCTACATAAGGGTGGAGAATGAAAACAACTGCAAATACAGCGCACCAGAATAGACTCGCGTTAGACAGTTAAAAACAAGTTGGTAGTGGGTGGAGCTGATGTGCATGATAGTTCTGCTAGTGTATTCAAGCTTGTGTAAACTAATGGGTTTGGCAACGTTATGGAAATCTGTACTTAGTAAGCAAGTAAGTGAATGAAAAGTTAAGTTTAAACCAGGTAACAATACTGGCTCATTTCCAACATATATTTATATATTATTAGCAGGCTACTACACTGCTACAATATTTTATATTATATATTACTGTTAAATATAGTTATTACAAAATCATAGTAACAATATTATGACCATAGACTGGATAAAAAAGTGGACGAAGTGAGTGTGGCATCACCCGTAATGTTCGGCTCCAGAACAGCAGTAATAGGGGTGAATTTGGAGCCAAGTTCCATATATTCCAACCGCGAATATCATAGCAAACAAAGAGCCAATCCGGAGCCAGGCTGTTGAAGGTAACGCTCCTTCACGTTCGCACTGCTGGTTTAGCAGAGGTCAATCAAACCTGTTCCTAACGCTAGCGTGAGCGACCTTGGGGAAAAATTGCACCTGATTTGTCTGTTATTAATGTTCGTATCTTGATTTATGGACAAAATAGTGAAATAAAAATGTAGGATAATGTAGTGCTGGTTAATATGAACATTTTAGAACCAAAATGACGAGTCTGACAGCAGCAGTTACAGACGGAGGGACGACAGTTTTTCAATAACAAGATGTTGCTGGAAGAGCGCTCATGCTAACTTCCTATTTGAAATGCAGCGGCTAGCGGGTTATCTGTGTTCATTCATATATATACAGTCTATGATTATATTATGATTATGACCCAGTAAAAACAAATAACATACATAGACACTGTTTTTTAGCTCAAAGAAAAGTTCCAGTTTTATTTTAACCTCACTACTACTACGCTTCTCCATACATCATGTCAATCACATCATTATTTGTTATTCCGAGTCATGCAGCCCTAATAATGTACACCAGGTCACCTCTGAAGCCTAAACTCTACTTTTCTCCAAATGTAAGCAGTAGTTTGAGAAGATTTACAATGGCCTAAACCAGTCTAGTAGTTAACCATTAATAGGCATGGAACTGACTTTAACATCAGGGAGTCCAGGCAGCCATTATCCTTCTCCAAATATTTACACAGCTTTGACATTGCTAAGCTGTCTGCCCCACGCTCACCAGCTACACAGACCACAGGCAGAGCGCTGTGATGCTCCATGGGGTTAAGGTCAAGTTCAATGCCCACACATACAGCTTCAAGGTAGATCTACAAGATTACATTTGTCCCACAAAAACACGTGCAACAAAACCTACTCAAACCAAGTGCTGCCGAAGACACTTCACCCACTTTGCTCATGAATGACTAAGGCGCAGATTAGCAGCCTCACTTCTGTCACTCTACCCCAGGGCAGCTGTAGCCACACAAGCACCTCGCCATCACCATTTGTGGAGTGAATGAATAACTACAGCGTGGCGCTTTCAAAAGCTTGCCAAGCTTGTAAAGTGTAAGGTGTGTAAAACTATAAATGACTAAGAATTATTAGGGATGCAATGATCTGATACTGGCATTGAATATCGCTGATAATGAAAAATTTGCTGGGTCAGATTTCGCGTTCCAAATATCTGTGTAGCTGATTATCTGTTTGGACATATAAATTGATGCAATAAGACTATTTAGACTATTTAGAGAGTCTTATTTACACAAAGTTGGTCTGTGGTTACTTGAGAGATAAACAACAGCTACATAACACATTTGGATCAGTTTTATCTTGTTTTATTTTGTTTAATGGAAATAAATGTGGTTTTCAGTCTTGGCACTGGCATCTGTTAATGTTAGGTATCAGTAAATAATTAAAACTATAGTATTGGAACTGAAAAAGCTGGATCGGTGCATCCATAATAATTATACTCAAAGGTTTTTCTTCCCCTTTCACAAATAATCACACACTCAACACTTCAATAAAATACGTCCCCAGTGGCTAAAGGACTAGTTGCTATTGGAGAAACTAGAAAGCCACAAAAAAGCAAAAGAAAAACAAAGCATGGTAAAGCATGGTTATCTATTGACAATGTATTCACCGGTGTTAATGAGGCATGGACCACTGTTGATTCAAAGCAGTCAAATATAAGCCCTTGGTTTTGTATTACACACAGTGTGTTATTAATGTATTGTGATGTGGAAAATACATGTATAACCACATTATATCTTGTATTGGATTGTTTGGGTTCCACATGAGGATCTTGCAATAAAAACCCACTTTTCAAAATTTTTTTTGTGTTTCGTTTGAGACTAGGGCACACGTTGTGGTGGGGCAGCGTGGCGGATGGGGAGATGACAGGGTTTGGGTGTGTCCTGCTTGCTACTGCTACTGCTGATCATGTGAGACCTGTTCTAATTATACACTTTTCTACAGAAGAAGGTCGGCTCTGTCCCGTGGGCAATCAGCGATTTCAAGACGGGGCATCTGTGTGAGGGACATGAATAACATGCACACCACTTTACAATTAGGTGACTCAATTAAGCAGACTATTCCTCTCATAAACTATAAGCTATAATAATTAAATGCTTTCAGTCAGTTTTCTTTTCTGAGTTTCATGAATCTCCAAACAGTAGAATGGAAATTGCATTGATTAAAGATGAAAGTTATACGCGACTCAACTACAACTACTATTCTTCTTCCACTGCCACAGCAAATGGTTGAGTGCGGTTAACCAACAAATTATTTTAAGCATTTGTCAACTATTATGGAAAGAAATGTTTTCAAGAATGCAAAACTCACATGCTCTCCATCTCTATACAAAAATGTTAGCTTTTTTCTGGTAAGCTAAATACTCTTTCTATGGGTCTGTATGCTTTAAATGTATAGCTGTAATTCCAATAGTGTTGAGTGAATGACTGTGTTTGTGGTTTTAGGCCTGTTCTCCTCTCTCTCTCTTTCTAACCTATCAACAGCCTCCTAGCCTCATTTCCACCATGTTTCTTTCCCCACCTCTCTGTGTCTTTACTGCTGTTTCCACTGTGGCTTTCAGAGACCTGCTCTGTTTTTCATTACGAGTGGAAAACACGAAGGGAACGGGTAAAAAGTATCGCCTATCTACATTAATACACAAGTCCTTGTGGAAAAGTCCAATCGACCAAAATAGACCTCAACTTTCTCCATAACGTGCCTACAAGTGCTTTCCAGTTGCTGACCTTCCTCTCAAATTGTAAAAAGAAATGTAAACGCCCCCAGATAATGTTATGGTTTTACAAAACTCATTTCTCTGACTGTACATTGTTGCACTAAAAAAGTCATATATGTATTGTAATAGTTATTATGCTATAGCTGCATTGAATTGTATCAGTGTAATGTGTTTATGTATGTATTTATTTGTTCTTTGGCCTTTCTGAAAATGCTTTGTTCATGGCATTTTTCTTAGATGGTAAGAAAAGGGACAAGATCTCTCAAAATAAAATTGCCACGAGATTCTGCACACATGTGAAAAATGTGACGATAGCGCAGACAAAAAAGCACTCATGAGATACATCTCCTGAGAAGTCACAGTTCAAAAAAGCAAAAATAGTCCATGAGAAATATGTGGCCAAATATTTTCAGATTTTTGTCAAAATCTCATCTAGTTCTTGTGGACCCAATTTCGTGTCTCGTCTCTTCACATGGGAACTGTCTCCTTCCATCCCCAGTAAAAAGAGCATTGAAGAGCAATAGGAAAGAATAAGTTGTATGAAAGAAAAAAGAAAAAAAAAGTTCTTAAATGAGGAAGCTGCATAATAACTACGTCTAACTAGAGTACCATCACAGTATCTGATCTTGTGATTCTTAGTCGTATATAAAGCATTACAAATGTGGCATTTCACTTGTTCACTTGGATCACATGTTTTGGTATAGCATTAGAGATACTGCTGAACATATGCACATCTCATCAGTAAACAATAGAGTCAAGTTGGGGTCAAACAATGATTCACTGTCCACATGTGGCCCACAATGCTGTCTAAGTGAACTCACTCACATGTCCTCAGCCTCACCCTGTCCGACTACAACATGCAACAATAACCACCGCTGTAAAAACACACAACATGTCCCTGCATATGTCAGTGCAGCTCCTCCCATTTCAACTTGATAAAAAAGTCTGATTGTGAAATTACACAGGGGAGAAACAGAAAGTGTGTCTCTGCTGCTCTGACCTAAAAATGGAAAACTACTGCATGCGGTGCCCCAAATCTGCCCCTGATGTTAGCCACACATACATGGCAAGGAAGTGGTTCAACTGACTGGGATGCACTCAATGACACTATCTCTGCACGTTGTTTATGTATCGTGCTACGAGCTGCTCAGTTTCAAATGATGTTTTCATTATTTATGGCTGTGCTGGAGCAGAGCATTCACATAGTCTGACTTGTGTATGGTGTAATCGGCTGCAAATGTGGTTGACGGACTCAAAATGCCTCCCAAATTGCAGTAAACATTGGCCAAAAGCCTTCGGTCTGTCCTCGAAAATTCCACATAGCAGTGTCACAATCGCCTGACTTCAGCTTCCTGAATTGAGAGAGCTCTGACCTCCTCCCTCTTTGCTTGTGGTCACATGTCCCAGTCACCTGACCAGAAGTAGGCAGTGAAGAGGAGCACATGCTGTGGCCAGATGGTGTGGTACATGATACAGACACCAGACTAATACCATTTGCTCCTTGTTACTCCATATATTTCAAACCACTTCCCAAACAGTGTGTGTATATGTCCTCCAGATGTCCTATTAATAACTGTGCTTTGTGTTATTCTTACCTTTAGGGAATCAAAACAGGCGATGACTCGTCCGTTGTCCACCTGGCAGCTCTTGGCCGGGTGGGCAAACTTGCACTCCTGGTCTGAACGTGAGCATGTGCCTCTCTGAAACTCTCTGCATACCTCCAGGGTCAGCCACTTGGTGTCACGGATGTGTGCTATGTTCATTGCCATGGCAACACGAAAGCACAAAACTTTTCCTAGCTGTTCAAATGTGAATAAAGTACCTTGAGTGTTTTAATCCACAGTTTTTCTCTTGTTGCTGCCTGTGATGGTGAAATGAAACATTCAAGCAAAGGTTCTTTAGATTGAGAGAGCTCCAGGGGGAAATGATGAAGAACACTGTTAGCTGTGGATGCTATTGGGTCATTGTCCTGACAGAGCCACGGATGAAGTCCTTAGATTATCAACACGTAGGCGCCTCTTCTGACCTCACTTTTATTTTAGTGATGGGAGCTTATACAATGTGTCAAACAGGAGACAGGAGCCCTCAGTTAGGTGCAGTGAAGCAGGCAACAAAGGTGATAGTCTGTGTGTAGCCCGCCACAGGGAGGTTAAGGGCACTGAGGACTGAATGGAGGCCTATGGTCTAAAGTTAAAGGCAGGTGGGTGAGAGTGTGCGGGCTGGGGTGATGCTGTAAGGCTGTTCAGTGGAGAGCACTTGGCAGCGGGGGCTGGTCGGTGAGGACAAGCTGGAGATGGACTGGGGGACAGAGATGAAGGTGTGGCCACTGTCCTTGGATTCAGGTTACCGCGGCAGCAAGCGAGCGAGGCAGGGGGGAGGGTGGCGCTTCAGCCGGAGAAGCAGGTCAAAGCTGCAGCAGACATCAGGGAAGGCACTTCCTCTGGAGGCAAAGAGATGGAGAAAAATTAGTCTGATCACTGATCATTGTTACATATCTTAGAACAAGTTTATAGCCTGCTTAAAGTCGTGCAAACACAAAGAGACTGTGGGAAAGAAGCAGATGTATGTCAGTTATGCAGAGGTGTTAGCTAAAACAGCTCTCCTCCACCCTTCACAAACTCGACACACAACTCACAAAGAGAAAAGCACACAAAACAACATTAACAACATTTGTGCATTTCTGGTGATGGAGGAAAATCAGATCAAACCTGTATCACTTACACTCAAATACAGCGAAAGCAGCCATGGCTAATGTGTTTAGAGGTGAGTGAAAGGAAGAGAGTGAAAGCAGGAGGGGAAGTCAGCCAGGGTTAGTCATTTCCCTTCTTGCAAAGTGGAGCGGGAGAGTGGACCAATGAGAGTTGCAGCAACATTCTGGGCTTAGCGCCAGGTGAGAACGAGGGAGGAGCCAGTGGGTCTGACCTGCATGCAGCACTGTGCAAAGAGACATTAAACTAATGCGAGGTACGGTATACAAGATTCACTTCATACAATATACATAAAAGACTGAATCAGAATCAGAATCATTATCATCAGGAATTTAGTATTTTTCTCTAACATCACAAAAGAAGGGTCTCTCTGACCAAAAATAGTAAGCAAGTTTGCAAAACTTACAAAACCACATGAACTTAATTTCAGACAAAGTCTTGTGAGGAATGTGAATGAGTGGCTCCAGAGGCCCATTCTGCTCTTATCACTCGGGCAGGGCACCACACCCTGCGCAGAGAAATCGCTTATCCCACACCAGCATGTGCACGTTCAGCAGCGCTGTGAACCACAGCTAACTTTACGGCACTGCAACACTGCAACACGCCATATCAGCCCTGCAGCAGTGGAGCACAGGTCACAGTGACCTAGCACTTAATACTATGTATATGATCTAGAAAGAGAAACCGAAGAAAAAAATCTGGATTTCACCTTAAATGACCCCAGACAGGAAAAGTCCCTTTGCTGCTGCAGATGACCTTTGGAGTGTTAGCATAGCCATATCACAACAGCCACAACAGCTCTGCCAGCATAAACACACAAAACCTCATGCAATGTCTTCAGGTGGATAAATTATGATTCAAATGAACATCTCTCATGGTGCACTTTGACCTTCCTGCACATGTTGTTCCAGGGTGTTTTTAACTACCGTACAAATGGCAAATAAATTAGCATATGAAAAATACTATCAATTTTAGAGAAAAGCATGATTTGATGTTTAAAGTAATTATATGCACTATTTTAATGTGCAATCCTGAACTTAACATAAGGTCAGTGTACCATAAACAGCCTGTGTAGCATAGTATGGACTTTTTTTAGACCGCTGATGTTGCATTGCCACAGTATAGTATCTAAGACACTAAAGCATTTGTACTCTATCAATATACATGAAGAAAATAAATAGCACACCCATTTGTTTATTTATTTTACTACCATTTGTAATTGCATGCTAAGGATTAATTGTCAAGTGTAAGATTACTAGTAACATCTGTTTCTATGGCTTAGAGTGGTCAGACAGTGCATACGTAAAAGGGCTCCAGAGTTAAGCATTGTGTAAGACAGTGTCTGACTAATAATGAAAGCTCATTATGATCCATCATGTCTGGACATAGGCATCCATCCGCTATTGATTTTTTCATCTCCATGGAGGTTCTTGTCAGTACGCCACTCCCTCTATCTAATTCCACTTTAAATATCAGGCATTCATTTCAACAGACGACTGCCAAATATGATCCACTTCTCTGACCGCAGCGATTGTTTAAACAGTAACTTGTCTTGGGGTGATACTTCCTGTTCCCCTACTGTTTCTATACATTTGCCTTCAATATGACCGAGTGACCAAGCTTCCAGCATCCACGGCTGCTCTCCTCAGGACTCCCAAGGTCTTGCGAGCTGGTGCAAGGTCAACTATCGGACGGAGCAAAGATGGCGGAAGAGAAAACCCATGTGCTTCCTATCCCGTTTATGACACGTGGTAGAAACATTACAGCAAAAGAGGAAGCGTGTCTCTACAGTACGAGAACATCACTATATCAGCTCTTGGTCATATGACACCAGTATATGCAGTAATGGCGCAAACATTTCAGAGGCTTGCGCTTTTAATTTGTTTTGATTACAAGTCATAAAATAAATCTTCCTTGCCTCAACTTCGCTGGAAGTATGTGTGAAACCTGCCAGCGATTAGAACTGATGGATGGTGCCAGGATGTTTGCACTCCCAGAGAAGTGTTTTGTCATGGGGGCATGTTCCGACTGATTGAAAAGCGGTCAAAAAAACATGCTTGTTACTAATCTGGGCTGGTCCTGGAGTTGTCGTAGTGACTAACTGCCAGAGCTTGTGCTAGACAACATGAAGAAAAGGGTGTGGTTGACAGTTATGACAAGACTTCCTGAAAAAAGATGTACAGCTTTTCAACACTGCTTGACATCCACATTAAGAAGAGAAAAAGTGTTCTATTTTCAGCTTTGACTGCAGAGAAAAAGAGATGCAGTAGCCCTCTTTCTTGGCTTGCTGCTGGTAAGTAAAAAAGTGGTTTCAGCATATTGACAGAGGTGGAGGTAGGTCACAGCAGCAGAGGATGCTGGGAGAAATGCTACACCAAGGGCCATGCTGCTGCTGCCGCCGCTGCTCCATGTGCTCAGAATATAGCATGTCAATACTGCCCCCAATGACCTTCACACGCACAGACATGGCAGCGGACAGAGACACGTGAGCGTCTTCTTCTCATAGCACTTTCCTTACATACATATGGACACCAGCCACGTTGTGTCCAGGTCTTACAGGCAGTAAAGTAGTTTTCATTGTAACTATGTATCATTAACAGAAAAATAAAAACAAGCTCTTGAAGATCTTTGGAGAAAAAAATTGGCATTATAGATGCAACTTGGAAAAGTAGCCTGGATGCAAGTTCAACCATTGATTTATTAAGGACCTTTGTGACCAATTTAAATGCAGTGGTGTAATTGTAAACAAATACATTTGGCCCAGCTGTGAAATTAAATTATGTTTTTTGTCCTGGGCAATGACTCATGTTTTCAGATAATGTGAGTATCAATCCAATCTTTCCTCCCTGAGTTATGCTGCCAACAGACCAAATGACCAGTCAACAAACTAATGCCAGCAAAAACATACCCTTGTAGGTGGAGATAAGAATACCATGAATATCTGCTTTCAGCCATCATCTGTTTCTTTATTTAACAATTTCAAAACAAGAGCTTCAATAAAAGGTAAGGCCGTCCGAGCAGACAGCAATTACCTCATAAGTACAATGTCGTCACCATACTATTACCACCATAATCATCATCGTGTCTTAACTATTAGTTTAACTGAATGGTATGTCATTGGGGTGAATGGCATAGGCAGAGAAAGTGACTCTTATCCCAGAAACCGCACAGCAAACAAAGCCTATTGATTCCACTGGGAGCTGACTTCTCCAAGACAATACAAGCTCTTGTTTACCGTAAATAGAGAAACATGCAGTCAAAAATGCTCAAAAATGCTAATTTATGCTTCTGTGTGCACACTTTGTATACAAATCTGTGGTGAAGTCAGGGCACATTGTTGCTAATAGTTGGACTTAGGATGTAATGAGTGGCTCATCGGTTCATGTTTGTTCAGGCGTGGGTTCAGTAGGATGGAAACAACTCAGTCTACCACAGCTTAGTGCCGTCTGCATTCAGGCAGGTGATAAGAGGTGCCCTATGCATGCCCGTGACAATAGCTTTGATGCCTAACAATGTGCTAACCACGTCTGTGTTACCGAGTAATAAAAATGTAGACATAACATATTACAGTAAGCTAGCTTCTTTATCTGCATATTTATCAACTAATTCTTTCTACATGCTATAATTGCTCCCGACCACCGCTTGATCTGAGGCCTGCTTTGTGCTAAGTGCAGCGATCAGATGAAAGCATTGACAAGGTTGCGAGGTAGCTGCAAGGAGACAGGACAAAAGTGTGTTATTAAATGTTATAGAGCTGTCTAAAAGGAGAGGGAGGTTGCCAATTGCGAGGGGTTGTTGCAAGTGCGATATAGAAAAACAAGGACAGGCTTGTGTTGGCATGTGTTCCTCTGTAAATCTAAAGCGGCTTTAACACACGCTTCACCTGCCTATTTCCTCTTATTGCACAGATGTTCCATGTACGGACTGACACGCCGAGTTCCCTATGCAATACAGAAATGACTAGAGGCAACGTCTTCACAGCAATTGCCAAAAGCCTTGCCACAGGAATGGTTCTTACTGAGACAAATCCCACACTCATATATCAAACATCTAGCCATGTTGCAATATGCTTTTTTAATTCCAGAATAAATGTTTAGTCAAAATGTTATGATTGTGTAAGTAAGACACAGTAGATATATATGAAGAATCTCTTATTTAATAAACCTTAACCTGCAAGGGTACATGAAGTCATCCACATAATCTTGTCTCTAGGGTACATTATAGTCTTTCTCGTAGCATTCTTACACACATGAGGTACTTGCACAGTAGTCTTATCTCGATTTGCACACCATTCTCACAGACAGGAACGCTACAACAACCTGCAGCTGTGCCCCCGGGTTCACAAAAGTTGCAAAATAATCTACGACTGTGTGTTTGTATTCCAAAACCTAAAACAATTCTATTCATAACAAATAGCAACTTTACACTGTTCGCATAACAAAAACCCGACACGCAAAATCAAGTTGTAAACCAGGATTACTGAGAGGAAAGCAACATTACAATTTCAAAATAAATTTACTAGCAATAACCCTCAAACAGTAACTTTCCGAACTTTTAGTTACGCTATGAACTTTGAATCATGACCAATAACACATACACACACACAACAAAGTATTCGAAATGTAGAAGAATTACTTACTTTTATATCCAATTCTGTATAGATAAGTGATATTGCTCCATTCTGAACGTCTCTGTGTCTTCTCGACTCTAACCCTCTTTTCCTCTTCAGTTTTCTTTCTGAGTTACTCCCCCTCTGTCAGGCGCATGCAAACACTCACTTAGTAGCGCACACATGCACTAAACACACATACACACTCCCACAGACAGTCACCCTCTTACACAGTCTCTCCTCCCGCGACCCGGAATGCTTGGCCACTTTCAACTGTACTGAAATACTGTGCGCTCCATATAAGGTAGCGGCGGCTTCACATGTCACAGATAATTTACATGCAGCGGGGCGGGAGTTTACCTCAGAACGTATACACACACAGGCCCGGGACACATGCAGGACCATGCTTCACTGTGTGCTGGAGGAGGAAAGGACAAAATATGCACATTCTCCGTTTAAGCCGGATAACTCCTAACATGTCCAGTGTTGAGTCAGACGAAGGGAATGAAAGCTGAGTGGGCGATCTATTGATCCTCTTCTCCTCTGCTTCCTGGAATGACCGTGGCTGTCCAAAACACACACACATGCACACCAGCAAAATTTTTCTTGCTAACTAGCGCTACCCCGAGGAAGTAAGCTATTGTGTGGCTGTCTACTTTGAGCCAAGAATGTGTTTTTGGACGAGGTGTTTATGTGGATGTGTATCTATAAAACAAGCTGTCACAGTTGGATCCTGTGGCCCGCATACTGAAGAGGAGACAGGAGACACTCAGGCAGACAGACTAATTCCCAAATGTCTACCTATGCTGGAAAAAAATTAAGACTGCAGCGCATGGGGGAAAGATCTAGATGACCCAATAGAGAGACAGAGAGGAGGGTTTCTCATCTAAATCTCTTACCTCTCACATAGCTCTCCGACTTGTGTGTGTGGTTGCTGCTGCGCTTCGGCTAGTCTGGAACTGTTTATGCGTATGTTCAGACAGGCCCCGACAGCAGACCCCCAGGCACCGGCTGGACCATTCTCAGGGCAGGAGGCGGGCAGGCGGGCACAGAGCGGAGCAAAGGCAAGGAGAAGAAGAAGAAGAGGCAAGCGAGTGGTGAGCGGTGGTGTCAGCAGCAGCGAATGAGTTGAGGGAGCTGTGCGGAGCCAAGCGGCGCGGACGGTCTGCTACAGAGAGAGAGAGAGAGAGAGAGAGGGAGTGAAGGAGAGCAAGGGAGGGATAAGTAGAGGAGGAGTGTTGCGCTATAGTGGATCCCCTCCCCTGCCTCACTGGTGCTGGGCTGCGCTGGGGCTCAAGGCCGGGGGATCGTCTGTCTGTGTGCCGCTGCTGGTGCCTGGGGAGGAGAAAGTGCTGCTCGCTCGCTCAGCTCTGCTCAGCGGCAGTAGCAACAGCTGTGGAGGAGAAGGAGGAGGAGGAGGGACTGCGCTGGCCCGGCATACAGATCCCGCAGTCCCTTCAACCCTCCCTCGCTTCCTCTGGCTAATGTCTGGCCACGCCCCCCTGGTTCCCCCAGCACCCGCCCACCCCCTAAAACAACACGAGGAAGTGCTGGCTCAGTTACAGCAGCAGCAGCGTTACCCTCACCTATCTAGGCAGCAAGAAAGCAGAGGGAAAACTGAGAAAACACAGATGGAAGATAAAGGGAGGCAGGAAGAAGTAAATTAGAGGGAAAATAAACACACAGCAGGGGTAAACATGTTGACAGGGAATCAGGATTTCAAATCTGGCACTCAGATCTGAAAACGATTGAGTGGCATCATGGTGGAAGAGATGACAGCTGCTGTAATAAGTTTCATTTCCTTCATATATAAATTATAATACTTTATTTATGTTTTGCAGTGTTTATATGTAAGATAATAAAGTATATAAATAATAAATGGACTATACAGTATTATTATTAATAGTAAGTATAATGAATGTCAAAAACATTTCTTCTAAAATAAAGTTATGGGCTAAAGTTACCACAAACTCCCCCCACAGATATCAACTATTTCAACGTCAGATGAAAAAGACAGATGTAATAGCATATTGCCAAAAAATATTATGTTTATGTGGTTGCTAAGGGCATTAGCAATCACTTGTAAGAAGTGACTTGTAGCCAGCCTATTGCAGTTCATCAGTTTAAATCCACAAAACCCACAGAACAGAAAATGTAGTAAACTGCAGGGAAAGAAGCCAGACCAAAGTAGGTTAAGTACTGCTAAAAATGAAACTAGACTAGTACTGCAGATCGGTGGTCTCTCATCTCAATCTATCTGTCCTCTTTCCTTTGTGGTTTCACAAAAACGCCTGCCATGACATGTTGCGATCTGGGGGAAAGCAGGAAAGCCAAAGGAATTTGATTTGGACCTGATGTTGCAATATCCAGTAGCTATGGAGACACTGGCTCTGGAGTCGCCATGGATGCTTACAGATTGTAGTCAAGCGTGCTGGTGCCAACTTTTCTGTCCGATCTCGCATATTGTCTGTGACTCTCTTCATTTGATTTTGATTAAAGGGAACAACCAGCCTTGATAACGTTGCCAGTCTGAACCACACTTCCATTGACAAAGAGAGCAGTCTAAATGCTATGTAGGATGATTAACCTCTTGACTAGCAAATCAAAGACACTTGCTTTTAGAACTTCCTTAATATATAAAATGTTCATGTTTCTGCCTCCATTTTGAGCACTGGATCTGCATTCACTCTCGGAACGCTCTGTTTAGTCTAAAGCCAGTGATAAGTCACATCTAATTTACACAGCGGAGCCCTAATCCCAGGTGCTGGAGTGCGGAAGAATCACAGCTTTGGTCCTTTCAACCAAATCAATTTTGGTGCAAAAATAGTGAATCCAAAATAAAACAACAGCATTTGTACCAAACATCAAAACTTGTACTTAGCCAGATATGCATGCCATTTGAAAACACAAAACACATCACAAAAGACATACAGCAACCACACTATAATCATTTGGGCATTTAAACATTTAACACTACAACTCTAAAATTAAATGAAACTGCAACATAACTTACAATATGACTTCTGCCAGTTAAATAAGCACTTTATAAACTTAACTGAAATATTAAAACACAAGTTGGTTCCATTTTTATTTTTAATCAGCTCATTTTGCAGCATGACATTCACGGACGCGATATTATCAATAAACCTGGCTCTATGGCTGTAAAATATATGGCTGTAGATACAGATCAGAAACAACTGAAATTGTAAGTAGTAGAGTTCTGGTGCTGTTCTGGTAAGAGTCACAACCCCCTAAGGCCCTTAGTTTCCTGTGAAACTTTGAGATGGACAAGGAATTTCCCTCATTCTCCTGCACCTTGCTTTTGCTTTTATTTTGTGCTTGACAATCAATTTAACTCAGTCAGTGCGAAGACATCACTGAGTGCATTTTCAAACAAGTGTAGCTAATCCAGCGCAGTTTTTTCTATACCATGCCACTATTAATAGTAAAAAAAAAAAAAAAAGTCAATTCTCCTTTCCTTCTTCTCATTTCTACATCTGTAGTGTAATCTTGTGTTTTAACTTCCTGCTTCACGTGTGCAACTCAGCGATAAGAGCGGCGTTGATCAATGAGCTGTTCAAGCGGTTAAAGTATCGAAGAACAAGCTCTGTGCAGTGTGGACTGAAAAGTGCATGCATGAGCTAATAATGTGTGAGGCAACTGAAAAGAGGAAGTGAGAAGAGTGAGTGCACCACAAAATACAAAGGGGAATTCCACTTAATTTACACACAGACATTGAGTGTGTACCTATGAGAACTGATCACTGACTACAGCAGGATTTAGAGCTTAACATAGATAATATAATTTAATACAGAGGGCATCAACAGAAACAAACAGAAAATGTCCTTTTTTATCATAAGACAGAGGAGGAGGAAGTACTTGAATTGTTCATGTAATGTATTCCATACACATTCCTACAGCCACATTACCTACTACTAAAGTCTGAATTTGATCTGATTTTTGCAGCACATTGAGCCAATAGTGAAATTAATTTAATAATATGAATAAAGTATAGTATTGTCCACCATTTTATCCTCATTTAACATCTGACAACTCTCGTTTCCCCAGTGCATACGTGCAAACAAGATCAGACGACACTCTTACGCGTAAAGGTCAACATCTCCTAATTTTAAGATATAACATACTACTATCTAAACGTAAACAGCTTGCGTCTAATTGTAAAATAGAAATTGTTTACGATCGTACGTCCTTATTTTCTCTCCCTCCTCCCTGGTGAATGCAACTTTCCACCTCAAGCTTCCTATCATCTCAGCGCTGTGCTATTTCCCAGGCCTCTGTAAATGACACGGGCTGGCTGATCTGAACTCTCACTCCACTGAAGAAATGTCCCAGAGCCTCCCTGTGCCAAGCTCTGACGGCTCATCTATCACGAAGGCCACAAATACACATTACACTCCCATTACAGATCATCACAGCAACAACTGCAACACAAGACAGTGCGACAGAAAGCTCCACAGTGGGGTGCTTGCATTCAGTCTAAGTCACTTCACTCTTAAGTTTATTTTGGAGGAAGAATGAGACAGCAAACCAATGTTGGTGGGTGCCTTGGTGTCCGCGGGTCATTGCTCATATAAAAGCAATTGTAAAGGTTTTCTGGGACTAAAAAGTTGATGTTGGCCCAAACCAAGGGCTCTATATAATAAATGCAGTAAAACCATGTTCCCTTTCTGATTGCCTGGTTTCTTTCTCATAACTTCTTTCCACTTAAGCGCGGTAAGGGCAGGCAGGTGCAATTGAATCTCGGATTGAAATACATAGAGAGGAAATAGCACTGTGCCTTGTCCCCATGTGACACCATAGTGCATACGTGTGTGTGCGGCTATGCACACTATTTGATTTTGGTACTGCAAACATTAAACAAGATTCTCCAGGGACATCCTTTTAACTTCCATGTTTTAAAATACAAACAGCTGTTTTTTATTGCAGTTTAGATTTTTTTTTTTTTAGTTTTCATTACACAAAAGAAATGAATGAGTTTTAAACAATTCTTAAAAATAACATAACAAAAACAACTCAATAAATTTGAAAGTTGGCTAAAGCTATAGACGTTTAAAAAAAAAAGATGTGTAAATTTCCACACTGCATGCTTACCTGTGTGTTTGTCTAGCGCTGACGAGTCACTGGGACAGACAAAGCCACTTCAACACAAGTTAGCAGCCGCAATGCATTATGGGACATCTAACATCTTTATTTCTCTCTTCCGCTACTCACTCCCTCATAATAGCACCTTCTGCTTGGCAACGGCCATACCACAAATGTGGTCAGGTTTACAGCGAACCATCACTGCGCAACATCAAGTCACCATGACAACCACTTCTAATCTCATTTGCATCTCCTGCTTACATTATCTACTCATGCCTAATATGGTACATTCATAGTACTGCAGCTTGCACCTTTATAACTTCCCATTTTAGTAACACAAATACACTGCTGTCAATGATGTTTACTAAATTGGACACAGATAGAAGTTAATGTTTGAAAAAAGGAGGAAGTGAGGGTGACGACAGACTAGTTTGCAGCAAGAAAGATTAGCATCAAGTCAACTTAGTCGGTCAGGAAGTGTGTTTAAGACTACTGTTAGGATGCATGAAACTGAAAAGGGGAAACATGTTATCATAACCTTTGCATAGCCCAGTTGCCGAATTTCACTTACCTCAGATCCTAGTGTGCATCTTGCCTCCCCCCTCTTTCTCCCCAAAGGACAGTGTCGATCAAACCATCACAGGAATGTTGAAGCAGGCCCCTGGAGCCCACACAAGCAGTCGCACTCAGCAGCACTCAGCACCTGTCTCCCTCTGCCAGCGAGAAGAAAGAGACGAGCTCGATCAAGACGGACAGCGCTGCAAAAGCACAAGAGCACACAGGAGACAGGCCCACAATACCATACACTGATTATGCAGTAATATACACGCCAATGGCCATACTTGTGAGACCGTGCACTGCAACTGAGGGAGGGCAATATTGACTAAATCGAATATCTCTAGAGTTTTTTGGATTCTCTCAGCAAAGACTATGGAGCAGCCTCCCTCTGCCAGTCAGTCTTTAAAAGCAGTTTAGGACTTAGACTGAAAGCCCACGTCATCTCTCTACCACTTTACACTAGCTAGATGGGATATCTTGGGTTTTATTGTTCTTTCCCTGTGCTTTGTATATGTGTATGTGTCTGTATATTAGCTTTTTTGGTTGACTTTTTATGTGAAGCACTTTGGGCAGCTAGAGTTGTTTTTAAACGCGCTATATAAATAAAATTGAATTGAATTGAAAAGATAAGATATGATATTTTTACAATCGATCATCACTTTGTTAAAAGATACACCTGATTGTAACAAATATCTAAAAAAAACATGAATGGACTGTAATTGTATGACAAAAGTGCATAAATATCACCTTATAACATTACAATTTTAAAGATGTACATGTAACTTTGCCGGTAGAAGGCCGGTCACCTGTTTGGGGATGTTTTGTCTTTACAGGAAATGTTTCACAATATAGGATTCATCTTATTATCTTATTTATTACAAGTTACAGGTCAAATGTGTAGAGAGGCGACCCAGCTCATGGTAAGAGCACAGGTAATGTATGCAAAATAAGAGTTTAAAAGCAAGGACATCTCTATGGATAAAAGCAGACCCTCAGTAGAAACGTTATGCAGCCCTCCTTTAAACACAATGTACTCATGATTCAAATTTTGCACACCTTTCAAAACCAATATATATCACCCACTTCTAGCAATAATCTATTTTTATTGTAATGCTTTAATACACTTTATGTTTTTAATGTTTACATCACAAGCTGCATCCTCTCTACTCCTCACACCTTAGCTTACCCAGTGTCTATAATGGTGCAGAGGATGGATACAAGGCTCCGGTGCTGCGGCGACTCTGGGGACAGCGAGTCAATGAAAAGCAGGCCTAATTTAGCTGATCCTCCGCCATGAGCTGCCTGAAATCAGAGTGAGACTGCCTTCCCTTTTTAGGGCTCCCTGGACACTGCAGTCTGGAAGTGCCACTACTGCATTCCTGGATACGCTAAGAGAGAGGACAGAATTCAGTCAACATAAACAACTTACCACTTTTGAGTAAATAGCAAAATATAAGAAGTAGGACAAAATGAAGCTATTTATTGTTACATCTGGTCATTTTAGAAAATGTAGTGGCTTTGGAACGAGGCCTGTTACTTCCCACCACTTTACTCATGAGTGAATCAGAAATCGTACTTAACTAATATTTTCTGCAGTAGTAATACAACTATCACTACAGAGGAAGAACGCACTTTAATGACAGTGTTAGAAATATTGCATTTACATTATAAAACTGCTTATTATCCTTCACATTTTTAAATATACTAATAAACTTTACACCAAAGAAGTTTAAATTGTCAATTTTCTCTATAAACACAAATATCTGCTGGTTCCACAGATTCACCACAGTCTCTAGCTTGATGTCACAACAGCTTGAAACCAAATACCAGTAATTAGGTGTGAAGATGAGCCTAATCATAGAAGCTATACTTAAACTATCTAGTCAGCCAGGTCCTGACTCTGTGTCATGTAATCTTTAATAGGCTCCCATGCTGCAGTGAAATGCGATTCTGCAAACCAAGAAGTGTATTTTTCGTCCAGCACGATCGGGCCAATGTTCATGTGACACAGAGCAACACAAAGTAAACAACAAACAGTACATCAAAACATCTGAATAAACGTATTTTACTGGAACGGTGGTTCTGCTCTTGCATAAAGACCTCACAATTCCTACCAATAGGAAGCAACCAACGTTGCTATTAAATTTTATTATAGTACATTTTATTATCTACAGCAAAAATTCTCTTATTTTCTGTACCCTGCAGGCACCACACAAAATAGACGCCTTTTATGGCTTTTATCTGAAATAACCATAGAAAAAGCCAATTCAAACTAAAATAATTGCATTAGTTCATTTAAGGTTTCTGTCCAACCACAATGCACATTAAAAACCTAACAGAAGGATAGTGCATAATAATCCAGTCAGTGACTAAAAAAACTTAAATCATAAAGCAACGAGGATGAGAGATATTTTGCATTCCAATAGCCTACTTCAAGGATATATTTATGGAACAGTGAAATCAGTGGGCGGCACTAGCACAGCAAAGTAGTACAATAGGTGCCATCATACACAATCATACATATTCTTTATAATAGTAGACTCTGTAGTAACCTAGCAACCAGCAAACTCAAAATGGCATCTATTGTGACTCTAAAACTAGCTAAGCATCCACAAGACATAATTATATCTCTTCTCAACCAATCACGTAAGGATCTGAGCCATAAATAACAGCCTGCTCCCCTACAGAGTACCAGTCTGTGCAGAAAAGTCAACAAATAGTTTCTCCAGAAACTAAAGCTAACTGATGCCATGGTCTTACTTGGAGAGGGATGTCTAAAGGGAGAGAAGCACTGGCCTATAGGATGACAAAACAGAAGAGAGGAAAAGAAAAACAAATGCAGCCTATCATTAGTGAGTCATTATGGAGGTTGGTGGATGGGAATGTGGCTATAAGCTATATCATTAAACACTGTGCCAAATGGCTGGAAAACTAGTCTCCATTTAAACACTGGCAGACCGGAGAATGAAGGCACAAAAAACTGGAAACATTCTTAAATTTGTAAAAGTTAATATATAAATATAAATGCATTAATAGTATTATAAGATTAATTTCCATTTTGCTATCTGACAATGGGGTAATATAGTTTACTGTGTTAAAAATAATCTACTATTTACTCATTTAATATTTTACAGACAGAATATAGAAAATAAATATACGTTTGTATTATTAGAAGATATTTTTAAATAACTCATACATGACCAATGCTTGTTAAACACTACAGCTGCTTTCTGCAAAACCGTTTAGTCACTGAGGCCTTATATATAGATTTTATTACCAATATTGAATTCGGATCCAAGATATTTTCAGAGAGATTTATGATGTCACTGTTGTAAAACTATACCCTCAATATTATCAGGTTATACAATACAGCTGGATATAAGTCAGTTTGTGTAGTCCTTGTGTGAGCAGTGAACTACAGGGGTCCTAAGTAAGTGCAAACATGAACTATGATCTTTAAAAGGAAAAGCAAATAACACTATACAGGCACGTAATAAACACGTTCTATTTAAACAGATGCCCTGCCCTTATAGCGTCTGACAGCCAACGTTTTTTCTCTAATTTACGGTTTCTCATACGGTTATTCAGTATGTAACATGTGCCTTTTTATATTGGGCCATAACAGTGTATTACTTGAAATAAAAGACTGTATTAACTAAGTCATCAACTGAGCTGAATAAACACAGGTTATAATATTGATGCGTGAAATGAAACGTGAAGGTCAACCATGTTCTGATAGAGGAGACTAGACTGTGTGTGATGTTACCAAAGGAATAGCAAGGCCCTCCTCACAGCTCCCAGGACGTTTTCTTCTAGCCTCCCTATTGGGATTCTGGTAGCCTACATTCTCCTCCTCAAGGTCGACAGCAGTGGCAAACTAAATTACTTGTCCTGTTTTGTGGCGTTGGCGTCAGATCAACAACAACTTGGCTAAAATGATGAGTGCAGCATTCTGAAGGGAGGTGCTTTTGTCCTGACCCTCTATAGTGTCATGTTTGCAAGGCAAGTAGCCACCATAAAAAGAGCTGAAATCAAACACACTGTATTAAATTCTGCACGTGTAATCACTTGCAAAAAAATAAATATAGTAAAAAATCAATAACCTCTGCTTTTAAAGCAGCGCATTATATCACTATTCTCTGGACTTACACTTCTGCTGTGAGAGATCACACAAGGAGAACATGTAAAACACGCCTCCTGCTGGCCATTTAGGGTAAAACTGAAAAGAGAAGTGAAGCAAACAGCAACAGGGTTATATGCCAAAGACAGGGTTAGGTTTACTTGTATTAGTATGTATTTGTAATTGTAAGGACTTTATCTTTTGGACAGTAATAACACAAAGACCATTACATCACAACTATGATGATTAAACGACTGACAAACATTTAACAAAGTATTTCATTTGATTTTTTTAAGCATATCTTTTTAACTTTGTGCATGCTCTTATTTGTATTTGTATTTATTCAGTGTGTTTATGTTGCACTTTTTCACCGTATCAAGTTCCTAGTTTGTGAACTGTGTTCACAGACTATGGCAATAAAAGTCTTCTGATTCTGATTCTGATTCTGAAAATGGCCTGAAATATTATATAGAGTCATGAAACACGCACTTTTTGGACATAATACAGTGCCCTGTATTTCCACTCAGAATGGCTACAAAAGGCTGTAATGTTTGTTGCAAACTTTCTAATATGAATACTATTAAATCAATAATAATGTTTCTTTTGTAATGTCTGTATACAGAAGAGGGCACCAAGGGCAACTTTAGAGCAACAAACATGTTAATGTATGTTCTTGAAAATTAGAGCGCAAAATGTATAACACACCTTGAAGATAGTCAAACATTATTTTTGAGAAGTGAAGAACTGAAGTGGATATGGGAGCTGTCACTATAATGAGGACTCCTCTCCCAAGTGCCTTTTGTTTCTTTAGGTTGACAGACAAAATGAATATTTAACAGGAAGAAGAATCCTGGAGACCATCAGCTTGCAATGAAAGAAACAAACCTCTGTACCTTCAGAGAGAAATACCACTGTTTGTCACATTTTCAAATTGGAAACACTTGCATTTCTAATTCGTAGAGGTAAGTTTGAATTTTAATATACTTTATTATCTTAATTTTGTACAGTGAGCTTTGCATAGTTGATCAAGTAATAAGTGTTAATTAAAACATATGGGCCATAAAGTAAAGTCAATTATGTGTGCGGTCAGAACCATGGAGACTGAACAAAGACTGATCCTGGTGATTAACACAATGAAGTCTGAAATCAGAAAACTACAGTTGGAGAATCTGGGCCTGAGGAGAAGAGCAGGGACACATCTCAGAAAGAATGCATCAGCCTCCTTTATGGCAACTAAATGCAAAGGTATATTTAGGCCTATGCCTTGTATAAATTTGACTTAAAAAATATGGGAAAGCCTTTATAGCAGGGGTCTCAAACTCAAATTAGCTGGGGGCCACAGGAGGTAGAGTCTGGGTGAAGCTGGGCCGCATCAGTTATTCCACAAAAAAACGTCATTGCTGTTTTCAACATACATGAGGAAATATGCCAATTCTTGTGGAGTTTGTGGATATACATCATTATTTGTTGAATCTTTTGTGACAGGAGTACACAGCGCGAGTGACAAGTATGTTTGGGGTTTACTGATTTGGCGGTACCTTCAACACGCAACATTGTAATACCACACTAACATTAAACTTTCATATTGTCCTGTGGGCCACAAAATATCGTCTCGCGGGCCACAATTGGCACCCGGGACGTGAGTTTGAGATTCCTGCTTTATAGAAAAGTATTACTGCATTATACATAGCTTTTTGCTTTTTCCTTACATTGCAGGGAGTGTGGTGATGACAGTGAGAAGATATGTGGTCTTCCAACCCCTGCCCTGCACCTGGACAACAGAAAAAATACAAAAAATAAGATAAAATACAAAAAAATTAAAAAATATATATATATAAACTCAAGTGGATTTGTTGGAGCACCGTTTAACTAAGTAAAATTAATAACTCATTACACGTTAACTTTATGTAAAAGTTCGAAATAGAAACTAGAAAAACTAGAAACTCTAGTGCACAAAATGTCAACAGAATTATCAAATGTTTAACCGGTTTAGCTGTTTTTCTCGTTTCAGTGTATGAATTGTTAGCACATCTCGTAAAAAAAAAAAGCTATGACTATGACTAAGAAGTCTCGCATATGACGAACATTATGACTCTTGCTAGCTTGTACCTGTGGCATGCACCTGTCCGTTGGCCTGTGAACTCTCGCGAGATTACGGCCTTGCGCAGTGGAACCATGCCCATCCGCCATCACCGCCGCTCCAGCTAGCATAAGCAGACTAGCCACAAACCAGAAAGCTCAAATCGAGTGACAACAACAACATTGCACAGCGACCTAATTCCCACAGGGGAGGTTGTCGAGTGTCTTGCCTCAGTCCTGGCGTGAATAACACACTAGAAAACGGTTTTAATGTAGTCTTCAAGCTAATTTGGAAGCGTTACTTTAAAAACTAATCATGTCCAACCTAAAAGGCGGCACCAAGAAAGACACCAAGATGAGGATACGAGCGTTTCCTGTGAGTATTTAGTGTATCTGTGCAGAGTTAAAGATCATATTTGTGGAAGAGTAACAGTAATTTAATATTGAATGCTAGCAAGTGTCCCAGCTAGCATCTCCAACGGGGAAAAAAACAACAGTTAACTTCCTTTCCAAGCTATTTTTTTAAACATGCGGGGATTGTGACACATTTGGGCTTCATAGTGTGAAGATGGCACTGTGTTTCGTCATCTAGATTACAGATGTTATGTTAAATACTTCAAATACGGTCGTGGGTAGGATATTGGATGAAGCTTGGTTAACATTAGCAGGCCCGAAAGGCTAGCTCACTTGACAAGATAAGTTGCTCCCTCCACTGCTCTATGGCAACGCAAAAGCGTCTTTGTTTTTTGCGGTAGCTGACACGTATAAGTCAGTGTAACGCTGCATAAAACTGCCATGTACAAACTCTGACATTTGTCATTGTAGTTGTTGGTGTAGCAGCAGCAGCTGTCAACTTGCTATAAATGTACGAGTGTATATCACGTTTCTGTTGTGAATGTAGACTCCAGAAGTATGAAACGATGACAAAAGTGTGTCTGTGTGTGACAGAGTTCATTTGACCTTGCTGAATGTACTAATCTTCCTTCCTTGTAGCGTTTTATGATCAGACTGCTATCATAGTTGCATAATATAACAACAATTGTTACAAAAGACTTATTCGATTAGGTTTCTTGGTATGTTGTGGTGATGTGTGAGGATGCAAGATTTTTTTCCCCCTAGTCACTAAAAATGATCAGTTTCAACATTTGTTTTCGTTTACTTCCTGGCGGTGTCACCTAAAATTGAAAGCCACCAATTAAGATTTTGTACTTGGTTGGGTATTATAACAGGATTGTTTGTATTTATCAACACTACAACCTACTTTAAAAAATCTTCTACTCCTTAGATGACCATGGATGAGAAGTATGTGAACAACATATGGGACCTTCTCAAAAATGCCATCCAGGAGATCCAGCGGAAGAACAACAGTGGGCTGAGTTTTGAGGAGCTGTACAGGAATGCCTACACCATGGTTCTCCACAAACATGGGGAAAAGCTCTACACTGGTTTACGTGAGGTTGTAACTGAACATCTCATCACCAAAGTAAGTAGACCTTAATAATAATAGTATTAGTAATAGTAAAGATATTTAATCTGGCTTTACCATATATTTATCTGTGTACTTTTTAGGTTAGGGAGGATGTGCTTAACTCTTTAAATAATAATTTTCTGCAAACACTGAATCAAGCTTGGAATGACCATCAAACTGCAATGGTTATGATCAGAGACATTCTGATGTATATGGTAGGTGACACTGTGCAGTAAGCATTTTAAGACAAACTAATTATATATTGTTCTGCTGAAAAATGTTTGAAGGATGTTGTTGTTAAAATATTTGTGTAAAAGTATTTTAGCATTCTCTTTGGTTGTAGTCATTGCTTAAAAAAAATGCCAAAAAACTTCCTACTTGAACTGTATCACGTATAACAAAGAGTCTATTTCTTTTCTTGTTTGAGTAATGGCGAAAATAAACTGTTTTTGTTTCAAAGTTTTCTTGCAATGTCTTCAAGAATATTGTTACTAATGTCTGTTGTCTTTTTTTTCTTCTTTAATTCAGGACCGTGTTTATGTTCAACAAAATAATGTGGAGAATGTCTACAACCTGGGCCTGATCATTTTCCGAGATCAGGTTGTGCGCTATGGCTGCATTCGAGACCATCTTCAACAGACGTTACTGGACATGATTGCACGTGAGAGGAAGGGAGAAGTCGTTGACAGGTCGTCCATTCTAATCTAGTTCAAATATTGTTCTGACTTAATACATGTTGCACAGGTATGTTAAATAAATGTTTGTGTTACTTTGTAGAGGTGCCATTAGGAATGCTTGTCAGATGTTGATGATCCTTGGTTTGGATGGAAGAACGGTATACGAGGAGGACTTTGAAGGCCCATTCTTAGATATGTCTGCTGAGTTCTTTCAGGTGAGACCTCAGAACCTACTGTTTTCCTTCTGCTTTTCTAAAATATCTATGCAAACTAAAATATTAAAATGTGTACAACTAGATGGAGAGCCAAAAGTTCTTGGCTGAAAACAGTGCCAGTGTGTACATAAAGAAAGTTGAGGCCAGAATAAATGAGGAGATTGAGCGGGTTATGCATTGCTTGGACAAGTCCACAGAGGAACCCATTGTCAAAGTGGTTGAACGAGAGCTCATTTCAAAACACATGAAAACCATTGTGGAAATGGAAAACTCTGGGCTTGTACATATGCTCAAAAATGGGAAGACGGAAGGTAATTTAAGCATTTGGAATGAAAATAATAACAAAATTGATCTCAACAAACTAATGTGATTATACAATAATTTTTTCACTTAATTTGGAAATGTTTTCTTCGTTTTAGACTTGGCGTGCATGTACAAGTTATTCAGCCGTGTGCCAAATGGTCTGAAAACAATGTGTGAGTGTATGAGTGCTTACTTAAGAGAGCAAGGCAAAGCACTTGTGTCGGAAGAAGGAGAAGGCAAGAACCCTGTGGACTATATCCAGGTACAATACAATACTTCTTTGAGCAGAATTTCTGTTAGCTGTAAATGTTGAACTTAACTTTAAAAATATGTTTTGCATCTAACAGGGTTTGTTAGATCTGAAGACAAGGTTTGACCGCTTCCTCCTCGAGTCCTTCAACAACGACAGACTCTTCAAACAAACAATTGCTGGAGATTTTGAGTATTTCCTCAACCTTAACTCTCGCTCACCAGAGTATTTATCCCTTTTTATTGATGACAAGCTCAAGAAGGGAGTCAAAGGGGTATGTTATCATCTAATAAATTCCAAACTTGTGGTTATTTTGTATAAGAATTTGCATCTGATATACTTCTTTCCTGTGTAGCTGACAGAACAGGAGGTGGAGTCGATTCTTGACAAAGCCATGGTGTTGTTTAGGTTCATGCAAGAAAAAGATGTGTTTGAACGGTACTACAAGCAGCATCTTGGCCGGAGGCTTTTGAGCAACAAGAGTGTGTCAGACGATTCTGAAAAAAATATGATTTCTAAGCTCAAGGTGAATGCTTTACAATATATTGTCTAAATAACATTTTTTTCCTCATCTGAACTCAATTTGTTTCTTATCTTACAGACAGAATGTGGCTGTCAGTTCACCTCAAAACTGGAAGGAATGTTCCGAGACATGAGCATTTCAAACACTACGATGGATGAATTCAGGCAGCACATTCAGACCACATCGGTAAGATGAAGGACTAAGCTAAAACTAACCAATCAACACATGTAAATAATGTGAATTAACATTATTCAGGCATCTCTGAGTGGAGTGGACCTTATAGTAAGAGTTCTCACGACTGGATATTGGCCGACTCAGTCAGCAACTCCCAAATGCAACATCCCCCCTGCTCCCAGACATGCCTTTGAAGTCTTTAGAAGGTGAGGCTTTGATTTAATCTAATCTATAAGTGAACTAGAGGCTTCATCTGGGGCATTCTGTGTTATAGGTTTTACCTCGCTAAGCACAGTGGTCGACAGCTCACACTGCAGCATCACATGGGTGGCGCAGACCTAAATGCAACATTCTATGGTGTGGTTAAAAAGGTAGAGCTCTAGTTTATTTACAAGCATTTGGGAAAGGATTTGCTCTTATATTGAGTTAGATGAGCCTTAATTTTGCTTTTGAAACACATCACAGGAGGATGGTTCTGAGGTGGGCGTTGGCGGCGCTCAGGTCACAGGCTCTAACACCCGCAAGCACATACTGCAAGTCTCCACCTTCCAGATGACGATCCTTATGCTTTTTAATAACAGAGAAAAGTGCACATTTGAGGTGAATGCAGAGTCTACAAGCTAATGCAGACTTCTGCATAAAAAGTAGTTACACTATCTTACTCTCTTGTTAACAGGAAATCCAACAGGAAACTGATATCCCAGAGCGAGAGTTGGTGCGAGCGTTACAATCTTTAGCCTGTGGAAAGCCCACGCAGAGAATTCTCACCAAGGAGCCCAAGTCCAAGGAGATTGAAAATGGCCACGTGTTTACAGTTAATGATCAGTTTACGTCCAAGCTACACAGAGTCAAAATTCAAACAGGTCTGTATTCATATCAATTTCAACATTTCAAGATAATAACATTAATTTTCATAAGCATTTATTTTTTGTTTTAGTTGCTGCTAAACAAGGAGAATCTGATCCTGAGCGGAAAGAAACTCGACAAAAAGTGGATGATGACAGAAAACATGAAATTGAAGCTGCCATAGTCCGAATTATGAAGTCGCGGAAGAAGATGCAACATAATGTTTTGGTGGCAGAGGTAGAAATGAATTTGATAGTTATTTGAATTTTTGGTTGAGTTATTTTCTTGTTTGTAACTGTTTTGTGTGTGGTTGTGTTAACAGGTGACTCAGCAGCTTCGGGCCCGTTTCCTCCCCAGTCCTGTGGTTATAAAAAAGCGTATTGAAGGACTAATAGAAAGAGAATACTTGGCAAGAACACCAGAGGATCGTAAAGTATACACCTATGTTGCATAGAGACACTTTTACTGATAAAAGGAGGTAAGAGACTGGAAATGGAATTTGTTTTATTTGGACTGCTGTTTTTCATCGACTGGAAGGTTACTTTTGAAGACAAACGCTGACGTCAACTTTTAAACACCGCAAAGACACTTGAATGGGGAATAAACTGCACATAAAAATCTCCCAATGATTTTTAATTTGGTCTTCCCTGTGAATTTCTTCAAGCTTTTCACTGTTTTACCCTGATAGAGAAGTTACTGACAAATCCTTGGGGAAAAATGTGAATGCACCACATATTTTTTTTTGTTCCCGTAATAATAAATACAATTAAAACAGCAACTGTGGATTGTTTCAAAACAAAAATATGTACTTTGATTTTTTTTTCCCACATGCTTCAATAGCCCTTGTAACTTAATGCTTTTTGCATAATTTCCCCTACATCTGTTATTGATAAGACCTTTGGTCAAATCTGGATAGCACAGCAGTTTGTTCTTCCGCTCCACAGTAAGATGGCCCTGGGTTTGTCTCCCAGCCAGCGAGAAGAGTTTGCATGTTCTCTGAGAATTTTCATTTTAAACAATGGCGATTTCTAAGATGAAAACTGGTAAACTTGGTCTTCAAGTTTTCTGACACTAGTGTGATATCTTTTTACTTTTTACCAGTAGTGACCCAACGGCTCTTTTTTTTTTTGCTAATGCCTCTGTAACATTGGGCACGTCTGCCATTAAAACAAGTATTTGACATCCTATCCCAAGTTCCATACAAAAAGGGCCCTACCAGGTTAATTCAGTCCAAATCAATGAACAAAGCAGTAATCGCAGAAGCCTTTCTAAAGTAAATATTTATTTAGGTCTGAAGTATACATCTTCATATATTTTATTAGACAGTATATATATTATATATATTATTATGACCCATATTAAGTTAATGGCAACTATTTGAAATTAAATATCAAAAGCTTACCAAGGCTTATGAATTCAAACAAATTGAGGATTGGTAAAATCAGTGGAATTCGGGAGTACATCTGGTCTTTTTGATTGTATGGCGTTGGCCAGTGCTTCCAATTGTCCCATGAAACACTGAATATCCTCAGAAGAGCTGTGAGTCCAAGCCACAGGCAAGTGTACAGGGACGGGTATACGATCTACAAGACAGTGTAAAGAATAAATAGATCCATTTGTAGAAAACATGTGTAAGTAATCTACAGAAGGTGTCTGGTCACCTTGAAAGAACAACCCACTACGAGTTCTTGAAGTAGCTCGACACAAAGCCAGCCAAACTACAGTGTCAGCTCCCTGCTCCACAGTGCGCAGCCTCCCCTCCATCATCTTGTGAAACTTCGGCATTGAAGTAGACACGGCTAGTGACCACAAACAGTTATACTTTTCACAGATGTTTTCAAACCACACTCTTTATTTCTGACGGTACCTGGAGTATCCACCCAGCCAGGATGCATCACAGAGAAGTGTATGGCAGGGTGAGCTTTGGCCCACTGCCTTGTTAGCACCACCTGCTGTCTCTGGAAGCAAAATAACAACACAGTTTAGCTCATGATGAGTGCAGTTACATGCAAATGGCAGCATCAGAATATACTTTTACCTTATTTTGGGCATAGACCATTACTCCATCAAAGTAACGGTTCTCTGACTGCAAGTCATCAGTTTTGAGTTTTTGAACAAGCATACCGCCTGAGGACACCGTGATCTAACAATTGTGGAGAAGCGGAGCCACAAATGAATACACAACGGTGCCATTGTGTTGCACTGCACATGATTGTTTCTGTGTCTGACCATACCACCCTTGGATCCCTGCTCTTCTGTAGAAGGGGTATGAGGGTCCGAGTGAGCACGTACACCGCTGAAGACAGAGATCACAATCATGACACTAGTCGGACACTGGACATTTGAACGGTCTTAACTCTCACCCATCGTGTTGGTGGCAAAACTCTTCTCCAGTCCATCAGCATTCAGCTCTCTCTTGTACAACATACATCCTGCATTGTTTATCTGCCAATGAACAGCACAAATATTTAGTTTGGTACAGGTAACAGTTCTAGGTATGATAATGACATACTCACTAAAACATTTAGGGCTGTATATTGCTTTCTAAACACTTCTGCAAACTCCCACACTTTTCGTGTCTCTGACAGGTCTACAATGTGGACATGCACCTCCTGTAAATACATTTGAATACATTTTGGGGGATTTTTAAAAGCTTTAGAGAGTGCTTTCATTTTGATGTGTTATCTAAAGTTACTGTGAGTTAGACACTGTGTGGGCTGCTTCAGACCCAGTTCACACTCACTGAGTTTCCAGACTCCCTGATGATCTCAGCTCTGGCCTCCTCAGCTTTATCTGGGTCCCTGCACACCATGTGTACAGTCCCACCTGACCAATAACAAAGTACAAACAATATGTTTTTATACTCTTGTAAATTCTAAGCTTTTTATTTGAGTACCTTTCTTTGCTATTGCCATGGCAGTCACTCTCCCAATACCACTGTTGGCGCCTGTGATCATAAAGGATCTTCCCACAACTGATACGTCCAAATCATGTGGATCAAAATGTCTTGATGCAGTCTCATATCCCTCTCTTTAAAACAAAACAGTTTATTATTAAATGGAAAATTAGAAGACGGAAACACATTTACAGTATACACCTTATTGTTCATTCTTCTTTGTTTCAGCACTAAAATCAGATTATTCAAATATCAATGCCAAGTGTTAACCTAATACAACTGTCAAAAGACCTTTAATGTTGCGCTACTGTATTAGTACATTACATTTCTACACAAATCCTACCTTGTATAATGTCATAAATTATTTAGATTGTTTTATTAAAGGGTTATTTTCCATAGTCCTGTTAGAATTTAGCTGAGTAGCCTAGTAAAAAAGTAAATTAATAATGTACTGACCTTGTGTAGTGCTGAATGCCATTGAGAAACCACACAGTATTGCGGAAAAGAGACATTAAAGCCTCGTTTAAGACACTAGCAGCAAAAGTCTGGACAGGCTCTGGACGGATGAGCAGACTGTCAAAGAAAGAAAACAGGAATGCGCCTCAGTGCTGCCCTCTACTTGTGACAAACAGAACACCCATACCACTGCTGGGATCTCTTTCATTATTGTGTTTTCTCACTGTAGTCCTGTGTGTGTCTTATACATGCTTCTAAGTGCAAAGTATGTGGAATTATCTGGCAGTAATGGAAAGTAAAAATGCCAGGCGGAGGTGCGTTTGATGGTGCGCTTCCTGTCTGCACTGTGCCGCCGCGGGAGGGCGGAGTTTATGAACTTTCACACCGAGCGGAGGCGACGACGGACAGATATGTGTTCTGTTGGCTCATTCGACCCTTTGTGAGGGTTTTAACTTCTTATTCGTCATTCTTTTGTCTCAAGTTTGTGTTTTAATTTCTCTGCGCCAACATGGTAAGTGTTTTCAGATAATCTTTTCACTTCCTGTGCGCAGCGCGCGGTCATTCACCTGTTGCACCTGTTGACAGGTAGCTTACATAAAGCTAAAATACATTTATCCACAGTTAGATTTAATTATACATGGGTCTATTTGTATTTATTAGAATGTTGGAGTGTGACGATTACTCTGAAGTTTCATGTTTCGCCTCAATTGTGGTGAAGCCTGATCCCGCGGGTAGAAGCTGATGTTTCCTTAATCCCAGACAAACAGGTTTCGTCTCTTTCGTCTCTTTCCGGGTTGTAGTCTTCATGGCTCTGGTGGTTTTGAAGCCAACTGACCTGGAGTAACATGAATAATGAGCAGTACATTGTGTCACTGTGGGGCCTGTGTCTGTGGCTCTGCACATCTGAGTTTGTTCTGCTGGAAAAACCTGAAGTGATGATCTGTCCTGTCATAACACAGGAGCATCCTTCAGAAATGTTATTCAGCAGCAAAACACTTTTTAAACTGAAGGATTTAAAAAGTGAAATTGTTTCCCATAATGTTTTTTAAGACCCACTTATCCCAGCTTTAATTTATTTTAAAATACACAAACCTTCTCTACTGTTTCTAAAAGTAACCCATGTTGAAGAATCATCGGATGTGGCTGTCACCTCTTAAACTAAACCACTGAAGGAAGGATTTGCTTTGCACTGTATGAAATCCTGTCTGTCATAACTAATATTGAAACATCTGTAAACCATTCTGTGTCAGTGTTTGGTGCTGTGTTGGCTCTATTTCTTTTTGCCTTTCTGACTTGTTGCCAGTTTAACCTTTTTGTTTGCTGCTGCTCACGAGGTCATTTTAGTTACTCTTTAATGCACATCGAACCCGTTTAACATCAGCGTGGGGTTGTGTGCCTGCAGAGTCGGTTAATAACAGACTTAATATTAACGTAATAATACCTGTACATTGCAAATTACCACAGTTGACTTTTTGTCTGTTGTGATAGATGCGTTTCCTGCTCCTCTTCAGCCGCCAAGGGAAGCTTCGTCTCCAGAAATGGTACACACCTCTGACGGAGCGAGAGAAGAAAAAAATAATCAGAGATATGACTACCATGGTGTTGGCACGGCAACCACGATCATGTAACTTCCTACACTGGAAAGACTTGAAAATTATTTATAAGAGGCAGGTCATCTCTAATTTGAACTTTGTATTTATGCTCTCAATGTACCAGATTGGTGCTTAGATATGAAATGTCTTTTTCTGAAGGTACGCCAGCTTGTATTTCTGCTTGGGTGTGGAAAGCCAAGAGAATGAGCTGTTGGCTCTGGAGGTCATCCATCGATATGTGGAGCTGCTCGACAAATACTTCGGCAATGTATTACACTTTTTAATATTTTTGTAATATAAGAACAATTAAATTTGATTATTAACAGTTAACTATGGTTTTGTCACAATGGGCAAAGCAACAAAATCATGCTGCCTAAAACTGGCCCCTAAAAAAAATGTCTAAATGCTAAAATTGCCTTCTCTCAGGTGTGTGAGCTGGACATTATCTTTAACTTTGAGAAAGCCTATTTTATCCTCGACGAATTTCTAATGGGTGGAGAAGTACAGGAAACTTCCAAACAGACCATAAATCGGTGCATTGAAAACTCTGATATGTTACAAGAGGTGAGTAATACAAGGCTTGGGTGGTGGTGTGTTTGTTAAACCAAAGCCAAAATGGTTGGGACACTTTAAAATGTGCTTTTAAACAGATGACAAAGAATTGCAATTGATAAATCTGTCTGCTAAAGTCAGGTGGGCTGACTAAGTTAAGCCCTTTTGAGAAAAAATGTTGTATGTAGGTATTTTACTTTTGGGTAGGGCTATACAATAAATCAAAAAATGTAACTATTATTACAATTACTAAATGTGAAAATCAATCTAATCAATCTTTTGTGAATAATATGGCTTCACGTATCAGTTATGACCCAAGTGACCTCATGTTTTTATGCTTCATAAAGAACCCAGTAATGCATCTGCCCTTGTAGGAGACATAAAGCAGCAGGGTTGTCTTACAGAATGGGCATGGCTCTATACCAACTGTACTGTGGACTCTTTTGCAATTACTTCATTGAAACTTGCACACAATTACATCATTATTGCACATTTTAAAGTGTCCAAACATTTTGAAGTTTGGGGACATCTTTTGATGAAATAGTTTGTAGCTGACTGAAAATAAGGGCTGTGGGGCTCGTCCTGATCCCATCAGCTGCCTTATTGACTAGTTTGACTTTGTGTGTGGCATGTAAACATCGTAGCAAACAAGTGGCGTAATGAGATCAATTAACAATGGTGCTGTTCACTCCCTGGTGTTTGTGTCTTCGCCTCGTAGCTAAGTGGTTTGTAGTTGTTGTTTTGTCTCTTTGCTTTGTCTTCCCGGTGCATCTCTCTCTCCCTCTGCTGAAGTTGTAATAAACGAGCGAGAGACAGATTTCACCTTTGGCTCATATTTGTAGATTTAGCGCTCCTTATACGTAGCGTGTCTGTACGTGTGTGTGTGGTACAGTATAGCTTATCAAACTGGGTGTTGCTTGTTTTGTGGCTTGTTGTGAATAAGGCTCTTTAACGCTTAGAGCTGGGATACGTATTGTGCAGCGTAGCCTGGTATTCATTTTGACCATTATCGCTTCAGGATGACAACAATGAGTGGTATGAGGTGGAGCTGTTTGGATGACCGTGAATATGGACAGAAAGGTTAGATGCTCTGCTTGTGTCAGTGTGTGTTAGTTTTCTCAGCAGGTGGGGCATGTGGTGACTCTGAATATTTATTATCAATATATCAATCAACATGTCAACTATTGATCATCTTTCTGTGTTTTCTCTGTCCTTTTTCTCAGACCATGGAGGAGTATATGAGCAAGCCTGCGTTCTGACCGGGGACCCATGGACCTTACTATAAAAAGTTTAAATGCATTGTTAAAAAAATATATTTGGAATGGAAATTATTTTTAACAAGGAATTATGATTGTTTGCATATTCTGCCTTTTTTTTTCAAGATAATAATGTAATTGTTTTTATACAGAACAGAGTGCACAGTTTAGAATGTGTTTGATCAGGGAAATTCAGGCTATTTATAAAGATGTAATGCATTTATTAAACCACTACACTATGAGAGAGATAGAAATCATCGCACATCATAAGGTTTGTTGTTTTTGTAAGGATAATTATGCACATTTTTTTTTAAATATAGAGGAAAAATATTCATAGCTGAAGTGTAAGTGAAGTGTGAGGTGTTCAGTTTGCTAGCTTTGGCGTGAGGATTTTCTAAAGTGCAATTTGAAATGTAGCTCTAAATTTAAGTCATGTATTTTGTTATTATGTCATTTGTTACTCCTATTCTTGGGTCTGCCATTCAACCCGGACTTGCCGTTGCTTTGCTGTACGAGTTTTAATAAGGCAACTGAACCCAGCAAGGAGAAAAATAATACCGCTGATGCTTTATTCTTCTGTGATTCAATACACATTATTGAACATGTACAAAATGGTTTAAAAATGAGCGTACAGAGCACAACCACTGTTAGGCCAACATGATGCAGTATGAAAGGGTTGGAAGGCAGGCGACGGTCTCATAATAAAACTCAGATATTCAGAACACTTATTTCACTAACCCTGAATTAGACATTTGTTCTCTGCTCCACATCTTTTCATCTCAAGGTACTTTGTCGTACTCCTCGACATCTCTATAGGTGGAATAGCTATAGCTTCAATTTGAAAGGCCCAGGCAGCATTTTACTGAATACATAATCTCGACAAACATGAAAAATATTATTGTTACTCTGTGGATTATACTTGAAAATATAGGCCAGTTTTCTGTTTACAAACACCATATATGTAAACAAACAACATCACAAACGTCACTTTGGGTTTCATATACATTGGTGTTTAGATTTGGCAATGACAGGCACAGACCAAACTAGCTGTATTCTATAGATTGTACCTTTAAATCTCGTATGATCTCTCCAGAACATTCCTGCAGCAAGTATAGGGACTTTGATATATTTATATATTTTACAAAGTTAAAATTGCTATAGTTCTTTTTCAATAGGGTAGATATAATACCAGCTAAACTTAGAATAGAAATCTGTAAACTAGATCACATCCACCAAACTTATTTTAAGACAGTATAAATACTAAAATCTTAAACACGTGCGTCTGATCTCCAAACCTTAAATCTACATTCCTGCCACCACTTTCTCCTTATTCTCGCCCTCTTCGTTGGTGGTTTGAGGAGCCTGTGTCTTGCCAGATGCTGCGTCCTTTTGCATTTCTGTAGGGTTTACATTTTCAGTAGCTATGACTTCGGTCTCCCTTTTGGCCACTGGTCTCTTCTCGTTTTGATCCAAGTAGTCCTTCATGGCCTTCTCGTAAAGCTCATAAGGGAACTGTCCTTTGAGCTGCGCCTGGGTGTCCCTCTTGCTGATGGTGTTGGGGTATTCTGTGAGGATTTTGGCTGCGAGGTACGTGGTCACCTCATCTTCCACATCGTCGTCTTCATCATCTGTGTCGGTTTGACGTTTGAGTGGCATTTTGTTAAGCTCAGAAAGGAACAGATTCTCTCTGCGTCCAGAGGGGGCTGGGATTCTGACTGGCCCTGAGCTCAAAGGTGGAAGTGAAGCGATCCTGTCTGAAGACGGAGAGGTTTTCATGGGGCGCTGGATCACTGGGTACTCGTTACTGATGGTCTCCACTCCGATGATGTCTAAGAAGTCCTCTCTATCCATATCCTCTGGCTGTGTCTTGCTCTTCACTGGCAGCCTGCGGCTGAAGTATCTGATTTTGGGGGTTTGCCCGGTGGTGGTGGAGAAGCGGGTGGATCCCTGGGGTTCACGGTGCAGCTTCCGGAGCTCCTCTGTGAGTAACATGTCGATGAGGTCCTGTGGTGGGACATGGAGCTTCAGGGAGAGCTCCAGCAGCTCTTTGACTGTGCGTGGATCCACAATAGAGGGACGGATCAACCTCTTTTTCTGCTCTCCTTCTACATCTCTCTTTTTCTGTGACTGGTCGCTCATCTCCAACACTTTGAGCAGGTAGTAGTCCACTAATTTAGTATCATCATCGGCCTCCTCCTGATCCTGGTTGGCCCTGCGCTGAACCTCCTCCTCCTCACTGTCTGGTTCTGCGGCTCTGTCCACCTCCTCATGACTTTTATTCACCATCTCCTCAGTCTCCTCCCTCTCCTCCACAGGGACCCACTCCTCTCCTCCAGCTACATCCTCATAGGCTTGACTTCTCAGGCTCAGTATGTCCTCGTCTTGGTCTTCGTCCTCTCTTTGCACGGTCCTCTTCTGCACAATGGGCATGCGCCCCAGTTCATCAAAGATGGATCTCAGGTTGGCGAGGCTTTGAGGAGTGTACTGCTCATCTAAGTCCTCTGTGGCCCGTTTAGAGGCGTCAGTATTCTCCTCATCCTCAAACATTAAGGGGTATTTCTTGTGCGCCCGGGGTGTGTTGCTGTAGTCAACAGGTGCGCTCTCGGGCGTCTCCGTGTCTTTAGTGCGGTGCCGGTGCGCACGCCGGTCGTTCCTGGATGTTGGCGGGCTGCTCCTCGGTTCCCCCTGCAGAGAGCGGAGCAGGGCTTTCATGAGCTGCTCAGCGGTGATGTCCTGTCTCTGGAGTGTGCCCGGTGCGGCTTCATCCTGCTGCTGCTGGGTGGCCAGCTGAAGCAGGACACGAAACTTCTCCACTTCATCATAATCCGCAGGCTCCCCGCGACCCTCGTTCCGTTGTTTGAGGTTCTCGATGTACTGCAAGGCTTTCATCATATCTGGGGATGGCTGAACATCACCGTCTCCTCCTCGCAGCCTGTAGTGGCGGGGGAGAGACGCAGCCTGCGCCGCGCTCACGCACAGCAAGACAGAGAGCAGGAGCGCCGCTCCCCCCGTGGGCAACTTGTGGTGGAAATGCAGCATTATAGGCTTTTGACTACCTGTAAACACAAACAAACAGCGTTACTAACAGTGACTAGGCCCATAAAACGCCTCTCTGATAATTTTATAGTCTACATACAAAGACAATGTTATGAATCGTTTCTGCGGTTAAAGGTGTTTCTGATTCAGTAAAAGATGATGATCCATAGAGTCCAAATAAAGGAAAAAATACATGTACTTTCGTGTCCAACAAAGATGATACACGTGTCCATATTGTGGTCGCTACATCAGACTTGAAACCAAATCAAACCTTTGGTTTCTTTTCGTGCCTGAGCGTCTGTTTTGACGCGGTCTGTGCCCTGAGCTTTTCACGCGTTCATTCAGCCATGGATGAGTCACCCGCAGGTTGTTACTGGCAACAGCAGCATCCTCCATCCTTCTCCAGCACGACCAAATGTACAAAACAGATCATTTACGATATTTATCTAAACAGTCGGTTTCCTGTGTCCGCGGTGATTGTTCTTAGTGTCTAACATCGTTCAATGTTCTGTTAGAATGTAGGATTTGGATTGGCCTAGATCATGAATTACTTTAATTACATATCCTAATTAACAATATAAGCTCTGAAATGTGTGTTAATATTTGTCTTACCTTTGGCAATGGAAGTCAGACAGTAGTGAAGGTGTATGGCATCTCCTCTGGTGCGGGTCTGTTTTCAGCACTTGGACAGCTCCCTCGTTATAAGAGGCGACACCTGACCACCGCGTCATCACAGCGCACGTACGCACGAGCCTCGCGCAAGAGGCGGAGAGGAGGAGGAGAGATCCATATAAATGATTCAGGTCTGTGATACGGTATGCTAAAACGCACGGCTGTTTTTAAAAATAGCTCTGCGTGTCAGTTTCTCAGCGCAGTGCTATTGGCTGGAAAGATCTTTTAATAAGTATCCAGGTAGTGGATGTATAGGACTGAATACAGGCTGTGTGCTGTGACGTCAGTGCTGTCTTGTCAATGTTCTTCGGCTTATAATAACAAAAAATAATGCTCATGTTTGCCATTAAGTCCATGGGCATGTCAGAGATGCAGGATATATGGTAAACGGTGAGAATTTACTGCAATAAAGCATAACATTTGAGCAAAACACCAAATTCAGGCAAAATAATTCTCAAACAGAAATGTGTTTTTACTTTCCCCCTTTCTTCCCATTATATCCAGGAAACACCCAGTAATTCTAAAGCCAGGTCACATTCAGGTAACACTTTTCAGCACCTCTTTATCCCAAAACCTGCTTTTTAACCATCCCTGAACCAACCATCACGAGCCATAAAGAGTTAAAAAACCTCCAGCGATGACTCACAGGCTTAAACCACCGCGGAGTTGCTGTCGCAGTTCAGCAAACCCTCTCTTTCTCATTGGCAGAGACGGTAAACAAGTCGCTGTCTGCTGCACTCGGGCCGATGATGGACTGATGTGGAGAAACACAAGACCTCGACCCGATGAAGAGGAGGGGAGCGCAGCTTGACGGGTAGAAAGTGACACAAGAAAGACATTTGCCACTATGAATCCTATCAAGCGTATGCATCCCCAAACAGCCTGAATAAGATCCCCCCCTCCATTGACTGTAAGTGCTCTTCCAGTTAAACCCTCTTCCTCTTTCACTGTTTAATTGCATCCACTGGTTCCACGGTATGATCTTTCTGTTCTACCACACCCAGTTTTATGCTTGATTCAGAACAAGTGAGTTTCTCTTTATATAGAAGTCACCTACAGGTCTAATACTTCCTTTTATTAACTATTATCACAGGGGTTCATTCAAAAAAACAGTATAGTAACCCACAACCGCTGCAAAACACAACACATCACTGCACTATCCATCAGTTGAAGGTTACGTTCACATCTGGCATAATGGGATACACTTGTTTCCCGCTATCAGTCGGTGCTTTATCGCTATGGAAACTGCTGAATCGCATACAAATAATGCCTCATTGATCTGGCGTACATCAGATCTGTCACTATGCAACCGTGTATCGAGGGTGTGGTCTGTAGAAAAATGGAAAATATCTCCAGACCAGATATTGTTTCTCCTCTAGGTTTGATTTTTCTAAACTAAAAGCAAATCCTACATATTTACCATCGGCTTTCCATGCATGATTCACACCTCCTGCACCGTGCCCAGTTGCTGATGAATATGCAAAACTAATTAGTGCTCATTAATTACAAGAATCTGTCAAATATGGCTGTCAAAGTAAGCCACGTTTATCAGATGCGAGGAGAAATAACTGGTAAAATGTTCAGTGTTGTGGGATTTGGATGCATGCAGTCTGTTCTAAACAAAAAAAAAAAAACAAATCCCTGTTGGTTTTTGTGGAAGATGCGCTCGCTAACTTTCCAAATTCTCTCAAGGGTCTGTGTTTTGCTGTGTATATGTGCAGCCGTCCGCACGCTCTCACTCCAAACCACGTACTGCTCTGTCCTCTGCAGCAAAGAGCAAATGATAGTAATTAGTTTAAGGATCTTCAGTGCCAGTTTCATTGTCTTTACTTCCTGGTTCACATTACTCAATTAAAGCCTGCTGCTAACGACGTAAGTGGACTAATTGACACAAAGTACAACAGCTTTTCCTACTGCCACTGTGTATTTGTGAGCCTGTGTGAGAATACTGATGAACAGCAACAAACTCAAGAGTCTCAAGAAATGGGACCATCTAAGTCTGTTCATTAAAAACAGAAAAGGTTCACGGTGAAGGGCACGTTGGCTTCTCCCATTACAGTCAGAATTAACAACTGAGCCTATTGAAATCCAGCTTTTTTTTATATTTACCCTATATATTTATTATTATACTTTATATTTTTACTCAAGGGAAATGGGTACGCTGCATTTGACCCATCTCTTAACCAGTGCTGCAGGGAAAACCGGACGCAAAAGTATAGAAAATCAGATACTCTTCAATAACAGAACCAGTATCGAAAGAAGATACTCAGTTTAACAAGCATCGATACTGCAAAAAACCCATAAACATGACAAAATTTGACCTAAAATTACATTCTTTTGTGTTAAGTGCTTTTTACATCATTGTGGTATCAAAACTGGTATCGAGTTCTGAGGCTTTTCCTTAGTATCGAAAATGAGTTTGGGATTTTAATATTGTGACAACATAAGGGACCCAATGGCTATGGTTATGATACTTAGCTTTTATAATCCAATTTGAATGCTCAATTTAAAGCGGTTGTTCAGACTATATTGTACCTTGAATCTTCTGTGCTTTAAATGTTTGAATAGAGATCACTTGTATTTATCTGACATTTCATTATTTTGAGGATGCTTTACCTGGGTGCCTGATTATCCATCGTAGAGTCTGGGGAGTTCAAAGATACAGACTCGGTGTAAGGTTTAACAGAGTTTATTACAAACAAAGAGGACGTGAATGCTGGTTGGAGGAGCAGGTCGTAAGAAGCTGGGTCGGAGGCTGAGGTGCTCGAACCGGTCGTAGGAAGCTGGGTCGGAGGCTGAGGTGCAAAGTGGGTACAACAAACAGAATCTGGTGAACACTGAGCCGAGCAGAAACTGTACCACGGAGATTACACTGACAATCTGGCAGCGTGTAGTAGGATCCTTGGTCCCTTTGTACTCCGGAGGTGGAGGTTTGATTGCTGATCGGCTGCAGGTGGGTAGTGTGTAGTGTGTAGTGGGTGGTGCCAAAGTCTCCTCCCAGTTCCGGGCACAGAAGGGAGGAGGGAAGACGGCGCAGAAAACACAGACAAACTGGGATCTTGACATTATCTTACTGAACTAAACATCAACATCAACTTAGCAACGGCATAGCAACCAAGTGTCACATACAAAAGCAGTAACGTTAACAACAACAAAACATACACAAGAACAACAAAATGTGTCAACTCTGAACTAAATACAAAATATCACATCACTACAACATTTTTCTGATTTGGTTTCTTCTTCCCTCAAATGTTACAGCATCACAATTTGCCTTTACGTCGACTTTAAAGACCAGTTCTGGCTCCTCTCGCTAATGATGAAACCTTTTGTCACACATTGCTGTTTAACATTGTCAAAAACCCAATTACTTTTTTACTGACGCGAGGACAACGGCTTCACCGAACATTCCAACCATTTTCCAATCATGGCGACTATAATTAGAACCTCTCACATTTCTGCGTGGCTTCACCTTTGTGTTCTGTTCCATTGTAAATACTAATAACCTCTGGATGCTTCTTGTTGGCTTGAGCTCCTGAGATTTCATTTGCACCCGCCGCACGAGGCACATTTAATATCTTAAATCAACCTCACCTCATCCCTAAAACTCATTACCACAGAGACACAACGCAAATTTGTCATGCCAAACTTGTGACTTCCTCCTGGCTCTCCTCTGGTTGTGCAACTTCATTAGTGATTAAAGGAGACATTTTATGGGGTGACAGTCGCTTAGTTGGTAGTTTGTCCACTGATCTCAAGGTTAGCGGTTCAAATCCCGCTCTCAACGTAAACATTATTGGTTAAGTGGTCAGTTCTACAGGCTGGCGGCACGATTCTAGCTCCCACAGAAGAAAACTGTCAGGACAAATTATGCAAAAACAACCTTTAAGAACTTGTTGTAATAATCCTTGAGTGCTCAAACTAATATTTTTCCACCTACTGCTCTATATTTGCTATATTATTATTCCAGAAATTCAGACTCTGGCTCATATAGCGTGCAAAAAATGTTGCTTAGACAATTTTAAATAATAAAAATCAGCTTATTGCTAATGTGAAATGCCACTACGAGAAGGTCAGTTCTGAAATTTTGAGCAGGAAATCAATTTAGCTCACAGTAGCATGATAGCTTGCTCGTTTTGCGTCAAAGCTTATGCTGACTTTAATTAAAAGCATAAAAAAACTAAATAAACAACCTGTTAAAATTCAAGTAAGGCACTCAATGGTCTTGCACATTCTTATCTGTGTGATATTTTGACCCCTCACCAACCCAGCAGAGCTCCACGATCTGCGGGGCAACATCTGCTGGAGGTCCCCCTGTCCTGGTGCAAACGATGAGGCGATCGCTCTTTTGCAGTGGACGGTCCAAAACTCTGGAACTCGTTGCCCATTGAGTTGCGTTCCATCTCTGACCTGCCCCTGTCTAAAGCCAAACTTAAAACGTATTTATTTAGAATTGCTTTTAACACTTAGCCCTGTGACTCTTTCTTTATTTTACTGGTGTAATGTGCTCTGTTGATTTGTATGATGTTTATTGTTATTAATCGTGTTTTTAATGTTGTACAGCACTTTGGGCAGCTTCGGTTGTTGGAAGGTTCTATAGAAATAAAGTTTGATTGATTGATTGAAGTTAATTAAAAATAAAGACGTACAGATTGTTTTTAAATGGAGAATACTTCAGTTTGTGGTGTTGTTTTAATATGTATTATGCCTCAAAAGGAGCAAAGATTTCTCTTTCTAAACACAGAAATCTACTCTGGTGAAGTATCCATTTTATTTCTGTGTACTTTTTTACATGTTGCCAGTGACATCCACCCACATCTCCCTGTCCACTGCCTTCTCTTTAAATATTTATGCATTTTAGCGTGTCTTGGCAAAAAACCCCAAAGAGATCAAATTGGACAGGAAGTAGTGACGCTGACAGTGAGGTTTTCCAGGCGCCTTTATGCACAAATCGACTTATTTCTATTTGTAAACCATGTAAGATCAATATTGCGGATTGCACTTAACAAAATATAATCTACATATGTTATAGTTTAGGGAATAATACCTGAAAAAAAGCATCTGTCCTTTTACGTATAACAATTTCTTATCTCAAGATTAGCACAAGTGTCAAGTGGACCTCAGCTGCTGTTTACTAACACGTCTATCAGAGCTCCAGGCAGCCACTATAACGGGCGTCGCAGTATCACAGTTCATCAAAAGTACACTTTGTTCCCGCTGTGCCACAATCTAACGACTCCAGCGTTCGTGACTTCACTTTCAACCTTGAACGCCAGAATTGAACAGCTATCACTCTCGCTCATGTCACCGCCAGCCATGATGATGACACACATACTGATTCCCCCGTCCCTAGGTTCCACCCGCCGCGCCGAAGTGGTGATGGAGGGGGGAAGGGGGGTGACACGTTCGGTTGTCAAGGCCCACCTTTCTCCCAGCGTCTCCATGGTGACGCTGCCTAACAACCCTCATCCATTCCTCGCGCAGGTTGCTACGATTCTACGCGTCTCCGTCAATGACATTTCCCCCCCTCTCGTCTCATTTGTACCAATTAGTAAAAGAATGCCCGGTGTCTGTGTGTGTGAGGTTTTTCTGGGACGGCTGGAGCTGCAGTGAAGTTTGGGCGCCAGGTTATGGATGGAAAGTATGAGGAGAAGTGACGCTGGTGGTGGTTTGAAAAGGGCAGACGTCCAGTGTAATGCCAGGGGAAATTAGTAATAGCTCAAATGGAGGGAAAGATAGACAAAAGATTGCAGTTTTAGAATGTCAGATAAACAGCAATTCTTGTTTGTTTCTTTACGTTTTTGCTTTACCTGGCTTTTTTATGAAGATCCTTTGATTACTACATGTGTAATATTTACATTTTACTGCACGGAGGATGCACCACCTTGTCTCCATGGAGGTGTTACTGCTCCACGTAGAATCTTCCACAGTATTGCATTATCAATCTCTACTGAAACAAGCAGGTGACACCGCCAAACCAAGTTACAGGTAAGAACTGCGGAGAGGCAACCCCGCTCGCTGCAATAATGAATGTTTAAATGACTGACAAGTGGACCAAAGAGACAGGACTCGGGGAGCAGTTTAACAATGTTTTACAGGTTTTAAATGTGCGAATGAGGGAAGGTTGATCAGATACTATAAAGTTGAGAGCGGGGTTGTTTGCAGCAGGTGTGAGGTTCGTACCGGTTGTGGAGAGCTGGGTCGGAGACAGAGGAGCAGAAAAAGCATTTAACTTAAAAAATGAGTGTCAAAATGCAAAAACAAGAGACTGAGCCAAGCAGAGTGGTACCACTGTGGATACGCAGACGATCTGGAGTGTCAGGTTCTGGGTCCCTTCGTCCTCCCCAGGTGCAGCTTGATTGGCCATTAGTTGCAGGTGTGCGTGGGAGGAGCCTGAGTCTACGCCCCGGTCCCAGGCTCTGACACAGAAGGGAAAACAGCACAAAACACAAGGCAGACTGAGATCTTGACATTGAAAGACAATAAAAAACACTTGTAAATTAACAACTGACAGCCAGATGGCTTTAATGCCTCACTGTGGAAGATTACAGGCAAAGTAATCAGGCAGCAGCTCTGTGGAAACAAGTAGGTAATGGATCTTTGGCTAGAAAAATAACAAACTGCACTTTTAAGATATTTTTAGCCTGTAGACTTTTATATATAGCATAAGAAAGGGTGAGGAGTGGGAAGAGACATTCGGTAAATTATCTGTGCTGCATCCTAAACCCATATTTATTTATTTCTTTGTTTCTTTATTATTTATTTGTCAGGGACCATGTACAAATTCATTAATCTTACAAAAGAAAAGCTAGTTACTGCTACTTTCCATCCATGTGCAGTCCCTGGGCAAATGAACACACTTTAAATATACATATTTCATTAAAATTACATTATAAAACTAACAGTTCATCATTAACATCCGCAGTGAAATACAATAAAATGTCCCTATGACCAGCACGTGACACTTCCCACAGTCCATACACATATTAAAAATCATTACATGCAAGTTTTTACAGTGAAAACGGAATAGAACAAATGAATAAATTACATTTGATTACCTAAAATGTGCTGTTTTTCCAATTTCTAGTTAAATTATCAAGCTCTACAGACAATATAGGCCACGGTACAACACATCTGGGCACCATTCTCAACCATCATAGCTATTTTCACTGCTCAAAACACAAAAAATCACTTCTATTACATCATTTTGAAACATCAGAAGAGCAAATATCTCGAATAAAGTGTGCAGTCAGTATTCAAACGCTATAACCCGACCAATCCCCTTCTCACCATTATCAGTCCTTTTTCTGTTACTCTTGGTGCATTTAAATTTACCTTGGCGGTCTGAGTCATCCTTTTGTAAATACAGCTTTTGTGTGTGCGTGTGTGTGTGTGTTAGGAGAGTTGAGCCCTTGTGTGTACCACTTGTGACGCACTGCCTGACGTTACAGCAGGATGTGTTTTTAATGAAGAAATCCACTCAGAATTTGAATCATGTGCTTCTGTATTCAAACACACAATTACTCAGACCAAATCCGAATGCTCTTTTCTGCATTTGCCTTCCTAATTGGCCGTGCGTGTTGCCATATAATAGGCTTCACTGGGCGGTACAGTGTCAAGGCAACCGGGGGGAGGATTTTGTGTCCGGTCTGTCTTCTCCTGTCATGTCTACGGTCCTCACAGCAGCAGCAGAACCCAGAATATGCCAGGAGTTATATTTTGGTTTAATTAAATGCAGTTATATGCCGGGGAACGCTGTGGATGTCTGTTAAACTGTGACCAGGAGGTGATCAATACGCTGCGCAAGAGGTGACAAAGGAAGCATCAAGGAAACTGAAAGCAAATTAGTGATTATTGTGTCTAAAGTGGCACCCAGCAGGTAATCAATGCTCAACTTGACAAAAGGATGGAAGAAACACAATGATAGATGGACTACAAATCAACCACGCACCCTTTCACACCGCATTGATACAAGGCGAGGTGGGAAAAGTGTCTTGCTCAAAGACAAAATCACAGTGTGTAGTACAGCCAAAGAATTAGCTCCAATGGTTTGAGTTTTGATCATATTTCTGGCCAGTCCAGCTGACATTTTACCTGTATCTTCGCTGGTGTATGAATGCGTGTTTGAGATAGATAAATTAACATGTGGACACAATCATGGCATGTTTGTTGTGTCTCATGTATATGTAAATTAACGTGCAAGTAAAAGCAAGTAAGCCACCAGTGTGTGGATGGATGGATAGAAGAAGGAATCCAGCCAGTAAGAAAGTAAAAAAACAGCCAAAAAAACCATAATAATCAGATAGGAAAGATAAAAATAGAAAGTAGGCTAGGCTAATTAATGAATTATGAAATGCTGCCATAATGTGTACTGTAGATCAGATGTAGCAGCTGCTGTCAGGAAAGATGGTGCACATATTGTACGAACACAAACAAGTGAATTGTGTATAAATATGTGCAGCCATTTTGTGCTTAGTGTTGAGTTATTCTCTGCATCACGGTGATTCCTACTTTTACCTCCCTGCACCGTTAGTCCATTGTACCTAATCCCGCTCTCCTCCCTGTGCCCCTCCCTTCTCTCCTTCCTCTCCTCCTCTTCTCCTCTTCTGGGTAGATGCTGTATCTGCTGTCTCTGCCTTCATCGCTCCCTCCTCGATGCCTCATTCTCCTGGCCGCCTCCCAAGCTGGCTTTTTACTTTCAGACTTCACTTCTCCTCTCCCTCCTCCTCCTCCTCTCTGATACTATAAATATCCAAGCGCGGGTGAGTCATCGCACAGACGTATCGGTTGCCCCCCCCCTCCCTCTCCCGTCTTTAGGCTCTGTCCAACCTCATTACCAGACCCGACACGTTCTTCATTTGGCTCGCGATGCCCCGGCTAAGCTGTGAGAGCCTGATGGTGCTGCTGCTGCTGCTGCTGTGAAGCCAAGAGCAGCCAAAGGTCAGCTGTGCACCTGGTGACCACTCCCCAAAAAACACTGGGGTGTGCATGCATTTTTAAAACAATTTCTAAACACAAACTTGTCCTGTAGATTGGATTTATTATACTATGAAAAATCCACAAAAGCTGAAAATTAAATCAAACATAATTAACCTTAAATGAAACTTTGTGGAGTTGGCACGTCACCTGCATGATTTTGTGGAGAAAGAAACAAGACTTGGAGATAGGCGTGTCTTATGCCATACTGTGGAATATTACAGGCAAAGGGACAACATTCCCATGGAAACAAAGAGGTGGAAGCCCTCCTCCAGGCAAAATAAGGTCAGGTTTGTGGAGATGCAAGCCCACTCACAGTAAGGATGTGTTATATACAATAAACACATCCAAATTGAAAGAAAAACAACATGCTCTTATCTTAGACTAATTTGTGGCTAAAAAAAATTACATATTATGACTTTATACTTTGTACAGACTGCAACTTGAAAGTGATTCATGTTTTAAAAAATGAAATAAAAGCAACACATAAAATAATACATGAAAACACATTAAAATAAACGGTTACACTTTATAATAAGTTCACTTTATAGAACATCAAACAAGACTTGATCCAAAATAGCTTATTCATAGTTTATTAAGAATGAGTCAAGCTTAGTTACTACTTAATTAAGGAGTTCAGGTTAGTGGTTTAATCTACATAACATTCAACTCCACCTGTCATTTGTTGGTGACCTAATATTTACTGTAGTGTTATAATTGGTAAAAGTAACTCCAGGAATAGCAGCATATGCACAGATTCAATCCCATGTGCATCGTCTGCTGTTGTTTGCTCACAGTTTTGATGGATCCTATGCAGACCGGAAACACCCCCTCAAGAGCTGCAGTTCTGGAGATTCTCTGACCCAGTCGCTATGATTTCTTTCTGATTCTTCCATGCAAACATAACAGACCAAATAAGCTCTTCTTAAATCTGTGGCATCACCTTTATCTGTCTGTGGTAAAATCGAGTTTCTGCATTATTTGTCCCATTCTGTACGTCTTATTTCATCTTAGGCAGCCATTCTCCTCGCTCTGCCCACATCTCTCAAGCCAAGTCCTTATTTCTGGCACACAAGGGAAGTGCATAAAGTTCAACAAAGGAAATATATAAGTTTGAAGTGGTTCTCTGAGTCACAGATCCACAGAGCCGGAGAGAGGGGCGGAGGAGAGGAGAAGATGAAAGCCGGATCAAACTGTCAAACACAAAAAGGGACAAAGCGTCACTCAAAAGCTGGTGGTGAGAGAGTGCCACAGGTGCGCAGCGTCTATCGCAGACAATATAATCAAAAATATCTCTGTCGTATCTGCGGTAAATGTATTCTTACTGCATAAATATACTGCAATGCCTTAGTATCCATTTCACTTTCAATAATAGGTGCATTTAAAGGACCTCCCTGTAACTTTTTTAGGTGAATGGTCTGCCATGCTCGTCTCCATGGAGATGTTATTGCTTTGTTTAGTATGTTCCACACATTAACATCAAAAGGTATTTAACATTTACTTACAGTGTGTTTTATTTGCTCAATAATACCTGGAAAAACATGCATTCTCCACAGATCTGACCTGTAACTTGGCCTAGCGACAGCACTTGATCGTCTCCATGGACACAGATAGGTTTAATGCCATGCCTTGGAACATCTAGACAAAGGAATAGTAACATTTACACGGCACAACTTGAACAGTAAATGCCTTTATGTTGGAAAAAACGTGAGTGAGAGTCTTTTTTCATTCAAGTATAAGACATTTTACAACTTACTTTTCTATGAGAAACCCATACAGCTGGAAGTGTAATTCATAATTGGGACTGAAACTGGAACTAAACCTGGAAATATATATTTGGAGCAGGGCTAAACCAGATAAACCAGACCAAATGTGAACGCATCCATAGTAAATCAATAAAATGACTCAACAACACTACTAGGCTAAATGCATCCGAATTGCTCGAGAATAGAGGGATAATGTGAAAAATGTTGTGTTTTGTTTTGTTTTTGCCGTGGCCGGTGACTGCGGTGTGGAGCTGCTTGAGTGGGGAGTGTGCGTCAGAATCTGTGGGTTAATGAGCAGAGCATTATGCCTCTGACTCACTCCACTCCCGAAGGTCTGTTTGATAGATGGATGAAATGCAGAGAGGGGCTTGTATCCATGTCCTGTTGTCTTGTTTTATTGACAGCAACAAAGCAAACAGGATATGAATCTGCTGCATGCTTAATATGGGCTTTGTTGTTGTTTGAGTGGGCTGTTACTGTTATGTTATATTTATTTATTTAGGGTTAACGTGTCCATTTCAGTTTTGTTTTTCTTTTTCTGGGTATTGTACGATTTGTGCATCCATTAGATTTCATTAGGGCAGATGTTCACTCACATGTTTAGATTTTATCCATCGCTTTGGAAAGGAATGATGCATTGCTGACCAGTCTAATGTCACACAGGGATTAACTCTCAGCTCATAAAAGGACAAAAAATAAATAGATTCCTGTTAGAGAAAAGTTTCATACATTCGTGAATTGAAAACACCATCGATGACTGCGCTGTAGACAATATCTTTTGTTTACTACCTTTTATTGAACATCGATTCCCGGAAGCCCAGGTTCTGCTCGCACTCAAAGACGCCGCACACACGAATATGAGGACCGGCCTTGGTTGCCGTAGAAACCGCGGTGTGGAGGATGAGTCTAATCGAGATGCTATCAGTCATCCTTAACACTTCACAAACAAGATCAAAACAGGAGATACTTACAAGACAAAATTTATTACAGAACTTTCAAGGCCAAATCACAAATAAATTAAGGAAGGAGACACTTTCAAGAACCCCAGTTGAAAGGGCAATTTAACCACACAAAAACAAAAAAAAGGTAACCCCCCCAAAACTGGTCAGTAACAAACATTAAATACAACTGTCAGGAGGATGTTTGTACATATTAAGTACATATGAAGAAACTGCCTCCCATGTATTTACAAGTTAAGATGTCAACAGCAGCGGTTTGCATACGCAACCCCAGCCGTTCAGCCAAATGGTCACTGTCAGTAGGCTCGTCAGCACACAACAGAAAGGAAGGTTTTTGGAGGAGCACTTCACATTCTTCAAACCCTGCAGACAGCTCATGTGTGTAAGAAAGGCAACTAGCCTCTAGCCAGGCAGAGGGAAAGCAGCAAACAGCACAGTAAGCTATTGACTTTTTCAGTAAGTGTTGTTTAAAAAAATAAAATAAAATGATCAAGAAAAATGGGGTCCCCTAAAGTCAAACAGCTGACATGCGAAAAATGCAACCTCTGTAAGCATCTGATAATTTTACCTGACTGTACCATTATCAATCCTATAAGTTATTACGAGCAAATGAACTTTAGCATTCAAAGTAGGCACCTCTTGCACGCTCCTGCCCAAGAAATGTAAAGAACTAAGCAGCTCAAAAACAGAAGCGCATCATTGCCTGTCTATACCAGTTTATATGGTTAAATATATAATGGCAGTTTAAAATCAACCCTTTTTATATACATTACACATACATTATAACACACAATCTGAATATAAACATTTTTTCTTCTCTCCTTGGCAAGCTTTTGCGATGATATTTTCAGTTGTTGTAACCGGAGTGCCGTTTTCTAATCCCAATTTCAAGTAAATGTTCAAGCACTTTGGTATATTTGCACACATTTCTTCATGCAGTTTCTATATAGCCAAATATAATTTTGTCCTTTTTGAGCATTGTACGTCACAATGGGCTACAGCTACACTTCCCAATCAGTGTCTCTACCTTTCCTACGTGAACTCTTGACATTAAATTTCATAAAACAAGCCTTCATTGATGAGACCCTAAACATTCATACACTAAAGGAGGGGCAATTTCCTTCCTAAATACTTTAAAATGTGTGTATAAATATTGCACATTCATGTCATATGTCATTACTGTAAGTAGAAAAGTTAAAGTATACTAGACCTATAAGGAGCAAAATGAGAACACAAAACATCGCACTGAAAGGATGGAATTAAAATGCTATCAAAGACTACAGAATCTATACATCTACTCTATGTAACTATGCTACAAGCTAGGTTCCCTTGAAGTCCGAACGAAGCGTTGGGCAAGACTTGAGGAGTGTGTTAGTGGCAGATGTGGTAGGGCCATATCAGTAAACCAATAAAAACCTGGACAGAAATAAAGATAAATCTCATTTGACCATTAGAGTGAAGGCCTTGGGGGAAATGAGTCAAGTCAGAACAAACATGCCCAAAGCAAAAAAAAAACTTTGGAATAAAAAAAAAACAAAAACATGTAGAAACAAGAGAAAAACAACTGATAAAAGAACATTATAAAAACGAAACAATAAAAAATATGAACAGTATGAAAAAACATTCAAGCATTCTTAAAACCCATTCCTCAGAAAATATGATACCAGATAAAGAAATCCCTGCATATGTTCCTCCATCTTTCCCTATCAGATACCTGTACTGCAAGTCTCAGACCACTACACGAGAGGAGTGGACAAACAAAAAAAACATTAAAAAGCAACAGACATGGGAACATTTATCCACACAGCCTGACATTTGTTTCACTTCAAGTCACCCGGACTTTATGCGCCGCCTCGGTTGTCATGGCGACTAAGGGCTAAATCAGTCCAAAAGAGGAAAAACTGTGCTCGCGGCGCCCCGTGTTTGTATGGTTTAGTTAGGGGACCTGCAGTCTTTTGGTCATGTCATGGAGTGTTAGGATGGATTCAAGTTCTTTTTCCTTCTTTGATAAAAGCTTAGAAGGTTAAGGAAAGCCAGGTAGAAGTTTTCCTATGTGTGCAAATGTGTGTATGTCTAAATAAAAGTATGTCTTCATCCAGCTAGTGGTATCTGAACTCCTCATGTGTGCGCAAATATAAAGTTGTGTTTTCCGAGTGTTATTTCCCGCCGTACATTCTCTCAATGTCCTCTTGGTAGTGTGTTTTCAGCTCCTTGCGCTTGAGTTTGAATGCGTCAGTAACTAATCCAGTCTCTGGGGTCCACGGCTCAGCGCTCAGACGGATCTTCTTGGGGATCTCGAACCGTTCCAGTTTTCCTATAATGAAAAAATATATTGCATTTTTCTATACCATACCCTCATACATCACATGAACAAATCAGAGGAACTGGAAAAACAGAAGAAAATATGAGCAGATGACCACCCTTCATGCCTTAATTTCTGCCTTCAATTCTTCAGACTAATAATAATATCACTGTTACTGTATCTGTACTATTGCTTCCACCTACTGTGTAACTACTGCAATGAGAGAATAGGGCAGAAAAATGACAATGACACAAACTACATGAATACGTGAATGAACATAATTGTTGTGGGTAATCACAAGTTACAGTTTACATTATATTATAACAATAAAACTAGAAATACAGTAAATGAGTGTGTCGGACGTCATCATGACATCATCATTTTACAGACATTCAGACTTGGTTAAGTATCCCCTGTATAGATTTCTGTCGTTACCGGAGATTGCAGCTTCAGTGATGACGCGCAGCACTTCTTTTTCTATCTGGGCGTTGTTGCAGAGCTCTTCCCATGTGCCCTTCACTTGTTTCTGCTCTGCCAGTGCCATTAGCTGCTTTTGATTAGGCACCACAAAGCTGATCACGTAGGACTGGTCACTGTGAGACAAAGGTCAATATTAATAATAATAAAGATTAAAGAAATAGAGGCAAAAAAATCATTAAGAGCACCTGTTTGCATAGGCACAGATGTTATCAATGAGAGAACAGTTCTTCAAGACAGCTTCTACTTTCCCCAGAGAAACATATTCGCCGGCTTGCAGTTTCACCAGGTCCTTCTTGCGATCTATGAGAAAACAATTATTTACAGAATTTGCACACACTCTTTTATGTGCAGAAATGTTTTTAAAACATCAGACTACCAATGATTTTGAGGCATCCATCAGAGTGAAACTCTCCAATGTCTCCAGTGCAGAACCACCGCTGACCGTTCTCATCCACATAGAAGTCATCTTGGTTCTTGCCTGCGTTTTTGTAATAACCCATGCTAACATTGGGACCACCAATTAAAATTTCCCCTCGTGGGTTGGGCTTGTCTGTGCTGTAGTACCCCCCTAGGAGAGCGCATGGGAATCATTAAAACTTCAAACTCAGACTATGCAATAATTCTGTGCACTTTTCATAGATTGATGTGTGGCTTACCTTCTTGCCAGTCCTTTAGTTTGATCTCAGAACACACAAGTGGTGCACCGACACGTCCTGTGCTGTAGTCCCAAGCTAAAAAAAAACATAAATGTGACTAGTGGAATCATAGTTTCAGGATGTTTGTAGTGTGTCCTATTTTAATTTCCCAGAGGAAGCCAAAACAACAAAGCAAGTTTACATAATGAACCTACCCTCACTGATGGTGCCAGCACCGCAGGTCTCCGTCAGGCCATAACCCTGTCCCACGGGGCAGCAGAGACAGATGTTCATGAAACGCTGTGTGGCTGCAGAGAGAGGAGCACCCCCAGAAAGCAAGAGCCTTGTGTGCCCTCCCAGCAGCGCACGCACACGCTTAAATACCAGCCTGTAGGGGGCAAGAATAATACGTGTTAAGCTAATTCATCTTTTGATGCATCTATGAATTTAACTTATTAACCTGTCACAGAGAGGTGTGCTGTAGCCCTTTGAAATCTGCTCCATTTTATAGTTGTATGCCAGAACAAAGAGAGTCTTCTGGAACTTGCTCATCTCTTCCACTTTGGTCATGACATTCTTATAAATCCGATCCATAATTTCCTACACACACCAGGGATTGGAAAGACAATGTTTAATGAAAGACAATGGCAACAGTCATATATTTGAAAAGCTCTTACTTACAGGTACAGCTGCCATCAGAGTAGGTTTGAGCACACTCGTATCACCCTTACTACCTTTCTTTATCTTGGTAGACTAAAAAGTAACACCACATTTTAATATAACCAGTAATAGCAAAATAATTTAAAAAACATGATATACAACTGTAACAAAATGTACTGGTCACCTGGTCAGCAAGTGTCTGAGGTGAAGAATAGCCAATGCGACATCCATGAGATACACAAACGAGTTCAGCACTGAGCTCTAACACGTGGGCTAACGGCAGGTAGCCAATGTACGTGTCCGTTTCACTGGAAAGCAAGTGACAAATTTGAGTCTGAGTCATATTATGTAAGAAAGCGTAGCTCAAATTGAGGTGAGAGCCAGACAATGACACCACAGGGAAGAAGGAGTAAGAGAAATAGCCAAACGATGGGAAATGGACTTACTTGAGGTTAGGCACCCGCTCAGCCATGCCGGTGATGCAGGCGATGATGTTGCCATGGGAGATCATGACACCCTTGGGAATGCCTGTTGAGCCGCTGGTATACATGATGACTGCGATGTCTGAGGGTACTGGCTGTCTGCGGTCAACTGAGACTGCAAAAATGAGGGAGGAAATGGAACAGAGAGTGGGATTACTGTTGAGAAGAAATACCAGGCAATAAAGTGAACAAGTCATATTAGTCATAAAAAGTATTGATAAAGCAATAGATCGTGATGGATTTCTTGTCAATATGTGAATCAATACACAGATGCATATTGTGATACAACAACAATGTTATTTTGCTATAAATCGTTGAATTAAACATAAAATTACCTACTGACAACTGCATTAAGGCTTGAGATGCTAAGCAAGTAAGTGACAGTGGTGAAAGAAGTATACTCAATTTTACACTTAAGTAAAAGTACAGATACTGAAGCAAAACAATACTAAAGGTAAAGGTATCACATGAAAAAATACAAGTATTAAAGTCCTCATTTAAAAATGTACTTAAAAAATAAAAAGTAAAAGTATTTCATGCAGATTTTGAGATCTAATAAAGCTTCAAATGTAGTGATTATTATAAAGATTTGTGCTGAATTTTGTTCAACCGAAACAATTAAATCGAACTTTTTATTCTAACTTGTTTAATTGAAAGCTTTTTTTTAGTGAGGCAACCAATATGACAATACATGCAAAGTATTAATACCCAGAGGAACCATGGCTGTTGATACTGATTTGACCTTAAGCTGTGTCACGCCTCAAATCAAATTATTAATGTGTTAAAAATAAACCCTCTGCCTTTTCTGCAAGTCTCAACCTATAATAAATACTTTTACATTTCAGTCCATTTCAAACATGTAGTGGAGTAGATAGTACTGATAAATGACTTCAAATGTAGTGAAGTTAACGTAAAAAATATCCACTTTAAAATATAGTAAAGTACAGATACCTAAAATTTGTACTTAAGGACTTCTACTTCGTGTTATTCTGATATTTAGGACATTATGGAGATTAAATCCCATTGTATTTTGTTATTGATAATGCATAATGAAAACATCCAAAACTATGAGAGAGATGTTGGTCAGATCTCTGTTTGTCTGTAATTATAATAATGCCTCACAAAGACTTTTAAGATGTAAGCCAACAATTTGTATTTGTGTCTAAAAATAATCAGACAGCACAACTCAATATAACCACCATATGTTTAGCTGTAGGCTATTTTAGTAATGCAATCAATATGGTAATGTAGGCAAAGTATTAATGCCCAGTGGAACTATGGCTGTCTTGATACTGATTTGACCTTAGGCTTGCTGTGTCACACCTCAAATAACTTTCATTCATCAAACATTAGGGCGTGGGCTTTGTATTAGGCTGCATCAATGCACTTCCGTTTACAGACCGAATTAGAAACCTTTTTAATCTGCCTGTATGAATACTCACTGTTGTCAGGCTTGGATCCTAGGTCCCTCACAGTATCCATGTTCTTCACCACTATGCCTCTGGGGAGGTCAGGCCAGCTCGTGGGCTTGTTGTCAACAACGATAATGTACTGGAGCCTTGGCACATCGCACAGTATCGCCTAAGTGGGTGGGCAAATAGAAAGTGTGAGAAAAGAGTCATTAGGAGGTGCGACGTGTAAAGCTACTAAGTCATTAAAAAAGCTGTAACTTAGCAACATGAGCTGATATAGAAGAGGAAGTGTGCTAGTTACAAAGGTTACTACAGTATATACATTACCTTGAGACGACTCTGCAGCAGATCTTTGCTTGTGATGATGTGGGTGACCTCGGTTTCATTCAACCCATGTGCAATAGCCGTGGGTCCAAGAGTAGAATATAGAGTGACCACTAGAAAAACAATATGATGTGTCACTAAATATCTACTTTACTGTCTATGCTATTTGAATACACTCAGAGTGCTGTGACTTACATGGAAAATTGTACATAAAACAGGCTTGAGCTGTCAGAATCCACTCTGCTCTGGTCTCACAGAAGATGGCGATGTTGCACTGCGGCTTCTGTCCGAGAGCTGCCAGGCCACTGCCGAAGTTCTGCGCTGCATGGTAGGCTTCTTCGTAGCTCAGCCAATTGTAGTTACCCAAAATGACCTACAAAAAGTGAAAAACAAAGCAAAGTCATGATTATTTATAAGATGCTGTCAGTCAGTTTTTCATTTGATTAACAAATGACTGGCTTTGATTTGATTACAGGCACGCAACTCAAACAGTTGCAAAAAAGCAGGACTCTGATGCCCTCTGCAGGTTGTTTGAAGATTTGTAAATGTCCAATGTGGATGCATAACTACTTCTACAGATTATTCCTTCACAGTGCCAAGAACCACAACAAGGGTAATACAAAAGTGATGATGCCTGACAAACTTAGAGGTACTTCATTATTAAAGCTTTAAAAATTCAGCATATTACTTCAAGTGATTTCCAAAAACATACTTGATAATTTGGCTGCAAATCTAATCTGCAGTGCATATGCTAGCCTTCGTGCCGACCTCAGCTTCATGAGATTCTTTCACTGACTATTTTCTGAATGTCTGTCTCCAGTTCCCACTATTTACCCCATTCTGCAATTACCTTTGTCTGGTCTGATAAAAGCATAAGGCCCCAAAAGCCTTTTAACAAGTACTTGATAACTAAAGTGAAAAAACTGATGCCATATTTACCCCCAATATTCTGATACCAACTGCTGTAATAAAGTTGACCAATCACTTGATCTAAAAACATTTATGTTTCTTTTAGGCAGGGTTTTTATGTCCAGAAATAGCAGAAATTACCTATCTATTTAATTGTTTATTTAAACTGCAATATTCTTGTCATGGGGGTGCTCTGGGAGTATGGGGTCCGGGGCTCTTTGCTAAGGGCTGTCCGGTCCCTGTATGACCGGAGCAGGAGCTGTGTTCGCATTGCCGGCAGTAAGTCAGACCTGTTCCCGGTGCAGGTTGGACTCCGCCAGGGCTGCCCTTTGTCACCGGTTCTGTTCATTATATTTATGGACAGAATTTCTAGGCGCAGCCAGGGGCCGGAGGGGGCCTGGTTTGGGAACCACAGGATTTCATCTCTGCTGTTTGCGGATGATGTTGTCCTGATGGCTTCTTCGAGCCAGGACCTGCAGCAGGCACTGGGGCGGTTTGCAGCCGAGTGTGAAGCGGCTGGGATGAGAATCAGCTCCTCCAAATCCGAGGCCATGGTTCTCGACCGGAAAAAGGTGGTTTGCTCTCTCCGGGTGGGTGGTGAGTCTCTGCCCCAAGTGGAGGAGTTCAAGTATCTCGGGGTCTTGTTCACGAGTGAGGGAAGGATGGAGCGGGAGATTGACAGGCGGATCGGTGCAGCGTCTGCAGTGATGCGGTCGCTGTATCGGTCCGTTGTGGTAAAGAAGGAGCTGAGCCGGAAGGCGAAGCTCTCGATTTACCGGTCAATCTACGTTCCTACCCTCACCTATGGTCATGAGCTCTGGGTAATGACCGAAAGGACAAGATCGCGGATACAAGCGGCTGAAATGGGCTTCCTCCGCAGAGTGGCCGGGCGCACCCTTAGGGATAGGGTGAGGAGCTCGGTCACACGGGAGGAGCTCGGAGTAGAGCCGCTGCTCCTACACGGTGAGAGGAACCAGCTGAGGTGGCTCGGGCATCTGCTCAGGATGCCTCCTGGACGCCTCCCTAGGGAGGTGTTCTGGGCATGTCCCACCGGGAGGAGGCCCCGGGGAAGACCCAGGACACGCTGGAGGGACTATGTCTCTCGGCTGGCCTGGGAACGCCTTGGGGTCCCACCGGAGGAGCTGGAGGACGTGTCCGGGGTGAGGGAAGTCTGGGAGTCCCTGCTTAGACTGCTGCCCCCGCGACCCGGCCCCGGATAAAGCGGAAGAAGATGGATGGATGGATGGATGGATTCTTGTCATGAAATAATCACCTAATCCAAACAATAATAACATAAGGAGATTTATGTGGCCTCACCTTTTTGAACACCTTGCCATTGGGCTGCACCTCATCCTCTTCACTCAGCACCTCTCTGGTGCCCAGACAGTCTCTCTGGGGGAACCTCTTAGCGGCATATTCAAACATTCTGTCCAGAGTGTCCACACCTGGGTGCAGCCATGCCACCAGTTTGCCTTGGCAGTTCACCGCCCTGTACGGACCGGCCGGGTTCCCAGTGATGGACCGTGCTTTTATCCGCCGAGCTCTATCTAAGTTAGTGCTAGCCCCGGAGAAGAAGTACCAGGGAATGAAGGTGATGACGGAGTAGACCCACACTACTGACCGGAAGACCTGTAGTATGAGTGGGTTTATGTCCTCTTTGAGCTTCATTGTTTGAGAGGAAACTCAGACTTCAGCCAATGATGACAACAGGGAGATGGCTCTATCAGACCTTTAAAAAAATATAAATACAAGGACATTAGAGAGATTCTCTGCATCTAGCTTCATCAGCACATTGGCAATATCAAGTAGCAGCTTAGGTCTGTATGCACAAAAATTAGCCCCTGGTAAGTCAATCCTTGCCTTTCCCAAGCCAGTCTCTTTCTATTCTTAGCTTTATTCAGAGTCAGCACAATTTCTTTCACAGGTCTTGCAGCTCAGATGCTAGACTATGCAAAGTGGGATGCTGTAGCACTAGCATCAAATGTTTAAATTACTTTGCACAAATATGAAATTCTAAAAACATACTCATTGAAAAATAATTCCAAGCTAGATCATCATAATAGTTAGAAAACTAATCTGTTTTTCAGTTGTATTTTATTACTTATATTTTTAGATTTTATATCATCATTAGAGGACTGTCCTGCGTGCTAAACTCGTTTGTCTTGCAGGCCATGTTTTTTCATCCCATGTGACTATTTACAGTAGGGAGAGAGCCAACAAAGACAATTGTCACTATATCACCAGAATGTACAGTAAAAAACTAGATATCCATGACGATCTCTTCTAGATCATTGTTGTTTTCACTTTCACACTTATTTAAATATTGACTATTCATATTCATAATATTAAAATTATAATTATTCATATCCATAACATTTTTAAAGTGTCAGCAGCTTTCATATGGTGATATAATCACTAATGGCAGTTATTTTGACCATGATAATCGTGACACCAAATTTCAATATTGTCCCATGCCTAGTTTACAGTAGTACACAAAAGAATAGTTTGCCATCTCGCCTAGAAGCTAGTGATGCAAGTCTGCCCTTGGATATAGGGGCTTTGAGGTCATATAAGAGTTGACCATTGCCTGTTCAGCTAAGGTTTCAGCACTGACAGATGAGATGGACTCCATATGAAACAAGAGACAACATCCTCATGCTACACATAATGCAAAACAAATCTACAGATATTTTTAGCCTTTCCGTAGAATATAACCTCTATCAAGCACTCTAAAAACAACACCCAAAGGATCATACAAAACATACAGTCCCTCCACTTTAGAATAATGTAATACTGTAAAACTAACACACTTTACCTTGTGCTCTCTTGTGCACAACACCAGCACACACATTCAGCACCTAAATGTGAAAAACCAATGAATGCATCTAAACCTCAGTGAGTGAAAGTGTGAAACTCTGGCCAGTCACACAGGTTCGTCATGTAATAACGAAGCCATAGCTGATCCATGAGTAATGCCAAATAACAAAGGGCTTTAAGTCCATTGAAGACTACAGTTTATAAAAGCACAACTAACACAATTTCACCGTCTTAATCTGTTCTGTTTTTTCATCCCACGTGAAAAGAACCATCGTGGAAGAGCATGTGACATCAACAATTAGATCACATAACCTATTTTATCATTTTATCATCTAGTGATAGTGGTGGCTTAAGTGAATTCAAGTTTTTCGGTTAGTTTAACAATCTGATGGCTGGTTGCATCGGGCATTTAGCAAACAATACATGTCTAGCATTGTAGCAGTGGCATAGTGTTCATTGTGGCTAAATTGTAACTGCAGTGTACAGCCTAAATTTACTTCTTGTTACAGCAGTAAATGAACACATGGTTTCATTTATATACACACATATTTAACAGTAAAGAGCAGCTGATAGCCAAAGCTCAGAGGGATGCTAGCTCCGTTTAAACCTTAGCGTTAGCTGTCTGGGTTAGCCACTGCAGCTGTTTCACAATGAACAAGTAGCACACCGTTTTTCGACAATGCTTGAGCAATGAAGGCTAAATAATCGGCAGATACAACGCCATTTTAGAGGTAATACCAAACCCTTTTCAATGCGAGGTCTCTGATTCAACACACACGGCTGTAGCGATCATTTTCATCAACAGCAACATCTGCAAAGCGTCCACAGAGCCATACATTCTCACCTCTTTGCTCGACGGCTAACGGCTCGCCACAAACACAGAGGCACAGAGGGGCGCTTATCGTTCTAACAAAACATCTGACATTATACCGACTCACTATGCTGTATTTAAATAATAATAATTAGTTACTACTGTTAAATGAGGATAAAATAGGTAAAAATAGTCAACGTGAGCATCATCGGGGCCAGTGTTGTCAGCCCGGAAGCCATTACAAAACGTAAGCGGCGTTCTGTTCGCTGATTGGCTGAGAGGAGGTGGCGCGTGCTTGGGGCAGCAGTGACGTCACGCGGGGTTACTCTCGGTCATCACGAAGCGTCCGTCACCCACAGCAGCGCACGAGACCGAACCAGCACGAATAAATACACTCTGGCCGTGTCCCAATTCGCCAAAATGGCCTTAGGATCACGATTGGAAGTGTGCGTCGAAGGGCAGTTACGTAATTTCCCGCGCGACAAGGGCTGTCCCATTTCAACCCACCCTACTGAATGCGCCCGACAAAGCTGTCCTCCCCTTTCCACCGTTTCCATGGAGATCGGACGTGGCCGAGCGACATGAAACTGTTAAATCTGAATAAAGATAAGAACAGGCCGTGTGTTCGATGATTAAAAAGGAGGGGAGTTATATGGAATAAAGAAATGTGCAGTTATTGCTAGACAATAAGAGACATTATTATCATGAGGAATTATTATTGCAATAAGAATAATGTAAGAATGTTCGTTTCTATTGTAAGCGTCAAAGACCAAGAGACTGAAACATAAAGTCAGAAGAGTTTAATGACCCACACAGGTAATGTGAACAATGAAACAACGGACTCTGAGGAAAGGACAGAAGAGAGTCCTGAGACGTGCACAAAATCTTCATGAGTTCCGTACATTCCATACGTCTGCGCCCCCTCGTGGGCACGTGTCATTTACCTTAGTGTTAGTAAGTCAAGATACTAGTTTGATGTAGCGCTGCACTGTTAGAAAATACTTTACAATAATAACATGAAAAGAACTGGCACAGCATAGAAGGGAAACATCGCCCTCTACTGTTATTAAAGTGGTGTAGCCACTGGCCAAAATACCGAATGTTAAACTGCAATATCCCACTATATGTACAACTAATCAGTGTCTCTGGTTTATAGACTATGAATGTAAAAATTATATTGTTACCTCTGTCTCTGTTATTACGTTTTCACAAGGTATATTTTGTTAAAGTTATGAAGTAGCTTGAAACTTATATTTGCCTATTGATATTCAATCTAAACAAAAAGAAACGGCTGGCATCTTGACTTTTCTTCTATTAAATCATTCTAATAAATCATTAAAAATAACGTACATAATGTACGTATCGTACGTTCAAACACAGCGGTACAAGTGCGGTCCCTGGTTTAGGCCTGTCCCACTTCAGCGAGATGGAGGCTGCACTGAGGAGGACACACTCTCGACCGGAAGCTTGAAACCACACTTTGAGGACCTCGAAGGGTCCCTCCAAAAGATGCATTTGGCGAATTGAGACACGGCCTCTGTCTGCTCTGTGGTTAGTATTTTGAAGGGGATTAGACTTTTAAGGATGTCAGTGCAGTGTTTCATCGTCATTTTGCTTATATTGAGTTTTATTTATTTATTTGGTTGGTCGGTCGGTCCGAGGCTTGAGCGCTCACTATGTTCCAGTTTTGTCCTGCCTCTTTTCTCACTGTAATTAACTGTCAGAAATGTAATCATACATATAGGGTTCAGAAATGTCACATAACCACTTTTCAATAAGAAAAAAATAATAATTCAAAGTGGAAAATGTGCTGCTTGATACAGTGAAATCTCTGCGGTTTCTGAGTGCAGTTTGATCAGGAAGCCCGTGGACTAATTTTAGATCAATGTTTCAGTTTGCAATGAACTAAATGTGAAATATGATTTAGTTTGACACTGAACAGTCTGTGTATGTCTTCTGTAGGCTATAGGTAAACCTTTGCAGGTTATTATTATAATATTCTACTAACAAGCACCACTCTGCAGTAAACTGTCTTAACAAACTGCAAGTTAGGGTTTTGAATTGTGTCACCAATCCTGCTTTAGCTTTTTATTGTAGGTTACCAGATAGGCCTACTCCTAAAAACTAAGTGTAGTCTTTGCATTCACCAAAGCCACATTGCATGTAGGCAAATGTAATGACATTCATTTGAGAATTATTACAAAGAATGTGACTGAGGTTTATTTCAACAACTGATGAAGTGACTTTAAGAAACATGCTGCTCTCAGACAACTGTATCCTGGTGGCAGGAGTTAGAAAGAAACAACAGGAGTATGTTGAGGCCCATCCCAAACACTAAAGGACCTGTGTTTCACAAGTTAGACATTTTTTGGAGCATTTATTTGGGCTAAATGTCCAGTACAGGTTTTTCAAACTGAACATTTCCCTGCGGGGCTGTCTGGCCACAACATGTGCAAAAGAGTCATTTAGAACTGAGGCTAAATATTTTCATTATTATAAAGACAAACATAAACATGTGGATGTGATTTGACAGAAACTCATAATAAAAGGACAGATTGTTGTGTTCATACCTAAACCAGCAGGGGGAGACAGGCCTGTGCTGTTAAAACAGCCTAAAGAACCAAATAAGCTACATCATGGATCTATTTAAATAACAGCCTACATGTTAAACTGAGCACAGCTAAATGCTAAATTTAATGTTGATGTGTCAGAATAGATTCTTTTGCATACTTTATGCAGCATTGATTTTCTGTTTTGAATATTTGGTCCACAGATCTCTAAATGACTTTAGTGGCTAATGAACTTCCCTCTCACCAAAGCTCCACATAAGATACTTTGACCTTTTGTATTCTTAGTGCTGCTAAGCCATATGTCCATAAACATATATGTTGACAGTTACATGTAAAGTGATCCACACAAAGCGTCTCTTTTTACTCCTCAAACATGCAAACATGTGATCACACAGCACTGCTGATAATGCCTCTCCTCAGGCTACATGTTTGGGGTCAGCGTCAGAAGGCAGATGTTATAAGAAGAAGGAACACTTTCATCTGTTCTGTGAAATCTGTGTGTCAAATCTGATAATGACACTGTGGACACTTCAGGGAGCACAGGACAGACGCATCCCAAATGTGTCTGTGTCTGACCCTTTGACAACACAAGACTGGAGGCTGTTTATGTCCACCTGTGACAGGAAGATTGTGTGTGTGTATGTATGTATGTAGGGGTGTGTGTGTGTGTGTATATGTATGTATGTTGGGGGGTGTGTGTATATATGTGTGTGTGTGAGTGTATGTTTGTGTGTGTATATATGTATGTGTGTGTATGTATGTTTGTGTGTGTGTGTATATATGTGTGTGTGGGGGTGAGTGTGTGTGTGTGTGTATGTATGTTTGTGTGTGTATATGTATGTGTGTGTGTATGTATGTGTGTATATGTATGTATGTTGGGGTGTGTGTGTATGTGTGTGTGTGTGTATATGTAGGGGTGTGTGTGTGGGTGTGTGTGTATATATATATGTGAGAGTGTATGTATGTATCTATGTGTGTGTGTGTGTCTGTGTGTATATGCGTGTATTTATGTGTGTATATGTGTGTATTTGTGTGTGTGTGTGTGTGTGTGTGTATATATATATGAACTGAAATGACATTTTCCTCTAAGAGTTTCACAGTTATTATTGTTTTTTCACTTCTTATCATTATATTGTGACCTGTAAGTCTGAGAGTCCTATTCACTTTACAAGCAAAACAGTTTTGTCATAAATTACTCTATAAAATGCGAGAGACAACTGCCAAATTCAATTTTATAAGGATTTTGTTCATGTAAAGTGACAGACGTAGTAGCAGTAATAACTTTGAGCTGGACTTCAGTGGAAGTGGGGAGTGGTGGGTTTGAGTGGGGATTAGTGAGAACAAAAGGATCCTTCTCTGTCATCAAAGAGGATCTGCTCCCAACTCATCCGCAGCTCTGTGGCGACAGCTTCTTATTTGTGGGGAGTGGGAGTGACGGCTGCGGGGAGGGAGGGAGGGGGAATAGCAGGAGGAGAAGAGTTTAATGCAGATTTCAAAGTAATCTTTAACTTTAAGCCCCGCGGTCCGTCTCACATGAAACCCTTTGGCCCAAACACACTGACGCCTATTGGCTCCTGCAGAGGCCCAACACCCCACCTTTTTCTCACAGGGTTTTTACTGTGGCGTTTAAGCAGCGTTACTGACCCAGGGGACGATGCAGAGGAGAAGGCATGATGGGAAAAGACTAAATGATTCATCTTATAATGACAAAGACTTTAGACAATTCAAAAACACAAAATGCTTTAGAAAGAACTTCAAAATCATTTCAAACTACTTAATTATAACTTGACGAAGTATGAATAAAATACACAAATACAAATTTTATATATATTTTGTAGTGGCATAAAGGACAGTTGGTATTTATGAATTTTTTTGGATATCAAATCAAAATACAATGCAACAATAAAGCTTTTCTGTCATGTCTTAGGACCCTAACTTCTGACTGATCTTTGAGAAATCCGACGCCTTTAAACATGGGTGCGGTCGTTGTCATTAGGAGCGTTTATATCACTTATACTTTATGACTTGGGAAAGTAAACTTAAGTCCATCAGATGATTGAAAACCTACAGGAGGTCATATGCACTTCTATTGTCCTAGTATTTCAGAGCAGTTCTTATTGGGACCCCCTACCCCAAAGTTATTCCTCTCATCTCAAATAAGCCACTGTCCCCTCAGGGTCATTGGCCTGGTACCTCCTGCCGGGCTGTCCCACTGTGGGGAGCCCGGAGGGAGCACACAGGGGTGGATGTGGGGCAGGTAGTTTCTGTCACGGCCACAATGCAGTGTTGTTAGAAAGGGTGATGGAACAGGAAGTGTGCAGAAGTGTGTAGGTCATCAGTCAAAGCCTTCGATCATTATTCTTTTTACATTTTTTCTACTGTTATTTTTATTTTATTTTCTAATTAATTTATTCTATATTATTTGCACACTCTATGTGGTTTGTGTTTTGTTTTCTGTTCTGTTTCTGTATTATTGCTTAAATTATGTGTGTATGTATAAATACTTTTTTTTTTTTCTTCTTTTTGTTCCTGTGCTTACCCGGTAAATTTAAAAAAAAATAATAATAATTTAGCCTTGTGCTTTCAAAATAAATCTTTCAATGCAAAATTATTATTATTAGTACAGTATATGATTTTTTTTCTGAAGAACATTTAAGTAACGCACAAGCTACAAATCTTCAAATCTAATCGGTGCGTCTGTTGAAAAAGTCGACACATCCTTTAAAAAACATGTCAGAATTATGTAACAGTTTAAAATCTAAATGATCAAGTTATTACAGAAACAAATATTGTATCTCAATAAATTACAGAAAGGAAATAGTGTAAGTAATGTTCTTTTCTCTGTGTTGGATCATGAGGATGTGGTACATGTGCAGATTTCAGCCTCTGCTTTGACACTGTTGGATCTTTTCTTTCACTCTGTTTTTTTGTTTTATTACAGGTGATGGATTTGAAACTCATCACTGTTTCTCTATGAAAAAAGTGACTTGTCCATCACTGTTTTTAGAAGAGAGCAGCACTGTATGAAATGTATCGATAAGGGACAACTGCAAAAACTGTCAGAATACCTCAACTGCTGCCTGTTAATCATTGATACTGGAACATTTAACATCAGATCACATGACTGCATCTAAGGACTAACCACAACAAAACTGAGAGGGGAAAGAGGCTTTTAGCTGTTTTGCTTCACAAAAATGAAACGCGCTCCAAGGAAAAGCAAAACTGGACATGTTTTTGACACAATCGCAATTTAATAATCTGGTAACAAACTTTTCTACACACACCTGCTCCTGTTTTTAAAGTTTTATATGGGCTAGTACAGTTGTTTTGTTTGTTTTTTCTGCTTGTATTGTATTTTAAACAGAGCGCTCATAAAAAAGACAGTCCAAGTGCTCTCATTGGGTTCTACTGTATAAATAAAGATACATTTAAAAAAATAAAAAATAAAATAAATAAATAAATAAATGGTAGAGCAGAAATACAGAGTGTGCACTGTGCCAAATAAAATGATTTTATTTGAATCACACTGGGAGTTCTATAGGCCTCTGTAGCTGGTGCTTCACTGTCAAACACAGCTCTTTACATGTAACTTTAGGCGAATAAGGATATTTGTCTTGGATAAAATACCCCTAACTGACCTAAATCCTTCTACAGGTAAAGTTATGATGATGATAAAATGATGATACTGCGACAGGAGAAATGAAAATGAATGAAAACGTGAAATTTAAACAAAGTATCATCAGATTTTTTCCTGTTAAAAGGTTATTTTAGGGGTAATGAAGGTGTCCACGCTAAGTACAGAGAGCCATGTGTGATTCATGTTCAAGGATTGCAATTCAAGAGACCCATGAATAGACCAGACTAACTGCAACTTAGAAAAACTGTGGTAGCCTATCTAAGACTTTTTACCTTGAGTTACCACAGTCCTGATGCAGATTATCCTCACATTATCTTGTATCTCTCTTGTCCTGATGTCATCTCGCCTGGTTGACGTGTACCTCGGGTTATTCATACTCTGCAGGTGAGACTCATCAGTGTCTCTGTGAAAGGATCCTTCAGATGTGTCTCCTGTGATTGCAGCAGGCAGCTCATGTTTCAGCACCACAGCCCTGGACAGCGCCCAGGGGCCACGCGTCCTGACACTGTGCACATTCTCTTATCAGGTGAACACTGGAAGTCACGGATTATTCTTTAGACAGACAGTAAAAGCCCGTAATGGGACAGACTCAGCCCACACAGTCTAGGTCCGTTTGAGTGACTTCAGGTCTGATGAAGCAGCGTAGATAATTATATGTTCCACAGTAAACGTAAAGGTTGTTTCCCTTTGAGTCATGCAGCATAACTGTATCACAAAGGACTTCACAAAGAGCTTTTTTTGACCTCATCTATTCAAAACAACCGCGGCATTTTCCAATAACAGTGTAAACAAGTGCCCTCTAGCGGCGGAATCATCAAACTACAACACACCATTCACCCTGTAAACACTGTAAACATTCTGTAAACACTCTGTAAACACTCTGTAAACATTCTGTAAACACACTCCCTCTGTGCCACTGGGACCTCTAACATTTGACACAATCCACAGGCTCAATATATATTTTAATTTGATGATTTGATTGAGCAAAGGTTTTTTTCTTCCCACTCCTTTTCGAGCTTGTATAAGAACAAATTTGTGAAATGTGCAGTAAGTGTACCTGATACACATGCTCAAAGAAAAAAAAAAAAAAATGAAAAAATGAAATGAACAAGCACTAGGGGCACAGTCTACAATGTTTATAAACTTTTTTTTTAATTTGAATTGAATTTATTTAATTGAATGTATTTATGTATTTATGTATTTATTATTATTATTATTATTATTATTATTATTGTTGTTGTTGTTGTTGTTGTTGTTGTTATTATTATTATTATTATTATTATTATTATTATTATTATTATTATTATCATTATTATTATTATTATTATTATTATGAGTTGTTGTTGTTGTTGTAGTAGTAGTATTACATTTAATCCATAGATATTTATAGTTTTATTACAAGAAAGAAAATGCAGGTCTCAGTGACATGTTCAAGAATATTTTCAGTTGCAAATTTGTTTTTAATTCTTCACAATATCCTCAATGTGACAATTGTACACTGTATATAAACATGGATTTCTCATACACATCTATTCCACCCAATAACCCATAACATAAAATCTTTGTTTGTTTTTATTTACACATAAAAAAAAATACATTAAAACCCCCATGCCAGCTATTAGAACAGTGTGATGTGTTGTTCTATGACATTAAATGATAAATAGCCACATTTTATATAGCACTTTTCCATCTTGAAGGCAAAAAAGTGCTTTACAACAAGAAACTACTAACACATTCATACACCAGTGTACACAGACACTGGGGGCGAGGTGGTTTAAGCGTCTTGCACAAGGAAACAACAACAGTATTAATCTATGGGAGCTGTAATCGCACTAGTTTATCGGTGATGTTCATGTTGACAGCGGGATTCAAGACGTCAACCTTTGGATCAGAGGACGAGCGCTCTGCCAACTGAGCCACTGCCTCGCTCTAATCATCCCGCTTGTATACAGCTGTTTTCCCCTTCATCCTAAATTAACCAAAAGGTCTTCTGTATAATTTCCGAGCCCTGTCCGTCAAACACAACAGCAGCGTGATCAGATAAGACACTGTTAGTCACACACACCTGACACACTGAAGCGTCCCATTAAGCAGATAGAAATCAAACACATCATGGGACCAGTACGTGTGGACCAGCCCTGTATTCTAGCCCTCTCCTCACCTCCTCGAAGCTCTCCCTCCAGGTTTAGAAAAGGCCCTCATACCCAGAGGCTGTGTGCTTTACAAATGCTACACATCTTCTTTACCTTTGTCCTACTCACCTGGGTGCACCTAAGGAGGCTTTGTGATGGTAAACGCTCCCAGTTTGGGCCTAACTGGGGCGGGGTGCGGAGGCATAACATCAAACACATAAGACAAACAGTGGTCCTTTTGGTGGGACCTTGTAGTAGCTAACACAGGGGATAGTATCATCACAGAGCACATTTCCTCATTTTGGAAACACGACAATTGACTGATGCTTATCTAAATGTGAATGTGTGATTCTGCTTTGACCCCAAACACTGAACTTTGTGTTTCTTATCGTTTAACTACAAAAAATCCCCCTGGTTTTACAAAGAAACTGCGCACACGACAAATTTAAAGCCCCAAAATACACTGTTCCAGCTTTAATACATGGATGATAAGTTGATTTAGCCATTATAGTGACAGGCCTAATGCAGAATGTATTGAAAGATTACACTTTTAGAATTATTTTGTGGTCAGATAATGTCCTTTATGTCTTCTTTTACTGCGTGCATGTGTATCTGATCTGCTGTTAATCACTTATACTGGGCACCATTGTACAAATCAGTGTTATCTCTGCACTGACAGCTCCATCTGCCTCTGGGTTGTTATTTACTTAGTGCGGAAAATGTCCCTGTTTTTAAAATGAGTTGCTAAAATGCGGTCGTGAAACCCCCTGGCGTATTTTTGTATGTCTAAAAACTATATTAGGGTCTACTTTGTTGGGTCCTTTGTCTACCACCAGCACCGTTGCACGTTTGGGACTCAGCTTACCACCATAATTGATTTGCCATGCTAGATCCAATATCCTTTTCATGATAGTCAGACTTTAGCATGATAACTTTCTTTCAGGCCATAGCAGTTTTTATGGATGTATAATGTTTCCATATGCTCTGTGTTAACTGCACAGTGTTGCCCCTAAATACTGCTCTTGTTTGATAGAAGAAATACACGTTTAAGGCTAGACGCTGCATGCAGAGTGTTTAAGTAAAAATAGTCCAAAAGCAGCTGTAAAAATGATGTTGAAATGAAAACGAAGCTTCATAATTTCTTCATAATTTGCGCATTAAAAATAAATTAGGAAAAGGGCTGACAAAGGATTTGGATGGGACATGTGCACAAATTAGTTTATCTGATGAAAGATGCAACTCAAGTAACTTCTTCAAAAACTGTTAGAGATTTTTTTTTTTTTTTTTTTACTTATGAAGAAACTTTAGATGAAATACACACTCTCTTGTATATTTAGAAAATATAAACATGATTCATTTACAGAATTAAGTAGCCAATAAAAATCCTCAAGGGTCTTGAAAATCACTGTTTGCAAACTTTGAGTAGGCTGCACTTTCCTCCTCTGATGAAAACATGATCACATAAAACAGGCTGTAGTTTTGGAGTATTGACAGAGTCACAGACACCAGTGGCGTTTGAATGATGCACGAGCGGCTCAGGAGCGGGTCATGACCAGGCATCACTCATGGAATGCGGCTGGAGCAGACAGCACATCTACACAACTGAACCGGCCCTTAGGATTCCTCAGGGACCAGAGTAAAAAAATGTATTGGTCTATTAAACACGCCTAATTATCATAATTATCACAAGTATACCAGGCTTCGCGAAAGTCAAATGATCCCTCATGTGCTTCTTTGTGCGTAAAATTGCGCATTGGCACGGCTGTGTTCCAGCGCCTTGTGGCCCGAGCACGGGGCCGCGCGGCACTATTGTTCATTTGGTGCAACAGCTTCTTGATGGCCGTGAACAGTGTGTGTGGGAAATTAGACCGAATCTTCACGCATCAACTGTGACTTTACCTCCGCTCCGCGCGTAAAACCTCTGTGTTTTAATGAAGAAAAGGAGAATTATTATTAATTATTATTATAATTATTATCAACAACGAGCCAAACATCCAGCAAAACATGAAAAGACGAGTGCAGTAAAAATAAAACTATATATATATATATATATATATATATATATATATATATATATATATATATATATATATATATATATATATATATATATATATATATATATATATATATATATATATATATATATATATATATATATATATATATATATATATATATATATATATATATAAAACGCATAACACAACCAGCTGTGATCAGTTTCTTAAACCCATTAAATAAAACGAATTTTGCGCACTTTCCTCTCCAGATTAGTGCCAAAGCACATTAGGATTCCACCTGTTGCAGATGTGAAGTCTAAAAAAAGTTGCGTAAAATGTGTCATTTTGGATCAGATTTGGGTAAATACAAATTACACAGGCTACAAAATATATACATTTGTCTAAATGTGTAGATGAGCCAAATGATGAAAGTGATTTGAACAAATAGCCCACTATATTTATGTTCATTATGGATGTATTTGTGTAGGTCAGTAGGCCTGTAGTACTCACAGTACTCACATTATGACAGGCCTGGATGTTTGCTCGTTTTATAAAAATATTTAATAAATGATAATAATTATGCAAAAAAAGTTTCAATTTTTGGGAAGATTATGAGTTATAAAAATATTTACTGTATGATTTTATCAGACAATAATAAAATAGTCATGAAGTTTTTTGTTTAGTTTTGTTCCATATCCACAGAGTCTGACTTTAACTCGAGCTCCGACTCTTTTCTTCTTAAGCCTCAATTAAACTCATCGATTGTCTATTTTGACAGTATGCTATCTATTTATTCATTTAGTCTGTGTCAGAAGTTGAGTCAAAACTTGTCTGAAGCGTGTGACTCGAGAAGCTGACCTCGTGAGGTCAACCCCAAAGCTCCTTTTGTCCAATCACAGCGCAGCAAGTCTGCCAGCACGGACCAATCAGCGCCGTCCTCTGCGAAGTCAGAGGGGACACGGGGCGCAGATAAAATGTTTGACTTCCATCCGTGGTCTCAAAACATCCCCAGAGAGTGCGATCTGTGTGCGCCGTGCACCTTCTGGAGACACAGCCACAGGTCACTTTTGCCTGGATTCTTCCGCGCGCTCAAACTCTGCGTCTCCAACATCGAACAGAAACTTTTACGCGCGCCCTGAGCACTCTGTGGACTTACCCCTCAGCTCTCCGTTACCTGGCGCTGGAGTCAGGCATCATGACAGCTCTGGCCGGAGGTTTGCCCAGAATGATGAGACCATCTCCCCACCAGAACTACCCCCGCGGAGGATACTCTCTGGAAGGTAAACACACGCATCAGCGCTGTGGTTAGAGCTTGAGTGTTTGTGTCGATGCAAACGCGTACAACTAGGCCTACTTGTTTGTGCTTTGGAAAATAAAGCTTCTGGTTGTTTTAATCACCCACCTCACATAAACAGAATTATAGACAACTGGCTTATTTTTTATCCCACAAAATATAGACCCAGTCCCTATTTTCAGCGACTAATTTAAAAACAGCCTTTATGACTTTGCAGGAGACACAGCCCTGAATGTTTTAGACAACTTTTTTTTTAACCAAATTTAAGTTATTTCACTTTTCTTAATTTAGTTGAGCTGAAGTTGCTGCGTGGAGTTTTTATTAGAGGCTGTTTTGTCCTTTATCTACATTTGCTGCTTTAACGCTGAGTTCTTGTCTCTGGTCCAGTGTCCACTCCTTTAGGCCAGGGCCGGGTGAACCAGCTCGGGGGAGTCTTCATAAACGGCAGGCCACTTCCAAACCACATTCGTCACAAAATCGTTGAAATGGCGCATCACGGGATCCGGCCGTGCGTAATATCCAGACAGTTACGCGTCTCCCACGGCTGCGTCTCCAAAATCCTGTGCCGCTACCAGGAGACAGGCTCCATCAGGCCGGGAGCCATCGGAGGCAGCAAACCCAAGGTAAGGTCCTCTGATTAGACAGCTTTTTCATCCTCAGCAAATATTTTAACCGAGGAATTGTAATATTTGTGAACAAGAGAGTTTAAATGTGTGGGCTGTGCGTAAAACCGGAGCGCACAGATTCATATTTATAGATTATTTGTCATGTTTCTTTGATATAAAATACAACTGTCATCTGCTTTTCTCCACAGCAAATAACTTCTCCGGAGGTTGACAAGAAAATCGAAGAATACAAGAGAGAAAACCCGGGCATGTTCAGCTGGGAGATCCGTGACAAGTTACTGAAAGATGGAGTGTGTGATAGAAACAGCGTTCCCTCAGGTAAACGAGCCTTTTACGGTCTGAAACAAAACGGTGCCAGAACCGACTTAAGCCTAATTCTTGGAAAGCCTCAGCGAATGAAAACACTAATATCAGAACACCAAAGTTTTGTACCAGTCGTTCTTATGTTGACACTGCATTTTGCGCACGTTTTCCCCGCACAGTGAGCGCGATAAGCCGCATCATGAGGTCCAAATTTGGCGGCAGTGGAGAGGAAGACGAGGAGGATGAAGAGATGGTGAAAAGAGAGATGGATGAGGGCGAGACGCGCACAAAACACAGCATTGATGGCATCCTCGGGGGCACCTGTAAGTACAACAACAACAACAACAACAACAAAAACAACAACAACAACAACAATAATAATAATAATAATAATAATAACAATAACAATAATAATAATAATAATAATAATAATAATAATAATAATAATAATAATAATAATAATAATAATAATAATAATAATAATAACAATAATCATCATCTTGGGTATGGAGTGCGTCACAGTTCATTTCTCGTGCGCTCTCGTTTAGTTTTAACCAAAGTATCCAAAGTATCTTCGCAAAGATCATTTGGATCAAGTGGATAATCAAACATTTGTCTAAGTTCCAAGCCTGAGAACCCCTTTTAAACTCAATTGGACACTTGAGGATGAACTTCAGGGAACAAAGCAGAGCGAGTCTATTGAGCTCCACACCTCAGTTTGACGCGCACAAAAGCCAAAGTGCAGTGAGCGGCTCAGTGGTGTACAAAAAGAATTCGAGGCCTTTTCACAACGCCCCAAAAGAAAAGGGAGAAAAAAGTCCGCGCACAAAAGACCGGGAGAAGACATTATGAACCCGCAATGAGCGATGAATTATTCAGGGACAGCAATGGGCCCAGTGCGCCCGGGTTTATAGACTCCTAAAAACGTGCTGCTGCCTTTTGGAGAGCCTTTTCCCACTGTTTACAGTTTGGAGAGAAAAGATGTGGCTCGCGGGCATAAACAGAAAAGACTGGAGGCAAACACCTGTTGATTTACGACCTGTTGGAGCAAAAGAGAGCAGCGCATTCATGAAGTCCTCCTTAATGCAGTGTCGGGTTAATTATTAATGACAAAAACACAAATGCGCAAATGTTTTGATTGTGGCACTGTCTTACTGTTCATGTGTTCAACCAGCCTTTTGATACCTTTAAAATGTTGCATATTGAAGTGCTAATGTATGCTTTTATTGTGCCTTTATTTTACACATAGATTGACATAGAAAAGGTGCGTTTGGGAAGCAATTTTGGAGTTTTTACGCGTGCGTTTTGATCCTATTTTAGTGCAGGGACGCATGACGCTGAGATCCTTCATTTTGTCTTTCAACTCCTCACAGATAAAGTCCACCCCTTTCTTTATACTTCATTCACACACATTCATGCTTTTGCTGGGCCTTCTTCTCTCTCCTCTGAAACACATTTTTTATTTTTTTTACTTAAATATAATTCCTACACACAGATATGGAAATACTCGTCACTTTTATTTGTTTTACAGGCCTGTTTATTTTCATTTGATTGTAAGTTTGCTTTTCCTCCTATAGTCATGTTTAAACTGCGTGAATTTAGGGCGTCTTGTTGTTATTTTACCTCACTTGGGTGACATCCTCCAGCTCAGATCTACTTTCCTCTATTCTTATACAGAGCAGTGCACTATTTCACTCTTTGTGGAAGTAGTTGTTGTTTTTCTCTTTTATAGCGCTCATTAGAATGTGAAAGGGCCGCTTTGGGGACTTGAGAGAGTGTCTTCTGGCCAAATATTGATTAAGTAGGTGTTTGCAGAGGCTATTGTTGTGGCAGTGAGAGGCCTGTTGCTCTCTGCCCCTTTCTCTCCCAGCACTATTGTTGGCTTCCCTTAAGTGCTAAGATCAAAGCTGACTCATTCAGATTTATTTGTCTGGGAAAAAGGACAGCAAAGGTTTGTGGGATAAAGTACGGAGTGTCTTGCCTCGGGGCACATGGCATTAGCCGGTGCAGTGGGAAAAGGAGTGATGGAGGAAGTTGTTTGGATGTTGTGGAGAAGTGACTGTAGGTTTTTAAATGGCCGACGTCAGACAGGACAGCAGCGGATGATTTATTGTTTTACGTAAGGACAAACCATTAAGTTTACTTGTTAAAACACTCAATTCTTACTTTTGTGAGTGAGATTTGAACCCAAAATCTTCTGGTTTAAGAAAAATAAAACAAATAATGGCTTAATTTGACAGTATATTCTCGATACTTCTAATCTAAATCCATTTACTTCCCACCTCTGCCTATTTATTACAGTTAGCACTTAGCCCCATTCAAAGACTCAAAGCAGAGCAGAGGAACCACTCTCGCAGAATCCGTTTATGGCGATGGGGTGCTAGCTTGAGAGTAGAAGAAAAACCTCTGAAATACAAATAGTGAAAGGGATAACTTTTCTTTAAAGGGGGATCCTGCGGTGCCAAGCTGAATGAGGCCACTGCTTTCCAATGTGCCATGGTGAACGCAGTCAACATGTAATAATTGGTTTCATTGAGGGGCATTCCAACAATCTGCTGCCATTCTCCTGCCTCTATTGTGTAAAACCAGGCAAATAGCCAGAGGGACAAGAGGAATCAAGTGCTGACAAAACATGAAAGATTTAGCTGCTTTTGTCCAAAGGAGCTGAGTAGAAACTTTGTTTGTGTAAATAAACCCGAGTTACTGGCTGCTAGAGTGGATTTAGCGCTGAGGAAATTTAGCGAGTTAGCAGAACAAACAGATCATATTCATAACCGAGGTATTGTTTTTCAAAGTGAATGGCAGAGCGATAGAGGTAGCTAACGCGCACGCCTCCGTCTAACTAATCCAATTTGGCGGTTTCAACATTTATATTCTCACGAAGAAGAAGAAGGAGAAGGCAAACGTATGCATTTGTCTGGTGGTAAGCGAGCAGGGCAGTAACCATATCAAGGTTGAGTATTGGTTGTGTTTGTTGATTACAGTGCTCACATTTCTAAATACGTACGTAAAAATGGCGAGACAGAGACAGTTTAGAGTCCCAAAACCTTGGTGCAACCAGAGGAATGTCTGCTACTTTGGCCCAATTTACATGAAGGCCCCTCTCTGCGAAAACTGCTTACAGCGCCATGTAGTAACTCTAGCATAATGAAACAAACAGGAGCAAATATTTCCACACAGGGATAGAGCGTTTTCCAAATACATTTTTAATTATTTCTGCACGATTCCCAAGTATTTGCTTTCTGAAGAAACACACTAGCTGATCTGCAACTCAATGCGCCTCTATGCTTCATTAAAGCCTCTTTCTCTGTTGGCATCCACATTGTGATCCTCCAATATTAATTCAAAGGACAATTAATGAATGCAGGCCAACTTTGAAGTAGCGGGCCGGGGTCCTGCCCTGGGCCAGCCCCTTTGCCGCTGATATACTCTCTCCTCATTCTCTCGGCTCACCCCAAAGACACTCTGAGCGGGCAGCAAAAGGAGCAGCCCGCTATAGAAGGTCAACAAGAGCGCGGCCGTTAGAATAGGACTTCTCTATTTCCTTGGAAGTATTAGCCAAGCAAAACTCTGTGATGGGGAGGATAAAGGAGGCAGAGGAGAAAAGGGTCGGGGCGAGGGGACCAAGCAAAGAGGGCCACAATGGGAGCGTTAATTGAGTAAAGCCAGACAGTGTTGTCAATCACTTAACTTTGTTTAGCCTCTCACTGCGGCCTTCTGCACACTGCACATTATGGACTCTTCAGCTTTTTGATTGATGCTCTCTTCATTCACCAAAATATATACAACAAAATAATCAAAACAACTTAATAAATGGCAGATTTTGTGCATGTCAGGAAAATATAATTAATGTAGCAAAAGCTGAGTTTTAATAATTTACAAATAAAAAAGCAACGTTTTTTATATTATATTTTATTTGAGTAGATATGGCCATCGTTATGTCTGGTTTTGTTAAATTATTTGCCATTTTTAAGATATTTTTTGCAATTCTATTTTTTTTCTAATAGACTATGTAACTACGGTGACCAGATTTTCAAAAAATTTAAAACTGAGACACACCCGGGTTGGGACGGTTGTTATAAATAAAACTGTGAAAAGAGTGCGCAACATTGTCCATTCTTGACTCACTTGTACTTGTGGGCCTGTATGTAATCTGAGGGCGTTTGGGAAATTTCTTGCGTAAAACTGTGGCAAATCACTAGTTTTTTTGGATAAATCTATCGGGACATGGGACACAGAGCTCAAAACTGGGGCTGTCGTTTCTGCTAGCAAACAGTCTAGCATATAAAAACGCATTCAAACCGTGCACGAAAGCGAGGCGAGAGTGCACAGGAGGAGTTGTAAATGAGTGTGTAAGGGGCAGCAGTTGAAGGAATGTAATGATGCTTCGGCCTCTGTCTGAGCCGGGCCTGTGAAGTTTAGTGGAGGGTCAGTCGAGGGGCTGTTTTCTCTGCGGTAGCCGTGAAAGGTCAGGGGCTAACCTCGGGTCACTTGACTGTTAAAACCATCAGGCATCTAAACTAGCAGGGAAAAAAAATGCAGGTTACGATAATGTTTGGAAAAAAGCGACATCTCTTGGGGAATTCATACCAAGGAGATGGTTGTAACTTCTGGCCTCCTTGTCAGTCTCGTCTAAACAAGCTGGGGGAGTTCTTCTTGGCCGGAGCGTGCAGAAGGAGCGGCCTGTTGCTAGCTGCCCCGCGTGCATGGGTTCCCCCCTTGCTGTAGCTTTGTCCGCGGGCCCTGGGGGTGTACTAGCACCGTGAAACTGTCACCTAACTGCCCCGGAGTGGAACTAAATAATAACCACTGCACACTGGGCCGGCACAAAAGCCACGCCGGAGCCATTTGTGCCATTTGTGCCGTTTTTGTCTCTAATGAACGCAAATACATCTTTCAAAGTCATATCTGTGGTCCGCTTCTTTCTCGGCCATCACATCATCATCTCCCCCCTGCGTTTTCCCAGGCAGCTGCAGGTTCCTGGAGGGGGAGTGCTCTTTAGCAAGTCAAGTGAGCAACCCTCTCACTCGCTCCCCATTTTTTTTGTAACTGTTAACCCCAGCTGAGCCCATAAGCTGTCAGTTAACCATTCTTTTGCCTCCAGTGCATCTGCTCATGTTGTTTGCTGCTTTTTTTTTTTTAAATTCAGGGTCAGCTCTTTCACACACACATCATCATGCATTTCTGGTCTTGAAAAGAGCAGATCTACTTCCCCGGGCAAATAGCTAGTTCATTTGTCTCTTCTGCCTTTTGTTTTGTAGCTGCTAACACATGTCGCCGACTCAATTAGCTTCTCTATTAACCGCCTCAGATGGGAGGACTAGCCTGCCCCTGTACCTCGGCCATAAAACGGGCCCATATGCTACTTGGATAGTTGCTACGTTGCCATGCTAACACTTTGGTTAACTTTAACAGTTCAAGTTTTGCCATTTTAAGTTCCATGTGTGATTTTATATCCATATGCAGTGTACATTTGTTCACCGTGCATGTCTCTTCACATTAACGTCTTGAAGGCTAGCAGGAAAGGGGGGTAAAGGGGTAAATGCTTGGCAAAGGCCGGTGCTGGCTCTAGTCTATAGCAGTAAACAAGAGCAGCTTTTATACTTGCGCTTGGAATCCCCCGTCATAGCTTTTTTCTTGGTTGCGTTTGAGGCTCTTCTGCAGCAGGTGAAGCTAATAGATCTGGACGTTCCCCAAGTTCACATGTGTGACCTTTTGGGGAGTTTATCTTTCCTGCCTGTCAGTCTCGTCTTTGGATCAATACGAGGTTCTGTTTACCAGAAGCTGCAGGGTCAAAGCACTGTCTAAAGCCGTCCTTTGAAAAGACAAACACACTGGAACTTTATTCTGCCATTGATCTAAATTTAACCCATTAATATAAAAATGTATCAAGAGAATTCACATGTTTTAGCAATTTACTTTGATATTGTTGATTTGTTTCTCAGTGGTTTCAGTTTTCCTAAACTTTGTTGCACAGTCAACTTATGTAACTACTCGACTCACTCATGTGTACAAAGGCCCCAGTGTAAAGATAAAACTGTACCTGTTAAAATCTAAATCAGCTTGTCATTTCACTAGTACAGTTTTTAATCATATTTGCATTACAGACACCAATATCCGTTCGCAGGATAATCATCTATCTTTTCTTTAAGATTCTTGTCCGAGCCTGTGCAAAACTATGGGCTGCAATGCAGGACTCTGAGCTCCCCAGCGCTTTAGCAGCAGCGTAAAATTTGATTTGGGTGTTTAAGTGAGGAGGTCGAGGCCTCCTTTTGTGTGTTTAGTATCCTCTTCTGCCATTTGTTGTGGGGAATGTGTGGGAACAGGGACCTCAAAGTCCATGGCTCCATCCTCAGAGGCTTTTTTATTTTTAGATATAAATGATTTAAAAAGTGATTTTTATAGAAAGTCCACTTTTTGGACTTATCTTTTCCGTCCCACTCTCTGAGCATCATCCTCAGGTGCCTCTCCATGCAGGGCGTCCCCGGGCCCTCCCCCAGCTGCACTACAGAGGGAGGGATGGCCTGCTCCCTGCTGTGGCCCTGCTTTGGCCCTCTTTGTCCCCTTCCTCCAGCCTTCATTCCCCCACAGCCAGTGGCCCCCCCCGGCCCGTCTCCCCTGCTGGGCAGGTGACAGGCCCCTGAATGCGGGCCTGGCCGTCCCTGATGGCTCCTACAGATGGAGCGTGGTAATCGGCCCAATAGAGCCCTGCCACAGGCTTTTCCCTGTGAACATACAAAGGCCCGGCCACATCACTTCCAAAAAAAAAAAAAAAAAACTGAAGGAGGAAGAGTGCGAAAGAAAGCCCAGGCCAGTGGATGACAAAAGCAACACTGTCATTCGGTTTGAAAGAGATCTGTGACGGAGCGTTTTGTCTGTGGATACTAATAATAAAAACACAGGGGGAAAAGGAGAGGGAAAAGTGGAAGAAAGGAGCAGATCCACCCCCAGCCGTAGTTAACATGAGTTACTGTGCCAGCGAAGGCTGCAGTTTTATGAGCTATCCTCCCACTGCAATACACTGGCCAGTATACTTTCCTTTTATCACCTTATATTTCCAAACACTTTTCATGTGCTGATTATTACAACTGTACAGAGTAATCAATGCTACATTTCTGAGTCAAAGGAAAATGTGAGGGTTTCTGGTGTGTGGTTTGGGCTCGGGCCTTACCTAAACAAACCACATCCCTTCTTCACTAGTATGAGAGCACTGGACCAATCCTCCGTGAGCCTCCATGTCAGCGTGGCGCCCTCAGTTCCAATGTAATAAAGAGCTCCTCTCAGCATCCGACTCTCCTGCTCCGGCGGTCCGGCAGCATTCCCAGGGACCAAATCCGTGTGTAATGCCTGGTCAGACGCACACTGGCAACCAGCACAAACATTTCCTGCTTGGCTCCAGTGAGGGGAGATCCTTGTATCCCCCTCCATGTCTGACTTGGCACTTTTTAATTAAAGCTTTAAATCTAGAAGAGAGAAAGAGAAAATTCTGTGAATGAAAGACTTACTTTAGGAATATTTACATGACTGTGCTGCTTAGTATTTTTGTCTGAATGAAAGAAAAGAAAGAAAATCAAATCTCTAGCACTTTTTCTACTATGCACACAGCCATAGACTAAGTGCAACTGTGTCAAATTGGTGCAGTGAACCCTTGTCTTAAGGGGTCTCCTTTGGGTGGATTTGGGAGTAGATTTCCACTCTCCTCTCCTTTTAGTCCATCTGCGTTTGACACATTGTCATAGAGCAGTGAAAGCCTTTGGCTGAGACGCAGCAGATGCATGTTTGTGAGTTTGTATGACGGAGAGAGATGGGGGCTCCAGCACATGTAATGGTCCACAATGGCGGGCTGTCACGCTAGTTTGTGCTGCCTAATCATTATTTAATAGACGGGTAACCTCCCCCTGAAACGCAGCAATAGCCTCTGTCTCTAGCCTCGAGACTTCATTGATTCTCTTCTTCTGCTGAATTAGATCCCAATAGCTGTCTCGCAGTCACCCAGTCTCTCCCTTATGACTCAACTGAACAAACAGATTAAGAAGCACCTGCGAAGGGCCTGCAAGCGTTGCACAGCGGGCCCCGATATCGGCGTCGCGCTCAGCATGTCCCGGGACAGGGGACAGAGACACAGGCTAGATGCCCCAGAGGGATCTAGTCCTTTCTAATCCATGTTCAAGCAGCCTTTTGCCTTTTGATCCCCTCAGGAGCTACTCAGAGCTTCAACAGAACACTAGGAGACCATCTAAAGTAGCCTTGCTGTCAGCATATTGTATTGTTTTAATTCCATTGTATTCCAGAGGTTTAATCTAACTCTGTAGTAAAAATCTGTTTGTTTTGTGATTTCTTCTGTTATTAGCAAGCCATTCGGACGAAGCTTCAGATGTGGACTCGGAGCCGGGGTTGCCTTTGAAGAGAAAGCAGCGTCGCAGTCGAACCACCTTCACCGCGGAACAACTGGAGGAGCTGGAGAGGGCTTTCGAGCGCACGCACTACCCTGACATTTACACCAGAGAGGAGCTGGCACAGCGGGCCAAGCTAACAGAGGCTAGAGTCCAGGTTAGATCCAAACACTACAACTATAACAACTCCAGCTCTCCCTGTCATGTGCTGGTGAATGGCCTGAGGATGTTGCCACACATTCCTTAAAATATTAGACTTGTATTGCCCCTGGTGACCTCCTGAAACACTGCGCTCACTGTGCTCCAAAAGTGGACTATTTTTGTCACGTAAAATGGTCGGTGTAAAGATCCCAAAATAGATGCTTGATTTAGATAGTGTGCGTTGCCTTAAACCACCCTAGGACATGTGAACCCAGTGACTTAATGTCCATATAAAGTCTGGAGGTCAAAAGGTGCTAAGACATAAACCATGAAAAGACCCACAGACAATCATGAAAGAACGAACTGCATGCTCGAGTAAATAGCCCATACTAGCTTGTATTCAAATATTACTGTGTGTTTTCAGGTGTGGTTCAGCAACAGAAGGGCTCGTTGGAGGAAGCAGGCAGGAGCCAATCAGTTAATGGCGTTCAACCACCTTATTCCCGGAGGTTTTCCCCCGACCGCTATGCCTGGTCTGCAGCCGTACCAGCTTTCTGACAGTCCCTACCCTCCAACATCTATTGCTCAAGGTTGGTATATGAAAAATTGTAGTTTTCAGTGGCACTACACCTTAATTAGCCAAAGACATAGTTTATAATGAACACATTTTTTGTTAAGAATGATCAAGGAATTACTTAAATCGATGCTAAGCTGGAGTCATTCTTAAACAATTTCACTGTTCATTAAGAATTAAACTTTTCTTCACGTTTTTGCAAGGTTGTAAATAGTGTAGTTATTATAAAAGTCTTAATAAAGTCTTCTCACACATAAGCAGGTGTTGATTAAACCCGTTTTGTCAGCAGTGTCCGAGCAGCCCAGTACAGTGCACCGGCCTCAGCCCCTGCCCCCCACCACAGTGCACCAGAGCGGACTCACCTCCTCGGTCAGCAGCCAGGACGCAGGGTCAGCGTACTGCTTGTCTTCTGGACGTCACGGTTTCTCAGGGTACTCCGAGAGCTTCGTGACCCCGACGGCGCACGGCAACCCCGGAGTGAACCCGGCCATCAGCAACAGCCTCTCCCCACAGGTCAGTGCAGTCGCCCGTGCTCACGGATGCACAGAGAGGTTGTTATCGGGAACACAGACAAATTGTTCTTCATGGTGTTTATGAAGGCTACATATTGAGCCTGAGTGACACTCACAAACCCACCAGCTCCCGTGGGTGACCTTAGAGACAGCTTGATGAAAACCTTGTTAAGGAGAAAACATGGTCGCTTTTCATTTTTGTTTACACTGATGGGCTGTTTGATGAATTTAAAATGTGGTGGACGTCAGGCTTTGGGGAGGGGACGGGCAGACAGAGGGAGATGTATGGATGTCGCATGATGACACAAATCAAAACTGAAAAGACAATTATGGACGATTACACAGTCATCAGTGTCCATCAGTGGCTCCCTACCAGCCTCCAAGATGGACTAACAGGCGTAAAACGAGCTTTTAACCACCACAAAGGGTGCCTTGCCCACTTGCAAAGCATGCTGGGTACTAATACCCATGAGAGAATCCTGGGCTCCTGTCAGGGACCGATAAAAAACAGCCTTAGGCAGGTTTGCTTCTTTGAATGCCTGAGGATGACTGTACAATGATAAAAGAGATTTTCTTTGTTTCTGAAAGACTCTGTGAAGACACATAATTGCAAAGGCTCAGTCCACATGAAATGGACTTTGTGTTATCAGTTGTAGGTTCCTAAGATTTAATTGCCTTTAAAATTCTTTGACAAACCTTATTCAGTATAAACCAGTTTGAAAAAGGTGCAGGAGGAGAGAAAAGAGGCCGCAGTGTGTTTAGTGTGTTTTAATGCAGATAAATGGTGATTAAATACATGTGTACTTGTTACCATGGCTGCTTTTACAGTGTGAGCGTGGCAGCAGTTCACACAACCACAGGGTCACTCCTCTGACTTGAACTCCAATAAAGAGGTCAAAGGTGGAGGGGCCGAGGCTGGTGTGAGCGTTGACCTCATGGGCAGCTCCGTACAGGACGGACGCAGCGACCGCATGCCTCAAATGTTTGCACAGTCTGGAAATGTAATCACCAATGTTCCAGTGTCTTAATTGATTGGAATGAAGTAATTTATCTCCTCATAACAAAGTGTGTAATTTATGCAAATGACTCACTTTGTTGGATAATTTCTTTTAATTTGTGTATTCATTCCAGCTGTTTGAATGTATATTGCAATACAGATTTTCCCATTTCAGATGAGGAAAGAATTAATTTCCTGATTTTAGTTTAATAGGAGAGGGGAAATGAGAACTGATTGAATTTACTGACACTGATAGTTAATAGACTAAGACCTCTTTGCACTTTGGAAAGTTTGTACTTCTATTTTTCAAAACAACTCCGTGTCCTTAACATTATTGTATCTTCAGTCTTTAAGCCAGCACCGTGTGTATGTGAGATCGTGTGGTTCAGACAGCAGTAGATATGATCCCATTAGAGTAACATTTGGCTGTAGACTGGGGTTTATTTTAGATAGGCGATAGTCTTGTGTGCACAGTTGTAGCCTGCTAGGGGCACTGTCATGCCACCCTTACATTTCCAGTGTTGGCTGGTCTCTGGCGTCTCACCGCTGATCTGGTGCATACCAAAGGAATCCTTTCTCACCAAGGAAGCAAGCGGCCGGGATTTGCACCCCCCTGAGACTTAATCCCCGGAACAACCTCAAAACAGACCCGCCGTCAGGGAGTGCTGCTGTTTCAGACTAGGTGGAATTTCACTAACTTAAATAAAATATTGCAGTTTATGTTAGTAGACAACTTCAACTTCCCACCGGGTATTTAAAATGATTTCTCTGCGTTGCTATCTGCATTGTGAATAATGTTAGCGTTTGAATTATTGCAATGCTTTTCCCATGTGTGAGGTCAGATCAGACTGAATTAGAAGTCACCTGATGTTTCCGTTTGACTAAAATATATGTGTGCCAGCTGGCTGCCACTTGTTTTCAACCATCTATTTCACTCTAAATTTTCTGTACTTTTTTGACTTAAGTTTTCTAAGTGACTTTTGTTCAGTCCTTCACCTTTTAGGCACTTTCATTACTTACTCTCACGCAAACCAACATGCAGCTGTTCACAATGTATCATATAACCGCCCACGACATGCGGTGTAGGTAGACCTCACAAAGATCTGGGCGTGGACAAGCACACTTTGACCTTTCTCAACAGGCAGTAACACAGATTACAAAATGAAATACATTTCAATTTATATTTTACATTTCTGTTTCTTTGTTCAGGTGATGGGCTTGTTGAACCCAAGTGCAGTGCCACATCAGACCCAGAGTGACTACGCCATCTCTCCCTTGACTGGAGGTCTGGAGGCTAACGGAGGAATGTCCAGCACCTGCCATAGTTCCCAGAGACTAGAGGCTCTCCCAGGGCTGGCCAGCATGCCCACTCTGCCCAGCAGCCAGTCCTACTGCCCCCCGTCATACACGTCGCCCGCTTATGCCGTGGACCACCATCCATCTTATCAGTATGGACAATACAGCCAGAGCAAGGTATGCACCAGACAAAACCTTTATTATTACTACTGCTAAGAAACTACTTATTACTAGTATTTCAGAACTCCTATTTTATAAATGCTGCTACATACAGAGTGAGATAAAGCACTGGGCAGAAAGCTGTCCAGGCTCAAATCCAGGCTAATTGTACAGCCCTTTCTGATGAGCTCACCTCTCCACTCACCCCTATCACTAGTACAATTACACGTATGCTAGTGGCCACTTTAAATTAGCATCAGCGTGGTGACCACGTGCCTTAATGAAGAGGCATCCTGGGGTCATGGCACAAACACACATTCTCTCTCACTGTCCTTTCCTGACCCTGTGTGATGGGCGAGCCTCAAACCTACCTCATCTACCCATGTAACGACCTCTGCGCAGCAAAGATAGTCCAAATGAAAGGAGCCACTTTGCTAAGCATGTTTGACAAGAGGGAGGGGGGTAAGGGGCTAGGCCTGTGTGTTGTTATAGGCCTGATCTAAGGTACACTACCACATGTTGACTTGCCCATCAGTGGCAACATCTTGATGTCGTTAATTTGGCCCTTTCCTGGGAGAGCATATTGCTTTCAGGGGATTGCTCTACAAGTGTGTGTGTGTATGTGTGTGTGTGTGTGCACATGTGTGCGCAAAAGGGAAGGTAAGGGTCTCCTTAACAGGCCCGATTATGGCCCTTGGCAGGGCCGGATTAGAACCAGGTGTCCCACTGGAGGTCAGATGTAGAGTTGTTATTGATCATCTAAGCAGTCAAAAAGCTCAATCTCTGCCTTGGTCTTCTGTGGAATAAAATTTTCATAAGTTTTACAATCACACAAAGTATTTGTTATGAGTTTCTAATCGTTAACCTCTGGGCCTGTTGTGATTCCCTTCCCAAAGCTCTGGGACCGTCACAGTTTAGTGCCCTTTGTGGCAGTATATACTTGTCATTATACCTTATTCACACCTGCTCAACCACTTGAATTCGTCCCATCATTCTTGTCAGCGCTGGGATTTAACCTTTGGCTGTGTGTCACACATTTTGCTGTTAAAACACTGATGGATTAAAGCAGCTGCTCCTGAACACACTCTGTCATGTACTAACCTTTAGAAACTCTCTTTTGTGTCTTGGCAGGTGCCATTCATTATCTGAGTCCAGCCTCTTGGCCCGGGCAGGATGCTTCCTCTGGCTGGTCTGGAGAACAGAACATCCCCAAACTCTGACCAGGACAACAGACAGACAGAGGCTAGTCTAAACTGTGGCGGACTGGATTAATCAGGACCAAAAGGCTGTTTCCTGTTACCTGGAACTCACTGCTTTGTGCGTCATGCTCCAAGGACCAAGCCTGGATCTGTGAACACACAAAGGGAGAAGAGTTAGCAGCGGTGCTGGGGGAACAGACTAAATACATTCAAGATCGTGTGTTTGATTTTTGTAATAAGAGGCAGTAGACTTTGTAAGTCTTAATGCAAAGTGGATGGACTTGTATCGTTGACTGATCTGGTGATAAGATGTTATTTCTAAACGCATTTTAGGAATAATGAGATTCATGTAATGTTTATGTGAGACATTGAAGATAAGAATGTGAGTGTAGAGCACACCGTACAGCTGTGTCAGAGTGCAACCACTGCAACCCAAAGAAAGTGCAATACATTCATACCTCATGTGAAAGAAGAACAAAGCCCTGATATATGCTCTAACAGACTTTTGTCACCCGTCATCAGGGAATAATGTAAATCGCTAAACATGTAGTTATGTTTTTATAAAGCCAAAAATGTCTCTGCCCGTTCACATTCATTTTGACTCTAATTTTTGCATGTTTTTCCCATTCTTTTTCTTTTCGGGAACTTGCCAAGTATAGTTCCTTATTTATTTAGTATTGTTCAAGTGTTGGGTCTGTTTTGTATGTCCAGGCACTGCCTAAGTCTTACACCTTTGTATGTTTTATGTTGCATTTGGTTTTGTATTATTACTTTACATTTGCAATAATTCATTTTGTTGTAAGACATTTTTGTGTATAATACAGCACTATTTACTATTTATAATAAACTTTATAAAAACCATAAAGTTATGTGAAAAGTTTGATTTAAAATACTCCAGATGTGACTATACATTATACTGATAGTACCTGAACAGTGTACGTGGTTCTCACCCGTCCAGCTCTAAATCATAAATATATCCCATTTCATAAACACTCTTTTTGGACAAATTCCTGCTCCCTGGGGTCTCCTTCGCACCCCTTAATGGTTAAAGCAGAGCTGCTGTAAATTATATAAGCGCAGAGGTTCACAGACTCCGGGACATCAGTCACTGACACGGCCGGACAGGGTGCCAAACCGGAATGACCGCTCACCCAGTTGGCGAGTCTCTCAAAAGACTATTGCCGCATTATCAGGCTCCTGAGTTTTACATCTCCCCCCAGGATCAGGTACGCAGCTGTCTATGTCATTCATAATTCCCCCATACTCCATAAGTTATGTTTACTTTAATGTTGCAGTGCATGTGCATAACCAGGACTAGGATCACGTTCCCCTCACAAACTTGTAGGACACAAAGAGTGATAAAAGCCGCTGAGGTTTCTTTGGAGAGGAGTGTCAGTCAAGCAGCAACACACTGGAGACAACTTAACCTTTGACCTCGACACTCTTTGAAATGAGGAGACTACTTGACCGGGGCTGACAACAATCCGGGCGTTTCTGCTTCTTCCAGGCTCCCAAATTGAAAGTGAAGGAAGATGGACAAAGAGAGCAGGCGGAGGAGGGAGAGAAAGACCCACGCTAGAAAAATAGGTTAAAAGAGTTTTTTTTAACTGATGGTTGTTGTTAGAATATAGGACAGATTTAAAGGTATTGTGCCTAAGCTGAACTGGTTCACTCCAAATACCTTTGTTTTTTCCCGCAGACATATCCTATACTTGTAATTTGTCACATTTTTATTCTTTTTTGTAAAACTACGAGAGAAAACACCATCTTTGTATAATTATTTTGATTATGAGAACTACAGAATTGCAGATAAGGTCTATAATGTGTTAATAGGAGCAATTACTTCAAAGCTCTAGTCATTTTTAAGTCAAAATTGGCTAAAATAAAAGCGTGTTAGTTTGTTGTTTTTTTCATTTTGGTTGTTTTTATTGCACTGAAGGTCTGTTTCCATAAAAATATTGTTCCTCTGGCTATAATCCTCCACAGTATGTCATAATACTCATCATGAAATATGGTTTTAACTTTCTATTTCCATGGACTCATGCAGACGACATGCCATCTACAGAAGGTTACATAGCGTCGCTTTAATGTCGAAAAAGATAATAGAAATTGTGTATATGAGTTGAGCCAAATAAAAGTGAGGTTTATCTGCACCACATGGCCCCTTATCACTGCTCCTGAAGAGTGGCTGAGTGATTCATAGATGCCATTCCTAAAAGGGTCCAGTGCCTGCCTTTCATAATTTCAGTCCGCCAAAGACGCCGCTCACTGGCTCTGCTTTTTTCATTCTTGTTTGGGTTTTTCTGGGCACTATTCTCCATGCTTTGTAGTCTCTTCCACCATGAACCACATGAACCGGACTATTCTCCTGTCATTGCTTTCCAAATGCCAAAAGCTACTCGAGGACACAGATTTCGACTTAAATGGACGCCATGTCAACACTACTGAGAGTTCTGCTACTCCTGCAACAACCAGTCCAAGAAAGACCTACGACAGCGCATACTTTTATATTCTATTTGTGTTTTTTTTCTACACTTTCCTTGCAATGACACTTTTTAAATGTGTTCTAAGCGAGGAAAAAAAGGACCCGTACGAAGATATCATCAATACGCAGCAGTCGTCCAGGCAAAAATTCAACGTTGACAAGTTTGACTATGAAGAAGACGGCAGCTTATGAACCACAATCTCTCTAATAATAAGAAAGAAGCAGGGTAAGTGAATGCATGAAAGGATGTTTTGACAATCACCAGGTTAGCTACTCAAGCAAAGACCTGCTAGTGATTTAGTAAACTCTTCAAGAAACTACTTTTTTTTCTGCTTTTCCATATGACAATCAGAAATCTCACGCGAACCGGGGAGACAGGGAGCAGCGGCGGCTTCTTGATGATCTGAGAGAAGGGTGGAAACATGGAAAAGTCCGGGTCAACACCAGGCCGGAATCTCCTCCTGTGAGGCCCAATCAGGATCAATAACAGAGGGGCCTTCGACATCCAAACACCACAGGGAACCACGGATACCTCTGCAGCCTGATGGTGCGGACAGCGGGGACGTGAGGAGGAGGAGGAGGGAGAGCTGACCTGTAATTTAAGAGAAAATTACTTGACATGTGTGTAATCTATTGCTTATATGTCACGTCATATTATTATGAAATACATCTGATGCAATGGAGGTGCTCAGTGTGGTTTGCAAGACTGTTGTGGTCTCCCCGGTTAGACTCATTGTTCAGTTTATGCGACTGAAATAGCTGAACAAAAAAAGAGTTAACTGAAATTTTAAAACTGCGATTTCGGCTTTGATTCGACCTGTCACAATAACAAATTTAAAGTGGAATATGTCGTTGAAGTTAAGTAAAGGATAAACGATAATGCTGAAACCAAACCAGTCACAATAGATGAGGGGTTTTTTTGTCTGTAAATATATTTTCTGCCATTTTTTGCACGCTTAAGTAGTTAATTGCATCGATAATGAGTCATAGAAGTTTGTAATTCAACCCTCGACAGCTCAAATTTCATCATAATACAGAAAAATAACCCACAAGTACAAAGAGAAAGTCCCAAAATAAAGAAAAATGACTGTTCCTTCTATCATATACTGACCATTAAGTCGATATACTGCAGTAATTATCGTGACAGGCCTAACTTTGATCTAATTATACTTTGTCAAATCACCAAACCGATCAGAATTTTGGCATTACAGTTATTTGATTTTCCTCATTTCAGGCAGCTTTAAAGACCATTACAATATTCTAGTAGATGCCAAGTATACAAATAATACAAAATGTCATCTATCATTTCAATTTATTCAAGCTAGATTCAAGCCCCGTGCAGTAATAAGCTGGTCAAGAGTAGGCGACATTCCTTTGCGATTACATTGTAACTGATATTTGGAGAGTGGACGTCGCAGAGAGGGCTGCAGGGAGCTACAGGGCTGCTTCAACTCCCGCTGACCCCACATGATCTAAGTTTACAAAGCTGTGGCGAAACGTGAACCCCAGTCTTGGTCTATGAATTAACTTCAATTGCACATCAGGATTGAGGAGAAGAGTTTAAAAGGGAACACACGCTTCTGATTTGCACCATACACCGGTGACGTTACTGCTGTGGACACTGGGAGAAAGTCTCAGATTAGCAATGACACCAGAGAACTGTAGACAACACGTATTCTCCTGCAGTGGACAAGCAAAGTCACAGAAAAGCAACAGAGGGGACAGACTCCGACCAATTAGATCCCAGGGCCAAAGGTGGGTCTGGCCTGACAATCCGGTCTAATTTGAACTATCCGCTCCAAGAGGTTACACCGGCCCCTCAGGCTGTGTGGACCTGTTTCCTCTTGTGCCCTCTTAATTAAATTTTTGTCTCATCCTCCTGCCTTCAAGTGATGGGGAACTGTTTAGAGCAATGAAGCCAAACACTTCCTTGATGTTTTGGACTAGCCCTGCAGTTATCCTTTCAGATGTGCCTTGATGTTTTTTGGGTTTTTTGTTTTTTTTCTGAAAGTTTTACTTTTATTTTAAAAAAGCTCTGTTAAAGTAGCTTTTTTTAACCATATTTATTTATTTATTTATTTATTTATATTTTTATTAATTTATTTTTAGTTTTATTAATTTACTTTTATTAATTTACTTTTATTAATTTATTTTTATTAATTTATATTTATTTAATTATTTTTTATACACATAGCCTGTAAATCTAATATTCCAGCCTTAAACGTAATAATAATAAAAATAATCTAAATTCATATAGGCTACACTTTAGACAAAGCTACGTAGTGATTTATAGTTTGTTTTAACAGTGTCAAATATAACATAAATAAATAACTGGCGCTAATTTAAGTGCAACGTGTTAAATTAACAAGTAAACTACACGTCTGCCACGATTATGATGAGCTGTTAATTAGACAAGATCAGATGTTTTATCAGTTGTCGACGTGTCATAATATATTTATGAGGTAGAGGTAAAATATCACAGGAAATACAATATTTAGACCTACAGTTAAATACTTAGAGGCGGGGTTAGGTTACTCTGAGCTGGATTTAAGTCTAGCACAGGCCATTTCCCATCAGACATCAAGAGCCTAAAGCAATCAGAGTGTAAAAAGTAGAAGCATATTGGATTATTTTTGCGTTGAAAATGATATTGAGGTCTAATTATTAAGGAAAATGACACTCGCCTCACTGTTAATGAGCAATGTCTATGTAAAAAGTACAGGTAATGTGGGATTATTGTGGCATTTTTGTGTGAGCGCCACCACAAAACACAATAAAATTAAACAATGAGATGAGCAAAGAACTAAAGAAACACATATACATGGTTTTACCTGACATTGTACGTATAAGAAAAACAATAAAAAAGCAGGCTGGACTAAATTTAAATATCTATATTGGCTACTCCCTTTAAAATATCCCTTTCAGAGCCTTTCCATTCACATGTTCCACCTGTATCTTCAGTGTTGTTCTTTACTCCTGCAGTTTATCGAGCTTTAACTCTCCACAGAGCCTCAGCCAGAAGATCTTTGGAACAGCTTTTTCTCAAGTAACCACATCAGCCACTTTCTGCTCTGAAGAAAACCATATTCCCAGCGTAGACAGGAAGAGAAATGTTCTATATTGTCATTAATCTAATAATTATTAATAACCATTGAGAAGACATGATACATAATATTTAGAATTTTGTGTTTGTATGAAACCCATAGACATTTGATTTAGGGCTGTAGCCATCTTAGGGAGAAAAAATACAGTGCAGACATATAATATTTGAATTATTTTATTCATGAATAGCTTACATCAGAGTGTAAGGTGTTGGTGTTTTTAAGCAGAGTCTCGTGTTGAGGTTGTATTTGAGGGTCTCACTGAAAAATTGCATCCTTCACACGTCTGGAGAAGTTCCCGGGAAACAAACTGTAAACAGAAAAGATATATATATAAGGTAAGGTGGTATATTCGCTTAATTTACATGTGTATGATCTGAGTTAGCTGTGGAAAAGGCCTGCTTACATCAGACACTCTGCTGAGAATAGTTTCCTGACTTTCCCCTGAAGTGGTTTGGACGTTTATTTTGAGGTAAACAGTTGCTCTTTGTCCACCTAAAAGGAATAATAAAACCTGCTTAGTCCTAGACATACACAGTTATGTTCATTTCAGTGAACAGTGAGTGCACCTGGCCTGACTGCACCAGAGTCTCTGGACACTGTGCTAGTGCTGCCCCCTGCTGGTCCACGCGTCACGGTGCCTGGGCGGTGCTGAAGACTGTGTGTTTCATTCAGAGACACTGTCGTTCGTGGAAAGCCTGTTTGGGCTGAGCAGGTATTATATGAGTGTGAGGCTGTATTACTCTGATAAACTCGACCAGACCAGTTTTTGTACTTTTTGTGTATGTGAAAGTGAATAGTGAAGCCTGTGCCTCATGGTGTTAAGTGGTAGTGGGCTCAGCTGGACAGAACACAAGGGTAATACATGCAAAATAAAATACTCTAGAGACTGAAAGACCTAGTTCAGGATCTGTCACTTGGTTTTGAGTTTGAGATTGGGTTACTTAACATGTAAAAATCTGCTCTGTGAGGTGCTGCCATCTTCTGGTGACACTGTGGTGAGGGAACTGTCTGCCCATGGCAAGGCAAGGCAAGTTTATTTGTATAGCACAATTCGTACACAAGGTATTTCAAAGTGCTTTACAGAATAAGAAAGACATTAAAATCACACAAATCAAAACATAAATAATCACCCAATCTGCAACTCTCTCACCCACTCGTTTGCCCCTTTAAAAACTCTCTCTCTCACTCTTTAAACACTGTCTTGCTCAGTTTAAGAACTTTCCCATTACTTTACAAAAAAAACTTTCCTGTCACTACTATTGATAAAAAAAATCCATCAGTCCATGTTTCTTTTGTCATCATAAAATTACCATTAAAGGAGAAAAGTGCAGAATAAAAACCTTTCAGTCGTATGCACAGATAAACAGAACCGTTTTGAGCCTGGATTTAAATATAAGTAGAGGCCTGTCTCACATCTTCAGGAAGACTGTTCCAAGTTTTAGCTGCATAAAACTGCACATCTTTCATGCCCTGATTTGATTTTAACTGCATCTGGACAATAACAGTCATGAAGTAATGATATTTGGAAGCAATACCTGTGATATTGCTCGGTCCAGTTGTGTTTTGTGTTGGTCCTGGTGTGATACTCGCTGAATCTTAAAGAAAACATTTAACAGTGTTTTCACTTTCAAACAACATCACATTTGGCCAATTTAAATGACAAAACATATTTACTTTGCCCACAGGAAGACTGATAATCCGAGCAACAGTCTGCGTAGGACGTGCACTCCTCGTCACAATAACAGCCCCTGAAGCAGGTGTCATTCTGCCCAGAGCAACAGAGCAGCGGTGGGTCTGCACAGCCTCCTCTGTGCACTGTGACTAATGAATGAGACAGATAAGGTAAGTCAATGAAAACCACCTGAATCACACTTTTTACTGAAGTGCAGCTTTGGATTGTGGAGTCGTTTAAATCGTTACCTGTAGGTGCAGCAGTTTGACCTGAAACAACAATTGACCTACTGTTACTAAACACAAAAAATAGTCCTTTTGAGAGAGTTATCTTTTGTTCTTCAGATAAGTCATTTTAACAATTTAAGGCGTCAATGAGTCACTAGTTTGTAGTTCCTATAATGTCATCATGGATTACTGTGGATTACTGTGGATTACCTGGTGTGAAAATATAAAAATATACTTACTGGCACATTCTGTGAAGATTTTCATCAGCGCAATGATCCAAAACATAGTCCCATCCATAATGCTGTGACTCTGACTTCTTTTCCAGTATTATCTGACTCAGGACTTAGATGATTGAGGTTAGTGTGGACTCAAGTTATGTCTGGAATGAAGGTGCACCTTTATAGATCATCAGTGACTCACCAGTGACACCTCATGGCACAAGTCAAAGGAGGCTTTGTTTATTATGTATTCAATTCAAGACAGAGCTCTTTTCCAATTATGCTTTTAGACAGAGACTACAGCTGTAAATGAGCTTTTTCTGCTGGTACTATGCATCTATTATTTTGGTCAATCTTTATTGTACACTGTCCCTGTAGAAATAAATACATTTTAAAAAATTTTAAAAAGAAAATATCATATAATTCAGACATAAAATCTACAGTCAAACAAGATGACATTGTAAAGCATTTTGTTTTAATATTAATTTATATTGCATCTTAAGCAGTTTGAGTATCACTGAGCTGCCCCGTACAACAACGGGACTGCTCAAAAATTCAGTCACAGAAATCTTTCATTTATTTTGTCTACAAATACACTGCATACAGCAATTTGTGTCACTAAAAAAACAAATAATCTAAACCACAACAGAAGAGTAAGTAAAAGTGAAAGTGACAAAAATAGAAAAATACACATCTTAAATGTGATGCTCTGACTCCCAGAGCTCTGTACAATGGGCAGACGTTAAAGAATACATATGCCGCCTGTTTGTTTTTGTGCAGTCCTTTGTAATTAAGTACAACACTGTACATTGTAACACATTTAATACATTAGTGCATGGTGACATAGACACACTTCCATCTATACTGTTAAAACTTTTCTGTGCCAATAATAATAATAATAATAATAGACATAAGGTTTCATTTCAACCTGTTTTGTGAAACATTAAGTGCAAAATTGCTGCAGTTCATACTCTCCAGCTTTCTCCAAACTCCTCCACACTTGTAGCCTGCGTCCCATCCGGCTTCATGAAGTCATTGCGCTTGTGACCGTCGAAGTTGCCACAAAGTCCTCCCACCTTCCGTTTATACACATGGGGTAGAACGATTTCTGTGGATTTGTAATACACAGCAACACATAAGCCTCATGTTTACTGTTATATGGTTGACATATAAAAAATGTACCTGCTTTGCTGTGACCGTCAAACTCGACTGAAAGGCCAAAGTCAGTTTGCAAGAAGATACGTGACGAATGCTCTTGAATTTTTAAACCAGGAGATGGTGAGAGCGGCGCGTCAACTCTGCTTCCATCCACCTGAAAACAAATGACATTTCAAACAATCTATCAGTCAAATATGGATTCTTTTGTACACATTAAACAGCTAAAATGAAGAAGCGCAGAATAACTCAAACAAAGGGTTCGGTTCAGCTTAAAGAAGGACATCGTCAGGTATCGTTAGAAGATGTTTTCGCTCAAAAATGATCATAAACATGTCATTTATTATCAATACTTACAACAAGTCTCCTGCGTGGCTTGAACACCACTGTGTGATTGTACACTCTGATCTTCATTGCTCGCAGTACATCCTCTTTATCTTCATCACTGTCTTCGTCACTATCACTATCACTATCATCTTCATCACTGTCGTCTCGAGCGTGGTGACTGCGCCTTTCCTCGCTGCTGTCTTCGTCGTCTTCCGAGCGTCCGTTGATGCCTTCTATGTAAACGCTCTGAAGGTTATCGGGTAAGTCGTTGGTCTGCACTAACACGTACGAGTCCTCGCCCTCAAAGTCATGCTTCTTCTTGTCAAATGTTCTGTACTCGGGGTCTCCGTTGATGGTGCAGTCGCTGAAATCTGTAACGTGACAGGAACACGTCTTAGGTCTTAAGTCTGTGCGCTGAATTCACTATGAGTTGCTGGTGTTTGACTGCATTACCTGTTTTCTCACAATAATAATCTCCATTGCCGTTCTGAAGACAAACCTCTTTCCCATTGCATTCGTCTTGCTCTTCACATTCGATTCTTCCCACACCTCTACGTTTTTCGCATTTACACTTTTCGCTGCAATGGCTTGAATACCAGACATCTCCAAACTAAAAGTAAAAGATGCCAAATTACACGAAAAATTGTTGCAAGCGGATACACATGATAGTAAAAACATACATACATGATATTTCTTTCCATTGAGATCTACACAACCACACTCTTGGACAGGCACGCACTTCCTCTTTTGTAGCACATAACCGTCATCGCAAACGCATCCGGCCACGCAGTCACTTTTGCTGCAGCCGGGGGGGCCGTACAGGTGAGAGCAGGTGGGGGCGCAAGCCGAAACGCAAGAGCTGTAGTGGCTGTTGGCCGGACATGAGGGAGCTGAGAAGAAAAACAAATAAAACGAACTGATTTACCACCTGGAAGTTCTACATTGCAAAGATTTAAACTTGACGTACTTGGACTGGGAGTTTCTGGAGGAAGAGGGGCAGGTGTAGTAGTTGGAAGAGGTGGGTTCGCTGTAGTAGTTGGAGGACGTGGGTTCGCTGTAGTAGTTGGAGGATGTGGGTTCGCTGTAGTAGTTGGAAGAGGTGGGCTTGCTGTAGTAGTTGGAGCAGGTGTCCTCACTGTAGTAGTTGGAGCAGGTGTCTTCATTGTTGTAGTGGTCTGTATAGGCGCAGTTGTTGTTTCCGCTCCTGCAGTTGTATGGGGAACAGTTGTAGTAGGAATGGGAGGCGCTGCTGTGGAACTCTCTGTGGGTGGAGGTGGTGGAGCGGGAGTCTCTGCAGGTTTCAAAGTTCCAAGAGTTGTTGTAGGGACTTGTGTGGTTGTGGTTGGCGCAGCAGTAGAGGGTCTATTCAAGCCTGCACAGAATGAATATATAAATAAATAACAAATGCATAGAACTATACAGCACATGTAGTGTATTACTCTATTTTTGTTGAATTTCAAGTTTAAAAAGAAAGAAAAAACTGACATGATCCATAATGAAGTGATACATCATCTATAGCGACATCAGACTGATCATTGGAGCCTCTTCGTCCCTCAAAAATGATCTAAAATGTTAAATAAAAACATGTTACAATCAGAAATACATTAAACAAGTTACTCCAACTTTTCAGAGGACTGAGATGATTTACCAGAAACGGTCCTGTTGTTGTGAGGTCGACTTGTGCCAAATGCCACATATCTCCTTGGTCATTTCTTTGGCGCCAAACTGAGCGAGCGTTATTGCCCTCGACCACATAGACGTGAAGGCCCATAGTGTCTGCAGATCCGTACATGTGATACCAGAACTGTAGACACTGGGCTCCAGAGTTTGAGCACTCGGAACTGATCAGACGAGCTGTGTCTCCGTACGACGCACTGTTGGCCTCAATGTAAAGGTAGCGACCACCTTAAATACAAAATTACCAAAAAAATAATAAACTGTCTTGGGCACATTTTGATTCAAGCTATTTTTGTGTTCTATGTCTTACCGCCCGTGTGGTCAGCAGAAGGTCCCGTCATCAGAGTTGGTGTGGAGCCACTGAGCCAAGTCCAGTCAAAAGCGTCGGTCACCATCTGATTCCAGTTGCAAAGGCTTTGGTCGAAGTTACAGTTGAAATTGCAGACTAGGAAAAAATAGGTTCACTTTTACTCAGGGGCACTTCTGAAATGAAACTTACTAATAATTCCTTTACACATCTTACAGAGACGTTACACCTTACACCTACCTTCAGGTATCTTTTCAGTTGGGGGTTGTGGTTTTTCAGTGGTTGCATCTATCTCCGGTCTTGCTCCAGTTGAACCTTCATTTGAACTTGCTGTTGTTTGCTGCGGTCTTTCAGAAGTTCTAACTGGTTCTAATGTTTGGTCTACTGAAGGAGCCTGTGTTGTGTCTATCTCTAATTCTGGAGTTGTTGGTTGTGGTTCTTCAGGTGGTGTTGGCTGTTCTGTGTTACCCGCACCAGCAGTTGATTGGTATGCTGCTGCTGTTGTGTGTAGATCAGTCATTTCTTGTGTTGTTTGAGGTTGAGGTGCTTCGGTTGCTTCTTCTTCAGATGGTCTGGTTGGTTCTACAGGTTCTGCTGGCGTTGTCTGTAATTCTTCTGGAGTAGTTCGTTGCTGCCCATCAGTTGTTATCTCAGGTATGGGTTCAGCCTCGGTAGTAGGCTCGGGTGCAGTTGTTTCTTCGATGGTCTGGTCTGTTGTTATCTGTTCTTCAGTAGTTCCAGGTTCTTGTCCTGCTGTTGTCCCCTCCATTGTAGACTGAGGTTCAGGGTTGTCAGTATTTACAGACTCCGAGCTGTCTGTGGGAGGTTGAGCGGTTGTCCTTGTAGGTCTTGGAGATATATGGACTGTTGTTGTTTGAGGTTTAGACGTTGTTGAAATGTGAGCGGGTGGATTAATCATATCTGCCGAAACAATATATTATTAAAACAAATTTAGTTATACGGGATTCTAGTTCATGGGGATTTTAGTATGTAATTGAAATGGTAGTAGATAAGAGACCTTGTCAGTAAAACATCTAATAACATCTAATAACATCTGTTGTACTAGCCTGGTAATATTTCTTATAAAAATATAACTACAACTTTCTTATCTCTTGAGAAAATGTGTAAATAATAAAACCATACCTGAACACGGTCCATTATAAAGTGCTACATCGTCTAATGCTACATCTGACATCTCATTAGATCCTCTTCTTCCCTCAAAAATGATCTAAAAAGTGTACAGGTTGTTAGTAATTTTTTTTGACAACTGTAATTTTTCAGTTTATCTTTATTTCAGGGTTTGTTTACCTGAAACGGTCCTGTTGTTGTGAGGTCGACTTGTGCCAAATGCCACATATCTCCTTGGTCATTTCTTTGGCGCCAAACTGAGCGAGCGTTATTGCCCTCGACCACATAGACGTGAAGGCCCATAGTGTCTGCAGATCCGTACATGTGATACCAGAACTGTAGACACTGGGCTCCAGAGTTTGAGCACTCGGAGCTGATCAGACGAGCTGTGTCTCCGTACGACGCACTGTTGGCCTCAATGTAAAGGTAGTGACCACCTATCACATTGGAAATTGTTGTATATTGATTTCTGCTCATTATTATTGTTATTTAAAAGTTGCTATTTTTTATGAAACAGATATCTTACCTCCTGTGTGGTCAGCAGAAGGTCCCGTCATCAGAGTTGGTGTGGAGCCACTGAGCCAAGTCCAGTCAAAAGCGTCGGTCACCATCTGATTCCAGTTGCAAAGGCTTTGGTCGAAGTTACAGCCAAGATTACAGACTAAAAATGGAAAGAATATTAATCTCATGAATAACTAAAAAGACACCACTCATGATCTGTTAGCGACATACATTTTATAAAACAAATATTTTTAATTGATAAGTCTTATAATATCATACTGACCTTGTGGGGTAATGACTTGTGCTGCTGTAGCCAGGCCAGAGAAGCTATCTAAAAGAAGTATTGTTAATCATTACATCATGTTGCATGGCAGGTCTCTATAGATAAGATGATCACTTGAAACTAGTAGAGTTTCCATTCTGACCTGAGCATGAGCCAAAGTGAATAGAAATGTCATCAATAGACACATCGGATTCTAAGGTAGAGCCTCGAATTCCTTCTAAGATTATCTGAAAGAAAAGTGAATGAAGCATTAGACCTTTTAGATTTCATTTTTTGTCTATCCAGCGTGACAGGTGTTTGAGCAGAGTCAAAGATTCTACAGAAATGCAGTGCTTAACACACCTGATATGGCCCAGAGGCTGGGATGTCCACATGTCCTGGTTTCCATTGAGACCCTTGGTTATTCTGCTCGGACCAGATCTTTGTAGCTCGATTGCCTCGAAGCAAGTAGATATTGAGAGCCATAGCTGAGGCTGACCCGTACATGTGGTACCAGAAATGCAGACACATGGGCTGTTCGTACTGACACAGAGAACTCAACATGCGAGCGGAGTCACCATGAGTCACACTGTCGCCCTCAATGTACATGTAGAAGCCATCTAATGCAAGACATGGTAGAGTAAGGAGCAGTCCTAACAAAAAGAGTTTATCTGTGGCTTGACAAATTTACCTCCACTGGTGTGGTCTGTGCTTGGTCCGGTTTGACTTGATGGTGTGGCACCTGAACCCCTTGTCCAGTCAAAACTATCCTGTATTAGCTGCTCCCATCCACACAGATCGTTTTCAAAGTCACAGTTCAGAGGACACACTAAAAGTGTAAATAAAGTGTAAATATATTATAGAATTTAGTTTAAAACCTGGGAGTATTCTGTGTTGTAGTGACTGCTCCCTTACATGTCTGGTCTGGCGTAGGCGACGTCGTTGACGTAGTCATAGGGTTAACAGTGGTTTGTAGGATATCTGCAACAACAGTAATAATTATTTTATTTGATGGCTCTGTGACAAAGAGATATGTTGTAATAGTGATAATAAATAGGCAGATTTGAACAGAGTTCAAATGGACAAAGATATTGTGACAGATGATATTTGGTATGAAATAGAGGGCAGAGGGACTGAAAGCTGAAGGGATGAGGTGGTGTAGAGGTAGGTGGGGAAGACCAGGGTGGAGTTTTTGTTGTGACTTGAAGTTCTGAGGAGATAAATAAGAGCCTTTGTGGCTATTGGGTACGTTGAGTATTGAAACATTGTGCAAGGCTGTGTGAATGGCATAGTTTATGATGTGAGAAAAATATGACATATAATTGATGCTTTACTTGGCCCTGGCAGGCTTTCTATCACTTTATAGAGATAAAAATTGATGATACCTTTAACTAGAACCATATATAATAAATGTAGTCATGTAGAGTGGGCACGCGTGGGTCTGAAGTACTTACCACAGACGGTACCATCCTGCCACTGGCCCAGATCCACTCCAGCCACAGCGCAGGCTGCAGCGTAGGACTTGAGGGCCTCACACAGAGTGATGAGGTTACCTCGTGTGGCACAGAAATCATGCACACAGCTGCTGATGTAGATCTCTGGGTGGAGGGTTTCATGGCATAAGCTGAAGCCCTCACCCAACAGAGCATAGCAGTGATTATAGGCCTGATCCAACTCTTGTGAATCACATTGTCTGGGGTCATTTGGATGAGAAACACACCTACACAACATTTTTTAAATAGTAGATAAGCAATAGCTTAAAAATACAGGTCTAGTTGGGAATGAACACCTTTAGAGTCATGATACTCACAAATTGCTGTCTTGAACCCTCCAGCTATCTGCAAACTGAAATGTGGTGGTGGCATTTTGACCTCCAGGCATCACTAGATCATCGTCCTGCTGGCCAGAGTAAGTGCCACACAGTCCACACAGCTCATATTTGAAGTGCTCATTCACCTGCAGGAACAGTCTGTTTTGCTTATCCATCATGATCCTCAGGCCAAAGGTCGTTTCCAGGACAGTGTATCCAGAGTCCACATAGGCTCTGACCTGTCCGTATGTCCCACTGGTGAAATAGGGCAACAGCACGGAGATGTTGTGTTTCTGAAATTAGAACAGGTTTAGTTGAAACTGGGCAGAGCTCAGATGTTAGAAACAATCCTAAGCATGACACTTTTTGTATACCTCCCAAAAGGCAAACAACTAACATCAGTCACTGCCCAAACCATGACCCCAATAAACATAGGTATGCTAATAGATAACAGCAGGTAGTCATTGTATAAACCCTTGTAAAACTCCGACCTCCGTTAAAGCAATGTAAACACTGATGAACAAAGCCAGGATGAATGAATAGTGGCAATTGTAATTCTTTATAACTGACCTTTTTTGACCAATTACTGATCTCTTTGTATTGTTTTAGAGCCATACTGCATTCAAATCATAATACAAAAAGCAGTAATTCATTCAATATCATCCTAAGATTGCTCCAGAACTTACATAAACACACACAAATCAATGTATTCCAGTGAAATATCTTAATAATGCTTACATAGACACCGCTCTGGCTGATGGTAATCTGAAGGTCCCCAACCTCCAGAGTCACAGCGTCCAGTTTGGAGATACTGAAGTTGTTGTGAGGTGGGTGCATGTTGTGTCCTGTTACTGTGAAGTCCACTGAGCTCTGGCCTCCGCAGGTGGTGGTTAGCACATAACTGCAGCCTCCATTGAAGTCATATGCAAAGCCGTCAAACGTGATGTAGTGCGGATCTCCATAAACACTGCAAGTGGCTGGACTGAAGGCGAAGCATCCCTTAACCCCATTTTGAACAGCGCAGACCTCACTGGCAGAGCAATGTGATGATCTACACTGTATGTTATTGTTGCCCACACACAGGCACTGCTGATCACACTCTCCTTCCATGAATACTGCCCCTTTCTGCGGAAAACATTAACAAGATCATTGATGAACATCCTGCTGCATTAGACTGTAGTTTATTATTAACTACCTCATGGTGTTGTCCATTATGCCAACATCCACAGTCTTCAGCTTGGACACATTTGCCACCGCTCAGCTTGAAGCCTGGATCACACTCACATCTCTCCTCACAGCTGCCACAAGATGAGACCTGGTCCAGAGGGAAGCAGACCTCGGGACAGCCCTCAGCACATGAGTTGTAGTGACTGTTCTCCCCACACTGAAGAGCTGAAAACACAACCGTGTATGTGCAGCAGCTGTTCCATACTCAAGTGAGACTCATTTCAAAATGTCTTCTCTGTATTTGAATTACTTACAGCAAAATGAAGAGTTCCTCCACACTGGCAGGTCGACTCCAGCCTTTTTGCACAGATCAGCGTACACCTGGAGTGAATCGCAGAGCACTTCAGGGTCTCCATGAGAAGCACACATACCATGCACACAGCCTCTGAAGTAGCTGTCGGCCCCTAACACCTCCTGGCACGCTGCAAAGGGCCCAGTGTGTGAGCCCAGAGCTCCACAATAGGCTTCGCTGGCGTACTCCGCCTCTTCTAGCGGGTCACAGTAATGTGGTACCAGAATGACTTCACAGGCCGAGTCGTTCCCCCCTGTCTGCCAGCTGTCAGCCAGATCGGTGGTGTTTTGGGCCTCTGTGCCATCGGACCTCAGGAGGTCATCCTGCTTGTTTTGGTTGAAGTTCCCACACAGACCACAGACTTGATCGGTATAGCTGGTTGGAAGGGTGACCTGGAGTGCTCCGGTGTAGTCAAACAACAGAGAGAGGCCAAAGCTGCTCTTCAGGACGACAGCTGCAGGGTTACTGCTGACCGCCACTGTGCCGCCGGCCAGAGTCAGGGGAAGAGTCTTCCAGACCCCACTCACCTGAAATACAGCATTACTTTCATGAAATCAAATAAAGCAGCTTTATGGGCTTTTAGAAAGCTAATCTGAGGACATCTTGTTCCTAAACACAGCACTCGTTCATAGTCCATGTGAGTCACCTGCTTTAAAGACCAAAAGTTGCTGCAGAGTATACCTGATGCAAATATACAGATACTTTTAGATTTCTATCAATATGAAAAGATCTTATATGAAATAGAAGTGCATACAATATGGCTATACTATACCATACCATTTTTCTTAATAGATCAGAGTAAATGAATAGAAATACAGAAATACCACGGCATCATGGAGTCTATCAGTTACAAGTACCTTACAACAGCTTTTTAAAATGATCAATACTTTTATTACTTTCATAAATATTATTAAAACTGTTCACATTTTCAGTGCTCAATACTGGACTGACTTAAATACTTACCACCACTCTTTGAGTTTGTCTTTTGATAAAGGACATCTTGAAGTCATTGATGTTCACATTGACCTGCTCCACACTTGGCAGAGAGGAGTTGTCACTCTGCCCGTTGACCACTTCCACACTGAAGCGGGGCGAGGCTGGAGTCACCGAGCAGGTCTTAGCCAGAGTGTAGCTGCACGGGGCCATAAAGCGGAAAAGCGCGCCGTCGAAAGTGCTGCAGTCTGTGTGACTGTGCACACTGCACATCCCTGAGCTGGGAGCATGAGAGCAGGAGAGCTGACCCTCAGAGCAGAGGCAGCGCGTGGACTGGTCAGGCCACAGCTCTGTGCTGGATTCACACTGAGCTCCTGTGGATACGGGGAACAAACTATAAAGTTATGGTTTATCTAAAAGACTTTTATGATGTTTGAAGAGAATACTGACCACATGAACCATTCCTTATACCAATACGATTTACTATGACCTGCTCCCCTCGAGACAGCGGACGAATTGTTCTGAATACCACCTAAAGAAGAAAAACAAAGACATTTAACTGTTAAACTGTGTTTCTATTGCCTAACTCAAACTCTAACTCAAATACTGTATGTTGTAGTTCACCTGAGTCCCAGGTCTGACATTGTTGAGAGGCACAAATACTTGAGTCCATGTTGTGTCTCCACTCCTGGACTGGGCTGTTTTTGACCAGATCTTCTGTAAACCATTAGTGCCTTTGAGGTACACGGTGAGCCTGAAGAGGTTTGGCAGGACAGGGGACAAGTACCAGAACTCAAGACAGCCGTCACCATTCAGTGAGACAGTCCCTATGTTCAAATTAGTCACTGCAACACAAAGTAAATCAGAGTAAAATGTAAGAATATCTACTTTGAATTTAACTGTTGATTACATTAGCTTTAGTCCAAAGAAGGAAACGGTCCCTGCAAAAATGTTTTATTTGAGAGTCACTTTGTGTTTTATTTAAAGTGTGCTGAGCTATGTATATTAAAATCTTGGTTTTCTCTTTCAGTGCCTTGTGGAGAGCAGACTAGCCTGCAATAAACCTGCTCCAGAACATTGCTGATACGCAGAAGACTGTGCCCTATATTCAGCTGTGGACGCGTTGACGTCTGTCACGGCTGATACAAAAGGGAACATCTGATTTAATTACTTCTTTTTTTTTTTGCGTCATGGTGAACTTTGAGCAGATCAAAAGACTAACGCAATGTAATTGGCAGCAATAAATAATACACATTTATAATTAGCAATAGCAACTAAAGTACTACTGTGTGTTATAAAAGTATTTACCTTTTCCCTGCTGGACCACTGTCATGTCACACAGACTCCCTGGTTGTCCATTATTTACACACTGTGTAACATATTCTACAAGAAAGAATTGTTCATTTCTTTTCTTGACATTTATTCTCTGGTATTTTGCGTTCACACAATTAATGTAGTTTTACCTACCTGCATTACTCTTCCACCCTGGTAGAGAAATCTCATCTTGAGCACTGAAAAAGCCAAATCAATGAAATCTTAAGTACTTCCTTAAAGGGGAAATCTGTATCACTTTGTGTTATAATGAACTAATCTTTTACCCACCTGCCCAGGCTGCTTGTCAGAGTAAGAAGAAGTACAGTCAATGTGACCATATAAAGAGTAAAGCCTTTGAGCATAGCTGGTCCTATGCAGTGAGCTGGAGTCTCTCAGGTGAAACTTAGCTCCAGTGGCCGGTGCACTTGTTGACTGTGTGGTGTTACTCTGATCACAAAGCCCATGGTTAGAGCCTTTTATAACCCACACCTCTCTCACCACAGGTCGCCTCAGGAGTGGGCGGAGAGATGGACATGGGGACATGAAGACATCAGAGGTGGTCCAAGACGTTCCCATAAGTGACGCCAACTAGCACAGTTACCGTCAGTGGCTAAAGGTAAGGTCGGGGTGTAGTCTTGCAAGGCAGTAAACGTATCAACTGTATATCAATTACACACTGGACAGAACAACTACAAGGAGTTGCTCTGTGTCTCTGAAGAGTCGTGAAACCCACTAAACAAACAGGGAATCCCTCATTTAACATTTATTGCTACCAAAACATTCCACTCCTGCAGAGTTTGATGCATTAGTTTCAACATAACATAAAGCTACAACGGAATGAAAATAAAGAAATGTCAGTTTTTCAGCCCGCCTTATGCAATCTGAACAGGTACATTCTGTGTAGATACTCTTATATAACTAAGCCTGTAGTTATCCAGGTGTATATCTATTGTATGTCACAGTGATAACACTAAACATACTGATAACAAAGACACATTGTGAGAGCGCTGTCATTCACACAGTGTAGGACCGGTATGCGTCAACAGAACATGTCCCTGAGCAAATATTGAATGTCTTTAAATCTGTCTGAACTTAGTAGGTTTGCTAAGCTCCTACAAATCATAGAGTATCTAAATAGAGACTGGTGTGAGCAATGCACTAAACATTTAAGGGAGGGAGGGAGCCATCTTCACTTATCTAAAGAGACTGTTCTGATTTGAGAAACAGATAGCGCTGTTTTATCTGGGAGTGACGATAGTTTCTAGGGTGGAACAAGTGTAAATGAATCAAATTACTTACACTGAATTGATATGACTTTGACTATGGATCTTTTCTAGTAGGGGTATTGCCACTTCCTTGTCTCCTTGAAGATGCTGCTGTTGTTTTACCTGGAACGTTACTCTCTGTGGCTTATCTTACCAGCCCAAGTGACAGGTCAGTTCTGGGAAGAGGCGAGACCCCTTACAGTAGGAATCCATGTTTGTTTAAGTGTTGTTTTTTTTGCAATAAAAGCACCTGGAATTTGATGGATGTGAAACATTCCAAGCAAAGCAATATCTTCTCCATGGACACAACCTGCTGCTGGTGGTGAACCCTCATCAGAAAAGTACCGTAATGCACCTTTAAGCATGCAACAGTAATCTGAAACGCACATTCAAGACTTCATTTAGTTAATATGTGAACTAGCTGTGTGCTTTGTAGCCTTTATGTCTCAATAAGCGATCTGCAGGAAGTCTAGTTTTGCAGAAGAACGTACTGTGTATATGTTCAGTCATACATGTCATACTAAGGTAATTATTGATAGAACTTCAAGTCTAGAGCGCTGATCGGAACTAATAATCAACTTTGTAGTAATAAAACACCAAGACCGGATAAACATTACGGACTAAGAGGAGCAGCATCAGCCAAGTTAATAAGTTTTCCGCCCTGTTCTTACCCAGTGGAGGTAAAAATAGACTTCACTGTGGAAAAGAATGTTATGTTGGAAAAACTGCCAGGTTGATAAAATGACCTATTGCATCACTTCTGTTTTGTTGTAATAAAAAGTGTACCATCTAAACTTTGTATTGGTTCATTGGACACAGGCAGAAATACTAACATTAATTAAGAAATGTTATGCTTTTTCAGCCTCGATCATCGTTTTAAATCCAGTTTAGTGTAAAATGAGCAAAATGATTGATCTAAAAAGGGTTAATATGGGTTTTTTTCAATCGCTTTGCTACATTTTCAGAAACTTTACAAAAAAATGGTAAATCGAAATGTTTGAAATAGTAAACTTTGCGAAGAAAATGTAAAACTACACAAAAAGGACGCTTAAAATACGAACACAACCTTTTTAAACTTATCCAACCCTCATTCACACACTGTCCAGGGAATAAAGCAACACAATCAGACGTGTAGTGTAGAGTCAGAGACCTGCAGGACCAGTATCACGCTGTTTTTGCTGGTTTGAGCGTGAGACATATGCTCTAAATGTGTGTACAATATCAATCACTTAGGGAACAAAAAGTACAATTTACAAAACTGTGCAACTGTGGAATCTGAACTGTGTCTCTGAATGAAAAGCTTTTGAAAAAGTCTTTTATAGTTTGGTTTCTAGAGTTTCTGTGTCTGTTTATAAATTTTTTTCATAGTGTGATTCCTGTGTGTGTTCAGTTTTGTCCTTTGTGGCTTTTGTCTACAGACTTTGGTAAGAGTGTGTCGTATTTAAATCAGTCTGTTTTAATAGTGAATCATTGTGTTTTAGGTTCTGCAAAAAGTGTGTTGTTCTTTTGATATGAGAGTTAAAGCTTCAAAATGTTCATAACGTTCTGCTAACATGAACTGTATGTGAGTATTCACCAACTGAGTGGCAAGTTTTGGAATTTGTGCAGGAATTTAGACTTGAATGTCAAAGTGATTGAAAAAACTGTTATAAAAATGCAACAGACTTCATGTTCATATTTGAAAAATGTCCACAAAACCTTTCTGAATGTGTTTGACTTTTACTCTTGTTTTCTCAAATAATCACAAGGTGAAAACGTTTTTTTTTAAGCACTAAAACCTCAAATGCCTGACTGTACAGCGGGAGTCTCAAACTCGCAGCCCGGGGGCCAATTGCGGCCCACACGATGATATTTTTTGGCCCGCATGATAATATATGTACCCCCGTCACAAAAGATTGAACAAATAACGATGTATATCCATAAAATCCACAAGAATGAGCATATTTCTTCATGTATGTTGAAAACTAATGACGTTTGAGAGGATTTTAACAAAGCTTTTTTTGCCGAACACTTGATTTTGTTGAATACTTGATTTTAATTTGAGTTTGAGACCCCTGCTTTTGTACAGAATTACTCAAACAAACGAAATACGCTTTTATTTGAGCTAATGATGAGGAAGCTCAAGGTTGTTTTTGCATAATATTTGCCCTTTAAACATGCAAATATATGTGTAGCTGTTTGATTTGCATTTATTTATTTACCTTGGAAAAAGTATCACTAGAGCTAAAGACGACACAAAACTTTTAACTTTTAATGACAAATTTAACAAACCTAAATATCCAGGCACATTAACCTAATTGTAAGTTTTTCATTCATAACCAACATAATGGCTGAGTTTTGACTTGGGCCATAACAGTGGGTCATAAAACCATATCTCACTACAATGCAAATAAGGCACCGCGAGAGTCTGACTATTATATGGCGTCTGAGCTCTGCGTCTGCTTTGTCTGTTAATCTTCCAAAACAAAACACCACATTTTTCACTATCACTATTCAAGCATTTCTTTGGCTGCTCTTGCACTCAAAGCCAGCACCCAAAGGTCACCCCCTGTTGAAAGAAAAACACCTAAATCAATTCTCATACAGCCTCTCATCTGTGAATAGGTCATTGTGTGGCATATGAAAATGGTGCCCACCTTGAGTTGTCTGGGCCATCTCAGGAGACACGGCGTCAGATCAAGGTCAGTGCTGGATAGAAAGCGCCGGCGGGGAATCGTTGCGGCATCACGTTTTTTATGGAACAATTATCGTAAAACTTTGAGATGGAGAAAGAAGATGAGTCAGTGGGGAAGTACAGTACAGATGACAGTCATAGATTACACTGATTGCTACATCTGCGCGGTTATTAAGAGACGCGTACTGGCCTTTTGTTGCTCGCTTTGAAAGTATTTGATCAAGATGAATGGATCTTGATCAAATGCAACGCACATTTTTGTTTTGTTGCTTTATCTGTGTAAACCCTCAGTCGTCCAGGTTTGATCCGTAGCAAAAGACGAGGTTAAAACCTGTCAACTGGACAAATTGTTGTAGGAGTGAAGATGTTTCGCTGCTTGTCCAAGACGCTTCTTCAGTTCTGGTCAGATTGCTGGTGGACACTGCCTTATATCTGTCTAAAGGGAGGGGCTAACTACACCGAAACTATATAGAAGGGGGAGAGGTGATGTCTCAGGCCCCCATTACTGCTTAAGGAAGGATTCTCTTTCCTAACAAAAATAGCTTCTTTAACTCCCCTCTCAAACCATTTCTTTTCTCTGGCTAAGATCTGAACTTCACTGTCGTCAAAGGAGTGGTTAGTGGCTTTGAGATGGAGATGTACAGCAGACTGGTGTCCTGAGCAGCTCTCACGCCGGTGTTGGTACATCCTCTTATGGCGTAGGCTCTTTAGTTTCTTCAATGTAACGCTCACTGCACTCTTCACTACACTGAATGCAGTAGACCACATTACTTTGTTTGTGGCTCGGGGTTTTGTCCTTTGGGTGAACCAGTTTTTGTCTTAAAGTGTTTGTAGGTTTGAAAAAGGACAATAGCAGGGTCGTCAAGGTCGTTCGCTGAATAGGGTAGTTCCAGCTGAAAGTGGAGACAATAGATGTTTACAGTTTTAGTGTATTTAGCATGAAAAGCCCTATATGATGCAATGTTGACTCTTGTGAGCATCACGCTGTTGTAATCAGAATCAGAAGACTTTTATTGCCTTTGTCAGTGAACACAACTCACAAACTAGGAACTTTCTTTGGTGATAAAGCCCAACATAAAACACTGAATAATAATAATATAAAAAAGCAGAAATATAGCTTTTATAAATACAAATAAGGGCATGCATAAACTTAAAAAAGATAAAAAGATATGCTTAAAAGTAAAATAGTCATAGAGGTAGATAGATACAACAACATCAGAACAACAACGCAAACAATGCTGCTACCTGGAGTTGTGTTTTGTTTCATTCGCACATGTTTGACAGACCTCACACATCTCCACTACTCAATAAGCTCCCTCTCACCTCGTGATGTCATGACGTGGTAGTTTTCAAGTTCACAGCTGCTGCCTTTTACCTTTTGTTTAGCAGAAATGAACAATTCCAGTGATGAAATTAGTCAAATGATTCTAGCAAAGGCTGTACGGAGTTTAAAAACACAGTGGAGCACTTCCTGTATTACCACATGACGACATCGCAAGGTGGAACAGAGTGTTTTCCATTTGAGATATTCGAGTTTGTGTGTTAAACATGTGTGAATGAAACAAAACACAACTCTAGGTAGGCTCTGATCAGGAAAAAACATAACATTGTACAGTGCGGAGTGTCTGGTTACTGCTGCCCCCAGTGGAAAGTCTGATATCATAACATTTTGAAATCTAGTACGCCCTGGAGAATGGAATAAAATCATTGTGTGTTGTATATACAGTACCTGAACTACTTTGTGGCGTACATTCTAGAGAGCTTTGAACCAAATGTGTTAACCTCTTTTCAGAATCCTGTTATATACACGTAACAATATACATACATGACATGAGTGACCCCTTTAACACTAGTGTCTATTAAAGCGCTCAAACATGTACACCCACTGCCATTTATAGCACACACCTAAGAAAATGACCTAATTTCAATGAGAAAGCAAAGAAGAATAACAGACATGGAGCCAGCGTTGAATTTTAAGTGGGTAAGCTGTAGGTTAAAACCGTCCCTTTGTTCTTCTAACATAAACCAAGTCTATGAAAACAAATTAGACTCCAATATGCCGAGCCTGTTTAATATTCATTGAATCATTCAAGTTGCCAAAGGAACTCAGACTTTTCCCCTTCCACTTTAAAGTGTTTGTGTTGTGCTAAATAACCTTTGGCTTTCCCCCATTATAATCACATATGTATTTTAAAAGAGTTTAGTTTTTGTTGTTTTTATTTCCAAACAACAAGGTCACGGTCTGTTCTCCACTTCCTCTCTGTTCCTTCCTCCTGGTCATGCTCGATTGAGAAGTGTAATCTTGCAGGTGGCTCATAGCGTGTGCCGCTTGCTTTGCCAAATAGGTTTGCTAAACAGGTAGCTAATAAAATACAGGTGTGGTGGTTCTGCTCTGCCTATCAACCACAAGTAATCAATGTAAGTGGCAGACAGGTCAATTGTTTTGGCAACAGAAGCATGTACTTTTGTAACTTCTGGCTTTGTTTGTCTTGGAAATTGTTTTACAACACTTTTTATCACAAATCTGTTTCATAACTACCATATAATCAAGTTAATGATGTTCTAATCATAGGTCCATGCCATTACTTTCCTAATCCATATTTAATGTGGGTAAATCTCTGTGTCATTGCAATGTGCCAGCTCTACCAGAAGGTGGCAGTCCATCACCTTTTATAACCACTGCAAATACCTTCAGAACATGTTTTGAAAGCTACATTACAGACTCATTATCCCCTAAATTTTAAATTGCAAAAGTGAATAAACATTAAAATATATCTAATTGATCAGACGAAACACTGAAGTCATATTTGAGCGCAGAGGGCTGGTAAAGCGTTTGTCTTGAGATCTACTTTCACTGAAATAGCCTGGAAAGAATATGAATTTAATTACTCGAGTACAATTGATCGCACCATCTACTCTGTTAAAGCAAGGTAATTCTCATTTGTGCCCCGCGATAAGGAACTGCTTCAGTGATTTTCTCAGTGATATGCAGCCGGTGCCCGGGCTGCACCCCCATGCAGACAGTAGCCCGGTGTCCTATCTCCCCTCAATTAACTTCAAACTGCTCTCCATTACACGCTACAATGAGACACGCTATTTCATTACCTCACACAGTCCCATCTATGCACCTAATTGTTTTTTTTTTCTTGCAGCATCTCTCCATCTTACACAATACAGGAGGCCGGCCATGGTGTGCGAGAGGGTAAGATGTTGTTTATTATCACTCCGGCCAGTAAACAGTAGTTCGTCTAACCTTCAAAGAAAGGTCAGGACCTCAAAGTGCACCCTGACACTTAATTCGCAATCAGGAAAGGTCAAAGGAGAGGGAGAGAGATAAAGAGAGAGAGGTAGGGATGTCCAGGTTGGCTAACTGTTCGCTGACCGCCCCCTCCTGACAAAACAAAGTGCCAGAGCAGTTACATCAAATGGACGGAAATGGATTAAAGTGCTGCTATTGCACTTAAAGCGTTGGCTGAATCCACATCTACCAAGCTTCCTGAGTGAAATGACCGGGGTCATCATAACAGGAACTCTCCGCCTACAGTCCAGTGTTTTCATTTCCTTATTAGTTAATTTGAAGTAGAAAGTAGCTACTCCAGTATTTATAAGTCTTAAAGGGGGCATATGTAAAACCGAATTTCATGTTGTAATGGTGTCACCTTTATCAAAGTTGTATTTACATCTCTTCATACATGTTTGAGAATCCTGTTTTGTTTTGTTTAAGGCTTGAATGCTCAGAAAAGTAAGAGAACTGAAGAAGCGGCAAAATGTCTTCACTCCAACAACTTTTTGTGCAGTTCATTGATTCGAGTTTTTCTTTTACTATGGATCAGATATTATTATTATTATTATTATTATTACCTTTTATTATTTCTATATTTTTTGTATTTATTTTGTCTTTATTGTGTATTTATTATTATTATTATTATTATTATTATTATTATTATTATTATTATTATTATTATTATTATTATTATTATTATTATTATTATTATTATTATTATTATCATCATTATTAGCATTATTATTATTATTATCATTATTATTATCATTATTATTATCATTATTATTAATATTACTAGCTAATTTTTCTATTCTGTGTATATGTCCATTGGGGTGGGGTTGAAAAAGGGGAAAATGTAATTGGTTTGTAATCTGTATAGCTGCAGTTGAGAACAATACTTGAAAAAATGTTTTGGCCATTTTTCAACAATAAAAACACTTTTTGCTGCTTAGTACGGTTAAATACCTCTATGAAGTGACCGTACTGTATCAGCTCTGTCATTTTAAAAGTTAATGTACCTGCTTCGATTAGCCATTTTAGATCAGTTTTGCACTTTACAATGAACAACATGTAAAATATAATCTATGTATGTTTAATATTAACTACCCCAAAAGAACAAAAGTATCATATGTCCACTTTAAGAAAACCAGGGCCAACTTTTGTGCACAGTTCTTCCCCAAATCTCACAAAGAATTACACTACGGCTTTGTTGTTGTTGCCTTAATTTAACAAAGGTAAGTGGAAATACAATTTGAAAGTTTTGCATGTTTTGTTTTGCCAGTATTGCTTTGTTTTTTTGTCATAGAATCATAGTGCTATTGTCTCCAGTACAGAGAATTAGAGTGCAGTGAATCATGATGCAATAAAACATTGTGATCTGGGCACTAGAAAATAGTTTTACTTTTTTTTTTTTGTATATCACCTCCCCCAAGTTTCAGTTAGATCCATAACATTTTTTTTTTTGTCAGCTCCACTTCATTTAAACACAATAACATGAACTATTACGCAGTTATTTGCTCATAACTCACAGTACTAGTAGTCACTGCGTACTGTAAGGTTATTTTGAGCATTGTCTTATGGCTTTACGTTATAGTTTTGAACAAAAAAAAGAACTATTCCACCACAGAACATCCCACATAACGTCCAAAATAGGTCCGTGGTCCGTGTCTTGTTCTCACCTGAATACATTTACCTAAATAAAACAGTTAATGTGTGCCACCGGTCCATTAAAACCCCGCCGCACTACTGATGTAACAGGAAAACCTCCAACAGCGAGTCTGGAGTGAGAAAAGGCATCCCAAGTAAAAAGCTTCCTTATACATAATGCAGAGCGCCGTGCATATAAAGTGTGATGTCATCCACATTTGGCTTTGGAAATGTCCCAGTGAGTCATTGTGAACTAAATTATTTGTTCACGGTTGTATAAAACACGCAGAGATTTGGATTGGGTCTGTCTCGGTCTGCAGGTTTTAGGATGGTTGCTTTATTGTTAGCATACGTTAGATCACATGTGTCAAACTCAAGGCCCGCGGGCTAAATGTGGCCCTCCATATAATTTTACGTGGCCCTCGACAGGGTAAATTAAAAGGTATGATGGTCTTAAAATGTCATTTTAATTCAATTCAATTCAATTTATTTGTAGTCATTGTCACAGAAGAACAACAAAATTGCCTTTGGAGCATCCCATAAAGTGCAAACCCATAAATAATAATTACCCCTTAAACCCAAGTGTAAACATTAACCCAGTGTGGCTTCAGTACAACATGAGACAGTTCTTGTAGCAGCATGATGGTGTCAGTGAGGTGCACAAAACAGGGACATACAGACAGGGACCGGAGAATGATGACAAAATGCAACAATGCAACCAGTTCAATGTTATTAAGAGTTGGATGTGATTTTTGTCCGTGAGAGGGGGGCAGAGAGGGGCTGAGAGGGGAGAGGGGCAGAGTTCAGGAGCCTCACAGCCTGTGGATACAGACTGTTGGCCAGTCTGGATGTTCTGGCCCGTATGGACCTGTACCTTCTCCCTGAGGGCAGCAGGTGAAAAAGATGGTGCACAGGGTGATGTTGGTCCCGCAGGATGTTGTGCACTCTTCTCAGACAGCGAGTGGAGTAGATGGTGCTGATTTCTGGCAGAGTCATTCCAATGATTCTACCGGCTGATTTCACCACCTGCTGAAGTGCCTGCTGGTCAGCCTTAGTGCAGCTGGAGAACAACACTAAAAGTCCATATGTCAGAACGCTACTGATGGCACAGTTATAAAAGTTCAACATCAAAGGTCTGGAAATGTGGGCACTCCTCAATTTCCTCAGGTAGTAAAGGTGCTGTTGGGCCTTCCATACGGCTGAGGTGATGTGATCGCCCCAGGACAGGTCCTCAGTCACGGTTACCCCCAGGAATTTAAAACTGCTCACCCTCTCCACCGCTTCGGTGCCAATGAGGAGAGGTAGGTGGTTGTTGTGACTTTTTTGCGGAAATCCACAACAATCTCCTTGGTCTTTTTCGTGTTTAAAAGCAGGTTATTGTGGTGGCACCATGACTCTAGGTGTTGCATCTCCCTCCTGTAGTTAACCTCATCATTGTTGGATATAAGGCCGAGCACTGTGGTGTCATCAGTGAACTTAACGATGAGGTTGGACGCAGAGGAGGAAAGACAGTCATGGGTGAAGAGAGTGTATAGCAGAGGGCTCAGAACACACCCTTGAGGGGCCCCGGTGTTGACAACAAGGGTGGGGGAGGTGTTCTTGCCCACTCTAACACTGTGTACAGTTGTGAGAAAGTCCACAGTCCAGTTGCACAGAGAGGAGTTGAGTCCCAGTTGGTGGAGTTTGGACTGAAGTTTGTATGGCCGGATGGTGTTAAAACCCGAACTGTAGTCTACAAAGAGGAGCCGAGCATAGGTGTTCTTGTGCTCCAGGTGCTCCATCAGGAGACACGCAGTTACACACCCATATTTTTTACATCTTTGCAAATGCATATGTATTATTTGTAACGTGACGAAGTAATGAATGCATGAACAGTTGATTAACAATTTAGAAAAGCTGTTACATTTATTTTACATCTGGCTCTTTGACGGCAGCCATTTTACTGATGTGGTCCTCAGTGAAAATGTGTTTGACACCCCAGCGTTAGAGCGATTTGGGGGAGAAATATCTAATCATAAAGCTTTGCAGTTTGTTTAATTAATAGGATTCTGTTTAAAGTTCACATTTTTAGAAGTAGAGACAAAAAGACTAAAACATAAACCGACAAGAATCACATCTCAGTGCATGGCTGTACAGATTTAAACTACAGGAATCACCGTTTTTATGCAAACTAACACAGGAGATTTTGTTGTGCATGGAGATATTTACTTATATTTGCATCTATTCAAATTACAGGATTGCATTTACTCTCGCAGCCCTGTCACACATCCACAAAAATGACTCATCAGTCTTTTCTCACGCTCCTCATAAACGACCCGAATTGAAATCGAATGTGTCCAATTGAATGTGCTTCATTGCTGGGGGGACGAGGGCCCGAGTCTCCGTCTGAAATAGTTTCGGTCGTGCTATCTGGATTTGATTCGCTCACCCAACCAGCCGCGACCAGTTTGTGATGAGCTTCCAGTCTCCAGCAGTGCTATAGAAATCACATCCTTGCTGTTTCACCTCAACCCGGGAATACAGATTCTACACTGAAGGAAAGAAGAATAAAAAAGAATGAGGAGCAGAGAGGGAGGCTTCGATAAGGGGATAGAAGTTTGAAGCTTCAAGAAAAAAGGTTGCCCGTCTGAAATCCGGTGCAGTGGAGCATATAAGAACAATCAAAGCTTTAACTCACACACACTTGAACAGCATTCTGCACCAAAGTCTGAGTTCCTTACAGTTTTCTACTTCTTAACTTGTGCAGTTGTCATCGTTTAAGGTCGTGCAGAGCTCATCTGGTGACTTTATGACGCTCAGTCTGAAGATATTGTGTTTTAGGGCTGGTCAATATGGTGATAAAAATCAAATCCAAAAAAAAATCACGATTCATCATTTTTGTTTTGCAGCTCGATGCTCAAACAATGACCCTTTTTTACCAACTCACGCCTCGTATTTGTCAGACTCTGTGATGGTCTGGGTGAACTTTCAGAAGAATCAGATGAGTGAGTCTTTAGGCAGTTTAGATGTACGTCCGCATGAATCGTGTTGAAATCATAATCTGGCCCAAAAGAAATCACAATATACATTTTTGGTACATGCCTGCCCCCTTTTGGTTCCCTGGAAAGTGTGAGTGAGTCCTGTGAACTTTGACCTCATCATTGTGTAACATCACATATCTGTAGTTTATGTCATATGTTCAAGAATTAAAAACAAAATGAAATGAAAATACTCTTTGAAAACAGACAGAAGCATAAAATATGTTCTGGAGTTATTCATTTTATTCATTTAAGTCATTTTTAAGTTGTTTTAGATCGATATTGCAGTTTTCAATAACAAAAATGTAAAATTGTGACGTAATCATCTAGTTTATCACTAAAAACAAAAAATAAACATAAAGTCTTTAAGGAGTCATCAGCATAAATAAAAGTCAAAAGAAATAGTATTAACAGCACAAGTAGCACTGGGAAAACAGTTTAACTAAAGTTTATTTGAAGCAATTAGTGCACTGTTGAGTAGCATATCTTTAAAAATATGTCAAAAAATGAAAATAAGTCCATGCCAACTAAAAGTGGAAATGTTTTTTTTTTTTTAAATATATATATAATGCAGACACAGAACTTTTGTTACAATGCCTTGTAGGAAAATCAAAAGAGTTACTACAGAAAAGACTTCCACAGCTGTGATAAAACCCAGCCCTGCCATGTTGTAGTGAAGTGCATTATTTTTGCAGTCTGTGGATTAGCTCAAGGTGAGGCCCTCCAGCCCTGCAGAAGAATAGGACGATTTTACAGCGTTTTCAGTGAAAAGGCCTATAGCGCAGAGGCACACGGCAAAGCCTCATTATGTTTTGAAGATCTGTGTTCCCCTGCAGCACACCACCTCTGCTCTTTTTCGCTCTGCCTCGCTCAAACAGATAACAGCGTGCAGGTAGAAAGAACTGGATTTGAATGTCAACCTTCAAATATCAGAGGAGCCGCTACAAATGGCACGGCAACTTCGTCAGACTCGTAAAGACGCGCATTATCTCGACGCGGAGCAACAGTGATAAAGCAAATAAAAGCCAAAGGATTTTTAATCATGATGTTGGGGATTAGGCGCGGGAACTGAATGGTATTAATTTGAAGTTGCCGTACGCAGCCCTGAATGCAAAATGAGAGCAATTCATAAGAGAATACACAGAGAATAGCCATGGTAGGAGGTGTGTTTTAATAATCGATGCAGGGTTTACTCATGCAAATATCAATTAATGCGTTTTTTATCTGAGTGGGAGCATGTTTGGAATCATCCCCTTTAGAGAATAAATAACACATGTATAGCTGCGGATGTTACTCCTCGTCAAGTATCTCAGTGAAAGAGAGAGCCTCAGGAACTATATCAATGTATTTCCTGTTTAAGCCGATTTATTTCTGGAGTTCAGATTTTCAAACTGACTCGTAGACACAAAATGTTGGGAAAATGTTCAGCTCAATACTTGATACCACAGTACTGATTATTCTCTTAAGACCCAAGCTCTTTTGTGGCTTTATTCATTTTTCTTTGTTATTTGGCTGATTTGGATCTGATGAACGTAAGAATAAATAATTATCTTTTTACATTATGAGAAAAATGAAGTCCACATATGATCGTCGTTCAACTTTTTAGTGTTAGAGTTTGACGGAACAAAATAAAATCACATCTGAATAATGATTTGCAAAAACTATTTATTAAAAGCTAACAAAGAGAAGATCACAGCAGCATTTGTCCTTAGTAAAAACAAAATGACAAACAATGAGTTGGAACAATGTGTCTCATTTGAAGTGCGGCAAACAGGTGCAGAAAGACACATGCCTTTAACAAAGTCCATCTTGAATCTAAACTATAATGTGTTAAACTCTTCTGTCACCTTTAACTGACAGTTTAATCTCCTCTTATGTGGACACCAGGACCTTGTAGAGGAAAAAAAAACAACTGTATTGTGGCGTAGACAACCCAAAATGTGTTGACCACATTTATGGACAACAGGTCCTGGGAGGCTAAAAAATATTTAAACAATATAGTTTATATTATATTTATCATTTCCAACACAAAATAATCTATTTATTTAATATTATTCTGAACTTTAGTTCTGATAAAATTCAAGACCAACTAGGAAAGGTGGTGAAATTTTTTCCCTTTTAATTAATTAATTAATTTAGTTAGTTAGTTAGTTAGTTTATTTTATTTATTTATTTTATTTTTTATTTTTTATTTAATTTTTAATTTATTTTAATTTATTTTTTTCCCAATAGCTACCAATATAATTATCTAATTTTGATAATAGTTCTGGGGTTTGATTTTTTTGTCAACCCTAAGAAACTGTTTTGTACCCCTCCCTCCTTCCCAATTTATTTATTTATTTATTTATTTATTTTTATATTTTTGACCAATTTCTTAACCATTTTGATTTTGTTTCTCATAAGCACAAGTCGTATGGCATCATCTCCAGGAGTCTTATACAACGGATAGATAGAAATGCAGTGTATAACAGTGTAATAACAGTGTATTTAGATCATGGTAAATAGTATGTGTATGTTTATCTTTCACATGTTCCTATAAATCATACCTACGACTCTTTAGTAGAAAACAGCACAATTTAACCCTGACTTTTTATGTTCAGCTCTGAATAAACTGGATCTGGACTCTCGAGAGAAAAAGTCTATCTCGTAATAGATAATCATTGAACAGCAGCTATAGAATTACATACATTTGCTTTAAGCTTGCGTCAGACTAAAGAACTTGAAGAGCCTCTTGCGGTCGGTCGGTATTATTGTTCTGTATTTACTGTTGGCTGCCCATGCTCTCCGTTTGTGCGAGCGTTTCTGGGAGAAGTTGCGTGTTGTTCTGACGTAACCGCTCCACTGTATTGATGTGGAGATGAACAGGAGTTTTCAGCTGTCTCCGGAGGACATGAGCGCTGACAGAAGGCTTCGCACTGCACCCTCGCTGCGTCGATAAACAATCTTTGAGCCACAAAGGAACAATAGCCACGGTTCTATTGCCCACCCAGCAAACACGTCCTTTTAAAATGTCAAATGAAAAAAAGCCGTTGCGAGGGTGAACTGTTGTATTGATTCAAAATGGGGCTCATCATTTGACCACTCCGACCAATTTATGAACTCCACAATTTTGTATATCAAGCCGCGGAGTAAAATCACTGTTTTGAGAAATTGCTCCAAAAAAAAAGTTGAGTCATCATTGGACTGGAGAAAGTACAGGGTGAAGAAAGTAAGAACAAGGCAATCAGAAACAGCTGTCAGTTATTGTTAGTAAAGTTTTTTTTGGCTTTTTTCTTAGACCATTTCCTGAAAATATGACCAAATGTGATGATGAGTTTTGAGTTTTGAGTCCAGCAACTCAAAATTGGCAAAAATGTAGATGCCTGGCAGTACGGCTGGTGTCGACTAAAATTCTTGGTTTACAACTTGTTCATTGAGTTGATTAAAAGAGAAAACTTAAAAACGCCAAATGCTACTTTCTACTAAAAAAAAAAGCTGTTAAAGGTGCACTGCCTGGCCAAAAAAAAAGTCACCACCAAAATAAAAACTCTAATATTTCGTTGTTCCGCCTTTAGCTTTAATTACAGCACACATTTGCTTTATTTCCATCCAGTGTTGCATTAATTTTCCACCAAGATGTTGCATTGATGATGGTCGAGTCTGACGCTGCACAAAGCTTCTCCAGCACATCCCAAAGATTCTCAATGGGGTTAAGGTCTGGACTCTGTGGTGGACAATCCATGTGTGAAAATGACGTCTCATGCTCCTGAACCAACTCTGTCACAGTTTGAGCCCGATGAATCCTGGCATTGTCATCTTGGAATATGCCCGTGTCATCAGGGAAGAAAAAATCCACTGATGGAATAACCTGGTCATTCAGTACATTCAGGTGTCAGCTGAACTCATTCTTTGAGCACAGACTGTTGCTGAACCTCGACCTGACCAACTGCAGGAGGAGACGACCTATTTGTTTAGTTAAATCAAGGTGCTGGCTTTTTTTTGGCCAGGCAATGTACATCTTTTCTAGAGAAGGGTAAGGAACTTGCTTGACTCCATGGAGATAATAATAATAATAATAATAATAATAATAATAATAATAATAATAATAATAATAATAATAATAATAATAATAATAATAATAATAATAATAATAACAACAATAATGATAATAATAATAATAATAATAATAATAATAATAATAATAATAATAATAATAATAATAATAATAATAATAATAATAATAACAATAACAATAATAATAATAATGAGAAGAAGAAGAAGAAGAATAGATTGGACTCATATAGCACTTTATTCAGACCCTCAAAGACGCTTTTCAAACCATAACAGTAGAAGACGATGGTTGAAATTATGGTGAGCTTCCAGATTGAGCAGGTGAGTATTCAGTATTGATCTGAGGTGCTGCATTGAGTCCGAGTTCCTGATGAGTTGTGGGAGTCAATTCCAGAGGGTGGGGGCGGCAGCGGCAGTAAAGGCTCGGTCCCACAAGATGTTATTGCTTTGACTTGAATGTTCAACAGTAAAGCATTAAACCTACCCATCTCTATGGACACAAGCAGGTGACATCACCAGGCCAAGTTACAGGTCAGATAAAAACATACCATACCATAAAAAAGTGCTTTGAGTTTATTGAAAGTGGAAAATTGTTATATAAAAGATATGACCATTTACCATCTCTTTTAGACTGGTACGTGATGTACCCTCTACTAGAAAGGTTACAGTGTCCAACTTTAAATATCTCTATAATATAACCATGTACCTGATCTAAACTGCACACACTGGAGTACACGTAAAAAAACATAAAAAAAAACTATAAACAGCACCTTCATGTGTAAAAAGGAAGATTAAACTCAGTTAATTCCCCCAAACGTTCCCCTCCTTGTGCATCTTTTATAATTCCAATCAAATATTTAGTTGGTTAATCAAAACATTGGTTGACGAAGACATCACAGACAAACTAAACAACTGAAGTCTACTTTCCACTGACGGACATGAACCATACAGCCTTATATATCACCGACCTAACAATCTATCCCATCTGCCTTCATTCACGGTGTGCTGTTTCTTTTTACCGTGTGGATTTGACTCATTCCCGTCTTGAAACTGTCCAGGTCTTCGAGTCATCTTACCCCCGTGTTCCTCTGCCCCTCCCCCGTTTGGGTTCCTCCAGCTGCTCTCTGCACCGTTCCCCGGGAGGAGCACATCTGCGAGTCTTGGACCCTCAGCTCTCTTCTTTGATTAGAGCGGCCTCGTCTCCTCGTCTCCACGGCAGCCTCTTCTCCGTCGCTCCCCTTGCGCCATCACACACAATCGCTCAACGGTCGGGCGATCCGTCCCCTCTGTCACATATCGTTACGTCGGCCGGAGTGACAGCGCCTCTGAGTTGTTCGACGAAATTACTGCCATTCAGATAACACTTTGAATGTTCTAATCTACTAGCAAAATTACTTTATTACGGGGATTTATGGAGGTTTTAACCTTCGTGTTACATGTTTGGCAATAATGGATAGTGTAGCTAATGCAGGTTGCAATATGTGGATGGACTTGCTTCAGATCTGGTATTGGGGTTGTCACAAAATCGATGCAAAGATTCTAATCAATGCCACTTTTGAGACTACTACAAATTAGTATCAAAGCTAGATCCTCATTTGAACAAGTATTGATACTGAAAGAAAAATGAATAGGACAAAATTTGACCTTTAGTTTTACAACAGTCTTGAGCTACATAAAAATAATATAAGACCACATGGGAACATTAAAGAAGGTCAATTGTGCTCGTATCTGCGTATCGATGACGCTCGTGGATCATTGTGTCACATTTTAAATCACAATATTCATCTAAAACGACGTCCACTGACTTCCACGTTAGGAAACTGTGGTGTCCAGTGGAAGCTGACGTCGCCGTAAACGTCGTCACAACAAAGAGTCATGTCTGTGGAATCCAGGGGTGTCCAAACTTTTTTCACCGAGGGCCGCATCCTGAAATATTTTTGAAGCAGAGGGCCACAGAGTCAAATGGTGGATTTAACAAAAGTTTGACAGAGACATTGTACCTTTAATACGTCTTGGAAGATTATTTTTAGGTCTGTGTCACGATGCAATGTGATGTTATTCAGGTTATAGAAGTAGAATCTCTTTAATTTGTAGTAAAAAATTGTTCCTGATCAATTGGGCCAGTTTAGGAGGAGGCGTGAGGACCGACAAAAATCGGTCTGAGGGCCGCATTTGGCCCCGGGGCCGTAGTTTGGACAGCGCTGGTGTGATCCCTCAGTCGTCCAGGTGTGATCCAGATTTCGTTTTTAGCAAAGAGCTATGTATAAATAAATAAAATAACTACACAACGCTGCTGAATCCTACGTGTATCACCGATTAAGAAAATAAAACTGAGGAACGGAGTAAGTAGGTCACAGTGGGCGTGTTCCGGTGGCGGGGAAAACGAGGATTGACAAAATGGCGTCTTGAAAATAAGCTATTAAAGATTGCTCAAACATGCACAAATCACTCCAAAAACAACTTTAAGAGGGTAAATGAGAAGGGAAAACAACTATAATGTGGTTAAAATCTCTGAAAAGATTTTGCTAAATAGGTCCGCTTCAAATATTAAGCACTATGTTTTAATGTATACAAAATATTTCACTGTTGAACTGAAATCAATATAGTGAATAAAACTTCCTAGTAATACAATTTCGTTTCAGAATGTATTATCATGACAACACTACAACAGAGAATTAAATACCAAATCCAATGAACCTTAAACTATTCCTATAACTATATTAGCCCTTGTGTACGTTATAAGACTATAAAACAAATGCAATTCAATTTTTACAAAGGTATAAACGTACCGGTTATACAAATAGTCTTAATAAAAAAGGCTGCAGTTGAGCTGGGATCAAATTGAGTTGCAAAAACCAGAAGGGAACCACAGTACTCCATCACGTCCGGATCCCTCCTACACCCTTTTCCTCTCGTGCTACTTCACAGGACTCATTTAAAAGTAGTGCTCGTCCCATACTTTCCTCAGACCGTTATATTCTTTCACTCCACAGCACTTCCACTCTTGACCTATTATTATTTTGACAAATGACTCGAGGAAAGCCAGTCGTCTACCCAGACCGCTCTATATTTTGCATGTTCATTGTGTGACGGAGCCATGATGCGTCTGTGTTGTTCAGGCCTCGATGGCTCCGTGATAAATCCTCACGGGCGAGCGGGCGTCTGCACACACTACACAGCTGGGCCGGACTAATGAACCAGACCCAGACGCGCTCATAATCAGATTAATGGAGGTGCTCAGGTACAAAATGACCCGAATCAATGGGGAGAAAGTCAGGTTTAGAAGGAAAAGGAGCCAATCCATAGCTAAAGGGGATTATCCACGGAGGCAAGGTCAGAGCCCAACCGCACCACTCCAGGTCAGAACAAGTGGTGACATCAACATAAACGGTACACGGGTCTGCGGCAGTCTGTCCGCCTGCTGTTGACTCCAGATGGAAAATTAGACTTGGTGAAGACTGGTTGCTAATATTTCTGAAAGACATATGCTAACTAAAGGGGCAAGTCACCGAGGACTCTTCAAATGGGCACACGGTAAAAACGATAGCGAGAATAGGAGATAATGAGCGACCTTGGTGTGCGCTGTTAAAGGGAAAATAGTGTAATGATCTGATATTTTGTGTTTACTTCAGATTTGACACCTTTTGTTGTTCTGTAACTGCTCTTGTCCGTTTTGGAGACTGGCTCTAGTGAGATGAGATTGCTGCTGTGTTTTGCTCTTGTTTTGGCGTGGGTTATGGCCTACGGTAGCCCTTGTATTCAGAAAATAAACAACCACAAGACGTTAAATTCAACTATTAACACAAGCGGTAATAATACACTATGTAGTCCAAACAGTTGTGTTGGATAAGGAAAGGCATCCCGCGTAAAATGCCTGATCAATATGCAACTTTCTGCCCATTTTCTACCCATTTTCCGCCAATTTCTCCCATTTTTCTGCCCATTTCTGCTAATTTCTGCCCATTTTCTGTCCATTTCTGCCAATTTTTTGCTCATTTTCTGCCCACTTTTCTGCCTGTCTGCCCATTTCTGCCCATTTCTGTGCATTTTCTTCCCATTTTCTGTCTATTTCTGCGCATTTTCTGACCATTACTGCCAATTTCTGCCCATTTCTGCCCATTTTCTGACCATTTTCTGACCATTACTGCCCATTTCTTCCCATTTTCTGCCTATTACTATCCATTTCTGCCCACTTTCTGCCCATTTCTGCCCACTTTCTTCCCATTTTCTGCCCATTTCTGCTCATTTTCTGACCATTTCTGACCATTTCTGACCATTTTCTGACCATTACTGCCAATGTCTGCCCATTTCTGCCCATTTCTATCAATTTTCTGACCATTTTCTGCCCATTTTCTGCCCATTATTGCCCATTTCTGCCCATTTCTGCCCACTTTCTTCCCATTTTCTCCTCATTTCTGCCCATTTCTTCCCATTTTCTGCCAATTACTGCCCATTACTGCCCATTTCTGCCCATTTCTGCCCATTTTCTTCCCATTTTCTCCCCATTTCTGCTCATTTTCTGACCATTACTGCCAATGTCTGCCCATTTCTGTCAATTTTCTGACCATTTTCTGCCCATTTCTCCTCATTTCTGCCCATTTTCTGCCCATTTTGTCATATATACTGTAACGTTTAACTGACCTAAACTCTTTCCTATGACCTATGTATTATTTCTATAAATTGATCACATACTGTTCTCATAGTTTTGTTTTTTTAAATAGTGCAGTTCCTCTAAATATATCCTCCTAAAAGATCAGCTCTACCCTCTGGTACTTTTAGGAGTGTAACTCAATCAAGCCTTACGTCATTTCACAGAGATGATACAGCCTAATTATGCATATCAATCAGTCGCGTCTATCTCTATTGTAATTGGCGCTTGAAGGGTAATCTTTTTCTTCTCTTTTTTGAGTGGAAAGATGAAAAAAAGTTTGAATTATTTTTAACTTTTTGAGCATAACTTTTGACTTAGTTTTTATTTACTTTTGCCCTACAGCTTCACATTTCCCGGCGCCATGTAGGAAGTCCAAATGGTGACATCGAGTTTGTTCAGATTGAGATAGAAGAAAGACATTGTGTTTATCATCATCCTAGAAACATGCCAAAGCAAAAATCTCTTCATGAGCTGACAGGTGTAACCCAGAACCACAGAAGAATGGGTCAAATGGGTCAAAAACAGAACACCTTCTCTCATGGAGTGTTTGCCCTGTGTACCACATAATGAAAATATTTAAATGACAAATACAGAGACACCTGTTCCTTTGTTCGCCTTTTCACATAATCAGTTTGATCTTTATTCTATTAATCTTTACACCAACATAATTAATGTTAGTTAATCACATACAGGTCGCTAAGGAAATGCACTTACAATTTCACACATATTTACAGTTTCTCTTATCAACAACGACAACATTCTTTAATAATATTAACATATAATATAATGCAATATAATATCCTATAATAATATTTAGGGGCAAGTAAAATGACTATTGGTAAAATACAGACTTTTGTTGAATCAGAGCGAGTTTTATGGACCAGTCACTGATAGAAATGATCAAGTTCAACATTTGTAGATTTACATTTTGGACATGTTGTTGGACATTGTTATTAATAGGAAAAACAGCTCCTGCCTCCGTCTGGAAATACGACATCATCACATTCTGGAGACTGAAAACCACCAGTAACTCATGAGCCCTTTGATTCTCCTCTCAGAAGGTACTGCACAGCATGAACACACACTTGTATAACAGACTGGATCCATGTGTAACTGGCTTGTTCTTGTGAAACTATAAATATCTTGAGACTTGTGTTGTCATCAGATAGTAACAGTAATCATTCCCCTCCGCTTGAGCAGGAATCAAAGCTCAGAAAAGTTGCTTTAATGATCCCCCTCCTTTGTCTTATGAATAAAACAGGCGTGGATTGATGAATTATTGACTTTGCGTCAACAAGTAAAGGGACCTCTAATGGAAAAATGATATCAATCCAGCCTATAATGCTGTGTATGCAAACAAAGTCCATTAGCTTTTTATGGCCCCTAATCAAAAGAGTAATTACACTGACAAAATATGAATGTAACTTGTGGACAATAAAAGTGAAACAAAGAAATCATCTTTACAGTGCACCACGCCACAAGAGCAGCTGCTGTTTTATCAGTGGTTTAAAAACGCTTACACCAGCCCTGGCATTTTGAAATCTGTAAATAATTCTATACATTCACAAGCACTTAGCACACCATTAGCCTAGTGGGAAAAATGCAGTGGATAGACTAGGATTAAAACATTTAGTAGCAGTAAATACTTATCCCTGAGCCTCAAGACCCACGGCTGTTTTATCTGGTCTTTTATTTGACTCACCCCTCGTGGCTCAAGTTGCTCATTTCAGGCAGTTATTAGGATCAACACATTTCCACCTATTTTGTTATAACCAACCAACAAAAACATGGTGAGATCACAGAGATTAAGGAGCAGTTCCCTCACTGTATCGCACCTTAAGCTTCTTGTAAATTCTAACATAAATACATTCGACGAATCCGTAATTGAGTGTGCCCTTTTAATAACAACTGTGTTTTGTTCCGCATCTCAGCCCCACAACATCCCACTGCACATTTCCATGCAAATGAGCTCAGAATTGCATCACAAAATATTTAAAATACTCTCTTCATCACATTGCAGACTGCGCGGCTGTCTAAAGCTAAATGGTGAAGTGGTTTTGGCTGTCTCTTTCTGAAGAGCTCTGCCGCTATGGGCCCATTTTCTGTCTCCTCCTGACAGCCCTGTGATGTGTACAAAGCCCCCATTCCTCAACTGGGAAATCAGCCCCACTACAGGCCGTCACAAACAATCAGCGCTCATTACCCACTACGCAGCGCCGCATTTTACCTTTTTACCTGCACTATCCGGCTTCTGTGTACACTCACTTACGCTGGAATATTGGCAAAGTCCTTTCAGTTTGTGCGCTTTGTCCGAACTTGTGTCACCGACGCCATCTAACCTTGGAACTGTCAACTGTATTAAGGTGCTTTTATCTGCTTTTATCCCCCCCCCTTTCCTTCCCCTCTTGAGACGTAAACATGTACGGTACGTTGCTTTCTCTACCTGAAGCTCGTGGTGATCACAAACTGGGCCGGTGTCAGGGGGAAAGGCCCGTTGCGAGGACTTGAGTGTAATTGGTAAGGAGCGCTCCGAGCCGGTCCCTCTGTGTGCAAGCAGATTACAGCCTGGCATGGAGACCCCTCAGGGAGCCGCAACATGGCTGTTTGTACGTGGGGTGTAAAACAAGCGTGTCATTCATGAATTATACATGGGGAATGCCCAGCCATGAAATTGGAAGAGCCGAAAAACAAGAGAATAAACCGATGTAGAAATAGGAAAAAGTTAAGAAAAGGAAGAAGTCTTAGCTCGGTGGCAATTAAACTAACAGGTGTAGCAAACAAACGTGGAGCCAGGCATTTGGTCCATTGTGATCTCATTGTTAGCTGTGAGGTTTAGCTGCTTTCCGGGCTCTGTTTTAATGTTCTGGAAAGGATACTCTTCCATCATTCTAAATAGATCCCTTTTGGGCTGTTAAGCTTTGCTCTGCTCACTATGTGTCACTGCTCATTAATGAGACAGAATTATGATTTATGGTGTTTGTAAGTCAAAATATTACACAGCAAACAGGTGTTAATTCAGGATTTTTTACAGTCAAAGTTATTAATAGACATTTTGACATGTTACTTTTGACTGTCCAGACCTGAGAACTAGACGTTTCGCTACATACGAGGAGTTTTGGGAAGTATCTTGGGATGTGCGTCTTCCCTTAGCCTCCTGCCTCCTGCCTCCGCACCCCACCCCGGAGAAGAGGCACAAAATGGATGAATAGATGGATATTTGTCGTGACTGTGTGAAGTGTAAACTCGCAGAGGAAATGAATGTGCCATTTCGAGGCTACACATCTCACCTCAGTGACAACTTTATGAGTGCATCAGTTGATAATGATGCTCTTTTAAGAAACACATTAAAACAAAACACAAAAGTCAGATTGTGGCAGTTCAACATTTCTCCTGCAGTTTAAAGAAATTCAAATCACCTCTCTCCTTTGCAGTGCATTAGGATGCGGCAGGGAGAAAAACCTTGATAATGGTTTTCATTTACCCCCCAGCCAGACTAATCACACTAGCATTGGTTCCACTCACAGCTCGAGCCGACGCATTGGAAATACCAGGACCCGGCTCTGTAGGAGCTCTGGCCCTGCGGGAGGCACGGGGCAGACTGCTACCCTGCATTGAACTATATCAGGACAGCTTCTGTAAACAGGCAGGAGGGAAAAGGATGTCTCAGAATGCACTATTCAAGAAACACATAAAGCACTAAATGCGTTGGACAATGCTCTTGGGCAATCAGGCTGTGTGTGATATGTGTTAATAAAAGAATTCATTTACTCCGTCTGTGAGTGTTTAAGGAAAAGGCATTGTTGTGTTAGACGATTCTACTGAAGAAATGTTTATATCGGGCTGAGATGTTTTGATTCTAATGATTTTTTCACATTATAATATTAGAGTCGTAAGAAACATGCGCTTTTTTATGGTGTTTTATTTCCCCAATTCCTTGTTTTTTTCTCCAAAGTGAAATGACTACACTCCATCACAGTTACAAATCCTTTATTTTCTTGTGAGACCAGTCAATTTATCTGGGCAGTGGCCATTGCGTCGGTTGGAAGATGCAGCCTTGGAGCTAAAAGCCTTCCAACAATTAATCATTCAGAGCTGGAGGTCCATTTGTGGAAATAGTATCTGTTTGCCACATGGTCGAATAACTGAATAAGTCAACAAGCACAATGAGACCCAAGTCGTCCTGGAACATTTCTCAAAATATACTCCTGAGGCTGAAACTGAGAAGATGAGAAAAGGGAAGTCCAAATGCGCCTTAACATTGTGCGATGAATAATAAACATATGGTCATGCTTTATTTACAACAGAGTCCCCTGTGTTTCAGTTGCATCGACAGACTATAATAACATCCTGTGTAATAACTTCATAGTGACTTCTGCTGCATGGAGACTTATGTAAATGTGTGACGTTCCATCCTTTGTGGTTTTAATTATAAATGAAATGAACAAATACAATGGTGTGTGGAAGATATTGAGAACACAGGCCTCTGCTAAGGCGAGGCGAGGCAAAGCAAGTTTATTTGTACAGCACAAGTTGTACACAAAGTAATTTAAAGTGCTTTACGGAATAAGAAAGACATTAACATTACAATACAACAATTCAAAACATAAATAATCACAAATAATTGAAGAGTCGGTCATATGCACAGCTAAACAGAACCATTTGAAGCCTGAATTTAAACAACATAGAGGCCTGTCTCACATCTTCAGATTTTAGCTGCATAAAACGGAAAAGCTGATTCTCCATGTTTAGTCCTGACTCTGGGCACCAGCAGGAGGCCGGTCCCTGAAGTCCTCAGAGTGTGAGATGGTTCATGTGGCACTAACATGTTGGAGATGTGCTTTGGTGCTGGTCCAAAGAGAGGAGGCATGGGTTTATCTCACAGTCTTTTCATTATGCTGTTCACTGACATCTGTTCAAGAAATATAGACCCTCATTTTCTCATTGGTTTTGCTTCTACAAAGTGTTTATCACAAAATAGATTATTGAGTCTAACTTTTCTAGTCATTTGTAGCTTTTGAAGGTGGAAATTAGGACAACTGCACATTTATCTTATATACATATAGCCAATAAAGTCACACACTGTAATATTTCTTTGGAGCCCATTTAAATTTGATTATGAATGTTCTGTATTGCAAGTTTTCCCACTTAGCAAAGTCTTCTCCATGAACATCCCAAAGATTCTCAGTTGGGTAGGTGAGGACTGGCTCAGCCTATAAACAAACTAAGCAGCTGCTAAAGGCCCAGAGGCCACCAGAGGGCCCCCAAGAGCCCATATATTTTTCTAAAAACTAAATGTGTTTATACTAGTCTACACATCCCTCTTAAATTAGATATGTTTTATTTCCAGTAACTAGACATGTGCTGTCTACATTTTTTGAGTCAGGCAGTGGTGTGGACAGGTATGTGTGAAGGACCCCTCCCCTCCAGGTGCATTCTGGGAGCACTGAGGCAGAGGGACATTTGAATGAGTGTTTTACAAACTACAAGACTGAAGTGCAGTTTATCTAAAATACAGAACATAGCCTGAAGAGCCCAGAGGAAGATCGATTTGGGGAAAAATTGACTTTTCAGAGAAGACTCGAAATATGCCCCATTTTACATCAGTGGATCTGCAGACAGGACACACCTCAGAGGGACAGGGGACAGACAGGACACACCTCAGAGGGACCAGGGACAGACAGGACACACCTCAGAGGACAGCAGGTGAGTTTGTTTATTACTTATGCTGTTTTTGGTTGTGTCTCGTCCTTTTGTCTCTAAACATAAGATGATGTGAGTGGAGTTAAAGCAGCATACCACTTTTTGCAAAATGAGTATTTAATGTTGAGAAGTGGCCGATACTGTGTAAAAACATAGTTTCCAGACATTATTTTTACTTGTGTTTGATTATAGTGGTAAATCTAATTAATTTCATAGGATTTTTACTGTACAGCCACTTTTTCATCTTAGAATTCTTATCGTATCAACTGAAATCATTGTAGTTAGCACCCGGCTTTAATATTTACTCCTTCCTCTTTGCAGACTGCGCTCTGAGCTAACTGCTAACGAGCTAACTGCTAACGAGCTAACTGCTAACACACCACTGTTATCATAACAGTGACTGTTGTTCCTTCTCCCGTGGTCTCTCTTTCACACATTTGTTGATGCTGTTCGTCTTTTTAAAGCTCTGAACTCGCTCTATTCAGTCTCTAAATTGTTTGTCAATTATAATAAGTTTCACAGCAGCACAAATAATCCCCAGCGCCACTTAGCAGCGTTAGCATGCTACTATCATAAACACAAGCACTGGGCTGATCTGTGAACTATAAACACCTTTAGTCCTAAATATTTGTATATTTCATGTGACAGTCACATGTGTCACAGCTGAGCTTAATGTGCAGAACAGTGAATGTGCAGCTTAATGTCCAGAGCAGCTCTGTGGAGAGATGAGCTGTGAGTCAAACAAGAGGCAGCACAGATACAGTGGTATCGGCTCTTGGTATCGGCAGCCCATTGATGAGTACGAGTACTGGCACCTGATACTGGTATCGGTATCTGTGCATCCTACTCATTAATATGTGCATTCAGTTCAGTTCTTCCAAATTATCTGATGATTATAAATCTGATGCTATGTCCACGCTGTTTCTTTTATGCAACTAGTAACTTGTATCAATACTTTGTACTTCTTGAGTGATATGATTTTGAAGTAAGTGTACTCTTGCTTATGACATAAAGAATATGACATAAAGAATTGATAAACCACATTATTCAACTGGAACACATTAAAATGCACCAGAAACCAAGAAAAAATGTCCAGAAATTTAAACTTTCTTTGGCAGACCCTCCTTCCTCCTCCTTTACTACTTTCTACATTTTATATAACTACAGAAAACATCAAACAAATGAAACAAGATATGCGGAATTATGTAGCAAAGATAAAAATGGTAAACTATTCTATTTTAAAAAAATTTATATTTTGTAGCTTAGAGTATCCACCCTTTGCTTTGTCTAAAAAAAAATGTAATGTAACTTTTTTCTTTACAACATAATTCCATATATCTTGCTTCATGTATATAATGTCTTTCGTAAATATCTAAAATGTATAAAGTAGTAAAAATTAAGAAAAAACTAAAACATTGAATGAGATGGTGTGTTCAAACTTTTGACTAGCAGTGTAAATGTTTAGTTTGATGCTCCCAAAACCCGATGAATCCTGGCATTCTTTAAATACACCTGTACCATCAGGGAAGAACTAATGTACTGATGGAATAACTTCAGTTTATTCAAGTGATGAGCTTTGAGCACACAATGTTGCTGAACGAAGATCTGACCAGCATTTTTCAGTTACCACAGATGAGAGCAGGTGTATTTATTTAAAGTGAGCATATTACGTTTTTCTGATCCATGTTGTAATGTTGTTTTCTCATCACAAACAGACCTAGAGTTGTGTTTTTTATTTCATTCACACATGTTTAACTCACAAACTCTGCATATTTAGGCTGAGCTCTTCTTTCAAACTGAAAACACTCGTGATGTCACATGGGGTGTAACGTTTACAAGAATCATTTGGATGATTTCAGCCCTGGAATTGCCAATCTCTACTGAACTAAAGGTAAAGGGCAGCTGATAATTTGAAAACTAGCACTTCATGACATCACAAGGTGGAACTGAACATAATGAGCTTTGGTGATGTAGAAAAACTAATAACAAAACACAACTCCAGGTATGTTTTTGTGGAGGTAACAGCGTTATAACACGGCTTAATGCTCACAAGAGTCAATTTTATGTAATATAGGACTTTTAAGAGATTTTTTTAGTAGGTCTGGGCAATAGGACAAACAAATATCACGTTTTAATTTTAATTCTGATTTCATTTCCTGACCATAAGCAATGCAATAGCCATTTAAAACAAAAAATAGTCCAGTTTTAGGATTAGACATGACCTTTTCGATTAAAAAAAACCTAAACTGATCACTGACAATTAAAAATGACTGAATTTCAGGCTTGATTCAAATCTGAGTAACCTTCCCTCTTATCTTGATCTATTTCTGTTTGTGTATTCAAGCTCTCTGTCCCCCGGTGTCAGTGATGTGGCCTGTCAGCTTCTTAGACCCGGGCCTCTGTCACTGCGTTCTGTGGAGCAGTGAGACGATAACAGAGCCACAGACACATGGGCCTCTCTGGGGTGATCGGCTGTTGTCAAGCACGAGCATCACTGTCCAAAACACGCCCGCGCTCCAACCTCAAATGTCACAGACTAAATATATTTTTATTTCTTGATAACTTTTTTTGAAATAATCTGTCAAAGTGGTCTAGTCTAAAGTGCTTTTGAAGAGAGGACAAAGGACAAAGACACTTTTTGTTATGCAGGAAGGCTGTGTTCTTGTTTTGACTGAATGGATGAGGTTCAATAATGATTAGGTCTCATTCAAAACCTTTTAGATTTTTTTGTCATTTTAGTGGTGTTTTAAGTGGCAGTTTAGGTAAGTCTGAGATACTGCGCGTCAAAGCAAACTTCTGTAATTGTGACGATAAATGAGTCTGTGAATTAATGATCTTTTTTCATAGAATCTGAAAAGCTGAATGGTGAATACTGAATGCTGTAATAGCTGCTGCCGTAGAGCTCTATTTTTGGAGGAACAGTCTATAAAAAAGATGGAAGTTTGTCTGATCGACTGCGTGTGTGTGCTCGTTTGTCTGTTAATTGTTCATTTGATTATTTGTTGAAATGTTATGATCATGTTCTGTCTCTTCTGAAGTTAGAAGGCCACATTCAGCCTCTAGATCCTTAACCCGTACTTTGAGTTTGTTGAACTGATGGTCTTTGTAGAGAGTAAACCGTCACATTGCACAGGGACTGTCAGTTTGTGGCTCCTGAAAAAGACACGCTAATCTTAAATGAAATGGATACGAACACTTGTTGGCTGCTCATTATATTCACTCGGTGTTCTCTGCTCACTCTTGTCCAGGGAATCCCTAGAGACTGTGTAAAGAAGTGGACTAAGGGAGCGCCCATCCTCACCTCCTATTTGGAACACAGCGTCCAGCAGGTTAGCTATGTGCATTTATACAGTCTATGGGTGACTGGCATTGAAGCTGTGTCCTGTTTGACTGGTACTATTAATATTAAGGTTTTGTGGGTGAGGGATTGTACAAAACATACCAAATAAATACTAAATAAACATTTTATGAATTAAAATTGTAAAGAAAATAAGTGACAGTGTATCACCTGATCTTTTCCAACAGTGAGATAGTGAGAACATAGTATTAGTATTACCTGTATAAGCTTCTTATCGCTGAAGTTCTGTGAGTCAACTATAATGTCCACATTCTTTTATTTATGTAGCAGATAAGCAAATATGAACATGACTCTACAAAGTCACATAATTGAGCATTTGCCTAAAAAGCCTAGTCATGTTTTTCTTATAAGTTTAAATATCATTCTTTATCATGTAAAGAGTGCCTTTTCTGTCCAGATCCTCTTGTATACTCCTCTGAACAGAACATTATTCCTGTCCCTCTGTCCTCTCCATTTCCTCTTCCTCCTCTTCCTCCTGCTGCTCTGCTGTGTGACAACTAAACGCTGTTGCCTGCACCCCACTGATTTTCATCAAAATTGCATGCATCACCCAATCTTCTTTCCGCTTTATATCTGCCTGAGGCAACACTATATGTGCTCTGGAACAAGAAAGAAGTGTGGACCTGCCGTACAGCTCTACTGCTATTGTATAGTAAGAACAAATAATACACATTTGGATGTGAGGACTATTCTCATAATAGTTGTGACATATACCTGACCTGTACCTGTTTTTTACTGTGTTAAAAATGTGAAAAGTAGAAAAAGTTCATTTTAAGATGTTTGCAGCTGTCCGAACTTTCTCACTTTCCTTATGCATTCCTAGTATCTCCTTATTCACTGGCATGAGTTTAAAGTGGAGTTTGGATCACTGCTAACAACAACTAACATGCAAACAGCGCACCAGCTTTACTTCCTGGTTTGCTGTTGTTAAAACTAGTCTATAATAAAATGCAGACAGTACACAGTGATCTCATTTTGATCCTTTAATCCCTTTTGCTTTATTACATAAAAAACTGGGTACAGCCCCTTTATGAAGTCCAACATTTTCAGAGAGGCCTTGAGGAGACATTGGCTCATGTAACACACTGAAATGGGAAAAAAGCTTTTGATTATTTTGCTTCTCAAAAATGGAATACATTCAATTCAGTTTCAATTCAATTTATTTTTGTGAAGCCCAAAATCAAAACAGCAGTCGCCTCTTAGGGCTGAACAAGATCATTGATTTAACCAACAGAAAGTTAGAAAATCAACTGTGAAACCACATTGGTCAATAACAGACAGATTAACCAACATTCATTAGAAAAACACGCAATGGAATGGAGAACTATCCCAGAACATTCTGTGTCCCGTCGTTTTTGCCAAGGAAAAAGAAACCTTGAGGTGAACCACAGTGAAGGAAATCTCCCATAGATTAAACCAGGACTGAACCAGGACTGAACCAGGACTGAACCAGGACTGAACCAGGACTGAACCAGGACTGAACCAGGACATAGATGAGTCCAGAACTGAAGTGCACCCATTTGCAGATAAAGTTCAGGTCTGTAGGGCCAGTGCCCACTCAAGACTAAGGGACAGAGGAGGACACATCTAGGACATGGTAAGGGTCATTCAGCAGAACAGAACAGGATCAGGGCATAGGAGGGGCACCAAGGGTCCAGTCATCACCAGGCAGTCAGCGGGAGGGCATCTGAAGCAGTGTCCCCAGAGCAGAGCGGATAGGGAACAACTTGTTAACTGCCATGAACAGACTCCAGGTGAAGTGAATGTTGTTGACATGGAAAGTAGAAGACGGAGGTTCTTGCTCCAGCATAGATGCTCCTAAAGCAGCTCAGCTAAAACTGTGGGTTTTATTTCTAGAATATGCACATCTGGATACACTGGTGCCACAAATGCACTTTAATATCACACCTGCACCTGTTTTAAATGTTTCAAATGGACCTGTGCAGTTATTTTTGTTTGTTTTTGTTTGTATTGTTCCGATTTGTTTGCGCTCATAAAAAAGAGTCTGAGTGCTCTCATTGGGATGTGTCTGTATAAATAATGATACATAAAAATAAATGAAGTTAAAGTGATGAGTGACAATGCAGCCAGGTGTCCAATAAAGAGCTTAAATGTTGTTTACTGTGTCCTGCCTGCATATCCTGATGTACACTACACTGTAGTAGAGATAGGGCCACAGATGTAATCTCTGCTGCTGTCTCTTAATTACCCCGGTAAACAGAAGTGCTGAATCAGACCAGCAGCCCTCACACTCTTAAGAGTTTAGGAACGTATAGAAGACACACTCCTGAGGGCAAAAATAAGCACAGCTTACCTAAAAATACTTTTCTCTGCACCAAAAACACAACTTCATATTCCTTTAGAAAATACTATAAGTTTTCCTTTACAGTAATACTGCGGCGGTGAACGTGACCATGTGACCATGTGACCTCACACAGGAGATCATTTTCACTTATGCACTCAGACATTATACACAGAGACATACAGACATTCCTCTTAAGTAGTATAGATTAAATGCAGTGCAAACATGCTGAGTGCTGTTGTACATGGAGCTGTCACAGACAGAGGGCGCTCTGCTGATGATGTGTCACAGCTTCATCTGACACATCACCTCCTTTTATGGGAACAGCCTTGTGTTGGATGTCCAGACCTTGAAAAGTTTAGTGCAACATTTTTACTGAACTCCCTCCTTTCAAGAAGTTAAAAAGTGTACTTACTGCGTCTGGGCTGTGAGCAGGGGCCTGTGCCACAGTCGGGATTTGCAGTGTGTAAAATGAATTAATTCAAATGGCTCTCCATAAGACTCACATTGACTATGGGCATTGAAGCGCAGTGTGGCTGGAATAATGTGTGTGTGAGGACAGCGGGCGGCTCTGACCCTGCGGCTGCTTCTCGCCTCGTGCCAAACAGCTCTGCTCCTGCTGCTGCTCGGCCCCACCCCGACGCAGGGTCTCATTATGTGTCAGCTCTGTACGGAAGAATGCAGCTGTGACAGTGCATCAGATGTACGAAGGCTCTGTTAAAACAGGTCCTTCACAAAGATTTTTTTAGTTTTAGTTAACATTTCATCAATTGTGTTTTTAAAATTAAGCCATGTTAACTGTAAACATCATGGAAATATAATCTTATTTAGTCTTGCCAAAATAATTTTTATCTATATATTTTTATTCTGATTTGTGCACGTCTCACGGCTCTATGTACACAGCACCAGACTTGTTCCTTTTTAATAGTTTGTGTGCTGGACACTAGTACGTGGATTAAGCCCTGCCTGGTATTAACAGCAAATTGATTCTTTTTGACTTTAGAAATAACATTCCAGTGAAGATTAGCCTGATTTATTTTGCTTAGGCTCCACATACGCTTCTATACATTTTCTTATTTTATGTTAATTCGCCAAGGAAATGGTTTTCTCACGTATCTCAATCGGCTTCAATGTAATTTTCATGTGTAAAATATATTGCATTTGTCTGTGGACAAGCAGGTCGCACACGCCGGGCTCACACATAATCTGCATGTGGATTTAAGGACTTGTCAAATAGTGTTAAACATAAGTGATGTGTTCTCAGCAGCGCCTCCAGCCTGTGGAGCTCCACACTCCCATGTTTGAATACAAAACAAGACCCACTAAACAGCTTTATTGAAATGATTTCATGTTTTTCTTGAATCGTTTGAGGTAATGCGTTATTAAGCACCTGCACTCTTTGGAATAAAACCACTGTAATGAAAAATGAAAATTCAGATTACAAAGTCACTTTTGCAAACCGAGTTAATCAATCAAACAACCTCGTGAATGCCTTTAACTGCACCATTGCGCAAAATGCCTTGATTACTTTTCCTCGCGGCTTGAAAAGGTGTGATGCCGAGCTGACGTGAACAGCATGCAAATGTCACCATGGACAGAACACATGCGGCGCATACAATTAGCACTGTCACCTTTTATGTAGAGACCAAAACAATTATGATCGATACACACTGGAAAATCAATGGCCACAAGCATTCTAGATGAGGGACCTTTTCACATAGGGTTTGGCTGAAATATTTCACTGCTGAAGTCAAAGAGCTAAATATTTACTTCAGAATCAACTACAATTTCTAAAACGATGCAGTGGTGTGTTTATTGTAGCTTTTCTTAACCTGTTGGGGTAATCACAGTTCTCATTGTGTTTATTTTAGGTTGTACCTGGAGGAAATCTACGCAAACATCAGGAGAACGCACAACCTTCACAGACCTGCACCAGAATGGAACCAAAGACCTTCTTGTTGTCACTCGTGTAAAACAAGGTAAGATCAGTTAAAGCATTAATAATAAGCCTGTCATGATAATTACTATATCGACTTATCGTTCAGTACATGTTCGATGGAAGCACAATTTTTGGGGGTCAATGTTTATCGCGAGTACTTTTTCTTTGTGCTACTGTGAAGGATTTGTTATTTTTCCATACTATGATCATATTTGTTGCATCATCATTATCTCAGAGGCATAGATTAGTTTCAATATTATCGTTTATCGTCTATATGCTCTTCAGCTATTTATTGAAGTTCAAAACGTGTACTCGTGACAAGCCTTACAAGCATTACATTTGAAAGACACACAGAAACAGTCTGAAGTTTGATCCAGGTCATACATTCATGATTAGATATAAAAATATGCTATGATTGGCCCCTCCACTTTACAGAACTTTGAGAATCATTCTTCAGCAAAATCAGCCATTTCATAGCATACTTTCTTTGCAGCAATTTTCTATTATAGTAAGATATAATTGCAGAAAGAGGAAAAAATAGATCCCTGTCCGCTCTCTGTCTGTCTGTCTGTCTGTCTGTCTTCTTTTGCTCTTTCTTCCACTCTTGTCTTTTTTCAGCTCTCTGGATAGCAATCAATAGTTATTATCTGCCGAGTGTCACGATAGACACTGCACAGAGCCACTATTCGCAGTTGATGGTGCTTTTTCATTATAGCTGACACTAGTCTAAACAAAGCAGGCCTATTTCCCTGCCACCAGACAAACACAGTCTCCATAATGGCAGCAGATAAAAGACAAGCGGGAGGGAAAATTGAGTTTCACATAATGGGGAATCAGTTGCATTGGCTCTCCATTCTCCCACTTCCACCATCTTTCTATGAAGTATTTGGTCATTATACAAACAGCCTGGATGTTCATTTCTTACCTTTTCTCCATTGATCCGCTCGTCTTTTCATTCATCCCCATTATGAAGCCCGATAATGCTTTTCCACATTCATCATGGCCCTGTCCATTTGGGCTGCAGGTCAGCCGCCGCGCCCATCCATCCAGCTGCCAGTTTGTAGGTGGGTAGGAGGTGAACTTGTTTTGTTTTGACGGGGGTTGTTGTTTCATAAAATAAATAAATGATATCTGCGCAGCCGAGTGGAAAGCATAACGAATGGCAGTCAGAGAAAAGGCAATTTAGGGCGAAGTGCAGCGGCTGGTGAAGGAATAGAATGGCTTTTTACTATGAAGTATAACCAATGCATTACAAAACACATCACCAGAGGTTTATTGAAAAAGCCAAGTACCCCTCACTCCTGCCTATGAAAATGGCCAACATTATCATGGCCCTACATGGTTAGGCACTGAAAGTCACTTTCACAAAGTCAGTGGAGAGGCTTTTATTGGTCGAGCACATAGAAATAGAAGAGCCCCAGGTGAATGACGCAGCCAAAGGTGGTTGCTTTTCAATTCCCTCTCATTCACAGGGCAGCTCGGTTTCATGGGGTCACTGTGGAATGGCTTATTTTACACTCTACAAAAGGCATGTTAAAAAGGATGAGATATTTGTCTGTTATTCCTGATTCTGAAACAAGATTATTCTAAATAAATTGATATGTGTAAGGCCACTGATGAGCGAGATTATTTCAGTGTTTTTGGAAATGAGGACTATTCTTATCTTGGTAAGCCCACATTTAGCATTTTAGCATTTAAAATTCATCTTGGAAATATTCTTACATTTATTACAATTTTATGTCTGTAGAGGTTCAGGACAGGAGAACTATGCTACCAATCAAAGGTCTATGCAGAGGACAAGTTAATGTCTTAATAAAAGTCTGCACCACTCGTGCACTTAAAGAACTCCAAGTACAATTACATCATCGTTCATCAGCTTTTATTTCAGCTTTGCCTCGTTGCAAAACACTAACTTCAAAATGAAAGCATTTTAATATGCTTTCCCAGCACTAGTTTGATGTACAAACTCAATATTGTAACCATGAGGAGCTATTGAGCGCTGTGCTGTATTTTGACAAATAGGGAGAATTAGGGAGTTGAAGGAGAGTAGCTTCATCACAGGTCAGCGGTGATTGTCAGCAGACGCAGATACATGCCAGTCCTGCTGACAGCTGTCACCTCAAACAGAGAGGCTTTTCTGCTGCCGCGGCTCACTCTGACTACTCCTGTGTCCTGTCAACTCTGCCCTCTGCTGTCTGCGATAATCTAATGGAGCCTCTATCTTTACACTCTGCTTCTGTGTTGACTTACCTGACAATTTAGCATTTTACCATTTACTCTTGTAGCACTTTTGTTTGCTGGAATTTAACTTGTAAATAATTTGTCACAGAACAGTGACATCATCTGGAAGATTTGTCAATATTTCAGCATGTGACAGCGGCTTTGGCTTTGGCCACATCCATCTGCACCGTGGTTTTCCAGTACGAGATGAGACTTACATTGTCAGTGACTTCAGACTCACTTTATGAAACAGTACAGAGCAAATGCAAAAATGTTGAATCAAGGAGGAAAAAGTCAGTGCATTCTTCACTTAAAGCTACAGCAGCTTTTGGCAGTGGCACATCACCTGCATGTTTCCATGGAAATGGAAAGTTAAAAACACATTTTGGAACATTCTCTATGGAGGTAGATGAGTTTATGCTCTACTGTGGATTATTACAGTATAAAAATATACATTTTATTTTTGTCTATTCTTTGGCTAAAAAGTTGCATACTGCGGCTTTACAGGTCCTATACTTCACTAAATTGACTTTTTATGAGCTTTAGGCCATGTTGGAATGAGAGGTATGTCAAAAAAACATACCTGGAGTAGTGTTTTGTTTCATTCACACATGTTTGAATAATCCTGCATTATTAGTCTGTCTACATCTCCAAAGCTCAAAATGCTCTGTTCCACCTTGTGATGTCATGTAGTGCTAGTTTTCAAGTTAACAGCTCCTTTTACCTTTTGTTCAGTAGAGATTATCAATTCCTGGGTTGAAATTATCAAAATAATTCTAGTGAAGGTGTGTGCAGTCAAAACACAGTGTTCCACCTTGTGATGTCATGTTGTAATACAGGAAGTGCTCCAAAGTGTTTCCCATTTGAGAGAAAAACTCAGCCTAAATATAGAGTGATTGTGTGTTAAACATGTGAATGAAACAAAACAACTCCATGTCTGTTTGTGATGAGGAAACAACTTTAAAACATAGATCAGAAAATGGCCTAATATGAGCCCTTTAATACCATCCTCTCTTTGGCACTTAATTGGCTCGACTATATCCATCTGGACAAATCCATTGTTTGGACTCCAGGTAGACCAGTGAATAAAGTAGTTACATAGATTAGGAGGGCAGCCTGCCATTTTCCCCTACAATACTATAACATGGCACTGTGAGTCCATTGTGCGAGTGCATTATGGCTCTAATAATACAGCCTTGTAAAAAGCAGACCTCCAATTGAAGGGAACAACCACCACACACTCGTGCATTATCACATTAGCACCTGCAGCCTCACAAAATACACTGATGGTAAAAAAGAGGGTGATTTTGAACCATGTTTCCAAAGAACTGGTAAGGAGCAGTGTACAGAGTAAGTAAGTCACATTCACATTGAGAAAAACATCATTTCTGCATTCATTTTTAACTACATATAATTATTCTTCCACTAAGGTTATATTTTTGCTTGGGATGTGTTTTGCTACTACAGTCTACATTTTATTATTTTAAGAAGTGTTCAAAGTCGCTAATGTACCATCTAACTACTTTTGAGTGTCACTTTTTGTCACGTATATCAAGTAAAATAAGAGATTTCATGTGTTTAAAGCCTTTACATTTGAACTAGATTTGGATATTTCTGTTCCACTTTGTCCAGTATGTGTTTTATCATAGTGAGGTTAAAGGAAACTCGCTCGCATTTGTCTCGTTCTTTGCCTAAACAATTTTCACGAGTCTTTTTTCTTGTCTTATTGGCTCGGTACCTACATCAATAACAGTATGAATTATTAACATTTCAATTTCTGATTTCACTGCGGTGCATTTTATGATCCGAGCCTTGACCTTTTCTTATAGTAAACATTGACTCTTAAATCTCACATCCTTGATTCTGAATTATAAATCCCCGGTGTGTAGTGTTTGGAGGTGAGATGAAAGATGGTTGTTTGCAATTGATTTGAATTAAAGACCAAAAGTGCTGTCAGAGCCCGACTTGCAGTCAGAGATTTATTATGGACGCCAATGCGAATAAATTATTAAGACAGAAGCCAATTTCAAAAGTACAAACGGCTCAGGCTCTGATTAAGGTCAGCGCCTTTGGGTTACATGTTTGTTTATCTTCTTACATTGCTAACATGTTTTACCTCTTCGTGAGTGATATTACACTGAAGTTTATCACGGATGCTACGATGCTAATTAGTACTATAATAACTGGAATATTTGTAGCAGATTGCAGGTCACGATAATCCTCACAGATCACATGAAACTGCAGAACGTAACAATAGTAAAATATTAAAATTAGAATGAAAATGAAAGAAAACACATATCGTTTAAGAATCGCCGGCTCTTTTGAACGGTTCCTGAACGATTGGAACCAAGTCTAACCAAAGAACCAAATCTTTTTCTAATTTTTTATCCATTTTTCCACTGATTAACGCTGAACCAACGCAAGAATCAGACCAGAAGCGGAGCAGGTGACACGAGTGAGAGCTTTGTGCAGATTTCACATCATAATAACAGTCAGTTTTTAATTATTATTATTGTAGCGCAACGTTTTATTTAGACTTTCATCATTCCAAAGGGCAAACACATCCCCACTCTCAGTTTGAACTATTTTAAACAGATCTAAACCTTGGTCAAATTCTTTCTTCTCTGTGATTAAACTGTAAATAAAATAAGTTCTCGCATTGGCTGTCATATAAATACATAGTAAAAGAGCCAGACTTTTGAACAGCTCTTTGAAATGAACGATTCGAATCCCCTAAAAGAGCCAAGTCCATCACTATTTTGCACTAGCTTCAACTTCTAAATGAAAAAGAGTTTGAAAAGCTTGTGTCTTGCATGAAGTACAGGGTTATAGTACAAGGGTAGGTTAAGTTTTGTTTGTCTTCTTCCCCCTCTGTTTTCATTTTCTTTTGTTTAGACTGTATGATTATTATGTAAATGATGTGTTTGTCTTGACGCAAACTCCAACTAAAGCAAATCAATCAAAAGTATTTAGCGGTACGCGATGCAGCAGGGATCAAACCGCCAATCCTGTGGTTAGCGGGGGACCATCCGCCATTACAGTAACTCCCATCCTGCCTGCATCATGATCGTCTCTATTGGATGTCATTGTATGTACCTTGGACTCTTCTCCCAGCTCTAACTGCATGTGTTTGCGTGTTTACTCGAGTCACGGCGATCCCCCTGAAAGCTATAGAGGATACGGCCGTAATCTCGACAACACAAATACATAATGTAATGATGATAAGATTAGCTTGTAGCCCTGTGTTTGCTGACTGGCTAAAGAGAAGGAAGCATCTGCAGCGAAAGCATATAATGAAAAAAAACATATCAGGCAGGCTAGCGCAGATAAACGTGCGGCGGGGGGCTTTGTATATATATTACGAATTAAACGGGACGCACCTCACCAGACGACCTTCAAGTGGATTACGATCACGGCAGCTTTCCAAACATCATTATTATGTCGATGGAGTCTGAAGTTTTACAGGCGTTGGATCCGCAACTACCGACGCGTTCATAACAATAGGTCTGGAATCCCTTTATGTATCGAGTGAGCAAGGCCCAGAGCTGAAAGCGATTGTATTCACTGTATTTGTGACTCAAGGATTTGCACGTCCAACATGTACAAAATCCCTATGAAAGAAAAGAAGAGGTCTGTATTTGTTCTTGTCACATCTATGTGCGTCATAATTCCATAGTCCTTACCGTCCTTACCTGCTATTGATTATCTTTCAGGCAAGTTTGATGCGGTTTCTTCAGAGGACTTAGCCTTGGAAGGACTGCAAAGGGGTAACGCAATGCAAATATGTACGTTGCTGGAAGGATTCTTTGTAAAATGGTAAATGATCAGATATTTAAATAGCGCTTTTCCACGTTCAAGACACTCAAAAGCGCTTTATATCAAGGAACTAGTCACCCATTCACACACACCGACCTTCTGATCAGTAGACGAACACTCTACGCTTTTGTCTAATGCGTGCTGCTCCGTTCTTAAGATATTTCCTTCTATCATCACATTTATTCACTGTCCTTTGGCTAAATTTAATCTGTTGCAACATTCAGCTAAATGGATGAGTTATATACTACAAAATACGTTGCACCGTTCCCGACATAAAAACTGAAATATGACTGGGAATTGCTTATGCTTAAGCTAATCTACTCTCAGTTTTGGCTTAGCGCTCTGCAGATTTCTAGTTAATTAACAGTGTTCTGTAAAACCTATTTTGGTATTTTTTTTCTGTCTCGCACTAACACAAACACATGAGAGATGGCCTCCTTCCTCCTCACTGAGATGACGATGAAAAATAGGGATCGACCAGCACATAAAAGTCCAAGGACAAACAGAGTTATTTGTACATGACTTACTGTACGTTCACACTGGATCTGTCTGCAGCATAGACTGTATATATAAATGGACAGAGCTAACCTGCTAGCAGCGTTAAAATAGAAAGTGACTTTAGACACGTTTTTGGCTCCATTGACTGTGGCTAACTTCTGCATTTTAGTCTTAAACTGTTCGTATTGACTTCGCTCCAGATTGGCTCTTTGGTTGCTATGATACTTACGTGGTCAGAATTAAAAATATGTAACTCGGCTCCAAATTGGCCCGTATAACTGTTAGCCTCGATTAGCTTCATTTGACTGGAGCTGTGCACTCTCTTACTCCACTTCTTTCTGCAGACGAGACCATGTTAATAATACATTGTTTTACATTATGACATAATCTCAAAATTTTGTTCACGCTAAATCTGTTACAATTATCAGAAGTGGGATCTGTTTTAGGATTTTCTCTTAATTAAAAACATTGCTGTTGTTAGCAGGCCAACTTTATTACATTTTGTTGTCTGTTACCATTTATTAGAAAATTGAACATACAAATAATCCAAGCATAATCTGCAAATACACATTGTAATCTTGGCGTTCATTTGATGTTGAACAAAGCAAACATTTTTGATAGGTTCAGCCTGGCCGCTCTACAACACAAAGATCTCAAAGCCTGATTTTGTTGCAGTTTCTAGTTATGCGTGCACTGCAAACCACTTCATGATGCCAAGCGTTGAAGAGTCTTACAATATTTTGAAATTAAACATTTAGACTAAACATTACCGAAGCCAAGACGCTGAGCAGCCAATAACAAATTCTCTGTATTTTCAATCAGTTTGCTTTTCACTTGAAAGAGAAAACAATCCTGGCTTGTTCAGTGCTGCATAAGAAAATAAGGTGTTCTCAAAACCCAGTGTTGATTGATATATTATGGCTCCTACTGTTAGCTCAGAGCAAACACTGTGTATTATTAGGCACCTTATGTTTGCATAATGAGGGAGCAGAAATAGTTCAGCTCCTTTGATGTTAAATACTACTTGTACCGCTGTGAAAATACTTTCAGGTAAAGGAAGGCTAATTATGTGCAAGATTTTTAGATACCAAGCCCACTGAAGCTATACCAAGTCTGTTTTTGTCCAAGTTCAAATGTAGTGTGCATTTTCTATAGCACAGTGTTGTTAATACGTAACAGCGAGCAGCTAGCAAACTCGCATCCACTTCCCAGAGTTCTGCCGAGCCACTGACAGCTCCACATCCAAAAACTTCACATTTGTATACTTGTTTCTGCATCACTGTCAACTTTCTCCCTGAGAGCGCAATGACATCAGCAGAATTTCTCGCGATGCCACGCCAATGTTTTTCCTGGCTTTAATTATTCATTAAAAATGTGCTGTCTGTTTGCCCTGATAAGCCACCGGGTCTCATTCATTTCTGTGCAACTGGGTGAGCGTAGCCGATTTTAGCTAACTCTGCCGGAGATGCTGCTGCTCTCAACATTTTCTATGCTCACAATCAATATTCTCCCTCGTGGAAAACAACTGCAATTGTCTCCCACCGCTACTAAATGTCTGCTGTTTTGTGTTTGCAGAAGACCTACCCTGTGAACAAGTATGCAAATGTTTTCATGTGGCAGAAAGCAAAATGTTTGGAAATGGCTGGAGCTTGTTAGCGGCAGAGAGTGCGTTTTAAATTGGCGCTTGCAGGCGACAGGTGTGTGGGCCCGAGCTCGCGTATATTTGTATTCATCTCACTTTATTTAAAAGGAGCTTTGCGGACACAGGCTAATCAATTAGGCTTTCAAGGGCCACGCTTTGCTTTCCTCCTGTTAATCAGATACGACTCAGGATCTAGTGCCAAAAACCACACAAGGAGGAAGCCCCGATGAAGGATGAGGTGCAAGTGCTTAAGCCCACAGCGGCGGCAGACTGCTTACGTTTTTCCTGCTCGCCAACGAAGAAAGAGTCATTTTGAGAGAGATTGAGAATACATTGATGGGTTGGGATCCTAGTATTACTTACGACCTCTGTATTGCAGGTTAACTGGGACGGGTTGTTAAAAATATTCATTGAAATATCTGGGTCAACACAGACACGTCAAGACTGAAACTAGTGGAGAAACTAATTCAGGTGTTTACTGAAAAAAAAACCCTCCGCAAATACAGTGGTCCCTTGTTTATTGCAGGGGTTACGTTCTAAAAATAACCCACAATAGGCGAAATCCGTCAAGTCGTCAGCTTTATTTTTTACAATTCTATATGTTTTGCAACTGTGAAACCCCTCACCACACACTTTATACACTTTTCTCACACAGGCATTAACATTTTCTCACATTTCTCTCTTGTTTAAACTCTCTCAAAGTTCAAACCTTCGTAGGCGTCTTTCTCGGTGCAGAACGTTTCATCGACGTTGTGGGTTTTGTCGGGGAGAAAACAAATTGCAAACGTACAGCACTTCAGAGTCACACTGCGATCCAACATTTATGTAAATTTGTCTGAACACATTCTGTACTGTACAGGAGACACGGCACGGAGGAGACTGATGGACAATGGTCTACAGTCCAACAGCCAATCAGGACGCACGACACAATGCACGTTCAGACGCTGTAAAAAAGCATACAGCAAAAAATCTGTGAAAGAGCGAGACCACGAAAAGTGAACCACTTTATAGTGAGGGACAACTGTAAAACAAAACTGGACTTCATGGATAGGCCTGTCACATGTTGACGCATGATATATCGCTACAGAGAAACATTGTCATAAACATAATACTGAAACTACTTTATGCCACTGATTAAGATTAAAATAATAATAATAAGCCATAAGAGTGACTCAAATCTTATCGTATTACAACTAAAATAACAAAAACCCACCCGATTTTAGTTTTGTGTAGATAGTATCAATTTAGCTTTTTCCTTCGTGTAGAAACTGAGGTTCACATTTTTGTACTGTAACAAAATGGTGTCATGTTGCCCCACAGTTTCTACCTACTTTTGGTTTCTTTTCGAGTCAATCTTACATAGTCTGCCTTTTCTTATTGCCATGTTCTACTTAAATAAGCATCAAAAGCAAAATTGTTCTTTGGAATTCAACGCTCCTGTCATAGCATTATCTCACAATCGTCATATCTCTGACACGTACATCGTTTGTCATCGTTTTGACAGCGGCGTGAGCTGTGCGTCTCCTCCTTATGTTGGATACCTGTCAGCTGTGACCTTCATGGGAACCCGTACAGCGCTCTGCGGGGAGGAGGCTGCAGCGGAGGCGTCTCTACAGAGGGAGGAGGAATGAGGGGAAAGAGGGTGGAATATGTGGGAGAGAGCTGGTAGAGAGGAGCAGAGAAGAGGAGAGGGGAAGAGAGAGGATAAGGGAGGAGGAGAGGGGAGTGGAGGGAGAAGCAGAGAAGGTGAGTGGAGAGAGGAGCAGAGAAGAGGAGGGGGGAGGAGAGGGGCTGGAGCAGGGAGGAGCAGAGGGGAGAAGAGCAGAGAGGAGTGGAAAGGAGCAGAGAGGAGGGAAGGAGTGGAGAGGAGCAGAGAGGAATGGAAAGGAGCAGAAAGGAAGAGGGAGGAGCAGAGTGGAGAGGAGGAGGGAGGAGCAGGGAAGAGCAGAGGGAGGGAGAGGGGAGCAGGAGCAGTAAAGAACAGAAGGGAATAGAGGGGAGCAGAGAAGAGTAGAGAGGAGCAGAAGGGAGCCGGGAGGAGGAGAGGGGAGCAGACGGGAGCAGAGATGAGTAGAAGGGAGCAGAGAGGCGCAGCAGGGAGTAGAGATGAACAGAAGGGAGCAAAGAGGCGCAGCAGGAGTAGAGATGAGCAGAGAGGAGCAGAAGGGAGCAGAGAGGAGCATAAGGGAGCAGGGTTGCGTGGGGGTGAACCATGTACTACCTGTGCAGGAGGCGTCGGAGCGTGAAGTCACAGGCCTGGAAATAACCCCGGCCCAGCTCCAGCTCTACCTCATTTAGACAAACACTGAGCTTCTTGCGTCGCTTGTTTGTGCCGCTGTCTCGTTTTGACCCCTTCTCCCCGGCTCCTGTAAAGTGGCTTTCTCCGCACGACTCAGGACGGACTCGCACTCTGATAGTTCTAGTTTGTGACGCTATATTTACTCCTAGTGTTGTAACGATACTTTATTACTTGAGTCGGATCTAACCTTCAGGGGGGCCAAAACATGATGCTCACAACTGTCATCATCTGCACTAAATCTGTTGTATGTATCACCCACATCAGACAGTGAAGTGCAAAGGCATGTACACAGGCTGAGAACACCTAGAGCCACAACAAAAGAGTATGAATACTTTTCTGATGATCAACCAGAGGGGAACATTTGGAAGATTATAGACAGTACATTTTAGTGTATTCAGCTGGCTCAAGTGTGATAACATTTATAGATTCTGTAGTTTAAATATTGTGGTAGTATCACTCTAGGCCTCTAAACATGCTCTAGGATGGTCTGCAAATAAATACTTTCAACATAACACTTAAAGTTATTCATTATAGCCTAAATATTATAGGCTCATCTCTTTATCATAATGTGTTTAGGACCTATACACTGCCATGAGGCGCGGCATAATGTGGAGTATTGTGCAAATAGTGATATTTATGCTGAGGAAACGAGCGGCACATTCTGTTGTAACTATATGTACTAATGTTCCCTCTTGAACAGTAATCAGTTCTGATTGTGATATTTCTGATGTAAAGAGTGCAAAAGTGACACATTGTGACTTGTAATGTTCCCTCATCATTAGTTTCTCATTGTTGTATTTTCATTGATTCATCTCTGTCTGATTCAGCATTGTCCTACATTTGAGACTTGCTTTGAAAATGTGTGTTTTGACCAATGCACCGTTCAAAAAATCACAGTAGTCACACTTGTAGGGTTAGAAATGTTGTGGTTAATGTTTTTGACCACATAAACTTTGTATTTAGTTGTTAGGTACAAGATGCTGCTCCCCGCCTGAGTGTGGGTGAGCACAGTTTTCTTCATTAATCCTCTCCACAGTGTTAAAGTGAAAGAAGGCCCTCAGACGTCTTGGCTTTTGGCTGTGAAGTGGAGGTGTATTGTGGGCCTGTGGCAGTGCTGTGTTTACCATACTGTGAAAGTAATTAAATCCAAGGGCTGCCAGTATTCTCTGGCATAGGGGGCAGCGTCTCCCTTCTCTTCAAACAGCCCTCCATCTGCCTGATTGGATTGTGGCGTTGGGCAGCAGCAGACCGCCACAGAGAAGGTGGGCCCAAACACAAGTGTTCCCAAAGAACACCATGCTGGCAGCAGACAAAATGACCTCGCCAGGGGAATTAGTCAGAGACAATTACTACAAGCAGTTACTTACAGTTTAGCATTTATTTTTCCAAGGAATTATGAGTAAGACGGTGTAAGGATTATCCCTGAGAGTGCACAAAGATGACCAACAAGCAATTAACTTGAGTTTTCTAGTTTATATTTGACTTCCTGCTGGACATGGGCTGAACAGATATAAGTAGAGCTAATACCATAACGATTACCCAGCTAAGATACTGTACACAAAAGTGAAAGCTAGTCTAATTTATACATATTACTTGACATCAGTGTAGATGAGAATACCCTAGGAGAACACCTTTGATTTGTTAAACACCAGTATTATCCCAGAATTAGTAGTAAAATAAAATCGATAAACACAGATAGAAAACAGATAGATATAAGACAGTGTTCACCATCAGTCTGACCAAAACTGAAGAAGTGGCTGAGCAGCGAAACATCTTCACTCCTACAACTTTTTGTCCCGTTGACAGAATAGATTTTTTCTTGTCTGAGGGATTACGCAGACACCCAGAATAAGTAGTGGTAGTAAAGCTGTAAGGAAAACCATGGGCTAAAGTGATATTTTGCCGTTTGAAACACTCGCATACAGCGCGGTGTTCTTGTTCCGATCCGTCTTCTATCTGAGTAATAATAGTCATCACTAAGGCAAGACACCAGATTTGCACTTGATAATCCCCTCTGATACTGTCACTCAGAACGCTCCTTAAACGCTTGGATTTTTGGATGATTCCTTGAAAATCCTGAAATGGTGTTGCTGTTGTTGGGGCTGATTAGAGCCTGTTACCTCGTGTTCCTCGGGACACTTGTTCTTGGCGAGTACGCGGCCATCGGAACAGCATGTCCTCATCATTAGCTCAGTATGGAGGCAGCCATCTTCCTTACTTGGCCCCAGCGTTACCCCGCCAACAGCTTTGGAGGGAAGATGCAACGCGCTAAAGTGCACACAAATGACAGGAGGAGACAGAAATCCCTCGATTATAGCAGTTAAGACGTATTGTGAGAGGCAAAGTGTAGTGATTGCGAAAGAGGAATGTCCTTGGATGTCAGAGTCGAGAAAACAATAGTCATTATTATTATGATGAGGTCCTTTTGTGCGGCCAGTGGAGCCCCCCCGTGGTGACACTGATGACTTCTAACAAGCGAAGTCATAGCCTCACGACCTACCGAACTACGATGAGAAAGAACGTTTGAAAGCTGAATGTTTTTTCTCGAGATGTTTGTCATTTGGAGAAATTTTCTTACTTGAAACCCCGCTCACTTCCGTTTTCAATTCAAAGTCAATCTCACAAGACATTTTCCTCACCAAGGTTACCGTAGACACAACCTTTATAAACGCTTGTATATAGAGCGTGACTAAACATGGCAACGAGCGTCTACATAATGTATAAAGCGTGGCCTGCTGTATCATCAGGTGGTGGCCTAAGAACACACTTTGTGCCGTTTGCATGTGTCCCTGCTCCCTGTCTTTCCCAATCCTATAATATCAATGAAATATTTGATTTGGACTTCATTTACATATTTACTTTATCTTAGAAGGACAGAAGAAAGTTTTGCCCTTAAAACTAATTTCATTTCAAGTGATATTCTCTCTAACTTTCTGACTCATCTATCACACTTAACCTGGATTCGCCCTTCTCTGTTATGCACTGAGGACTTTCTGCTGCAGTTCAAAACCATGTCTGGAATTCTGAATCTGGCTGGAAAACCTGCCCTTTTTGTTAGAAATTTTTTATTGATGTGACAGATAATTACACATGGTTCGTATCACCGTGAAAATTTCAATATTCGTAGTAGTTTTGATGTAAAATATGGAGTAAATGACAACGTGCATTCACTCTTCTTCTATTACATATAAGAGGCTGGTGCATGTATCTGTATCTGTGTGTTAGGAAAAATGTGGCATTGTTCCATTTTGATTTTTAAGTTCGTAGTTTTGAACAGTTTTCAGTTTCTCGGCTGGCCTGGGAACTTGGGGTCCCAATGCAGGAGCTGGAGGATGTGTCTGGGGTGAAGGAAGTCTTGGTGTCCCTGCTTAGACTCCTACCCTTCCTGACCCGGCCCCGGATAAGCAGAAGAAAATGGTTCGTAGTTTTGTGGTGTCTCTAACAGGCCAGGTTTAAAGTAAGAATGCATGTTTTTAAAGGCAGTTTTGAGCAATAAAACATGTAATTGAATAAATCCAATAGAAATATGTTAACAACAATACTATTATCTAAATGAAGACAAGCAGACCCACCAGAAAAGTTAAACTGTGAATCTTTAATCTGTAATACCTGTACACTGCCTGGCCAAAAAAAAAGTCACCACCAAAAAAATAAAGGTCACACACGCTCTAATATTTGGTTGTTCCGCCTTTAGTTTTGATTACAGCACACATTCACTGTCACAAGATTTATTTACATCCAGTGTTGCATTAATTTTTCACCCAGATGTTGCATTGATGATGGCCGAGTCTGACGCTGCACAAAGCTTCTCCAGCACATCCCAAAGATTCTCAATGGGGTTAAGGTCTGGACTCTGTGGTGGACAATCCATGTGTGAAAATGATGTCTCACGCTCCCTGATCCACTCTGTCACAATTTGAGCCCGATGAATCCTGGCATTGTCATCTTGGAATATGCCCGTGCCATCGGGGAAGAAAAACATCCATTGATGGAATAACCTGGTCATTCAGTATATTCAGGTGTCAGTTGACCTCATTCTTTGAGCACAGACTGATGCTGAACCTAGACCAGACCAACTGTAGGAGACTCGGACCTATTTGCTTAGTTAAATCCAGGTGGCGACTTTTTTTTTTTTGACCAGACAGTGTATTTATTTGTATTGTTTTCTTTCTAAAACTACACCAAGAAGAGTTTGTTGCCTGAAGATTTTTAGACAATCTTACTGATCCATGACAGAAATCACTCACATAAAACTTTGAAAAACAAATAGTAACCACAAAGAATCGGGCGACAGTCGCTCAGTTGGTCGAATGTTTGTCACTGATCCGAAGGTTGGTGGTTCAAATCCCGGTAGAGCAGTCAGATCCATTGACACACAGGTTGGCGATGTGATTTCAGCTCCCACAAATGATCACTGCCATTGTGTCTTTTGGCATGACACTTAACCCTCCTCGCCCCTGATGTCTGTGTACACTGGTCTATAAATGCATGGGTGGGTGAGTGGTTCCTTGATGTCTTGAAAACGGAAAAGTGCTGTATAATCATGTGTCCATTGACCATTTTAACACTTAGATAGATTGACAAAGTGAAAGAAATCAGTGTAAGCGTTTGTGTCGTGTTGTAACCCGTTTCATTTTTATATTTGTCGTGTGGGTGGGTATGGGAAACGGAATGAGAATTGCATCAGTGTCTGTGCTGGCTGGACTCCCTTCGTTCTTCTGTGTTGTATTGGGTTTATGGAGCCGTAATAGCATTAAGTGACTTCAAACGCAGCGTGGTGAGACCGATATAAATGAAACCGCCATCACAGGTTGCAGCATCAAAGGGCCTCTGCGTCATATGAGCCCTGTATTACATTAATCAAAATAAGGGCTTATTTTGTTACACAAGCCGTCCATGTTCATATCGTTGACAGGTCTGGTGAAATAACACACAAAACTGGAAATCAAGACGTATTTCGTTAATGCACACTATTAAATGCCCCATATTACGCAGTTTTCAGAGCTCATCTTTCCTCATCAAAACGTACCTGGAGATGTGTTTAGTTTCAATCACAAATTTCCAACGCATAAACCCATATCAGGCATATTTAGGCTGAGTTCTTCTCTCAAACGGAAAACACTCTGTTCCACCTTGTGAGGTCATCATGTGGTAATACAGGAAGTGCTCCATGGTGGTTTAAAACTCCTGGAATCGCCTATATTTACTGAACTAAAGGTAAAAGGAGCTGTTAACTTAAACTACCACTCCATGACATCACAAGGTGGAACAGAGCATTTTGAGATTTGGACAGACTAATAATAAAACATACAAAAACAACTCCAGTTATGTTTTTGAGGATATAACAATGTTCTAACAAGGATTAAAGCTCACATGAGTCCTTTTTGTGTAATATAGGACCTTTAAATGAAGTTGCAGGGTCCATCATGTACTTGTTGTCATGGAGATGTCATCGCTTTTGCTTATTTACTACCGCAATTATTATTATTACAGGTGTTTTGAGGCTAAAAAACACCTTGAAAAATAGCAGGCTTACAGGTTTGACGCCACCGTGGGATTTAGAGATAAATGGCTTGGTTTTGTTTTGCTTCATGTTTAATTCTCCTGTTTCAGTGATTGTCATGTGTGCAGTCTTAATCTTGAAGTTCATCTTGGCGTAGACTCCCTCATGACACAAATCTGAAATCCTATTCAATAAATAATACTCAAAAACACTTCTGTCTGTTTCGAAAGCCCTTGCAACTCCAATTTTCACACACTCCTCTAACACAACTGCAGATGAAACACGGTTCCACTGGGGAATAGTGAGACTCGTACTGATTATGTAGTGTCTGACATGTGTACAGGCAATCCCTCATTACACAAGCTGCTTACTACACACTTTTGTTGCTCTTATTAAAGTTACCTAATAAGCAGCGCCTTTGGCACCTCCGTAGGCTTTTCCCGGAGCAAGTGCCAGCTCAGTGAAAAGCATTTAAACGCTATGAGGAATTCTTAGAAGAACAGTAAATTCTGGGTAAAGGTGAGCTCAAGCAGTATTCCTAATAAAGCCATTAAAACGTGTTGTATTGCACCAGTTTAGGAGCATTAGACCTGAGGGTTTAGACTGAAGAGGTGGTGTAGTGTGCTATTATCCAGGTGCGTCCATCTTGCTGTCCCACAGGACACGAGTGAAAGGAATTCTACGCAGTTCTTTCATTTGTGGTGTAATGAGGTGCTAGCCGGCGGGTAGCTGTTGTCTCCTGCCGCGTTTCATTCTGTATTGATACTTTCTCTTTTAAACACACCTCATGCAGCCCCCGCGGCCCCACAGCCCTGAGCACCAGCCTGCCATGTGCTCCGTGCCTCGCCTTGACACCAAACTCTAATCTTTCGTCAGAGCCGGCGAAGGACTATGATCTGCTTTCAAAAGGGAAAATAAGGTACACATTGAACATGACATATGCTTGAAAATGGGCTTCCTGTTATGCTCATACGCTATGGCTCTTCCTGAGGCGTTCAATTGACAAGTCACAGTATGGAGGGGAGATTAATGGCTGGTCACCCGCTGGTATTGAGCTAACAGTGTGGCAAAGGGGCTCCCTCGACAGACAGTGGTGAAAAGAGGAGCGGAACGTTCTCATCTCACATCCACCCAGGGTTCTGCGCCAAGTTCAGTCGACACAAGAAACTGGGATGAAAGAGAATATGAGACATGCTTTGTTTCTTTAAACGCAGAATACTCCTCCAAAGTGACAGAAGTGAAAAGTAAAGAGTGGGTTATGATGGAAGTTAGCATTTAACCTCTTTAAACCTCTTTGACACTGATGAACAAACATATGAATGCTATAGTACAAGTGCAGTTATATGTAAATATTAAATACAGTTAAATTCTATTATCTTTCTAACTATGAAGTACAGAAACAAACTAGACATGGCCAAAACACAAGCAAATGTGTTGAGTGTTTGCACATTTCTTTTGTATTGTCTGTATAATGCCTTCTCTTATTAGCCAAAGTCCAGGTGTTAGCGACAGTAGAAAGTCTCATCAGGGAGACGTCATTGTTCTTCAAACACATCAATCCCATGATAAGTTTTTAAATGATGTTGTCCTCTTTACATTGTAGAACTTTTCCCTCTAAAAAGTTAATGGATAAAACCATTAGATTACATAATGCTTTACTTGAGGTAGCTCTAAAGTGGAGAGAAATATCAATGACCTGGCACACCACCACGGATGTTTTTAGGTACTCAATTAGACTGAATTTGAATCAAACATAGCTTTTTCTAATTAACAGGAATTGCAACAAATCCTTGGGATTAGGTAATGGCTTATTCGACAATATCCACTCCCAATTATCTTTTCCAACCGACCTTATGTAACAGATTAGATCAGCAAATTCTCCCACTAATGAGTTTTTACTGTTTTTCTCCATCACCTCAGATTTCTGTGAAAATGTTGCTGAAAACATGATCAACTTTTGGAACATTGAAAAGCAGTGTCTGGATTATTTCAGTGATTGATGTGCTGGCCAGGATGAGCGGATGTGTCGAGGCTTTAGAGTAATTAGCAGCTGTGTAGTGGTCTGTTTAGTCCCATTGCTGAAGCAGAGGAGACAGCTGTGATTGGCTCCTTCACCTGTTGATAAAGATTGTGAAAGTCTATTGATTCTAACCTCCTGTGTCTGTCAAGTTCTGGAAAGTTCTGACCAATATTTACTACATCTTACACTTTCCAAATATGTTCATGCTGTTTTTTTTAGATTCTCAAGGGCATTCACTCATGTTTTAAGATAATGCAGTATGAGCAGATAACATCAAATGGGTAAATATGCCTCCCTATTTTATTTAATGCCAAAAGCCCACAAGTCAATTACTATTCTTATCTGCAAAAATCTTTATAAATCTCGTTCCAGTCCAATCTCGGAGCCTGTCAGTTCATTAAGCGCATTAAACAACCCAAAGAGTAACAAATTAGTTTCAATGTTTTGTTTTAACTCCGGTGTGGCCAAAAACCGAAAGAGAAACTTTTTTGACAGCAGCGGTGACGGCAAACATAGACAACCAAATATGTCACCTAATTGTGCATTAATAGTCCCATAAATCACAGACGACAATGACAGCTCGTCCCAATTACAGATGCCACGGATGAAGTATCTTTCCATCAAGCCCTCATCATGACAGCCCCCACACTGCGAGCCAATCACCTTGTTTGCTTAACGCCCCTAACCCACTACGCCAACACTTTTAACTAAACCAACTCAACTTCTTTTTCTCTATAATTCCTCCCATGCTTTTCAAAAGAACAGTCATCTCCATGGTGACTCAACCTGTAACGCTCTAAACCCTAGGGATCCAGGCAGGAGCGTTTGCGCGCCCTTAGGTAAGCCATCCTCCGCGATTTCTCTCTCCCCCCGTTTACATCGCATTTGTATTCATACCGCGTCCAAATGCCTGCAGTGACAGCTATTTAGCATTATATTTGAATGCCTTTTTAGAGGACCTCTTCAAAGGAGCGTGGACGTTGTAAGGGAAAGGAACAAATAGCAGATGGTGTCAAAACTCGGTGTTCGCAGCAGGGGGGGATGCAAATCTGCGTCACTCATTAATGCCGAGGACTGTAATTTGATGATAACTAAATACGTGAATCGGTGTAGCAGAGGTATCCAGGGCGCAAGGAGGGAAGTGAGTATGTTGTGATGGAAGGAGGTCAAGCTATATGGATGCGCGGAGGTGCCGGGGGGGCTTCAGAGGTTATTACGTGATGATGAGCGGAACTGTTGGGCTGTAAACACTCTTCAAATTATGTGATCAGGGGTAATTGATGGCCCTCCATACAGTATTGGTTTTATGCCTTCCACTGTCTCCGAAACGTATTATTAATGGTTGAATACTCTCGCGCAATCTTGGTACGTGGGTATTTTGACCTTTAGGGGGTTATAGTTTATTATTATTCAAAATGTATTAAAAAAAAAAGTTAGTTTTCTTCTGTAGAAAGATAAAGACCTTCTATTTTTGTAGGGCTAACTTTCACATAGAAATATTTGGTGCTCCTTTGCTCGTTAATAACCAAATTTTTCCGGGCTTTACTGGAAGAGGCGGCCATTTTGAGGAGCGAAATAAACAAAACTAATCGAAAAAAATTACAGAAACTAGCACAAAATTTATTCAGGCGATATTTTGCATGAGAACACAACATCATCACACGGTTAAAACAGTAACTTGTTATCTTTATACCATTCCTTTGGCCACATACGAGTTTTACAAAAGCCATAACAGTCCCATCTGTCTCAAAAGTCTGGAAGAAAGAGCTTCACAGAAAACTTTGAAGCGTGACTTGAACAGGTGTGGATGTTAAAACTGTTAAAAGGGCCAGCGCTAAGTCAGATACAAGTCTGCGAGAGCCCATTTATCCGCCGTGTCTGCGTATGGAGGTCAATTTTAAGACACCTACTGCTTTAGCACACTCCTCTAATACCTAATCAATAAATAATCTGCCACAGAATCTGCACCCGCGCCGTGTTCATCCATCACTCACTTCTCTTTTTGTACCATTCCGCCGCGCACATGCTAACAGTCTTTCCCAGAGACGGCCAAATCCCTTTTTCTTCTTTCCGTCTGTTCTCCAAATAACAACAGTTTTGCAGAGAGCGTGTTGTGCGTCTCTTGACCTTCTGTGTTGTTGCTAAACTGACAAAAGTAACAGAACAGTTGTGTATCCTGCCGGCGATAACTGGATACAGAAAGTAGATTTTATTGGTCTTTTTGCTCCCACTCGCTCTTGTTTTTTACACCAATCTGCAGTCCTCTCCCGTTGCCCTCTCCACCTCCGTCTAATCTGGCCCTCTCCTGCCTGTTTTTGCTTTGATCGTGCGCCGGTGCGTAGACCTGTGTCGCTAGGCAGCAGGGACTAAGCGCACAGGCAGAATTCAGAGGTCACCGCGTAAGTGTAGCGGCTAATTAACGGAGATGGGAAAGAATCATTTCAAAGGGAGCCATAGCGTACATGCACATTTCGAGCCACCATTTTCTCTTGTATTTTCTCTGCTTGTTACCTTTTTCAACAGTCCTCCAAAAACACTTGATGGCTTATTTCCATGGACACGGACACCTCTCTCCGCTAGGATGGTCACGTTTCCTAAGCCCCGGCGCCACTTGGACAAATCCATCCATTTTCTCATCGCAAGAATGACATTTATTTTTTCATGTTCATGTCTTTCTGGGAAAAGGATTGTGTTTTTCAGTAGCGGCAACTTTGCTGTTTTTCAACATTTGGCTGCACCACTTTCACTGTTCCTTTCATCCAAAACGCAGCCATGCTTTCTTCCCTTCTCAAACAATAAAGGCAACAGGTGAATGCCTTTGAGAGGGGTCCAGCCAAAGCCACAACGTGTTGGATTTGCCATCTCATTTTAGTCATGATCCTTGCAATTTAGTTAAATATACATAATGATGCAAAAAAAAAACTTTTTTATAATCAGAAAAATATGTAATGTACAGTTCAATTTTTAATACAATTTATTTTGTATTGTGCTTCCGAAAGGATAAAGTACATATTTAATCTGCCTAACTTGTTCGTAGCTCTCAGACCGTTTGGCACATTGCTTGTATTCACATCAGTGTTCGACTCAAGCCAAATGAAGCTTATCGAGGCTAGCAGTTATAGTGGCCGATTTGGAGCCGGTTTCCGCATTTTTCTTAGCTTTAGCATTTAGCTTTGCAATCACTGCCATCAATAATCACTACTCTCTCTATTGTCACTGCCAATCTTCTACTGCCAACTTACTAGCCCTTCGTAAAGGCTGGTCAAAAAGGTCACATTTCTTTCCCTCCCTTAAATTAAAATTTATGTAAACATATAGATGGCAACCAACGAGCCAATCCGGAGCGAGGCTGTTGAAGTTAACGTCTCTTCCCGCCCGCACTACTGATTTAGAAGAGAGCGTGCGCATAGCAACGCCGTCAATCAAACCTGTTGCTAACCTCTGGGAAATAAGGCCCTGCTTTGTCTGTTATTAATGTTCGTATCTTGAGTTACAGACGCAGTAGCCAAATACAAAAACCAGGATCATGTAGAGCGGGTTAACACGAACATTTTAAGACCAAAGTGACAAGCCTGATAGCAGCACTTTTTCAATGTAAAGTGAATTGTAGCGAGAGTCGATGGAGCCGGAAGCGCGTCCATGAGCACTTTCTATATACAGTCTATGATTCACATGTTTTAGGCTTTAGAACAGCTTGTACTTTCATTTACCAGAGAAAGAAAATTTGTGAAATGCAGCTTTAACTTTGCATTACTTTTATTCATACCACCATAGTTATTCACAGTTAACTGAATTTTCTTGTCTAATATGTCATATGGAAATTATACCTTAGCCAGGCCCCCCACCGGTCTACAATAGTCCTTTGAATTATTACTATGATTGCATATACAACATAAGTGCCCATACTGATTGTCGAAGAAAACTCTGTCTGAAGTAGAGCTTGAATAGGTCTTTTCCTTATGGAGAAAATAGAGGTGAGAAATACATTGGGCTCTGCTGCTTTCAGAAAAAAATGCAGCGTTGAATTGGCATTGTGGGGCTTCTGCCACGGATCTGCCGCTGTAACCCGCAGCTAAAATGTGGAGTTGAACTTTTAATCAATAATTCAGGCATGCAGGCGGTTATCCTCATCACAAGGCTTTCAATTCAGGCTTGTGTGAGTGACGGCAAGGAGAGGGGAGCGCTCGGCGGTGTGCATATGAAAATAGTACAGGATTCTCATTATAGGTGATGATACAGAAGCATGGGATGATGCCTTAGCACTGCCTCCTGCTCAGAAAATCAATGACATGGTTGCCGGTACGAATCAGGCTCAGCGCTGGCAGGAAATTCAAGTGGAGGCAGAGCTCTGTTTGGGCATCTTGACGGATTGTTTTAAATGAAATGAAACAATGTGAGGATGTATTGTTTGTCTGAGTATGAAAGATTAAACGGGGAAAAGTTTGTAGTTACTTTGTGGCGGCAGTGGAGATAAACAAGTATGAACTTGAGACTTTTTTTTTGGTTGGTGCCAATCCGTAATCCAGAGTTTTTCATAAATAGAGGGGGGACTATAGTTGTCTGCTCCTCTTGCTTTTCTTTTCACATACCTTTAATGTAAAAATGATACTGATTACAACTTTATTCCTGATTATAAACGGGCATTAAGGACTCACCTATTTACATTCACATTCATACAGCAGTGTAGACGAGGCAGGTTAAGTGTTTTGCTCAAGAACATCATCTGTGGCAACCTGTGTGCCAGTGGATCTGACATCTCTACCGATAATGTTTATGTCATTATTATTATGTGGTTAAATCATACTCCTCACATACAAAGCTCTCCACAATCTGGCCCCTCCATACCTGTCTGACCTCATTCACATCTCCACACCTGCCCGCTCCCTCCGCTCCTCCTCTTCCCTGCACCTCACTGTCCCTCCTGCCCGTCTTGTCACTAGCAGAGCAGCTGAAGGCTCTGCTCCCCAGCTCTGGAACTCCCTCCCCCATGACCTCCGCAACACACACTCACTCCCACACTTCAAATCTAAACTCAAAACTCATCTGTTTAGAAAGGCCTTCTCACCCTGACCATAACTGCTCTGTCTTTTAATCTATATTTGTTTTTAAATGTATTTTTAATCATTTTACATTGTTCAATTTGTATTGTGTATAAATGTATGTACGGCGACCTTGAGAGCCTTGAAAGGCGCCTAACAAATAAAATATATTATTATTATTATTATGTCGGGAGCCAAATTTGAACCACCAACCTTCTCTACCAACTCGGCAACTGTTGTACATTACCAAGTATTTGTATTTCTTATGTTAGTCGATTCAAGTTAGAATAGTGATCTTCAACTAATCCAGTCTTTTTCTTAAAGGTAAGGCTCCCCGCTCCTCACTTTCATTCCCATAATTCCCAAAATTACACCAAACTGTAAATTGGTATGAGCACAACGTAATAAGAATGAGAAATGGGGACAAAGACGTTAACTACAGCTACGTGGTTAGCAAAGAAAGTTTTACCGTGCCTCAATAGATAGCAAAAATATGCAATTCTTGTACTAGCTTCCATTATTATAGCTTAAGTAATTTGTATCATAAATGGTGATCTGCCCCAGTGTTTTTTTTCCAGAAGTCACCCTCATATCTATCTTACCTTATCTAAAATGAAAACTCGGCGCTACAATTTGCATTTTTGAAAAAACGTGAGGCAAAACTACGTGGACAAAGTTGAGCTAAAATGGCGCACCAGCAGTCTGCAGTCCGTCCACAGCTCACTCCCTCTCCTCTCCTGGGCTCCTCAAACGTTTGGAGGTCATCGATAATAGCATCAAGAAATAAAAATGCTGTCTGTTGTTATTCCGGAGAATCGCCTTTGCCGTACACCACATTTCATTAGTCCCATCAGCAAGGTAATTCACAGTAAAATATGAGGGATAAATGAGAGTGCGTGACAAGCCTGGTAATGTGTTGACAGTGCGGACGGGCTTTGTGTGTGAAGTGGCAATCAAAGACAAATACTGCTTTCTAACTCAAGTATTTATAATGCCAAATAGTTCCCGGAATAAATTTCTGTCGGCGTTCGAAGTTCCTAAACTATTTTATTGGATGGAAGCGAATAGCAGCCACAAATCAGGCAATGTACGCAGATTCAAGATAAATATGTAAATATGTAAATGGACATAGGTAACCCAACTAGCATAGGCGGTGCTTCTGGTTCCATCGACTCTGACTCCAATTCGCTTTCTATTGAAAAACTGTCTCCCCTCTCTCTGTAACTGCGGTTGTCAAGCTCGCAATTTTGGTCTTAAACTGTTCGTATTAACTCGCTCTACACGATCCTGCTATTTTTACTTTGCTGATGTGTACGTAAATCAAGATATGAACCTTTATAACAGACAAATAAGGCGCCTTCTTTCCCTGAGGTTGTTCCCATGTGGTCTTAACAACAGGTTTGACTTACAGTGTTGCTAAACCAGTGGTGGAAGCAGGAAGGGGCGTTACCTTCAACAGCCTGGCTCTGGATTGGCTCTTTGGTTGCTACGCTACTCCAAATATGGAACTTGGCTCCAAATTGGCCGCTATAACTGCTCTAGCCTCGATGACCTTCATTTGACTGGAGCCAAACACTATGGGTGAAATTAGGCTCACTTAGTCCACTTCTTTATACAGTCTGTGGTTAGCAAGGATAAGGACAACCTCCAAATACAGTTAGTACGTATGAATTGTAGTATCTATTGTACAGAGATAATGATTATTACATTTCAATTTAAAGTTCAGGAGCAAAGCCAAACCTCACTACATATGTATCTGTATAATGTGGATCTCAAACTTTACTTTTCAGGTGCCATGAAAAATAAACCAAACCAGAAACTAAACTAGGATGAAATGAAGTCCAATAAAATACATATTTCTGAACTCCGAGCTGTTAAGAAGTAAAATGCTTTTTGGTTTTGGGAGCTATAATTTTGCACAGTTCAAGACTAGTATTTCAAAATCATTCATTTTTTTGTTGGAGAAAATATATAGTGCTATAAAGTAAATTCAATTGAAAACACAGTGGAATGAAATAAGTGAAGTGTATATGACTGTCAGATATTGTGTCTTTTGCTTTTCTGTACTTTGTTTGTAGATGACTTTCACTGGGGAATGCAGCTACGCAAACGGATGTGCTGTGTCAGCAACTAACAAGTATAATGACCAAACAATGGGGATTAAAGCTGAGAGCAGGTGGCCTCCATTAATGAAACTATTCCTTTAATGCATATTGTAAATGTCCTTTTCGCTGATCATGACTAAAAAGTTGTGGATAAAAACACACTATTTAAATGATCACCTAAAATGATTAAAAAACTCCAACTTGTATTCAACTGTGTATTCTAGTCTTGAGACTTTTAATTTAAAAGCTCCCTGACAGTGTGCTGTTGATTTGTTCTTCCTGTTTTAACCTCAGGCAACTTTATTTCATGATGAGCCGTACAGATCTTTTGAAATAAGCGATGTTCACAGTGGGATGGTTGAAGCAGCTTTATAACAGTGCAGTAGATTACATTTGTGTTTGTTAGTGGGTTAAAGGTAGATGATCTGTAACTCTTTCAGTGCCAGTGCTTCCATATATTGTGTTGAGAGAAATTGAAGTCTTTGATTTGGATCCCTGAAGACGGCACCAGTCCAAGTGGGTTTGAGCAGATCCTCCATGAGCTCCCTGTGCAGGTCAGAGCTCCTGAGCAGCACATGGCCGTGCGTTTGAAAACACAGTGCTTTGATATTCAGATGTGCCTGGGCCCTGGAGGAAACCAGCCCTACTATTGTCTGTGGGCTCAGGTTTATGTGCTCACACTCTAACCATATGTTGGTACATTTACCTGGTATGATCTGAGGATAGAGATATTTCATTTTTCTTTACAAAAGCAGGTTGATTTTGGTTTAAAAGGTTAATTTAAAAAGTGTCCCACTGTGTTTGTTTTAATTCACCTTACTTTAAAATCAATTAAACCAACCAACTCAAATTTACACACGGACTCAACATTTAATTATTTCCTTTTCAGTCCCTAGATTGAATGATTGTAGTAAAATAATTATCCTGCTGAGACAAGATTATTGTAACCTAAGGTTATCTGAGTTCTGCCCCCAATAATCAGCAGCTACAACAACATGGTCTTAATTATTAATAATTAACCTTGTGAAATGGGTTCAGCACTGCGCCCTGTGCTTAGTTCTCCCTGCTCTCTGCTTTCTCTTATGAGTCCAGTGCAATTATTCTATTGTTAAGTGTGTAGTGGCTCCAGGATATGTTTCCTACAGTTTGAATGGTAATTCTTTAAGATACAATGTTCTCCCTGTGTGAGAACTCGGCAGCATCCACAAAGGCAAAACTCTGTGTGTAACACACTTTATTCAGGGGCCATGTTCACACGATCAAAGCACTTGTTAAGATAAGATAAGATATGCCTTTATTAGTCCCACAGTGGGGAAATTCCAAATTCCAAATTGTTGCATGTGTGTTAATTTGAATGAGTAAAAATATCCTCATTTGACACAGTAGTAAATGATAATGTATTGTTCCTGCTGGAGGTGGTGTCTGTGGAAGGTACAAATATGTTTGAAGACTAGACTTGATCCGGATCACTTAATCTAATCATGCGATGGCCCTCCTGGTCATGATCCCATACTCTGCCACACCGCTGCATAATCAATCCCATCTGGTATTGATCGCAGCCTTCCTCCTTGGTTGATGGCCTCTGCTTGTGCATATAGTGAGCTAATGTCAGCTCATATCAGTCATATCAGGCCTGTCTCTCATGTTCCCAGACTCATTTCCATTGTCTGACCCATCTGCCCTCCACTTGAAAGCAGAGCAGCAGACATGTTGCTTTCTTCTTCCTCCTACAGTCTCATTGACGTCTCCTTGAGCCCCTGCCTTTGGCTGTGACAGGTCCATGTCAGCGGAGAAAAGACCCTCTTTAACAGACTGCTCTTTATTTTGGAACAAGACACACAGCACTAGACTAACAACAAGCCATCCACATAAGCACACTTGTAACTGAAGGCAATATCTTAACTATGATTGGATCACGTGTATTAACAGCTCTCATTTATGCGCCATCATGTGGTAATTAAAGGTGAACTGTGTAACTTTTCGGGTGAAGGGTCTGCCACCAGCCTGTCTCCTAGTACTGTTTTAACTGGAATAGTCACAGTATAGCAGCGAACTTTTCTATCTCCATGAAAATAAGCAGGTGAAGCCAAGTTACAGATCATGTATTTTATTGTTTTTTGTGGCTGCAATAAAACAATCAATATCAAGATGTTTGAATTAGGAGTGATAAAGTATTAAATATTTATGCACAACTTGGACTGGCTAATCTCCACCTAAATTCCTGTAACAGCAATAGACCAGTTACACAACTTGGGCGATATATTTGAGGATATTTGTTTTTCAATTCACCAGATAAAGACATACTCCTGACCACAGCATGCCCCAAATATGTTATGTCACATGGGCCAGATTTCCTGAGTGGTCAGGCCTGCAGCGGTCCTCAGGCTGTGTATAGAGCCTCTTCACGGCCCTCGGTAGCTCTGGAAGCGGCCGCCCTGTGATTGCCTGACAGCTCCATTAAAAAACAGAGTCTGATTGCATTGGGGTTCAATCCCAGAGCATGCATGACTAACCAGGCTGCTGCGGTCAGTGGGAGGGGCCCTCTTCAGCCCCTCTTCATTGGGTTTGTGTCACTTCTAATATAAAATGTTCAGGGGTAAGGAAGCCCCATCTCGCTGTACTATCCTGGGAAGGGAGGTTGTTAACAAAGAGATCACATTGGTTTGTATTGAAGAATTCCAATGTATAGGAGAAGACAGAAAAAATTTCACTATGCATTGGATAGGTCACTTCCTTAAATTCCTTTTTTCCATTTCAGTTCCCCTGGGTACTCTCCTCTGGGTACTCTCAGTCTCAAACCAAATACACTATATAAAATGCTATATGTTTGCTGTGGTTGTTCAGGTTTAAAATATAGTTGATTCTGATCTGAGACATAAGAAATAGTTCATAAATATGTGTAAATGAAAGATACTGCTACAGCTAAAGGACATTAAACACACAAAGTAGAAGAGAAAATACTTTGAAAACATTGTTATTGGGATTATTAATGTGTTGCTCGCTGAAACGTACGAATCCCAATTGAAAAAACTAACCAACAGTCATAGCAGTAAACCAAAACAGGCATCCTCAAGTGGAATAAACATGAAGTGTGACCTAAAAACACGTAAAAGCGACACATTTTTGTACCTCTTATGCTGACTTATGTATTATAATAAATGTATCTGATAATTTCTTGAGTGCTTTGAGAGGCTCAGTCACTGGCTGTGATAATATCTTGTGTAAATGAAAGAATCATAATAGTTGAATGGAAAATATTTACTTAGATTTTGCTCTAATCACAGCTTCTCCCTGACATTCGGCACCGCACTGCTGTTCAAAAACAATGGGTGCAAACAAACTGTTTTTTCTCATTTTATCCGGAAGACTTGTTTAGTTTTTGCCAACTGGTTCTCGTTCTCATTCAGTTGTATTTTAGAAACGAGGACAGAGTTTGGTCAAAAAAAGGAAAAATAATGGTGCTGGATGGTGGCGCCTCAGGGCTTTATGAAGTTGGCCTGAGAAGAGCCGCTCTGCTGTTTGCACCTGAGTGTCGGTGTTACAGTCAGACTGCAACATTTCTCTCCAGGCCCCAGAGAATACAGTCTGTATACAATACTGTTCATATGCCAGATGGATGGATTACAGTGGTCCCTCGTTTATCGTGGGGGTTAGGGTCTAAAAATAACACGCAATAGGTAAAACCCGTGAAGTAGTCAGCTTTATTTTTTACGATTATTTAATATGTTTTGCAGCTGTAAAACCCCTCACCACACACTTTATACAGTATATACAGACAGGCATTAGCATTTTCTCACATTTCTCTCTTATTTAATGAATTAACAGTGACTTGCGTGTATTTCACAGTCCCTCTGACCGTGCCTCTTTGTCCTGGCGCCGCTCCACTGTAGTGTCAAATTTGGCTGAACACATTCTGTACTGTACAAGAGACACGGCACGGAGGAGACTGATGGACAATGGTCTACAGTCCCTTAGCCAATCAGGACGCAGAACACAGTGCAGGTTCATACTCTGTACAAAAAAAAAAAAAAAGCATGTAAAATTGCACAAAAAAAATCGTGAGGTGAACCGCGATATAGCGAGGGACAACTGTACAGAAATGAATTTTTATTGGAGTTTAGCTTTTTTCACCTAGACGCCAGAGTCACATGACCTGCAGCGAGGAGAAAATGTATAGTCTATAGTACAGTAGAGCTAAATCATGTTGTATAAGAGGTTAGAGACTATGGTGGACACTCAGACAAAGCCTTATCCATTATTGTAGTTTGAGTAGGCAAGTAATGCAGCTATAATGATCCTGTGGCTTTTATTTATTAGTTTACTGGACAAGAAAAATGTACAAACACTGGACATGGACATAATGGACGTAGCACTTGGATTAGTATTTTATTTACCATGAACCACTGAATTGAATCTGGAGTATAACATGGATATAGCAGCCTTCCTCACCGGTGCTAATGCCTAAAACATGACCAGCGAGTGTGGAGCAGAGATGACCCTTTACCCACACTGCTTTGGTGTACATTAAATCTGGCCTCACCGAGATCCTTTCAAGTGGAGAGTGCAGTGGAGTTACAGAGAGAGCCATGGGTTACTACTGCAACATAAAAGGGCCCAGAATCCCAGTGAGACGCGCGGCAGGGGCTGGCAATATAAGCTAAATGTGAGGCTTTAATGTCTTGCTAGCTGTAGCTGTATGCCCCTATATTTGAGGTGAGCATTCTGTTCGGGAAGAATGTTGAAAAAGTACAAAAAAAAGTCCCTTTATGAAGATATATTTGAATTTCATTAATCCATTATTCATTTTTTTTAGATATTGATGAGGCTAACTGTGTCATATGTTTGCGTTGTGGTCGTTCAAGTTTAAAGTTTAAAGTTGAAATCCAATTGGGCATCTGACAAATTGAAATAGTTAAAAAATGAGCCAAAATTACAACTGAAGAGAGAACACAATATTGTCCATTGGAATTCTTATTCATTCCTTATTAATAACTTATGTAGTTTTATGTGGATCCTTAAACTAACAAACAAAATCACACCAGCAAATCATCATCCATAGTTTTTATCTTAACAATAAATAAATAAGCTTTGGTGGAAGAAGTACTTCATTTTGTTACTTAAGTAAAAGTACAGATACTGAGATAAAATGTTACTCAGGTAGAAGTAAAAGTATCGCATGAAAAAAAAGGTAGTTAAGTAAAAGTATTAAAAAGGACATTTAAAAATATACTTTAAGAGTAAAAAGTAAAAGTATTTCACACAGGTGTTGTTAATCTCTGTTAAATGTAGTGATACTGATTTAAAAATGATACATATTTTGGTCAACAGTTGCAAAACGAATCAACTTTCTTATGAATTTTGTGTATTTTTTTGTAAAATAACCCCTCAAATCATATGAAAAGTACTTAGTTAGTTTTCAGTCCAGTTCATAAATGTAGTGGAGTAGAAAGTACAGATACTGCTTGCAAATGTAGTGAAGTAAAAGTACAAAGTTTCCGTTGTAAAATTGACTTAAATGCACAAAAATTATACCGTACCTTACTACTTCTATCGCTGTAAATAGTCAAGTTAGTGATTATTCCTGAAGATAATGAGTTTTCCTTTTACCAGGCACAAGTCCATGCAACAAATACCCTCCAATAGATTTTACTCAAAACTTCTTCATTCCAGCATTAAAAAATCTTATATAATTCCCCTATTTTCACACCAGGTATTGAATAGAACCCAGAAGACCACACAGTTTAAGCTCTAAGAAGATCCTGCAGACATTTAACAAACTGATTCAACATAATAAAAAAAAAAAACAGTTGAAGTTACAAATGCTACACCTGAAAGTAAGTAATTATTCCAGTCTTGTGTCTTGCTGTCATGCCCCAGCACTGGCTATAGAATAACACCATTTATAATTCTCACCTTTTGGAGGCAATTACACGGCTGCCCTAATCTCATCAGTCAGGCGGACAGCTGTTGGACTGTTTCACTCTTATCTGGTCCCAGCTCTCCGCTCCTCCGTCTTCTTCAGGATGGGTGGCTGGCACATCTACTGACAGACCACGCTGGGCTGCCCTCTCTGTGGAGCTGAGACTGTGGCCATTATCGGAGCCGTGTCGACGCTGAACTCTTGTTTTGACATTGCATCTCTCACCACTATCCCTCTTAGTTAAACCGAGACGTATTTGCTACTGAATGTCATTGGTTTTGTGGACACATTAAAGTAATCAGCGTTATGTACGATGGGAATCTGCCTGTTCAGTTGTCAGACCATTAACTATCGCTCCACTTTTATTATTAGTGCGTCTAGACTTCCCAGATGTAAATGGAATTAGTTTTTAGCTTCATTTTTTTTTACCATTTTACCACAACTTTCTCCTGATCAACAGACATCACGCAAAACTAATTAATTTAGTCAGTATAGCCTATAGTTCTCATATGTTTACCTTGTGGGAAGTATAAAGAAGCTATAAACTGAGAATACCAAAACCAGAATGCTCCTCGCTCTATTTAAATGACACACAACTGCCTTATCTCCTCTTCAACCAAAACGTCTACACAAATATTGCATGTAGAGAAGCTTCAAATCGTTTCTGTGTGTGATGATATTTCCTTGAGACTGAATGAAGAGGTGGGCTTGACGATCTCCAGCTCCTGACCCCAAACTCGGCCAGATAACGTCACTTGCTCGTCTTCATTTCTCAGATTATTTGCTTGTCTGTTTTCCGTTTCATTCACTGTTGAGTTTCTAACTTTCTGTTGGTTAAATCAATGACCATGCGCTGGATCCTGTGGCTCAGAGAATAGACTTTAAAGAACCTCTGTTTGTGAACAAGTCTCTCCATGGACCAGCACCAAAGAACATCTCCCACATGTTAGAGCCACATGAACCATGTCACACTCTGAGGACTAAACACCAGGACTAAACACCAGGACTAAACACCAGGACTAAACACCAGGACTAAACACCAGGACTAAACACCAGGACTAAACACCAGGACTAAACACCAGGACTAAACACCAGGACTAAACACCAGGACTAAACACCAGGACTAAACACCAGGACTAAAAACCAGGAGTAAACCGGGACTAAACTGGGACTAAAAACCAGGACTAAAACCTGGACCAGTCTTCCTGAAGATGTGAGACAGGGCTCTACTTTGACAATGTTTAAATCCAGGCTCAAAACGGTTCTGTTTATCAGTGCATACGACTGAAAGGTTTTTATTCTGCACTTTTCTCCTTTAATGTTAATCTTCTGATGATTATTTGTGATTATTTATGTTTTAATTTGTTAGGCACTTTCAATTACTTTGTGTGCGAATTGTGCCATACAAATAAACTTGCCTTGCTTTTCATGTTCAGCTGCAAGAGGCAACTGCTTTTATGATTTTGGGCTTTGCAAAAATACATTAGATCGAAATTACAGAAGATTATTAGACTCATTCAGAAATAGGCTGTGTCAAAGGACATTACATACATCCACATTCCGCTTGTCGTAAATTAGACTTAACTTTGAATGTTTGTGTAATCCATCTGAGTGTCCCCTTTGGCGTGCTGTCTCAGAGCGATCTCCTCGTGGTCCGGCCCAGGAGTGGAGAGTCAGCCATGTTTGTTCTGGATGACAGATACAATCTTCCTCTATGTCAGCTGACTGTTCAATCTATATCTCATTACTCTCTCCAAACAATATCATGTCAGGTTGCATTCACACAGCTTAGAGTCCAGTCCCCATGTACGACTATGGCAAATAAACCTACTCTGGCTTTTGCCCCCCGTGTCACAGCGTTAGGGGCTTATAGCATCACATTCATCGTATTTGGCTAATTCTCATGTTAAATAAAGGAGAAATAACAGTTGTACGTTGCAGAGTATGTGTTGTATATAGAGGTACAGTAGTGATCATTGTATTGTTAGTAGATATAGTGCGAGAGAGAGTAATCGTAGTAGTATTGCACTGGTGAATTGTCATTTCTACTAGTAGTACATACTCCAAAATCTAAAACTCGGTCCCACTACTGACTAAGGAATGAATAATGGATACAATTGTAAAGCGACTTTGAGTGTCCAGAAACTAAAACTGCAATACTATTTATAATAATTTGACTTATCTCTACCCGTCTTCCCAAAATCCAGCGTGGCATTTTTTCCTGTTATTGAACTTTTTCCTCCAGGGTAGTGCTAAAGCAGGCTCCGCTGGTGTGATTTACTTTCTATTAGGGGATTAAAAATCAATTATGCAGGAAGCCATGCGTAGGCGTGATTATAGCCGCGCATGACGCCACCATCCATCACAGGAGCACTCATCTCTGCAGCCGTTAGTTACACAACGCACAGCCAGGACAGGCTCTCTAACCATGAACTCTGGCCTCATCTTCACTATAGTAAATGCACTGCCCACGCCAAGTATTATAAGACAAATGACTCCTTCAGAAGTTTAAAAGGCCCTTTGACTTCCAGTGGGAGTCCAAAAACTCTGCATGTAACATCCAGCAATAAAACAGAATTATTTATGACATTCTTTCCCAATCAAATGTAGCCAATTACAACAATTACGCAGCCATTTAGTGAGTGGAGAATAACACGGGATGACTGAACCGCACTGAACAGGTTTGTAAATGCCACTTCACAATTCATAAATGTTTGATAGATGACTACTTGTACACACACAGTGTCCAATTCAATTTAGAGAATTTCTTCAGAATTGATTTGAATCATTTATTTAGTGTTTTTTTATGTTATCAAACATGCTCGCCTCGCAAAGTCAATTCTTATTTTATTAAAAAGAAAAGTGTTGCAACATGTGTCTGGAATGCCTAACACATGTCTTAAACTTTCTTGATTTCTCTGCTGATACTTTCTTTTACTACTGCTAAAAGTAAATGTACTGCTGAAAATACTACTTATTACTTTGTATGACTGGCCACCCCTGACAGTATTGTTCAAATCCAGTATTTCTGAGATTAAGAAGTTGGTTGGAACTCAATTTTGTCAGTTCTTAAGGAATCCAAAAGTTGTGTCAGACTTGGTAAACTCACCCATAATGTTCACAGACGTTCACAGCCCCAGCATCGCATGTTCGAGCTGCAGAACTCTCTTTACTCCATTGAATTGAGTCCATTTCTGGTCAGGTCTGATAAGGCAGAGACATGTTTTCACGGTGGAACTCTTCATCTTTGGTGGTCTGTACTCTTTTGGTGTGAGACATGGGTGCGGGGTTGCAGACAGGACAAATGAGCCAGTGATAAAGGCTGCGTGTGTTGCGCTAAGTCAGATGCCCCAGAGGTTCAGCAGAGTAGCAGCTCCAAACTACTCTTGTCCTGGCCCTCCCATCATGTGCTGACACAGCTACAACAACCTCTCCTGCTTCACCCTTCCAGGCATAACACAAAAACTCATCTTTATATGTGCTGGCCAACTCTGACTTGAGCTGTTCAAATGCATCTTGCCTCAGTCACCCTGGAGAGAGCCCAAGCACGGCTCTGCACCGGCCTAATAAGCCTCCACTTCCAAACCTTTTCCCTTCTACAACACAAGCTAAAGTTTTCCTTTCAAACATACCTAAAACAGAATTCTTTTGCTTTAACCCAACGGGACATATTTTGTCTCTCATTTAGCATAATCTAATTACTCGTATTTGTACTGCCATAATTTCCCTCGATTAATTAAGCCAAATGTTCAGTGTCAGATACAGATTGCCATTTAAAGCAAATGCCAACTGTAAAATGTTATTCCAGCCCATTTTCTCCATGAAAATGACTTGCTGCATTTACATTATGCATCATTTGGAGTGTTGTAGAACCAACTTTTTATTGACTGATTAGCACAATGTGAAAAATGAAGGTGACTGTATCTTTAAAGACGACCTACTGTGTTTGTGTCTGTTGTGTATTTATAATCTATCACACCCGTAGATCATTATGTTATCATTTCCGCCTTTTAAATAACAATATTCAACTAAAACAACTTAATAAAAGAAACAAGTCTGCTGTGTTAGAAAACTGCGGCGCCCAGTGGGAACATAAACATCATCACAACAAAGAGTCGGCGCCTCCGATGGATAGAGACAGATCACACAAGTGCAATTTGTACCAGAATGACTACATGAAGTTGTCGAATCCTGCGTGTATCACTGTTTAAGAAAATAAAACTAGAGAACTAAGTAAGTACAGAGCAGTGGGCGTGTACCGGTGGTGGTGACAACGGGGATTGATTGGCAATATGGCAATATCTTCTTATTTTCAGCGATATCTTGAAAATAAGCCTTTAATCCTATTGTGGCGGATGCTATAGCTATAGACTCGTGGTTGCGGACTTTCCATTACCGTAACTCCACAACCAATTGTGCTTCAGGTAAATTCAAACAACATCTCACAGCAGAGGCATGGGGCTCTTTAAATATTTTACTGTTATTATGGTAATGTGCTTACGTTGTCCCACAAAGATGACCAATCAGAGCGCAGGTGCCGCTAGTTATTTGATGCGTCAAAGGAAAAATAAGGATGGATATGAAAAATAGAGGTAGTTGTGTGAAAAAATGCAGTACATCCTGATACCTCCCTTTATACCCTTCCTTTAACATGATTTTTATGGCTAAAAAAGAATAAAAGTCTAGGCGAGCTATACTGGTCTATAATGTGCTCAGTCCTTAAAGGGTTTTAAACTCGAGCAAACAACTATAACATGGTTAAAAGCTTTTTGCATAAAAATTAAGCATTTACCCCATTAAAATTGTGATGATCTCAGGTAAAATGACTGTTGGCGATGCAGATTTTGTAGTGAATCCAGCACTGACATTGACAGACATTGACGCTAACATAAATAATGAAGTGAAACATGGGATTTTTTTTACATGTATAAAAACTTGACGTAAATAGAGCCGTCATTCTGTATTTTCAACTTTCAACGTCTTTTCATCATTAGCATGTGAATAGATGCTGCACATGTACGTTATATGAATGTTTGTCACTACAGTTTCTTCCATAGCGGCTGCACGGTGACTGGCTGCCTCCCTTTCACACCATAGAAGCCTGACTTGTGCGAAACGGCACGTCTGTTTACTCTGAAAGGTTCAAAGATAATTTACCTGGATTAGACGAGCCATCTGTGCCTGCCAGCCCAGATTGCTTTGGAGGTGTCTCAATAAATACTGAGCAGCCTGTGTGGCAGCCATGGCTATAGAAAGACCTGCTCCAAAGCGTGCCTTAATACCCCTTTTTACATCAATTACCTTTGGCTGTGCGCTGGCGACATCACATGACCTCTGCTCATCAGTGTTGTGGACGTCTAAGCCATCCTACAGTACACAGCTGCAGAGGAGAGAGATAGAGAGGTTGTGATGTTGTTTGGGCTCCTTTCCGCCACATTGAATTTCAAATGGAACATCGTACAGAGACGCAATGCTGACATTCAACGTGCGTACATTTCACAGTAAGCTTTAACCTTGAAAGCATCCACACTTTTTCCCTGTCAAACAACTGTGTGTCTGTCTAATCTCAAGGTTTTGTGGTTGTTGGGGGTTAAAATACAATGATATACTGGAAAAAAACAACTAACAATATTGATTTTTATTGCAATAATCAACAACAGAATTCATTTTGGTGCTTGTGCATGTTACTATTTGGTACATATCACTATATATAACAAAATAAAATAGTAAGGCTGAGGTGTCTGATAGTTTTGCTGCTGCGGTAAACGTGGATTCAGGAGGTTTGTGTCTCATAGTTGAAACAGTTTGGCAAAAAATAGGCATACAGAGGCTTCCTTCCGTTAGAATATGTGAAAAGGAAAACAAGTTCACATTTTCTGGTGCTGTCATATTTGTTTATTGCAGCTCGTGTCATGTGACCTGTTTTAAAGGTATATCGTGATTACCTCCCACGGTGCGTTTGAGAGCAGCGTGGCGCGGGGGTGAAGGAGAGGAGCATGTGTACACTTTTTCATCTACCTTCCAAAGTCAGTTCAGTTTTATTCATTTTTTTGCGTTTTTGTACTACTACTGTGTTGTGCGTAGTGCTGAATAAATAATAAATACGTGTCTAACTTTACAATGGAGTGTTATTCAAGTTTGCAAAGTTACTGCTCACGAGTATCGAAAACGTACAACACCACGGCCCGCTATGGGCAGATAATGCAATATTTAACTTTCAGCTTATCCAACTTCAAAATCCCTTTGTCTTTATGTCCTTTAACAAGATGTAGCTACGTGCAGTTGATACTTTGCAGTGACGTCACTCTGGAGGGGTACTGCTAGTTTGTCTATGGCGGAATAGTCTGCAGTTGCCAAGGTGACAATGCACACATAAGTCAACACTGTAAAGTAAGTTTTTAGATTGAGTGTTCATGGTCTTGTTTAGGTGTTTGATTTTCAATAAAAAGGTAACTAACTGAGAAACTAGCGGCTAATGCTGGCTAGTTTGTGACTGTAATGTTATTTGAAGCTTTCCTGTTGTAATTTGAATCATATATCCATTTACTTTATATAGTAATTCCAAGAAATATCAAGTAGTATTACTCACTGAATCACAACTGCCGTGGGGAATAAACGCGATGGTTTGTATTCATCATATTAATGTTTTGTCATTTCAAAGCCATCTGCGCCCACGTGCACGGGAACGCACGAGGTGGAGACGTATTTTGTTTTATATAAGAAGAAGCTGATGCCATAATCTCTGGACATCAGGGTAATAGACCGAGAATCCAACTAACACAGACACACAGACACACACACACACAAACACCGGAGCCACAATCTGCAGGTTCTTCGCTCCCTCCTCACGTCACACAGTGTGTCTGAGGGGGCAGAGGGGTCATACACCACCCAGTGTCTGGTCCTGCAGGCTCCTTTCACACACATGTACAGTGGGCACATCGTGAAAATGTGACCTGACCTGTGAAAATGACATAACCTGTGAAAATGACCTGACCTGTAACTTGGCCCGGTGGCACCACGGACACGTTGCCATGGAGACAGATAAGTTTAAGGCGTGTCTAAACATCTTTACTGTCTCATTGGCCAGTTTGTTGTGAGCTTTGAGTTCCCTATTGCTTTTATTGAGAGTATAAATTTGCTTCTTCCTTTCGTGTGGCCATCCAGGTCGGTGTGAGTAAGTGCTCCGACCATTTATAGACACCATAATCCTGTTACCGCTCCCAAATGGAAACCTTTGTGCTTATTCGAGGTAAACTTTCCCAGTTGTACATAGCTGTTGCCAATGTGGTAAAAGAAGAACAACACAATAATAAAACCTGTCTTAGCGAGGAGTATTGATTTCTTTTAAAAGAAACTCTCTTGGGATTTTCTAAACCTGCTGAGATGCACAAACGCACACTTCCTTTCTTCAGTGCACACATTAGCTCTTTAAAAACAGTTAGTGAATACATTCGGGGTCTTCGCTTTGCTGTAGTTCGATTCCCAGGGTGTACTTGCTAAATTAAGTCAGGAATCTGATCTCGCCTGGGGATGCACCTCAGGCTGAAGACACTGCACCAAAATGTCCGACCGTATTCCACCGTATTTCACCTCTCGCTGCCTCACATTTTGTTCCTAGCGTAGATATTTTCACTTCCGTCTCATTCAATCACCGTTTTGATTTGGCAAAACATCGAGAAAGCAAAGGTGACGCCGGAGAAATACCTCACTTTGCAGAAATAAATTATAGCTGCCATGCCTTGTGTGATTAGAATGTGAAAAGTCCTAACCTTAGCATCTTGATTATTTCCACAACTGGTGCACACACAATCATATTAATATTTGAGAGGGCTGGAAAATAGCCTCACTGGCGTATAGCTTTCAAGGGATGGTCACATATGCACTGGAATTTCTCAGCGATAAAACTTACTGTATAGACAAGTGTGACAGGATTGTAAAAAAATGCAACTCTATGCATCTGTGCCAATGATAAACCTGTCTTTACGGAAAAGCCAGGGGATCTGTATTCTGCTGATGCTGCGCGCACTAAAGGGAGGCACATATCTCTCCCAGCCTCTTATACGCCAGGCTGTTCTCGTTCAAGCTTAAAATACAGCCGCTGGTCAAGGGGCCGTGGCACTGCCGGCTCTAAACATATGCACATCGGCGTATACAGTACTTATGTTGGTTCAGAGCAGAGCGCTGCACGAGGGAAATACTTTCGTTGTATAAAAATATGGTGTCGTTTATGTGCTAAGCTAAACTAATTGAGCTACACCCACAGACTGCATATATAAACGGATATAGCTAACCTGCTAGCCGCCGCGTTCCGATTAGGAAGTGAGCTCCAATTCACTTTCTATTGATTGGTATTTCTGTAAATCAAGATACGAACTCCGTAAATCAACATATGAACATCAATGAAGGGTAAATCAGGCGCTTTCTTTTTCAGAGTTTGCTCCCGCTAGCGTTAGCAACAGGTTTGATTGACAGCGTTGCTAAGCGTCCCTGCTAAATCACCGGTGCGAGCGAAAAGGGGCGTCACCTTCAACGGCCTCGCTCCGGATTGGCTCTTTAGTTGCTATGATACTCGCGGTTGGAAGTCGGCTTCAAATTTGTCGAATAATAATCGAGCTTCAATTCACCGCGAACGCTAAGGGTGACGACGCACTCCCTTAGTCCACTTCTTTATACGACACAGTGCGTTGTAGTTTTATAATCTTATAGTTGCAAGAATGTTCGTTTCTGGTGAAAGCGTCAAAGAGAACTACGAGACTGAAACGTCAAAAAAAAGTCAGAAGGGTTTAATAAGTTCCACACAGGTAAAGTGAACAATGAAGCAACGGACACTCAGGAAAGGATAGAAGAGAGTCCTGAGATGTGCATGTTGACAGCTTTTATAGAGTCCCCCAATGTGTACGTGTGCGTGCGTGTGTGGGGGCGGGTCCTCTTCTGATCTGCATCGTGTTACACATTAAGAAACCGTTAAGCAAAGTCGAACAAGCTGAGTGTTTTATGACACTTTCGGACTGCGGGTCACACATTCCGTAGTCAGAGGGACATAAGAAGATGTGGCCTTCGTATATTGTCCACACGTCCTTGCAAGGTCCCACGCTGGTCTCCGTAGCGTCTTGGTGATCCCCCACTCATCCCTTATCCACTTGTGAGCATGTGTTATTTACTTAGCATTAATAACTCAAGATACCAGTTTGGTTTAGTGCTGTACTGCTAGAAAATACCTTACAGTTCACTTCTCTATATGCCACAGTGCAGTTTTATAGTCAACAATTGATTTATTAAATTTTTTTGCTGTTGTTTCTTACCCTGCAAAAAAGGAAAGACACATTTTTACAGTTTATTCTCGTAATCTAGAATAAAAGACATTTGTTCAGTGAGTATATTCCCGAGACTATGATCACAAAATGATCTACCCAGAACAAATGATAATAACGCGCGTTTCTGTTGAATATCTCACCGACATATTACTGACACTATCTTGTTTTGACATTACATTCTCCAGTTAAATTGTGTTTCACTTCCACACACAAGGTCTCTGAAGACACCCATTAAACGGGATGATGTTTTGCAAATAGTCTGGTTCCTGTGCAATAGGGAAAGTTGGTGTGAGAGGCCCGTTCTAATGCCTCGCCTCTCGTATGATGATGAAATACACTTTATCCCACATCAAAAGCATCTCAGCCTTTTAACGGCGGAGTTGAGCTTAAAGAAGGCCATTTCCAGACCTGGCTGTCTGTGGGTTCGGGTGGTGGAAAGATTTGAATGATTCATGAATCAATTTGCTATGTGTGAGTGTAGCACTTATAGGAATGTGCTGTTTTACTCCTGGATGCGGCACGGGCCTTCCGCTGTTCAGCACTTGTTTGAAGCTTGGACTGCAGTTCTGGCTCTCCCTGAAGCCATTACCTGAAAGCATTTACAGAGGGGAAAAATGAGGTCATGCACCGTCTGCTGCACAACTTTGCACATTCGTCGTGTTTTGGGCCTAACACTGAAACCCTTTTTAGCGTTTCAGATTCACACATTATCTTTTTCTCCTATTGTCTGTCCAGGCACTTTCTCTCGCTCACAATCTGACACCAGGGGATAGCCACCCTAAAGAGGATAGATGGCTCTTTTGCGCGGAAGAGGCACCAAGAGTTATTTGTTATAATTCAGCCCTAATTTCAATATTTTCCAACCTCCTCTGAGATTTATATTTGCTGCCTGAAAAAGGATCCATCATGGCCCAGCCCTGACCGGTCCGAACAGCGTCTGTCTCTTGATCGATGTCCTCGCTGGCCTCCTGACATCTTCTGGTGTCGTATGGGCCTCAGTCAAGCTTGAGTAATTTCGCGCTCTAAGCTCCTCTCCTATTAGCATATGAATATCCACATGGGTTTACATATTCTACAGCCATGCATGGGGACTTCAGTTAAAACTTGACTTTTTATTTAGGGGTAAAGAATGTGAAAAGAGAGGACGAGACGGAAGAGGAGGAAGGAGTGGATGGGGTTTGGCAGGATGTTTTCACAGCTGTCATGGTGATGAATTAGCCTCTTATGATTAATTTGTATTTAAATGTAACATTAGCATCGGCAGACAGTTCGAGCCAGCCCACTTTCAATGGACCGTGGCCGTCCGAAAACAAAACATGTTGATTATTTTGGAAAACACAGAACAAAGACGACTCTAAATTACACCATTAATTATAACTTGTGTGAACTTCGAGAAAGTTGAGGTTATCTTGATGCGGCGGCGGACTGACCCGTAGCCCCCCCATAAGCGCTGCGACAATATGGAAGGGTTTAGCTTCATAATCCCAGTGTTGTAATAAAAGAGATTCTGAATGGGTGGCTATAAAAGCTTCCCTATCCATTGACTCCAGCCGGGACAAACTCTCCTCCCGTTCCCTTTGTGTGTGTCGACATGCCAGCTTTTTAGAGGCAACTTAGCGCTAAAGTGCCTATTGGGCTCCCACCCCTGCCATTTAGTTCCCACACGACCTTGCGGCGGTACAGGAGCGGGCCGGGCCAACAGCTGCCCACCGGGACGGCAGATTTATGTCAGCCAAATCAAGCCTCCTGAACTCCCCAACAGCTGACCTACACCGCCAGGCAAAATAAAAATCCACAATGTGCGTAATATTGCTCTTCTGAGGGGCTCGTCCTCTCTACAGCTGTCATTACTGTTTATAATAAGAGCTTTCCCATATGCTTCACTCCGCTTATGTTGTGATTGTGGTTGAACATGTTATGACTTCACGTTTCTGAAGCGGCGATAAGGGTCAAGTGGGGAGCAGGACTAGCTAAAGGGCTTGAGGGGCTAACTGTCACAGGGCTATAGGGGCAGCGCTGACAGAAAACCAAAGAGGAGGCGATGTTAACTGGATTTGGCAGGCTCAGCTGACTCTCTGAGCTGACTCCGCCGCACTTTCCCATCAGGTCAGTCAGTGATCCGTCAAGAGAATACACTTCGAAAACTATAGAGCCTGTTGTACTCTATATAGTCTAACTCAAAACTACTTTAAAGCAGGAAGCGTATACTCGTTTTATAATGATTTTAACCCGCATAAATTATGGCAGTACAAGTTTGGACTCTGACAAGCAAAACTACTCCGCTGAAATTATTTATTAAAAAAAGAACTGAAGATGTTAGACAAAAAACCCCCACTAATTATCATTACTGCAGAATGTTTGACACTAGAGGTGACTGCTCTGTGCCGTTTAGGAAAAGAGTTTCTGGACAACTCTTTTGCTTATGGAGCAGGTCAGACGTGGGACACGCTCCTGGACGAGACGCTCAACACTCGCAGTAATTTGGACAAAACTTTAAAACAGCGGTTACTCCAGGGTCAAATATGTCGCCATGTAGAAATAAAATACAGTTTTATATTGAGGGGATGTTTAACTTCTAACTTTAAGTGAACTGTTCTGTGATTGTGTTTATAGTGAGTGTGCTGTGTGTGTAGTGTGTGTGTTGTAGCTATAATGAGTGTGTTGTTTGTATGGGGTGTGTGTGTGTGGGGGGGGGGTGTACAGTGTGTGTACAGTGTGTGTTGTAGCTATAGTAAGTGTGCTGGTATGTACAGTGGGTGTGTGCGTGTTGAAGCTATAGTGACTGTTTATATAGTGAGTGTACTGTGTACAGTGAGTGTGCTGGTATGTATAGTGTGTGTGTGGGTGTGTGTTGAAGCTAAAGTGAGTGTGTTGTGTGTATAGTGTTTGTGTTGTATGTACATTGTGTGTGTGTTGTAGTTATAGTGTGTGTATTGTTTGTAGAGTGAGTGCTGGTATATTGTGTGTGTCTGTGTGTGTATGTGTTGTAGCTATATTGAGTGTGTTGTGTGTATAGTGTGTGTGTTGTATGTACAGTGTGTTTGTATAGTGAGCGTGCTTGTGTGTACAGTGTGTTTGTATTGTGTGTGTTGTATGTACAGTGTGTTTGTATAGTGAGTCTGTGTACATTGTGTTGTTTGTATAGTGTGTGTTGTGTGTACAGTGTGTTTGTATAGTGTGTGTGTTGTGTGTACATTGTCTTGTTTGTATAGTGTGTGTTGTGTGTGTGTTTGTATAGTGTGTGTTGTGTGTGTGTTGTGTGTGTGTTTGTATAGTGAGGGCTACAGTTGTTTTAGTACGACACTGGTTAGTGATTTGTTTTTCTATCATCTGACTGACAAATGACTATTTCTTTTTTTGTGATCAACTTTATGACTTTACAGTAATAAACATGGCTCCGTTGGCATGAGAGATTTTGCCTTGGAAAGCTTTTTAAATACACTTTTACTTTATTTTTTTTTTTTTTACTTTATTACGGGCCTTTGAGATAAACTATTTTCCAGCAAATGGCACGGCCTCTACTTTGACCATGTTTAAACCCAGACTCAAACGGTTCTTTTTAGCTGTGAAAGGTTTTTATTCTGCACTTTTCTCTTTTAATGATGACTATTTATGTTTTGATTTGTTTGTATTGTGATTTTAATGTCTTTCTTTTCCTTTCTACTTTGAATTACTTAAAAATAAACTTGCCTTGCCAATTATACTTGCTATTTCTTTCAGTATTCAATTTGCGTAATGATTATTCCCATGTATTAATTGACACAGCCTTAGGTTTCTGAGAAAGTTGAACCTAAAAAAAACATGGCGCTCAGTTAATAAGAGTGTAAATAGAGTGAAAAATATGAACAATGTTGGTTTTGTCTGACAATAGACTGAACGTTTTTGGAAATGTTGGTACCATTGTGTTGATCTACAGCTGCAACAAGGTCCTGTACGGAAATTTTAAACTTTTATGCCTCAATAATTTCACGTATTTACCCATGAAATAATGTATCCCCAGGTGAGTCTTGTTTAGTTTTTTAGTTTTTTTCCATTTCAGACAGCGCTAAGGTCACTGCAGTCACCTGGATTTCAAGCTAAAACTGTTGCCATTGCTGTACTTTTTCCAGTCTCTAATCCACAACCAAACTTATTTATCCGCCTTGTTTGCTTTCTGCTTACTCCATCTTCTTGTAACTATTGCGTCTATGCCAAACACCATGAAGCCCATCTGTCTGAGGAGCTCCGCAGCCCCCCTGTAGCATTGTTTATCACAGCCATGATATTTTAATGTCTTAGAACCAACATCTGTCTGTGAGGAACGATGCTCTCCCTCTGTTTTCTCTGCATTTACTCCAAGATTGAGCTCCCGTGTCCAAGTGAAGGGTCCTGATTGAAGGCTGTGGAGATGGTCTTAGTTCCCCTTGGCTGAGCTGATAGGAGTCAGAGCGATAAGAAGGGCAGGCCTGACTATGATTAATGGCTTGCCAGTGCTACTTGTCTCATGCAAACGGAGAAACATAGAGAATATTCATTTTTAAATACATCTCAACTGTCTTTTTATATCTGCGTTTGTCCATGTATGACATTCTCGCTATCGAAATAAATAGACAAGTTCTGGGCAGGTGAATGTTTTAAAGCAGACCTATTATGCTAAATGGATTTTTTAGAGCTTTTAACCATGGTATAGTTGTTTCCATTCACCATATACTCACCCGAAGTTGTATTTGGATTTGTGTCGTAATGTCTGGGGGTAAAAAGTTGAACATAGTTTATTAACAAATACGTAAATGTAAATGTAGATTGACAGAGCAGATAGTAAAGAGCGGGGTTGTAGGCTGACGTCTTTGAGCCAGTTGTCGGTAGCGGGGTCAGAGGCAGAAGTGTTCGTACCGGTCGTGGAAACTGGGTCGGAAGTGGAGGCATTCGTACCGGTCGTGGCAGCTGGGTCGGAGGCTGAGGTGTTCGTACCGGCTTGTTGAGAGTTGGGTCAGAAGCTGAGGTGTTTGTGTTGGTCGTGGAGAGCTGGATTGGAAGCTGAAGTGTTCGTACCAGTCGGGAGCTGAGGCGTTCGTACAGTTCGTGGAGAGCTGGGTCAGAGGCGGAGGTGCAGGCTAGTTCCAAGGAGCGGTATCTGGCAAAAAAACCCGAGAGAAACCAGCTGAGTCTGAGATCTAACGGACGAAAACTAGACTGAGCCAAGCGGAACTGTACCGCGGGGGATACACGGACAATCTGGCCACGTGTGTCGGATCCTCTGTCCCTTTGTGCTCGACAGGTGCAGGCTCTGATTGCTCATGGGCTGCAGGTGTGTAGTGGGTGGTGCCGGTGTCTTCGCCCAGCTCCCGGCAAAGACACAGAAGGGAAAGGGAAACACAGGGACAGACTGAGATCTTGACAATTTGGAATGATTCGTGCATGTTTGAGCAATCTTTAATCGATTATTTTCAAGTTTTCACCACCACCAGCATACACCCGCGATGACATATTTATTCCGTTCTCCAGTTTTATTTTCTTAATCAGTGATACATGCAGGATTCAGCAGCATCGCATAGTCATTTTGGTACAAATTTTAAAAAGCGATCCATTGGAAGTGCCGACTCTTTGTTGTGATGACATTTAGGGCAATTTCAGCTCTTATTGGGCACTGCAGTTTTCTAACGTGGAACTGAGCGGAGTTGTTTCTTTTATTAAGTCATTTTAACTGAATATTTCTATTTAAAACGTGCAAATTCTAACATTACGCTCCATGGATGTCATAGATTATAGCTATAGAGCCGACACAAACACAATATGTCTTCTCTAAAGGACAGTGCCGTGGAAAAGGAGGGACAGATTTTGATAGCACACGTGTCTCAAAGGGGAGAGATTAAAATTCACCCATAATTCCGTGATCTCCCCAACCTCGAATGTTTTACCCCATCTGTGCGAATGCCATCGTTTTTTGACCTTGCCTTTTATGCGGCATGCTAATTTATACAAATGTAATGTTTTGCTCCCCTTCATGCTCCGTAGCTTCAGTTTGTTAGCGTTTTTCTCCCATTGGCCTGCTATGAAACACCCAAATCTGGCTCTTTATCCCTTGGGAAAGCGCAGATAGAACCAGGAAGGTGGGGGCATAAGAAACTCAAATTAAGGCTTTGCACCAGTTCACTGCCTCTTCACTTAAATTAAAGACATTCATGCATTTAGAATAGGAGAAGAGGGCTGTAATGAAAACGTATAGTGTGTGGGGATATCTTCGCAATGCTCTGATAATAGAAAAACGGAGAGAAGCATGATGGGGCGTCTGCTAGCCGATAAACCAATAGGGTAAACATTAGAAAGGTAAATAGTTTGGATACGTGGCTTCCTCATCAAAGCTAATGCCCCGCTGTGTAAATTTGCCAAAGTCTTTGTGGGTAATTGATTCGCGGCGAGAATGATAAGCTGCTATTTTGCGATAACAGGACAATTTTGTTTTGAGAAATATTCCAATCCAAAGTAATTCACAACAGAGGACAAAGTAAATGAATCGTCACAAAGAATGGATTGAACATCAAAATAAGTCTCAAACTAAATCCATTTGTTTTGTTCCTCCCATACAGAAAAGTATTAACCGGCATCGAAAACCCAACAGAATATGAATGAGGCTCGTTGCTGGCGTCTGGAGGTTAATGATATGAAGAGTCGCGTGTGTACTGTATACTTGATGACTAAGAGCTCTTGTAATCAAGCCCTCTAGGCATGTGGTGCGTTCCAGGAAACTTCAATGAGATACAAACTAATACAAAGAGCTGTAGCATTGGCAGTTCATAGCCAATGTTTACTTGTTGTCAGAAACACAATTATTATTACTGTGAATACTCCAACTTACACTTAATACACAAATCAAATCAAGTACACAGCCGTTAATATGTCTAGTATCTAAGGTTCACAGCAACTAAACCGTCCCTCGCTATATTGCGGTTCACCTTTCACGGTCTCGCTGTATCGTTGATTTTTTTTTGTGTGCAATTTTGCGTGATTTTTTTGAACGTGCATTGTGTTCTGCGTCCTGATTGGCTGTTGGACTGTAGACCATTGTCCATCAGTCTCCTCCGTGCCGTGTCTCCTGTACAGTACAGAAAGTGTTCAGACAAATTTACGTAAACGTTGGATCGCAGTGTGACTCTGAAGTGCTGTATGTTTGTAATTTGTTTTCTCCCCGACAAAACCCAAAATGCCGATGAAACAAAACGTTCCGACAAAGACGCCTACGAAGGTTTGAACTTTGAAAGTGTTTAAACGAGAGAGAAATGTGAGAAAATGTTAATGCCTGTGTGAGAAAAGTGTATAAAGTGTGTGGTGAGGGGTTTTACAGCAAAAAACATATATTATAGTTGTAAAAAATAAAGCTGCCTTAAAGTTACTTCGCGGATTTCGCCTATTGCAGGTTATTTTTTGAACGTAACTCCCGCGATAAATGAGGGACCCCTGTATATCTGTGTAATCCCTCAATCGTCCAGGTCTGATTCATAGCAAAAAAAAATTACAAAACAAAACAACAGGGCGAGCCAGGTGTGTGCTAATAGGTGTGAAATCACTCATTAGGGGCTTGAATGACTTTGCTAAGTAGGACTCAGGCACAGTGCACACTTAGGGTAGCACAATAGATCTAGCCAACAAACTGTAATCAATAGGTGTTTTTAGTTTCAGTGTAGATAGATATAAGGCAGTGTCCAGCAGTAATCTGACCTAGAACTGAAGAAAAAGCGAAACGTCTTCCCTCTTACAACGTTTTGTCCAGTTGACAGATTATTTTTGTTTTGCTACACATTATGTTTATTGAAAGAAAATGGCATTGACACCATAGCAAGATATATAAAGGAAATGCTAACACCACACAGAAAGACACTATAGTATCAACGGGGGACTTTCTTGCTGTTCTTATGCCCTAGTTTTCTTATAGGGATTGATATTTGGGTTTTACTTATTTTGAAAAGCAGACAAAACAATCTCACTGTTGTCTTCTAACCCAAATGTAAAGTATTTTCCAGAAAAGAAATGTCAAAGTACTCACCAAACTGCAGACAAAACTTTTGGGACTTTCACAGAAGTGTTTCAACTCAAAGGTCCCTGCCCCATTTAGAGTAGTCTTTAGTCTCAGTGGCTTTGGTCCCTAGACTGGCTCTGCTTTGCCAAACTGGGTCTATACTGGCATCCTCTGTAGAGAATAAATGACCTATTCACACGTCTTGCATGCATATTCCAAACTCGATTTAGATGCTAAGGAAATGGCTTAATACTTATTGTGTTAGTGAAATAATAGTAGTACATGTTGTCCTGTACTACTTCAGATATAGGTAAAGATCATTCTAAAACTTTTCAGGAAAGGTACAATTTTGCACTGTTTATGTATTATTCTGTGTATTGCGATACTGACAACATCTGTAGCTTTTTACCATCTAAAAACCATTGCAAAAATCAAAGGTTTACTGTCAAAACCAGACTTGGAGGGACTTATCCAAGTGTTTATCTCCAGTTGTTTAGACTACTGTAACTGACTAGAACCAGGAAGTACTTCACACATGTGTCCTGTGCTCAGGTCTCTGGCTCCTGTGGCTCAGAGAATAAACTTTAAAGCAGCTCTGTTTGTGAACAAGTCTCTCCATGGACCAGCACCAAAGAACATCTCCCACATGTTAGAGCCACATGAACCATGTCACACTCTGAGGACTTCAGGGACCGGCCTCCTGCTGGTGCCCAGAGTCAGGACTAAACATGGAGAATCAGCATTTGATTTTTCTGCAGCTAAAACCTGGAACAGTCTTCCTGAAAATGTGAGACAGGCCTCTACTTTGACAATGTTTAAATCCAGGCTCAAAACGGTTCTGTTTAGCCGTGCATATGGCTGAAAGGTTTTTAATTCTGCACTCTTCTGTTTCAGTGTTATTGTATGATAATAATTTGTGTTTTGATTTGTGTGATTTTTCTGTAAAGCACTTTCAATTACTTGTTACAGCAATGACCCAAGCTAACACATATGATAAATGATAAGTAGTCACATTTTTATACTGTTCTTTTCCACCTTCAAGACACTCAAAGCACTTTACATCAAGGAATCACTCACCCATTCACACACACATTCATACATCAGTGAGACACCGGGGGCGAGGCGTTTTAAGTGTCTTCCCCAAGGACACAACAACAGCATCGGCGAGAGCTGGAATCGCACCATCAACCTCGGGGTCAGTGGATCTGGCTGCTCAATCAACGATGTTTATGTCGAGGGCGGGATTTGAACCAACCTTTTCAGGTATTTAATACGGCGCAATATTTAATACAGTGCAATATGTTTGACTGAGTGCAATATTTAATTTAATACAGTGCAATATTTAATACAGTGCAATATTTAATACAGTGCAATATTTAATTTAATACAGTGCAATATTTAATGCAGTGCAATATTTATCACAGTGCAATAGCTAATACAGTGCAATACTTGATCAAGTGCAGTATGTGACTCTGCAGTATTTACTACCGGGTAATTGTAAATTTTGTTTGACTGAGAGTCGTAGTCTGGGATGTTTTAATGTTTTAATGTCTGGCACTAGCACTTACTTATTTATTTTAGTTATACTGTGTTGTAAGTGTCCCATGTCTGTATTGGAGGGTTGTTATTAATCTCGCTGTGCATGTGTATGGTGTTGTACATGTGTATAGTGACAATAAATGCATTCTATTCTATTCTTCTATCAGTGGACTCTACCAACTTTTCCAACTGCGCTACTGTCACCCCCTATAAAATTACAATAGAAAGTTTGAATGTAAGAACGCCTCAGACATTTTGAAGGCTAAAATACTGTTTACATTGTGTTGTTTGGTTAAATAACCTGAACAAACCCACATTTCTGTAGCTCATAAGAAAGTCTCGTCGTGCCTTCACCCTGCTGTCAGATGGGTGCAGAGGACCGCTGGTGTAATTAATAAGACAAAGAAAGTTGACACGGCAGACACTGCACCTCTGTAGCTTCTCAAATTGCCAAATGACAGCACAACCTTTGCAAATTAGAGTCTTCACCCACACAGGCAGGAGACACGTACCAGCTCATTCATTCAAGATAATCTTTATTAGTTACATAAACCACAAAAAACAAGCTGATAAGCGAACTGCGTGTGAATGTTTTGATAATCTGACAATGACAGAGAAAAATGGCAAACATTCCAATTGTTGTTTATCGGCGGTGATTATCTGACAGGTGCAGAGAGAATGAGCAAATGCTGATGACGGCAAATGCCACATGAAAAGACACAGAGGCAAGACGCGAACAATGTGATGTGGTTCTTAGGCCCAGATGAAGATAACTACTACATGTTGGGCCTGAATGTGTGAGAGGAATTGGCTAAGTGAATGAGATGCTGCAGAATGTTAAGCTCCAGCAGCAGATGGCAGTGATATGTCTTCACAGAGCCGCTATCACAGGCTGTGGGTAATATGCCAGAGACGAGACCACAGCTATGGGCTTTAAATATGAATCTAGAGCCATTTCAAAAGGGTGGGACATTGATTTTATATGTTACTCTATCATATTGAAAATGTTTTGTTTTTTGTCAGTTCTCAAGACGTGTGAACCTTTAATCGAATGAACTCAAACAAGCATCGACCCACAGACCCTTCAATTTTTGATCATTCTGTTAAAGGGCCTATATTATGCCTTTTTTTCCATTTTTTTTATCTGTTATAATGTTTTTTTATACCCGGAGTTATGTTTTGTTTCATTCGGTTCTTCTCTCAAACTGAAAACACTCTGTTCCACCTTGTGATGTCGTGAGGTTTCCACAAAGTTAAACAGAAACAATTCATGTTTAATTGTTATTTTACTTTTTTTTTTTAAGGTGGTGATAACTTAATAATAAAATGCGTTAGAGTGTAGTGAGAACTTGAAATGTAGCTTCTAAACACATCGTGGTGAATAATTAGGATGCTCTGAATGTCTTTGGAACGTGACAGCTGCACGGCATTTAAAGTGAACTTATTATGTTTTGCAAGATTGTTGTTAACAATGGATCAAAATTAAAGGTGTTTCCTCATCTCAAACAGACCTGGAGTTGTGTTTGGTTTCATTCACACATTTTTAATGCACAAAACCTGCACATTTAGGCTGAATTCTTCTCTCAGACTGAAAACTGTTCCACCTTGTGATGTCATGTGGTAAAAGAGGAAATGCTCCACTGTGTTTTTAAACTGTATACTTCTTCACTAGAATGATTTGGATTATTTCAGCCCTGGAATTTCTAATCTCTACTAAACAAAAGGTAAAAGGAGCTGTTAACTTGAAAACTACTGCTTCATGACATCACAAGGTGGAACCGAGCATTTTGAGCTTTGGTGATATAGACAGACTAATAATAAAGGATTACTCAAACATATGTGAATAAAACAAAACATAACTACCTGTGTGTTTAACATTCTAACATGGCTTAAGGCTCACAAGGATCCACTTTGTGTAAGAGGCAAACATGATCCTTCAGAAAAAGAACATGTTACAAGAGCAAATCATGGTCCATGGGGAGATTCGTCATCTAAACAACATGTCAGCAACAATATCCATATAGAAAAAACACAAGCTGAGATTCGCACTTCCAGGAATACCACCACTGAGGAGACATTCCAGCGTGGAAGTACCCGGAGCGTGGATTGGGAGAGGGATCAAACCTTCAAGGAGAACCAGGAGCTGTCCCAGAGGAGGCTGGAGCTAACCTCTGAGCTGTGCTGCTTGATCATGGAAGAGGAAGAGGAGGGTCTGGACATGAGGAAGAGCGAGGAGCAGAGGGCACGGCAGACCAGCAGGCTGAGGGGACTGTTGAGGAAGAGGAAGGTGCATCACCATCCTTACTCATGCATCTCCAAGACGTTTCATCTCATTATTAACAGTGATTTAGATTCCACGGATGATATTTCTGAGAACAGCTTTTCCATGAACCTGTTCTGTCCTTTCTTGTGTTGCTTTTTTGTTGTTGTTTATCCATTTCCCATATTTCCCAGCATTAAAAATCACATCAAACAAACACCTGATGTAAATGAAACAGTGTATTATGTTTATCCTATACTGTGGTCTGTGTACATTCACCTCCTGATAACATATTCGTGTATACATCATTGTTTACTCCTATATTGTATGGAAAATAAGGCTGCCACTTTAACAGGAGGAATAGCTTAACAAGAGGCGAATGGCAGAAAGGCAAGTGTAGTACACAGAATAATAATGGGGAAACAAAAGAGACTTGAATGTTTGTTCTTAATTAGCTACCCCCACTAAGCAGACTTTCTTAACAAATACATACAATTCTCCATGCTAGTGTTAAAGCCTTTCTGATTGTGTTTAGTATTCCCACTGTAGACACTCTTAAATGAATACAAGCAAATGGCTCTCAGCATCGGGCAGTCGCAGCCTTAAAACCATCAGGCGGATGCAGCTCTTATTACCCACAGAATGACTATGGTTATGGCCGGGCTTGACACTGGTGGGTAATTTCACTCAGTCCCGGTCTGGGCTCTACAAAGCACATCTCATTACGCCTCAGCCCACTGGACACTGTTTTGTTCCCTTGATTGGAGGGCCTCAGCTCCAATTAATATCTTTGAAGACTGACATTTGAAATGAGGCCCATCCTCTGCTTTGGAGCACTTGGTCTTGTTTAATGAACAAATAAGTGAGTTTCTGGTGTGGAAGACGAGACGTGTTTTCTTTTGATCTTTGACTGTTTTTTACGAAGACAATGAGCAGGTACAAAGAGACGTCAGCTGCTGTTAGGGATGTATATAACTATAACAGTCAAACATATGTGTCTAACAGATAGCACAAAGGGAAATGCACCGTTTTATTATAGCTACAGACTCTTAGAGCAGGACTTTGCATAACCAGGCTGCAGGCTAACATAGTTTTAATTTGACTGAAAAACAGCAGCAGTGACATGTTTCTGCGGTATAGTTAGATAATATCCTCATTTCAAAGTCAAAGTAAAAGTTGTTCTCGTCACATCGGCCAGTTCTGATCACTAATTCAATACAACATCATGACATAACTGTATTGCTTTTGTAAATAGCACGTTTTTGCAGGTTCTATTGAAAGAAGTACGTTTGTTTTGTTATGAGGAAAGCTGTACGTGACCAATAAAAGTCTTCTTGTAGCACGTTCTATGGAGACGAAGCAGGAGCCAGTATCCTCCCCTCTGACCTCCCCGTCCTTCTGGCATGTTCCCCGGGTCACATGTTTGATGCGGGCCCCTCCCCCTTGCGCCGAGGGCCCTACAGGTTGTTTAGCATTGCACACAGAGCTCTTGTACTAGAGCAAGAGGCCGCTCAGGGATGTCATATCCTCAAAGCTAATTGCGGTGCCCTTCTCTTAACGAAACAAGCGTAGGAAATAAATAACTAATGTGCCCCTCGGTACACTCATTAGCTTTCTGCAAATTTGCTGCTTCACAACTTTTGCTGCTCCCTCATTGAGCTTTCTCTCCTTCTGTCAGTAGCGCTCTCAGTTCACCCTCGTTTGTTTGGTGTTGTGTCATACACCTCAGCTGATAGACTGACAAAATGAGGTTGTTTAAAAAGGTTTCTGTCGTTACGTAAAGAGTTTAAAGCTATATTATTGTAACTAGAGAGACGTGTTGTTGTCATAGCCTGTTTAAACAAGTGGACCGAGTGAGATGTCGCCCACAGCGCGTTCGGATCCAGTCAAACGAAGCTCATCGAGGCTAGAATTTCGAGCAGGACGACAGATCCTGTAGCTCGATGGTTGAATTCGGAATTCCGACTGCAAGTATCATAGCAACCAAAGAGCCAATCCGGGGCGAGGCTGTTGAAGGTAACGCCCCTTTCCACTTGCGCTGCTGGTTTGGCAGGGAACGGGCACTTAGCAACGCTGTCAATCAAACCTGTTGCTAACGCTACCGTGACCGACTTTGAGGACTTTTATTAAGCAGCACGGACTGAATAAAATCTAAAACATAATATAAATGTGGAGAACAATCTTAACTTTCATCAGGGATACAGATCACTTCTTTATACAAATTCTATATAACTTACTGGTTGTTAAAGACGATTTCGATCTACAGTACGGCGACATTATTTATGTTCACGCAGCAAACAGTATCTTAGAAAATCTTGATCCTATTTACCACATCGTGCTTGGTTTTATTACTTCTGACAGTTACTACGCTCACCGCTGTGATGTGTACAGCAGCGTTGGCCCGACCTCACCGCAGACCCGCTGACTTATACACACCCACATCTTCATTTACAAAGCTATACTGGCAACGTTTCCGCAGTATCTCACCTTCATGAATCAATTCAACCCGCACAGATCTACACGGAGCAAAGGAAAACTGCTTTTAGATTCTACGCCGCTCATTTATGGAATGACCAACTCAAGCTAAATGGTGTAAAGTGAATCTAAACACGCTGTATCTGTCATTTTTTCAGAGCGTTGTCATTGTTTTAACTTAATTCTGTGGACCTCAGTTTGGGTAAATACTTGAATGTACATTTTACTATGCATTTTATGAATTGTAAATGTTTATGTTTTAACTGCGTGCTCAGAACTCCCTTGTAACTGACATGCAAACGCAACCTGATAAAATAGAAGAAATGATGTTGGGTCTTTAGTCTTTGGCGTGTTTTTCATGCTTGTGTGAGTTTATGGGTTTTGTTGTTGCCCATAGACACAACAATAATGCAGTGCTACGGGGCATGAATTATACAAGTAATTACTATTGCGTGTTGCTGGATGAATTGTTCAGTTTGCTGGATATGATGTCTGATAAATAACAAACAGAGCTAAGTAAAATACAAGATGGCGTTCGTCTGTGCACATGTGATCGTTATTTTTGATATTTTCCATAGTATTTTGGTGATTTTACTCAGTACGTGGTTGATTCTCTATCTCATTTTTACCGTATTGCAGTTTATCGTATAAGTTGGATTGAAACATAGTAAATTTTTTCTGTTGCCTTGACACTTTGCTTGTTTTTGTGCATGAGAAAGCGTTCCGACGACGTTCCCAGTACTAACCCGGAGCAAATCAGATAATCGCAGCCTTCAACAGCACATATTACGCAGTTCACAGTAAAGGTGACGTGTCCTCCGCCATGAGAAACTTGTTCACTCTCTCAGCTGTAATGGCTCTATTACATGGATAAAATAAATATGATCCCTTTGTCTTCGCTAGCATATTTTTTATGGATTTGTCCTTTTGTAAAAGACTTGAACGGTGCCGCTGCATGACTGGTATAAGTTCAGCAAATGGAAATGTCACCGACGTGTCTCCACAAGGGTAACAGAAGATAAGAGAGAATTACTAAAAAACACAAGACTGTAGACCGCTCTCAGTGGAACAGGCATGTCTCCTCAACCCTCTGGAGCCACCTGGAAAATGCACTTTAATACTTTAATACGGGTGACGAAAGCTAATGAGGAGCGGATAGGCTGGTTTAAATATTACAGCTTGTGTCGCTATTGGTGATACTGGAGTTTATTTGTGTAGCATAATTGGTACACGAAGTAATTCAAGTGCTTTACAGAATAAGAAAGACATTAAAATTACAATACAACAAATCATAATCATCACAAAACAAACACTAAAAGAAAAGCGTGCATAATTAAAACCTTTCAGTCGTATGCACAGCTAAACAGAACTGTTTGAGCCTGGATTTAAACATTGTCAAAGTAGAGGCCTGTCTCACATTGTCAGGAAGACTGTTTCAGGTTTTTGCTGCACAAAACTGAAACGCTGACTATCTCCATGTTTAGTCCTGACTCTGGGACCAGCAGGAGGCCGGTCCCTGAAGTCCTCAGAGTGTGAGATGGTTCATGTGGCACTAACATGTCATAGATTTGCTTTGGTGCTGGTCCATGGAGAGACTTGTTCACAGTCAGTCTATTCTCTGAGCCACAGGAGCCAGTGCAGAGACCTGAGCACAGGACTTATGAGCTCGTACTTTCTGGTTCTATAGTCATGACCCGAGCAACAGCATTCTAGTAAAATGGTATATTGAAAATTGAGTCGTTATTTGGCACCAATATTTTCCACGCTGCCTCATGTCTCTGTGTGCGCATTAGTTTGTCCTCGGTACATCAGATGTGTTTTTTTAAACAGCTACAATGAAAACAAAAGAGCGATTAGACTGAAGCTGCAAGTTTACACAATCATGCCACAAATGAGTTTATCTCTCAGTTAAATCAATTTGTAATTATTTTTGTTAAAGTGAAAACTTCATTTGTGAACTTTTCTGCAACTTAACTTCCTTGCTGTAGACTTTCAATCATCAGTATCAGCAAATATGGACTTATATACTTATATGTTTGTTTTTTGTATTGTTTTTTGAACACGGCACCCATGACAAAGAAAGTCTAAGTGCTCTCATTGGGTGTATAAATAAAGATAAACAAAGAAAAATAAATCTAATATGGTTTATGGGCCAGAGCAGCAGGGCACATTTCAGGGTCTGGCATTGACTGAAAAAAGTCAAACCATTCCTAATTTAGATTTACAGCTTATCGGTTTACCTTTTCTCCTAATAAGTCAATTCTTAATTCCTTAAAAGGCTCACACACCTCTTCTTAGCATTCACAGGAACACACCTTAAATGCATTATGTCTGACAGATTACTACTAGAGCATCACCTTCTCTTTAATAAGTGACTTCGTAAACAACCAGTGACTAAGTCATTGCAGAAAACACAACATTATCAATCCCATTGTTTAACCGTGTCAATAAAGTTTGACAAACACCTTCTATTAGCCTCCAGTGTGTAGCTACATTATGAGTCCTATAGAAGCTTAAGCGTTTTCTTTTTATTCTTCTATGGACGTTAACGACTTCTGATGGCCAAGCATTACATCAGCTGTACTACAAATAGCATCCATTACCGCCCACTCCTCACTACAGCCCCCCCTGCTGCCAGCCCTGCAGATTAACGGCGCATGTGCCCAGGCCGAGCAGCTATTCCTTCTCTTAATAGCTCTGCCTCAGGTAATGGTAAAAAGTAAGGACCATCTCCCAAATTAATTTTGATTTCTGAGCCCAACTCAAACATAATCAGGTTTCTCCGGAGTGCCATACTTAGCTTTTTATAGATTTCCCATAAATTACGCGCACACTCAGAGCACTCCTCCAATATCTGCGAGGAGAAGCGTCGCTGTCCAAGCCGTTCAGAGCTGAGCAGATTCTCGATGGCGTCCCGGGCTAAAATTAGCTCTGCCAAACGGCCTGTCTATTATTAGTTAGTTTAAAGAGGCTCGTGATGGATGAGTAATTAAACTTCTTGGATGTTGCACAATCTGGGAGCTCTCCTTGAGGCATGTGAGCTAACGATGCCACTCCAGGAAGTTCAAATGGGCCATAAGGGTTTTATTTGTAACTCACAACTGGATTTCTGGTCTTATTTTCATCCAGTGCCATCTTTAGCGTACCCTGGTTGCACACTGATGAACATCGACCTGAAGAATCAACTGCAGTTTCTAGATCAATGTCCTCTATCTGTGCATTTTGTCCAAAGTATATCGCCTTTACTTTATCTCCTAAACATTTATAAAGATGCTGTACTTCAATCCAAAACAGGAGCTCAACGTCTTGCCAACACGATACTATTTTTTGTCATTTCCACTAAACCATTCACCCATCGGCTTTTGTTTCGTTTGTACAGACACTTGAAAAATCTCATCGCAATCTGAATATGAGGCTTCTCCATAGACTGTATATATAAATGAACATAGTTAACCTGCTAGCCGTCGCGTTCCAAATAGGAAGTGAGCATGGGCGCACGTCCAACTCCATCGACTCTGGCTCCGATTCACTTTCTATTAAAAAAACGCTGCCTCTTTATATAACTGCTCCTGTCAGACTCGTCGTATGAACATTAATAGCGAACAAATCTGGCGCCTTCTTTCCCCGAGGTTGCTCCCATGTAGTTTTAGCAACAGGTTTGATCGTCAGCGTTACTAAGCGCCCGCCCCGTGTTAAACTAGTAGAGTCGGAGGGAAAGGGACCTTCAACAACTTCACTCTGGATTGGCTCTTTGGTTGCTATGATACTCACGGTTGGAATTTCTAATATGAAACGTGCCTCTGACTTCGCTCTGTAACTGCTAGCATCGATGAGCTTCATTTGACTGGAGCTGAACGCTATTGTTGACGTCGCACTCACTTACTCCAGCTCTTTATACACTCTATGGCCTACCCCGAATAATACATATACAATATACAATGATCACGCCACGTACCTTTTTCATACCTTACATAACCAAGAGCAATTGTGCAAATCCACTGCAACTTTAGGCCTATTTATACAGAAAATTGTCTTTGTGTCGGTTCTCTTCTACAGGTCTAGTCTAACGGTTGCTCACGAACGTGCAAAATACAATGTAAAACACACAGTATACTCAATCTGTTTCAATATTCCCTGCTGCTTCTATATAAATAGGCGACTCCATTTTTAGTTCCACCTGTGTTTGGGTTAAATGTGCTCAAGATTTGACTGCACCACTTAAAGTCGAATTGAATTGTTTCATTTTATCCAAAACAGATTAAACAGAGTTGTAAAATACATATTTATAGCTCCAGAGCCGCAGGGAAAGCTAAATGTGTCGTACCCATTCTGTGCCACTTAGACGTCTTCAAATTCACTCACAGCAAGGTTAGCATTAGGCTGATGATGATTGTCTAAGAGCCTGAATAGATGCTTGAATAATTTACAGAAATGATAGTAATCAGATAAAGTAGCCACGTTTTAAATGGAGAAAATGATCCGTCTACCTGCCGCCTTAGCTGTGCTGAAATGACAGGCTGCCAGCAGTCACTGATGCTATCCTCGGAACGGAAACTCACACAAACTCTTTATTACGCCGATACATGGTGCTTAAAGTGTCTAAATGGGTGTTGTGATGGCTGGTAATGTTAAGTCAATGGGGATACTTAAGTTTGCTTTGAATAAAATACAAAACCGAGAAGAATGCATTTGCCAGTTGTCTGAAATGAAAGGATAAGGCTTCCAGCTAACGTAGTTTAGTCATTCAAAAAAGATTTGGTTTTAAAACTACATCAAAATTCCATTATTATGCCTATTGTCTAAGTTCTTAGCTGAGCGTGTGATGGCAAAAGCTCTCAGTGGTTACAGTTTATTTCAAATGTAGGTGGAGATTTTGTTGTAACTTAAATGGAAAAGCCCACACGGGGAAGGGCATCTGACTTTAAATAAACCAAGGTAATTATAAGTGATTTAGAGAAACGTGAGTGCATCCGGGGTAAAACATCAGTGGAGCATAGTACAGGGTGGCCCAAAAGTCACTGACAGTTGAAAAAAAATCATAACTCTTTTGTTTCTAAATATTTTTCTTTAATTTTTTCAGAGCATTTAGAACGACCCTTCCCACATTAATCTGAGCAAATTCAGCACCGAGGAACGAACCCTCATTGTACAGTGGTACTTTGAGTCACATGGGTCAAATTCACAAACCCAGCGGTGTTAATGTCGACATTTTAATACCAGAGATGCCCCGAGCGTAAACGCCATTAAAGAAATAATAAAAGGTTTTCAAAGACAAGGGGCAGTATGTGATCTCCACAGACCTGACTAGTCCCGATTTCCTCCTGTGGAGGAAATCGGGAATCGGGACCTTTAAAGAAAAGGTGTTTGTGAAAAAAACAATAAACGACTTAAAACATAATATCGAGGATCAAATAAGAGTCATGAGCTCGGAAATGCTTTCAAATGTGACGCAAAGTGTGTTGGATCGGGCTGTTCAGGGACAAACTGAAAATGGTGGACACTTAAGGTCATTTTTACTTTCTCTAGTTTAAGTAGTGAAAAGTTCAAGTGTAAGTGAACAATTATAACCTTATATATTGCCAAAAATCTTGGAAGGTTCAGTTTAACTACTTCTAAAATTTGGTGTGTATAACGTAAGAATTAAAGGAACTACTGAAGATTTAAAAGTGTCAGTGACTTTTGGCCCACCCTATAGAACAAGATCAGATGTTCTTCATGGATCCAGTGGAAATGTTGAGAGACTCTGAGGTGCTCACTCTGATTAAGTTAAGAATCCTTTGTTATGTCTGTGAACTCTGTGAGTACTGTCCAGCCACAAGGATATTCGAGACCCTAACTGTGATCCTCAGAATTCAGCTTCTAATAGACCCAATGATGGCACTTTTTGGAGGGTCTACTGCAAATGTTTGTCTTAATAACAAGCAAAAGAATATCTTGAGTTATGTTACACTGTTGGCCAGACGCTTAATTTTATTAAACTGGAAAAGCAAACAAAACCCAACGCACCAAAACCTTCTGAGAGACATAATGCAATACTTTTACACCATCTGGCAGTCTTTTATTGATTATTTTAATAATAGATAAATCTCAAGACAGTCCTCCTACGTGAATAAATGTATAAATGTAAATATGTGTATAGATGTGTATGTATATATGTATGTAAATGTGTAAGTGCAGGTATTCAGTTCTGTTATTTCTTTTTTTTATATCTATATTTATGTAATTATGTATTGTTATTATTATCATCATTTTTTTCTTTTTTTGTTTGTTCTATATTTCAAAAGCAAAATAAAAAAGATCCTTTATTATATGAGGTACATAGCAACACATTGATAAAAGAAGAAATCTAGAGAAAAAAATAAAAAAATATACACAGAATTGTTGATAATAAAGTGAAGACCCACCACATCGTGACCATCTGAGTAGAAAATGACTTTAAAAACGTGGCACCATAAGTCGAAACATGACAGCTCACTCGCTCCACTTAGCGTAACCTACTGCAAACACGAAGAAAGCGCTCATCATAATATTATTCCAAAAGCATGTGTCTGGCAGGTGTGCAAAACAAACGTCAGGGTCAAGACTTTAGCTGGACCGTGTTTTGGAAAACCCACAATATGAACAATGGCAACCTGTTCACGTTTGATATTTATATGCACATAATGATGCACCCGAACCTCCGGAGCGCCCTGACTCTCCTGCACCAGCCAATCTGCCCCGTGCATTAGTTATGCCTGAGTGAGTCCAGTCAACAGCCCCCATCTGAACCAGCCTAATGTATGGAATAGGCTGCGTGGTAATAGGCCCACACTGACAAGGTTAAGCTGCTGCAGATGCTGGATAAACAGTCTGGCATGGGCAGAGGTCACTAAGGCCTGGCACTTTGAAAGGTTGTTGTAAATCTTTTCTTCATTTTTTGGGTGCAAAATAACTCCCAAAGCATAAATAATGTATTTTGAGTAATTGGCTGACAGTAGTGCCATTGTCCCTCCAGCGTGAGAGCCGTCACACTTTATGGATATTTATAAGTTTACCTTTTTGCATAAATGAAGGGATAACGCACCCCATTAATCTACCTTTTAAAAGTTTGGTGAGGTATTTATTTCTAAACTCTTAAGGCCGTGATGGCATCGGTGACATTTACAGACTCTTCTATCCATTTGCATTTCACAAACAGGTATAATCTCATTTTCTGACTTATTTCATCGACCCAATCATTGGAATATATCAGCAGCCAGTGGTTAAATGTTAATAAGACATATAGGTAAACAATGAGCTAATTGGAATATGCCCTGTGTGGAGTCAATTAATCTCTTAAAGGTCCTATATTACGCAAAATTGACTCTTTAAGCCATGTTGTAATGCTGTTACCTCCTCAAAAACAGACCTGAAGTTGTGTTTTGTTTCATTCACACACGTTAGAGTAACTTTTAGGTATTAATGTGTCTATCTCCAAACCTCAAAATGCTCTGTTCCACCTTGTGATGTCATGAAGCTGTTGTTTTCAAGTTAATAGCTAACTTTTTTACCTTTTGTTCAGTAGAGCTTGGCAATTCCAGAGCTGATATTATCCAAATGATTCTAGTGAAGCTGGATGGAGTTTAAAAACACACTGGAGCACTTCCTGTATCACCAAATGACATCACAAGGTTGAACAGTTTTCAGTTTGAGAGAAGAACTCCGTCTAAAGATGCAGGATTTGTGTGTTCAACATGTGTAAATGAAACAAAACACAACTCCAGGCGTGTTTTTGGTGACGAAACAACACTGTAACATAGATTAGAAAATAGCTAAATATGGGCTCTTTAATGTTTAAAGGCGATGTACCTGATTTTTCAATCTTAAAAATGTGCAAAACAAAATGAGTTTACTTTAAATGCAGTGTAACTTTCCAAAGACATTACGAGCATCCTAATTATTCACCACGATGTGTTTATACGCTATGTTTCACGTTCTCATTACTCTCTAACGCATTTTATCATTAAATTAATCCCTCACTCATCCAGGTTTGATCCATAGTAAAAGACAAAGTTTAAATCTGTCAACTGGACAAATTGTTACAGGAGTGAAGACATTTCGCCGCTTCTACAGTTCCAGCTTAAAAAAATGTAAAATAACACTTAAAAATGAATTGTTTCTGTTTAACTTTGTGGAAACCTAAGGTTATCTACCCCCTGATTGCGCAATATTTAATCTATTTGAGGCTAAGTGCACGTTTATTATTTCGTTTTATAGCAGATGTGTTGTGTTTACCTTTTCTCTGTTTATTGATTTGGCGTCCGGCTAAGTGACGCTCGAAACGCTGGCGCCATTATAGATGTGACTCAAGGACTCAGACTTCAGTTCTGATTCTGAAGTTGTGTCTGAAAGCCGAGGAGACCGTCTTATTGGAAAAGAAGTAGTTATTAGAGTCTCGGTATGACGCAGTTTCAGCCACTAGGGGGAGGACGGCAGAAGTGAGCCGCTGTCTCCCGAGCTTCACTCACATTCCGGGCTATATGAAATGACATATGAGCCGGCCCCATGCTGCGCCTGCATGGCGGGATAAAGACACGTGTGGAAAACCTTTTGCACCTTAATGTGATTTGCTTTTGAGTGCAACAGGCTTCTATAGCGGCGCACGGAGAATTACATTAGGATTACAGAGCCGGGGGGATATGGCTTTCTCAGACCCCAGACGGTAGGACCCTTGTCAGCTGTCACTCACCAGCGCTGAGGTGAGGGGCATTACATGGGTGGTTTTCATCACCGTTCGCACCCCCTGAGAGATTTTTTTTTTGTTTTTTTTTTTTTTTTTTTTGAATGAAAGGTGCAATGTCTTAAGTGCTTCAACTGTCAGCAGAATGGTACAGTTTATAAAAAGGAACATTTAATGGACTGGCTGTCAGATACTGTGGTCAGGCCAGTCGTGAAGGGTTGGTCAGTATTTATTTAGTGCTGTTTATATAAACTACCAGTGAAAAGTTTGGACATAACCTCTCATTTAATGTTCAGTAGATATCCTCAAATCCTCAAAGTAGCCACGATTTGCTTTGTCGAGAAATATTTAGTAGTTATTTCACTTTTTTTCCATCATGCTTCATATATTTGATGTCTTCCGTATGCATAATATGTATAAAGTAGTAAAAATTAAGAAGAAAAAAAACATTAAATGAGAGGGTGTGTCCTTTAACAACAATCACAGAACAGCTCACCAAGCAGCTATCCGATAAGCAGAAACAACGCTCATTGTTAACCGCTGCTCAGGTCAGTCCCAGACAGTCCACGCTCTCAAAGTCCACACACGTCAGTAAGGGCTGCTGTTTCCAACGTGGTGAGGAGGGTCACACTTTAAACTAGAATGAGTTCCTGTAGAGGGACGATCAGGAGCTGAAGAGGACTCACAATGTTCCGCAAATGAGAAAGCTGTGAAGTGTCTCAAGTTAAATCAGTCCATACGATCCAGCAAGTCTCATCTACCCAAAGTGCTGATTGGATCCAGGTGTATGGTCCAAGTGAGTCTCGCTGGTCAGAACTGTCAACGTCTACTTGATACTGGGTCCCAAGTATCAAGTAGACGTCATTCTAGTCTCATTTTACAATAAACAATAGTCACATCAAACCATTCTGTGATCTGTTGCACGTCGAGGGAGCTGCTGGTCAATCTGTTCCATACCTTGGTTATATAGAAGTCACAATCACATTCCCAGAAGATTTCCTTGCTGGGGATTGAACCCAGGACCTCATACACAAACTCAACAAACTGTAAATATAAATGGACATAGCTGATCTGCTAGCCACCACGTTCCAAATAGGAAGTGAGCATGGACGAACTTCCGGCTACATCGCCTTCGACTCTACAACTGCTGCTGTCAGGCTCGTCATTTTCATCTTAAAATGCTCATATTGGCCCACTCTACATGATCCTGCCATTTATTTACTCATTTATTTTGCTATTGTGTCTGTAAATCAATATATAAACATTAATAACAGACATATCAGGTGCCTTATTTCCCCGAGGTGGCTCCTGTTTGCATTAGCAACAGGTTTGATTGACAGCGTTGTTAAGTGCCCACTCTCTGCTAAACCAGCGTTGCAGGCGGGAAGAGGCTTTACCTTTAACAGCCTCGCTCCAGATTGGCTCTTTGTTTGCTATGATACTCACGGCCAGAATTCTTGTACATAACTTGGCTCCAAATTCGTCCCTATAACTGCTAGTCTCGGTGAGCTTCATTTGACTGGCGCAGAATACTATGGGTGATGTCACACTCGCACAGTACACTTTTTTTATATAGTCTATGGTCCAAAGTTTTGATTGGTGTTGTTTAAACCTACACTACTAGTCAAAAGTTTGGACATACCTCTCATTCATGTTTTTTTTTCTTTATTTTTCCTATTTTTTTCCATTTTAGACACAGACCGAAGACATTAAATATATGAAGATGTATGGAATTATGTAGCAAGAAAAAGAAAAGAAAAAAAAGTCAAATATTTTTCAACAAAGCAAAGGGTGGATACAGTGAGGGTTTGAATATAAAATGGCAGTAATTTACTTTTTTTGCCACGTAACTCCATATTAGTGTAAAGAAACAAATATAGTATAGACTGGAAACACCAAAGTCAAGATTGGAACCACCTTCAAGGGTCATGGAGATCGATTAAGCCAAGATCCTGTGGGACGTCCAGATACAAACTGATAGAACGGTGATGGCGAACCAACCGGACATTGTGGTGGTGGATAAACAACAGAGCAGAGCCATTGTGGTGGACATCGCAGAACCAAGTGATGGGAACATAAGAAAAAAGGAACATGAGAAACTAGAGAAATACCAGGGGTTCAAAGGAGAGCTGGAGAAGACCTGGAAGGTGAAGGCATCAGCGGTACCCGTGGTCATCGGAGCACTCGAGGCACACTCTTGTCTCATGGCAATGTTGTTCTACACGTCCTCATCTTGTATTATTCAACTATAGATGATTTACAGTTCAAAAATACATTGAAAAACATGCATTCTTACTTTGATTATGGGATCGCCTCTCTAGATCTGGTAACATCTCGCTTGCATCCATGGAGATATGTTTTATCCCATACTGTGGAACATTCCAGGAAAGGCAATAACATCTCCAGGTAGGACACTCTTCGCCAGAAAAGTTAGTTGGAAAGAACAACCTGGTCTATACAGGTGGAGCGACAGTAGCTCAGTTGGAGTTTTTGTCCACTGGTCCTGAAGGTTGGCGGTTCGAATCCCACAGTGAATAGGTGATTGGTTCCTTGATGTAAATCCCTTTGAGTGCCTTGAAGATGGAAAAGTGCCTTGAAGATGGAAAAGTGTTAAAATGTGACCATATATAAACACTGCATCACTCAAGTTTGCAGGTTGAACTACTATCAGTGTCAAAAAAAGGCAAACATACATGTTCCCATAGCAAATCTTTATAAAAATGTTGAGTTTAGTAATTCATCCCTGGTCATAATACAATAAAATTACTAGGAAAACACCAGAATATGCACAAACAGACCCAACCGAGAGCAGAAGTGAACAAACTCGTCGTCATGGATATGGCAAAGAAAGCATCACTTCAAAATAAACATGATTATATATGTGTTTTATCCTGTCTGACCTGAGGTTTCCATCTAGACTGCAATGAGAAATCCCATAATTGTTAGCACTGCAGACAAATCTGGTTAATCTAACTGGTCTAATGCCAAAGATATGCATTTAGTTGCATTTGCTGACTTGACAAAACCGCAATAGAAATGTCAATAATTAAATAGTGATGTAATGTTGAGCTCCCGGTCTGCATCCCCTCCAGTGTTTTTGATCTTCAAGGCAGCGCTCCAGCATCATGACTCTTTAATGTGAGCTGGGGGTAGATTCTCAGGCGTGGATCCCACCTTCTGAAGTGTTTCCATGGTGTTCTCACTCAGGTCAGAGCTGGCAGGACGTTGAGCCTAACCTTCTGAAGGTGCCCCCGCGCTAACCGATTCCTCCCGCTGTGCTGTGACACCTCGCGGCTTAAACATGGGAAAGTGCTCTTGGGAAGTTTGCTCTGCTCTGGAGATGCATGTTTACGCGGCAAGTATAGGACACGTGGATAAACTGAGAAAACGAAGAATTAGCTGTGTATTTGAGTCGGAACAAATAACCTTTAACCATCTTTAACCATATACTGTTGTCTTATATTACACAAAATTGACTCTTATGAGCTTTAAGCCATGTTATAATGTTGTTACCTCCTCAAAAACATGCATGGAGTTGTGTTTTGTTCATTCACACATGTGTCAAAATGCTCTGTTGCACCTTATGATGTCATGAAGTGGTAGTTTTCAAGTTAACAGCTGCATTTTACATTTTGTTTGGCAGAGATTGGCAATTCCAGGGCTGAAATTATCCAAATGATTCTAGTGAAGGTGTGTGGAGTTTAAAAACACAGTGGAGCACTTCCTGTATTACCACATGATGACATCACAAGGTGGAACAGAGTGTTTCTGTTTGAGTGAAGAAACCAGCTTAAATATGCAGGGTTTGAATGAAACAAAACACAACTCCAGGTATGTTTTTGATGAAGAAACATAAGAAAACTGTGGAGCTTTTAATATTGAAACAATTTTATTATAGAGTTTGAAAGTGTTAGACTATAACATATGTAGATCAGGATTTTACAGTGTGTTCATTGTAAAGACCTAAAAGAAATAGGTCCTTGGCTTCAAGTACAAAACTGCAGAACTCAAAAGAACTGAAACTCCATTGATAAAAGAAAATGTCATATATTAAACAGTCTTTATGATTCAAAGTCACGCTGAGAGACAATCCTCCGTAGCCCATCACAGCCGAGGAGAAGAACTAAAACATAGAAGCTCACGTTGTACCTGAAACCATAGACTGCAGATCCAAATAGGAAGTGATCATGAACACGCTTCTGACTCCAATTTACTTTCTATTGAAAAACTCTCACCCCTTTCTCGGTAACTTCTGCTGTCAGACTCGTCATTTTGGTCTTAAAATGTTTGTATTGACCCACTTGAACTCAAAATATGAGCATTAATAACCGACAAATCAGGCGTCTTTCCTCCCCCGAGCCTTTAACGTTAGCCTTAGCACCAGGTTTGATCGCCCGCTCTCTGCTAAACCAGCGTTGCAGGCGGGAAGGGGACGTTACCTTCAACAACCTCGCTCTGGATTGGTTCTTTGGTTGCTATGATACTCACAGCCGGAATTACTTGGCTCCAAATTCGCCCCTGTAACCGCTACCCTCGATGAGCTTCATTTAACTGGAGCTGAAAGGCTGACGTCACACTCACTTAGCCCTCTTCTTTCTACAGTCTGTACCTGACACCCACAGATACAACTGAACCTGACATCATTCATTGCTGTCTATCCACCTGCGGCATTCTCTATAGCCTGATGCGTAGATTGAAGATAATGCCTTTTGCCTTTAAATGTCAACGTTTGTGTAGTGAGAAAGCCGATGGATAAAGGTGTAGAAGCCAGTGCCTGTTTTGCTTTTTAGACTCTTGTTAATCCCCTGGCAAACTCTGATGAGACTGCACCTCCCTGCGAGCGCTAACAACACATCAATAATACATGCGGTCCAGCTGCAGCTAAAGCCCGTGCATGCATGTTCTGTATCTCCAACACAGACACACACACATTCACACACTCACACACTCACACACTCACACAGCCTCTCTATTTTCCTCTCAACCATGCCCCTACTCCTTGCTGTCACTGTCATAAAAGCCTTGCATTATTTATTCATGGAAGGGTCCAAATATGAGCTAAAATTGTCCAGAAAAGAGGTGACACCCCACTGGCGTTTTCTTCCAAAGTCGGCTGTATCATCGGAGAACAGACCGATCGCCCGGGCGCCAAAGAAAAAGAAGGTGACAAATGTTGTTTGGGCTTCAGAATCCCTACAAAGTGTCCATGTGTTTACAGTGCACATTAAACTGTTGAGGCAAAAAGGTTATTGGCTGTCTGAAGTCCCTCAGAGTGCACATCAACGCAAGTATGAAACGGAGGAACAACACTGGGTGGGAACACTCCATTATGGATTCATTTTATTTAATGTAGACTCAATTACTCTCTGCTACGGCCGGCCCTTCTTGAATATTTTCACATTTACAGAGGCGAGGTAACTGCTATTTCTCAACCTGACATCTCTGATATTGCCGAAAGGGTTCAGTTGGTTTGTGGCATTTTAATGTGAGTTTCAACACTATCAGTATTAAAAGAGGTAGATTCCAGCCGATTGGAACCTTTCTGTTTTAACATGATACTGTGCATAGATACGAGGCATGTGCTGGCGACTATAACATATGTGTTTAGAAATGTAGGGTTTTGTAGGACCAAAGGCTTTAACCCATATCACGAAGGGCCAGTAAAGTAGTACTGACACGCAGATCTATGTCTCACTGCAGCAGGTGAATATGGACCAGTGGATTCACTCTGCCACTGCATCCAACAGATCAGTGTGTGGAGGCAAAACAACTTTCTCCAGATAAACTCAGACAAGACTGAAGTTATAGTCTTTGGCCCATAGAAACATAGAGAAAGTGTCAGCAGTCACCTCCAGTCTCTCTCTCTAAAACCTTCAAATCTTGAACTTTAACAACTACATCAAATTAATAACATCTGCAGCTTTTTACCATCTAAAAAACATTGCAAAAATCTAAAGTAAACTGTCAAAACCAGACTTGGAGAGACTTATTTTGCGTTTGTCTCCAGTAGGTTAGACGACTGTAACGTCCTGCTCACTGGCCTCTGCAAACGAGCTTTAACATCCAGAACACTGCTGCTCGGGTCAGGACTAGAACCAGGAAGTACTTCACACATGTGTCCTGTGCTCAGGTCTCTGGCTCCTGTGGCTCATAGAATAGACTTTAAAGCAGCTCAGTGTGAACAAGTCTCTCCATGGACCAGCACCAAAGAACATCTCCCACATGTTAGAGCCACATGAACCATTGTAAAGCACTTTGAATTACCTTGTGTACAAACTTTGCTATACAAATAAACTTGCCTTGCCTAGTAAACAATGAACACTGGTTAAAGTTGCACTGTCTAACTTTTTGGTGCCTGAGATTGCCAGCTGCTTGTCTCAATGAAGATGTTATTCCTTTGCCTGTAAAGCTCCATAATTTGACATTAACTTTATCTAGATGTCATTTATTTAGTCACAGGTGTTTTTATTGCTCAGAAATACCTTGAAAAACATGCTCTTACTGTGATCTGGGTCACCTCTCCCCAAATCTGACCTGGCCTCCTGGTGGTCACTTCCTTGTCTCCATGGAGATAAGACAGGTTTAAGATTCGTTTTCAACAAAAGTTACATGTTGCACCTCTGTCACATTTGTCTTCTGCACTGGACTTATACGTCAATGCCTCTGGTTGTCTGTTAGGAGTGAAGAACAACCACAAAGCAGCACCCGGTGTCCAGATCTTAAGCTGGGTTTGGCAAGGACCACCTCGCTGGACTTTTAACTTGTTCTGCAGGTCAGTAGAAGCTGGAGTACCCACAGATACCTCTCAGACCGTGCCACAGATAAGAGAACGATGAATGGGTACAGATAGTTTATCTTTATCACTGCAGAAATGTGTCCCCGGTAACATATGGTCACCTCCTTTTCCCTTTGTAAAAGTGCCTTTACCGATGTTAGGAACAATCACGAATGCTAGATGTGTGTTTATTATTCAGCGGTGGCAGGAGGTCAGGAAAAATGAAAACCACATTGAGAGGGGTGCAGAGGAAAGCACTCAGAATAAATCTCTCATTAGCTCCAGTGCATTAAGTGGATGCATCATTAGTCTAAGTGTGAGAAATATTGTCTTTGGAGACCTTTGTGGAGCCCTGGTTCAAAGAGGCTTATCTGGCTCAAACTTAAATAAAGTCCAATAATGCTTGTCATCATTTAGGAGCAGACTGGGGGGTTGGAAGTCATTTTTTCACCAATACTCCATTATAAAACGACACAAACTGAACTAGTCTAACATCACAGTCGCAACAAGCTCTTCGGTCGTACATTTCTCTGCATCTTTACATTAGTATAACACAATTTGTATCTGTGCTCTTCATAACTTGCCCTTGCTTGCCAATAGGCTCACGGTGTCGTTCCAAAGCAGTAAAACAAACCTATTCTGTGGATTGCAGCGGCACTTGATATAATTATAATGTTTTAGGATTCTGACAGTGGATAAGAGCCAAGATTGATGGTGCATTTAAAGTTTTTGGAAGCCTATAAATTGTTTAGAGACTGTTGCTGCAAAAAATGAATAACAAGTAGTTTTTAAACAATGCTCCAAACTCAAGTAAAACTGCAACTTTAACACAATTTACGCAAAGCTTTTTACCATACTTTATTGAATTATCGTTTACCTCTTAATTGCAGTACATATATCATTTCTCATACCGCAGTGGAAAACTAACTTAAACAAGACTTATTATGCTTGTGTCTGCAAACGACTAAAACGACTTTGCGTCCGTTGGCTTCTTCGTGCCCAATGGGAGCTGACGTTGCCGCAAACATCATGAATAGCAGCACGTGACGCTAGTGAGCCACGGATTTGCACCAAAATGATTATATGACGCTGCCAAAGAGTGTACAATGAACACTTAACACTGAACATGTGTCATTCAACCACACCTATGTGCAATACTCAAGTCACTTTACAGAGATGATACATTAGAGTCTATTTTTAGTTTATTTTTTAAGTCTATTTTTTTTATTATTTGAAGCTATTTATCTATTATCTTGTTTTATTGCATGTACCATTTTCCTTCTGTTGCGGTGTGCGGTGCAATACTGGAATTTCCCCACTGTGGAACTAATAAAGGCATATCTTATCTTAAATCTTATGTGTATCACCGATTAAGAAAATAAAACTAGAGAAGGAAGTAAGTTCAGAGGAGAGCGCGTAGCAGTGAAAACGGGGGTTGATTTTAATGTTTCATATGGGCTTGTATACTTGTTTGTTTTGTTTTTCTGTTGTATTGTATTTTAAACAGGGCGCACATAAAAAAGAGAACCCAAGTCCTCTCATTGGGTTCCTCTGTGTAAATAAAGATAAAGAAAGAATGCTTATTTTCTTTAGGGAACAACTAAACACAAATACTTTGGGTTCTTGACTCATTAACAACTAGACCAATGCGACACGATTTCTTTTTCAAATTGGCTCCAAATTGTATTGCCCAAGGACACAACTACAGTGGTCCCTCGTTTATCGCGGGGGTTACGTTCTAAAATAACCCGTAATAGGTGAAATCTGTGAAGTCTTCAGCTTTATTTTTTTACAATTATTACACACTTTATACACTTTTCTCACACAGGCATTAACATTTTCTCACATTTCTCTCTCGTTTAAACTCTCTCAAAGTTCAAACCTTCGTCGGCGTCTTTGTCGGTGCAGAACGTTTCATCGACATTGTGGGTTTTGTCGGGGAGAAAACAAATTGCAAACATACAGCACTTCAGAGTCACACCTGCGATCCAACGTTTATGTAAATTTGTCTGAACACATTCTGTACTGTACAGGAGACACGGCACGGAGGAGACTGATGGACAATGGTCTACAGTCCAACAGCCAATCAGGACGCAGAACACAATGCACGTTCAGACGCTGTAAAAAAGCATGGAAAATTGTACTAAAAAAAAATCAGCGAAACAGCGAGACCGCGAATGTTGAACCGTGATATAGCGAGGGATAACTGTACACAGCTCAGACGGGTTTCAAACTGGAAAGCTAATGTTTAATGTGCAAATGTTAACCCTCTGTCTCACTATAGACCCAGAAACACACACACACACAGCTGCCATGCTTTCAGCCAGATTCCATAATGGGCAGTTTCAAATGATGATGATGAAGAACTTTTGAAATGCATACCTTAAAACCAACACTATCTGTTCAATACTAGATTATACAAACAATCTACTCTGTCCCATCACACTCCACGTTACTGCGAAATACTTGTAACTACTGAGACCTTTATTTTATCCTTTTTTTGTGGATGTTTTTTTTCAACCAGCCGTTAGGAAATGCACAGAGTACTCCAAGCCACTTTTATAAACAACCAAATTACCCACATTAGAACGCAAATGGCTTACTTCTTGAGACTGTAATCACACCATTAGACATGAAGAATACATTTGTTTAAAAAGATATAAAATTGTCAGAGAAGATGGATCACATTAGATCCCTGGCGTTTTGGCTTGAGGAAAAAAAACGACACCAACAGAGAGGCTTCTGTGAGTCAAAGATGAAACGGGAAAATGGTGAATGAGGACTCCTTTTGGCAGCGGCTGATCGATATTTGCCCTATTGTTTGGAATACAGAAGGCAGTAGTAGCAGTAGTAGTAGTTGTAGTAGTAGTAGTAGTAGCAGAGGGGGATATTCTGTACAAAGGTTTGGGTGTGCAGAGACTCCGTTGGGATTACAGAGGCACCAAAGCTAGCGCAGCAGCTTTACTTCAAATACAAGCCCAAATTTACTCACTACGCAAAGCAAAGGTTATCCCCAGCCCACAGGTGCCTCGCTGCTGGAGCGGCGGCTGGGTTAAACGCTTGGGGATGGTTACTGTGTGAGCTTTCAGAGGAAACAGTCACTTTTAAACTGTACGTGAAAATATAGTTAAAAAAAAAGGGACATGGAAAATACATTTGACTGTTCAGTTTGGGTAACGTCAAGACTCAACATGTTCACGTTTAGGATTGAGCAGCACATTTTTATCTTTTGCTTTAACTTTCTCTACAGTAGCAGTCGGGGTTCTAGGCGTGTGCTGGCCCTAAACAAGATTTTGGACACGCGCTTTTAAAAAAATCTATTCATCTTATTGCAGAAGTTGCTGTGGGCGCTGCAGTCCTTGTTTAGGTTGTATTATTTTGCTGCCAATCTTGGTAGCAAACAAGTTCTAAATGGACTACAAAGCTGTTTGAAAGTGTCTCAGAGAATCGGTGCAGTGTTGACTTGTTGTACATAAATGTTGAACATCTCACACAAATCAAACTACTTTATATCAGATTTTAGCGGTAAAACTTCTCTCAAATTCTCCATGGAAAGGAACGGGATTCGCATTTAACCAGAAGTGTCATCACAAAGAAAGAGCGGTTTAGTCGTATCTAAGGAAAAAGTGGGTGGGCTGGTCTTTATTTTTTTATTTTTCTCTAATTTAGTTTTTTTCGTCCTTCAGCTCGACCGCTACCCTTTCTTTCAGGAGCCATCTGATTATTTGATGATACTGATACGCCAATCTTTTTCCTTTTTATTTCAAGAGCGTGTGGTGCGCTTGAAATTAGTTTAAGTAAATTTGGTCAGGCTACTGTTCTGTTTGAGGAGAACACGAGCGGGTCTTGGTAATAGTTCATACCACTACAGTACAGATTGGGAGGACACGGCAAACATTTTAATCAGACCAATCCTTTCATTTGAATTCATCAATGATCAGCTTTTTAACTGAGATGTGAGCCAATCCTCTGACAGTGAAATCTTGTTGTTTGGAGCACAGACTTTGGAGGGATAAATCTGACTGTTGTTTTGTGTTAAAAGTGCACTATGTAACTTATATCGTGAAGGCCATGAGCGTCTTTCTCTACATGAGTTAACGCTTTGCCCGAAATGTCACAGTGGTAATAAACCAACTGACAATGACTCAATGAAGACAAACAGGCGACGCCACAGAAAGTTACAGGTCAGAGCTGTGGAGATAAGACACTACTCACAGTACGTTTTTTTTTAGCAATCCAAACGCACATACAATTGTCCCTCACTATATCATGGTTCACCTTTCATTGTGTTCTGCGTCCTGATTGGCTAAGGGACTGTAGACCATTGTCTCCTCCGTGCCGTGTCTCCTGTACAGTACAGAATGTGTTCAGACAAACTTTCATCGCAGCGTGACTCTGAAGTGCTGTATGTTTGCAATTTGTTTTCTCCCCGACAAAACCCACAATGTCGATGAAACGTTCTGCACCGACAAAGGCGCCGACGAAGGTTTGAACTTTGAGAGAGTTTAAACGAGAGAGAAATGTGAGAAAATGTTAGTTCCTGTGTGAGAAAAGTGTGTAAAGATGAGGAGTTTTACCAGGTCTAAACCAGGTCTAAACCAGGTCTAAACCAGGTCTAAACCAGGTCTAAACCAGGTCTAAACCAGGTCTAAACCAGGTCTAAACCAGGTCTAAACCAGGTCTAATCCAGGTCTAATCCAGGTCTAATCCAGGTCTAATCCAGGTCTAAACCAGGTCTAAACCAGGTCTAAACCAGGAATAAACCAGGAATAAACCAGGTCTAAACCACTAAATCTATGAAGGTTTGAACTTTGAGAGAGTTTAAACGAGGGAGAAATGTGAGAAAATGTTAATGCCTGTGTGAGAAAAGTGTATAAAGTGTGTGGTGAGAGGTTTTACAGCTGCAAAACATATAGAATAATTGTAAAACCTAAAGCTGATACGTCACGTATTTCGTCTATTGCGGGTTAGTTTTAGAATGTGACCCCCATGATAAATGAGGGACCAAGAAAGAAAAGTTGAAGGAACTGGGGAACATTCCAGGGAAAGATAAGTGTCCAGTCAACACCAGAAAAGCTACATAATACATTTCCAGTTACACAAATTTAACGTTTATCTTGTTTATAATCATGAAGTTACTATTGAAAGCCATTTTATATGTTTTAATGGAAAAGGAAAATCAGTGTAACGCAACTGAATCAACTAGACTGATCTGAATCCGTTTGCTCAGTATAGGCGGCTGAGATATTTTAATCATAAAGCGGACTACATTTGATTAGTCTGTGAAGGCTGCAGTGGCACTTTTTTAAGAGCGTAAGTGTTAATAGCAGATTCTTGTCGGACAGTGAGCGGTACTTCAGGCCGCGCACTTCAAAGCATCTTTTGATGTCCCTGCGAGGAGATGTGGGCTTCTCAGACACATATCGCTCCAGTCTTTTGTTAGCTAAAGCACCAGCGTGAAAACAGGTGGAGGCCCAGAGAATGCCAAGAGCAGATCAAAGCCGGGGTGGCACACAAGGCTTACAACAAACTTCTCTGCCAGTCCATAAACACTATAATAAAACATGCTGATTGAAAAGCACGTCGTAATCACTGGCATTTAGAACAAAACAATTGTACGCTCTTGAGGAGAGTCATAGTTGAGTCTCGTAAACCACAAGTATGACTAAAAATACCAAACTCTGCCCTAAACTCAGTCCATAACGCTACAGTTTCTCTGACAAGGGATTTTCATCGGTTGGTTTGACAGTTTAAGTCAACATTTGAAAAAAAATAAAACAGGAATTTCTCTGGGTGGTTTGGATTGGTCAAGGACTGAGTTGAAATGTAGAAATAATACATAATAAAACATTAGTCTTTCTTCTTCCATAGATTCAGACAGAAATGAGGTTGGCTTGTTGCAGAAGTAAAAGTGGATGGAAATGGATGGATGTAAATTAGATTCTCATACATGGCGACTTTCCTTATGAAGAAGAATTGAAGAATCTAATTGACATGAGTTTAATATGCACATAATGCAATGAAATGAAACACTGAGATTACAATGTCCATAATATAATACTCATAACATCCATCTAAACAGATACATATTCATAAGAGCCGTATTAAACATGTTGGGCGGTGGTGGAGTCCTTTTATTAATGTACGGAGATTTGATGCTTTCAAAACATGTACCTTTGCCTGATCGTTTCAAATGTAAAGTCGCATCTTCTCATAAAGTGTTATCAATAGGATACTAATAAGTCAGCAATTTAGCCCCAAGCCTCAGGTTCATTAAAACGTCCCGGTGATGAATGTGCATATTCATACGGCCCTGGTGAAGCAAATAAAGTGGAGTTTACGCCACAATAAACAAGTGGTGCCAAGCCGATATGAATGCACCCAACACGCGCTCCGCAAGCATCACAAGAAAATACTGCTCAATTTAATTTTAATGACGGCTTCCGCTCACGCCAGCATAGCACTGGGCACCGCGCCCACTCACTAATAACAATAATGCCCTGCTTTATGCAACAGCCCGAGTGCAGGCTATATTAATACATACGCCACATGAGAAAGCCTGGGAGGCCACAAAGCTGCTTAAAGTTCTACATGAAGCACTTTTTATTATGGCCTTTGTCCATCTGTAAAGAATTTCACATTCAGTCTTTTCAGGATGAGGTTCCTGGAAAACTTGAACTTAAAGCATATTGCTTTTAGAGCAGTTCTGGGCCAGCATCAAGTCCATTCTCACCTCCTCCATCACTGTGTGAAGCCCCCGCTGACTCGAGCAGGTCAGATCACAGCTGACCCCTCTCACCCTGGACACGGACTATTTGAGCCACTCCAGTCCATTTGGACCAGAACCTCTCACCACAAGAACAAGCTGGACTCGTGAATATGACGCGTGTCACTATAGCAGTACTCACATATGTATTTGAACAGTTTATTCTGTTCATATAGTACAATTTGTGTTATTATTTTATTACGTTATGACGTGCATGCTTATCACAAGTGCTCTCATTGAGTTCCCCCTGTAGAAATCTACTTTGTGAATTCTGTTCACTGGAGCTTCCAAATTATGAATAAAGCTTAAAGCTGATTCTGAAATGACACATGACCCTGGGATCACATCAGGACTTTTGGCTGGAGTGAAAATGCCCCTGATTTGTTTTGCTGCTTACTGCCCCCTGCACACACTGAGACACAGAGTCTTTCTGGGTCTAAGTGAACGGAATCAAAAGTCAAACTAATCACAAACATGATCTCAGACAAAGGGTCAGACAAAGGGTCATTTCAGAGGTAGACGTCTCTACATCCTTCATTCAGGCCTCACAATAATCAGCAGCAATCAAGCACATGCACTTAAGACAAGCAATGTTTGTCTTTTTCACGTACTAAGAGACACAAAATATTGAACGTGGACGGCTGTGGTGAAAACACTGCGTCCACACTGGGTATTCTAACTGGAAGAAGTGGTCTACTGTCAACTGGTTTGAGCCTCGTGTCAAAATGATCAATAGTGACCTGCCCCATCACTCAAACCAGAGCGAAGAACTGATTTTTTTAGTTTTTTTAAGTACAGTAAAATATATTGAAAAATTACCAAAAACAAACACCTATCTTGAAATTTTTAACTGTATTTTTTCTACATAATTTTAATTTTCTGGTTCTCTATTGTCAGTTCATCTCCGTATTATGCCCACCCTTCTCCAGCAGTACACAGTCTGCCTTAAACTTGAGCTCTCAAAGTAGCATATGCAACGATGCCGAGGTCCTGTTGAAGAAATGCGAGGGGAGGTGAGCAGCACTCATAGTCTAAAATCTTCAGCTAGCAGCCAAGTCGCTAATCCCTCTGTACGCTTGAGCAATGGAGCGTTGGGCCAAGCGCTCTCCACATACGCCAGGCCAGATTTGTATTGGGCCGTAAGAAGACGGAGCACAGTGGTTTGCTTCTTGGGGTTGGGCTGGTGGCTTGCCCCCTTTCAGATGGATAGAGGAGGAGGCTAATCCGGCATGGCAAAGCAACAGAGGCCCGGGAAATAAATAGTGCGAGCTCATGGCTGCTGCCCGAGCTTCTCAGCATCGTTTAACGCTCCATAGAGCATCCAGAGCACAGCCGCTCGCTCCCTCTTCACACAATTACTCACTTTTCCTAGCCGTGTGAATTAGCTTCTTAACTGCCGCACATCATGGCCATATTTATTAGCCAAGGTTGTACTGTAATAATGAAACAACTGGTCCTAACTGTAATCATTAAAGAAATTAGTCAAATATACAGTCATACGTTTCTGTGATGAAGTAGCGGCCTGTAATATGCAAACTGCACCGAGCCTCATAACTCCTCATCACTGCCTCACAGATAAGATGTTTTTTAACTTTGTTGTAGTAGTTGTAGTTGCAGCGGCTGTACCCACTAACTGAGCAAAATTTGGTTTTAGCCAGTACAGATATATTGTAAAAGCAGCCCGCAGAGTCCAAATGAGACCGCTGTGTGCTGTCTGAAAAAGCGTTTTATCATCTGAGAAGCAGTAAGTGTGCTTTTTGTTAGCTTTACCGTGACAGTAAAACTCCACTCTGGTCTCTGAAAGTTGTTAAAAGTGCTCATGAACTCACTGCGGTGAATAATTAGGATGCTAGGAATGCGTTAAGAAATTTAGGAATAACTTTGAAACGCTGCAAACCATTTAAATGAACTAGCTCGAATACAGATTAGTGCAGTTTTTCACATTTTTAAGAGTAAAAATCAGGTACTGCCCTTTAGTCTGGACTTTGTTTAGTACTTTATAACAAACCTTTTGAAAACGAGGGAATAAAATACAGCAAATACATTTTATAAGATGCAAATGAAGTTTGGTTAAAGGCGCGTTAAGATTAGTGATCGCGTTCATGTTATTTTCATTTCATTTTTCATTTATTTATTTCGCGCAGATCAATGAACACAAGAAAAAAGTAAGTATACAAGTTTGCAGTACACTCATATTTTTTCTTATTTAAGCTCGAAAAGAAGTGGGAAGAGAAAATCATATTAAATCCCACTTCTGTCTTCCATTAGAACATAACTTAAATGCTTCTTTATAGCTCCATCAAATGTTATTTATCACATTTATAAAAACACAAAGAGTAAATTCAGTATTCAGGAAGCGAAGGCCGTCTGCCGTTACTCCTTATTGTGTGATCAAACTGAGAAATCTGGGCTAATTGGGGACCGTTAATCAGTAAAGGGGCTGCAAATGGCAATTAGTTCATGTGGATTAATGTTTAATGAAAGTATCAATAAATGATCATTGGTGTGGAGTGCACCTCTGAGGCCAAATAATGGAAATCTGTAGAAGCTGGCACGGGCCATGGGGGCGTTTGTGCGTGACTCCGGTCTGCAGCCTGCACTTACGCCTGTTTGTATTTCACATTCATACAAGATTGTTCTTCATATTTCTTTGCATGCACCACACTGTACTCTATATTTCTCTCAGAGGCGGCGGCGTCATCTCTGAAGGATATGCCTCTGTGATTTGCTGTTTCTGCTCCTTGTCTTTTTCTCCTCTGTGAAGATTTTTATTTTATGACATATACAGGAGAGAATGTACTGTCTTTAAGTGTCATTATGTCGTTTTTACAAGCCCGTCGTGACAATGGGAAATTGGAAGATTCATATGGCTGCTTTATATAACGGGTCCAGGCTATTTATTGTGGCGTTTTGGCTGAAGTGAGAATGTAGTATTGTTTAAGAAGGAGGACATTTACATATAAATTGGGAAGGTAAGTGAGAAAGGTAAGAGAGCAGCAACCGGCAAACCACTGACAAGGATGTTGTGCTCTGAGCGAGGCTGCCATTTTGTCTTGTCAATGCTATTTCTTTAATGTAATTTTAATAATGTGCTGCTGAGTTTCCTTATTTCATCTCGGGCTTTTATAAGCTTCTTAGAATAAATGCTATAATGCCATCTGACTTTTGCATCACCATATATTTTCAGCTTCAAACTACTTGTAATGTTTTTCTTTCTGCATTGCTACGTGGAGTTTTTTAGCACTGCGGTATATCACTGTATTTTAAAGCAGAAAGTACTTGAAGTTACTTTATAGTACTGCTGTATATAGTGTAACTGCATCTGTATATACCAGTAGCATCACAATGTTATACTGTTTTGGAGTGCTACTACAGTTTTATTTAGTTTATTTAGTTTTATGTAGTTTTATTTTCACGCTACAGCTACTAATACTATACTACAACTACAGTTAACATTCTCAAGCTTTACATCAGTTGTTGAGGGCGACAGTAGCTCAGTCGGTAGAGCATTTGTGGTTCGAACAAAGGTGCGTGTGAATGGGTGAATGGTTCCTTGATGTAAAGCGCTTTAAAGGTGGAAAAGCGTTGTATAAAAACGTGACCATTTACCATTAGTTCAGAAGAATCTATGTAAACCATTGATGGAGTGTTGATGGTTACTGTATGAATATAGTGACGTAGTTGTATTGTAGTAGCTGCAGTAACAGTGGTTGTGCATAAAAGTAGTTAAAATACACCAGTTTAGTCCATTTATGTCCTCTGCGTTCCATGTTGCCTCTAATTTCCCTGCACTATCTGATGACTTTTACAGGTTCTGGTAACGCTGCAGGCAGACATGATGTGGACAAATGCCATGTTGACAAAAGGAGCACATGGCTCACAATGGGGAATGAGGAATAGAGCCACAAGCAGATCAGATTATAAGACATAAGCAACAGAACAATATCTGCACAGTGGTTCAGCGTGGCTCCTGGCATGTTCTTAATGTGGAAATGTGTGGTCAGGATATCACAAGGGCTTTTGTATCAGTTTTTGTCACCGCTGGGCCTAAGAATTCTGAAGACAGCTTATTGTGTAGTGGTAAAATGATAATGCTTTGATTATATTAGATAACGCCAGTAAACGTCATGCTCTCAGCCACTGCAGAGTCCTGTGCGCAGGTCTCTGGCTCCTGTGGCTCAGAGAATAGACTTTAAAGCAGCTCTGTTTGTGAACAAGTCTTTCCATGGACCAGCACCAAAGAACATCTCCCACATGTTAGTGCCACATGAACCATCTCACAGTCTTAGGACTTCAGGGACCGGCCTCCTGCTGGTGCCCAGAGTCAGGACTAAACATGGAGCTTCAGATTCAGTCTTCCTGAAGATGTGAGACAGGCCTCTACTTTGACAATGTTTCAATCCAGGCTCAAAACGGTTCTGTTTAGCTGTGCATATGACTGAAAGGTTTTTATTATACACTCTTGTCTTTTGATGTAAATTTTATGATTATGTTTTTATTTGTTGTACAGTGGTCCCTCATTTACATTCTAAAAATAACCCGCAATAGTCGCAATCCGCGAAGTATCAGCTTTATTTTTACAATTATTCTACATGTTTTTTGCTGTAAAACCCCTCACCACACACTTTATACACTTTTCTCACACAGACATGAACATTTTCTCACATTTCTCTCTTGTTTAAACTCAAAATTCAAACCTTCGTAGGCGCCTTTGTCGGTGCAGAACGTTTCATCGACTGTGGGTTTTATCGGGGAGAAAACAAATTGCAAACATACAGCACTTCAGAGTCACACTGCGATCCAACATGTATGTAAATTTGGTTGAAGGGATTCTGTTCAATATAGCTTCTTTAGTCACAGCTTAGGTAAATTTAATATACATTTCTGGGAGACATGTCTTCCACCCATTTGCGCTTGAAAAAGTTGACCACAGCTGCAACATGGACAAGAGTTTTAAACCTACAATCTATCAAATGAAGCCACAACTGAAGTAAATCTGAATCAAGACTAACCTACGTGAAACTAACAAACCTTCAGAGGACCCTACATACACTGGCAAGAACCAAAGCCCTAACACCCATAGATCCAGGCACACGAGCGCACTTCTACCTCACCACTTCCCCCTTGAGATCCAGACACCACATTGATGAGGAGCCTGTCAAATATAAAGAGACAAAACAATAATTTACCTGTTGCTTGTCTAAACTAAATGAGTAATGTTTGTATTTAAGGTTGTCTTGGATGAAAAGTGTCGCTGTGAACCCTGCCGTCTGTTGTGAGTTCCATCAGTCCTGTTTGTCATGTTTATGTGTCTGGATCTCAGCAGCCGCCGCATTACCATTCACCTTTAGTGCTCTCACTGAACCCTTTCAAAGCGACTGATTTTAGTCAACAAATCAAAATGCAATGGTGGGATGTTTGGCCGTAACCCCGTGTAAAAAGCATCTGTGTGTGCTTTGAGAGGCAAACTAATAAAATGTGTCTCCTTATTAGAGGCATATTAACTAAAATTGATTTTGACTGAAATAAAAGGTCAGGGTAAATAACTTGTGAGCAGCTACCCGGGCTATTTATTAGCCCCGGAACTACAATCTAACAAATGAATGCTGGTGTGAGTCTCAGGGGGCAGTGCAAATGGAAAGCACCAAGCCACCTCTAAAATGTCACTCTAGAATGTCAAAGCATGGATTATATGTGACAGACTCAACAAGGCCCCACGCTCCTGTGTTGCTTTGCTATTATCTGATAAATGGACTTCTTTTGGTGATCGAGATGTGACTGTTTAGGTTTCGTCTTCTCACAATCATCATCTCCCAGTGGGACGATGGCACTTACCCAGCAGGCCCGGCGGTTCATTGATATCATTTATGCTTTTGCCACTGCGTTCCGACCCATCAAAGGCCAATCGTTTATAATAAAGCGCTGTTCTGAGCTGGTTAAAGAAACAGCAGGTAAAAGTAGCCAGGTCATTTGAAAGATGCGTATTTTGCGTATACTTTAAGTATCTCTGAAACAGGCTTTTGCTCACCTTGGGATTAATATTTGTAGAGTGGCTTGCTTCTTCCTACTAATAATGTCATAAAATGCACTAAAAACTACACATTTACAGCTCGCTCAGGTTGCACCGAGTCCAGCTGCGACTCCTGCGTCAGACCAGTTTAGCTGCAGTGTGCTTTGTTGTTTCAGTCTCCACCTTTGAAGCTGCCCACCCCTTCATTTACCAAGGAAAAAGGCTTGCGGTTGGTAGCATTTGGCACCTCCGCCAGCGCTACCGGACTGCATGGTGTGCGGTCTGAGCTCGTCTTGTTACTTTTAATTATTCTGAATACTTACGACCACCAGACCAGAGCTGCACCGCGTGTAGCGGGAGCCGCAGATCAAACCTCAGCAGCGAGAACGAGCAGCCATATGATAAACAAGCCCTTAGGCAATGTGAATGCTATGCTAACAGAGCCATGCATTCACTGTGGACAGTATTTGACTGCAGAACAAGTCCAGTGATGGTTTATGGACTTAAACACTGCGGTAAATGAATCCAGATTTTTACCAACAGCGCAAAAATCAGCGCAAAATGCAAACACAGCTTTTTTTTGGAGTGCTCAGAGAAGATTGATGAAGCAAAATGCAACTCCAGGTATGTATTTGATGAGCGGACAATGATATCACATTGTTAAAAGCTCCAAAAAAGTAAAGTACTATGTGGCTATGTGTCCTTTAATACAAAGTTGGTGTAAAGAATATTAAAAAAGAAGGGCTAAGAACTACCACTGCTGCCTTTAAGCTTTCAAAACTAAAGTGTGTTTCATGCCTTCCTGCTTGGCCAGCATAGTGCTAATGATTGGGGCAGAGGCGAGGCAGTGCGGGCCACAGCCATGTTTTGCATCCGTACACCTTTGATTTACCTATAATTACCTCTGGATTTACCTTTAGCTGCAGCATCTCTGAGCCAATCTTGCAAATTGGATTCCTGCATAAAGTAGCTCTCGCTCACAGCTGCCGTATCAATATTTTATCTTCTCTCTTAATATGTCCAATGAATATTCGCATAAATACCTCAAACTTTTTTTTTGCCTGCAGAAAACTGAGAGTTGACCATTTGGCTGTGGTCGTCATAGTAACTTAGGATCTAGTTTTGTCTGCTTTAGGACTTGGTTCGTGAGGACTTTATCTTTAATCTTAATAGGCAACGTGAGATTGGTCCTTGCCTGAGTGTGTAAATACTGACGGAGAAGAGGGCAGAGGCAGAAATGGGTCAAAGATACCAAAAAAAAAAGAAACACTACAACTGGAGAGATCATAGGTCATGAACTGGCAGATCTAAAGGTGTCAAGATCCCAGTCTGTCCCTGTGTTTCCGTGCTGTCCTTCCCGCTCCCTTCTGTGTCTGAGCCTGGAGCTGGGCGGAGACTCTGGCACCGCCCACTACACACCTGCGGCCCATCGGCAATCAAGCCTGCACCTGTGGAACGCAAAGGATCCAATAAACGTCGCCAAATCGTCTGCGTATCCCCCATGGGACAGTTCCACTTGGCTCAGTCTAGTTTTTTGTGCGTATGATTTCCGTACTCAGCTGTATTTTGTCATTTTTCGCGAGATCCCGCACCTAGGAACTACCCTGCACCTCAGCCTCCGACCCAGCTCTCCACAACTGGTACGAACACTCCAGCCTCTGACCCCGCTACCAAAGACCAGCTGGAATATGTCAGCCTACGACCCCGCTCTCTACTATCTGCTCCTTCAATCTACATTTACATTTCTCATTACATTTTACATAAACTCCGTTCAACTTTTTACCCCCAGTCTGTATTTTTGATCCCCCAGAGATTACGACAAAAGCTATAACTAGGTTTTTTAGTGTGGACCTATGATAAAGGAAAATGTTGTTGTCATCCCCGGTCTCCACAGGATATGATTTTCACACTGGCTTGTCTCAAATCCACACTCTCCATTCAAGTTTAGGAATAGGCAATACAAATTATACACAGTACATCTTATAGTTTGTACTTAAACACCAGGATTATCTTCGGGATATTATAAAAAAATTATATATTTACGCCACAGAGACACACAGTACATTTCTCGATTGCTGAATAATCAACGTTTTTACTGATAATCGCACTTTACAAAGATAACGACACATAAAAATTAGGACCGTGCCATTCACCTTGACCCCACCCTGCTCCAGAGATCCCTTTTTGTAAGATCAACCACTTTCTCAATGTCAACTTCAAATCAAAACAAGCTAATTTCCCTGTAAATAATATACACATCGCTAATACGTATATACACAAAGACTTAAATCATCATCTACAAACTGCTGCGTTTCAGACGACATCACAACATTCTATTGACTAATAATATCTAACACAAATGAGGGGCAGCTAAAATTAATATTGCTAAAACTGATTTCTGCTGTAGTACAGTGAGTTCTTGGGTGTAGTCACTAATACAAATGATCAGGTTCGACATTTCTTCATAGACTTTTTGAATATTTCATGGCAAAGTACAATGTTATCAGTACAAAAAAACAGGCTCCTCATCTGGCTGTATGACATCATCACATCACCAGATCTGAAAACCACCAATAGCTTTAAAAAAAATGCTTCAGGCTCAGTAAACGACTTCATTATTCATACACTATTTAATACACTAACTAACCATAGCCTCTTACGTAAGCAGTTACTCAGCCTGTATCATTCTTAAAGGGCACATATTATGCAGCATTTTTTCTGATTATTATGTTTCCTCATCACAAACGGACCTGGAGTTGCATTTTTTTGTTTCATTCACACATTTTACACACACAAATCTTCCATATTTCGAGTTTTTCTCTCAAACAGCAAACACTCTGTTCCACCTTGTGATGTCATCATGTGGTAATACAGGAAGTGCTCAACTGTGTTTTTAAACTCCATACACCTTTTACTAGAACAATTTCAGCTCCGGAATTGCCCATTTTTTACTAAACTAAAAGTAAAACGTAGCTGTTAACTTGAAAACTACCACTTCATGACATCACAAGGTGGAACGGAACATTACTCAAACATGTGCGAATGAAATAAAACACAACTCCAGCTACGTTTTCTGATGAGGTCTCCCAAGAGTCTTTTTTTTTTTACACAATATAACACCTTTAACAAACAATTAGCTCATGACGAATTGTACGTTATGATAAAGCGGCACCACAATATCTACTACACCATGTTTGCGGCGTTTAAACTTTAATTTCGCACACCCATGAATGCAGCATCAATATTTGCTTGCAAACAGCTCAAATTGGACAGGCCTTTGTGCTTTCCCGAGCAGCCTCGCGCAGCATGTGTCCGCCGATACAGATGTCCTCTCTGTATAATTGAAGATGATGAAGAGGGGTCCCAGTGCGGCGCTACTGCTCACGGACCACTTATGAATCAAAGTGACACAGTTTGGTAATGAACGATGTTTTGGGTGGGATAAAGCGGTCTTTAAACACTGGGGTTTTCCATCGCGCGACACAATAACATAAATTAACTCCAGTGTGAGAGATATCTACAGCGGCAGGCTTCATGTCAACACTATATCTTCTGAATGACAGTTGTAGCAGCGAGGAGAAATCCCCTGTTGGGAGCAGTTTCGGGCTGATTTGTGTCAAAGAGAAAACTCCGACTGGGTTTAACAATTCTACATAAACTGTGCTCCGACATAGAGACTCTTACAGCAAATCTGCAAATGTACTGTTACTTCAAGTTGAGAGCGTTTCAGTAAAATTAACGATTCAAATTGGAAGCTGATAATTACACCCATTGCTACCTGGTGAACGACTTTATTCATGTACGGGCGAAACGTTGCTGCTACTACTACTACTACTAGAACTATCTGTGCTGTTATTACAAATGTACAATGAAGGTTATTACTGTTTCTGCTGGCACTATACAAATACAAATACTATGATTGCTGACAGCTGGAAGAACAGTTACTTCAAATACTGCTTTTTATACTATGCAATAATCTACTCTATTACTTACTATGCTATAATTTAAAGGGCCCATACACTGGTCCCTCGTTTATCGCGGGGGTCATGTTCTAAAAATAACCCGCAACAGGCGAAATCCACGAAGTATCAGCTTTATTTTTTACAATTATTCTATATGTTTTTGGCTGTAAAACCCCTCACCACACACTTTATACACTTTTCTCACACAGGCATTAACATTTTCTCACATTTCTCTCTTGTTTAAACTCTCTCAAAGTTCAAACCTTCGTAGGCGTCTTTGTCGGTGCAGAACGTTTCATCGATGTTGTGGGTTTTGTCCGGGAGAAAACAAATTGCAAACGTACAGCACTTCAGAGTCACACTGCGATCAAACGTTTATGTAAATTTGTCTGAACACATTCTGTACTGTACAGGAGACACGGCACGGAGGAGACTGATGGACAATGGTCTACAGTCCAACAGCCAATCAGGACGCAGAACACAATGCACGTTCAGACGATGTAAAAAAGCATGAAAAATTGGACTAAAAAAATCCACGAAATAGCGAGCCTGCGAAAGATGAAACGTGATATAGCGAAGGACAACTGTATTACACTATTTTCTGATCTATGTTATAAAGTTGTTTTGTCATCAAAAACAGACCTGGAGTTATGTTTTTTTGTTTCATTCACACATTTAACACACAAACCCTGTATATTTACACCGAGTTCTTCTCTCAAACGGAAAACACTCCACCTTGTTCCACCTTGTGATGTCATGCGATAATGCAGGAAGTGCTCCACTGTGTTTTTAAACTCCATACTCACTCCAACTTCACTAGAATCTGGGATAATTTCAGCCCTGGAATTGCCAATCTCTACTGAACTGACGGTAAAAAGGAGCTGTTAACTTGAAAACTACCACTTCATGACATCACAAGGTGGAACAGCATTTGAGCTTTGGAGATGTAGACACAATAATAATTCAGGGTTACTCAAACATGTGTGAATGTCAACTCCAGGCATGTTTTTTCTAACAAGGAAGCAACATTAAAACATGACTTAAAGCTCATAAGAGTTAATTTTGCATAATATAGGACCTTTAAAACTGCGGAAGCATCTGGAGACCTGTAACACTGAGCCAGGGTTTTGATCAGAAGTCCACATCACTAACGCTCTGGTCTACTGTGCAATCTTGATGACTATTTAGCATAGACTTTCTTTTAATTTAATCCATAACTGCCTTATATACAGGGAGAAAAATGTACAGAAATGCAGTGCCACATCTGGACTTGTCCTTCCCAAGAGGATTCTGTTCTCCTCCAGCTCCACGCCCTTTGACCCTGTGAGCCTAATTAGCCCGCTCCCACACTTTAATGTAGAGAAGCAGCAGAAATGCAGAGCCATGATTATGCAGATGCCGAGTGCACCCTGGGCGGCCCTCCCCACTACTTCCCCCCGCTCCCCCCTCAGCCTGAGTCAAGGTCCTGGCTGTGTCACACCGGGGAACATACGCTGTCAGCAGTGTCTGCGAGCACGCGACTCACTGCTGCAGACGACCACACGGTTATGCTTCTACAAACTAGATCCTCTAAATACAGGCAGTATTCCTTTAAATGCATTATTAAGACACGCTTTGCAATAAAAATGACCCATTCACAAAAATATGTAAAAATATAAAAGCAAGGTAACATTAAAGCATCAGTTCATAATCTGGTATAATTTTATTTGCACTAGTGAATTTACAATGTTTTATGTAGGACAGTCACATCATTCTTTAATAGTTGTAATTGTCATTTTATAAAGTCATAACATTTTGGCTGATGTCCCATTGAAGTCCTTGTGTTAAGTGCTGGATATTGAGGCTTTTTTACAGTGTATTTTGACTCAATGACGTTGACATATTGACAATAACACACATATATATTTGTCTATGGGTTGGTTGGATGCTGTAGTTAAGGCGGAGGGCGGAGGAGAGGACGAAGTTGCGCACTTTGCGAGAGAGTTGACAATAGGCCCTACGCCCTGTAGGAGCTCGGGCCTAAAAAATGCATCACATTTTAAAGCATATATGAAATAGTATTTATTGTGTCTATTTTCAAACGCCACAGGTTTGCCTAATGAGTTGAAAAATGAAAACATTCGGTTCTTTTAAAAAACTCTCAATAATTGAATAAAACTTCCTTTAGGTTCATTTTGGTTTGTATTGCTGTAAAGTGACCCCTGCTGTGGATGTAATAGTAGACTATCATAAAAGAAAATTGACCAAAAACTGAAAGCAAGCATGTGTGCGTCTGCAGAGGCACAAATCCAGGCAATAATGGCCTGACATTGATTGACATTTCTCTGTTGTTTTTAATCATAATAATATGCTTTCACGTTAGGCATGGAAATGACTTCATGATGGTATAATGACAGCTCAATGGCTGTCATGGCACTGCGTTGTGGATAACATCTTTATTGTTTCCATCATTGTGTGCTGACAGAGTCGAGGCTCACAATAGAACGCTACACTGTGTGGCTGGGGCGCTCGGGGGAATGGTCACAGTTCATCAAGTAGTACTCCCTGTACCGCCCAGTGCCTGCGTCTGATACACAGAGATACTGACTTTAAATGAATATGTATGTACTTTTTCTCTTGGTCATACGCTGAATTCACCAGTCATCTTACCAAGAATCTCACCGCAGCAGCAGGACCATCAGCCTCCTCACCTTCTCTCTTTTTCTGACGATTCTATCTGGAACTGCCATGGTCTAAACTACTCCAATATTTTTTCTGTTAATTTCTCCAGACGCTCTGATGGTTTTTTGGCTCGTTCTTAGATCCTGTTTGTTATGAATTTGTATTTTGCAGAAGATAGTGGACATATATACACAGCGCTGGGTTTAGATTCATCCACAAGTGTATTCTGCAAGTCCTGCATTCTGATCCAAGTGACTGTTGTCTGACCGAGACCTATTCACAAGCCTCACAAAAGAACTGGCCATTCAAACCCAATCTAACTGCCAGAAAGACTGTGAATTAGCATATTACCTTTCTTGAAAGCCAGCTACACCCAAACACTGTTTGTTGTCCCTTTTTCATTGGGCGCTGCAGTTTTTGAAGCGATCAGCCAAGGTGAGAATGCATATTCATGATGGCCCATGCACAGCCCATTAGTGCTGTGTGTAGGTGGAGCGCGGCTTCTAAACAAGTGGAGCCATTATGAGGAGTGGATGAATACCACGACTCTGCTGCCAGTACCTGGACTCCGTACACTCAGTAATTACACAGGAGCTTTGATAAAGAAGCCACAGGGGAGAGATGTTTTGTTGCTGTTGCGTCAAACGCACTTATGGATCTTGTTCATGCTCATATTAAGGAGGAGTGTAATCACAATGTATTTAAAGGATTTTCATGTGCACAAAATAAGGTCAATGGGTAAAAAGGTGTAGTAAAAACTTTAATTCTGTGCTCAAAGAATGAAGTAAATCACTGCCTGGCAGTTAGTCTTGAAATGTGTAAAAATCAGTGTGGCTAAACTCCACCGAATCAAACCTGGGATGGAAAAAAAACACACACACGCACACACAATGTTTTTTTTCTCATTAATAAATACAACTATACATAAACACATATCATCACTTGGACTTTGGGGTTGTAATATTGCTGAATGCAGCAGTGAGCATGTAGTGAAGTCTTTAGTTTATTTGACGCCCTTCCACTGGGGTCATTGCCCTTTGCACTTGAGGCCCTCCCAATTGACAAAAGTATGCGAGGATAAAATATTGACAATAGTAAGTCCTATCGGCTCATTAAGAAGCTAGCCTTGCTAATAAGGCTGAAGGAGTTCAATGCAATATTAATGGTATAGGAATTCTCTCAGCCACTATTTCCACAGACCGTTCAGTGAGAGTGTCTAATTATTGATGGGCCAAATTACAAGAAAGACTTCATTAAATCTCCAAGTGGATGAACAATTCATGAAGACCTGTTCTGTGCACAGCATGCTGATGAAAAACACTCAGAATTAAAACTGTTTCATTGGTTTGTTTTCTCACTGTTAGCCATTTTGGTGTGTGTATCCGGTTCAACAACAAGCATGTCCAGGTGGAAAGCCCATGGCAGTGACCAATCCAAGTGGAAAAGAGTGCACGGGGCGAGCTCACAGGGGACGACTGCGCTCAAATCTAATTCTGGTGAGCTGTGGGCTGTAACCGAAGCACCATTGACTCTCGTGTGCTTCAATACTGCCTCCTGAGCAGCACAGCACACGTCCAGCTGTTTTCTTTGACTTTTCCACCGGTGGATTCAGTGTAGTGTTACTGGACATATTTTGGTGCAAACTGTTTTTAAATAGCACTAAATTCTCACATCAAACTAGCAAACCAGTTATTTCACATTCGTCAGAGCATAAAATATAAGTAATTTCTGTTGTTTCCATTTTCAAATTAAAAAACATTCAGAGCTAAGAATCTATCTGACAATGTAGAGACACTATCTGGCCAAAAAATAAGTCGCCACCTGGATTTAACTAAGTAAATAAGTTGGTGTTGCTGCAGTTGGTCCGGTCTAGGTTCCCCGCAACCCTCAACTTTCTCATCCTTGTACGTGGCTTGGGAAAATAACTGATAAGTATTTAACTGAAGTGTATTTTATTTGTGTCAGTTCTTTTTTTTATTGTAGAAGATTATTGTGATCTTGAAATATTAAAATCAAATAATATTTTATAATTTTTTTCCCACAAAATAAGCGTCACTCTGGCAGAAGACGGTGTACCCTCCAAAACAAAACAAACAGTGCTCACGCCTCACAGACGACAGCTCACAGTCCTGCGTAAAGATGAAAGTGACTTCATACAGCCCTGATGTTCAGAGCTGACGTCTCTGTGGCACTTCATGGATTTCATAAGCAATGCACTATAGTCGTTTATACAAAGCCTAAAGATAAAAAAACAAACAAACAATATATACACTGTTATTTTCATTTAGATGTTAAAAAGTATTCGTGGCTCCCAGTTTTTTATTTATTTTTTCTGTGGAAACCGGGTCCAAATGGCTCTATGGGGGTTAAAGGTCGCTGGCCCCTGCTCTAGGCGTCCTACAGCCTCTTATTCAGCCTGTAGTTTTTTCATGTTTCTCCCTCTCTCTGACAAGTCATATTTTTCAACTTAAAATATTACAAATCATTTATTTTTCTTTCTAATTGATAATTTAAACAAAGCTGTGTGACTCCCATTCAGGTCCATGATCCAAACCCTTTTGCCATCGCATCAAAAGTTTTCTTTCTTACAACATTTTCTCTTTACAAACTATAATCCTCGTGATGCTTGCATTGCCAAGGCCTCCAGAATAATGGCTTCTATTAATCTTGTTTTTCTTCACTGTCTCAAACTTAATGCCTGGCTTGTCCAATGGCAACACAGAGCTGCTATTATCAACAGTTCACAGTTAGACACATGCAGAGGACCTACATTGTTTGGCTCGCCTTGAAAACATGTTTGTTTAGCCAGCTTAATTAAAAGCTGACAGCAGCACACCAAGACTCTAGTGTTAAACTCTCGCCGTAATCAATTTTAAAGTCATTTCTTTCTTGCTTTCATAATGATGACCTGTCAGAAGGAAATATGGCAGCTGGTTAAACGCTAATAAAAATAACGGTTTAGATATTTCAAAACAAAAAAATAGAAGAGCTTACCACGAGGACAAATCGGTCGCTAATGTGGGCAGTCTGCAGTTTATTGGTTGCTGACCTGTCGCACAAGGTTAACAATTAAGAGCCACACCTGGATCCTTAAACTAGTGAACCTCTAGCTCCAGGGTAAGCGCTCTGTTCAATAATCCACAGAGATACTGACACGTGCCTATTTTGCTGCTGATCCTGGTGTGGATCAAATGATTAAGAGTTTTATGTCTGTAAATCAGCTTTTTCTATCGTTGTTATGAGTCAGTGGAATAGTTAAAGCCAAATGAGATTACTGTTTAACATGCATGTTTTCTAAAGTTTGCACATGTGACAAAGAAATGGCTAATATTAAAGCAAGTTTGCACCTATTAGAGAATATGTATGAAAGAAAGAGTGTTTGTATATCTGAAATTGAGCGGTTATGCAGTTTGTTGTGTGTGTGTGAACTGAATGTTTTTTTTATAAATGTCGTATTTGAGGGCCGAGATGTGTTGTATTAGATGTATGTACCATATGTTTACAGGCCTTTCATCCACCTACACCAAACTGTTATTCTTACTTTACATCAGCCTGTTCAGTGACGACAGGTGGAGATTAGTATTTTTGCTATAAACCGGCACCAAACTGTACATCTTTCCTGTTTTCTTAAGGTCAATGTTGTTGTGCACTGTCCTTGTCCAAATAAAAGCAAACCAGACCATATTAAATCCAAGACGTGATTTTCAAGTGACCATGAATCATCAAAATAGTTTTTAGTTAACCATTTCAACCAGTCATTCTTAAGGTTAAAGTACATTTTATTTGACGCCACTGAGGCAACTGGTTAGAAGTTTTGTCAAGACCTTAACTGGACAAACCTCACCCAGACACAGAGAGAAGATGCAAACTCAGCGCTGAAAGTCTTGAGGATATTTTTACACAGAGACTATACTGCCTGAAATTTGTTGGCTGAAGTTAGTGCCAGTACAATGTGGTGATCTAACCAGAAATGTTGACCTAGCTTTCTACACAAAAGATGCTATTACCAGGCTAAAATAGAGTGTTGTGTCACAGAGACCAGGTCACACTGTATCAGTTTAAAAAGTAATGTGTAAAAAGCTATTTCAAGATGAGGTTATGCAATTCAGGAGAAACAGGTTCTATAGAAAACTGTTTTTAGTTTCCATGACATTACGTAAAATCAGAACTGTCGCTGAGCTATTTTAAAATATGTCTGGTTGCTTCCAAAAAAGAGAAAAAATCCATCCAACGGTGAGCAGTCTCATTACATTTCTTGTATTGCAATCAAACTGTACACTCTCTAGCGCGACTGCAACTGTAAAAATTAACAACGACAACAAACAAACATTTACAACTGGCCATTATAACGAGCGGCGCGCTTTACACAGCTAACGGCATTGTTAACATGTTCTCCCAGGCGATGGCGGACTACTGCACTGCACTTACGATTCTTTTACCCCACCTCTGTCCAAAAGAATTGACAGATTTCATTTGTGCCACTGCCATATTAAAAATAGGTATTTGGTGCTTGTCAGTGTGATGGGCATTGAAGTCAGCACTTAACAAAAATGTGCAACAAAGAAACCATTTCACTTTTCAATTATACATTATTTTGTCTGCAAAGGGGAAGCAGGATTTCTCTTGAACGACGTATTGAAAACTCCACCTGGCAGCCAAATGAGGAGGCCTTGCCATTTGTATTCAGTGGCAGGGCTGTTAACTTGTCATGAACACACTTGACAATTGAATGAAAATAAACATGCCCACCATGCACTCGCTGGAGCTAAAATCCAATTTCGTTTAGGAGTCTGAAGAGCTTTTTCAGACACGATGTAATATTGCCTGTTCTCCTGGCTTTGTTCTCTCCCATTGTCCCCGTGCTCCAAAGAAATGCTTGATCATTTATTATCTGCTTGCAAACAAACGCGGGGTTGGGACCCTCTTGTTTAGTCATTTGTTTATTGAGCGATCCACCGGTGTTGAGTTGGGTTTAAGCGCATTTATGCATCAAAATAATGTCTGGGGCACTAAAGAGTTTTTTTTTGTGAAGCAGTCTTTTATAAGTTGTAACATTTTGTCTCTCTTTGCCTCTTGGACATGTTTAAACAAAAGTGAAGCTATTAATCTGCATTAAACCTGCGTGACGGCGATGCACGAGCGGGCAGTGTAGCGTTTAGGGATCTTGACTCGCAGCAAGAAGGTTCTGGAGTTTGCATGTTCTCCCTGTGTCTGTGTAGGTTTTCTCCAGGTGCTACGGTTTCCCCTACTACTAAAACATATGCAGGGTCTCCTCTGGGGCCAGGACTCTCCTAAAAAGCGGGACTGTCCTGGGTAAATAAAGGTCAATAAATAAATCTGTATGTAACTGGGAATTGTAAGATAAGATATACTAGTGTATCTTGGCTTATTTTACTACATATTTTGGTACAAAGTGGTTCAAGGATAGTAATCTGGAAACTGTTTTTGAAAGTAAGGGAAGTCATTTTTAATCTGAAATACTGACCTTAGAACAGGGGTGTTCTCAAATTCACAAAGGGACAAAATTAAAAACTGTGACTAAGACGGGCCAAACTAAATATTTATTGAAACATCTGCATATTTTTCAGAAGGGGTGGATTAAATTTGAGTGAGGCGACAGGTAGCAGATGCTATCAACAGAAGTGGTGGGGGCTGGTGCCACCACATTTGCAAAGCATTCTGGGATTCGTAGTATTAAAAGTGCATGCACTATACTGGCGCAGCGGCCGGCGGGCCAGCTCTAACACGTATTTGATATGATCTCGCGGGCCAAATATATTTATATCGAGGGCCAAATTTTATCTTCTGCATTTGACCCATCCTTAAACCAGTGCCTCTATGCAATCTGAGCAAATACTTTTGTCAGGATTAACATGCTTTTTGACTGGACCTGGGACCTTCTTGCTGTGAGTATACAGTGTGATGTGATGGTTAATTATAGTTTTGTGAGATTTTTCTGTATGTCCAGTGTAAACCTTTTTTAAACTGATTCTGCACACATTTAAATTGATTCTGGAAGTATATGAATGTGTGTGTATCTCTTTACTTAATCCTTTTGAACAATTCTTCATACAGAACAAGGACACCTGAGGACATGTTTATTGCAGATGGCAGTGGCGTCTGCTGAGCCTTTGGCCGGTAGCTCTGTGTCCACACTCTCCTTGTGCACCATCCCGGCTTTTGAAGTCCTGTTCTTTTATGTTGCTCACAGATACATTCTTTATGGTCACATACTTTATTTTTTGCTCTTCAGCCGTGGGGTCTATGCCATGGATACGCTAGATAATTATTAGTCCACTGCTTCTGTTCACACATATGACACTGGCTCTTGACTTAAATGTTTTGAACAGGAGATTAGTTGCAGTAAAGACGTTTTGTTGAATGTATCAGGAAATGAAAACTATTGGTAAATGGTCACATGTTTATATACCATTTTTCCACCTTCAAAGCACTTTACATCGCCCATGTACAGTGGGGCAAAAAAGTATTTAGCCAGCCACCAATTGCGCAAATTCTCCTATTCAAAAAGGTGGAAGAGGCCTGTAATTTTCATCATAGATCCACTTCAACTATGAGAGACAGAATGAGAAAAAAATTCCAGAAAATCACACTGTCTGATTTTTTAAGAATTTATTTACAAATTGTGGTGGAAAATAAGTATTTGGTCAATAACAAAAGTTAATCTCAATCCTTCGTTATATACCCTTTGTTGGCAATGACAGAGGTCAGACTTTTATTGTAAGTCTCCACAAGGTTTTCACACACTGTTGTTGGTAGTTTGGCCCATTCCTCCCGCAGATCTCCTCTAGAGCAGTGATGTTTTGCAGCTATCACTAGGCAACTCCCTCCAAAGATTTTCTATGGGGTTGAGATCTGGAGACTAGCTAGGCTACTTCAGGACCTTGAAATTCTTCTTATGAAGCCACTCCTTCGTTGCCCAGGCGATGTTTTTGGGATCATTGTCATGCTGAAAGACCCAACAACGTTTCATCTTCAATGCCCTCGCAGATGGAAGGAGGTTTTCACTCAAAATCTCACGATACCCCATTCATTCTTTCCTTTACACGGATCAGTCATCCTGGTTCCTTTGCAGAAAAACAGCCTTAAAGCATGATGTTTCCACCCCCATGCTTCACAGTAGGTATGGTGTTATTTGGATGCAACTCAGCATTCTTTCTCCTCCAAACACAAGTTGAGTTTTTACGAAAATGTTCTATTTTGATTTCATATGACATTCTCCCAATCCTCTTCTGGGTTATCCAAATGCTCTCTACGAAGCTTCAGATGGACAGGAGGGTGGAGGGCAGAGGAGCCTCTAAAAGAAGAAGTTACAGGTCTGTGAGAGCCAGAAATCTTCCTTGTTTGTAGGTGACCAAATACTTATTTTACCGAGGAATTGAACCATTAATTCATTAAAAATCCTACAATGTGATTTCCTGGATCATTCCTCCTATGTTGTCTCTCTCAGAACTTACACAGTTGGTGGCTAACTAAATTATTTTTGTCCCACTCTACATACTGACATATTTAAAGTTCTACCTTATATCATATAGAAACTGTATGAATATTGCATCTCAGTTTCTTCCTAATTATTTCTACCACATTAGTACTGATCAAATCCATCGACCCCTGTATGGAACAACATAACTCAAGGGTGAAAATGGCAAACAGCACTGGATACAGAATGAAATGAAACCGTTTTGCGCAGATCTGGGTTGGGAGAAGAACTTGAACCTAAGGCAGCAATGGGACACAATGTTCTAAATGCGAGTTGAGGCGCCGTACTCATTTTACTTGAGGGGTATGACTGATATAGACGTAAACAACGCATTTTTATTCACAAACACCTCTCAGGCGAAGACGCTAGCCCCCCACTGCGTACCTGGGCCGCTCAGATGTCGGTACAAACAGGCTGAGAAGGTGCCTCTGATCTATACATAGACAAGAACCTCAACAGCAGAAGGCTAACTTTGATGGAGCGCTTTAATTATTTATATTAAACCAAGACAGACAAGAGATACACACAGCACTAAAGTTAGACTGGAGTGTTGTCGGCGCACACGGCAGGAAATCCAACAGGTGATAAACGCATTTGAGATTTTTTTTTATTGTTGTGAGTACTCAAATGTATAGTGAAATAGTGAAAGAACCTTTATTATGCTAAGATGATTTTATGAAAATATCCATGGCAAGGCAAGATTATTTGTATAGCACAATTCGTACATAAAGTAATTTGAAGTGCTTTATAAAATTAGAAAAAGACAGACATTAAAATCACAATACAAACAAATCAAAATGAAATGAACATTCAAAGAGAAGAGTGCAGAGAATAATAAACATAATAAACATCTTTCAGTCGTATGCACAGCTAAACAGAACTGTTTTGAGCCTGGATTTAAACATTGTCAAAGTAGAGGCCTGTCTCACATCTTCAGGAAGACTGTTTCAGGTTTTAGCTGCAGAAAACTGAAACACTGAATCTCCATGTTTAGTCCTGACTCTGGGACCAGCAGGAGGCCGGTCCCTGAAGTCCTCAGAGTGTGAGATGGTTCATGTGGCACTAACATGTTGGAGATGTTCTTTGGTGCCAGAGACTTGTTCACACAGAGCTGCTTTAAAGTCTATTCTCTGAGCCACAGACCTGAGCCACAGGACACATGTGTGAAGTACTTCCTGGTTCTAGTACTGACCCAAGCAGCAGTGTTCTGGATGTACTGTTGTGGCCAGTGAGCAGGACGTTACAGTCGTCTAATCTACTGGAGACAAATGCATGGATAAGTCTCTCCATGTCTTGTCTTGCATTTCTGATTTCTGGAAGGACATCCGGTATAAAATCAAAAATGCCAAATCAATATGCAAATCACTCACTGTCGAGACATATGGCCGCTGTGTCAAATTTGCTGTGTGATTTCATAAAATGGACTTCTCCAGGGACAATCATATGTCGCACCATGCTGTTATTTTTCTTGTTTGCACAAAATTGCATTAGATCAATATTTAATACACAAGTCATTATAGCTGTGATAAGCAATCTAGTTCAACAAAATAGAGCAATGTTTCAAAGTTTGAAAGGCCACAAATCCAGGCCGCCGAATGGCTCAGACGGAGGCAAGGCTCACAGATGGATGATAAGAGAGCCGGTCTCATCTGAATGTGTGATGGTTATAGGATGAGCACAAGCATATTTACCCATCTCATTCATCCTGAGCTGTCTTATCTGCCAGCTCTGTGCAGACACCATCTCACAGGCTGGCCAGATGCAGCAGATCTATTTAACCATGTTCTGCAACTTATCACTTACTCTTATAAGATGCCGTTCCATCGCTTTATTCTTCAGATGGGAAATAAACACAGCAGAAAAGTTCTAGAAGCTTCCCCTCCCAGATTTATAAACCCTATGTTGGATTCTTTAGTTTACTGCAGCTTCATTTGCAGTGCATGTGTTTCCCATTTAAGTATTTTTAGATGAGATACAATGTTCAATAAAAAAAGACTCTTCATAAACTTTTATTATGAAGTTAGTTAATCTTGTTTTTTGAAATGAAAATTGTGTAAACTTAAAACAGAAACTAAAAATGAAGAAAGGTGTTGTTAACCAAGATTTAGGACAATGTGTTAAATTCATCTAGAGCTACCCTGTTCAAAATGGTATAAAATTGTATTGGTACTGCACTAAACTGGTTCAAGTCCTCTCTAGAAGACCAGAAGTACTTTGTTGAGATTGGAAGCTGCGTGTCAGATCGCATGGCCCTGACCTGTGGGGTGCCTCAGGGGTCAATCCTGGGACCCCTTTTGTTCAGTCTCTACATGCTGCTGTTAGGCGGCAGTAATTTGTCTTTAGCCCACAGAAACAAAGGCAAAGTGTCAGCAGTCACATCCAGGCCCTCTCTCTAAAACGTTCAAAAATCAGGCTAGAAGTCTATGGGTAATAATAGACTCGCCACAGACAGCCACATCAAACCATTAACATCTTCATTTTACCATCTAAAAACATTATCCAGATTAGAGACTTATCCATGCATTTGTCTCCAGTAAGTTAGTCGACTGTAACGTCCTGCTCACTGGCCTCTCCAAACGAGCCTTAAGACAGAACAGAACATCCAGAACACTGCTGCTCGGGTCCTGACAAGAACCAAGAAGTACTTCACACATGTGTCCTCTGCTCAGAGAATAGACTTTAAAGCAGCTCTGTTTATGAACAAGTCTCTCCATGAACTAGCACCAAAGTACATCTCCCACATGAGCCAAATGAACCATCTCACACTCTGAGGACTTCAGGGACTGGCCTCCTGCTGGTGCCCAGAGTCAGGACTAAACATGAGGAATCAGCGTTTCAGTTTTATGCAGCTAAAACTTGGAACAATCTTCCTGAAGATGACAGTTTTGTATTGTGATTTTAATATCTTTCTTATTCTGTAAAGCACTTTGAATTACTTTATGTATGAATTGTGCTATACAAATGAACTTGCCTTGCCTATTAAACGCGTCTAATTTGTTATTGCATAATTTTAACCTTCTAAAACATTTCCATTATGTTCAGACGACAGCATGACTATTGTCCTCCAGCTCCCATTTGTTTCCTCTTATCCTACTTCTAAATTCCTAGCTCCAAGTCTTTTGTATTCTCATCTATTCTCCATCTATTCCGGACAGGTCATTAGGTCCTCTTCCTCCCCATTTTGCCTTTTCTCTCTGGGCTCCTGTCATTTCAGATTCCTGCTTTATTTTGTTCTTGGAGATCCCGTCAGCCAGGTCCATCTGCATGATTATTCCGATGGGTCCTGATTGGGTCCAGCTAAACTATTTCACCAGAACACTATGTCCTGGATAGAACAATCTCCACTGACTCCAAAAGCCCCACTCCAGTGCGCTCTTTTCTTTTTGAATGATCAGACCCAAGGCAGCCCGTAAGTGTTTAGATTAACATTCCCCATTGTGTCGATCATAATTGACGTGTTTCATCATTTTAATGTAAGACAGAGCTCCGTGGGGATCGAGTTCACTATTACGGTGGAACAGCTTGGACAAGGTAATAGGATGGATCTGCTATTTGATGACACATTTATACTAACTGGTTTCTCCAATAAAGAGATAAGTGGATTAGAACAATTTACGGCATACAGATTAGAATGAAGGCAAGAATATGTCCTCAAATGTCCTTGAATCATGCACCAGGTTATCACTAATAGAGCTGTTATTCCCACATAAAAAAGCACTCATCAATGCCCAGTGGAAAGTTTGTAATATGATGCAAAAACACATTTCACTGTTCCATTGCATAGTATGAACAGGCGGAACTTTAATCTCCAAAATCTCAGCTCTACCCTGTATTTCTAAGGTTACTGAGGTTAACTAAAATAGGCTTAAAGTTTACTGCTACCAAAAAACAATTAGATGCAAGGTAATCCACGGCAGAAAGTGAAAAGTTTGAATAACATCTCTCAATCATGCATCCTGTGTTTACATCCACTTTAGAAATGGAACCATGCAACAACTTTTGCTTTGGTAAAACTTTTGCCAGTCTCTCAAACCTCACACTAAAGCAGAATCTTAGTCCAAACATAATCCACTTATAGTTATGAGAAGTTTTGAAAGTCTGTTAACAGATGCACTCATACAAACATGCTGCTCCTCTTCCTCACCCAGTCAGGGGTAGCCTTGGAAAGTTTGTTTGATGTCCAAGATTAAAAACATTCACAACAATAACAGTGCAAACCCCAGCGCAGCCCCAGCATATGGCTGTTAAATCTAAAAGAGCATCCATGCATCAAAAGAGAACTAGATTTCCATCATTATTATCAACAACGCACAGCTGCTTCAGGGGCTCATTCCTACAAATATCCCTTTTTATACAGACACGATTGGATTGAGATAGAATTGAACAAATATGCTAATAAGCTGACAACGTGTAATGCAATGTGCAGCTAAACATTGACACGATGCAAAGTAGAAGTGAGTTTACAGTAGGTATGGCAAACATAATGAATGTTTTGGCCAGAATGCACACTCAAAAGCAATGATTACAAAACCACACTCATTGATATTACAATCAATAACTAAACAGACAAAATAAATACTAATGTTGTGCTGAGCCAATAGACAAGGCCTCTCCATAAAAGAAGACTTCTGTGCTTTGTGCCTGGGAAGATGCATGCAGCACCTGGGTCAAATGAGATTTTATGTCTCCAAGGAGTTGATCAAATTGAATTAGGATACATATAATTACCAAAAGCAATCTTCATTGTGGTGGGAATAATCATCTGAGAGAGGCTGGCACCTGCAGGGCAAAGGCATCAGTTAGAGACAGTGGAGAGTGACAGGGGCACACACTGTGTGCACATACAGAGTGTACTCCAAAGAAACAAGCAGGAGAAGCTCCACTTATATCAACATGGAACACATTTAGACATTTATTCATGTGGACGTTTTGTGTTATTGTGTGTTATTTGTTTAAATGTTCTGATTGTGTCTCTCTGCTTTAATAGAAAGGCACTGCATTGTTTTGACTGCACACATGAATATTTGTAATATATTAGTAATATTTGGAATTCTTCTGATTCAGATTTCATTTGCTTCCCATGATACTGCAGTACATATACTGTGTGTGAGGTGAATATATCATAACATGTACCAAGAAAGGTCCTACTTTTGATTCATGTTGTGTAGCTACATGAGTTCTCTGAATGTTGAACCTGTCCTGATGCTGTGTGTGAACTCAATGTGAGTTCAATGGATCAATGTCTGAGTAGAGCAAGCCAAAAGTGAATTATAAAACAAACATGGCATCACAGATGGACATAGGTAAGTTCTATTGTAGGAGAACTAGTCATTATTTTGTACTGGTGAAAAGGGCCGATGGAATGCAGATGGGAAAGATCTGGCCAAGTTTGATTTACCAATTCTTTCCATAAAATATTGTACCATCTCAGATCGATAATGTGTGACACATATCAGTCTTCTGCCAGGTCAACGTTTGACCTGGAGCAAAGTCACGTCTTCACACCAAACACAAGACAGAATATTGTTGTTTCCAGAGTGAGAAAGATTTTTCCCCTCACAGCAGCAAACAGCAAGTAGTGTGGACTGTCTGGAGATCACAGCTGTAATTGGCCGCTTGTGAAGGTGAGACAGTACAGAGGGGGGAGTGGGGACAGAAGACCCCCTCTGCTCCGGATATCTTGTACGCATCACCAGTCCCCCGCCCATCACGGAACCCCCCGCGGCGCCTAATCCCATCCAGAGCTCCTCACAGCCCGCTCACCTTCGATCTACCGCACAAATCAATGAAATATTTCCCACCAAAATGAGGAGGAACAATGGAGGAAGATCCACGTGTCAAGGTCTTCCTAATTAGAGTTCACACAAAAGCTTTCCGTGCTCTGAGGAGGAGCAGAGCGCGGTGAAGGTTATCTGCTTCCCATCGCTCTGTCAAACTTCATAAGCTTAAATTCAGATAAGGAACTTTTGAACATTTTCAAGAAGACAGTCTAGCATATTTTTAATATAGGTAAAGTAGTATTTTTACTTTTTACTCCTGTTACATGTTACTTTCCCATAACAACCAATCGCCTGTTTACCTCGCAACATAAAAAACATGCAAAATAGTCCAATAATCTAACCAGAACCCAACTAAACTGGGCTCTCGTGTGCATTTCTGTAGCCCACTGCTTCTAACAGGTTTCTCCGGCAATATTGAAGGATGGGTCAAATGCAGAGGATACATTTCCTTGCAGTAACAGTGTACTATTACCTCTCACTACTTCTATATCCTTTCTCACCTGCTGTTTGAGCTGCATGCTGGAACTGTCCACTGCAGCAGCACGGCCATCAGCCACCCCAGACTCCCCATCTCTTCTTCACCCATGTCTACACACTAACAAATAAAGAGTAGCTAAACCTGTTTCCAATTCTACACCACCACAACACAGAACTTCTCTCTTATTGCCTGTTTCCAGAGTCGTTTTATCATGTTAGGCCTTAAATTTACCACCCTCTCTTGTTGTTACATTATTGAAAGTCTTCCCGATGCGTCGACACAGCCTCAAAATGCAGAAGTTAAGCCTTTTCTTAACTTGGGTAAATGCATTTTACTAAACTGACCTCGCAGGTTGACGGGTGAATGCCACAGATAAACGCACCATCCTGACCTTGGTCTAATGAGTGAACGGGGCTGAAGATACCTATGTAAATGTGCTGTGAAGTTGGCCTGGAGGCTCCTGCGTCGCACTGATAACCGATAGACTTGACTTGGGCTTTATGTTCAAACCTGCGTCATCACTTCTTCTGAGGATGACATTGGGAATGGTCTGATATGGAAATGAGTTCATTAAAGCGTGTGCACTGTACTGCCTTCTACATAATAACTGAAACGTAGTGTGGACGCTGGCAGTGCACACACGAGACGCTTGACCGTGCGGTTTCAACTGACATGATGTGGCTTATTGATTGTCTGGGCAAAAAAAAAAGTCGCCACCTGGATTTAACTAAGCAAATACGTCCGAACCTCCTGCAGTTGGTCCGGTCTAGGTTCAGCATCAGTCTGTGCTCAAAGAATGAGTTCAGCTGACACCTGAATATACTGAATGACCAGGTTATTCCATCAGTGGATGTTTTTCTTCCCTGATGACACGGGCATATTCCAAGATGACAATGCCAGGATTCATCGGGCTCAAATTGTGAAAGAGTGGTTCAGGAGCATGAGACGTCATTTTCACACATGGATTGTCCACCACAGAGTCCAGACCTTAACCCCATTGAGAATCTTTGGGATGTGCTGGAGAAGCTTTGTGCAGCGTCAGACTCGACCATCATCAATGCAACATCTTGGTGGAAAATTAATGCAACACTGGATGGAAATAAATCTTGTGACGTTACAGAAGTGAAATCGAAACAATGCCACAGCGAATGTGTGACGTGATCAAAGCTAAAGGCGGAACAGCCAAATATTAGTGTGTGAACTTTTTTTTTTTCATATTTTTATTATGTGTGAATAAATATTACAGTACACTGACATTTAAAACAACAAATGCATACACATCTTTTTCATTTTTTATATAACAAGAACTAAAACTTAATAATAATAGTACAAAAGTAAATACATAAATTAGTCACATAAATCTTGGGTAAATAGATGAATAAATAATAAATAATAAAAAAATCATAACAAAATAAATAATAGTAATAATATTATACGTAAATCAAAAATAATCAAATCATCAAAAATACCCTTCTTGGAATATCTAATGTTCTCCACTTTTAAAAAAGACATAACCTCATTGGAGTGTGTGAACTTTCTTTTGGTGGTGACTTTTGTTTTGGCCAGGCAGTGTATTTGTGATGTGCTGTTCCTTTTTAAAAAATAAGCAGGAAACATATTGTAATAATCTTATATATTCAGTTGACCCTTTTGTTCTTGCAGCTGTATTTACGTGACACTTCGCTGCTATGCCCAGTTGGTGTAAAGGTTCTGTTACTGGTCTGTTGCGATGCAGTTGTTTGGCTCTTGTTTTGTGTGTGTTACAGTAGCTCTTGTGTTCAGAAAATAAACAACCAGAAGAAATTCGGAGTGTTTCCTTACACCTGATTCAATATATTAGACTCACTTTGTCTTATGTTCCTCGTCATTTGGACATAAGTAGGATGGAGTTTGTGCGGCCGCTCTCTCTGCTCAGAGGTTTTGAGATGCACTTGGAAAGTACCACTGTAGAAGACGCAGCTTAAACTGACGTAGATCAGAGGCACAGTTGGGGGGTTTGACATACGTATGTGATGTACACTACGGTCTGATGAAATAGTCCAAAAGACCAAATGAAACGTGAGTGAAGCTAACAATGTTCTTACAACTGTCGAAAGCATGTTTTTATAAATTAATAGGGAGAGCCCATTGAGCGCACTCAGACTCTCGTTTTCATGGGCTCCCTGTTCAAATATAGACAAATACAAACAAAAAACAAACAAAACACATAAGTACATGAGTTAATTTAAAACATTAATAAACTGAATACAGGAAGTTACAAGATTTTTGTTCAAAACACCCAAGTATGTCATTCTACAAAACATTACAGGCAAAACGACGATGGTTTTCAAGTGTTAATCAAGTGAATGCAGTTTATTAAGCTCATTATTTACACAGCCTTACACATATTTGAAATAATTTGGATCATTTGAAACACAAAAATGAGTCCGAGTGTCTCTATAACTGCTCTTGATAAGGTGTCACACAGACATCTCCGTTTGTTGCTCGACGACTTCATTTAAAGCAGTGCTATACCGGTGGTCGTAATGTTATGGCTCATTCACAATTATGTCTGATTGGTGAATGACTCTTAATGGTGCGGATGTGAGGCAGACGTATATGCAGTTATGAAGCACTGGCTGATGGGAGTCATTACGGCTCTTAACCAGCACCTGCCACCTGCACCGAGAGGAGAGCTGCTGGAGAATGGTATCCAGTCAGTCTGCCACACAATCTCCATATTAACTGGCTTCTTCAAGGCTCCACTGGGAAAATGCAGCACTCTATATAATATTATAGTCAACGGGGCATTTACTGACTTAATAAAATAAAAATAGAACAGGGGTTTTTGTTTGTGCGTGGCGTCATAAAACTGTATGTCATAGTCATAGATGTGGATATAAATAGACATAGCTAACATGCTAGCTGTTGCGTTCTAAATAAGAAGTGAGTATGGGTGTGTTTCCGGCTGCATCGACTCCAATTCACTTTCTATTGAAAAACTGTGGCCCTGTCTTTGTAACTACTGCTGTCAGACTTGTCATTTTGGTCTTAAAATGTTCGTATTAACCCGCTCTAGATGATCCTGGGTTTTTTTATTTTGCTGTTGTGTCCATAAATCAAGATATGAACATTAATAACAGACAAAACTGGCACCGTTTTTCACTGAAGTCACTTCCAATAGCGTTAGCAACAGGTTTGATTGACAGCATTGCTAACTGCCTGCTCACTGCTAAACCGCGGGCCTTGAGTTTGACACATGTGGTCTAAGTTGTTTGTATGTGAGTGACAAACAAGTGAATAACAGAAACTTGTTTAGAAAGATTTAGCAGTATATTTAAGTGTACAATTTTACAATGCAGTATTTACAAAGGTGATGTGTTTGCCCAAATGTTTTACTGTATTTTCCAGAATATAAGTCGCACCAGCCGAAAAAATGCATAATAATGAAAAAAAACAACAACATATATTTCACATATAAATCGCATCTGAGTATAAGTCGCACCCTCGGCCAAACTATGAAGAAAAGTGCGAATCATAATCTGGGAAATACAGTACTACCAATGCAATATTTAATAAAAATGAGGAACTTTCTCAATATCGATCAGTTATATTGTATAAGTCACGATTAACATCACTGTCTGCCGTCTTAAAAGCGTCAGGATTTTGAATATCAAGTTGAATCACTAAAGAAAGACTTTATTTATAACATGCATTACTGAAACACAAAGTCAAAAGAAGTTTCTGAATCCTTGTATTTTAACACGTCAGGATTAAATGAGGAGGAGCACTGCGTTACACTGTTTTAACGCACTTGGCAGAGTGGTGTGACTCCGTGGAGTGGGTTAAATCATTGTAATGCACCGCACGGAGCTGTTTAATCCGCTTATATCACGGTCCAACAAAATAAAAATAGTTCACTTTTAAATCTGACAACCTTTTGGCTGCTGCCCATGGATGTTCAAGGCGTTAGTTATGTCTGTTTTAGTCGAAGCTCGTCCCTCGTAACAGCGGTTTATTTGCTTACCCGTTGCTATGGTGATGCTCACAGCGTAGTCTTATCGTATCTGTATGAAAAAGAAAATCTCAGGAGCAGTGAATTTGGTATCAGTAAGAAAACGTTTTGGTTTTTTTTGTTTTACTTTATTATTAATGTCTCCGAACAAGTCGTACTGCATTTTTGTCATTTCTCATGTTTTCTCGACCTACCACGGCGCCTGTGGCAACACCCCCAGCGCCCGACTGGACCTCGACCGAGTCTTGTGTTCTCGCTCCTGGCTGTTCCCGTCCTCCGCTTCTACATTCTGGTGTTGCATACTCAAGTCATACACATGTCATCACCCAACTCTTCTTTCATTTCTTGTTTCAGATTCGGTCGATCCTGGTGAATTACTTATAGTTCTGCCCATACTCCCCTCGCTCTACTCTCTCGCAGTCGTTAGCCACCTCCGTAGACCTCCTGGTGTTTGCATTGATGTCTTCTGCTCGATTGCCTTTGACAACTTCTTGCGTCAATACAGAGCTGCCTCCGTCATCCTCTGTGACTTTGTACGGCGCCTGTACTTCACGTGTGTGGATGTGTGTATTTACTGACAGTGTCCAGATGGCGGTTCTTCTGATGGAGGGCGTGCGTGGGTGCGCTGTAGCTCCGGAGGCAGCGTGGAGGGCAGGCTAAGTGGCTCTCAGGGGACAGAGTGGATGGGTTGTTAAAGACAGTGGAGAGGGACACAGCAACAGCAACGGTCCACACTAAACGCTAATGCTAACAACACGCACAGACATGTAGCTTAATCTGTAGGTGGGTGTAATGGCAGTGGACAGGGCGCCATCTGAACAACGTCCGCCATGTTGGTTGTTGTCTGTCTGTACCGAATTTGTATTTTCAGCTTGTATCGATTAATATTTACGTACGTTTTGAAGTGATTGCTTTATGGTGCTTTATGGAGGATTAGATTTGTGGAGACTAACAGTTCTCTGGACAAAAGACTCCTCTGTGTCCTGCAGTGTCCAGAGTTAGCAGGTGGACACAGCCTCACTCTTACTCCAGCTGTTGTTTTGGTCGATAGATTCCCTCGAAGTATTTCCTCTAGAACGTCTTCTGCTGCATTTGGTATAAAGTCTAGAGCATCTTAGAGGTTTTTTTTTTTTGTAATAACATTTTTATTCAAGTATCAATCTCAACTGCAGCTGTACACCCCCCCACCCGGTGAAAAAGGGGAAAAAATGACAAAAAAGACAAAAATAATGACAAAAAAGACAAAAAAATGACAAAAAAGACAAAATGACAAAAAAGACAAAAAAATTACAAAAAAGACAAAAAATTACAAAAAAGACAAAAAAAAATTGCAAAAAAGAATTAGTTAACCATAATAGTAATAATAATAATAGTAATAGTAATAAATACACATTAAAAACAAAATAAATACAAAGTAAACATATAGAAATAATACAATGTGATAATAATAATACAAAATACAAAAAGTATGAAAATGAAAATAATCCCGTCCAGGTTTGAATTCCTTTCATACAATAATTGCAAATTTCCTCCATCCAAAGAAATCAGCAGAAGTCGCATTATTCATATTCATCATGTACTATATATAAAAAGGAACTGAGCGTACACAAATCATGTATCTTTCATAAATATACAGTTTGACAGCAGCATCCACATACTGTAAAAAAAAAAAACATAACTTAATATATTCAGATCTCGATTTTGGCTTTGAGCAGAAAACTCCAGCTGAACTTACACCATTTTAAACTGCACAAGCCACACTTCTTACTTGGTCAAAATCCTAAAATATAATGTTTAAAACTGAACATAAAAAAAATGTAAAAGTGTGAGCCAGGTTGCTGCAAGTTAAGTACATAACACCTTCGCTATTTGACTGAAAGACGCTATAAACTGTGTGTCAGTGACGAAGACAACAGTTATGGACTCAGTCGTACATCATCGCCAAGGCGCTCATCTCTGTGGGGCTCTACAGAGGACGCGGGGGACACATATGTTTTGATTATCCTATTGTACTGCATATGCCCAGTGACATAAACGTTCTGATCACATCACACTCATATTTATAGCAAAGGACTCGAAGGAAAAGGAGAAGTTAAGGGAGGAGCTGAGCGTGTTCCCTGGGATCGCTCATTGTTCCCCACGCTCCCAAAACAAGAGGCCCGAGCCCGGTGATGAAAGCAGCGCAGGAATGCTGAATGATAAGTCCCTCAGACGCCCACGGCTCATTCCCAAGCCCTCGGTACTTTCTTCTGTCCGCTCCACTAACCATCCTCGTCATGGTGCGGGGGAAAGACTCACAAACCCGCCTCTGTCAGCTGCTGTGGGCTCCACGGTGATCTCACTCTGGACCCGCAGCCTCCGCCAGACCCAACGCCACATGTCTCTGCTGGATTTATAGTAGATCATTTTACCGTAGCGGCGATATCAACGTCAGCGTCCACCTTGTCGTCCACGGAGATGAAACTACTTGGAACGTTTCATAGTACGGCCTTAAACTTATCCAACTTTATTCAATTACGACGTTTTATATTGCTCCAAAATACCCTTAAAAACATGGATCGTGAGCGGGTTCACCTCTTTCCAGATCTTTCCGCGCAATAACATCTCCATGGCGACAAACAGCTGCAAGAATCTCCTCTAGAAAAGCCACAGAGTGCATCTTTAACTGCCTCCATCTAAGTTATTGTGCTATAAAAGGAAATAAAAAGAGCCAGAGTTGCTCAAGGGTCAAAACCTCTGAGCTCAGACTGTCAAAAAAGACAAAATAAAAGATTTTACTGAGCAGACTCTATTACCGCGGCTTCTTCTTCTTTCTTTGTAAAATTGGACCGGTGTCATGTTTGTCTTTGCAGCGCCGTCTGAACATTATTTTGTAGTTTTTGAACAAACCTCCAAACTCCCACAGCGTCTTAATCCCGTGCTGAAAGCGATAACTGCTGGAATGTTTCGGTACGCGGCCCTACGCTATCCCGGCCCGCTGCAGCTGCGTCCGCGCTCATGTCGACTCGCGACCTCTGACCTCAGCTCATTACTTACACCTGTCAGTCAATAGCGGCTTGACCTCTACGTAGGGCGTGTGACAGCTGAAGGGTGAGTGAGACATGCCTCGCACCCTAAACCCTAAACCCTACGCCCGCACTCTCCCTCGCGGCTGCAATAATCATAACTCACGGACGACCTTTGACCTCCGGCTTATTGCTCTCCGATATAAAGGACGTGACGTAGGGTCGTATTTCACGCGGGGGGAGAACAGCGTCCGTCTCCGCTCGCTCGGGTCTAAGTGTGGTTTATGGGCTGCGGCCGGGTGACGCCAAATCAAACCTGCTTTTCTTTTCGTCTCATTCGTTCCGTTTTGAGATGAAGACGTTTCAATTTCACCATCTACTGAAGACTGGAATAATAGAGCTGTGTGTCATTGGGCTGCATATGAGGCGTGCCCCGTGCAGTTATCATATTAGCCCCATCCCTCTTCATATATGTGCCGCTGGTTTGAAGGGAGTCCACAGTGAATCTGGGACTTTTAGGGAAAAAATCTGCAGAAATATTATCAGTCAAGTTCATATCTTTTGTATAATATCTTTACAATTTAGCATTTTGGCTTGATCTTTCCATTTGCAGGTGCTTATTTTTGAAGTACTGGACAAATAAGTGTCATGGTAAAGGGCCTGTGCTCATTTTTTCACCCAATAAAGCCAAATAAGTTGATGGAGATGGAGATATAGTGTAAAAGCAGCTCTTAAAGGGTCAAAATGATCTGATTATGTGAAGTGAACTAGGACGTAACACTCCTAGTTTACCCTCTAAAATCGGAAAGTGTCTATAAAGTCATCGCGGTGAACACGAATCTGAGGAACAAGTTCTGACGGTGCAGTGTCACAATCTGAAATGAACATAAATGACTTTGTTTGTGTTGTGCGTATTGTCCATTTTGGCAATTTTCCAAATCAGCCGCCTTGATTTTCAGTCCCCCGGAAACTTGTATGAGTTTGTTATTCTGGTTTTACAAAGACAGAGTGCTGATGGAAATAACTATGACAAATTTGGAAACACTAGCGTTTTTTTGACATTTGGTTTGAGACATGCCCTGCAGTGTCGGCGACATGAGCTCCAGAGCCGAATCAATGAATATGGACGTGTCTTTGAGGAGGTGCTGCTCATACACAGGCCTATTTAAAAAGTGTAATAGAGGTTAGCACCTAGAATGAAATATGGAATGGCACTCGCTTTTGTCGAGTTTGGGGATGGAAATTAGATTCACGATGGATGTGAGGTTGATAAAACAAATATTTGAACGTCTCGGCTGCTTAAATGAAAGAATCGTAACTCCACAATGACACTTTTGTTTTTGTAAATAGACAATTAGCTCGACGACGTAAAGGATGAAGATGACGTTTAATATTGAGTTATATCTGTGGGATTCAGAATGATGAAAAATAAAGACCGTTACCGTAGCAATTAACGATTTATAACTAAATATTGCATCTTTTGAATGGAAATGGATCCTCAAAATGACCCATGAACTGATAATTACACACAATTTACTCCATTTGACTGTTTAAATGAATTCAAGTTTGAAGAATGGAGTTTACTTTTAAATGACAAATTAATCTAAGAAAACTAGAAACTATGAGTATGTTATTTTAATTCTATGACTCAGCACAATTTTAAGATACAAGTTATACAGAGACTAGTAATATTTGTTAATTTAGACTTTTTTATATAATACATTTTTAAAAAGCCTACACTCTTCTATTCATGGACTTTATGCAACACATTGAGGACATCTTCCCATTCAAACGATGTAATATTTAGTTTTAAATAATATTAATCGCTATGGCAACTGTCCTAGACCCTCATCATCCTGAAACCCACAGATAGCCCCCTTTGTGTGTCCTGTTTTTCTGTTTTGCATCGCTCTGTGGACGCCCTTGACTCAGTATTTTCTTCTGTTCTGCTCTGATCCGCCCCGTTGGACGATTGCCTCTCTCTCTGCGGTCCCTCCCCCGCGCGCTCTGCAGGGGGCCCCGCTGTGCACCCATCCCTTTTTTCGCAGGTGATTGCTCGGGGAATATTGATCAAGCCAACGATTTGCTGCTGAGAAGTCACTTTTCAAACTTCCTCTGACTTTAAGGCAGGGTAAAGTGAGCTGACCGGACAAGTCTGTGATAAACACAGTTAGGGATAAAGGATATTGTTAAAACAAGTCTCTTTGGATTTGCTTCTGTGTCAATTTGCAGAAACACTCAGATAAATCATTGGCCACTTTATTAGGAACACAATTCCTATCGTATATAACACAGTTTGACTCTGAATTAGCAAAGGCAGAGTTGCAAAGAGAGAGGCAATTAGGGACGTGTATGTTTTTCTAAGTTACAGATTTAAACAGAACATCAGTGTGGAGAAATAAATGGGGTTGATTGGATTGATTATGGTTTAAATGCTCAACAAGTTAAAGCTCCGATATTACACAAAATGTACTCTTGTGACCTTTAAGCCATGTTATAATGTTATTACCTCATTAAAAACATACCATGAGTTGTGTTTTGTTACATTCGCACATGTTTGAGTAACACTTCATTATTAGCCTGTACATCTGCAAAGCTCAAAATGCTCTGTTCCACCGTAGTTATCAAGTTAACAGCTACCTATAAGGTGGAACAGAGTGTTTTCAAACATAAATATGCTGGATTTGTGTGTTAAACATGTGTGAATGAAACAAAACACAAGTCCAAGTCTGTTTTTGATGAGGAAACAACATTATAACACAGAAAATAGCCTTATACGGGCCCTTTAAAACAGTTCAAATATTGTTTTAACTAAACAACGATACAGTTTCATTTATACTTTTTCACATAATTTATCATTTCTGAGCTCTGGTGTTTGTTTTACATTGTTCCCAAAAGAGTGAAAACATCCAGGAAGTGTCTATTCTCTAGAGAAAATGTTTTTGTTCTTGCAGAGGTCAGAGGAGAAAGCCTGTAGTCCACACAGCTCTTTGGATGTAGTGTGTACCTTTAAAATGTCCGTCCGTGTATAGCACATTGTATAGAGGCTCGTCTCGGGGTAACTTGTCTTCCTCTGTCTGTCTAATTACTCTGATTAAAGTGACAAACAGGCCCAATTACCCAGAAGGCTTAGGGAGAGCTTTCCCGTAAGAGGCATCTCCAAACCCACGCTCATTACATCACTTTCACTATTACTGCCACGATTCCAGCGCTCCTCATGACCTTCAGTCATGTTACGTGCTGCACACTAAACACACTGCACTGTGCAACGGACTCTCATAGTTATACAGCTTTTTGGAAATGTCATTTTTTTACTAGTAACTGGGTTAATTAGTGAGAAATACCTGTGGTGTGAGGTTATATATATATTATTTCAGATACAGTTGATGATGGACCTCGTGGCTCATGTAGTAAAGCACATCGAGTTTTGTAAGATTATACTAAGTGCATTGCTAAAATTATGCAGAAACCGTCAACCGTCGTGCTGTGAGATGAACTATTAAAAGAAACTACCGTGATTTCTTTCCATAGTTTGGCCAGGGGTGGGACTTGAATATAAGTCGCATTTGAGTATATAATTTTATATTTTCTTAAAATTTACGAGTGTCATTCAATAAATAAGGTGAATTTTTCAGTATAAAGACTTTTAATACAGTTAGAAGCTTCCTTTTTTCCTTTTTTTTTGTTTGTTTGTTTGTTTTACTTGTTTTTCACATGGATTTAATTACTTTTGCAGATTAAAAAAAACTTTTGGCGATTAACAAAGATGGCCGACCAAGAAGCTCCAGGATTGAACAGCGGTCAGTTATCAAGGTTTTGGTTGGTGAAGGTGCAAACCCATATTCATAGGAGAATGTCAACTGTGTCTGGTGCCACGTTTCAGCCAAAAAAAAAATGTCTACAAGTGGCTTAATTGTTTAAAGAAGGACGGAGCAGTGATGAGGATGAAGGCAGGGAGGTCTACAGAAGTGAGGTCTCCTGAGGTGATCGAACCAAACACAGTGACATTCTCCTATGAAGTTCAACGGGTTTGCACCTTCAGCAACCAAAAACTTGATAACTGCTGTTCAATCCTGGAGCTTCTTGGTCGGCCATCTTTGTTAATCGCCAAAAGAAAGAAAGTAAAACAAACAAACAAAAAAGGAAGCTTCTAACTGTATTAAAAATCCTTATACTGAAAAATTCACCTTATTTATTGAATGACCCTCGTACATTGCTGTAGACAATAGCATTAGTAGAAACTGATGACAACTTGACAACCGCGTTTTTTTTCTTCATTTTTATGCATTTTTTGACTACTGTGGAGCGACTAATACTCCAGAAAATACGGTATATAGCTATAATCTATGACACACCTGAATAATTATGTTAGGTTGAATGATAAGTATGTCGCAATAATCATTTTAAACAGTTTAATAAAATAAACAAGTCCACTGAGTTTTGTGAATTTTGTATTTTAGAAATCTGCAGTGCCCAGTGGAAGCAACGAGCCGTGAAGTTGTCCACACGTCCGATGGATTGCTGCAGTTCGTGATGGTCAGTAGAAGATTTTTTTGCATTTGTACTAAAATGACTAAGCGACGCTGCCAAATCCAATGCGTATCACTGATTAAGAACATAAAATTGGAGAACAAACTACGTAAAGAGCAGTGGGCGTGGAAACGGGGATTGATCGGCAATATGGCGTCTTGAAAATATGGCTCAAACATGCAACAATCACCCAAATACAACTTTAGGTGACTGAATGTTGAGGGAAAATGACTATAACATGGGTAAAAGCTCTAAAAAGTTGATTTTGCAGAATAGGATTTAACTAACTGCTAGTTTTTAATGATTGAAATACGCTGCCTGGCCACAAAAAAAGTCGCCACCTGGATTTAACTAAGCAAATAGGTCGTCTCCTCCTGCAGTTGGTCAGGTCGAGGTTCAGCAACAGTCTGTGCTCAAAGAATGAGGTCAGCTGACACCTGAATATACTGAATGACCACGTTATTCCAGCAATGGATTTTTTCTTCCCTGATGACACGGGCGTATTCCAAGATGACAATGCCAGGATTCATCGGGCTCAAATTGTGACAGAGTGGATCCGGGAGCATGAGACGTCATTTTCACACATGGATTGTCCACCACAGAGTCCAGACCTTAACCCCATTGAGAATCTTTGGGATGTGCTGGAGAAGCTTTGTGCAGCGTCAGACTCGACCATCATCAATGCAACATCTTGGTGGAAAATTAATGCAACGCTGGATGGAAATAAATCTGGTGACACTGCAGAAATGAAATCAAATGTGTGCCGTAATCAAAGCTAAAGGCGGAACAATGAAATATTGAAGTGTGTGACTTTTTTTTTCTTGGCCAGGCAGTGCATTAACCCACATACCAGTCGGAAAAACATACAATTTGCTGTAGTAGTCCATGTAACGGGCCCACATCTGGTCATAAATATAAACTTTACATTCATAACTTTGACAAACAGAGAATGGTTTACATCGCTATCGACATTAACATTACTAGAAACCGATGACAGAAGCAGTCTCTAACTGGTTTTCATATAAATCTAAAAGAAAAATCTCATAACAAAGCTGCAGTAAATTCTCCGTATGATCAGTGAAGTGTCTGCCGGCTGATATATACATACATAGATTTGTCAGCGCCCATGGTTTCAGCGGCGTTGTCAAAAACCTTACGCCCTCATTTGGCGAGCGATGGCTTGTGTATTAGCAGTTTGAACACAGACTGCCAGGCCAAGTGTCACTGACAAATGGGCCTTTATTTCCCGTTTCATATTTGAAAGAGAGTATTCCGTGTCAAGTAGTTCTCAGACAGTGGCGCTAGCTGATAATAACCCTCCCATAGAACTTTGGCCTGTCACTGCTAATGAAAACCGAATCACCAGACCCGGAGTCACGAAGCATGCATTGACTGACTTGTTTTTCCCAAGGCGTTTATTGAGTGCATTTTTAGTACAATGGTTCTCAGAAAGTTACATCTTACAAACTCTTTGACACATACTTCACAATTTACAAGTGGTTTTGCTATACAGAAAGGAAAACAATGTACCGGTGCACACACGTTGATGTACACTAAACATGGCTGCCATTCACTCCCATTCTCGCTCGCACACAAAAGAAGAGTGAGAAGTGCACGCTAACAGCTAATGGCTAACGGCTAACAGCTAGCTCAATTCGTTTGTACCGTAAGATAGGTCCCCGTCAGCTGGTCCTGTTCGACTCTGGTGTACGTGTGAATATGTTACGTGCTTCATATAAAGTGTAAAATCCACAGTTTTGAAGGTAAACATCAATCAGGCATTTCATTATGACCACTAGAGAGGAAAGGGGATTTTTAAGTTTGTGGATATTTTGCCGACAGAAGAGAGTACGAGGATAAACAAGGGCAAAATGATGTTGAGTTGTGAAGTTCCTGCGGGATGCCCTTGTTGCAGTGTTTTGTATTGTATCAAAAGTCGTCCAGGGCTTGTCTACAATGAATGTAGCCTATATTTTCAAAAACCCACCTACCGCCATATTGGTACTAGCTGCTGATGTAAAGTAGCATGCATAACTGTCCAAATTATCAGTACTAAAACAGTTGCCAGATGATTTTGAGCCATCCTCCATTAATAACTAAGTATTCAAAAGGTTTAAAAGTGGTTTGCCCTCTCCTGGTGGGTGGTGAGTCTCTGCCCCAAGTGGAGGAGTTCAAGTATCTCGGGGTCTTGTTCACGAGCGAGGGAAGGATGGAGCATGAGATTGACAGGTGGAGCGGTGCAGCGTCTGCAGTGATGCGGTCGCTGTATCGGACCGTTGTGGTAAAGAAGGAGCTGAGTCAAAAGGCAAAGCTCTCGATTTACTGGTCAATCTACGTTCCTGCCCTCACTGATGGTCATGAGCTCTGGGTAATGACCAGAAGGACAAGATCACGGCTGAAATGGGTTTCCTCCACAGGGTGGCTGGGCGCTCCCTTAGAGATAGAGTGAGGAGCTCAGTCATACAGGAGGAGCTCGGAGTAGAGCCACTGCTCCTACACATCGAGAGGCATCTGTTCAGGAGGCCTGACGCCTCCGTGGGGAGGCGTTCCGGGCATGTCCCACCAGGAGGAGGCCTTGGGGAAGACCCAGGACACAATGGAAGGACTGTGTCTCTCGGCTGGCCTGGGAACACCTTGGGGTCCCACCAGAGGAGTTGGAGGACGTGTCTGGGAGTCCCTGCTTACACTGCTGCTCCCGCGACCTGGTCCCGGATAAGCGAAAATGGATGGATGGAAAAGCTTTATGATCTAATATGGTGTGACTGCCCTGATATCGGAGTTAGCCGGCTAAAAAAACAGGAAGTTGCTCATTACAAAATGATCCATTGGTCTGGACTGTGTTTTTGTCTTATAGGAAAAATAGCCAGAGTTTAACCTCCCATGTTTGCGTTTAAATGTACTGCAGTTTCAGTATTTAATGTGCAACTACTTTAGTTTGCTAAGTCTATGCTCTGCTTCTATTGTTGTTTCTGTGGCAAGCGAATTCTTTAAAAACTTTAAATTAACTTTAAAAAATGTGGTCCATTAAGTACGGGAATAGAGTGAGAGCTGCAAAGTGTAGCGTCGCCAAACATGAATTAAAAAGTCTGGTCCTAGTACAAAGGTATCAAAAGACACAGTGGTTGAATGAGCAGGTAGCCATAGCGTTATGCCTGATTGGTGTACAGGCCCGTCGACAGAGATCTGGGGGCTCGGGGCAAGAAACCTCACATGGGCCCCCCCTCAAATATAAAGTAATAGAAAGAACGTCCAATTCTGGGTCCCGGGACAACAGACCTCTTTGCCCCCCCCATGTCGACTCCCCTGTTGGCGTAGGTGTAAATCCACAGCGTAGAAAAAGAGGTTGTTCATCTGAAACAGAAGAAAAGACATGACGATAAGCATTAAATAACAACTCGATCGCGCTGACAGTGAACGGTTTGTGCAGACGAGCTCCTCTGGGTCTGGAGACACGCCCTCCCATTCGTCACGTGTCGGGGAGTCATTACAGTCAGATATTCACAAAGACAAACAGACCAAATGGGAAGAGAAGAACGACACTGTGGGATAATGAATATGTTCGATTGGCTCATTCATGGGCTCTCGACTTGAGCTGCAAATACATGAGGCGGAGCTGAATGGAGGACTGATGCTTTCAAATTGAATCAGTGGTTGCGGTTAAAAAGAGTTTGCCGATCGCGGGGAAGAGTCTGTGATTATGAGCAGGAATATAATACAGGCTAAATCAATGAGCGAGCCAAGGACGCTGCCAATAAGGGGAACACTGCGTTGATTACAGGGTTATTTCATTACCCCACAAATATGAAAAAACACTACAGGATGTTTGTAGTGTTTGTAGTCTGTCATTGGGACATCGTTTAGTTTGTAGGTTGTTTTAAAGGTGCCCTACGTCACTTTTCTGGTGTTTATGGAGAGGTATTGCTTTGCCTGGAATGTTCCGCTATATGGCATTGTGGCCATAGTGGACGGATCAAACCTGGACAACTCAGGGATTACACAGAAATCTATGTTCAAAAGGCACGATCAGGGTAAATGACACGTCAGATCTGTGGGGAGGGTCACTGTAAGAACGTGCCGGTATGTTTTTTTACAGTGTTTTTTTTTTTTAAAGAAATAATGAATAAACTAGAGAGATGGACAGAGTGATAGAGAGATGGATGGAGAAATAAAGAGATGGATGGATAGATCAAAAGATGATGGATGGATGGAGAGATGGATGGAGAGATAAAGAGATGGATAGATGGATGGATATAAAGAGATAAAGAGATGGATGGATGGATAGATAAAGGGATAGATAGATAAAGGGATGGAGAGATAGATGGATAGATAGCGTGATAAAGAGATGGATAGATAAAGGGATGGATAGATGAACAGATGGATAGATAGCTGGATGGATATAGAGATAGAGATGGATGGATAATAGATAGAGAGATGGATGGATGGATAGATAAAGAGATGGACAGATGGAACATTCCAGGCAATAACATCTTCCTGTAGACAAGCAGGTAACATCCCCCCAACCAGAAATGTTGAAATTATGTCCATGTAACGTTCTCATTCTTACACAATCACGCTTTAGAAAAACATTTTCAATCAAAATCATTTCTGGAGCTGTTTCTGATCGAGGCCATGATTAGTCCAACAGAATTACAGCAGTACTCTGGGTCTGTAAATCCTGTGCATCTGCAAATAACAGATTTAACTAACATTTGATTTGTTTCATGGGGAAAACGACTCAACCATTAGATTCCAGATTATGTGACATTTTAAAGTCCCAGTTTTTTCCTTGCTCCACTTTGATAAGTCCTATCCATCTTCCCCTGCCTGCTGCTGATCAGATGCTTTTAGAGGGGGGGTCCCAGCAGGTAACACCCCCCCTCACACACACACACACACACACACACACACACCACAGCCCTCCACACTGTTTCTCTCCTCTATGTCCACTGGAGCGTGAAGTCAGCCATTTCTCAGGGCAGCCCTTCGCCCAGTCCTGGTCCCCTATGCCTAGGACAGCTTGGTTACACCCAGGACAAACGAGTTGGAGGCCTGCCAGCTCCAGCCAGGCGGAGTACAGAGCTGCAGCAGGGCAGACAGAGGAGAGGGTGGTGTGTGTGTGTGTGTGAGTGTGTGTGTGTGTGTTAGGATGGGGGAGGGGTGGGGTCTTATGGGGCAGAGTGTACTTAATAATCTGCTAATGGGCCTGCCATCAATTTCTAATTTTGGAAGGAAGGTGCTTAGGAGTTGGTCTTCACTCATTGTCGCGAAGAAATTAAAAAGGGTCAAAAAGATAACTTCTTTCCTTCCTCGCAGGTTTTGAGTTTTTCCAGACTTTTAGATATAATATTTTACTGTCCACATGTGGGGCTGAACTGGGCGAAGCAAAAAATCTAAGCCAGTACAGAACTTAAACGTGCACCGACGTAACTTTTCAGCAAGAGATCTGCCACCTGTGTCCCTCTTTGGAGAACTTATTTAGTTTCCAGGAATGTTTCACAGTACGGCATTAGACGACTATGACTATCTTGCATTTCTTAAGTGAAATACCTTGAAAAACATGCTTTCTTACTATGTGTGGTTCCACTTTTCCACAGATCTGACCCGCTATATTCCATGGTAACGTTATCTACTTGTCTCAGTGTATTTAAGGCCAACTGTGGAACATTTTAGTCAAAACAATAACATCACCAAAGAGAAGAGCTGGTGGCAAAGTTTTACATAATGCACCTTTAACAATATATCCCAGACCAGGACTAAATCAAGAACAATCTGGACATAATCGGACTGAACCAATCAATAAGACTAAAGCAACTTGAATCATTACTCATGGGTACAGCAGCAGCAGAATGGTTTAGTGCAATCTGTTCACATTTACATTTGGGAAACTATGCATAATACTTTTTCAATGTTTACTTTGGCAAAACCGACAAGATTCTTTATACTTTTCTTTCCTAAGACTGCAACCTGCTAGAAAGAACTGTAATCACACAAGTCCCCCTCGCACAATCCTGCTCTGAAGTTCCTACTGTGAAAAACAACATTACAATTTTCCAAACCAATTCAACCGCAATCATGATATAACCTATGTGCTCCACACACAAATATACAGGAAGATTTCAGAGCCATATATGAGGTCCCTGAAGGCAGAATGTTTCATACCATGCACAGGCTTCTACGGGTCCATTCATATGAGCATAAACTGTATGAATCACGGGTTTATCACAGCGTTTGTGCTCAGCCTGTCCATCCATATGGCGCTGCAGACACTATAGAGCGTCCATATTGGAAGAACTGTTGTGTCTCTCAGAGGTGGAGCTATAGTAGTTCTGTGAGGGCAGTAGTACAACAAGCATCTTTTGGCAATTTAACGTCAGTATGTGTTGGTTTGAATTGAATGCTGATTTTAGTATTTTTCCAGTGCAACTCTACAATTTTCCTATTCTGGGACAAATGAATGTCCTTTAATCTTACCTCAACATGAACACTAATGATTAATACATTCCTGCGTGTCTATTGTGACAGTATGTGAACAGTACAAACTTACTGTGGACTTGGCCTGGCGAGGCTCTGATCCTCCTCCATCTTCCATTGGTGCTGAGCACTCGACACAAACAGATGAAGAGAACATAAAACATTTCTGTACAAGCAAGTGCTCACCAGCAAGAGACAGCATGTGCACACCCACATTTAACATGAGCTCAAGTTCTCAATAGATGGACATTTGTCATTAGATCTCCTACAAGTCCTACTCATACTTAGATCTACGAGACCGACTCAGTAACATATTTGTCTGTACTGGATAGTCCATGTGCCCCTGGATAAATGAGCGCCCCCTGTGTCCTTTAAACAGTCAGTCACAAGGAGCGAGGGCACAGTGGGAACCTACACATTGCATGTATCTAACACAATCTAATCAACAAACAAGTCGTTGCCAAAATGCAAGCAGATAGTTCTGTACATACATATTCTTACATACCACCTTCAATATGAAGGTTATTATAGAAGTTAATAATCATAATTAGCAAGAGATAAACATATTTATATTCTCTGAATCTAGGGCTGGTTCAAAAGTCCTTTGGCAGCCCACTCCACAGGTAGTGTTGAGTTCAGACAAGTGGGTGGATCTGGTTATAGTGACAAGTACAAACGATCAGATGAAGACAAAAATAGAACTAAGCTCTGTCACCAGGAATTCAACAATACATCATTTTAAATGTAAAACAAGCAAACTATGGCTATGAGGTGGATGACCATGGTGCTCCACTATACATCCCTGTAATTCTATAGACAGTCTTTCTGCTGATTGCTTCTTCTTCTTGGGCATATTTCTGGACCAGACCAAGGCCTCTTCATTGCACACATTGACGACATTATGGGCAACATCACAGGTCACACATTGTTGGTTGTAAAAGTCTCACATGTCTGGTTACAGTTTTAACATGGTCTAGTCCAGATAATATAGAGGTACAATATATCTTTTACCAAACACAAATATCATATGATCCCTGTACTGATGCTGAAGATATGACGCTAAATGGAGTTCCAAAACCACAGCAGCTTGTGTCTTAATGAATGGAGAAACAGTAACGCGTTGCACCCTGAACTTCCTGGTTTACTTCCTGGTTTGGATTGGTGATAGCTGTGGTAGTGTAGACCCTGCTCTCCTCTTGTAGACACGTGACCATTTAGATTAAGACAATAGTCTCGACCCTGGCGCGTTCCGACGGAGGGGGGGTCATTCGGGGGCTGTTGTCGGTGGTCCTCCGAATGCTGCCCGCTCCGTGGCACAGCGCCTCTTGTAGTCATGCCAACGTGGACGGGGACTGGCTCATCTGCACCCTCATGGTCTGCACGTTACTCAGGATCTTCTTCTGGTGCCCTGCCAGAGTCACGCCTATCCTTAGCAAGTCCCTGGAAACAGACAATACACACACATATTTAGAAACATTCAACATTCAAAATCACAGTTTTGAATAGTAGCAATATTGATCCTTTCATAAAGTCAGCCCACACATCAGTGATACAATATATAATGCACACTGCATGATGCTTGCTTAAATGCCACCGTGTCTCGAGGCTCCATTTTTATCAAAATAAAAAAAGAATTTGAAGAGTGACCCACTGACAGTTCACCTTAATTAAACGCAAGTTGTGCTCATAATAAAAACAACAATGTTATGAGCCTGAGTCAAGTAAATGATTGCACTGACATAACTGAAAAATGCAGTGCTTTAGTGGGCACGGCTGTATGGGGCCTTAAGATCTCTTTGATTTGCTCACTTTCTGCACTCAAGCCTAAAATACATCCACTTGACGCAGGGTGATTTTATCCAAGTGCCACATGTGAGTGAGGCTGAGAGCTGAACTCACTCTGAGGTCATCTGAGCCACCAGCTGCAGAGACGTGAAGCCTGAGTTGAGGAAGTTGTCTCGGTACTGGATCATCTTAATGGCTCCAAGCCAGTCCTCCACCGAGCTAAACGTGTTGAAGTCAGGGATGGACCTGTCCAACAGTGGCTGAGAAGGCCTGCCAAGAAAAGACAAACATTTTCATAGGAATACTTTACTATAAGTTACCTGCAGACCAGCTCATTTTACCAAAGTGAATATGGAGTGAAAGCCTATAGCAGTAGATACATACAAAATGATCAAAAAACATATGGTTCATTGCACAGCTAAAGCACTGCAGCAGGAGCCTGAAGTCCACAGTCACAAACAAGTGACTTGAGGACAAGTGTGAAAGGCCCAGTTAACCTGGCCACAACTTTGTAATTGGAGAGTAAATCTGTGAAGAAAGCTAACATCCACATCCAATTTGGCTATGGCTGAGGAGTCTCCAAGGAAGACTGTGACAAATTGTTTTCAATAAGGTGTGTACAGTTTAAATAGGTGTACAATGTCCTGCTGGAGTAATGAAACCTGCACAAAGGAAACTAAAAGAACTATCTGTTTCAAACCAATCCATTTTATTTTTCAGGAAAAAACATGCATGTTTTTTTAGATGATATAGTCAAGCAAGATTACCAAAGAAATGAGAAATAATTGTAGGAAATGTTCATTTGATGCAATCAGCTATAATAAATACAAATTCATTATGTTCATTAACAGTTGAGCAGACAACAGTGAGTTCAGTGAGGACACAGTTCACTCACACTGCAGGGATGTTAGCGATAGCTTTGAGGCTGGTGGGGTTTCGGATCATCTTGTCCAGGGTGCTGACGATGTCAGTGAAGCGTGGTCGGACATTACGGTCCTTCTGCCAACAGTCCAACATCAGCTGGTGCAGTGCACTGGGGCAGTCCATGGGTGGAGGCAGTCTGTAGTCTTGCTCTATGGCATTGATCACCTACGCACAAACAAATATAACCAAATCAAACTCTAAATATTCACAATACAATTTCAAATATCACTCTTTTGGTAACACTCCTAAAGAAACAAGAGAGTGAAGTGACAATAGAAACATTATTATTACATTATATTCATTTGTCCCTGAAAAGAAGCCATGGCATTATGTGGTTATGCCTCATGTGCTGCTTTATCCATGTTAGCGAAGGCCGAGTATGATGTATGTATTCATGTTAGTGCAGTATAATTCAATTCAATTCATTTTCTTTTTGTAACGCCCAAAATCACAACAACAGTTGTCTCAAAGTGCGTTCATGTTTTGGTTGATGGGGGAAACCGGAGTACCCGGAGGAAACCCATCCAGACACGGGGAGAAACATGGAAAACTCCACACAGAAAGGCCTGGGCGACCCGGGGATCCAACCAAACCCTCTTGCTCTGAGGCGTGAGTGTTGCCACTCAGCCACTGTGCTGACTACACAGAAAAACAACAGTATTGTAATAATACTATAGTATAGTATAGTGCAGTATGTATCTCCACAGATGTGGCTGATACTCAATCTTGTCTTAAAAATGCATCAGTGTCAGATCGGGGTCTGGTGAAATCAGGCCTATAAGATACTATCATTAAAAATTAGTGGCTTCCCTGTGGGTTGCCAGCTCCACCCCACAGTTGAGTGCACCTCAGCAGAATCTTGACAAATGGTGCATACGGGGGAGTGCTGAGTGCATGTGTATTTGCTCGTGTGTGTGCGTGTGTATGTATGTGAAGGTGTGGCTTTAGCAGTCGGACACACAGAGCTCTGCCAGCTCTTCTCTGCATCAGCCCCAGCAGCACAGCACTGCTGGCCCACTGTGAACACATCTGCTGGGTTGGACACTCTTCATGGAGAGGACTCCATAGAGGCCTGGCTCCTGTCTCGCTCCAGGAGCACACAGAGACCTTGGAGCTCCGGCCTGTGTCCAATAGTTGTGTATGTTTGTGTTGGTGGAGTCTGCATATGGATGTTATCCAAACGGACATGAAGAACAAAGCAGGGCACTCAGCAATCATTCAGTGCTCTCAAAGCCAGCCAGGAAGGAAAGGGATCGTGCAGACAGTGCCCATAATAAGTGGGCTTTCAAAGTCAGAGTCAAGGACATCTCAGTGATGAAGCTCAGATACAAATCTGTGATTTAGAACTGCTTCCTCACTCTAGCCTTCTGTATGTGCATCATACACACATGTGATTTTAAGTTCACTTTGACATAACAGTATGTCGATATTAACATTGAACTCAATGTGCAACTTAAACAAATTACACAAATATCTGCAGATGGGAGCAACAATGATCATAATGACTTGCACTATGGAAAAGTCCATGTACTCACGTCCTGGTTGGACATGTCCCAGTACGGCCGCTCTCCGAATGACATCACCTCCCACATGACGATGCCGTAGCTCCACACGTCGCTGGCTGAGGTGAACTTCCTGTACGCGATGGCCTCTGGTGCCGTCCATCTCACTGGAATCTTTCCTCCCTGAAAAACACAACATTTCTCAAAACTTTTCAGAGCAGACATATTTTTAATCAAACGATCCGCACGGCGCCGGGCCGTCACATTAAGTGTCCGCTCCATTCATTCTCCGACACAAAAACACTGATGCACTCTGCATCCGTCTCCACATTGTTCGCCCTTCACACATCGACCACCATTACATTCACTGTCTGTTCTCCCACAGCCCCGTTTGAATAAACGCCGGGCCAGGTCTTTCTGCTTGTAGATCGAATGCGTCTAGCTGTAATTGGGCTACCTGAGCCTGAGGCATGCCACGCGCCTACTTGATTGAAATTGACAGACGCTTGTTTAAAATTCCACGCACATACCAACATGCCGAGTGCTTTACAGGTGAGTGTGGGAGCACGTGTCAGACACTGGACATCAATGATCAATGCATGTAGTAAATCCCAGTTTGTTTGCTCCATAGTGACCTACTCAGATTATTTCGGGGCTGAGCCTGCCACTGAAATAATCATGCCAATTAGTCGAAGCGGAGCATTTGCAGATAAGCCAGCGCTGGAAACTCACCCAAAGTCCTCCAGCGGCCCACACATAGCGCTCCCAGCTCATTTAGAGAGAGTGGAGAGACACAGAAAGAGGGAGAGATAGAGAGAGGAGAGGTGGTTCACAGCGAGTCAGCTCTGTGCAGACACTGAGCAAAACATTCCAATGCTCTCAAACTGCTTTGTGTTGGAGACAGCATCTGTTTGTCTGTAGAAACATCTTGTACACCAAAGTTAGATGAAGTTTGATATGCAACTTTTTGGACTTAGGATACAGTTGGGGACAGTTTTGGACTTTTGGCTTGATTAGTATTAAAAATGTCCCGGATAAATCAGATCAGACAGAGAAACAAGAGAGTAGATTCGTGAAAATAGTACGATTATGATAAATATTACTATGATTTTGAGTTAAGTGGAAGTAATTGCAACGTTCAAGGGTCTCGTATTTAACTATTTTTCAATTTGGTGATTCAGAAACCTGCTCCATATTTAGGGCTAAAAGATGTACATCGTCGTAATGGCAGACAGGATCCGAAACATGCCATAGACAACTCCATTCAATAAATAATTCCACATTGCTATGAGATGTAGGAGTGGATCGAACCAAGAGGTCAAATCTTGAACCCTCCACAAATGTCTCAGAACAGTAACTACTTTTGCTTGTTTTTATTTGCTCTCCAAGGTCAGTCTTTGGGTTTTAAAGGTTGATCCTCTCATGGTGCTTCGGTGAGAGTGTGAAGCACCTCTCCAATCTCTGACCTCCTGTTTACTCCTGACCCGGGCTAGTGATTTACCATCTGACCCGGCACAGATTCAGCCAAATGCGACGCTATAATAACTCACACACTCGCACACATACACACACTCGCGCTCGCTGACAATGGAAAGGCCAGTCTGCAGTCAGCCAGTGAGTCCAAGTTGGTGACAAATGAAGAGGCATGAAAGATCCGCAGAGAGGACGAGATCAATAGTGGAATAAAGGCGTCGTGGGCCTCTGTGACTTTAATGCTTCGCTCATATCTCACTGCAGTTCATATCGGAGTCGTTTCATCTAACCCACGACCCCTGGACAATTTGGTGTGCCCTTTTGTGTTCAGACGCCAAATGGACTACGAAAAACTGGAAAATATAAAAGTGAAGATGCCTCTGCTCGTCGTCATCAGTCTCTTTGTCAGGGCAAAGCTAGTGGCTCTTTCCTTTAACTACAGAGCCTGACATGTGGCTGTTGGTGAACAAACCCAAAAGGAAGAGGTGATGAGGTCGTAAACGAGAGGTAGTTTGTCTGTTAGACCCACCGTTTTTGAGTGAAAGCAGTGAGCATTTACCCCTGAACCCCGCCAAGAGTTTCACGTCTGTGTCCAGGTCACAACAAGCTTATTTATAAAGATACAAAATAGTCTTTTCCTTCATTTCGAATACAAATAAATGAGCAATAAAACGAAAGGTCTATACTGCATTTAAAGGGCCATTTTGTGATCTATGTTATAATGTTTCCTCATCAAAAACATACCTGGAGTTGTGTTTTGTTTCACACACAAACCCTGCATATTTAGGCTGAGTTCTTCTCTCAAATGGAAAACACTTGGTTCCACTTTGTGATGTCATCGTGTGGCAAAACAGGAAGTGCTCCCCTCCGTTTTTAAACTCCACGCACCTTCACTAGGATCATTTGGATAATGTCAGCCCTGGAATCGCCAACCTTTACTGAACAAAATGTAAAAGATGGCAGTTAACTTGAAAACTACCACTTCATGACATCACAAGGTGGAACAGAGCATTTTAAGCTTTGGAGATGTGGACAAAACACAACTCCAGGTCTGTTTTTGAGGAGGTAACAGCACTAAAATATGATTAAAAGCTCACAAGAGTCAATTTTGTGTGATATAAAACCTTTAAACAATCACTGTGGATTGTATAACAACAGAGAAAATACATTTTTGTTATTATTTTTGCAAATGTGAGAACTGCAACTGCAAGACAAATATTGGATATTGGTATTGTCTGCAAAAAATCCATATCGGCCCGCCCCCAGATTGCGGCAGTACCTTGGCTTTAGTCTGCGCACACCCACCACCTTTAATTTAGTGTTGTCTTGAACATTGGCACAGCTCTCTTTGTTCATAGCCTTCTGTAAAAAACCCGCCTCAATCTTTCACACAGTCCAAAAAATAACGATCCTCTCTCTCTTCCTCATCTGTCACTTTGTCAGGGCACTGCTTCCAGTTGATACGTTGGAACATACACACAAAATGAACAACAAAACACAAAGCAGCCCCCTCCTCAAACAGAAAAAAAAAACAAAACACTCTACAAGCTAAACGTTATCCATTACATATTGCCCTGCGCCTGGTCTCATGTCCTTTAGACTCCCAGTTTCGCCCCCGTCACTTCTCCCTTTTACCCTGGGACCAAAGGACTTCACAAGAGTGTCCCCGATGAGAACGCGGCGTTTGGTAATATCATTTCGGGTGACGGCGAGCGAGTCAGGGGCTGCTATGCAAACTCGGTGTAATTACTGCTGTGGGGCCACTGATAGCTGTGCCAAAATCCTGCTTTAATAACATAAAGCACAGAGCAGCCACGGCCTACAGGGAGAGAGGCAGAAACATAATAAACAGCATTGCAGTCTTCTCTACTATGAGAGAAAAGCGTTAATACCAGAGGGATGGAGCTGTGGGGGGGGGCGGCGGTGGGTAAAAAATGATGATAGGAATTAAAAGAGACCCAGAGTCAACACAAAAGCATGTCGCCGGGCCTTGAAGCATAGGGAGTGCTATTTGGATATGATATACTGTGTTGACTACTTAAAGAGGAACAAGCTGTTTGCTGTCTGCCTCCCAGTGAAAAAGTGCGGGGAAAATATCAAGTCTTCTGTCATTGTAAAGATAAAGTTTATTTTCAGAGTTACGCAATTGGCTCTCGGATAGAGTTCTGCAGAGACTCGACGACAATGCCCCGTTAGACCAAAAATCAGTTCAACGTGAGCAGCCTGATTTTATTAACATTAAACACACAACGAGTTCTTTGTAAATAGTTTGCAGCGGTCCACGGTTATTCCTCACTTACCTGACGTATTCCCAGCTTTCCAATTCCAACAACTAGCATGTTAACAGCGCGCCGTCTGATTCTCTGACAGTAAAACGCAGATGCAGACAGGACGCAGCTGTCTCATTTTGACCTAAAGTGTTTTTTTTATAATAAATCTACTGCACCAAGACAAATTTTGCGAAAAAAACACATGGAAAAAATCTAGTACCGCCACTTTAAATGATTTCCTGGTAAGTAGAGTTTTTAGTTAATTCAATAAATGTCCAGTTTGTTCCACTGTACACAAGCAGCAAGTTTAACTTAATTATATAAAAGGACTAAAACGACTATGCCATGACTCAGCTAATTACACGAGTTAAATCTAATATAGAATACATTGAGGAAGGAAAACTAATGCAAAAACAATATTGAAGCCAGGGATCCAAGCCAGGAGTTATATAAGGTGAAAGAAATGTAAGCCAAACCAATATGCAAATCACTGTGCAGCATAAAAACTACACTATGGAGTCAGAAAGGTGAACCAAACCAAAGACCACAGTAGAATTTTAAAATGATGATACTACAGCCATGAAAAGCACGTAAACATGAATGAAACCTGAGCAACTGCATGTGAAGGTGTTATCTTGTGCACTTGTAGGACCCATAGACTGTATATAAGCGGTCAAAGCTAACCACGTAGCTGCCGTGTGGTGAATAAAAGTGAGCATGGGTGCGCTTTTGGCTACAATTCACTCTCTACTGCAAAACTGTGTCCACTCTCTGCGTAACTGCTGCTGTCAGACTCGTCATTTTGGTCTTAAAATGTTTGTATTAACCCGCTCTATGTGATCCTGGTGTTTTTATTTCGCTATTGTGTCCATAAATCAAGATATGAACATTAATATTAGACAAATCAGGCGCCTTCTTTCCCCAATGTCGCTCCCCTTAGTGTTAGCAACAGGTTTGATTGACAGCGTTGCTAAGTGCCTGCTCCCTGCTAAACCAACGGTGTGGGCTCCGAATTGGCTCTGAATTGGCTCTTTGGTCCATCCATCCATTTTCTTCCTCTTATCCGGGGTCGGGTCGTGGGGGCAGCAGTCTAAGCAGGGACTCCCAGACTTCCCTCACCTCGGACACGTCCTCCGACTCCTCCAGTGGGACCCCAAGGCGTTCCCAGGCCAGCTGAGAAACTGGCTCTTGGTTTGTTGTGGAATTAAGACTCCTTTTTCAGGCTCTGATGAACGTTAAAGCAAAGACAAGAGTTTATTTCTTGCAAGAAATAGGTCCGACAGCATCTATGTCAGACCCCGAATCATGGAAATCACCAGGTTTATATAGTTTGAGATGAACCAGGGGACAAAGTGCGGATGTGATACTACTCCTGGAGACTTCATGAGCTGGATCACCTCAGGATGGAACATGTGGAGTCAAAGGTGTGATATATTTTAAAGGAAAGAGATCGCAAAGCCACCTGTTCTTCACAAGATTAGCAATTTGACAAGATTAGCAAAGGGTTTACATGAAAAGTTTTCTAACACTGTCTTTGACTATTAAACCAAATAAGTTTTAGTTACAAGACCAAGTGATTTCTAAAAGGTAAAATAATCTCACAATATTTGAATTTGCTTTACAGGTTGCTATGAATTTGGAACTCGGCGCCAAATAACTGCTGTGGCCTTGATGAGCTTCATTTGATCGGAGTCAGAGAGGTTAACCAAACCAAGACTGCAGTATAATTCTAAAATAATAACACTACACCCATAAAAACATGAATAAAACCTGACCAACTGTACATTAAGTTGCCGTCTCGTGCGCTCGTAGGACCGCGCCGAGCTCCCTGCACTCAGAGCCGTAACCAGACAGGGCCGGTCCTCTCGTCCCACGTGTCGACAGAAGCCATCACGGTATCTGACTGTTTCCACCTGCTTGTGACCGCCGCTGACAGACCTGCCGCAAAATGTGCCACGTCGCCACGGAGACGGGACACTGCGACTGTCAGGTTAAGAGGTATCATAGGGAGACAATTGTGTGTGTGACAAGCAGCTTTGAGTGATAAAAGACAAACATGGAGGGGGTAATGTTTGCTGCTTCTGCTGTCTCCTTGGGTCCCCCTGGTCAGGACGAGTCTGTCATGTCCCCGGGCCCATGTGGAGACATAAAATAAATAATGTATGAAGTGTTTTAGGAAGAACACATGGACAAAACAGGTATATGTATACGCAGCAGTCGGAGGTTAGAAAGTACTGTACTTAAGTAGAATTTTTAGGTATTTGTGCTTTATTTAAGTACATTTTGCAGTGGATACTTTTTTCGAGTTTGAGCTTCGGCTTTGAGCAAAACAAAAATAAATACACAAAATTGATAAGAAACAGATTTGTTTTGCAACTGTTGACCGAAATATGTGCCATTTTTAATCAGTATTCATTACATTTAACACTTTAAAACCTTTGTGAAATACTTTTACTCTTAAACTTATGTAGGTTTTACCTGTGTATCTGTACTTTTACTTAAGTAACAACACGGAGTACTTCATCCACCACTGTGTATATCAAATCTATAATGTCTCAGAAAGAGAAATTATCGCTTAAATGAATTAAATGAAAATGAATTCTTAGTCAAATTATCAAAAAATGCATGAACTTACAGGCGCATCAAGTGACTAGTCAGATCTGTGGAGAGGGCCCCAAAAATGCAAGATAGACCTTCTCTGAACAGTAACACAGCGCACCTTTAAATAAATAAAAGAAACAGCAATATGTTTCTCCAAAGAGTTGACTCGCATCACTTAACTTTTACACAGATATTGAACAGAAATATGCAGATGTAACTCTCAGACAATCATTTCTTTTGGCTCCTTCTTCTCTTCTTCTCCTCTTTACTCCTCCAACTCCAGTAATCAATTTCCAAACAACGCTCGCTCAAATGGACTTGAGCACATTTACTTTAGGCTGCGGAGAGTGCTCCATCAACATCCCTTTAATGAAATCCTGAGTGCAACGATCTGCTCTGGATGTCTGCCCAAACAGAATGGAGAGAGAAACCAGAAGAAAGAGGAGAGGACTGACAAAGGGACAGGGCGCAGAAAATAAACCGGCTTTGGTGACTTTGGAAGGCCCATGGGAACGTGTGCGATTGAAAACACCTAGACATGTATATTAAACAGTCAGTGAGGCGTGCAGACGGGGGGCAGTTGGAATAGAACAAAAGTAGGGAAGAAAAAGTCTTTTAATCAGACCGTTGAGAAAATCCTGACATTTTCAAAACGTATTTAAATGTATTGTGTGACATAAAAAGGCTGCACACATTTGTACAGTCTATCCAGCAAACAACATCTACACCGTGGCATTTATCTGTGTATCTAGAAATGATAAAAACATTCACTCAGCTCAACCCTAAACGCGAGGCAAGTTTATTTGTACAGCACAACAGGCGCACACAGTCATTCAAAGAGCTTTACAGAATAAGAAAGACATTAACATCACAATACAAACAAATCAAAACATAAATAATCATCGTAAAATGACATTAAAAGAGAAGTCATATGCACAGCTAAACAGAACAGTTTTGAGTCTGGGTTTATCCATGTTAGAGCCACATGAGCCATGTCACACTCTGAGGACTTCAGGGACCGGCCTCCTGCTGGTGCCCAGAGTCAGGACTAAACATGGAGAATCAGTTTAAGCTAAAACCTGGAACAGTCTCCTGAAGATGTGAGACAGGCCTCGACTTTGACAATGTTTAAATCCAGGCTCTAATTGGTTCTGTTTATCTGTGCATACGACTGAAGGGTTTTTATTCTGCACTTTTCTGCTTTAATGTTAATCTTATGTTGATTATTTGTGATTATTTATGTTTTGATTTGTGTGATTTTAATGTCTTTCTTATTCTGTAAAGCACTTTGAATTACTTTGTGTACGAATTGTGCTGTACAAATAAACTCGCCTTGGCTGTTAAAGTTCACGTCTGAGTCCATTATTAGCTCAACCTTGACATTTTGAAAGATTTGGGCAAATACGCTCGTCTTGCTCACGGATAATTAAAGGCACAAACTAATCACGAGGTTTATGAAATCTGTAATTGTGAATAAACAACTGAAAACAAAATATCAACAAAATCCCACGAATGCCAAAAAGTACTCAAAATGGCGCCCATAAACAAGACGTCGAAACCCAAATATAGCCCGTTTTTGCGTGCTGATTCATGATGTGTGGTGGGGAGTCGTTCTCGATGGCGCTCCGTGACAGCAATGCATCACTTAGTACAAACTGCTTGACAAACAACACATTAATTTATGTCTTTTTGATGAGAATTCTGCAGTTAAACTATTAAAACACAAGATTTATGGTCTGTGTATTTTAGAATTATTGCCGTAGCTCGGGGCAATCATAAATGCTAAACAGCTCAAAAAGCAGCTGCGCGGAGTCGTATTTCAACATTGGTTTTACACACGCGGCATTCATTGTCGTAGAAATCGTTAGCCTAGCACCACGGAAGGATCGTTGGATATGTTCTTTATTACGTAAAAAAAGACAGGCCTGACTCGTTTGTGCGTTGTTCTAAGTTGCGTTTCTGTATCTGCGGTTGTCGTTTATATAGTGACACGTGACTCAACGTTTTTGCTCTTTTATTTGGATGCAAAATAAACTTGACACAGATGCAAATGGTGAAAAGTAGCTGCAGATGGTGAACTGAAGTAGATGGAGACAGAATGTAAATCAAACAGGAGTGCGTTAGATGCGCGATACTATTTGATGCACAGAAGTGGTCATATTTCTTCCTTGTGTTCCGAACATGTAGAACCTTTTCATATTCATGCTGTTTCTTGCACTTTATGAAAATATATCAGCACGGAATATATATATCTATAGGTAAAAATGCAGAAGTGGTCTAAATGAAAGTCCATCGCTCTACCTATTTTCATTTCATTTTTTTATCTTGAGAAACGTTTTCAAAATGGTCCAACAGATCTCAACAGAGAATCGCTTTGTGTAGCTGGATAAAACATTTCTGCTTTGTATTAAAGATACTAAATACGGCAGCCAATTATTTTTGGAACTTCAGTAAAGCGTGTTCATAAAAAAGGTTAAATTGAACATGGTCACAGCCAAACCTGGCTCGTGTGCACGGAGCCTTATAACAGGAAATAACTACAAATCGGACTTGGCAGGAGTTTGTGATTGGCAGATTTGACCAAGGAAATAATGTATGAACTGAAGAAAGAAGGATTTAAACTACCAACCCTGACGACACCTTCAGAGCACCTGTCAAAACAACGCCATCCACAGGTCAAGATAGGAACAATCAGTGACAAAACAAGTTATCTATTATCATACAGAGGTCAAATATATATAAAATGTATATAAATGGACATAGCTAACCTGCTAGCCATCATGTTCTAAATAGAAGTGATCATGGGCGCGCTTCTGACTCCATCGACTCCAGTTCACTTTCTATCGTTGCTCCTCTCGCTGTAAATTCTGCTGCTGTCAGACTCGTCATTTTGGTTTTAAAATGTTCAAATCAACCCGACTGATGATGATCCCGGTGTTTTTATTTCACCGTTATGTCGGTTAATGAAAGATACGAACATGACAGACAAAAGCAGACAATGACAGAGGTCGTTAAAAACACCCGCTCTCTGCTAAACCAGCGGCGTTTGCGAGCGGGAGGGGCGTTACCTTCAACAGCCTCGCTCCTGATTGGCTCTTTAGTTGCTATGATACTCACAGTCGCAATTCCAAATATGAAACTCGGCTCCAAATTCGCCGCTATAACTGCTTTAGCATCGATTAGCTTCATTTGACTGGACCATGGGTGAGGTCAGACTCACTTAGTGCTCTTATTTATACAGTTTATAGAAAAAGCACAGATACAGCAACAAGTAAATGTACAAAACAAATCTACTGAAGTAAAAGTTTTCAAGTAACCATGAAATATATACTTTTTTGCAAACTATTAAAGCATCAAATTTAGGAATCTTCATAGAGTTATGCTAATTTTTGTTTAACAGAAAAGACTGAATACATGTCTTATTTTGTATTTTTTTGTCACCTTAACTCGTACTGTATATTTTGGTTTGAAAGTCAGTACTTGAACTCCAAAGCCTTAGCAGTACGTCACCAGGCGAGTGCTAAAAATAACCCCTCAAACCACGCAATAAAAACGCACTTGTGGTGGAGAAGAAAGTAAACATCCCCGCTCTGAAATGTAGTGAAGGAAAAGTAAAAAGTATCCGATGTAAAAGCGACACAAATTGTACAGATACCTAAAAATGATACTTAAGTAGAGCCATAGAATTTCCTTATTCAAGTCCATGCCTGAGCGATACCATTTGGCGCTGGTTTTCTCTCCCCAAATGCCTCAACTCGAGTTACAATTTAGTTCAATCTGATTTAATAACCCCTCGCTACCTCAATGCACTTCAATATATAGTTTCTGTGACCTTCCCAAAACTTTAGCTCAAGATAAAGAACTCTTCTATTTACTCTTGCCGCTTATAGACATGCTCCTATTTCGCTGTTTACTTAAGAGAGACAGTCCCCTTCACTTCACAGCGCATAAATATTTCACTAAAAGTCGCGCACACAGAAGCCAAACACTGTACTAAGGGCTGGGAGCCAAAAGCGAGAGGGCAAAAGGGATGCAAATAGACGACGGACGACAAAAACAACATGGCCGCCCGCGCAGTCTGTGCAGTGGAGCGCGTTTCAGACAATGTCATTTATAGGTGGTGGGTTTGATGGGCGAGCGTTGGCCCCCCTGCGTGACCCCTGCGCCTTTCCACCCCTCTCTCTCTCGTTCGGTGACACGTACAGGAGAATGAAACGATGAGCGAGTTACAATATTCCATCGATTTTTCAAAGATATTATCTGTGACGTCTTCAAAACTTGCCTCAAGGAAAAAAGAGATTTGAATAGAAATGCCACATGACACCAAATTCCTACATGGGATATTTTGGATACAAACACAGCGTGACCTCTTTGGCTTTTTAACCCCACGCACCGAGATCGAAGATTACATGTCTCTACAGCTGGTGTGTGTGCAAGGGCCAGGCGGCAGAAGGAGAAGAGGAAATACAAGGAACAAACTGCAAACTGATTCTGAATAAGTTATGGAGCTTTTACTGAGATGTTTTGAGTTCTAATATGAGATCCAATGAATTGAAAATGTTGGTTTTGCAGTAAAAATAACCGCTTGAACAGCAAATTATAATAAGGCAGATAACTGATATAAAAGGGGCTGTTCGTGTAGAATGTTTTGGAAGCGGGAAATGGTAAAATGTGCACAAATTTCCAAGCAAAATATGTTATCGAATATACCCTGCAATCTTCAGGCTCAGTGGATTTGATTTTTGTTTATGTCAGATATCTTCCTATCCGAAATCCTCTCTATTTATAAATGTCTGGACTCACTTGTGGCTTAGGTCCAATATTACGTAAAAATGGACTTTAAAACATGTTCTAATGCTGTTACCTCGTCAAAAACAGACCTGGAGTTGTGTTTTGTTTCATTCACACGTTTAACACACAAATGCATATTTAGGCTGAGTTCTCTTAAATTGAAAATATTCCTCCTTGTTCCAACTTGTGATGTCGTCATGTGTTAATACAGGAAGTGCTCCACTGTGTTTTTAAACTTTTCACTAGAATCATTCAGATAATTTTAGCCCTGGGATGTCCAATCTCTACTGAACAAAAGGTAAAAGGAGCTGTTAACTTGAAAACTACGGCTTCATGACATCCAGGGCCGGCGCAGCGTATAAGCAGATTAAGCAGCTGCTTAGGGCCCCGAGGCCACCAGAGGGCCCCCAAGAGCCAATACATTTATATTGAAAATAATATAATATATTTAGTGGTCAAAAGGCTTGTGTGTTTACAGCTGCCTAAATATCCCTCTCAAATGATTATATTTGTTTTATATCTGTAGCAGCAAAATATCTGCTGCTGCTGCTGTGTTTGTTTTTGAGTCGGGCAGAGGTGAGGGCAGCTCTGTGTTTACACCGGTGCAAGGACCCGACATAATGTAAATGTAAACCCACTGTCGCCAACTGGAACACATTAAAATCCACCAGAAACGAATGTCTAGAATTTTAAAACTCTTGTCCCCCTCTTATATGTTTGTGTTCTGCTCTTGTGACTGTGGTAGTTGTGACGTTCCGGATGTTTTCAGTCTCAGTTTCAAATGTGAATCACCAATAGCTGAGCCAGGAGGAAGCTGCTGTCGGGGGCCCCAGAGACAAATTCAGCTTAGGGCCCCCCTGAAAGCTAGGACCTGATGACATCACAAGGTGGAACAGAGCATTTTGTAGCCAGACGAATAATAAAGTGTTCCTCAAACATGTGTGAATGAAACAAAACACAACACCAGGTCTGTTTGTGATGAGAAAACGGCGTAATATTGGCCCTTTAGGCAAAAAAACATGACATCATTTCCCAACTTTTAACTATTCCAAATAAACTTTAGAAATGTTCACTTGGCTTTCTTCTGAAATAATTGAAATAGCTCTTTATCTTGTAAGCCAAATTGTCCAAAACTCACTGCCAGAATACACCCTGTAGTTTTTCAAGTCTTTAAATTAATTAGCACACATCACCTTTACCGGACCGGCACAGTCCAAACGCCGTCCTGAGAGTCTAATTAATCACAACTTGGTACCAGGCCAACGCGGCCCCCTTCTGTCTGAAAAACCACCACAACAACTGCTCCAGAGTGCCCCTCCATCCAGGGTTAACACAATTACCAGCATGTCCTCCCAACCATACATCCCCACCGAAATCACACCGCAGGCTCTGTAATTGGTGTTCTTTCCGATGGCGGGAGGGGAAAAAAAAAAAAAAGTCAAAATGGCGTAAAGGGGATAGAGGTGATTAATTTGCAGGAGAAGGAGGAGGTCGATGGCAATGTAAATCACGTCAGCGCGATTTAATTTCCCCGATTCCCCCGGCCTCGTCCGCCACGCCAACCTCCAGCCCTGATTGGTTTCCAGAGAAGAGGTCAGAGAGTGAAGGACACGGCACGTTGCTTAATTACAGGATAGGATCGCACCCGAGACCTCTGAACCCCGTGCGCTTTGTCACTATTGTTTGCGCGTTGCCGAGAATATGCCACATGACTAATGGGAATGTCAAGTGATGCGGGAGTCTGTGTGTCCTGTTCACATGTGTTCACTAATCACGTGCACTTTATTAGAGGTAAAATTTATAGACTATGAGCTTGGGAGATAATCAAACCCACGGCATAAAACTGGGGAGAAGTTTGAGTGGATTTATGTCTATGGTTACGAAAGGAATATTCATGTAAATGTCTGTGAGGCAGGCCCGGGTCTACAGAGGTGCAAAAGGTTTAATTATGTTGTTTTTGGTGATTATAGCATGTTCAAAGTAAGAAAAAAGGTAAAACTGTGATCTAAATATGTTACTTCTCATCACTTAATACCCAGTGAAGTGTAAAACTCGCTCATTTACAAAGATAGAAACCATTAATTCCAGCGCTTTCTGACTAAATAGTGTAAAACATGCAAGGACGTTAAGCTGCGCACTTGGGAGAGTTTAATATTTTGCATTTACAAAAATCTGCATCGTTCAAGGTTAGCCTTCACTTTCTGTCATACACACGATGCCCGATAATGCCCTCAAGAAATCAAGTCAGAAATGCTAACCCTGATCTATAGCGTGATCCTAGCCTTGGCGCAGTCACTTATTAGCAGTGTCAGCAGTGGAGACAACAAAGGTGCTGCTCTCCTTTGTAGCTGTTAAGACCCGTTGAGCGAGGTTTAGCCACAGGGGTCAGCCCAACACACAGACTATTGGTCAGCAGCAATTAGCCGAGCGCCGTCCAAAAGGGAGGTCACTGGTACTCCAGCCTGCAGCACGCACCTGATATAACCTCCCAGTGTCCCAGAGCGTCACGTGCTTTCAGAGCAGGATTACTACTGACCCCTGTGTCAAATCGGGAAGAACTGCAAGTCCTGCTGTTGATTTTGAGTACTGCAGGACGTATGTAAATGGGAACAATTGTCTGAAGTGGAAAAAACTACACATAAGCTTCTGAACATGCACATTTTAATGTCATAATGATTATCTACACACAGCTAATGTTAGTCCAGTGGTGTAGGTGAGTAAAACTGCCCTAGGTCACTGTGCATACTTCCAATCTGTGTCTTTACATGTTTAAAATATCTGAGTAGAACAACATTTGTGCACTACATAACCCGTCTGTCATGTTACAGGTCAGATCTGTGAAGACGTGACTCCTCTCACTATAAGATGAAGCATTTTCACAAGGTATTTTAGTAATAAAAGGATTTAATACCGTGCCACACTGTGGAACATTCCAGGCACGGAAATAAAATCTAGAAGAAAAGCAGATGGTGGACCCTCTGCCAGAAAACTCGCATAGGGCACCTTTAAAATATGCCACCTCAAGCAGTAAACTAGTAGTTATATAAAGTAATATTTATTCATTACCTCCGAGCTTCAGCTGGCCCTGTGTCCATATTAACAAACCTGAAGTGCACGTCTATACAACAAATACATTTATATCGACTGAAGTGGCAGAAGAGGTAATCTGAGGTCAGGCCAAACATAAGTAAAATACAAAATGTCCCCTTTGATGCATGTTAGCTTCATCGCTCATGTGCTAAGCTACACACAAACCCGGCGGAGGCACGCGGAGAGTCCTAATGACCTGAGCCCGTGTGTTTGTGTCGACATGAGCGATGTGTTGTGAATCAGCTGATCGAGGAGACACTGACGACGAACCAAGCGTGGCTGCTAATAATTACAGTTCTGTAGTGTGGAGCGGTTAATGAGGGGCTGAAGCCTCCCATGATGCCCCTGTAATAATGAATGAGGGGTGGGGAGGAGTATGAGGGGGGGTGGAGGGGGCTTGTGGTGGGGCGGTGGGGAGCTGTCAGTTAGAGAGGCCGCGATGCCCTTTGGTTTCTTTGCACTCCGGGCATGTCAACGCGAGAGGAGCCTTCCCAGAGGATCCCTGTCTCCGCACTAATGAAGATGTGACAGACCCTTGCACAGCGCGAGGACGGGCGAGCGTGACGACGGAGGGAAAGAAGTGGAGAGAGCTCATATAAAATAGAAGGCGGTGAAAAGGTGAAAGGTTTCTGTCTAAAAAAAGGAACAAGACGGATGGGACCAATAGCTGAGATGGTTTAGGGGACGCTTAAAAGAACACTATAAAATATACAGGAGTTTGCTTACCAGAGAGCTGGTGTAGCTGGGGTCAGAAGTGTCTTCCTGTAAGTAGCGTGAAAGCCCAAAGTCAGACACTTTGCACACCAGGTTGCTGTTGACGAGGATGTTGCGCGCCGCCAGGTCGCGATGGACGTAGTTCATTTCAGAGAGGTATTTCATCCCAGCGGCGATCCCACGCATCATCCCCACCAGCTGGATGACTGTGAACTGACCATCGTTTTGCTGCAAAGACGTCAGAGAATGGATTAAAACTCTGTAAATAATCCAGTTTTATTACACAAAACTGACTCTTGTGAGATTTGAGCCATGTTATAATGTTCAAAAACAGACCTGGAGTTGTGTTTTGTTTCATTCACACATGTTTGAGTAACTTTATTATTAGTTTGTCTACATCTCCAAAGCTCAAAATGCTCTGTTCCACCTTGTGATGTCATGTAGTGGTAGTTTTCAAGTTGCCTTTTACCTTAAGGTCAGCAGAGATTGGCCAATTCCAGAGCTGAAATTATCCAAATGATTCTAGTAAGTGTTTTCAGTTTGAGAGAAGAACTCAGCAGGGTTTGTGTGTTAAACATGTGTCAGTGAAACAAAACACAACTCCAGGTCTGTTTGTGATGAGGAAACATAACATAGATCAGAAAATAGTCTATGAGTCTCTGTGCTCATTAAATTAAGATTAAAAAGACGCATTACATCTAAACAAAGCTGTGGGGAGTTATTTTGGTGAGGGGGCGCTGAGGTAAAGATGCCCTACATTGGTTGCAAAACGTCTTACAATAAGTCAAACCTGCAGAACATGAGACACTAGCGGCTGATGGAGCAGTGAGCGGCGAGCAACGAGAGCCACGAGGCGCCAACAGAGTCTGGCTGCGGCTCTCCACCCAGACAATCCTAACCACAGGACCTGGATGCACCTCCACCGACATGTCCCTGATCAGTTTTCATTAATTTACTTTATACACGATTTAATTACACTTTCTAAAACTTCAAAGACATTTAATCATCAATTCATTATTTATAGTTGGAAATGAACTCGCTTTGTGTCGTCTCTGCTCTACTCGGCTCGTGTAGAGAAAATTAGCAGTTTAAAATACAACAAAAAACAGATATTTAACTGTCAACATAAGCTTACATGTACAAGGGCGTGATAGTAAAGGCAGATTAGATGTAGTTGTGTTGCCGTAAGTCCTGTGTCTGGTTTAGAGCATAGACTGTGCACAGAAGAAAAGGCACAAACCTACATCTACAATGAGTCTGTTACAGGTAAAGTACGAACGCTTTAGAAAACCAAGGCATTTTATACATGGATGACCAACAACTGCCTGTAACAGATGCATTTTTGTTATATCATCCATCTCTAAATGTGTTATTATATAGAAATCAACAGGTGCCCAGAGCCTCCATCTGATGCTCTGCTTTTTAATCGATTGTGAGATTAAATAATGACTTGTGTCTTGTTTTTCAATTCTGGTTTTCAAAACCAAAAGAGAAATGATTTCCCTATTTTCATTCTGAGATGAAAAATATTTAGAATTTTCCATTTCAAAGCAAAAATAAAATGGCCAGCAGGAAGAGAGCAGAGAGGGATGTTTCTTTGTTTTAAGTAGTGTTGATATTCGATGTAAAACTACAGGCTGGATTTTCAACCTGTCAAAATGACAGATTGCCTTCAACAGATTTTTGCGCCTGGTTTAGTCCGGGCAGACGTAGACGACACATCTACACTCCACTGCCAAAGCACAACACTGAACACAGAGAAGCACACAGGAACCAACTGGAACGGGCTGTGCACACGTATCATCATAGAGAACTGCATTTTCTCACTGAGTGAGACCCTCCAGAGGTGTACTATGATAAGGAGTGTATACTTGTATACTTGTATACTTGTATACTTGTATACTTATAGGTGACTTGTCTTGTTCTGCCTATACTTAACCAGGACAAAACAAGGTCTGCAAAGGAAATGATTGGCTACAGTCTCAAATTCATGTCTCTCTCAAATATGTTACTCTCTTTTTTGCACATTTGTTTGTCCTTAATGTGTCTGAAGCAAGTCACCTCAAGAAATGGAGGCCAGTTGGGTCAAATATCCTCTCTCACATTCCCAGGGTCATATTGAGGTGAAACCTGCAGCTCTCTCTGAGGAGCTGCAGGTTTCTCTGGGCACGAGGCGGTTTGTAGGTGCTTTTTGTGGGTTTAAAGGGTGAAGGGGGTGTATCGTGGTTATGAGTCAGCCCATAGTCTGAGGAGGACGACTGCTTCTTGGTTACTGTATATGTGATCTGTTGGTTTTCGTGAAACTTGGTAATTTGACCTCCTTTATCCTCATTTTTGAACCAATTGTTCTCATATATGTTTTAGGTCCCACCTCTTCTTATGGTATTGAGTACTGTCGATTTGGTGCATTTACTCATGGTACTTATATTTCATGTCTGCTACTTCATCCTGTTTGTTACCAGACAAACCAATCCCTGAAACAAAGTGTATAAAATCTACCCAAAACGTAGTTACAGAAATATAGATTGACTGAATTTGTAAAAGTAGCACTCTGACAGACTCTCGCTCTCTCTTTTTCGTTCTCTTTTTCTCTCCCTCTCAGTTCCTCAGTTTGGACAAAGCTCCAAACTGAAACCAAAGTGTGTTAATGTGAGGTGCAATATAAATGCATGGGCTCAAATATGAATGTGTCATTTCCATGTGTCAATGGCCCTGCTGTTGTAGATAGATGCAGTGTAGCAGTCGTGCACGTCGTTGTATTGACGCCTGCAGACATCCAGCTGGGTGACATCCTCATGCACGATAGTCTCAGCTCGTGTGAATGCTCTGCAGCCGCTTTGAAGCCCAGAAACAAATAAGAGGCTGAGGCAGATCGATGGAAATACAAGTCGGATGTGACGGTTAGCAAAGCCAACTTCAAAGAGCCCCTTAAAACCCAGCCCAGATCAAAGCGGAACACAAGGCCAATCCATGAGATTGAAAGAGGAAAAAGTGAGGGGAATATTGATTAATCTGTATGTCCATTCAATCAGACTATAAAGAGAAGACTTTAGAGTCCATTAATAGCCTTGGTGTTTAATCTGGTAATTAGATTCAAAGAGCCCATGCTAGTATGTAAATTGTCAATTAAGGAAGGCTGAATGATGCCCATTGTCATAAAGCAAATCCTCTGTTGTTTAGAGACTGTTCAATGCAAAAGGTACAATGCAAACAAAATAAATTTTCATGTGTCGCTTTTTATTATATGATAGACACCAATGATGATCCAACAAAAAACATTACATAGTGAAAGTTACACGGCGAACTCACCCTTAGGAAAGAGTCAAGCGCTCCGTTCTCCATAAACTCCGTGACGATCATGACGGGCCGGCTCTTGGTCACCACCCCCTCCAGACGGATGATGTTGGGATGGTCAAACTGGCCCATAATGGACGCCTCGGACAGGAAGTCCCGCCTCTGCTGGTCCACGTAACCCGCCTTCAGGGTCTTGATGGCCACGTAGATCTCTCGCTTCCCGGGAAGTTTTAAACGACCTTTGTACACCTCCCCAAATTCACCTACGGAGTGACAGTTTTTTCATACATGTTTGTACGAAAAAATACTTAAAGAAGACATATTGTGTTTAAAGAAGACACATTTTACTTTTGTCTGCTATATAGTCAGAATTTACGACACCTGTGGATCATTATATTATATTTTGGCCAATTTAAATCACAATATTGCTTGAAAACGACTTCAGTTGCTCCAAAATGGCTACGCGACGCTACAGAAACCGGTAAAGAAAATAAAACTGGTTAAAGTACAGAGCAGTGGCTGTGTACCGGTGGCGGCGAAAATGGCGTAGATCAGCGCAACAACATCTTGAACACAGGAGAATAAAGCTTACACAAACGTGCATGAATCGCTCTAAATACAACGTTGAGCGAAACAATTAAAACACAGTTAAAAGCTCTGAAAACCCCATTTTGCACAATATGTCTCCTTTAAATATTTAACCTCCTACATCTGTACTCACTCTCTTCACCCAAATGTTTTCCCAACAATAATAATTTGTTGTTGTCTTCTGAGCACCTTTTTTTTTTATCCGATTCTGGCTCAGATCCCGCTATCCCTCAACAGTAGCTCTCTCTCCCACACATATCTGGAAGCCATTTGATTAATTATCACCACCTAGGTGTCCTGCAGTGGCACCACACCGTGAAATCAACAAAAACGGAAATCTTTAATTAGTCAGTCCCCCTGCATCGTAACCCCTATCCTATCTCTGCCACCTCCTCACACTGAGCTTGCTGAGTAGGCCACACCGCACAAGCTATTCTAGTCCCATTACCTCGACTATTTTACCGCTGTGAACTGGCTGAGCAATTTTCTTCTTAATAATGTATGCAAATGTTTAATTACATTGATGATCTTTGATTGTAACCACATTTATTACTGGATACTCAAGACTTCGGGACTGTTTTTTAGAGATGTAACACTATCCAAGTCCCACAGTTTGATATCGCCACAAGCTGCGTCTCATGGTGTGATGTTTATCATGATGTTTTGAGAGGCTACTGGAATTTTAGATGTTATTTTCTCTTTTTAAAATGGCTTGAGAATACTTTGGTGTGAGTCGCTACTGTCATAATCCATATGGTTGAAATTTATGCCCAAAAATGGAGCAAAGGATCATGGTCTATGTAGTTTTCTATGTTTAAACCAGCGGCAGAAGAAATACTCACCTTTGTTATACCAGAGCAAAAACATACTCAAGTAAAAGTACCTCAATAAAACATCGACTTAAATAAAACTATGTACTTAAAGACTAAACGTATTTCTCACATATTTTGAGGTCTTATAAGTCTTCAAATGTAGTGATTTTGATAGAGAATTGTGCTGAATTTTGTTCAACAGAAACAACTAAATCGATATTTTTATTCTTATTCTAGCTGTTTTTATTAGTTTATTTGTCATTATATTTTTGCTTTGCTCAAATTATGGATGTGTTAAGAGTAAATCCTCAGACTTTTCAGCAGATTTCAAACAATAATAAAAACGAAACTTTTACTTTTCAGTCCAGGTCAAAAACGTAGTGAAGTATAAAGTACAGATACCTGCTGTTAGTCCACTTTAAAATATACTTCAGTTAAGTACAGATACCTAAAAGTTGTAGTTATGTATAGCATTTTACTACTTTAACTTCAATGTGTTCCACCACTGGTTAAAACAAAGCAGCTTGTAATAAAATATATATATCGAAATGTTGAACTTTAGCAACTTTTTTAAGAGATTTGGTCCACAAACATATTAATCTTACAGTTTTAAAACGTTTAATTTTATTTTCTCACACTACTATTATCTAAAGCCTGTTCCAAACATAAACACAAAGTCCTACATACAGAAGATAAAAGTCTTTGAGCGTATTAAAATCTCTCATCTACCTGCTCCGATGACCTCCTCGATCTTGACAGTGGAGACGTCGATCTCCTTGGCGAACTCGCGCACGGCCTCGTTGGGGTCCTCGTAGGTGAAGGGGTCGATGTATATCTTCATCCCGGGGGAGCCTGAGAAGTGGGTCGGGCAGCCCAGTGGGGAGGGGCAGTTAGACATGTCGGCTCGCAAAGAGAGTTCTAGGACAACCAAAGTGCTCCGTTACAGACAAAGGGAAAGGCTGCATTCTCCTGTTTTACTCACATTAGCTGATGGTGGCCTTTGTTAATGGATAATGAACACTGCTGTCCACAAAGTAAATCACATCTGACAACGTATTACTTAAAATCACTAGTGTTACAAGAAGCGGGGATAACACTGCTTGCCTTTGTGTAAAACTGCAAATTACGGAGGATTTCGCTGCCAGAAACTGTTACATACAAAAATGAATTCATTGCGGTGAGAAGCCAACGTTTAAGGTGGAGGGGCTACCACCTTTTTGTTTTTCCATGGAGATATTATTGCTTGTCCTAGAGTGTTCCAACGTTAAACTTCTATTTCCATGGGGACAAGCAAGCGACACCACCAAAGCGGGTCAAATCTGTGGAGAGGTGACCCCATTGTGTGCTTTTCAAGGTATTTCAAGACTTTATACTCGAATACAATCGTTTTTATTGCTCAAAATACATTGAAAAGCACACAATAGGGTGAGATCTGCGGAGAGGCGACCCGGTTGCGTGCTTTTCAAGGTATTTTGCGCAATAAAAACACTTGTATTCGAGTTTAACGTCTTGAATTTTGAGTTTAAAGTTAAAAGACCTCCGTGGACACAGGCAGTTTGAGGAAAAATAACATAGTCAATCGTTAAAATGTGTCTGTATTTTGTTGTATTATTACATGTTCTGGCAGTTGTGATCCTCCGTAACGCACACAATACAGAACAAACAAACATGCAAGGATTAGCCCAACAAAGACGCAAGTTAAAAGGAAGGTTACACAGAGGCAAATGCTGATATGGCAAGAGTAAACGTAGGCATATTTCTGTAGCCTGTTATCCCCTAGCCCAGCAGTTTCTCGTCTTTGATAGCAGTAGAACCAATTTCCTCCCAGCCTTTCCCTATAGGACTTCATAAGGAGATAAACCTGTGTGCTATCAACCAGGTCTTTCTGGCTTTCTGCACCTCTGCATTGGGTGAGCTCGGTTCAAAGACTGGCACTGTCTGCAAACAGTGTGGGGATTTTCTGCACCGACGGACTGCTCAGGAAAGGACAACTACAAAAACACTTGTAACCACATTCAATGCAGGCCCTGCCCAAGTGCCCTGCCCAAGAGCTAAAGAACCAGGCGTTCAGTTCGGGGCAGGTTGAAAAGTTGTCTCAAAGAAAGAAAGAAAGAAAGTTCTAAGTTTAATTTCTGGACTGGGCGGTTTGGGCTTGTTCCCTCCATGTATCGAATATATTTTCCACGTTACATAAGAGTAAATGTCAGGAGGATCTTGGCTGAAAATCGAGTGAATTCTCCCCTACACAGTTTGCTGTTGGCTATGTTTACACGCACACCGAAAATCATTATCTGATTTCCGTGTTAATCCGATTATTGAAATGTGTAAACAGTTACAGCTGATGTGACTGTTGGTGAGTAATCTGATTTCTTTGTTCAGAGTTATGGGAAAATTAATGAGGGCAACGGTAGCTCAGTTGGTAGAGGGTTTGTCCAGTGATTTTTTTGAAGGTTGGCGGCTCAAATCCGGCTCTCAACATAATAGTTTGAGCGGTCGGATCCACTTAGTCACGTGTTGGCGATGCATTTCCGGCTTCCGCAGATGAATGCTGTCGTTGTGTCCTTGCGCAAGACACTTAACCCACCTCATCTCCTAATGTGTGAATGGCTGAGTGCGATTTAAATCATTTGAAACAGGTGTAGGCGAAGTGTTTTTGATGATCTGATTGCTCTTGGGCATGCAAACGGAACACTAAAACTCAGATCTAACTATTGGGTTGTCTGATTATGCTAGTTATTAGATTTTTACAAAACTGAATAAACATTTCTAATCTCGTTCTGTAATCTTACGGGCAACAGCGTTTATCCAAAGCCCGACACCACACCATGATTGGAAACACGTCAATCGTCATCAAGCCAATTCGACGCCTCTTATTTGCACAGGAAACACCAGGAGAAGCGGGAGGTGTCCGACGAGGCCGAGGAGGGACGAGGCCCGGTCTACGAGGGATCACTCCGCTCTCAAATAGCAGCTGATTAGAGACGGTCTCCTAATTGCCTTGAACCTTGTCTGCGAGAATGTAATTGCTCATCAGAGATTCCATACAGATTGGATTAGAGTTAAGCCAACGTAGGGTTTACAGCTTTGCAATCTAAAGACTGACTATTTACACGTGTTGCCAAGCTGTTCTCACGAGGGAACGCGGGGGGAAACGACAAAGCGCTCCCAAAACGCTGCCACGCACATTTAGGACAATCTATAACATCAAATCTACGGCCCAGATTCCATTTATTATTTATTTAGATCACAAACAGTTTATCAGTGGCACTCCCTGTGGTGCAGCCCTGGTTAACCGGACTCGTCTTTATATGGCCATCAGATGAAAAATAGATTTGTGTTTGAATATTTCATAGCTTTTATATGGGAGTGCACGACGCAAATGTATTAAAACGCCTCTGCTATTTTTACACAAATACAAACAGCATTCTGGTTGAGAGCAAATGCACGCCCCCAGTAGCTTCCAGGCAAAACTATGATTTAATTCCTTCTCAAATTTGATCATTAGCATCTATTATGAATGGGGAACACATACCAAGCATTTGTGGATTCATTTAAAATGCATAAATCTTAACCGAGTCTTTTGTTCAAATGTTTTAATAGTGTTTAGTTTGATGAATTACAGTTTACCGCAAGGCACTTAACCATGTTATTTTCACCAGTGGCCAGCGTTTAGCCTGCTATTAGTCTGCCCCAGTCATTCGCTCGATGCTCTAATGTATCCACAAATCAGGACCGCCGCCGTAATGCTGCGTTCATCAATTACCAGCAGTGGTTACATCGCATTACCCTCTCAGTACACAGATTTTACATATTAATAAAAGACAAGTAAAACACTGCTCTCTTATATGTTTTTTTTTTTTTTTTTTTTTTTTTGGTGTTCAGAAGATAAATCACATAAAGAAGCTGAGTAAGGGAGAGTGACGTCATCCGTAGCGTTCAGCTCGAGCCAAATGAAACACATCGAGGCAGTTTTGGATTACGACTGCGAGTATCCTGGCAACTGAAGAGCCAATCCGGAGCGAGGCTGTTGAAGGCAACGCCCCCTTCCGTCTGTACCGCTGGTTTAGCAGGGAGCGGGCGCTTAGCAATGCTCCCAATCAAATCTGATGCTAACGCTAGCTGGAGCGACCTCGGACAAAGAAGAGTAATGTTCATATCTTGATTTATGGACAAAATAGCGAGATAAAAATAGCAGGATCATGTAGAGCGGGTTAATACGAACGTTTTAAGACCAAATGATGAGTCTGACAGCAGCAGTTAAGAAGAGAGGGCGGCAGTTTTTCAATAGAAAGTGAATTGGAGCCAGAAGTGCGCCTATGATTACTTAGTATTTGGAACGCGGTGGCTAGCGGGTTAGCTATGTCCATTTATATATACAGTCTGTGATTTAGAACAACTAGAAAACAAGAAAAAAGTGTAGGTTAGAGAGATTTGACAGTTAATTAGTTAAACCTCATTAGGAAGTCGTATTTAGGGGCAGCTAGTTTGTCAAAAGTCTGATATTACACAAAATGGCCTCTTGTGAGTTTTAAGTCATGTTATAACGCTGTTACCTCATCAAAAACAGACCTGGAGTTGTGCTTTGTTTCATTCACACATGTTTTAGTATCTCTTTATTATTAGTCTGTACATCTCCAAATCTCAAAATGCTGTTTCACCTTATGATGTCATGAAGTGCTAGTTTTCAAGTTAACAGCTCCTTTTACCTTTTGTTAAGTAGAGACTGGCATTTCCAGGGCTGAAATTATCCAAATGATTCAAGTGAAGATGTATCGAGTACCTGTATTACCACATGACATCACAAATTGGAATAGAGTGTTTTTTTTTTTTATTTTAGACAAGAACTCATGAACATGTGAATGAAACAAAACACAACTCCAGGTCTGTTTTTGATGAGGAAACAACATTATAACAGATCAGAAAACAGAGTATGGGCCATTTAAGAAAGAGACAAAACATGTAGTTATTTAATTTTGCTCATAGGAGAAAAATAATTGCATGAGATTCAAATTTGGCGTTTGTATGACATGTATAAAGTATCATTGTATAACAGAAGGAAGATGAATTTAACTGTATTTATTTAAAGCAACACAGTGTAACTTTCTGGTATTGGCATGTCACCTGCATGATTCCAAGGACACAGAAACTTAAAGCCAAACTAGATGACATATCGTGGAATATTATAGCCAAAGCAACAACATTTCAATGGAGACAAGCAGGTGGAGGCCAAAGAAGAATCAGGTTTGTGGAGATGCAAGCCGCTAAGTGCATAAAAAAAACATACTTGTGTGTATTTTTGACTAAAAAGTGACACTATGGGGCTTTAAAGATCAGATATTCTGCTGTAGATTGATATGGCAAAAACACAAAACTACAGGTTCTCTCTTTGTTGTGATCATCTAAACATTAAACACAATTAGTGGACAGTATATCCACAGGGGACACTTCAGAGCTGTAGGTTGGTCACTAATCTATCCCCAGGCTGTGTGTACTTTAATGAGTTGACTCTCTGCTTCAACACAAACTCATTATCTATTGCTCGCTGCTATTTTACATATAGTCTGGCTGATTAGCATGGAAATAGCCTTAATGCAATTTCAAATGGTATTTACACAGGCTTTCATTTGTGTGGAGAAGTTTTCATTTGGGGGGTTGTGTCATTTGACTAATCCATACTTTGAATTGCAATTAAAATCTAGAATATTAACGGATATGAAAATGTATTGGTGTTTTTATTCCTCCTTCATTTTCACCAAAAGGTTAAGTTTATGTCAAGAATGGATTTGTTCCTTTGCTGTTAATAAAGAAAACTTAAGCCCTGTATCAGATTTTTTCCTCTTGCACCTTGAACAAAATGCACAGTACAGATATAGGGCCTCATTTATCAAGAGTTTGCTCACGTGCTAAACAACTATCCACGCTAAAAGTGGAGCAAAAACGTGACGCTAAAGAAGGAATCTGCAAAACGGGGTGTTTTTTTGCCAACATGCGCGAACTCTGAGGCGGAGGAAATGCAAATGAAGCTGTTTAACGAATCCTGCAAGATTTATTTCAACTATAAAGAGCGAAAACTGCAAGATAATATAATACAATGGAGAGACAAGCGTAAACTTTTTACACAGGAGCCACTGCACTTTAAGCACCTATAGGGCGTTTGATATTGATTTTAAACGCTTTAAAATGACCCACAAGGACAGACGAGATAACAACATGTTGGTTTCAAAGCAGCAGTAATAAACTATAAGCTCTTTACCTGCCACACTACGGCCCTGACTCCTACAAGTCTTCCACTGAACCGGCGCCTTCCACAGCCGCTGTCCATCAAACTGGGCTTTCACACGTCTGACCCATGTCCTAAAGCGGAGACTGGGGGTCTGGTTCAGTCATGAAGAAGAGGCAGATGCGAGTCCCCGTCCCTGCACTGCTCCGATGCCACAGGTGTGCGTGCTTTTGTACACTGCTTTTGTATTATACCATGTTAAAGCGCAAAGAGAAAAGGATAACACTGGTAAACCTGCTGTTCAAAGCTTTCACGACTCCCTCAGATGCTCCTTAATCCAAACGCTACGCGAAAAATGTCGGGAAGTAGGGCAAACGTGAATTTGCACAACACTTTCAACAATTCAATAGCCCACAGGAGCAGAGGCACGCTGACTTTTGCACTGGCTGAACGCTCTCATTTACATGTCAGTTTTGCGGTAGAAATACTCACACACAACACGCCCACAAACTGCACGAGCTACTCTTCACCTGGAATGACAACTGAGGCCCGGATTGTATAAGCAGCCCTTGACGTCAAAATACATCTACTATGTACTCTCTGTGTCTAATTATAAAGTGTTTTCTTGCCCGCAAATCCGTAAATGCACAATTAGCATACGAGTTGTTGTTAGTATTACCATAACGGCAAAACTCTGAACCTTGAAAGTTGTGAAAAGCGCTGATAAACTCATTGCTGTGAATATTACGATCCTCGAAATGCATAAAGTAAGTGAAGCATAACTTGGAACCACGTCGAACTGTTCTGTTTTTCCCATTTTTAAAACAGTAAAATGTAAGAGAACTTGTTAAAAAATGAAGAAAATGCAAAAGACAATGGACGATTCAAGGTTTGAACACAAATACTGATGCGTAATTAGGTCACTGCCTTAACGGAGGTTCTATATAGTGAAAAAACAAAGAAGATGTGCGTATTCAAGTGGCAAACAGCCTTTAATCATTGTATAACTCACAAATGCTGCTGAGTTGGTGATGTTTGGGCACGAGGGGAATAGAAGTAGTCATGTGTAGCAGCCATTCTGATGCAGGCAATTAAAATACATCCTACAGGCTTTGATGTGGCTTCAACGGCTGAAAAAGACGTATTTTGTCTGTAAGGCATTTCCCATTTGCTCATGTTTTTGAAATGAGTATGTCACATGACCCAGCGCCCGTAGAGGGTTAAATCCATCCCTGTCATAACCACGAGCGCTCATCCGAAACTCTCTGCGTAGCGCGGAGTGAAGTTTCCCTGGTGATTCGTGTCACGCCACACACAGTTACATGTACCGCACCAGCGCAGAGCCGCGGGGTACAACCACGGACGATTGGGATTCTGGAGAATTTCATCAAAAACAATTGGCTGAGTGGCACTGTTTTATTGTCGTGTTGAATCCTGTAATTACAACGCTGTCAGTCAAATTGGGGGGAAAAACAATGGGTTTGTCAAGGGGGGGGTTGAAGAATTAAACCTATGAATGGGATTTCTTATCAGCGTCGCGTGTCCTCTCTACTCTAAATGACTCGTTTGATGATTGGCGCGGCGGGCATCTCTCATCTTTTGTTTGTTTTGCTCCATTCACGTTAATTACCTTTGGTCATTTGAAGGAGAGCTACGAAAGTGACCATCTTAATGAGCCATCGCACCGAGTAAGCGCTTTGCCGCGTATCCCCCGGAGTTCTGCCCTTTTCCTTTGACTGCCGGGCTCACGCTCGCAAAGCCTGGAGGTGTGAGAGTGATTCCGGGTTAGACGTGCGCCGCTGTGGGCTCTAGCCTCATCAGCCTGAGCAGGGGAGAGCTCATAACACAACTTAATCACGCCTATCAAGCTAGCCCAGAGAGAGGACTGTCAGTCAGGGGGAAAAATACCATTTATTTGGCCTGCCAGCACATACCCAGAGTAATTTCATCTACAATACCTGCTATTACAGTGTATCATATATAATGTCTGAGCATGGGCAGAGTGTTGGATAGCTATCGGGGAAGGGCACAGTTTTGCTAGCCGTACCGTCGCCAATCTCAGATACATGAAAGTGGGCTAAGCTGCTTAAAAGCCTGAGACAAATTACGATTCAAAGTTATGTTTTTGGGTATTATCGACTGCTGCATTTGATTATAACTTTGCAAGACGCTAGCTCACACTAATTAGTCAAAAGGGTCATATTTTTATATAGCGCGTTTCTAAATTCAAGGCTCTCGAAGCGGTTTACATCAAGGAACCGCTTACCAATTCATACGCCAACGTAAGCGGACAACAAGTAAGAAGGATTGTCCAAAAAACAAAACAGAACACTCGTCTGTAGGAGCGGGATTTGCATCGCCAACCTGTGGATCGCTGGATCTGACAGCTTAACCAACGATGTTAACGTGGAGAGTGGGATCCGAACCGCCAACCTTCGGATCAACGGACAAAACGCGCAACCAACTCAGCTTCCTAGTTCGACAAAGTGCTCACCAACGCTCCATTCCACTTCCTCGCTTCAACACGGATCAAGAACGACGTGTTTTTTTTACATAATTTCAGTGAGATAAACGGTAACACGGTGATATATGATGAGGGAAACCATTCTGTGCAGTGAGGGCAGTTTAAAGCCGAGCTGGAACTTTATTTCTAATCGTCGTTGATCAGTTTGGGTCTGTTTAATTGACCGATCTACTGGAAAAGCATGTGATTTGGACCAGAGTTCAGACCTCAGAGGAATACTGTACATTTTCAGCGTTAAATGGCTCTAAAAATTCAGTTTATGTCATTTTTTGAATACGACAAAAATGCAAAATTCAAGATATAACTGACTTTTTGCCATACCACGTAGCCAGGGTTTCATATCAGCGGATTCCATAAAACATGATTTTGGAAGTGGAATGAAAAGCCATGCGGATTCACATGCAAACTGTGCTAATAATTTCCTCCCGAATGAAATAGATAGTAAATACAGACCTCTGCCCGTGCTGTAGTGCTGCAGTTTGTCACTGTACACGGCTTCCTTGGTGTACGCCCTTTTCCTGCAAGAGAAAAAAAAAAAAAAACACAAAATGAAAATGAAAAAAGAAACATGAAAGTTAAAAATGAGTGAAGGATGTTGCCATGAAAAGACGTGTCAACTTATTACCGGACTGTGACGCTGCGAAGTGACGCGGCTGAAATGTAATGGGTTGGCGCGGGGGTTAGCTGTAGCAAGTGAAGTTTATGAAAATGAGCAGATTTTTAATTAGAGCTTGATAGGATCTGGGTGCTTTTCATCTGTCTCCTCTGCCTCGGCATCAAAAGCGCGCGGGACCGTTTGATGAACACTTACATGCTCGGGGAGTTGCACACAGAAAATTTGACTTTCATACAAGCAAAAAGAGCAGGCGCCAAATGTGACAATGTGACAGAATGCTCTCTAAAATTAAATTGACTTAAGTAAAAAGTGAAGAGGACAGAGCCAGGAAGGAGGAATGTCGAGGGAATGAATGTGGGGTTTCAATCGGCGTCTCCAGCGTCACTTTTCGCTTTCTCGTCGGCGTCGGAGTTGTGAAAGAACTCGTGTGTATTTTAACGTGTTATCACAAGAGGAAGGCCTTGTCAAAAGATATCAGGCAAATTTCAAGGACTGACTAAAATGATCATTTTTATCTTGATTTAAGCTTATACAACACCGAGGAGTTGAAATGTGCTCCCCAAGTGGATTAGAAATGCAATATTAGCGCTGATGAGGACTTCTCTTAGGCGTTTTGGAGGATGATGAAGAAAAGGGATCTGGAAATCTGAAACGTTTGAATGCTCTTCTGATTGGTATTTTGTTAAATGTTTTTCTGATTCAACGGTTTTACCAACTGCCATAAAACAAACCATTTTTACATGAAGACAAAATTTAAAAGTGTCAACTGGATAAATCGTTCTAAGAGTGAAGACGTTTCGCTGCTCGTCCCAGCCGCTCCTTCAGTTCTGGTCAGATTGCTGGTGGACACTGCCTTATATCTGTCTGAAAATGAAACTATAAACAGGTCCCCTATTGCTCTCTTTGTTCGTGTTTGTTTTGGGTCTGAGGATAAAGCTATAGATTAGTGATTTGGTGTTTAAGGAAGGTTTAAGGAATCAGGAATGGACGCCTGAGACATAATCTCTTACCGATGTATAACTCTATCCTCAGACCCAAAACAAACAGGGACAAAGAGAACAATATGGGGTCATTAAGGGTTGAATAGGGTCGTTAAAGCTGAAACTGGAGACAATAGCTGGTTACAGTTTCAGTGTATTTAGTCCCTCCCCAGAACTGAAGAAGCGGCTTGAATGAGCTGCCAAACGTCTTCACTCCTATAACAATTTGTCCAGTTGACACATTTAAATTTCGTCTTTTGCTACGGATCAGACCTGGACAACTGAGGGATTACACAGACATTTTTACATGTTTTGACCTTTAGTGGGCCTGTCTCAACTTAAACTAAAGGTAAACTTTTCGGCCTGTCACCATGGAAGTACCATGGGGCGAAGTTACAAGTCAGATTTGTGGAGAAGCAACCTCGCTAAATAAAGAGCAGCTTTTAGAACAAACCAAACAAACAAAAACCTTTATGAAATGAACGCGAGAAGATAAATGTAATGCCAGGCTGCGGATCATTCTAAAGCAATCGCGTACCCACGGAGATCAACTCTACATACTGCAACTGTAAAGAGAAGCTTCATAAAAGATAAAATGTCCTGAGATGTTCTCCAGTGGATTTACGGTGTTTATTTTCATGTACTACAGTCTCAGACCTGTACTGTGTTATAAATGATGCATAGTATATTTATTTTGCTGGTATAGTTTTTATTGATGCAAAGAGCGTTCCCACCAGTGCGCCGCCAAACGCTCTACCTTAAAGAACGTATCTGGATGAGGACGGTGCCGCTGCCTTTGAAAAGTCAAGTGTAAATATACAAGATGTTCTAGCAGAGCATTTGTTTATGTGAAGAGGCTGGCAGTGAACACCAGGCACAAGTGGAGTGTTTACCTGCTGCACACTATGGAGATGGCCACCAGGGACACGATGAAGACCACTCCTGCAGCCGCCGAGCCCGCGATCAGGGGCAGCTGCTCCCTCAGCTCCGACTTGAAGTCATCTGACACACAAGAAAAACATGAAATAAACAACTGGACAAAGTACACAAAGTATTCAAAATGAAGAGATGGAAGCTGCGTTCACACTTGTCCTCATTTGATCCTTTGTCCTTGGTCCTGTTTCAGTCCTAGTTTTGTTCTGTTTTAGTCCTGTTTTAGTCCTGGTTTAGTCCTGTTTTAGTCCTGTTTTAGTCCTGTTTTAGTCCTGGTTTAGTCCTGGTTTAGTCCTGGTTTAGTCCTGGTTTAGTCCTGGTTTAGTCCTGGTTTAGTCCTGGTTTAGTCCTGGTTTAGTCCTGGTTTAGTCCTGGTTTAGTCCTGGTTTAGTTCTGTTTTAGTCCTGGTTTAGTCCTGGTTTAGTTCTGTTTTAGTCCTGGTTTAGTCCTGGTTTAGTTCTGGTTTAGTTCTGGTTTAGTCCTGGTCATCCGCTGGGTCACAGTTGGTATAATATTGGAGTAATTTTATATAATTTATCAGAGATATAAATGCACCATCACTTCATTAAATATTTTTAGAAACCTCTGGAGACTCCCTGAGAATCTTTGGGTCCCGACCCTCAGTTTGAGAAAGTCCAAGTTTATTTACACACAGCTGAACTCTTCTCATTTGGACTGAAAATATAACAGATGTTGTGATCTCAAACAGGTAAAAACATCCACGTTATGACTCTATATTTGGATAATCACTTGATTATTTGTTTAGTGTCGTGTGAGAAATGAGACGACGCCAGACACAAGAATAACAGAAGAACAACATATAGATCTGTTTATGCAGACGTCCTGACCGGAACAAGACATGTCCTGAGTGAAGGAGACAGACAGAGGGGGACAGAGAGAGAAGAGGACAGAGAAGGAGAGACAGAGAGCGTGTGAGAGAGAGGGACAGACAGAGAGTGAGACAGAGAGAGAAAGACAGAGAGTGAGACAGAGAGGGAGACAGAGACAGACGGAGACAGAGAGAATGAGACAGAGTGAGATAGAGAGAGAGGGAGACAGAGAGAGGAAGTGAGACACATAGAGGGAGACAGAAAGAGAGGAGGGGACAGAGAGAGGGAGTGAGACAGAGACAGAGAGAGAGGAGGGGACAGAGAGAGACAGACAGAGAGAGGGGGATGAGGACTACTGTCTCTCTGTGTTTCTGTCGGGGCTCAGCGCCTCAGAGAAGTGCAGTTTGAAACGTTACTTCAGAAGCGTCGAAAAGCGAGTCACCCTCTGCCAGTCACTATCCAAACATGTTTTATGCACACAGCCCGACAGAAAAAATATACACACTCCTCACTTATCTTTTTATTGCACGATGTCTTCCTTCAATGTCTCGCAGACACTATACTGTAAAGGCGTTACGATTTGGCACGCAACAGCGGCCGCTTAGTCCAACCCGTGGACTGGGCCTGTTGGATGGAGGCGATAACGACACAAGCTAATGCGTCTTTGGAGACACGCTGCTCCTGTGTGTATGAGGGAAATGTGCTCAGGGTTTTAAAGGGGCACTGTGTAACCTTTATGGTTAAGGGCCTATCACCTGCAGGTTTCCATGGAGATGTTACTGTGTAGCTCGGGATGTTCCACAGTATGGCATTAAACATATTGTGCATTTCAAAAACTTACAGAGGGTGAGTTTGGATTCTGGAGGCGTCAACTGCTGGTCTCCATAGAGATAGATAATGCCGTACTGTGGAACATTATCGACGACTACTACTACTACAACCTCAGCTACTATTACTATTCTAACCCCAATTACTACTACTACTACTCCAACCTCAACTTCTACTACTCCAACTACTACTACTACTATTCCTACTACCACTACCTCAACTGCTACTACTACTACAACTACAACCTTAACTACTACGACTACTACTATTCCAACCTCTGCTACTGTTCCAAACTCAAGTACTACTACTACTACCTCAACTACCTCTACTACTACTACTATTCCAACCTCAGTTACTACTACCACTACTACTCCAACCACCGTAATTAGTACTACTCCAACTACTACTCCTACTGCTCTAACTACTACTAGTCCAAATACCATTACTCCTCCTACTACAACATAACCCTAAACAGAACCTCAATGTGAAGAAGAAGAAGAAGAAGAACAAGAAGAAGAAAAAGAAGAAGAACAAGAACATATTGTAATATTAACAACATCTCCATGGAAACAAGCTGGTGCCAGACTTTCTATTAGAAATGTCACACAGTGTACTTTAGCTTTCTCATTTATCAAACACACAAAATGGCGTCCTGACTCACACTTTCGCCTCGTTCTATAGGGGCAAATGACGTTTTTCTTAAAATTTCTGATTCAAGATGACGGCGTGAAATCTGACATCCGTCATCCATATTCCCATTTGTGAAGTATTAGCGGACTGGAGGGGGCACTGAGTCAGTCACCTCGGCGGCGGCCCACTCACATTTTCTTCATCACACCTGTCAATCACCTGTGTGGGGGAGGGGACAGGGGGCAGGGGGCAGACGGACACTTTGCAGAGGTGGATGGAAACGTGCTGACGGACAGACAAAGGGAGATTATAGCCACAGCCGAGAGGAGAATGACTCTGAGGAGATAGGAGCGGGACGGGGGAGAGGGCGTGTGGGGGAAGACGCAGTACTCCGAGTACTCCAGGAAAAGTGGCAGGTATTGTGTTTCGGTTAAAATACTGATCGTTGTACATAATCTGAGTATCTTGTTGCTGTTTCAAATATTACTATGACTAAAATGTTATGATGCTGCGATGACGAAAATCTCTACGAGTTTAAGTTCAACTGTAATAAAAACTTCAACCTCTACTACTACTACTACTACTACTACAACTACTACTTCAACCTCTACTACTACTACAACAACTGCTACTTCAACTACTACTACTACTACTACAACTGCTACTTCAACTACTACTACTACAACTGCTACTTCAACTACTACTACTACTACAACAACTGCTACTTCAACCTCTTCTACTACTACTACTACAACTGCTACTTCAACCTCTACTACTACTACTACTACATCTGCTACTTCAACCTCTACTACTACTACTACTACAACTGCTACTTCAACCCCTACTACTACTACTACAACTGCTACTTCAACCTCTACTACTACTACTACAACTGCTACTTCAACCTCTACTACTACTACTACAACTGCTACTTCAACCTCTACTACTACTACTACAACTGCTACTTCAACCTCTACTACTACTACTACAACTGCTACTTCAACCTCTACTACTACTACAACTGCTACTTCAACCTCTACTACTACTACTACAACTGCTACTTCAACCTCTACTACTACTACTACTACTACTACAACTGCTACTTCAACCTCTACTACTACTACTACTACAACTGCTACTTCAACCTCAGCTACTACTACTATTACTACTACTCCAACTACTACTTCAACCTCAACTAATACTACTACTTCAACTACTATTACTACTATTCCCACTACTACTACTGCACCAACCTTTACTACTACAACCACCACTACTTCAACTGCTACTACTCCAACCTCAGCTACTACTACTACTACTATTCTAACTACTACTACTACTCCAATTACTACTACTACTTCAACCTCAACATTTACTACTACTCCTACTACTACTCCATCCTCAATTACTACCTCCACTAACACTACTACTCCAACTACTACTACTATTTCAACCTCAACTAATAGTACTACTCCAACTTCAACTAATAGTACTACTCCAACCTCAACTACTACTACCTCTACTACTATTCCAACCTGTACTACGACCTCCACTACTCCAACTGCTACTCCCACTCCTCCAACCTCAACTACTACTACTCCTACTACTATTATCACTCCAACCTCACTCACTCCTCCTCCTCCTAAAACATCACCTCATCACACCTCACCTAAAAGTATCTCACTCCTCCTCTCCCGTCACTATTTTTTTAGTGTCTTTATTATTTATTTTTTTTGCTGCTAATTGCGTTGAAGAGTGCGTGCCTTGGCGCTGGTCCAGGAGCAGTTTTATGCATCAGGAGGAGTGAGAGCGAGGGCCCACAGGGGAGTGTTCTGGGGCCATGGTACATCTGCCGCGCACAGTTAAACAGTCAGGTTCATCATCATTATCACCCTCCTCATCTCTCAGTCCCAAAGCCCCGCGCCGGCCCATCCATCGCCATCATCTGCATTAACACAACGCAACTTGAAAATGTCACCCCTGTCTGATGCATTATGGGACGGGAAATGGACTATATGCTCACAGAGATGGAGGGGACCTTTTGTACTGTACAGCAGAGTCGTCTAAGTGATATTTTGAAAGAATATATTGATTTGGAGAAGAATAGAAAGTCTAACCGTTTCTGTCTGGGTGGCCTTCAGCGTGGTACTATTATCGTTTATTCTGCATGTGCAAAATTATAGTGCGTTTTTATTAGAAAGATTGTAATTCTCTGCGTGGTTTTCGTCGTACTTTTACTTTTTTAACATATATTTGAAAGTGTAACAGTACTCTTCCGTTGACAATGTTAAACGGTTTGAACATTTGCATTTCTTGCACTGCTCCTTCAGATTAAGGACGGGGCGATTTACGTACAATATATATCGTGAATTGCGATAAAAAAAAAAGGTCCGCAATTAATCGTTCGTGGAATTTTTTAATAATCGTGTGCAGGCAGTGGATGTGGATCCCAGTGATGCCACACATTTATACCCTCCACTCAAGAAGCTGACGTCTGATGTGAGGAATTATTATGGATTTGAAAAATAAGACGAACAAGATGAGTCACCGATTTGCAAAGTCTGACGAAAAAAAGATACGGCTCCGACGGCAAACACCAGCAACTTAAACGCACATTTACGATGTCCATACCATGTGACATAAACTACTGAATGTAGTTTGTGGTAGTTTAGATTTGCATGAATCCGTGTTTGTATCGACTTTGCTATCGCTAGGTTAGCACTAGCTGAACAGCATTTTGCACAGCTGATTGCGCAGTTGGCTAGCAACGACGCACAATCATGAATCAATCTGAAAACCTATAACCTCCTAGGACCTGGCGGGGACAACACATTTTGAGTTGTCTAGGCCACAGTACATTCTTTTGTGATAATATCGTTAATCGTGATAATTTTGGTGAGTCTAGATTTTAATATCGTCCCATCCTTACTTCTTAACTTCTTGGATCATTACTTCTTGCTACTCTTACTACTTGCAGAATATCATTTCGGCGTTAACAGTACTTTTACTCGAGTACCTAACTGGTCATCATTGATAACGTGTTAACCGTTGAATACATTGGTTTACAGATACTGGAGGCTAATTAAAGCCCTCAAAGTCTGAAAAAGCCTGAATATTTGAATGTCAGTCATATTCGGGTAAAAAATAACCTTTGTCATGTGCTTTGAATTTGACATTTCCAACCTTAGCACCACTGCGAGGAACTTTTACAGAATCAAAACCGAGCTGAACAAAGCGTACTCCTCCGAACGCCTTTGTCAACGTCCAAACTATTCTCACGCCCAAAGTACTACGTTGATTACGATGTTTACAGTTTTCTGATTACCTAAGACACCACTTTCCTGTTGAGTGCCTATAGATTATAACCTCTTTTCTGCCAAATCTGTTCACTCATGTTTTCAATGCGCAATTTAAATCTTAATGTAGCAAAGAACGCAATCAATCACGCGGTTCATTTCCTGTTTCCCTCCATTAAAGCCAAGGTTATACACAATCACTATTATAATGCAATTTAGCACGTAGGCTAACGCATTCTGCTTGTTTTGCACTGCGTAAGCTAGCTTCTGCCAATATAACAGGTGTTGCTGGTCAGTCTGTACCCGCACCATTAACAATAATCTGATCAAAATGTAACCACAGCAGCTATGCATTCTGGGACGTCTCTACGGCAACAGAAGGGCTGTGTGGGAAACGAAAAACAATTAGCTACGCTCGCTGCATCGTGTAAAATAAACACCCCGCTGTATACGCATTAAAATATTCAGTACGCACCTCTTGACAGTAGATGTAATGTTATTAACCATAATGCTAACCGCTAACGAATGCGCAGCGGAGTGAGAGATTGTGTGAACGTGTGAAGCGTGGTGTTGGACGGAGCTGTGTCTTGTGGCGTGCCGAGTCTTACCATCTGTCAGGGTTTGAAAGCACATCTTGCTGCTGAATTTGCCAAAGCCGGCCACGGTCCGCGCGCGCACCTGCACCACGTACACCGTACCTGAGCGCAGGCCCTCCACCCGCGCCGTGTTGGTCTGGCTGCGCAAAACGGTGGAGTTGATCTCGGCGTGGTCCTGGAGGAGGAGAGAGCACACGGGGGAAGAGGGTTAGATGGAGTGAACGGGGTGAGGAGGATTTTTGTGGAAAGTGTAACTACATGTGCTAAAAAATACATACGCAGAATACTAACATGAAGGACTCACAGAAGTACTTTATGTAACTTATGTGTTATGTAAGTAACTTCAAACTGCAAGGAATTAGCAAAAAAAAAACAACTAAAACACTACTTTTGTTGTGCGTACATCTGGATTTTTATTTCCATCTAATCAGTGATCAATAAATGAAAACACACTATATATAAAGTGACTCAATGTAAAAGTATTTCAAGTATTCAGAATACAGTACTCTGATTGGACCATGTAACGGAAAGAGTAAAAAAAAAAACCTAGCCAAGTATTAGTACTAGTACTTCAACCTCAACTACTACTACTACTATTACTCCTACTACTATTACTACTCCAACCTCAACTACTACTACTACTACTCCAACCTCAACTACTACTACTACTACTCCAACCTCAACTACTACTTCAACCTCAACTACTACGTCAACCTCAACTACTGCTACTCCTACTATTCCAACTACTACTACTCCAACCTCAACTACTACTCCAACTACTATTACTACTGCTACTACTCCAAACTCTACTACTACTACTACTTCAACCTCAACTACTCCAACTACTATTACTAGTACTCCAATCTCTACTGCTAGTACTACTCCAACCTTAACTACTACTACCTCTGCAGCTCCTATTCCAACTACGTACGTTAAGTCTGCAGGGAATAAGCAAAAAAATACAACTAAAAACACGACTTTTGTTGTGTGTACATGTGGATTTTTATTTCCATCTATAATCAGTGATAAATAAATGAACACACTTACACTATATACTGTATAATGTGACTCAATGTAAAAGTATTTCAAGTGTTCAGACTGCAGTACTCTGATTGGACCATGCAGCGGAATGTGTAAAAAAAAAACAAAAAAGTATATACATTTTATTGCAAGTATTATAACTTTATACATTTTAAAAGTGATTTTCCCAAAACTGCGAACACATTTAGTTCCAGGTTTAGTCCCAGTTCTGTGTATTCATGTGTAAAAGTACTCTAATTAAATACTCGCAGGCATAAATCATGGGCCTACACTCTGTTAACTGTCGACTTCTATCAGCTCAATCCCGCCAAACTCTACACTCATTTGCCCAATTTAGGACCCGATTTGCATCTCCTCGACTTCAGGGAGGCGTGACCCGACTTTAGATCCTCGTGTATGATTTCTGTGTCCTGTGTCAATGTGACTCCGAGCTCCTCTGTCATATGCTAAACTCATAACCGCAAAACATCACCACGGCAACAGCCAATAAAACAAAGCGTCATGGGGTGGACGGAGTGAGGGACGCAGAGCTGCAAGACACAAACTCAGGAAACAGAGACCAGGCCTTGATAATAATATCGTTTAATCTATGTGTGCGGAATTATACACTGCATTTTATTAAAGACTGTAATTCTCTGCATGGTTTTCATCGTACTTTTACTTTTTTTTTATATATATATTTGAAAGTATAACAGTACTCTTTTGGATTTTGGTGACTGACAATTGACAATTATTAAACGATTTGAACATTTCTGTTTCTTGCACTGCTCCTTCAGATATTTTCTTGGATCACAACTTCTTACTTGAAGAATATTAAATACAGAATAGTATTTTGATGTAACAGTACTTTTACTTGAGTACAAATTTGACACTGTACCTTTAATAAAACTTGGAAGATTATTTTTAGGTCTGTGTCATGATGCAATATGATGTTATTCAGGTTATAGAAGTAGAATCTCTTTAATTTGTAGTAAAAAATACTTCCTGAACCAATTGGGCCAGTTTAGGAGGAGGCGTGAGGGCCGACAAAAATTGGTCTGAGGGCTTCATTTGGCCCCGGGGCCGTAGCTTGGACAACCCTGGTTTACAGATACTGGAGGCTAATTAAAACCCTCCACCCCCGAAAAAGCCTGAATATTTGAATGTCAGTCATATTCAGGGAAAAAATAACCTTTGTCATGTGCTTTGAATTTGACATTTCCAACCTTAGCACCACTGCGAGGAACTTTTACAGCATCAAAACCGAGCTGAACAAAGCGTACTCCTCCGAACGCCTTTGTCAACGTCCAAACTATTCTCACACCCAAAGTACTACGTTGATTACGGTGTTTACAGTTTTCTGATTACCTAAGACGCCACGGCAACAGCCAATAAAACAGAGCGTGCAAGAAACAACTCAAGGAAACAGAGAGACGACTTTATTACCGAGGTCTCGTGAAGTTGTGAAGTTAAACTGCAGCGTTCTCATCCATATTATCCATTAGAATGTGCCCTCAGCAGATAATGACGCCCAGACCACAAAACAGAGCTGTTAATCCAGTTTGAAATGTTCTTTAAAAGTAAAAATAGGCGAGAATAGTTCTTCTGTTTACATCCGCACAGCGAGGATCGGGGTGAAGCTGCTGCAGATTAACGATAGTGACTCTACTTCCTGTGCCATTTATCACCAGCCTTCGGGGCATTAAAAGCATTTATCTGAACTTCTGCACCACATTTCACAAATAAGAATAGCACAGTTTTGACGTGCATCTAAACCAGACGCACAATGCTCTGATCTTTTGAGCAGATGAGTCTCAAACTTCAACAATTGGCTGGCGTATCTTAACCCACAGTGCTACGCTCACATGACGGAAAGGAGCGAAGATAGTCTGAAGACAAATAGCTCGAGTATTTGAACTTTGGAACATTTTTGGGTACTTAAAAGTTTGTGTAAAGTATACTTTTACGTTACAATAAAGCTAAGTTAGGTCATCGTCAAGGGGTAATAGTGCGAGGTGATTTGACGTTTGGCTATTTTGAACGGTTCCTTAACGTGAATAGTTCGAGTAAGATCTCATTTTTTTAAAGAACCGAATCTTTTTCTGTCTAATTTTTATGCATTAACGCTGAACCAACACAAGAAGCAGCACAGAAACAGAGTATTCAACACAACTGAGAGCTTTTTTCCCCAACCAAAACACATATTTGACATCACTTAAATGATTATTATAGTAGTCCAATGTTTTATTTAGATTAATTTGAACCATTTTAAACAAATCTCAGCCTTGGTCATCTCTCTCTGGGATTAGTTTGTAGATAAATGAGTTCTCACATTTGCTTCTGTCATATAATGAAATATTAAAAGAGCCAGTTTTTGGACGGCTCTTTGAAACGAGCAGATCCAAAAGATTCGGATCCCATAAAGGAACTGAAACTCCCATCACTATCAGCCGCAGGTTTTCAGACATCGACAGAATATCAATGTCACGATGTCTTCTTTGCGCTGAACCCAAGCCCGTAAAAAAAAAATACAGAAAAACGTTCAAATATACGTGTAAACTTCAATCAAATCTGTCACAAGGAGCCATTTTTAAGCTCGCATCAATACGATACTGTTGTGCGACTCTCGAACACATTATTTCGCAAAAGGCTCTGCTGGAACATTGCCTTGTTTCCTTTCTCCGCCAAATATATTGCATTTTGTTCTTAGCCCCTGCATATACAATGAAATGTCATCATCTTTGACTCTTAATCTGAAATCTGAAATGTCATCTTAAATACGGGTTTTATTGGGGGCCCCGCTTCACAGATGGTGTCCCCCGCTGCGTATTGGCTACAGAGAGCTGCTGAAACAATGCGGTATCGTGCTGCAGTGGAGAATCTGCTCACTTAGGCCTGTCACCTTCCCCTAACCCAGAGTGGATATGACAGCCAGAAAATAAGACTGTGCCCACACTCCACCCACTGCTGCGCGCCGCTGATAGAAGCTGCCCGTAAACAGAGGAGAATACCTGGTGTCACCGACATATTGTAAACAGGAGTCAGAGGTTTTGTTTAACTTTGGACTACGTTTTCTACTTATCAGCAAAATAACATTCCAGGATTGTACAGAATTCATGTTTTAGATCTCTGGTTGTGAACACCAGCGAATGCCTCAGTCGCATGTTACTTTACGTTTTGAAAAATTTCGCTTTTCGTGTCAATTTTGGGGCAGCAGCGGCTCGTCACGTTGCTAAAAATACGCACTCGATTTTGATACTGCGGAAAGTGCTAGATACTCGTTTTGGGGGATCAGCGTTTCAGTTTTATGCAGCTAAAGTCTGGAATAGTCTGAAGATGTCTTACTTTGACAACGTTTAAATCCAGGCTCAAACGGTTCGGTTCAGCTGTATATATGACGAAAAGGTTTTTATTCTGCACTCTTCTCTTTTAATGTTAATTTTACGATGATTATTTATGTTTTGATTTGTTGTATTGTGATTTTAACGTCTTTCTTATTCTGTAACGCACTTACTTAAATAACTTTTTGTACTAATTGTGCTATACAAAACTTGCCTGGTACCAAAATGATAGTAACAACAACGCTAATAAAAAATGACAATAGAGTTTACACGTCGACACAAAATAATAGCAGTTTTATTAATTAGTTACGAGTGCGAACAACCCAGAACAATGCCCCCTGCTCTTGAAAGTGTGATAAGGGAAGCCATCCATGTAACGCCACTAAATCTCTCCATTGTTGTTATGAGTCAGTGGAATAGTTAAAGCCAAATGAGATTACTGTATAACATGCACAAGTTTTCTAAATTGTGCACATGTGACAAAGAAATGGCTAATATTAAAGCAAGTTTGCACCTATTAGAGAATGTGTATGAAAGAAAGAGTGTTTGTACATGTGAAATTCAGTTATTGTGTGTGTGGGGGAAGAAATTAGTCTGTTTGTGAACTGAAATGTCGTATTTGAGGGCCGAGATGTGTTGTATTAGATGTATGTACCATATGTTTACAGGTCTTTCATCCACCTACACCAAACTGTTGTTGTGCACTGTCCCTGTCCAAATAAAAGCATAACGTACCATGTTTTTGTATTGAAAGCACAGACTGTGTAAAGAAGTGGACTAAGTGAGTGTGACGTCACCCACAGCGTTCAGCTCCAGTCAAATGAAGCTCATCGACGCTAGCGGTTATACTGGAGAATTTGGAGCCGTTCCCACGTTTGGAATTCTGACTGAGAGTATCAGAGCAACTAAAGAGCCAATCAGGAGCGAGGCTGTTGAAGGTAACGCCCCTTCCTGCTTTCACCGCTGGTTTAACAGGGAGCGGGCACTTCGCAAGGCTGTCAATCAAACCTGTTGCTAATGCTAGTGGGAGAGAAGGCGCCTTATTTGTCTGTTAATAATGTTCGTATCTTGAGTTCTGGACACAATCGTGAAATAAAAACAGCAGGATCATCTAAAGTGGGTCAATACAAACATTTTAAGACCAAAATGACGAGCCTGATACTAGCAGTTAGGAAGAAAACGGCTAATTTTTCAATAGAAAGTGAACTGGAGCCACTGGAGTCAATGGAGCAGGAAGCGTGCCCATGCTCACTTCCTATTTGGAACGTGCTGGCTAGCAGGTTAGCTATGTCCATTTGTATATACAGTCTATGATTGAAAGATGATGCGTAAATACTGTATGTAGGATCTTTACTGTATTTATTTCTTCCCTCTTTTAATTAGACTTTGTGACATATTATCACAGACCTTAAAAAGCCCAATCCACCAAAAAAAGAACTACACAAACTAATTATTCAGCTGCAGTCTCACGTACGTTTAACGGGCACGCGCATATTCCTCAATCACGTCGCATTTGAACTTAACCACGTAGCGATAAAGCCAGGCCAGTCGCCATTGAAAAGAGATGTGTAACCGCCCAAACAGCGCTAAACGTATACAGACAAGCAAGAAAATCAGCAGAGCCACATGAGGGCGGGAAGCCATCTGAGGAAGCCATAAAAAACTCCAGGCGCAGACGACCCACATAGAAATCCTGATGCGATCTGATTGGTGTAATTGAATCATTCCGGCTGCTTCGTCATTGAGCAGATGAGGTAAACATAGCCATGAAATCAGCCGCTGCGCTAACCCCCCCACCTCCCACACGCAGCATTATGATGTGTGCAATCACATTAACTGTACTTGGACACTTCGCACTTGATGAAGACAAATGTTGGGGAGGAGAAGAGAGCGCGAGAGAACGAGGGAGGAAAGGAGTCAGCAGCAACAAGTTTTCAGAGGAGACATTTTTCTAAACGCAAGCTGAATGGAGGTAATTTACAGTTTGTCAGTGTTTGGCTTTCACGGCCGCATCCGTGGAGTGAGATGAATTTTGAATTTAAGCAAAAAGGCAACAAAATATCAGAGCCGACGTTTTCTTTTTGGTGTCGTCCACTGACTCACGCTGTTGCCGTAAACCTCAAGATGCCCACTGATCTGAAGGTTGCCGGTTCGAATCCCGTTCAACATAAATATCATCGGTTAAACCACGTGTCAAACTCAAGGCCCGCGAGCCAATTTTGGCCCTCCACATCATTTTATATGGCCCTCGACAGGGTAAATTAAAAGGTTTGATACACTTAAAATGTCAGTTTACCAGGAGATATGCAGTTACACAGCCATTTTTACATCCAGGCAAATTAACATATTTGTAACTTTAATAAGTAATAAATACAGAAACAGCTAATGAACAAATTAAAAAAGTAGTTAGATTTATTTTACATCTGGCCTTTTCAGAGCAGCCATTTTGCTGATGGTGAAAATGTGTTGGACAGCCAGATCAGATCCACAGACTCATAGGTTGGTGTTGCGATTCCAGGTCCTGCAAACGAATGTTTTTGTGTCATTGGGCAAGACACTTAACCCACCTCACCCCTAGTGTCTGCGTGCACTGGTGTATGAATGTGTGTACGTGAATGGGTGAGTGGTTCCTTGATGTAAAGTGATTTGAAGTGCCTTGAAGGTGGAAAAGCGCCATAAAAAAGGTGACCGCTAACCATTTACCCGCTTAGCTAAACTGCTACAATATATAGAGCGAGACATGCACCTAGTCAAGCCTGTACTGTGACCTTTTAAAACACAGTTACCATTTACTCAGTACAAAGTAGTTGTCTTGCTGAACAAGTCTTCTAGCGTACTGTACAAGTGTGAGTCGTTGGTGGTTTTCAGATTTTTATTTTTTTTTGCCTCGTTTCCAAGTAGAAGACTATAATTTTAAGGCAAGGCAAAGTGCTTTACAGAACAAGAAAAATATTAAAATCGCACAAATCAAAACGTAAAAAAATCTAAAATAATCATCATAAAATTAACATTAAAACAGAAGAGTGCAGAATAAAAACCTTTCAGTCATATGCACAGATAAAAAGAACCAATTAGAGCCTGGATTTAAACATTGTCAAAGTAGAGGACTGCATAAAACTGAAACACTGAATCTCCATGTTTAGTCCTGACTCTGGGCACCAGCAGGAGGCCGGTCCCTGAAGTCCTCAGAGTGTGAGATGGTTCATGTGGCACTAACATGTCGTAGATTTGCTTTGGTGCTGGTCCATGGAGAGACTTGTTCACAGTCAGTCTATTCTCTGAGCCACAGGAGCCAGTGCAGAGACCTGAGCACAGGACTTATGAGGTTGGTTCTAGTCCTGACCCGAGCAGCAGTGTTCTGGATGTTCTGTTCTGTCTTAAGGCTCGTTTGGAGAGGCCAGTGAGCAGGACGTTACAGTCGACTAACCTACTGGAGACAAACACATGTATAAGTGTCTCCACGTTTGGTTTAGACAGCAAACCTTTGATATTTTCAACGTTTTTTAGATGGTAAAAGGCTACAGATGTTACTGATTTGATGTGGCTGTTAAAGTTCAAGTCTGAGTCCATTATTACCTCTAGATTTCTAGCGTGATTTGAAGGTTTTAGAGAGAGAGACTGGAGGTGATGCTGACACGTTCTCTCTGTTTCTGTGGACCAAAGATGATGACTTCAGTCTTGTCTGAGTTTAGCTGGAGAAAGTTGTTTTGCCTTTTAGTGAAAGTACCCGACGACACTTGGCAAACACTACCTCGCTACTATAATCTAAGTGCTTTATACAGTCAAATCAAACTCATGCAATATTTGTTCTCATTCCATGCTCAAACGAATGTGACCAATCTATAATATATAACACAACATGCTTTACGACCCCTCTGTGGCAAACAAATCAAGCTGCATTCCAACACCAAAGCTGTTTATTTGATGAAGGCATAGAAGTCAAGTAGTCCCGAGAGAACCACAAATATTACCATCCATCCAGCTGGGGTGTTTGGATTTGCATTGGGACCACACGGGGTCAGGACTTGTCTATTTCTTCATGTCAGTTTGTGTGTCGTCCTCTGAGCCACCACTCCATATGTTTGGGTTTGAAACAGGGACAGGTGAGCTGACAGATGGCAACCAGCCAATGGGGTCGCATCCCTCGAGGGAACCCCCGGCAACGATTGGCCTGTTCACGCTGTCAGTCAAACGGGGATTAGCCTACCACTGCTCCACGCACACAAACACGCAGACAAACGCACACATCGGGTTTCCATGCTTCTTGGAGACATTACGTTCATTTCCTGGAGACTGATGTTGAGTTTAAATAATTACAACTCGCCTAACCTCAAGCTAAACCCTAAACTTAACCTATTTTAACCCATATCTGAACTTTAAACTGTGTTGTTGATGTAATAATAAATTCTAGGGAGTAGATTTTTGGCCCCATAAGGGAGGCAGGATCCTGTAAAGTGAGCGCGTACGGATTTTTGTCCCCAGAATGTGATTAATATCCATCCACACACATCCACACACACACACACATCTGCCTCTTAAAAATGAGCTGGCACTTTGAACACATAGGGTAGCCAATAAAAGGCAAAGTCGGTGCCAAGGGGAAGTTCCAGCTATGAAAGGTGCCTTCCATGCTGCCAGTCAAACGAGGATTAGCAGGACCGCACCCTAACTTGCTAAATAAAGATGCAGGTGGAGAGGCAGATGGCAGAGCGACCAATCAAAAGCCCTGCCAGGGGTGACAGACAGCAGAGCCAGCGGGAAGCGTGGCTAAACTCATTCGGACTCATTTAGCGAGAATGGAGTCCCAGTAGACACGGCTTATTGGGTACAGTTAACTGAAGGACCTGGAAAGCTTCTCTGTATTAAACACCTTATCTAGTCTCAACACAGACGAATGTGCGAGAATTTAGTGATTAGCAAGTTTCACAGTCACTTATGAACAACATATGAGACGGAGAGATTTGTGGCACCACTTTAGAATAACAATGTGGTAATTAACTACTTAAGTAAGGAGTTAAAGTTGTTACTAAACCTGAGTCATTCTTAATAAACCATTTTTTTCAGTGTGGATTAAAGGGATCATATTACTCTATGTTCTCATCTATGTTTTAATGTTGTTTCCTCATCACAAACAGACCTGGAGTTGTGTTTTGTTTCATTCACACAAACGCTGCGTATTTAGGTTGTTCTTCCTTCAAACTGAAAACACGCTGTTCCACCTTGTGATGTCATCATGTGGTAATACAGGAAGTGCTTCACTGTGTTTTTAAACTTCATGCAGCTTCACCAGAATCATTTGGATGATTTCAGCCCTGGAATCGCCAATCTCTATTAAACAAAAGGTAAAAGGAGCTGTTAACTTGAAAACTACCACTTCATGACATCATAAAGTGGAACAGAGCATTTTGAGCGTAGGAGATGTAGACGGACTAATAATAAAGTGTTACTCAAACATGTGTGAATGAAAGAAAACACAATTACAGGTATGTTTTTGAGGAAGTAATGTCATTATAACATAACTTAACACTCACGAGAGTACATTTTGAGTAATATAGGACCTTTAAGTCTTGTAAATATTAAAACATGTTATTAAAAATAATATAAAATAGAAAGTGGATAAAATATGGTTCAGGGTGGAAGAAGTATTCAATTTTGTAGTAAGTAAAAAAACCAAAAAACACTCAAGTAAAAGTAAAATTAACATATGAACAGTAAAAGTTTAAATATCTGTTTAAAAATGTACTTAAAGAGTAAAATGTACACAGTTTGGGATCTAATGAAGCTTCAGACGTAGTGATTTTGATACAGATTTGTGTTGAATTTTGTTGAACAGAATAACTGAATTGATATGCTTTTTTTTTCATTTCTGTTTTTATTTGTATATTTTTGTTTGCTCAAGCTACAAATATGTTAGAAATAAACCCCTCAGCCGTTTCAGCAGGTCTCAACCAACAGGAAAAATACTTCAGTCCAGTTCAAAAATGTAGCGTATGTATGAGTAGAAAGTATAGATACCTTCCGTTTTTTTCCGTTAAGTAAAAGTACAGATACCTTCATTTTTTTTTACTTTTTGACTTGTTTATGTTCCACATTTATACCACTGTCAGACGAATGTACATTTCCACAGACGACACGAGCGCTTTAGTAGCACATATGTGTAAAACGTGCACTCGCCAACCAACTGCACACTGTTTGAAGAGAATGACTTTGGGAATGAAAAGGCAAACCGTTTCAAGAACTATGTTAAAGCAAAATATGTTTCCATGACATCCAGCATATCAGATTTCCAAGGTTCTTGTGTAAGTCGGGTTGTGGAGCGATTCGCCGGAGGTGCCATTCCTTTACCTACAGCGGTACATGTGTAATTAGGAGCATTCCACTGGGAGATAGGGTTTCTCATCAGCTCCATTGTAGCGGGCGAAAGGCCAGAGAAACAAGATCTGTCTCTGTATCTCTACCTGACATTTCCAAATCTTATTCTCCACATTTTTAGGGCCGAGCTATTCAGAAAGGAACCATTATTCTTGTGGACTCGGTAAAGGCCACCTCGACATGTTCTCGCAGACGACAAAACCCACGGTGACTGGAGGTGACCCAACGTTCACAATGTGAGAGATGGAGACAGGAGTGGGTGGTTGTAGTTTTTTCAGTTTTTTTTTTTTTTTTAATAATGCCAACCACTCAAAACGGACAGCATGAGCACCTGGCACCGAGACAGGCCCGAGAGAGACCATGTGTGCGCTTCTCCTGTGAGCTCACACGTCGGAGAGAAGCAGGAGGAGGAGGAATCTGCGTCTGGAGTAATATGTTTGCAAAGAGGAAACGGATTAAAACATCTGAGGTTAGGTATTAAAAAGTAAATAGGAAAAAAACAGGAATTATTTTTACATATTTGAATAAAACCATCACAATATCGCATCTGAGATCTATAATAATAATAATAATAATCGTACTGCTAACACTATTTGAACTGCAATGCATGCTGGGTAAGTGAATAATGACTTTATGAGTATGTTTTGATGGGACATGTTTACATTTTTAGCCCAGCATTATCGTCCCAATATTCTACTGAAATCTAAAGTGTGCTTGAGTGCTAAACCAACTCTGCAACTAAACTGTGTACATGGCATTTTAGCAGAATTCTTTACACTTCCTACAAACTTTTTTTTTGTTATTTTTGGCCAAACTAACTTAGCAGCTTTGAAAAGTGTGAGTGTGTGCTGCCAACTTTGGTTAAACTTCATGTCTACATTTTCAAAGGCCCGTCACATCACGTGTCTCTGTGGTGTTGAGTGGCTCCATCAGACACACACCTGCAGGGGGGGAGTTTGAAGCTGTTCCCAAAGCTGTTCCCTCTTGGTCCAGACTCCACCCTTCCTCCCCTCACTCTCCCCTTTAAGCTTCCAGACCCGTCCCCTCTCCCCTCTACCTTTAGTATTCCAGACTCCACCCCTCCTCACTCCCCCCTTTAGTTTTCCAGAGTCTACCCCTCCTCACTCTCCACTTCAGTCTTCCAGACCTCGCCCTTCCTCCCACCCAGTCTCCCCTTCAGCCCTACAGACCCCACCCCTCCTCACCCTCCTCTTTAATCCTCCAGACCCCGCCCCTCCTCACTCTCCTTTTTAGTCCTCCAGACCCCGCCCCTCCTCACTCTCCTCTTTAATCCTCCAGACCCCGCCCCTCCTCACTCTCCTCTTTAGTCCTCCAGACCCCGCCCCTCCTCACTCTCCTCTTTAATCCTCCAGACCCCGCCCCTCCTCACTCTCCTCTTTAATCCTCCAGACCCCGCCCCTCCTCACTCTCCTCTTTAGTCCTCCAGACCCCGCCCCTCCTCACTCTCCTCTTTAATCCCCCAGACCCCGCCCCTCCTCAGCCTCCCCTTTAGTCTTCAGGACCACACCCCTCCTCACTATTCTCTTTAGTGAGAATAGTGAGGAGGGGTGTGGTCCTCACCACCCTTCCTCCCACCCTGTCAACCTTTAGTTCTCAAGCCCCGCCCCTCCTCACTGGCTATAATCCTGCATATTTACAGGTGTAGGATTCGTTCCCCATGCCTCTGTTCTTAATATGCATTGTCCCTTCATTAAATAATAAACAAACAACAAACACCACTCCTCCCTATTCTCTTTAGTCCTCCAAACACCGCCCTTTCTTCCACCCTGTCTCCCCTTTAACCCTCCAGACTCCGCCCTTCCTCCCATCCCACACATTCTCCCCTTTAGTCCTCCTGTACTTTGTGTTTACTCTCACTTTAAAGTCGCACCAAAGGGGTTTTAATTTAAAACAGTGCCACGTGCAGATTGAGTTTTGTTTTATACAGAGCAGGTGAGAGGAGTACAGTTACTTTTGGTGGACATCGAGAACGGACCAACCTAAAGTAATCCAAAGACACACATCACCCACCCCCCATCTCCCCCCACACACCCCCAACCCCCTCATATGCCCCCCGTCCGGTCGCACTCGGGGCCATCAGTAACCAGAGCCGCCGCTGCTCTGCTCCAGCTTTAATGGAGGGCCTGACCTCCGCTATGCCGAGTTATTTCCACCATCCCCAAATTTTCAAGCAGGCGCAAAAAAAAAAAAAAAAAAAAAGCAGAGGCATGAGAAAAACGGACAAGATCAGAGCATAGGGCTTTTTTCACTATAAACCTTTAATTTCTTTCATCTTGCTTCCCAATTTACGAGGTCCCAAGACCACTTATTCTGTAATGAGAAGCAAGGCGGAAAAAAACGGAACAGCGCCGTAGAGACGATAGCGTTAGCAACAACTGCAGCTTTATGTCAGCCCAGTAAAAACAGGCTTTGTGAGTTATTACCAGCTGCAGTCCGGGCTGTCACTGTAAACGGTGAGTTGCCATTTTATTTCTGTAGTTTAGGGGAAATATCGTTTGGGGAATAAACACTGTATTTGCTGCAGTAAAGCAATCTTATCCCTGTACTGTGGTTAAGGTCGGACAATCTTTACGACGAAAATGGTGGGCTAATATAAACTCGAAAATGATCTTTTTTTTTCCGTTCATTCACCGGCTGCTTCTTTCTGCAAGGTGACGTGGGACCTGACGGAGGTTATGCAAGTAACTATGAGCTACAGGCAGGACACAGCACGGATATTCAGGCGGACAACTATAATAACACCTGTATGTTTATGTTTTATATGTTTTAAGTGCAGCCAACTCCGTCTGTTTTTATATTGTAATTAATAATGTAGATTAGCACTGCATCCTTATTGTATTCTCCATAAAGATAGATGCGTTTTATGGGAACAAATACATGTGAACCCTCCTCCAGGCCAAAAAAGAGTCAGGTTTGTGGAGATGCAAGCCCGCTCAGAGTAAAGACACATGTTTTTCCAGGTTTCTCAGTGCAATACACAACCGAAGTGATGAAGTGAAATGCTCCTTTGAGTCTATTTGGGCCTAAAAGTTTGATTATATTATTTAAAGCCACACAATTTAACATATATACTATTAAAAGTACATGATATTTTCCATTTCACTCCATTGTAGCTGCTGTGTTTGAAACAGTGCCTCCAGACGGCACACAGGGACACTCAGCCTGGATCTGACAATGTGACTGAGCTCAGATGAATGCAGACTGCGCTCAAGTGAATCAACAGAACAGATACAAGGCCATTTGTGTAAAGACACACTTTTTATGATGGTATTACTCACACAACAGCCCAGAGTCAAGCCACAGTCTGTGTGCGGGATCAGGCTTTACTAAAGGTACAGAGGGTTACTTTTACAGCCACACAAAAAGAATATCACAATATGAAAAATAATCATTCAGAATATCTACTGTCTCTATGAAAAACAGGTTCATTATCTGAGACTTGTGGACTTTTGACTAAAAAAGAATAGAAAGGAGTTATTTGGGCTGTAAAAGAGGAAAAAACTGCTCATGTGAGAGTACACAAAAAGAATATTAGCACATAAGTAAAAAGTACTGACGTGAGAGGATTTGGTCTTTCGATATTTTTATGTAATATATATTTTAGAAAGATTATATCCCTGGAATGCATTATTTGAAGCCCATTTTTAGGATTTTCTTTTCTTTCTTTCTTTTTTTTTGTTAACCTTACACTCTTTATGTAATATTTGTTATTCCACCAAACCGTCTGAACATAATTGCAGGTACAGAGGCATATATGGTTTCAGTGTAGACAGCTTATCTTGAGAGAACATGAATAAGCTTCAGACACAGACAGCCCAGTGTCATGTGGACTGTCTGAGGAAGAGGAGTCTATTTAGAGTCCATCAAAAGCCTCACCAAGTCCCAAAGCCAGTGTGTGAGAGAAGACCACCGACGTGGAAATCTCATCTCCACAGCTCAGTGTGTCACAAAGCAATCACTCGCATTCCCCTTCTGTGTCCACCACACGCAGCCGCACGCAGCTGCACGCAGCTAGCTCCAATACTACAGGGAGCTAATGCTACATTACAGACAATTCTACACTAGAGCTTCAAAATCATATTGCTATCGAGGTTCGTGGTAAATCTGCACATGTATTTGAGGATAAGAGAATGTGAAGTGCTTCATACAACAAGATTAACACTTCTTAGAGTTTGTTCCTTCACTGAGGGTTTCAGACATAGACTGTGTAAAGTATAAAGAAGTGGACTAAGGGAGTGTGACGTGGTCCCTAGTGTACGGCTCCTGTCAAATGAAGCTCATCGAGGCTAGCAGTTATAGAAGTTATAGAGGCCAATTTGGAGCAAAGTTCCATATTTCCGACCACGAGTATCATAGCAACCAAAGAGCCAATCTGGAGTGAGTCTGTTGAAGGTAACGCCCCATCCAGCCCGCACCACTGGTTTAGCAGGGAGCAGGCGCTTAGCAACGCTGTCAATCAAACCTGATGCTAATGCTAGCGGGAGCAGCCTCGGGGAAAGATGGCGTCTCATTTGTCTGTAATTAATGTTCATATATTGATTTACAGACACAACAGCAACATAAAAACACCAGGATCATTTAGAGCAGGTCAAGAACATTTTAAGACCAAAATGACGAGTCTGACACTAGTCAACTTATCCTGACCAAACATCATGTGAACACTAAAAAATAGAGTATACAGTTATATAAATATCTATTTTTCTTTTATTAAGAAGCATTTTATGAAGCTAAATTATTCCCTGATTGTGGGAAAGATGGACTGGTGTGGGCAGAGTTGTGTTTTAGTTTCAGTTTTTCCTCGAGTGATACAGAAAAGCAGGAGCCACTGTCTGTGTGATTTGTCATGTATGTTATGCACAGTTACAAAGAAAACGGTGACAGTTTTTCAATGTAAAGTGAATTGGACCCAGACTGGATGGAGCCGGATGCGCTCCCATGTTCACTTCCTATTAACTATATAAACTTGTATAAACAGTCTATGGTTTCACATGACGTACATTCTACAGGCCAATTACATTTAATACAGAGGCAGCTAAAATGAATATTGTTGAAATACTGCAAGTTTGTCAGTCTAATTACTAATAGAAATAATCAGATTAAACAGTTGTGAATTTACATTTTGGACATTTCAAGACAAAGTACAATGTAATCAACAGGAAAATCTGACCTCCATCACATCCTCGGAGACATATACAGTATTTGAGTAAAAGTATAAGAATATTTCCACAAAGTCAAAATGCAGAGGTGGGTACATCTTTATATTGTTCCGTAACAGAACCTCTTTAATATTTGACTTAAATTCGAGCAAATGCTTTGGTTACTTTTAGTCCATAATAGAGTAAAACCTTCACGTTGATATTAATAAACGTTTTGCATTTCTGTTCCTTTAGACACATTTTACATTTCTCAAATTTGTATCATTTCGTTTCTGCCTCGCCTAATGCTCTGTCTGTCAGATTACATTCACTTTATATACGATAAATCACATATCACATTCAAACACTTTCTCAGCTGAACATCCATCAAATACTTTTTATTTTTATACTTTACACTTCAAAGTACTCTCCCTTGAATACAAATTTTGGCTTTTCTACCCAAGCTCGTCTTCGTCGTGTTTCTGAAGATACGCTGTTTGTGTACTTTTCTAAAAATAACTTTCAATCTGGAGTTGGAGCGAGGAAACGAACACTTCTACCTGTATCACCTGGACCCAATTAGACTCGTAGTTAATTCGCTAATTCGCTCATTCCAGCGCTCCTCCGTTTGAGCGGGCCGCGGATACATCTATGGGACTACTTTCTATTGATATTCATGAGCCAATGGCAGGGTCTAAGAGTGTTATTTACAAGACTTAGATAAGCTTTCTCCGGCCCACGGCAATCCGATTCAATTTCACGACCTGCGCAACGCCATTGGGGAAAAAGCAAGCATTATTGGATAACCAAGCTCCCAAACATCATTTAAAAACACACCATTGTAGCCCTCTCTGAGTGAAAAATGCTAAAATGACAAACGCTATTCCAAAGTGGGGCTCGCGGATATTGATCTGGGAAGTGGAATTTGGGTGGGTTTGTGTGGAAAATTGATTTTGCCTTTACTTAGTTAAAAGCAACACAGGGAAAAGATGGAGAAATTCGTGGGAGAAGATTACAATGGCATATACGAAGGGGAAAAACAACGAGCAACCTTGTAAAAACAATCAATGAGAGGACAAATAAGATTCCAAACGACAAAAAAAAAACTGGTCTGGATTGCGGGATGTCATTATAAGTCTTGGAAAAATCCTATACAGGCAAGAGTTGCATAGGAGCAGACAACGGGGTCCGCTGACTTAATAAAGCGGTCACATTGTGCCTGGGCAGACTGGTCAATGCCCCCCCATCACCTGCGTCGCCCCCTCCCTCCACTCCCCCGCAGGTGCAATGCATTTTCACAGCGGGACAGGTGGAGGCACGGGCTCGGAGAAGAGGTCAGCCTATTCAGTTCATCAACAGCCGAAACCAAAGAACAGTGGGAGAGAAGCAGACGAACACGCTCAAGGAACGCATTATCAACCCGGGGGGACCGTGTGCGCCGATGTCTGACAATTGAGTTTCTGTAGAGGAAGCTGGAAGAGCGGGCGAGAGGGGGCTTTATAAAGACGACAAACGCAATAGAAATAAGACTCGGATTCGTGTTTTGAGGGCTCAAAGATGTACTGTGTAACTTTTCGGTGTCAGGTACCTGTGTGAGTCATGGAAATGCTAATGCTTTGCTTGAAATGCCCCACAGGATTGCATTAAAGGGCCCATTTTACTCCGTTTTCAGATGTGTTATAATGTTATCTCCTCACAAAAACATACCTGGAGTTGTGTTTTCTTTCTTTCATTCACACAACACGACACACAAACACACAAACGCTGCATATTTAGACTTCTTCTTCTTGTCTCAAACAGAAAACACAGTTCCACTTTGTGATCTAATGTGGTAATACAGGAACATAAACATAGCTGTTAACTGGAAAACCATGACATCACAAGGTGGAACGGGGCATTTTGAGCTTTGGCGATGTAGACAGACTAATAATAAAGGGTTTAAACACAACTCCAGGGATGTTTTTGAGGACATAACAATGTCTTGAAGCTCACAATTTTGTGTAATATAGGACCATAATAGCACTTATCCAATCAAGAGTGTTTTTATTGCTCAAACAATACCTTAAAAAACATGCATTTTTACTGTCAGTGTGATTGCCTCTTCACAGATTTGACCAGTAACTTGGCCTGGTGGTGTCACTTGCTTGTCTCCATGATGGATTTAATGCCATGTTTTGTAACATTCCAGGTAAACAATAACATCTCCATGGCGTCAATCCGGAGTCATATTTCATAACAGTAGCGTATTTTTTGGACTATAAATCGCACTTTTTCCATAGTTTGGCCAAGGGTGCGACTTGTACTCAGATGCAACTTATATGTGAAATATGTGGGTTTTTTCTTCATTATCATGCAATTTTTGGCTGGTGCGACTTATACTCCAGAGCGACTTATACTCCAGAAAATATGGTAATTAAGACGTGAGTACTGTTGTTGAATACTATTATTGTACTATATATGTGTGACCATTTACCATTACACACCTTTTTAATCGTGGCAAATACTATCTCGTACTTACTATATCGAATGTTTTGTCAATGGAACGGTAAAGAGAAGTCTCAGATTGCCAAACAAAAGACTTTAAACCACAAACCCCCCGAAAGTGAGTGTATTTCATATTAAACAGTACTACAGCGGTCTTACCTTCTCGTAGTAGCGCAGCTCGTAGTCCAGGATGATGCCGTTGGGCTGCTCGGGCTGCGGCCATGACAGTGTGAAGCTATTCATGGTGGAGCTGATCTGGTGCATGATGGGAACAATTGACGGAGCTGCGGGGCACAAACACAGCAAGAGAAGTACGTCAGGACAAACCACGGACAGGATTAAATATGGACACAAACGCCCCGAGGTGAACACACAGGTACGCAGAGGTGGAGTGTATGGAACAGCAGTGAGAAGTACACGGGTGGAAATAGTCTAGAGTTGTAGAAGGCTTCAGGCCTTACATATAAAATATTAATATTAGTAGTACTGAGGCTGGTGGCACAGCGGCTGAGTGACTTTCACTTTACACTTACTACGACATGGAGGCTGGATTTGTTTTGTGCTGTTTATATGTTCTTCTTATTTTTGGGTTGGTTTTCATCGAGATAATTGTGATCAGATTTTACAAATACAAAAGGACTACTACTACTACTACCACCACTTTTACTACTAATACTACTGTCACCACCACTACTACAACCATTGCAACCACCACCGCCACTTTTACTACTAGTACTACAACCACAACTACTACTAATACTACTACCACCACCACTGCGACTACCAACGCTGCTGCTGCTACTACTACTACTACTACTACTATCACCACCACTTTTATTACTACTACTACAACCACCACCACTACCACCACATTACTACTATAGTACTACAATTGCTACTATCTTCCCTCTACTACAGTATTCCAGCTCGTACACTTACACCACCCAAACTACCACCACTCCCACCACAACAATTCAGCAGTTTGGACTTTGTCAGAAGAAAACTTCAGGACAATAGTGAATGTCATGAAATTCATCCAGTTGCCACCGAAAAAGAAAAGTTTGGGATGCAACTCGACGCAGAGAATTGAAATCAAAATGAACAATTCCTTTCACAAGTGATTGCAATTGTGTGTTTTTGGCAGCTCCTAATGGAACAACATATTGGGAGAAATAAGCTAACAGTGCCAACGTTTTTGTTCACGTTGCCATCATTACAATTCATCTACGCACACAATAAAAGGAACGCAGTATTCGCACAGAACCCAAGATGAAACAAACACCACTCCAAACTGCAAGCAGGTACTTCAACGCGTTTTGGCCCCGGTCTGGTTTCTGGTTGCCATATTTGGATGAGGTACAAGGCCATGTACATTCAGCACAACTCACAGTAGCTTTTCTCCAGTGCAGTCATTTGGAGGTCTGGCATAGGTTCAGCGAGTAGTCATTTTGGATTCGGGCCACTGTTATTTTGGCTACTTGAACGGACTACACAACAGAGGAGCAGCGTGACATTCTCAAGTCTGGAGAAGAAAACAATAGGCATCAAAAGACTTGGATGCGCCAGGTAAGTAACATAATATCATCATACTCGAATTTCATGAATATATTTTTAGTTTGGGAACATAAATACGGATGTTGCTTTGAAGAATAGGGAATTTTGTGTAATATTTTGTGGGTTTTTTTGTTTGAAGTGGAAATTTAGCTTGCCACCTCTGTTTTTATGAATATATTTTTTTAAACTTTTTTTTTCAGTTTGGCCGGGGGTGTGACTTATACTCAGATGCGATTAATATGAGAAATATATGTCGTTTTCTTCATTATTCTGCATTTTTGGCTGGTGCGACTTATACTCCGGTGCGACTTATACTCCAGAAAATACGGTATATAAAGATCCACTACACAACTACTACTTTGAATCAAACACAACCCATACACACAATATATTGTTCAGTAAATAAAAATAAAACATACAATTTTACCATCATAAAAATCTTGCAACAGGAGCCAGTATTTTTATAGCCCGCTGTTGAAGGTCAACTACTTTTGAGACTGTTCAAGAAAATAAAATTAAAAAACAAAAAACGAACAAATGTTTTGATTTTGTTCAACTTTACTAAATAAAAAGACTATTTTAAAATGTTTGAAAGTGTGTGTTTGACTGTATATATAAATGGACGTAGCTAACCTGCTAGCCGTGGCGTTCCAAACAGGAAGTGAGCATGGGCGCGCTTTCGGCTCTACTAACTCTAGCGTCATTTTCGTTAAACTGTTTGTATTAACCCTCTACATGATCCTGGTGTTTTTATTTCGCTATTGTGTCTGTAATCCAAGATATGAACATTAATAACAGACAAATCAGGCGCCTTCTTTCCTCGAGGTCACTCCCGGTAGAGTTAGCAACAGGTTTGATTGACAGCGCTGCTAAACTCCCGCTCCGGATTGGCTCTTTGGTTGCTATGATACCGATGTCGGCCACTACACCTGACTCTATCCTGCAGAATAACTTCACCTGAACACAAACCCGAGCTGTCAGTTTACCCAGACTTCACTATTGTCTGTCAGAGCCGTCACTCCTGCCTCTCCATCATGGCTCACCTGTGGCTCAGAGACAGGGCATCTGTGGTAAAGACACTGTGTAACAGGGAGGCAAACCAGCACCAGCATACATATTTACTGAGTCGAGTACTAACGGAAAAGACCGGTGAAGATGGTCCATAGCAAACATGTCAACAATGGCTTTATAACCTTTTCTATACTAAAAGAATTTCACCAATTAATACTACTTATACTCCAACTACTACTACTACTACTACTACTACTACTCTGTCCCCCTTCTAAGGTAAAAAGACACATTTTTAAACACTAATAAATTCTTGTTGGATTAAGTTGTACAAAACCATCTCTGAACTTCAGAATACAAGGACTGTATAAATCCATCAGTGTGTCCCTGACAGATGCAGCTCTAGTTGTGGGGCGTAAATGGGCAGTGTTTAGGCTGTCTCTGTGTCGTCTGTCCTGCAGAGAGACAGACAGACAGTAGGACAGAGAGACAGGGAGACAGAGACACAGACAGTGAAACGGAGGGACAGAGAGACGGAGAGGCAGACAGACAGAGGGACAGTGAGGGACGGAGAGATGGCGAGACCGAGAGACAAAGAGACAGAGACACAGAGAGATAGACAGAAAGACAGAGAGACAGTGAGACAGAGAGACAGAGAAACAGGCAGACAGAGAAGCAGAGAGACAGAAGCAGAGAGACTGAGAAACGGACAGAGAGACAGGTAGATAGAGACACATAGAGATAGAGAAGCAGAGAGACAGAGACACAGAGAGATAGACAGAAAGACAGAGAGACAGTGAGACAGAGAGACCAAGAAACAGGCAGACAGAGAGACAGAGAAGCAGAGAGACAGAGAGACTGAGAAACAGACAGAGACAGGTAGATAGAGAAGCAGAGAGACAGAGAAGCAGAGAGACAGAAGCAGAGAGATGGGCAGACAGAGAGACAGAGACACAGAGAGACTGAGACATACAGACAGAGAGACGGAGTAGCAGAGAGACAGAGACACAGAGAGACTGAGACATACAGACAGAGAGACGGAGTAGCAGAGAGACAGAGGGACTGAGACACAGAGAGAGAGACAGAGCTGTGGCTGTGGGCTTCACCTCAGCCTCTCAGCCTGGTTCACGCTCCACTGACCAGGGCCAGCGCTGCCTGCTCCGCATTATCAATTACCGGCCACAAGCACACAGTGTTCTGACAGACCCAGGGGAGGGGCTCCGCTCTCAGATTCCTGCACCGAGGAGACGAGGCTAAACAGGATGCTGCTTACACAACTTAGACTAGTTCTGATGTCTGTGAGGTGTTCGACCAAAGCAGGAAAAGTTTGGTGAAAGTCATGTTCTTAGTGGAATTGGTAAAACGTTAAGATCTAAACCTAAATGCATTTTAGATATTAGTGATAGACTGAGATATATCGGTTCAGAAATATATCAGTTTGCCAATACATTTGCCCCTCACTTATTTGAGTAACTCCTGCCTAGGCTGATATTTGGACTGTGCTCATCAAATGCTGCTTAAACCTTTATTTTATCACTAGTGCGACGATGGAATTCACAAAATGACATTACGCAGCTCCATTATGGGTTAGCAGTAAAAACAGGGTTGCGGATTTCTAAAAATATAATGTCTGTTTCTATCTAAATTATGCAGAACAGTAAAAAGTACAAACAGTATTTATGTTAGTATTATTTTCAAGTCATATATTTATAGGGGAAATGTTCAAAAGTGACCTGTCATCAGTAAAAAAACATAATAAATCAATAAAAAATAAATAAATAGGCAGAGTTTTTCAGCCATCGGTTGCTCTGGATTCTAAACAATCGATATCGGCCATGAAAAACCCATATCGGCCGATCTCTAGTTGCAAATTTGAACAAGTGTATTTCATTTCTCCCACTCACTCCCCCTACTGGTCAGCCTCAGAAATGCCCTGAGTGAGAGACAGGTGGATTTAACCAATTGCAGTGAAGCGTGAACTTTCAAAAGAAGCAGATGAATTGAATTACCTTTTCAGAACAATATAAAAATACTAGGTTTACATGAATTGTAATAAAATTGAAATTGGGTTCCAAGAAAAACACGATTTTTAATTATTATTTTTTTGCACACCCCAATTTTTTTTTGTAAACGATTCCACAAACAAGCAGCGTCAGTCAGTTTTTACCTATTCACAATCCAGAGCGGATGTCTCCCATATCAAGGCTGACGCTTTCAAAAGTTTGATTAAATCCAACGGCAAAGTTAATGTAGCAGTTTGGCCGTGTATCCTTGTGTTAGCATTACAAAGCACTTCAAATGCTGCGGAAGTGGTGACAAAAATAATATCCAAAATACTGTCAGATTGGCGTCTTCTCGGCCGCAGTATTTCGCTCTTTGTGTTTTCTGAACCGTTTTATGCATTACAGATAAAATATACATAGAATTGGTGCCGGCGTGTGTGTGTTTTTAGATTTGGTGTTTTTTTTATAAACATTAAAAGGTATCTTCGTTCTGTACTTGGAGCCTCGTACAGTGTGAAGCCTGACTGTACAGTTGCTATTATTATGACTAAAGATATTAATAGTATACGGTCGCAGGCGGCAGAGTGGGAATCAAAGCACGCACTCATCCTACTATAGAGGTTCATTTGGTATTCCAACATTATTACATTACAAGTACATTTTCGTTTAAACAGACCAGTTCGATGTCTCCTCTTCCTCGCTCTCCTCCTTCATGTCTTCTCGTAACATCATTGTTGGATTAGGGTGGAGCGTAAACGAGGACGAGGGGGGGGCTCAGCTTTCAACGATCTGATACTGGCTTAAAAAGTGGGGTAGGAAAATAGCCAAAAATTGTGTAAATTGAACCTGCAAGACTCCAAGTTATGAGAAGACATTACCCTGGTCTGCTGCAGTGGTAGAACGCAACAAAGTAAAAACAGTAAAGTACTTTTTCATGCTTTTTTATCCCATTTGAACGTGCATTGTGTTCTGCGTCCTGGGAAGGGACTACACACTACAGGCTAGTGGTGTGACTCTGAAGTGCTGTATGTTTGCAATTTGTTTTCTCCCCGATAAAACCCACAATGTCGATGAAACAAAACATTCTGCACCGACAAAGACGCCTATGAAGGTTTGAACTTTGAGAGAGTTTAAACAAGAGAGAAATGTGAGGAAAAGTTAATGCCTGTGTGAGAAAAGTGTATAAAGTGTGTGGTGAGGAGTTTTACAGCCAAAAACATACAGAATAACTACAAAATAAAGCTGATACTTCGCAGATTTCACCTATTGCGGGTTATTTTTAGAACGTAACCCCCGTGATAAACGAGGGACCACTGTACTTCACACAAATCGATCTTATAGTGGAGACTTTTTACTTTTACTTCACTACATTTGAGAGCAGGTATCTGTACTTTCTACTCCACTACACAACAGGGCTGAAGAGTAAATGTTTTTTTTTATTACTGTATCAGACCTGCTGAAAAGTCTGAGGGGTTTATTTTTACCATGTTCTGTTTGAGCAAACACAAATATACAAAAATAAAAACAGCCAGGAAAAAAAAAATCAATTGTTTCTGTTCTGTTCTTTGAAACTATATTCAGCACAAATGTTTATCAAAATCACCACATTTGCACGAAATACTTTTTACTCTTTAAGTTCATTTTTAAACGGGTGATTTAATACTTTAGAGATTTTAGTTGATTTTTTCATATTTTTTTGCCCCCATATGTACTTTTACTTACAAAATTGAGTACTTCTTCCACCACTGGTCTGTTAATTTCTGTTATTTAACACGTGAGACCATGGAGTAACAACGTTCTCCACCTAATTTGCAAGTTTAGTGTAAAGTTTCTTCTCCATCCACATAGAGAAGTGAGTCTGGGTTGCTGCCATATGAACACACACTTCCCCGAGTATCCGGCCTGTCACCGAAAATCTGACGTATGTATGAGCGAGAGCCGCCCTCCCAGCACCCGGCCCGCACCCCCCCTCCTCCACCTCCCTCCCCCTCTGTCACCCGGGGTCCCCGACGCTGACAGTGATCGGTGGCCGCTCCGTCTCCTCCTCCAAACCTCCCTGCGCCTGCCTCTCCTGCTCCACTTTTATCTGGCCCCTACTCGCTGCCCCTGGCTTTGAATGCACAGCTCTCCTCAACATTAATCAAAGTCACAGCGCCGGAGTGTGGATGGGACGAAGAAGAGGAGGAGGAGGAGGAGGAGAGGGAGGAAGAGAGAAGAGAAGGAGGGAAACCAGAAGAAATGACATGCTTCTTTACTTTGGGTGATGTTTTTGACTAATGTCTGCGAGGTAAAGGCAAAAGACTTTACGCTTTGTGGCAGTCCCAACTCGCAACAAATGTGGGAAGGGCATCTGGTATAAACTACAGGGTCATTATGTTCAGTTTATTGTCATATTTCCTGGACTATAAATTTCTCTGGAGTATAAGGCGCACCAGCCAAAAAAAATGCATAATAATGAAGGAAAAAACCCACATATTTCACATATAAATCCCATCTGAGTATAAGTCGCACTGGAGTATAAGTCGCACTGGAGTATAAGTCGCACTGGAGTATAAGTCGCACTGGAGTATAAGTCGCTCTGGAGTATAAGTCGCACTGGAGTATAAGTCGCACTGGAGTATAAGTCAAATATAAGTCGCTCTGGAGTATAAGTCAAATATAAGTCGCTCTGGAGTATAAGTCGCACTGGAGTATAAGTCGCTCTGGAGTATAAGTCGCTCTGGAGTATAAGTCGCACTGGAGTATAAGTCGCACTGGAGTATAAGTCGCTCTGGAGTACAAGTCGCACTGGAGTACAAGTCGCACTGGAGTATAAGTCGCTCTGGAGTATAAGTCGCACTGGAGTATAAGTCGCACTGGAGTATAAGTCGCACTGGAGTATAAGTCAAATATAAGTCGCTCTGGAGTATAAGTCGCTCTGGAGTATAAGTCGCACTGGAGTATAAGTCGCACTGGAGTATAAGTCAAGTATAAGTCGCTCCGGAGTATAAGTCGCACTGGAGTATAAGTCGCACGGGAGTATAAGTCGCACGGGAGTATAAGTCGCACGGGAGTATAAGTCGCACGGGAGTATAAGTCGCACAGGAGTATAAGTCGCTCTGGAGTATAAGTCGCACTGGAGTATAAGTCGCACTGGAGTATAAGTCAAATATAAGTCGCTCTGGAGTATAAGTCGCTCTGGAGTATAAGTCGCACTGGAGTATAAGTCGCTCCGGAGTATAAGTCGCTCCGGAGTATAAGTCGCACTGGAGTATAAGTCGCACTGGAGTATAAGTCGCACTGGAGTATAAGTCAAATATAAGTCGCTCTGGAGTATAAGTCGCTCTGGAGTATAAGTCGCACTGGAGTATAAGTCGCACTGGAGTATAAGTCAAGTATAAGTCGCTCCGGAGTATAAGTCGCACTGGAGTATAAGTCGCACGGGAGTATAAGTCGCACGGGAGTATAAGTCGCACGGGAGTATAAGTCGCACAGGAGTATAAGTCGCTCTGGAGTATAAGTCGCACTGGAGTATAAGTCGCACTGGAGTATAAGTCAAATATAAGTCGCTCTGGAGTATAAGTCGCTCTGGAGTATAAGTCGCACTGGAGTATAAGTCGCTCCGGAGTATAAGTCGCTCCGGAGTATAAGTCGCACTGGAGTATAAGTCGCACTGGAGTATAAGTCGCACTGGAGTATAAGTCAAATATAAGTCGCTCTGGAGTATAAGTCGCTCTGGAGTATAAGTCGCTCTGGAGTATAAGTCGCTCTGAAGTATAATAAAAAAGCATAATAATAAAGAAAAAAACATATTTCACATATAACTCGCATCTGAGTATAAGTCGCACCCCAAACTATGAAAAAAAGTGCGGAAAATACGGTACACTGAATACTGCGCATGTTCAAATGACCCAACGGTTGAATGTACTACGTAACTTCTCTAGTGGAGGGTCTGCCACCTGCTTGTCTCCATGGAGATCATCGTTTTTCTGCAATGCTTCACAGAATGGCATTAAATTCACCGATCTCCATGGAAACAAGCAGGTGGCGTGATCAGGCTCGATCTGTGGAGAGGCAAGTCATGAAAGACAGTACGAATTCATGTATTTTAAGGTGTTTTATAGTGATATAAGCTTGTGGAATATGCAGGCAGAGCAATAAAATCTCCATGGAAACGAGCAGGTGGCGTGATCACGATGGTTCTGTGGAGAGGCAAGCCGTGACAGACAGTAAGGATTCATGTATTTCAAGGTGATTTTATAGTGATATAAGCGCGCAAACAATAAAATCTCAACGCAAACAAGGTGATGGTGGACGCTCAGACAGAAAAAGTTTCACAAGTGCCCCTTTAAAAGTTTTGAAATATTTATTCCTTATCTCACTTCTTAAATAGTGAAATCCCTGTTTTTTATGTTCTGTATCTTGTTAGATTTCCAGTTGGCTTAAAAGAATGTCACCTGGCATCACAACTGTAGTATTTTTATATTCCAACTTTTCTGATGTACTTTTGTTCACAGTCACATCCTCTTTGTAAACAGTAAAACACTTGAGGACACCTCCATCACAAAAGTGCAGTATTGTTGGCAGTGGCGTTTTGCTCTGTAAGGCTGGCACAGCGCTGGAGCGTACACTTCCCTAATGGGGGTTCAGTGTCTGGGATGACGAGTCGGGTCTGGAGGCACGCGCTCCGTCTCTGCCTTTGACTACTGCAGCCTCCCTATTAGCAGCAGCTCACAGGACCAAGCCAGCCATGACTACATAGTAATGGGACTTTCTCAAACATCATGGAGGAAGATCAGTTCAGCACCGAGGAGCTCTGTCAGGGAGCTGTGGCGGCTGGATTCTGATCAAAATCACATTATAAAGGGGGATTTCAGTGTGCGTTTTGAATCACAAAAGTCTGGTTTGAGTTGAGTTGGGGTCAATAGTGTATTTTAAGTGACCAGATTATTCTTGAAAACTCGTTGAAGTAAATATGTGAGTTTAGTGTAGTCAAATCTAACGTAATAAGATCAGAAAAAGGACAAGTCCAACACTCTAATAACTTAAAAAAGGAACAGCTGCAAAAGAAAATTGAATTCTGACAGCTCAAAAGAGTGAATACGTTGTGCCACTCTTCCAAGTAGCTTCTTCAGTTCTGACAGGTTTCTGAAAGTCGCTGCCTTATGAAGAGAAGAAGAGAAGAGCTCACTGCAGTAAAACTATGGACTATCTATTATTTTAGATCAGATTAGTGGAGTTTGATGTCGATTTTCAGTATGAATACAGACCCTCTGACCTTCTAAATTTTGGGGTTTTAGGCAGGAGGTGTCAGGACAGTTACTATAGCCAGGCGTTCATTGCGATGTTGCTTTTTGATCCTTCGATGTCGGCTCTTCCCGTCATTGTGAAGCAGAATTGATCAAGTGTTGGAAGTCTGAAAGTTAACATTTAATTTCTGAAATAAATACTGGTTGTGCCACCTGTTTGTCAGTGTGGCGTTATACTTAAATGTACATCTTGCATTTATTTAGACATTTTTATTGGTCAAATATACCTTGAAAAACACACTAAGGGCAGATCTGAGCTGAGACTCCACCAAGATAGATACGTGTATGCCATACTGTGGAACATTCCAGGCAAAGCAGTAACATCTCCATGGAAACAAGCAGAACTGTTGCATAGTGCACTTCTCATTGACCTTTGCATTTAGCACCGTTGAATTTAAAGTCAAGGTTAAACTACTTATTAAGATGCAGCTTTGACTTGCTGAGTTTGTTTAGATCAGGGGTCACCAACCTTTTTTAACCTGAGAGCTGCTTTATGGCACTGAGTCGTACGAAGGGCGACCAGTTTGAGACGCTCTTCTGAAATAACACATTTTCTCAGTTTGCCTTTAGTTATACATTATTAATAATGATAAATGATAATCATCTATGTGAACACACTGATCATGTGGCAAGACACTGATCACATTAATGATTTCTCAAAAATAATTATCAACAATGAGCAAGGAGGGAAACAGATATCAGTATTCAGCACTTTAACTTTACTAATCTTAGTAATTGTTAAATTTCCAGATGACACATCACTACATCTCATAGGAAAAGTGTCGCATTTTCACTATCCATTGACAAACCTTTTTAACAAAACATAAATAATATACATTGCACCATGTTTCATAAAGTTATCAATTATGTAATGTTAAAGAAAAATAAGCTTACATATTTTTAAATAAATCTCAGTTGCGTTGTGTGACTTTTTCACCGGTGTCGTGAAAAAAGCCTGTTGTTTACTCAAAACTGCGTTTAGCTCTGGGCTTGTCGTCGCTTTGCCGTCACCACAGTCGCTCCGCAGATGAGATACGCGCAGGTTTCTTTTACAGTCTTAAATCGTTGTGAAAGTGATCTCTTTATTTTCTACCATGTTTTGGAGTAAGAAACTGCATTCAGCGCATCCTCCCAGCGCTCATGAGTGGAGCACTGGTTTTGTCATGTGCACAATACTGACCTTTGAACTGAGTAGGTCAAAGTTCACCTTAACTTATCTAAACTTCACGTATAATGAACATATGTTTAAGATATTGTCATTTTTAATTCTATATAAACGCAAGGGTGATAAAAAAAATAGCAACAGAATAAAATTAAATTTTAGATGCAGCTCATTAGTGAGTTGTGCTATTTTTAGAGCCGGTCTGCGGGCGACTCATGTGGGGTTTGGGGGCGACATGGCGCCCGCGGGCGCAGGGTTGGTGACCCCTGGTTTAGATGTTATGTTCATAGACTGAATAAAGAAGTGGACTAAAAGAGCCTGACATCACCCACCGGCGGCGGCGAAATGAAGCTCATCGAGACAAATTTGGAGCCGAGCCTGGAATTCTGACCGCGAGTATCATAGCAACCAAAGAGCCAATCCGAAGTGAGGGTGTTGAGTGCCTGTACCACTGGTTTAGCAGCAGGGAGCGGGCACTTGGCAACACTGTCAATCAAACCTGTTGCTAACGCTACCAGGAGCAGCCTCGGGGAAAGAAAGTGCCTCATTGGTCTGTTATTAATGCTCATATCTTGATTTACAGACAAACTAGCAAAATAAAAACACCAGGATCGTGTAGAGCGGGTTAATATGAACATTTTAAGACGAAAACGATGAGCCAGACAGCAGCAGCTACAGAAACAGGAGCTACAGTTTTTCAATAGAAAGTGAATTGGAGCCAGAGTCGACGAGCCGGAAGCGCGACCATGCTCTTTTTCACCTATTTGGAACATGGCGGCTAGCAGGTTAGCTATGTCCATTTATATATACAGGCTATGGTTATGTTCGGTGATCGTACTCTAGCTACACGCCTTTAAAAAGCTCATCGTTTTTCCTTTAAACTGCTCAGTCTGGACATGAACCCGGCCTCTGTTTTTACGCCTTTGACCTGTAATGGCGAGTATAAAGACATCATTACAGACTAGAATCTGGAATTCAAGTCTAGTTTCATTGTTGCCTCAAGCTAGTGGCTCAGTTTTGGCGTTCGGGGACAGGATCCAGCATTTATGAGAACAGGCATCAAATGAACAGTGTCAGTCGGCTGGAGTCATAGACAGAAACCCCAAAGAACTCTGGGAAATGATGCAACACTCGGACACCGGCAATGGCGAAACAAAAGGCAAGCCCTAAAACAAAACGACGCGGCGATAAAACGGATTGAATAAATAAAAAATGTAATGAATAAGTCCAACGCCAGGTTAGATTTGAGAAGCTAGGAGTATTTTGGTGAGTAGATTTGTGTACTGTCGGAGAGAAAATGCAGTTGTTTACGTTTGTGTGGACAGGGCTCCCCAGGCTGAGCAGCTAAATAGAGGAGATGTGTTTGTAAATGCACTTGGCGCGCTGTGGTCGGGGGAATTTTTGGCACATAATTTAGGTCAAGAAGACAAAGCTGAACTAGATCAAAGACGGTTGTTTGCAATGGGGGTATTTTCCCAGCATGCATTTGCCCATATTTAGACCTATACCATTTCAATGCATTGGGAATTTAACACGTGGCAGTTTCCTGTTATTTCAATGGGGACGTCAAGATTTCACAGTTTTATATGTTGTTGTTTGTAATATTATTGTGTAAAGAGAGACTGTATGATATTTTAGTATAACTCAGGGGTGTCCAAACCTTTCTCAGAGCCACATATAAAAACACAAAGCTCAGGGCCGATTGAGGGCCATAGACTGGTCACCAATACAGTGAATACTTCAAATCTGTGTTTTTATTACAAGTTAGACTGAACCACTAGACCAGGGATGCCCAAAAGTTTTTCACCGAGGGTCATATCTTGAAAAATAATCGACAGGGAGGGCCACAGTGGTCAATACAGTGGATAATTCAGATGGTTCATTTAACATAGTTTTGACTTCATACTACTAAATAAGGCTTGATATATTAACATTTGGTCTGTTTGACAATGCAGTATTTAGGTTATATTGGTAGGATTATTGAAATTTGTAATATATAAATATTTGATCTGGGCTTGTTAAAGTAGATTTTCAGAAATGTACAGTAAAAAGTAGTGTTTAAGGCCGGGGTGTCAAACTCCATTTCACCAAGGGCCACATCAGCCAATTCACCTGGGAGCTTGAGGGCCGAGAAAAAACTGGTCTGAGAGCCACGTTTGGCCCCCAGACCACAGTTTGGACATGCCTGGTATAACTTCTATGACATACTCTGTAACAATGAACCTGGGGCGTCAGTTTCTAGTCGAACTACCTGATTTTCAAACTGTGACAGGAAGTAAGTATTTTAATCTATCGAACTTGTTGCTCGCGCTCACAAACGTTAGCACATCGCGACTATTCACGTTCACGATCTACGGAAAAACAGTGAAGCAACTACTGCACAGTCGCCACGCTCTCATCCCAAAATGTACTTTAGCAACGCATCCGGCTCTTTAGTCCGGGTTTGCGATGGATCAGATGTTTTACAGTTAGCTGACAGCACATAACTGTCACAATGTGTTGCTTCAGTAGTATCTTGAGAGGATGGAGGATTAAAGCTGAGCTCGAATTCTCTACAGGAAATTTTAGCGTAAAGTCATTCTTAAACCAGTTTTTACTATTGAGGATGAGTGTGAGTGGAGTGAGGCCAGGTGAGAATGATGGCTTTAGAATGGGCAGTACATAACCCCTGTGTGTGTGAGTTTATGGTAGGTCCTCATAGAGCCAGGCCTGAATGAACTCCTAAATCACAGTATTGATCAGAGGCTGAGCAGACACACACACACACACAAACACAGGACCGGAGCCACTTAGACGGCCTCTTCTGTGATTCACACTAAATCCCCACAACTCCTCCTTCAGCTCCAATACTCCCGTCTGTCCTCCCACTGTCTGCCTCTGTCCACTCCACTGCCCGAGCGCACAGTGCCACAAACAGTTCGATGCGTGGACAGTAATAAGCTTCAAATTTCCCTGCTCAAACTTCTTAAATTTGTTTTTCCATCTAGACGCAAAGTGAAGCAGAAACGGAGGATCGGGCTCATTTTGAACTTGAAATATGAAGAGTTGTGAATAGTATTTTTGCTTGTGTTGTCTTACTGCGTGTGGGTGGTGGTGGTGATGATGGTTGGAGGTGCAAACTGGCATCCACTCTTGCACCAATTTGCCCCAGGATAGCTACAGTATACATGTTTTGCTTCTCTTCACTTCTCCTGGCGATGGCACAACGGTAAAATGGTCATATATAAGCACTCAGAGCGCTTGTACCGTAAATTTCGGACTACAGAGCGCACCTGGATAAAAGCCGCACCAGCTAAATTTGAAGAGAAAATCAATTTTGTACATATATAAGCCGCACCTGAATAAAAGCCGCAGGTTTTCATATTGTAACATGAGACATTTACACAGAAAGACGAGCTTACGTGCAGTGGCTCTATTTCAGGAGTCGGCAACCCGCGGCTCCGGAGCCGTATGCGCCTCTTTCAGCCTTATACTGCGGCTCTGCGTGGCTGAAGTGTATTTTATTTGTGTTAGCTCTTTTTTTGTTGTAGTTTAAATTGGAAGATTATTATGATCTTAAAATAAAATTATATTTTCTTATTTTTCGTTGCTCAAAATAAGCGTCACACTCGCGGAACAATGTTCAAAACAAACACCGCTCACGTCTCACGTCTCACACACACAGCTCACAGTCCTGCGTAAAGAGCCCTGATTTTCAGACGTTGTGCGCACAGTGGTCAGGAGCAACTTTGGCCCGTCCCTAATGACACACTAATAAGCTCGTCCGTAGATGTATCATGAAAATCCTGCTGGAAATCGCCACAGAAATCTATTTGATGTAGTAGAAAGTTTATTATCTGCTCTTGTCTCTGCGATGACGTATCACGTATAACACATCAGACACGACGCACAAAACTAGAGCCACAAGCGAGTGAAAATGAGCCAAAACAAAAGTCTTTGGGGAGCTTTTAACAAAGGGGAAAAGGATAACTGAGGAGCCAGAAGAGGAGACTACGACCTCCAAGAAAAAGAAAGATAAATTTAACAGACAATGCCTACTTAAAATCTGGGTTTGTCGCTGCAGGTGACTCTCACGCACAGTCCGCTCTACGTAACATACGGGAAAAGCAAATAAGGCAATGAAACCTTCAAAACTGCTTTGGCACATGGAGAATAAGCACCTGGGATTAAACGATACGCCTTTAGAGTTTTTTTTTGTTGTTTTTGTTGTTTGTTTTTTTTGAAAGAAACTGCGGAGCAGAGTAGACATAATCACATAATCAGCGCAGGGCTCCCTCTGATGCAGCGGTTTGGTGAGTTGTATTTTTTTAATGCACTTAAGTTGTTTTTGCCATATTTATCTGCCACGTGTAGAAGGCTTGTCCGTGAAAATAAAACCCAGGGGCCGTTATCCAGTAAAAAATCCATAAATAAGCCGCACTGCTGTATAAACCGCAGGGTTCAAAGCGTGGAAAAAAAGTAGCGGCTTATAATCCGAAATTTACGGTAATCGTTAAGGAAGTGACTGCAGACCTGGTACAGAGTTGAAAGAAGTTTAATCCCATGAGATGAATGAAGAGTACATGCATGTGTGTTATACTACAAAGGAGCCATCCAGTACTTACACCCCGAGAAAGGTACGATCTATAGAAGGCTGGTCCTATTTACATACTGTCTGTACAAGGTCATAAATGGATATATTGTTAGCTGTTTACATGAAGGTAGAATACGTCACTAAAAAGATGGATTAAAAGACCTGTATGATGTAGCCGAAGTAGCAGGTTCCAGTGTAGATGTATTAAAATAAGTATGTGTCGTATTCTGACTGAGAAACAAGTTCACTTCAATGTTTAAGACACAGGATTCAACACAAGGTTTGAGAGTAGAATAATAAAACAAAAAAAATAAATAAATCATGTTTTCAGTGCTTTACATCAAGGAACCATTCACACACCAATGTACGCAGGCAATAGCGCCGCCAAGCTGTGGGTCAGTGGATTTGAACGCTTTACTGGTGATGTTTATGTCCAGAGCGGGATTAGAACCGCCGACCTCTGGATGAGTGGACAAACAATCTACCAACTGAGATGCATTTCATTTCTATGTATTTATTTTATTTTATTTTTTATGTATTTTTATTTTTTATGTATTTATTTTTTATGTATTTATTTTTTTTGCATTTATTATTTTTATTACATTTTTTCTTTAAACAAATAAAACTAAAAACAAATAAAAATAAAAAAACAACACAAAGAACACTAGCACAGCATATTACATGAGCAAATGAGTAACATAATAATTGAATGAATCATATAAACACAGACGTTCTGACAACATGGAAACAACAACAATCAACAGTTACTCTCATTATTACACCACTACCCTTTTAATTCTCATTTTTATTTTTAAAGACTGGATTTACCACTGAGGTGATATCTTAACCGTTCTAAAGTCACCGTCTCAGATATTAAATTCTTCCACATTTGGACAGAGGGGGCGTCACTACCAACCCCATTTTCCAACACATTATAGTTTTCATACCCAGCATCAGGAGGAATTGTATGACGTCTTTGACTTTTCAAATCTACAGGTATAAGCCGCAAAAGACAAAGCAATGGACTGGAAGACAAGGTCCGCCCCGTGACAGAGCCGACCCCTCTGCACACGACGTCCCAGAACGACTGTATAATCTTACACTCCCATAAAATCTGAACTCTGGGACCAGAATTTGGAGAAATCCCTGGAGTGTACTTGCTAAATATGTGGGGAAAGATGTAAACATTGTGCAAAATATGTTATTGCATTTCTTTTGTCGATTACACATTGATATTTTAGATGGCAATAGCAGAATTCGGTCCATGCATATTTAAATAATAAGAATAATTCAGTGTTCTAGTCATGTTTTTCAAAAGTATAAACACTCCGAGGCTCATGCGGTGAAATAAATAAGAAATTCCCAGTACATATATCTGCGGCGTATCGACAAGTAGTGACAAACGAGCGTGTGGGCGCCGTCAGAACTGCTGCATCACTGTGTAATAAACCCATGTATTAGCCGGTGATTTCTTTTCAGATTAGGCCCAGGCAAATCCATGAGCAATGTTTGCGGATAGGATGTGCCAAATCGAAAATAAATAAGACGCAGTGTTAATGAATTATTATGTGTTTAGCAATCACATTACTCATCTGAGACCTACGAAGCAGCTGTGCCAGCAAACAACACCGCAGAGCCAGGAATCGCACACAGCCACGTGAGCAATCAGGTCCTAATGGGATCACTTCATTCATTAAGTATTATTGATCCAGGTTTTAAGAAATAAGGCCCGAGTCTTGTGGAAGAGGCTGGGAACGGGCGTGGATTGCAAAAGTAGTGAGTCATTTTAAACTGTAACAATCATTTTGAGATTAGCTGATTAAACATTTCAAAATCGCTGCTGTACCTGATACTGGCCAACCCTCCTAACACTGAACGGTTGTTGTTTGGATTTTGTTGCTCTGTTATTTCATTCAACACACATTAGAGTTGTGGTGAATGTGTTTGTTGGCATTGGTTTGAGTCTTAAACGTCCTATATAACACAAAATTGATTTTCGTGAGCTTTAAGTTACATTATAAAGCTTTTACCTCCTGAAAAACGTACATGGAGTTGTGTTTTGTTTCATTCACACATGTTTGAGTAACACTTTTTTATTAGTTTGTCTTCACCTTAAAACCTCAAAATGCTCTGTTCTGATTTCTTTTTTTTTTTTTTATTATTATCATTTTTTAATTTTACTACTGTTATTTATTTATTTTGCATATTCTGTGTGGTTTGTGTTTTGTTTTCTGGTCAATTTCTGTGCCCGTATTATTGCTTTCCATTAATATGACCACTTATTATGCTTACCATACTTAGCTATTATTATTATTATTATTATTATTATTATTATTATTATTATTATTTTATTATTATTATTTTATTATTATATTTATTTTTGTGTATTTTACTTTATGGTTTTTTGTTTTTTTTATATGTGTGCATGTATACTGTATATACTTTTTTTTTCAGTTCCTCGGTGCCCATCTGAGCGAGACGGGTGGGAGGGCTGTAAAATGTTAAAATGCAATAAAAAATATGAATAATAATTTTTAAAAAAAGCTCTGTTCCACCTTGTGATGTCATCAAGTGGTAGTTTTCAAGTGAACATCCTCCTTTTACCTTTAGTTCAGTAGTTTGGCAATTCCAGGTCTGAAATGATCCAAATGATTCTAGTGAAGGTGTGTGGAGTTTAAAAACACAATGGAGCACTTCCTGTATTACCACATGATGACATCACAAGGTGGAACAGAGTGTTTTGTTTGAGAGAAGAACAACATTATAACATAGATCAGAAAATACAGTAAAATGGTCCTTTTAACTTAAATAGTTGTGAGCATTAATGCCAAAAATGAAATATGCACCATATACGTTTTCTGTACGCAGCTTTCTTGTATCCATGGAGATGGAGATGGATCCACTCTATGGCATTTAACCATCTGTCACCATGGACACAAACAGATCATGACCCCAGGCTCAGTTATAGGACAGGGTTTGTGGAGTGGCGGCCCTGTTCACATGAAGAATGGATGAATGGAAGTTACAAAGTGCACTTTTAAATATTGGATTCAGAATAATCAAGAACGAAATTTAGTCACAGTGAAAAAATGGACCGATGTGAAAATAAAGAGCTCATTTAAAAAAAATAAAAAAAAATAAACAGATGCCGTATAAAACAGTGGTGGAACACAATGTAAAAGTATTAAAGTCCTGTACTTTACCTTGGTGCATTTTTAAGAGGATACTTTTTACTTTTACTTCACTACATTTGAGGGAAAGTATCTGTACTTTCTACTCCACTACATTTTTGAACTGGACTAAAAAGTAAAAGTATTTCAAACAGGGAATTAAGACAAACTCCAGACCAGGAATCAAAGTAATAATAAAACTTAAAATAGAGATATAATGTCATATATCATATATATAGATTTTAAAGTTCTTTTACTGGTTTTTAAATGTCTTAATGGTCTTGGGCCTTCTTATCTTACAGAACTGCTTTTATCCTATGAACCCTCGCGGCCCCTGCGCTCCTCCGGCAGCAGGCTCCTAGTCATTCCCAAAGTCAGGACACACACGCATGGAGAGGCCTCTTTCCAGTTTTATGGCCCCCGTCTATGGAACAGCCTGCCGGAGGACCTCAGGGCCGCAGAGAACATTCAGGTTTTTAAAAGCAGGCTCAAGACCCATCTTTTTAGCAGAGCTTTTGATTAGTATTTATCATTTTAGTTTACTTCTCTATTTATTTAGTCTTATTTAGGCTGGCTAGTGTGTTTATGTTTTACTTATGTTTTATTTACTTGTTTAGTTTTGACTTATTTTATTATTTATTGATTATTTTATTATTTATTGATTATTTATTTTATTATTTATTGACTTATTTATTAGTTTTGACTTATTTTATTATTTTTAATCATTTTAGATTTGCCAGTGTTTCCTCTGAGGAGCCCTCTGCACCGGGAGCTGTGGTTGGCTGTGGCTGCTGGGCCCTGGCTCGTGGGCCCTGGAGGTTTGGTCTTGACCTCATCTCTTCTCTGGGCCCTGGGCTGGTGTCCTGTGGCTGTGGGTGACCCTGTTCCTGGTGCAGATGGTTCCTCTGGTGGCGCTCTCTCTCATCTGGTTCATCTTTATCCAGCCTGTTCCACTTAAACATATTTTAAATGAAACTGAGGTATTTTAACATGTGTTGGGGTGGGGGGTTGTTTGGTTATGATTATTGATGTGTTGGGGTTGGGTTGTTGGGCTGTCGGGTGGCTGGGTGGGTTTGGTGGGTGGGACTGATTTTAATGCTTTGTAAAGCACTTTGTGTTACTTTTTTTTGTATGAAAAGTGCTATACAAATAAAGTTTGATTTGATTTGATTTGATATAAACTAGAGAATTATTAATATCTTATTACAATGAAAACTTCTATAACAGACGTTTATAATGGAGGTATCAGGCATAAATTATGTCTGATCTGGAGCGTGACTTATCCTCAAATATTAGTGATGACTGTTCTGTGGAGAGGGGCCAATAGAGAGCCATTAAAAAGATGGAAATGTATTATTTATTTATGTATTTATTTTATTTTATTTTAGTACAGTTATTTTTCATATTGTATATTGGTTTGTACTTGTATGTGTGTGTGTGGGGGTGTGTGTGTGCGTGTGTGTGAGGACGTATGAATATATAAGAATGTGTTAATCTTAATGTATTTGTGTGTAACAGTTGTGTTTTGTTCCTGTGTTCGCCTGGTGCCCCCTGTAGGGGAGGAGGGGCAGTGGGAGGAGTTGTGATATGTTAAAATGTACAAATAAATATTAATTCGCGGGGAAAAAAAGGAAAAGTATTTTTATTATTGTTTGAGATCTCATAGTTTGATCAAACAAAAATATACAAATAAAAAAACAGCAACATCGATTAACTTGTTTCTGTTTAACAAAATTCAGCCCAAATCTGTATCAAAATCACTACATTTGAAGCATTACAAGACGACAAAATATGCATGAAGTACTTTTATTTTTTACTCTTTAAATACTTTTTTAAACTGGTACTTTGATACTTTTACTCAAGTAGATTTTCCATGTGATACTTCAACTACGTTTTCTGCTTCGGTATCTGTACTTTTACTTCAGTACCACAGTAACACAGACTCCTTCTTCCACCACTGATTTAAAATATACGACTCAGCCAAATCTATTCCTGCGCCGCAAAAATCCACACAACTTTGAAAACAAATCTCCGTTTCCGTTCGTTTGTGGAACTTATTCTTGGCAGGATTCTTAACTTCTGAGTAACGAGAGACACAAACTACACAACACCTGAGAGAAACCACATTTTGACTACGTAACAACACGACATGAGTTTTACTTTCCAGCTCAAAAGTCCTAACAGTCCAATTTGAAGTGGACAAAGGCTTAGGACATCGGTGGACGCGGGGCCGGCAGATTACAGGCAGACACCTCATTAATGCAGTGCACTCCAACAATAGGGCGGCCCATTGCCTCTTCTACATCCATCTGTCAAGTGTGCCATTAGCCTGTCAGGGAGCGGACAGCGGTGCCATTAGGCCACCCCGATAATCAGACCTATTTACTGGCTCATTTTGCCTCCTTCATTGTCACAGACGCCGCGTGGTCAAAGACAGCGCTCCCTTTCTTCTCCTGCCGTCATGGCCGCCCTCCCACCTCGTCTCCGGGATCGCTCAGTCCGTCATTACGCTCCTGTTTGGAGAGCGATCGTATATCCGCTGCCCGGGTCTAATTTGATTTTAAAATGCGCTTCAATACAAAAGAGGCCGATAAAGACGTTCATATTTCACGCGGCGGACAAAATGGCTGCCCGGGATTATACAATATTAAAAATGGTGATTGTTGATGGGATGGTCATTAATACTACTTAGCTTTATCGCGAGCGGTTCCTTCGGCTTTGATGAAACATATTGGAGCGGAAAGGTTTCAGAGCTTCCGTTGAAGTAAATTCGGGAATAATAATTCAAGCAGAGACAAGTTTCTGTGACAAACTGTTGCCGTCTCCGAGCTTGACAAATGGAAGGAATGGGAATATATCAAAAATGTGTGTATACCGAGCAACATGGAGGCGACGGTGGCTCAGTGGGTAGAGCAGTCGACACAAAACCTGAAGGTCAGAAGGTTGATTCTCATTCGGACCAAGTTCTGTCATTGTGTTCTTAGGCAAGACACTCTGTCCAAGGTAAATCTGTGGAATATTCTCCTGATAACCCGGAGAGAAAGTCCCATGTACAGTTTTTTTTAAAGCAAAAATTAAAAACTGGTTAAAGTCAAACCAAATATGCTTCATCTGTAGTGACAATGTGAATTTAACTTTTCTACAGAGACATGTTTTGGGAAAAAAAAAAAGGGAAAATATGAAGGTGGTCGGTATAAAATGTAAATAATGGGATCTGTGCAATGAATGGGATGTGCAATATTTAGTACGGTGCAACAGTGAGAAATGTGCAATGAGCTCAATGTGCAATTATGGGAATGGTACAGTTTTTATTTTGACCCCTCTGTGACCCCAGCCCTTGGGACAACAGATGGAAATGAGCCTTAGACTATAATCCGGTGGGTTTACGTTCGTGTCATGTCATGTCTGTTCATTAACTTTGTCCCAAACAAATAAACAAATTAATACAAAAATCTAACTTCACCCACATTGCCAAGTATGAAAGTGATGTGTGCGTGAATGAATGGTGGAGTATTATCATCATCATCATTATCAGTATTATCATTATCACTATTATCATTATTATCATCATTATCATCATTATTATTATCATTATCATCATTATCATCATTATCATAATCATCATCATTATTATCATTATTATTATTATTAAAATATATATTTGTCCTTGTCAAATGAACAGATAAAATAACAAAATTTATTTATTACATTCTGATTTATAACTAGGCCTGTCACGATAACAAATTCTGAAGTTCGATTTATAACTGAAGTAAATATAGATGATAAATGATAATATTGAAACTCAATTATTCCACTGACACAATAACCCAAGAGTGGATTTAAACCACAGAAACTATTCTAAATCCATGATATATATTTAAAAAAAAAACATGAGTTGCAAAAAAAAAACGGCACAGTGAGACATTTTAGTACTTATTATCTATAATGAGCCAAAAAAATTATTAATTCAATGTTCTACAGCTCAAATCTTATCATATAGCCAAAAAAATTAATACAAAATTCCCAGTAGTGTAAAAAAACAAAGTCCCCATGATAAATACGTTCCATCTAACACGTATTGAACGATAAATCGATATAGTAATCATCGTGACAGGCCTATTTATAACCATTTACAGAAAGAATGTGGCTAAAACGCTGCGTGACGTTTGGGTCTCTACAAAGAAGTCGCTTGATTGAAAAGAACACAAGCATAGGCAAAAATGAATAGCTCACGTAATGACACACGCCTCCTAGTGAAAAGCAGTCACTTATTCCCCGAAAAGAACAGTAAACGCTGCATCATTCTCCAAAACAATGCTCATTACTATCACAGCTTCAGTTCTAGACAGAGTTGGCGTTGTATACTTCTCTCTTTGTGACTTAAAACTGCGTAATTGCCTTCTTCGCCGCGATAGTATACAGTGGTTTCTTCAGAAAACTTCGCAGCTAAACTTTTACTTGTATATATCGTGCAAAAACAACTTTCTTGGCTTGTAGCACATTCCTTTTTTCGCCGAGCAGACAATACATTCTCTTACACACAAGAAACCCGAGCTTCTTCAAGGATTACTCGCACTAAACAGGCCCCTACTAACGCAACCTTACCACACTGAAGACGCAGCTTTTTAGTTATAGAATCTGCGGGCGCTGGTCATTAAAACAGAAAAGCTCGGACTCGCCGCTCCCCAGACGCTTCCACCGGCGCGCGATGCAGGGGAGGGTTCATGGTCCAATTCGTGCTCAGAAAAACAGAACAGTATGGACAGCCTTTTCAAATGTTTCACTTGGTAATACTTGTCCCCAGATAGGTGAAGTCTGCGTACGAGTCAAAAAGCCAGAAGAGCATGAAGGATTCTGTACAGCGAAGAACAACGTCCATATGCATCTGTACGTAAGGCTGCGCTCGTACTGCTAAAGCGAGTACTGCAATCACAAGTAAACCTGAGTTGCCGGGAGCCTAAACCTGCAGAATCACATGTTTTGGGATTGTAAAGATGTCAATATATTCTGGAAAACCGCACGTTCTTATTTAACTAAAATGTTAAATGAAGATCTTTGTTTTTCCCCACTTATCTTTTTAATTAACGATTTTTCAAACTTAATAAACTGGTCCTTCTCTCACAAAAAGATACGACTGACAGGTTTAACAGCGGTGGAAAAAAAACTGCTGGCAAACGTCTACAATTTGACTCAATTTGACTCCTAATCACTGGATCAATATCTTTCGTTTTATCATTAACATGGAGATATCAGGAGGTAAAATGCGTGGAGCCAAAAGAAAAACGATCTCATTATGGAGTAAAAGCTTATTAGACCTGGGTAATCTCAAATAAGCAAGGTTCAATAACTTATAACTTACTATTTTTCTTCTTCTTTTTACATAAATATACTTAAAGGTAAAAGGTAAACTGAGTAGCTGTAAGGGGGCTTTAAATTTCTAAATAAATAAATAAAAGAAAAATATATATCTTAATTTTGTTACTATACAAAAAATTCATCGCAAAAAAATGTGGAAAAAATATGGAAATGTGTCAGATGAAAGTTGAGAACCTACAGAATTTACTGAGTCGCTGCACTAGCTCTGGTCAACGACTGGCTGCAGATACTGGAGATTCAGGTCAGAGAAAGTTCTTTTAACATTTAACAAACTCAGCATTAAAACTGGCAACTCAAATGAGAGACTCTGGATAATTGGATTGGATAAACGTCTTGAGAACCAAAACATCAACTTATAACATAAATAGTGCACCATGTCCAATATTTTAGTGATTAAGAATAAATCAGCGTTAGAATTTTGATCAGTAGAATCTATATTTGATGTATGTGTAATCCCTCAATTGTCCAGGCCAAAGTTGACAGATTTAACTACTATATTTGATGTAATATTGATAGGTTGGGGTTGCTGCACTTGTGACATTGCAGAAGTGAAATTGAAACAAATATCACAGCTAAAGGCGGAACAACCAAATATTAGAGTGTGTGACTTTTTTTTTTGGCCAGGTAGTGTATATTACATCACTTACAAAATGTGCTGTTTCCCATATAACAGTTGTCATTTCTCATAATCACAATCAGAAAACTCAGCCATAACAGTGAGAATTTGGTCAAGGCCACAGTTCTCATTTCTTCACAATAGCCTATTTCATACAGGAGACATGACACAAAACACTGGTGTAATCTCAATTTGTTAGACTCTGCATTTTTGATTCTGCTTCAAATTTTGCTGTACGCCGCCTTTAACCCGACTGTACGATAACGATTCACAGAGCGATTCCCAAGTCTCTGCACCTGTTCTTCATACAATAGAACAGAAACTGACAGGGACCCGTGTTTATATCCTCAAAGTTTAGTTTTTTTGTGAGTTTAGACTCCAACCGAGCCAATACCGCCATTTGTTTCAACTTTGTACTCACTTTTCAATATTTAAAAGACATTCTGTGAGACCACTGTATAAAAATAGTTATTGCAAATGGTCACAGTTTAATCCAACGCTTTTCCAACTTCAAGAACTTTACATCAAAGAACCACTCACTCATTCCCGCACATACATCAGTGTACACAGACACTGGGGGCGAGGTGGGTTAAGTATCTTGCCCAAAGACACAATGACAGCATTCATCTGTGGGAGCTGGAATCACACCGCCAACCTGTGGGATAATGATGTTTATGTCGAGAGTGGGAGTCGAACCGCCAACGTTCGGATCAGTGGGGAAACGCTCTACCAACTGAGCTACTTTTGCCCAAAACGGATTGAGAGCAACATTTGTTCAGATCAAATCAAATGACCCAAACTTGAAATGAATCTGAAATTAAAATGGCATTGAATATGGAATACATCACGTTATTATTTTTCCTTCTTTTCTCACTACATATCCTACTGTAAATTAATGTGTGAGCTTGTGTGGGTGGTGTAAAATCCTTTGTAAATATAAAAAAAAACAAAAAAACATTGCCCTATTATTATTGCCAATTACAAAAACCAAAAGACATTAGAGACGAACAATTATAGCATATTCACTCCACACTTGTAGAGAGCTGAGTCTAATTTAACAAAGACCACAGAGGAGACCAAAGAAAACCGAGTGTTAGTCTGCACAAAAGGCACATTTCAGCCCACAGATGTAACCCGTGAGTCAGAGCGTTTGCACAAGAGATTACCTTAACCCGTGGTAAAGGATGCGCTTTCTGGAATGCCCTAAAAGACATGCAAAGTGAGCCTATTTCTGTGGTCGGATTTGGGTAAATAAACTTCAAAAGATGGGCAGCTGAAGAATGTCACATGGGGCTTCGTGTGTCAGGTTCTGAGGAAAGCTATTTTTTGTTTCTGAAGTGAAAAAAGAGACAAAAATGTGCGGTTTTGATTCATTTAAGAAGGTACTGTTTATGATGGAATAAATAAGAACCCTAGGTAGACTTGTCAGAAGTGCAACGATGAAAAAAATGTATTCTTTTCATACTTTGGCCAGGGGTGTGACTTAAACTCAAATGTGACTGGAATGTAAGTCACATCTGATTATATAATGTCACATCTTCGCTACGGTCACACTGACAACCGTGTTTTTTTCTTCATTACTTTGCATTTTTTGACTTATACTTCAAAGCGACGTATAGCCTGGAAAATATGGTACAGAACATCTTGATATTTGGATGAAAAAGAGCCGCCTTACTGTAAAAAGTATGAAAAATGTATAGTAACTCAAACACTAGGGGGCGCAATAAAGTATAGACTGTATAAAGAAGTGGACTAAGTGAGTGTGACGTCAATCATAGCGTTCGGTTCCAGTCAAACGAAGCTCATCGACGCTAGCGATTACGGGACGAATTTGGAGATGAGTTCCCTATTTGGAATTCTGACTGAGTATCATAGCAACCGAACAGCCAATCAGGAGCGAGGCTGTTAAAGGTAACACCTCTTTCCTGTCTGCACCGCTGGTTTAGCAGGGAACGGGCGCATAGCAACGCTGTCAATCAAACCTGTTGCTAACGCTAAGCGGAGCGACCTCTGGGAAAGAAGGCGCCTGATTTAGCTGTTATTAATGTTCATACTGATTTACAGACACAATAGTGAAATAAAAACGTAGAGCGGGTTAATACGAACGTTTTAAGAACAAAATGATGTGTCTGACATTAGCATTTACGAAGGAAGTTGGAACACGGAGGCTAGCAGGTTAGCTATGTCCATTTATATGTACAGTCTATGGTCTTAAGCCTCGACAAGTTTAAACGGTTGTGTCAAGAGAGACTATAAATGCCAACGACTCTCATGTTCATTAAAAAAAAAGACACATTTGAGCCAGGAATTTCAAATGCATGTCATAGATGGTGTTGAAAAACCAAAAGAGTGCCCCCGCTGTTAAAATATGGCCACGCAAACCGCATATTTTTTCAAAAAGCAAACTGATTTCATTTATAGCGGCAGCATGGAAAGCTCTAATGACAACACGGCTAAACCTACATGCCGTCTTCCTCCCCCGGTCCCATCTCGTCCTCCTCATTATCACAGTTGATCGGAGGGTCCACTTACCGGCCTGGTTGGTGGTGATGTCTATGGTGACGTGCTGCGCCGGGTACGGGCTCTTATTGCTCACGCCGTTCACAGCTTGAATCTCAAAGCTGTAGAGCGTATGTGCCACCAGGTTACTGATGAAGACTCTGGTGTCGGTGAGGGCCAGCTGCCTCGGTACAAAGTCCACGTTCTCGTCGCAGTGCGAGCAGGATCGGCGGTCGGCGCGGCACTTCCGGCACACGATGTTGTAGACCACGTCGTTGCGGCCGCCCGTCTCTCTGGGCGAGTGCCATTCCAGGATCACCGACGTCTCGTTCACGAAGGAGATGACGTTTCGGGGGCTGGACGGGACGCCTGGAATCAGAGGAGAGTAAAAGTTTAAATAAAATCTTCGGTTTTGTCGTTCGTTTGTGCTGTTTTAGCGCTGATTTGGCGTTTGTTTTGGTTCCGTCGTACGTTTAGAACTGGCTCTTCAGCTTTACTATTTAAAGTTGGACTATATATTTCTGAAGGGCGATATGCTACCAGCTTGTGTCCATGGTTACGTTATCGTTTTGTCTGGAATGTCCCACAGTATGGCATTAAACTTATCCCCACGGACACACCCTCAGGTTTTGTTATTCCTTTGTCTGGAACGTTCAACGGTATGGCATTAAACTTATCTCCATGAACACGCCTCCAGGTTTTGTTATTGCTTTGTCTGGAATATTGGACTATTCGTATGGCACTAAATTCATCTATCGCCATGGAGACAACCTCAGGCCAAGTTACATAGGTCAGATCTGTGCAGAGGCGACCCCGCTCGTATAAACTTGTAACAAACTCGTGGCGTTAAAAGCTTGTTTGTCCCATAGTCAGGGAAAATGTTAAATCTTAAGAAACGCTCGATGTAAAAGATATAAGTTAGCGGAAGTATTTATATGAAATGTCAGAGGTGCAACTGAAGTGAAGATATCCACCTTTGAGTGTGAAAACAGTCTCTGAAGTTTCACATTTCAGCTGGAACTTTACACAAACAAGTTGACAAAATACCTCGCCTTAAGTTACGCAGTTTGAAATGCTAATGTATTCCATTCACACCCTGGAAGAGCATCCAGCCAAACATGAGTGTCTATCAAACATTAGTTATTTAGCACAAATCAGTGTAGCATGCATCATTCTTCTCCCATTGGCTCTGGAGATTCACGCTCCCGTTCACTTCCTCTCTACCTGCAGCTGCCGCACTGCTGCACAGGCGACGAGGCTTGGGCAGAAATCACGGAATAATAAAAGTATTGTTTTGCCTGAGCGCAGTTTTAATATTAGCTCAGTGTGCGATGTTTCAAGAGTTCACTTTTCAGCTCGTTGTGGTTGTACAGGAGCTCATACGACAGAATCAGTAACACCTCTGCCACTTAAAGCCTAAAATAAATGAAGCAATAAGCTGTTCTGTTGATGCAAGAATCTCCCAAACTTACACTATTGTTACTTCTTAAAAGATGTCCTCACACAGTTACACCCCTGTGTTTGCAAACGTCTTCATCAGGTACACGTAAATAATTAATACTTTTTATGAACAGCTATGTAAAGATGTATAAAAATCCTAAAATCATATCACACAATTTGCATTATATCTTACAAGTAATGAGTTATAACCTTCAAAAAAGAGTCTCCTTTAGGTTTTTAAAAGTCCTATATACACAGAACAGTAACTCCTGTGAGCTTTTAGTCACGTTCGAACATTGTTACTTCCTCAAAAACACACCTAGATTTCTGTTTTGCCAACGTTTAAAATCCAAATTGACCAAATCTCTTTCTTTTTTGGATTCTCACCTCTGTGCAGTAGCGTTAACTGTGTATTTTATTGCTGTATTTTTTGTTATCGTCATTGTTTTCTGTGACTTTTATAATAATCTGAATATGTATGGACTATTTAATAATGCAATCTTGTCATATTCGCCCCTCAGTAAACACTAATGCGCGCAGCAGTGCATATATAAAGTGTGGATGTTTTATTGTTTGTAATAAAGGGAGCGATACAAAAGAACCTATAGAAAGCATAATGTTGACTTGGTGCACTCGAGACTTGTGTGGACATAAGGCAGGGGCCGCTTCAGTCAACAAGAGACACAATTAATCACTGCTGCCGCGCCGCGTGGTTAGCCCTGGGGAGCTAAGACAAAGCTAGCAAACTCACAGGGGTGCAGGAATGGCACTGTTAGCTCCACAGCCTCCACAGCCTCCACAGCTCTTGAACAACACAGGGTCACAGACATCAGGGCCAGACCTCCATGTTGTCATTATTACGGTCTGGCTGAGAGGGGCGGCTGGTGCTCCAAATACATCAAATGGTACATAATTCGGTCCCTGGATTGCACCTCTATGAAGTTTCAGCTAAAAGGGAATCCGAGAGTATATGGAACCTTTGGGGACCCTGAAATTTTCGCCTAAAAACATACGCATCCTATGTCACAGCTGGAGTTCGCCGATTCTATTCTGGTGACCTGATTTAGTCCGGGTTTAGACGTACTTTTTATCTTTGCGAGTCGTACTTTTAGTTGACATTGCTGTAATAATGGCTATGATTTATATCGCACATTCAAAATTTGACAAGCTGGTCGGTAGATGATTATTCATTCACTCTGAACAACTGCTGGGGGTAAGTTAGCAGAGTTATATTCAGGTCGTCAATAGAAATTTAGAGGCCCGGGGCAGGAAATATCACATGACCCACGTTCTGATATACATTAATGAGAAGAGGGTCCAATTTTGGGCCCCCTAAGACCATGGGGCAACAGTCCCATTTGACTCCCCCTGTCGACTCCCCTGCTTATACTTGTAAACCTGACAGGAAGTAGTAGCCTCAACCGTTACAACAAAACCAACCGCTACAACAAAACCACCCACTACAACACACTCTACAGTCGAACAGGTCATTTCGCAAATACAAGTGTAATGCCCAAAGACACAACAACAATATGAGCTGATTTGAGGTGAGATTTAACCACAAAGTCTTTAGTTATACTGTGACAAAATGGGTCTTTGTCCTTTTTAATATCATTTTGTTTATGCACACATTTGGTTATTTCCAGTAATTTTTCAAAATCAAACTAATCCTAACTATCCCGGCTTTGTTTAGTTTTGTTTTTCAGTTAGTTTATCTTTAATTTAATCACCACACGCACCTGTTACGTTAAAGATATTTTATTTAATGTTACCAGAGTCTCCACATGGTCCAGACAAAGAGGGGCGTGTCCTGTGTCGGCCATTTTTAAAGTCTTGGGCGTGGTCGTGGGCCAGGCCATGTGTAGCGGAGAACTGAGTTAAGTCCTTTTTTTGTTACAATGTCTTTCTTTGTGGATTTGTTTCAGTGTTTGAGTATCTATAGATTTATTTTAAACACTTTTTGAGTTAAAAGGATGTAGGTCCTCATAAGTCCACAGTGTATGAGAAGATCCTGCTAAAGTTCTACCTACTGCACCTGAAGTAAGTGAAGTTTTGCGAAGGTACAGAAGCAGGGTCCGTCTTTCAGGGAGAATCAGGTAGCTGGGTACGCGCCGAGTTGTTTTTTTCCTTAGTTTCTTAATTTTGGTTGCTTTTGTTTTAGTTAAGCACAGTTTTCTCACACTTTTTTGTAAATATGTTGTCTTTTTCCACGCACGGTAATACATTTCAGTAACGGATGATTTTTCTGAGTTTGCCTCCTACTTCGACCACATCGGGCCAGCTTCCCCACAAACACGCTCTGATCACCTGAATGAAAATAATCTGTGAATGACTATGTTTGTAGACGCTTCCTACACCCTAATAGGGACATTACCAGGGCTGCACGGCGGAGGTGGGAAGAAGACATTACAAGGCCTCATCACCATTGCTAACACGCGCCGGTAATGCAGGGACAGCGCCGCGGATCAGATGTGACTGCTACTTAAAGTGTGATTTGCAGACTATTAGAGACGCCTTGGGCTGTTTTAATTTACCATTGGATTTAATTTGTTTAGAACGGTACTTACAGCGCTTCCGACGCTTCCTCGTTTAGCCGTGTCATGGTGTGCGAGGCCAGGTGATATGAGCGACAATCAATACCGAAATTCATTTAACATTTTAGCTTTAACTGAGATAAATGATCCAGAGTGTTTGTTTTGTTTTTTCCACGTTTAATATGCTGACGAGTTATGCTTTGGAGTAAATACGTTGAAATGAAGCTTTACCCAACCAAAATGTTTCAATATTGCCGACACGACGCGGATAATTAGATTCAAAACTTGAAATGGGCTATTTTAGTTTGGAGGTAAATAGCGAAATAGGGGAAAACACAATTAAAATGATTTAGAAAGTGGCTCAAACTGATGCAAAACAGAAATATTAATATCCTCTACTGACGCCTGGTGGTTGGAGTTGGTATTGCATCACTGTCAGTTCGAGCTACTGTGCACTTTACCAATTTTTTTGCAATTTTTTTCGCCAAAGATGACTCTCAACCAGCTTTATTTCAAAATCTGATATACAATAAACACGCTATTTAAAGTCTATAACAATATTAGTGCAAAAATAAAGCCGGTAATGTTTCACGTCGTCTTGTTGATGTGAAAAGTGACTTTATTTTGCGACTTCTTACAGATGTCTTCCGCAGTGTCGCGCCCTCTCGTTAGGCTGCTTCTGTCTCTCTGCACTTCCCCTGTCACGTCTTGTTCTTCTGGTCGAATTTCCAGGAAAGAATCCATCCTGGTGTCACAACAACAGCCTTATCTGACCTTCCTCTTGGTAGAACTTGTCAATAATAGTTTTTGTCGCCTTGTTTATCAGGTTCAATAAAGTTGGACTAAAAATTTGTTTCACTGCGTTTCAAAGTCGGTGCCTGATTTTTACGGTTTTAAAACTTGAAAACAGACAGAGTTTATTTTATTTTCCTGCTCACTTTCCTAACACATCCTAATTATTCACCGCAATGAGTTTATAATCTAAACGTTCAGAGGTCAGAGCGGAGTTTGATGATATACTTTAGCCTCTGGGAAAACTGAATAAACGGCACTGAACTAATCAACATTAGCATGCTAACAGTACACTTCCTGTTTCTCAAACGATAAAACACTTCTCAATTAATCTCATTTTTACCCGAGCTGCTTTTACAATATATCTGTGCTATTTTTTTTAATTGATTAAAGGATAATGGACAAATGATCAGTGAATTGGGTTTGTAATATCGGTGGAAAGTAACAAAGTAAAAGTAGTAAAGTATAATAGGTAAATGCAGTTCTTCGGTATCTGTCGTTTACAAATCAAATTTTACAGTGGGTTCTTTTTACGTTTACTTCACTACATTTGAGAGCAGTATCTGTACTTTCTACTTCACTACATTTTTGAGTTGGACTGGGAAGTAAAAAGTATTTTTCATATGATTTGAGGGGTTATTTTTACCGTGTTCGTGGAAAGATCCTGACTAAAGTTTTTGAGTTCAAGCTTTGACTTTGAGCAAAGAGAAAAATTAAGAAATTGATTGGTTACTGTAGACCAAAACATGTATTTTTTTTAAAAATCTATGTAACTATATTTAACAATTTATCAAAATTTGTCTGAAATACATTTTTAAACAGATTCTTAAAGGGCTCATATTACACTATTTTCTGATTTTCTGTTTTGTTTCATTTAAACGTTTTCGACACAAACCCTGCAAATATAAGCTGAGTTCTTCTCTCAAACAGAAAACACTCTGTTCCACCTTGTGATGTCATCATGTGGTGACACAGGAAGTGCTCTAATGTGTTTTTTTTAACTCTATACACCTTTACTAGAATCATTTGGATCATTTCAGCCCTGGACTTGCTAATCTCTACAAAACAAAAGGTAAAACGTAGCTGTTAACTTGAAAACTACCACTTCATGACATCACAAAGTGGAACGGAGCATTTTGAGCTTTGGAGATGTGGACAGACTAATCATAAAGTGTTACTCAAACATGTGTGAATGAAACAAAACACAACTCCAGGTCTGTTTTTGAGGAGGAAACAGCATTATGTCATGACTTAACACTCACAAGAATCCACATTGCGTAATATAGATTTTTTCATGTTTCTGTGTCTTTGCTTTTGCACAAGTAGCAAAACCGAGCGCTTCATCCATCACCGGATTGTTCTATAACTACATACTTAATAATATGGGCAGTTAGTATAAAGCTTAATTGAAATCACAATCACGTCAAAAGCGATCCTCAACAGTGTAACTTCACCCCACAGTGTAGCTAACCCATTTTCTCCTCCCAGGACAGCCGCTATCTGGAAGGCCCTGTGGTTCAAATTAAACACTTGTGCTCACTGTTTACCCATCTTCTCTGAGAGGGGGCTGTGAGGAGAGTGTTTGTTTTATGATGTGAGACGGGCCTGCGGGGACCAACAGAAGGTCTCTTTGTGGAGATAGTGATCACAGCCAGGGAGAGGCGTGTGAAAGAACGCAGCGCTGTGTGGGCAGTGCCACATGAAATCAAACATGCTAGGAGGGCTAATGTATGAAGGCACAGAGACAGGGGACAGTCACAGGGAACCAGCAGATGGTAATGTTGAAGATTCAGAATAAACTGTGCTTTTCCTCTTTCAAACAAGTCTGCAAAATGAAAATGAAAAAAAGTGTAGTTTAAAACATTGTAGAAGTGTTATCAGCTGTAACTGTCGTGTGTGATGCAACAGAGCAGCCACTCCCAGAGGCAAATGTGTGGAGATCCCCCTTGAAAAAAATAAATTATATATATATATATATATATATATATATGGCTCGACAAGATTAAAAATGAATTCAAAAGTCAGTAACCAAACCAGGACTATTTCAGGGCTAAACCACAACAAAACCAGCATTACAGCAGAACTAAACCAGGACTACAACGGGACTTCTGCAGAACTACACCAGGACTACAGTAGGACTACAACAGAACTACAACAGGACTACAGTAGAACTACAACAGGACTACAATAGAACTACAACAGGACTACAATAGAACTACAATAGAACTACGGCAGGACTACACCAGGACTATGGCAGGACCCCCGTAGAACTACACCAGGACCACGGCAGAACTACACCAGGACTACAGCAGAACCTCCACAGAACTACACCAGGACTACAGCAGAACCTCCACAGAACTACAGCAGAACTACAGTAGGACTACAGCAGAACTACAACAGGACTACAGTAGAACTACAGCAGGACCTCTGCAGGACTACACCAGGACTATGGCAGGACCCCCGTAGAACTACACCAGGACTACAGCAGAACCTCCACAGAACTACACCAGGACTACAGCAGGACCTCTGTAGAACTACAGCAGGACTACAGCAGGACCGCCACAGAACTACACTAGAACTACGACAGGATCTCCGCAGAACTACACCAGGGACAAGCCAAGATGAGAAATACACCAGGACGCAAGTGTTTCATCAGGAAAGAACTCTAGATTAAACCAGGACTAATTCCAAAGTAGATCAATAATGTTAAGGATTGAGCCAAGACCTGAACGAACCCAGAACCATGTAGACCAAGTCCAGAATGAACCAGAGCTCACAGTCAGAGCGCTCTAAGCCCCAGAGGAGTTAAGGAGGGGAGAGCTAAATGATTAAATGTGTAAAATATGTAAAAAGTTTGGTCCAGCTTCTTTAGACACATTACAAGCATGTAACTTATTAGCACTTGAGCGAGTTACTTTGATTTTTCACAAGTACTTTGAGGGGAAATAAATACTTTTAAACTATGTAAATCCATCTTTCAGTCCGACAGTTTGATCCGTGTTGTGAAGCATCAGGAGCCTTCGACAGAGCTCCGGGCAGCTTAGGTCTGACAAGCCACAAACTGTTTCTACTGACAGACGCAGCCAAAGTTTGTTAGGAATGTTGGAACGCTTCAGATCATCGCTCACATTTTCCATTTTATGCCCTGTATTTATGTTGATACCACGACGTTCCCGAAATCTCACGTGGTTGCGGTCGGCCGTGGTGATGGACGTAAACAACTGTATACAGCCGCTCTTGGGTAATATGCGGATCTGCGGGCGGTGCTCTGAAAGTCCCTTCTATTCTCGTTTCATTCTGTTGAGGTGAACAATGCACCGTCCTTATGAGGCAGTTTAGTCGTGACGTGTTTCCTTGCCAAAAAAATGACTCTGTGCAGCAACATTTAGTTAACGTTCTCATCTGAATCACCACACCAGGACTACAGCAGGACCGCCACAGGACTACAGCAGGACTACACCAGGACTACAGCAGGACTACAGCAGAACTACAGCAGGACTACAGCAGAACTACAACAGGACTACAGCAGGACTACAGCAGGACTACAGCAGAACTACAACAGGACTACACCAGGGCTACAGCAGGACTACAGCAGGACTACACCAGGACCGCCACAGGACTACACCAGGACTACACCGGGACTACACCAGGACCGCCACAGAACTACACCAGGACTACAACAGGACCGCCACAGAACTACACCAGGACTACAACAGGACCGCCACAGAACTACAACAGGACCGCCACAGGACTACAGTAGGACTACAGCAGAACTACAACAGGACTACACCAGGACCTCCGCAGGACTACACTAGGACTACAGCAGGACTACACCGGGACTACACCAGGACTACAGCAGGACCGCCACAGAACTACACCAGGACTATGTGTTTCCTTGCCAAAAAATGACTGTGCAGCAACATTAAGTTTAACATTCTCATCTGAATTTTGATTTCTCAGGCAAAAAAATTCAATAAAATAATAATAATCTTCGACTCAAATATGGAAAAAGATTGAAAGATAGTATTCCTGTGAGTCAGATGGTGGTGGAGTCTAGTCCCGAGTGGGCTGATTAAGCAGTGATTGTCCAGAGCTTATCCGGCCGTATTCCCACTGCACCTGATAAAGGCATTTTCTAGCTCTATATGATAAATGAACAGCTCTCCGTACCTTCCATACGCTCTCGAGTATGACGTCAGTTTCATTAGAATGTATGAAGCAGATGTATAAAATGAGCGTACGCCATTGGAATCACTGACTGGAAATTATAATGACTTTTCTCGTTCTTTATCCACGTCTTTAAAGGAAACGTATTAAGCTAAATAGACTTTTTAAGAGCTTTATAATGCTTTCCCGTCATCATTAGCGCACTCAGAGTTGTAGTTGTAATGATTCATGTGTGTTTGAGTTGGTGGAGCGTTTGTCCACGGGTCTGAAGGTTGGCGGTTCGGTTCCCACTCTCGACGTAAAGATTTCCCTGGTCCGCTGGTGTTTGAACGTGTGAGTGTTTTTTTTTTTTATTGATGTAAAGTGCGTCGAGAGCCTTAAAGATGGAAAAGCGCTGTATAAAAACCATTTAATGTACATTTTTAATCCTGTATTTGAAGCTGGAGCACTCAGAAAAAGTCCATTTGCACCTATCATTGATCTCCGCCCACTCCACTGTTCTGACTTGTGATTTTTCTTTTTTAATTGTGCATTAGGTCGCATAGCTATTTTTCAAAAACAACACTATAAAAAATGAAAACCCAGTGCCTGCCAGTATGAAGAGGCGGTGCTGAGGATAGAGCATCACTTTCTATTATGTACTCTCTTCTATTTTGGATCAATAGTACTAATAATAAGCTAATAATAAGGTTAAACTGTACAAAAACAAGACGTACGTATGTAATAATGTCAATGAAAACACGCACTACTACTGCTACAAGTGCTATCCGGGCTTTGTCACACTGTTTCTATCTTTGCCATTAGTCTTCCTGGCTTTGTCCTTCTTTTCTTTTCATTTCTCATAAGAGGATGCTCCCCGATGGACCAATCAGAGCCGGATCCCGCACCACCTGACCTCCCTCGGTGACCACTCAGCCTGCTCCTACTGCTCCAACTCAGAGAAAAGAAGCAACTACACCTCCCTAGACAGCGTCCTGGGAAAAAAAAAAAAAAAGGAAGTAAGGATCTAAAGCAGTGCAACCACTTTCTCGAGTTTTTTGCTTTAAAAGTAGGTGGAGTATGGTGAGGTTTTTTTTTTTTGGCGCATTTAGGCTGAGTTCTTCTCTTAAACAGAAAACAGTTTGTTCCACGTTGTGATGTCATCATGCGGTAATACAGGAAGTGCACCATTGTGTTTTTAAACTCTATCCACCTTCACTAGAATCATTTGGAGTGGTCAATTTCTACTGAATCGAAGTTAAAAGGCAGCTGTTAACTTCAAAACTACCACTTCATGACATCACAAGGTGGAACAGAGCAGTTTAAGCTTTTGAGATGTAGTCAAACTAATAAAAAAGGAACGTACTGAAACATGTGAATGAAACAAAACACAACTCCAGGTCTGTTTTTGATGAGGTAACAGCATTCTAACGTGACTTAAAGCTCACAGGAGTCAATTTTGCGTAATTATAGTTATACACTTTATTGTCCCCATTGGGTCATTTGTCGTCTGCATTTGACCCATCCCTCAATGGCGCAGGAGCAATTTACAAAGAGCAGTGGGTGCCGTAGTGCCATATCTGGGGTGTCAGCTTCAGAATTTGCCTTAGCTGGTGATTTGTGCTTGTTTTGAGTTGACGGAGAAACTAGAGTGACCAGAAAAAAACAAAAAAACACTCTGACACGAGGAGAAACAGAAAGGGATGAGCGACCCGGAACCTTCTTACCGCTGATGTTAACCTTGGGGTTTCGTGGTATTCTTAAGTGATATTTTGAGGTCTTTTCCATTCAAACCATACGATATTTTGTCTGGAAATATTCATTGATACGCCAGCACTGGTTTCTATCAATGCAGGAAACGACACATGTACGTCTACATTATCAGGGGACCTCGAGCGAAAAACATGAGCCATACCTTGATGTACTACGCTAACCTTCACACACAGGCGTATTCCATCGCGACTACCCAAGCCAGGAGTAGTCAGGCGTCCCACTGAGAGACAGAACGCCCATGACAAAAGACAGGCATAGAGCAGAGGCTAGCTGAAAGAAGGGGTGTTTTGAAGTGCAGCGTAGGCGTATATGTAGCATGTTCCTCGGGATGGGGGGGGGGGGTGGGAGTGGGACGGCGGGGGTATAGCTGGAAGCCCCCCTGCTGACAAAGCCCACTACTGGACAATCCATCAGCCGGCTAATCAGAGCGATCGGGAGCACAGGGGAAGAGAGAGAGGAGAGAGAGAGGGACGTAGGCTACAGCTACAGCACCAACGCAGATTGGCCTGATTTAAGCTACTCTCACTGCGCTCTTATCGCAAACCCGCAGTATTAGAGAGATTCTTACTGGGATGAGCCGGCCGCCCCCCCTCTGTCCGCAGGAGGAGCACGGCGAGGATCCGGCAAAGATGTAAGTGCTTGTTGTACGCGGAGACCTGACCTTCACGTGCGTCCTTCACATGCTGAGCCACCGACATAATGTTTTGGTATGAGGTAAAGGCGCGTTACGTGGCTTTTATTGCGCAGTGTTCGCCACCTTCTTGTGTTTTCATAGGGATGTTATTGCTTCGACTGGAAACGTTCACAGAATGGTATTAAACTGTAAGCGTTTGGTGCCACCGGGCTAACTAAAAGGTGAAATTTAGCTCCGGGTGTCGTCCAAAGTTTGATGACGTCGTGTTAATCCAAATCGCTCCTCAGCAACGTTTCAAACAACACAACTGCTCCTCACTGTTGTTATATAATTACACACTATATGAAGGGATGCAGCCTGTTTAGATCGTGCTATAGGCAAGAAGGTTCTTATCGATTTCTATCAGGGAGCGCTAATGGCCCCTACAGAGAAAGAAGACAGCACACGGATCTGAAAAAACGTAGCTATTCTACTATTCTAATGTCTTTAAAATCAATTCCAAACATTGACTAAAACAGGACGCGTAATAAATATAAAAGGGCTGAATGAATGAGGCCAGTTTTCCCTAATGATTACAAGGAATTCTAATAAATATTCAAAAAGGAAATGTACAAATATTGAACACGATTATTCATGTTATTACAACACAAATTTGCATGTGAAACCGTCCATGGAGCTACGCGGAGGAGGCTATTTTGAACACATTTTGTTGAAACTGAACCCTCCTGGTATACCCACAGGTGATAAATTTGACGAAGCGTTCATAAGTACACCAGGGGACCCAAAACACACGCTTGAGGTACGACGGCTCTTTTTCCCCCCCATTGAGAATATCTACGGACAAGCACACATGCAGCGAAGTATTACCACAATTGCTGCTTGAAGGCGTGTTTTTTTGTGGTCAAATTAAAAAAAGATGAGCTCAAATTATACATGTTGTATCAGTAGCATCCACGCAACACACAGCTGCGCTAACCGTTGGAGGTCCGATGTGTCCGATCCTGGGGCCAATTAGAAAGACCTGCTTGAATAAATCACCGCTAAATGAATACATAACAACAATCATAATGCAGGTCTGGTACTGTGAAGGCAATAAACTATTAAGACGTTCCCTGTTGGCTGTAAGTGGTAAACAGAATTTTCAGGGGTTTAAGTGTGTTGTAGCAGTGTGAAGCAGTGTCAGCAGGGGAGGCATAGGTAGAACCGTTTGCATATGGCTCGTACATGGCGTTACGATAACTACGGAGGCTGAGAGGGCTCTTATTGGGTGTCCGGCGGATTGCAGCAGGACGGTGTCAAGACGGCGCAGCGTTTTGTCTGAGTAATTAGGACTTCAGGGGACAAGCGCGGGCCAAAGGGAGGAACGAACAGCAGTGCAAAACAGACAGAGGAGGGAGAGAAGCGGGGAGGAGGTAGTGAAGTGTAAGAGGTTTTGTCCTTATGCTTTTTATTTGTTCAATTTTAAAGTAACTAATAGTGATGGAAGTTTAATGTAGAGAGTAAGACCAGACGTGGACATTTTTCGTTCATTTATAGAGAGATGCAGTGAGGCTATTTACACTACACCAGGTTATATGAGATTAGTAGATATTTTGTTCCCCCGTAATACTTCAAATACTTCAAATACTTCAAACTTCAGTAATTACTTAAGCTGACATCTTTTAACATGTTACTTTTTACTTAAATAATCCGTATTACCCTGTTTTCTGATCTGTGTGATAATATTTCCTCGTCACAAACAGACCTGGAGTTGTGTTTTGTTTCATTCACACACGTTTAACACACAAATCCTGCATATTTAGGATTTTTTTTTGAGTTTTGAGTTTTTCTCTCAAACAGAAAACACTCTGTTCCACCTCGTGATGTCATGTGGTGATACAGGAAGTGCTCCACTCCACACACCTTCACTAAAATCATTTGGAGTGGTTAATTTCTACTGAACTAAAGTTAAAAGGAGCTGTTAACTTGAAAACTACCGCTATATGACATCACGAGGTTGAACAGAGCGTTTTGAGCTTTAGAGATGCAGACACACTAATAAATCAGGATTACTCGTGCGTGAATGAAACAAAACACAACTCCAGGTCTGTTTTTGAGGAGGTATCAACATTATAACATGACTTAATGCTCAGAAGAATCCTTTTTTTGTAACATAGGCCCTTTAAATATACAAAGTACTACTATATTTTGCGATTCACACCTTGACTTTTTCAATATGATTCATAATTTTGTTCCTAATCAATAAAACAAACTCCCAGCAGCCCTGAACTCCAACTTCAAAGTTCCAAACTCTGAAACATGTCATATCGTGTCGTATAGTTTGTTTATATAAGTACAATACTGACTTGTGCAGGGCTGGTCGGGTTGGTCGGCGTCCCCTCTGTAGTACCCGTTGCGACACACACAGATGGTGGCGGCCTCAGACGTGGAGCGGCTGTTGGGAGGACACTGCAGACACAGGCCCGGACCCTGGCTCGACTTAAACGTACCCGGAGGACAGGCTGGAAGAGGGAAAGACATATGTATTAGAGAGTGAATGTTTATTTTCATGTATTTATTCATCAGGATGTTGTTTTATCACATTAAGCAGAAAGGATAAACGCTTGAATCACCGTTAACAGCTGATTTCCATGTGCGGTGCTTGGGGGGGAGGGGCTATAGCGCGATACAGTGCAGTCATTACATTCAACTCTTTCAAAACCACTTTACAACTTTACAAAAGACATTCATTTAGCTCAGCGGGCTCATATAGAACACGTCTGATATTAAAAAACCCGCCTTGTTCTCCATAACTGCTGCTGTCAGACTCGTCATTTTGGTCTTAAATGTTCGTATTAACCCGCTCTACATGATCCTGGTGTTTTTATTTCGCTATTGTGTCTGTAAATCAAGATATGAACATTAATAACAGACAAATCAAGTGTCTTCTTTCCTTGAGAACACTCCCGCTAGCGTTAGCAACAGGTTTGATTGACAGCGTTGCTAATCGCTCGCTCCCTGTTAAACCAGCGGTGCGGGCAGGAGGGGGCGTTACTTTCAACAGCCTCGCTCCTGATTGGCTCTTTGGTTGCTATGATAATTGTGGTCGGAATTCCAAATATGGAAATGAGCTCAAAAGTCGCTACTTGTATCCGCTAGCCTCGATGAGCTTCATTTGACCGGAGCCGAACACTGTGGGCACCGTCACGCTCCCTCACATTGAATTTTTGAATTTTAATGGGTTTATTTAACATCTATTCCATGCTATCAGTAAAATATGTACCGTATTTTCAGGACTACAAATCACACTTTTTTCACAGTTTATCCGACGGTGCGATTTATACTCAGATGCGACTTATATGTGAAATTATTAAAATATATAATGTTATTGTTAAACTGACAACCGCGACTTATGTAGCATTGAACATTTAAAATTCTAACATTACGGTAATTTGAAGTACATCTGAGAAAGACTGAACAAAAATGCCCCCTAAAAGAAAATCATATTCTGCTGAGTCTGATGAAGAATTCAATGGATTTAGTGATTTGGAGTGAGATCCAGAGTAAAGTTTTAAGCTTTATTTATCTGATTAACTGTTAATATCTTACGTTAACAAACCAGACACGTGTTCAGTTCTGTCTGTGCTTCAAGTCGCTGAATAAATATAAATGTGTTACGTTAGCGTGTTGTACTGATATTCAGCCTGTTGTTCTCTATTTTATTGTCATTATTATAACTTGCATTTAAAGATGAAATGTCTGTTCTTGGTCTTGGATTTTGTAAAATAAATTTCCCCAAAAAGCGACTTATAGTCCAGTGCGATTTATGTTTTTTTCTTCATTATTATGCAAGTTTTAGCTCGTGCGACTTCAACTCTACTCCACATTTTGAATCCGTGTGTGAAAATAAAACAGTACTAAGCTCAAATATTGGATTAGTATATTTTAATGGCAGACAATGGCAGACTCCAGTAGTTATTTTTGAGTAAGTGGTTTTTCTCTGACCCATTATATTAAGCAACACGACATTAATCTCTATTTTACATCTTAAAACATTATCATTATATCAGTAGTGAGGGCCCTTGTAAAAATGATCTGAGGAAAAGCTACTGTCGGCCAACTCCAGCCGTCTTCTGTCATTACCCCCCTCCTGGAGAACTCTATTCCCCCATTACCTACTCTATATACCTCCATGTGTGTTTAAACTTTACTGAGGTCAGTTTCCCTACATGCCCCAGGCTGCGGTGAAGGACAGAGATTATTGTGCTTGATATGACTGCGAGTAAGTCCAAGCAATAACCTAATCCTTTTTACGGCCACATCCCAAAAGAATACAACGCTAAGGGCCTGCGCGTTCCACGGAAGGATTTACTGACTGTAATAACCATGATAAATGTGTAATATTTTAGCGAGCTTTACGGATGCCAGGGAGAGAGTGGTGCCGTAGCAGAAATCCACGGGGAGAGAGGTAATAAATTTAATGGGACAACCGTCTTACTGTTTCTCCAGCTGCAGCAATGACGCTAAAACATTGAGTCAAGTTTAGAAGGAGATGTATGGCAGCCTGATGCAAATGAACAAAGCGGTCTTTAAACGCAGACGAGGTGAACGATTGCAATTTTATAGTGTGAAATTAAGTCGCTAAATCGAAAATGGAACAAACAAAAAATAAATCAAATATTATTTTCAAGGTTTCGTACAAATCTCGGTAGTTATGGCTTGTTTTTAAGGGTGCACGGCGTAACGTTTCTGCTTTAAGGCCCATAGACTATATACAAATGGACAGAAAAGTGTATTTATAATTGGTTAAACACATGTTAATTATGCCTCCTAGATTTGGGGAGATACAGTAAACTCCAGACTAAATAGAAAGTAGAAAGTGTTGGCTGACCAGGCTATACCATTACGTCTGAATGCAAGTTTAACGCAGCACTAGAGCAAATTATCTAAAGCAACAACAAGAAAGACAATGGCTCTGACCCTCTTCATTTCGGGGTCAAACTGTCATAAAACTCCAGCACTTAGCGACTCCAAAGGGAACAACCTTAGACCTCGATATCAACAAGCTTTTAAGAAATCATTTAAGAATTTTATGCCCCATTAAAAAAACACACAGAAAGGGAGAGAATTGGAGACCGCGCCATTCTTTACGGCGTTATAAAAAAGCTGTTTGGACTGGTCTCTCCGATGGGCTGTTCGATGTATAAAGCGATAGAGAAAACACACACCGGTACCCCGCTGCTGCCCCCAGTGGTGAGTCGAAGTTAGTTTGTCAGAGGCTAAATGACTGACCCGGAGTCTGGTCACACGCCTCTGTCCACACATGTTCACAAACAGCTTATACAACAACCCCAGGAGGTGCACCGCGGGGGAACACCGCTCTGCTACGAGGCCTGTACCGGGCTGTTTGGGAAAATACAGCGCGGCGATGTCAAGGATAAACAATGAATCGATAATCAAGGTTATAGATTCACATGGATTTCTAAAATGTACCAAAAGAATCGTTTGGTAATACTTTTAGCAGCAAAATATGAGATTTAAATGGCGTTTACACTCTCAAAAAATGATAACGGGCTTTTCTTTCAGCGTTACATTAGCATTAATTCATTCATTTATTCAAGACGTTGGATTTCATAAAGCTGCTCACGTACTGGACTTGTATTAGACTGTCTGGATCAACTTCAAGATATAATTGTTGCTTTTCTGCTTGTGAGAACCACTTGCATGTCTCTGTATGTCCCGCAGTATGGCATTTTGGTAGGATCGCTTGTCTTATTTTCACATAGTTCGATAAGTTTAATGTAGATCTATTCAACTTTTCAGAGCTATTAACCATGTTGTAGTTTCCTCTCACCCGAAGTTATTCATGTTTGAGCAATCCTTAACCCGTTATTTTCAAGACGCCATTTTGCTGATCAAACCCTGGTTCCACCGCCACTCACATGCGCCCCCTGCTGATTCAGTAGCGTCACAAAGTCATTTTAATACAAATTTTATTTTTAAAACTCTGCTGCGCGTGAATGTGATTTGCTGTCCGACTCTTTGTTGCGATGGCGTTTACGGCGACGTCGGCTCCCGCAGTTTTCTAACACAAAAATCAGCTGACTTTTTTCTTTTATTAAATTGTTTTAGATGAATATTGTGATTTAAAATGCGAAAATTATACCAAAATTAACCATGGGTGTCATAGATTATAATTATTTATCAGAAACAAGCACAATATCTCTTCTTTAATGTGATACTGTGGAACAATGGGTAAAGTTATAACATCTCCATGAGGCCAGCAGGAGGCGCATTTGAAGATACAGTACTTTTGTCCTACTTTTGTCCTACTTTTGTGCGTTGATGATCACGTTGGCAATGGATGTGAGGCTGGTGTTCTCCTGCAGTAGTTATTGGTTGTGTAACTGTCTGTTTATATCTGTTATGTGTAACTGCTGCTGCAAACAAATGGCCCCGCAAGGATAATAACATCGCCTTGACCCTTGAACCTCGCAGCGCTGACGGATAGTACGGGTATTTCAAGTACTCAGAGTATCCCAGAGTACGCACTACAGTCATCTCTCTGCTGAATTACATATTTTTCACTCGTACCCATAACAAACCCGGTCCAATCCAAGAACACGGGTGCTCTTAAACAGCCTGGACAGCCGTATGTGTGAGCACGGAGCAGCTGCACTCCCATTTTATACAGCTATAACCTCTGAAGACAGCAGTGAACACAGCACCGTAAAAACACCCATCAAAAATTCATTTTCGGCGAGAGAGCCAGAGAGAACTTATGTGTCATCATGTTGGCTCTGTAAAACGGTACAGGAGGTGAGGAGGCAAAGAATGCTTCACACACGTTTAGTGACTGCAGCCAGTCAGACCTGCAGCTCTGTCAGAGGGAAAGACTGTGTGTGCTCATGTGTTTCCATCCAGAAAACCAGAGCGGAGATATAGAAATAAAACAGCATCGAGTTAACATCTAACATCTAAAATAACACTTAAAGTCACGTTTTTTCATATATATATAGAGCTAAAACAAACATCTCAAACCCGATTTCAATATTAAGGATACGCCTGTCATGATAACGATGATATATTTTCAGGTTTGATGCATCGCGGAAGTAAATATAAACGATAAACGATAATATTGAAACTCATTTATGCTCCTGACACAAAAACACACAGATTTAAACAGCAAAAAACTAGTCTAACTCTACAATACTGTTAAAAATGAGCTGCAATAAATAGGATTAAACATGTTAATAGTTAGTTTGGATGTGTAATAAATCATACAAGTTATTAATTCAACCTTTTACGGGTTAATTCTTGTCATATATAGTCAAAAAATAACCAAAGATTTCCCAGTAGCGCAAAGAAAAAGTGCACATGTAAATACTGACCCCCCAAAAATACTGTTCCAACGTTCATATATGGAGCGATACGTTGATATAGTGATTATCTATTACATAATACAAATACTCAATACTGATTCTAATAATGTGAAAAAAAAATCACAACATTTACATCGTTTAAATTGAACTGGGCGACAGGTCAGAGTCCCATTACACGGCCTATCCACCTCAAACAAAAACTGGCACAAAGTTCAACGTCTGTCACGAGAAATAGATGAAAGTGAAACGATTTTTTCACAATAACTTCAGAAAGTGGTGCCATTATTCAACCCCAAAGACGTGATTGATGTCAGCTGAAAGGAATGTAGCCGTAAGATTAATACGGCAGGTTTGTGGAGCCAGTTCTTGCAAAACAATGAGAGTTCAACAACGGTGGATTTACTCTTAATATATCTATTTCCAAAACAATAATACTCCCGTGCACTTATCCACACCCCTGCCCTGAATCTATTCTGACGTCATCATTAACAAACACACAAACTCTCATTACGCCTCTTTCTAATCGCAATTATAGATGCAGCAGTTGCGCTCAGTGCCATAACACCACAAAAACCTCCTATTTCTGTCATTCTTCTACCAGAGAGTGTCATTACATGTGCGTCAGTTTACCTCTTGTGCTGTTTAAGTGGTTCTTACGTACAAGGAAAAGACGACACGAAAACTCAAAACCCGCATAAATGAGCACAAAAGCGCAAATCAGACGCCAAGACCCGGACTCGCCTGTTGCTGCTGTTCATTTTAATCACCTTAAACATGACGTGTCTTCACTTCGTTTCTGTGGGATCGTGGGCGCTCCGTGCGTTAAAAAGACGTGAAACCTACTGGATTTTTACTTTACAAACTCTTACCCCGAAATTCTAAATGACGAATTACTGTTTAATGTTATGCTATGATGTTAAAAGGGTGTTGTAATGAAAAGTGCTAAAAAAAAAATGCTAAAAATGTTAGATTTATTTTTAGTGTACAATTGTTACCTTTTTAGTGTGATAATAATTATATTTTTCTACTCATTGTTCATGCATTTTAACTCAGAAAAAGACTGGTGTAGAGTGAATTATGCACAATTTTGCAGCTATATCGGGGTCTAATTGTCAATGTATATATTGTTTGGTTGATTAAATGATGTGCGTGAGTTTTCTTAACCTTTCTGAATCAAATGCCTCTCTCCCGACGCACCTGTCGCACAGAAACAGCGACTTTATTACCACCAGGGGGCGACAGTAGCTCAGCGAGGCACAGCGTTCGTCCACTGATTCAAAGATCGTCTGTTTGAATCTCGCTCTCGACGTAAACATCTTCGGGAAAGCGTGAGATCTATTGACCCACAGGTTGGCGATGTGATTCCACCTCACATAGATGAACGCTGTCGTTGTGTTCTTGGGTAAAACACTTAACCCACCTCGCCCGCAGTATCTGTGTACGCCAGTGTACGAATGTGTGCGTGAATGAGCGAGTGGTTCCTTGATGTAAAACGCTTCGACGCCCTTAAAGTTGGGAAATCGCTAAATAAACGCGATATAAACCACTTCTAGAACACAACCTATTGAACATTTTCAGCACAACACCACACTTTACAGGGTTGATGTAGTAATAGCGTCTTTAATTTAACCACGTGGCCTTATAGTTCTGATATAGACCCAGATTCTATATAGATATTGCCAGTCAAACGTGCTGTGTACTTTCTAAAAAACAAAAAAAGCCCACAATGCAACGCCGTTAAATGGTGTGTGGGGAGAAAGGAGTAACCCGGCGTGCCCTCGGGTCATGTGTTTACAGACAAACAATACGACTTTAGACGCTCATAAATAGGGAAAGAGGAGACGGACAAAACAGGAGCGGGGAGAGGCTGTGCTGATTCAGCCGTCTGTCAGTGCGGAGCTGCAAAAAAACTGGCCCCAAGGCAAACCGGAGAACGGGCAGCCATAGACACAATGCCGAATAAACACACTCTTACAAAGGGTGAGAAATAGCCCCACGTTGGCTTCAGTGCTATTATCACCTCCAGAATCCATTTGACAGTGACCTCGGTAAATGAAATGAGGCGTACACACTTGACGGGCATATGGGCCCAGATAATTCTACGGAGGACGAATGCGATGCTGCTTTCAGGAAGTCAGATAACAGAGACACACTGGCTCTATCAAATCTATTACGCCGACTGTGGATGGGAAGAGGAGGACTGTGGTCGGGATGGAGGCTAACGTGGCTCTTGTGTCGGGATTGGATTACATAGGCGCAAGTAAACAGTTTATAGTCGCCATAGTCACTTTGTATATCGCATGTTGGCAGTGACAAAACCCAACACTGAAAACGCAGCTTACAAAAAGTTATTTAAAAAGCGAGTGGTGTTGCGTTCCATCTACAGTTATATCACATACTTCCCCCCAAAACTCCAAAACAACAATATTTTTCAATCCTTTGTTATAGAGAAGCAAATTAACCAACGTTTCTGACTTCAAGGGTAGCTTTTTTTTTTTTGTTCTAAAGACTTAAAACCATTAGCATTCAGATCTGAAGTCAGCAGCTGCGTTTCCATCCATATAAAATGTGCATATTTCCAAAATTCGCATTAGAAAACCGCGTAACAAATGCGACTTTATCCCCGCTTCCGTCTAATCGTGCGAGCGCATAATGTGATGTTGGTTACCTTGTTACGAGGGCCGTCTGTCTGCGCGGTGTCGTGACGTCGCTGATCCTACAGAGGGCGCACTGTCTGTTTTGTTTATCTTTGCTAGAGACGCACTTACTTAGACGTTATTGAGCCGTTTGCTGCACATATTTGTGTCGTGTCCATAAATTGGCCTATTGTTTAAACTGTAATAAAACTATAGACATGTTTTACTGCAATTTTGCTTCAGTCTTTGCCAAAATACTACACAGAAGTCCAGCTACTTATCCACACCGTTGGACGACCATGAACTTACTCCACTAAATTAAACAGTGCATATGTGTCTCTTTAACCCTTGTGTTGTCCCCAAAAGCAACTTTGTCACAGCAGAACTCGGTCATTTCTTCATCAAATGGGTTCAAAATTGGGCCACTTGTTCATTTTGATTATTTCTATCAAATAAAAAAGCAAATGTTGATTGTATAATAAGAATCGACAAAAAAAAAGTTACGTTGAAGTTCAAATTGACCCCGATTTGTTTCTCTTATAACTCAGCTCAACTTAATTTCCACCACTCTACTTGACAAACACAGTACAGTGATGGAAATGAAGAGTTGCAGGAGATTTTTATGTCCAAACATGCACATTTTTTACTAAAATACAGCCAGCTAGCCAAAATTAACAAAAATAAAACAATTCATTTGATATCAGTACATTAGTCTGAAGTCAGGCTGAAAATAAACCCCAAATTATAAAAAAAAAAGTATGTTATTTTATGGCCGAGTTATAAGAGAAACAAATCGGGGTCAAATTAAGCCCAGAGGAAGTTCAACGTAACTCTACTGGGAGGAACACACAAGGGTTAATTAACCATTTGCATATTTGTATAATGTTTTCTGAATTGTTCAAATTGAAGAGAGCAGAACGTGGACACGACTAAATCCAGGAGCACAGAAGAGGTCTGCATGCACCGTGCGCCTGCCTCACCGCATTGTTATTTTAAATATACAAAAACATCTCATTTTCTGACTTTAGGTTTGAATAATAAATATCCCTATTACCTCGCCCTGGTCCACCTGTCTGCATGGTAAACAGGGCCATGATATGCATACTCAAAACAGAACAAAAATATAAACCGCTGGACTAGACTGAATGTAGATTTCTGGTTTTGAAAAGTTACGGGGAAGTTGCAGTGAGTTTTCAAAGGATGGATGGATTAATAGCGACGGAAGTAAAGAAAATACATTGTACAAACTGTTGTGTAGTACTGTGCTGTGGTAGAAGCAGCTGCAGGAGTGTGGCTAATAATTATAACAAATATAATTGGCCTGTACCTGATTTTTTCCAACATATTTGAGCAAACTGTGTCTCGTCCCAGTTGTCATGATCCCTGCCGGTCCTGCCCCTTTTTTTGCACCGCCCCACTCCCTTCTGTGTCCAAGCCTGAAGCTGGGTGGAGATTTTCGGCTCCTCCCGTGCACACCTGGGGCTAATCACCAATCGACCACACCTGGGAAGGATAAGAGGAGCCAGGACCTAACACCCAGCGCCAGATCGTCTGCGTATCTTTGCGGTTCTCCTTTGGCTCTGTTCTTGTTTTTGCGCTCTTTTGGATTTTACTTAGTGGATATTCTTGATCCTGCTCCCTGGACCTGCTCTGCCCTCCCGTTTCCAACCCTGCTCTGTCTCTGACCCTGCTCCTCACGCTCTCACCTTGGACCACAGCACTCTCCCCGATTCACCGTTTGATCTACCGTCGTTTTGCACTCCTGTTGTAAATAAACGCTGTTAAACTATCCCCAGAGTTCTGTCTTTTTGGCCCCCCCTTGCCCGTCGTTACGACTCCAGCACAGATATAGTTGCATAAAGAGCTCTTGAGGTCAAAATGAGTTTGCTATGAGCTGTCAGCATCTCCTTTTTTAGCATGCTAGTTGTTGTTTTAATTGACCTTGACAGCAAAGGTCCACACCCGTCTCTGAAAGTTGTGAAAAGATAACCTGGTATACTCAATGTTTGTCATGGAACGGATTACACTGTACAACGGACGGCAAAAGGACAAATTTGACAAAATATGGGAAAAATGGAAATCCTATATTCTGCTTAGAAGACCAGAATTCATTTGATCCTGTGATTGTGAGATTATAACTGTACACCCACTTTTTGTTCCTTTTGTTTTTTGATGATTGTTGGAATGTTGTGGTGTTTGTGGGTTTTTTTTTCTTTTAGGTTTCTAAAGAAAGAAAGTTGTGAAAAAGCTTATAAACTCATTGCGGTGAATCATTTGGATGCTCATTGCGATACTCTGGACCGCTGCAAAGGATTTTAAACAAAAAGCGATGAAAAAAGTGATGAAACAATTGAAAACATCCGTCCATCTTTAGAATAACCCGCCTTCAAAATGGCGTCCGTCAATGAAAACCACGAAAACCTCACTCGACCGAACCTCATGAATATGTAGAAAATAGCAAAAGAGATAATTAGCGCAGATATTAAGTCATAATGAAGTAATAGTGTTAGTAGTAAAAGTGTTTATATATCTTACTCTTGAAGCCTTAAATGCACCTCGGGATCCACGTTCACACATCGCAATTAAATCCAATCTTGGAAAATTTCTCTCACTGCTCTCATCAACAACACTGGTATTAACCTCTGCGTATTCTCGTCTCCCCCCCATCCACATGCATCTACACCGGAGCGCCAGCGTAACCCAGCCAATGTTCTTTATCTAATCAAAATAATACGCCGCTGACTTCTTGCATTAAACTCATTAATTAACCAGCCGGTGATGTGTGTGTTGTGTGTGTGCGCCGTGGAGCAGAGGGAGCGCTGCGGAGTTGGAGGCAAAAGTACTCTGAGAAAATCTATGTGAACAATATTACCCAACCCTCTGAGGTCTCGCGCTGAGGGCACAAGCAGTGGGCTGAGCGGCGCTGTGCATCACCACATTTTTTGGAACGTAGCCCAAAGTCTTTCCTCTGTAATTTGTTGAATATTTAGATTCGCAAAAAGGAACACCCGGTGGAACTATCACTCATCAGACGTGTTGGTTTTCCGAGACGGGAGGGGATAGAACATTATCTAAACAAGCAATTAGTCTCCCCTGTGTAAGAATAACCTTAGTCTGAACTGGTTATAAGCGCAAACAAACCATCCTTTTCTTTCTTTCTTTCAAGCGATCTTGACAGAGTTCTCTTGCTTCTCCCGTTGGCCCCCGGCGTCCCCTTTTTTGGAGCGTCCCACCGGTAATGAGTTGCTCCCGTAGCCTGTCCCTTCTTACCTCGTGTTGCTTTCTCACTTTGATTGACAGTTCTGGATCCTTATTAAGCGCGGCTCTCTCGCAGTCTGTCCGCCGGTGTACAGCTCAAAGTGTGCGTTGAGTAGATACGGACACGGAGGTTACAACTTATACTTGTTACTACTCGCGGCTGAGTAATTGCGGTGACCTCGCTTTCTGCGTAGACAATGAAAATACTGTGCTATCTGTGGGAATGGAAATGTTCGAAAAATGATCTATTTTCGTAAGCGTGAACTGGACACGGTCTGGTTATGGGGTCGAATCGGTTCAGATGCGCAGAAAACTTCACCACAGAACGAAAGAGAAATCTGTATATCGACAGCAACCTTGACGTCTGCAGAAAGTAGGAGTAGTAGTTGTAGTAGTAGTATTTTGCATCGGTATTGTATCATTTGGATAAACTTAGTCTTTATGTAAAAAAAAAAACGTTTGCCTCAGAACAAAAAGCAGCTCGTGGGGTCAAAATATGTCCGCGGTGTCTAACTTTAAAGCGTTTTATCGTCCTAAAATCAGGAAGTGTGTGTTAGCATGTGTTAGCTGTTGTTAGCTTTACCGTCAAAGGGAAAACTCTGCTTCTAAACTCATCATGGTGAATAATTAGGAGTCTCAGAATGCATAAAGTAAATGAGGAATAACCTTGGACCGCTTCAAGTTGTGTTTTTCATGTTTTTAAGACAGTAAAAATCCCCGAAGTCATCAGCTTTATTTTTTAAAAGACAGCTATTTATGATGAAAAGTACTGGGAAACAATGTGTTTAGATAACAACAGATTCAACTTGTGAATCATGAGTACATATAAATGCCAAAAAATAACAAAAAAATACTAAATACCACCAAAAAATATCAAATCTTCAGTCGACTCCCTCATGTCTCCTTTTGGCTGTTTCCCATATTATCTAAAAATGATTATTCGTAGTAAATAAAAACTAACCTATCGATATCTATGGAAAGTCTCTGAAAAATAATTTGTTTTAAATTTGGTACCAGCAACAATTTAAACACTGGATTTCTACATACACAAAAGCGGTGTACAGTGGTCCCTCGTTTATCGTGGATGTTACGTTCTAAAATAACCCGGAATAGGCGAAATCCGCGAAGTATCCGCTTTATTTTTTACAATTATTCTATATGTTTTTGGCTGTAAAACCCCTCACCACACACTTTATACACTTTTCTCACACAGGCATTAACATTTTCTCACATTTCTCTCTTGTTTAAACTCTCTCAAAGTTCAAACCTTCGTCGATGCAGAACGTTTCATCGACATCGTGGGTTTTGTCGCGGAGAAAACTTGCTCGAAAAGTGACGATTATACTGAGCTAAAATGGCGTAAGGCGTAGCTAAAACTATAGACTTTACAAACATAGATTAACATGCAAACGTAAACTGAAGTAGCCATGTTTGCTTTGGCGCACGTGACTTTTTGAACAGCATTTTCACCCATTTATTTAGCGATCCACTCCAGAAATACACAGCTGAAACCGTTATGGGCATTGCATCTGAATGAATGCATTTGGGGTTAGGTTCATGTTGCTAATTAAAACATTTATTTGTAGCACAGATGGGACAGAACAGGTCAGGTGAACTCTACATCAATAATTCACACCACAACTTTGTCCAACCGCTGTAAAGTTGCTCTAATGAAAGACCGGGACATGACACAAATACTAACACTGTAAATACGAGCGAGCCTACACTACAGCTGAAGTATGTGTTTCCACTTCCCCTGTGCAAAACGCGCTCGCTATTGTGTTGTAGAAGTCGTACATCATGGACCAAGGCACCCTGACACTAGAACATAAGGTCCATGTGGTAAGGGTGAAGCGATGTATAAATATAAAAGATACAGAAAGGCGAGGGGCAACACGCAAGGATCTATAGGGCTAAAAAAAAGTACGTAGGAAGTAGTTTTTGGTTGATATTACGCTATTTTCTGAACTTGTGATGTCATGTGGTAATACAGGAAGTGCCCCACTGTGTTTTTAAACTCCATATACATCTTCACGAGAATAATTTGGATGATTTCAGCCCTGGAACTGCTAATCTCTAGTGAACGAAAGGTAAAAAAAAAAGGTAGTTGTTAACATGAAAATACCAATTCATGACATCACAAGGTGGAACAGAGCATTTTGAGATATGGAAATGTAGATGGATTAATAATAAAGTTACTCAAACGTGTGTGAATGAAACAAAACACAACTCCGGGTGTGTTTTTGAGGAGGTAACAGGTTTATAACGTAACATAAAACTGACAAGAGTCAATTTTGCGTAATATAGGACGTTTAAACTCAACCTTTTTGCGTTTTATCGTCCCTCTGTTTCCCTGTGGAAGTCACTGGTGTCTGATCCTCTTGTCTATAATCAAGCTTGGACGTTATATTGACAGAAATTCTCAGCTCTTTATAGACAAATGGAAGAAGCCACTGGAAGCAAATGGACTTAAGTGTCAAATGGACTTAAATGGGCAGCTACTTTGGACTTGAACTACTACACATTTTTATGGACCCTGGACTGGATTATTATATATCGATGTTTTCTAGACCAGTCTGTAACCTGAACTATTCGTTTGTGTGCGTCATGTTGTATGTAAAAAAAAAAAAAAAAAAGGGAAAAAAAGTTATAAATAAATAATTTTTAAAAAGACGGCGTTTTTACTGCTCAAAAACACATTGGAAAACCAGATTTATTACTGTCAGGGGGGTTGCCTCTTCACAGATCTGACCTGTAACTTGTCCTGGTGGAATTACAAGCTTGTCTATATGTAGATTGATAAGTTTAATGCTATACTGTGACACATTCCAGGCAAAGCAATAACATCAATAGAGATAAAGAGTTGGCGGACACTTGAAAAGTACCGCGGAATAATCCTAAAAACTGAACTTTGCAAACTGCTATCTCAAAAGTGAAAGTATTCAAGAGATTGTTACTTTAATTAATTTAAAAGTTGTTAAAATTGCTCGTACAACATATAGAAAACAGATCAGTGAAAGAATGTGTTCTGGTTAGATTATGCAGACGATTCGCTGTGTCAGTCCTAGAAGCTGAACGTTATTTTGACTTGTTTGCCGATATTTAAACCCACCTCTGCTCAAAAACCCAACCCGTGTTGTCTAAACCGTGAGCGTGTGCGGTAAAGCGTCTCGACCCTACGCAGTTCATACGCTGTGAGTTAACTTCAGCGACCCTTAAGTCCAACCCTTCGCCCTCCAAAGTCGCCCTTAACCCCTCGCCTCATCCATCACATGGCACGGATCACGGCATTTACGAGCTTTTGGAGTCATGCATACCCCCCCCCCCCCAAAAAAAAACCTCAGACCACGACCCTTCGAACCCGCTCACAGACACACAGCAGACAGCCTTGTGAGGAGGTCGCGACCCCAGTTGACCCCTATTTGACTACGGGTTTGCTCAGTCACTCAGAAAGATGGCTTACTCTTAACACGGCGAGAGGAACCTAGCGGAAGATTTGCCTAGCGTGATGAATATAAGTGGAACTAAAAACAAGCATGTCGCGGTGACAGAGGGGACGCAGAACGTGGTCGGACAGCCAACATCTTCAAACAAAAAGGCAATCAGCGGCGCGCCCGATTGGTATTCAGTCTCTCGCGGGTGCCATTGTTCATTTCGCAGCCTCCATCCACATAATGAGCTGCCTTTCCAACCCAGGTGTTCCATTCCTTTACAAGGTCATTGACAAACACAATACAATTATTAGAGACAGAGGCACGGAGAGAAACAAAGGCTTGTCAGAATCATCGCCAAATGGCCGCAGGATATTACGAGTCAGGCAGTACCATGTCTTTTAGGGATGTGATTTATTCATGCGTCTGATTGGATAAAAGAAAGGTTTTGCATATTTTCAACAGGAGTCATTCGTTACACGGAATGGCTATGTGCAAATGAAATCCGGAAAATAAGATTGTAAAGGTAAGGTGAGGTTACACAATCACTATTTTTAATCATAATAAACATAAAGTGATTGAAAGTGTTGGTGAAAGTTGGGCAGATGATAGATTGAAGCGAAATAGAAAACGCAAACAACGACTACGCATTTGGAATAAACGGAAAAAGGTCTGCACGGTGTAGTCATAACCTTTGTGTTTGACCTGAAGTGTTTCCCAGAATGCTCTTCTGCTTTGATTTCCTATTTGATTTCAATACCAAGGATCAATACTGGAAAAAAAAAAACATTTCCGTACCACAAGGATAATAAAAAACACGATACATCCAACGCATTAGACATAGACGAGCCAATATTTGTGGTTTTTAGCGCATCGGCTATAGGTTGATATTTTATTTTGGTGAATCTGCTGCTTAAAAAACACAGACACAGTTTATATTTTCACTTTCACAATTGGTAACAGCATCGGCCACGAAAAGAAAATACATAGTTCGATCTCTACAACATAATAATAGCAACAAAATGTTCAAGAAAAGTCCAATTTCGTCTTTTTTCATGAGTTTTTTTAAGAATAGTTACTTCAATTCATTTTCTACTTTCAACTTTTCATATTTTACAAATGAAGAAGTTGTGGTTCTGCGTATTTTCGTCCCACTTGAAACGCGGCCGTACCTCTCAGCCTTTCGCTCGTGTACTTAAAAGCAGGCCGTGTACTCCGAGCGCTGACACCATTTGGCCAGTCTGTTCAGTGTTCGTCTCCGCTGCCCTCTGTCATCGCTTTCTAATCTCTAAGAAAGAAGGAATGTGTGGAAAAAAAAAAAAAAAGAGGCCAAAGAGAGAGTTTTTTTATCAGTCTAAAAGGGATGACTGAAAAAGTGCAGCACGGGAGCATACCTCGGCTGCTTTTGTTCGGACGTTCGGGGGGTTCTCCTGCCGTCCACTCCCCCTCGTCATTAATCATGCGTCCGCTCCGGCCCCGTCACAACCCGCTTTGGAGATATAACACGCGACCACACGCAGATATACGGACGCTGAGGAACACTGAGAGATGAAAGTTTCAGTTGATGTCGTTGCTATATTTGATGCGATATGAGGCTAACAGAATTTCGCACTGATTACAAAGCAGCTGCGACGATGAAACGAGCCCACACTGACCATTCATTCACAAAGACTTAATGAACTTTGAGTTAAAAAGAACTGTAGATTCCATTCAAAGCAGTTTTCAGTAATTACGTGTCACCAATAGTTATTCTCAGCGGCAGAAAGTGTCAGCAGTCACCTCCAGTCTTGCTCTCCAAAACCTTCAAAATCAGGCAAGAAATCTACGGGTAATAATGGACTTTAATAGACACATCTGCAGCGTTTTACCATCTTAAAAACATTGTAAAAATCAAAGGTGTACTGTCTAAACCAGAGTTGGAGAGATTTATCCATGTGTTCATCTCCAGTGGGTTAGACGACAGTGACGTCCTGCTCACTGGCCTCTCCAAACGAGCCTAAAAACAGCTGCAGTACATCCAGAACACTGCTGCTCGGGTCCTGACTTGAACCAGGAAGTACTTCACACATGTGTCCTGTGCTCAGGTCTCTGTGGCTATGAGAATAAACTTCAAAGCACTTCTCACTCTGGACATGGACTATTTGAATCACTTCCCTCTGGCAGGAGACTACGATCCATTAGGGCCAGAACCTCTCGTCATAAGAACAGTTTCTTCCCCTTTGCTGTTGGTCTCATGAACACTTTATAATACTTAAATTAAACTGGACACTTTATAACACCGGCCACGTTAATAAGTCATGTTTGCACTGTTGTTCTGATGCTGCTGTTGTATATATTTTCTACCTCTAAGTATTATATTTTATTTTTAAGCATATCTTTTTTTTTAACTTTGTCCATGCCTTTATTTGTATTTGTATTTATTCAGTGTGTTTTTGTGTTGCACTTTATCACCGCAGTAAGTTTGTGAGGTATGTTCACTGACGATGGTGACGATGGCAATAAAAGTCTTCTGATTCTGATTCCAAACAAGTCTCTCCATGGACCAGCACCAAAGAACATCTCCCACATTCTAGAGTCACATGAACCATCTCACACTGAGGACTAAACCAGGACTAAACCAGGACTAAACCAGGACCAAAACCTGGAACAGTCTTCCTGAAAACGTGAGACAGGCCTCTACTTTGACAACGTTTAAATCCAGGCTCAAAACGGTTCTGTTTAGCTGTGAAAGGTTTTTATTCTGCACTCTCTCTTGTTAAATTTATGATTATTTATGTTTTGATTTGTTGCATTGTGATTTCAGTGTCTTTCTTATTCTGTAAATCACCTTGAATTACTTTGTGTACCAATTGTGCTTTACAAATTGACTTGCGCTCCACTCAAAGTGCGTAGCAGAAAAGCAGAGTGTTATTTGTACATCTAGTAATATTGATAATTCCAGAATACACTCCTTTAACAATATTTGTACATTTCCCAGCGTCTTGACAGCATCGTAAGGCTACATACAATCAAAAATCTAAATTGTAAATGGTTGTCAAATATCTAACAACTAACCAGTGCCAACGAGTCCCCGCCTAAAGCTCAAAGCTGATTGGATAATATGAAAAAGAATGGACTGTTTACTCTCAAATTAACCGGGAAAACATGAGGCAATTTCTTTTTTTCGAAACAGAACAGTCATATCAAACATAATGGAAATCATCAAACTGAAAGGATAGAATCAAAACTGAAATAACCGATGTCCCATATGTCGTCTGGAGCTGACGGGATTGTAAAGAGGGCAGAGCGACGGCAGAGCGACGGCAGAACGTACAGAGGCTGGACCAGTGCGAGCGGATGAAAAGTCGGTTTGTTCCGTGTACGACGTCAAATCAAAGAGTTCCACTGTTAATGCTAATGACTAGAGCAGGTGTCTGGCAAACAATGAGCGCTTAAACAGACGTGCTCAGTGAAAACGAGGCTTGTGCATTTGTAAACCGAATGAAAATACATGAAATATTAAAAAAAAAACCTGCACAGCTTGGGTTGTAAATGGTCGGTTATACAGGCTTGAATTGGTCTAATGTTAAATAACTGTTTGACTATGTAACGTAATTGAAAGTTGGGGTTGGTAAAGCTATTTTATTGTAATGGGGAGAAATGAGGAGTGAATCTTAACAAACCCAGCTCACAATTTAGCAGACAGCCCACGCCCCTGGGCAGGCTGTTACCATGGCAACCTCACAGCCAGTATTTTTTGGCCCTCCGTCTCCCTTTGAACAGCCGGCCAATGACGGAGACGCCGACTGGGAAATCTGGCTTACTCCGAGTGCAGTGTGTCTCTCTACGTGTATAATGTATGGCCATAACGCGATAGTGGACGGGGGACAGCTATAGGATCTCGTTTTTTCAAATTAAGGATTCACTTTTTCTCTGGCTGTGTGCGTCAAGAATAACTCCACGCCGCAAACAACAGAAGAAATTGGGCACAGAGGAGACGAGGCTATAATATTCCAGGCCTCTGCACCGTGCCAGTCCGTCTCAGGCTGGCAAGGTACAAGACAAAACTGTCCTCCAAAACATATGACGACGCCACGGGCAGTCACTTCTGCTCTGCTCGGTGCTAACAGAAACTGCAATTAGCAAAACAAGAGCTAGAGTAACTGTGACGCAAAACGCAAAACGCATAAACAACTACTGCGTGTGGACATTTATTACAACATACTTTTGAGAAACTATATTCATCTTATTCTGGAAGTTGCCGTGCCATTGTCATTCGGGTTGTATTATTTATCTTGACAGTGAATAAGTTCTATAGGGACAGAGACGTTTTAAAGTCTCCAGAGAATCGGTGCAGCGTCGACGTGTTGGTCACATGAACATTAGACATTTCACACACATGGACCTACTTTACATCAGATTTTAGTGTCAAAACTTTCTCCAATTCCCCATTTCCTGCTTAACCGGAAGTGCCACCACAAAAAAAGTGCAGTTTAATAGTATTTCCTGCAAAAGTGGGCGGGGCCAAATAGGGTTAATGCATTGATAAGACGTAAAACAGTGACTCTCCTCATCTGCACGGCCGTCCTGGTTGGACACCTGTGTGCTGGGGTCTTTCTGTGTTTGTTAAAGATGTACTATGTAATTTTTCCCCAGTGGAGGGTCTGCCACTTGCTTTGTTCCATGGAGATATCATTGCCTTGACTGGAATATTCCATAGTATGCCATTAAATAAGGACACAAGCAGGTCACCCAACAGGCAGATTTACAGGTCAGATCAGTTGAGATGAGAGAGAATGTATGTTTTTCAAAGTATTCAACAAAAAAGCAACTGAATAAACATGAGATTAAGAAGTTTAACCCTATAGCGTTGGATGCTATCGTCGCCGACAGACTTGCGGTTGCGGATTTTCCATTAATGTAACTCCGTAACCAACTGAGCTATCGAGTAAATCCAAACGGCGTCTCAAAGCAGAGGCATGGAGCTCTTTAAATATGTTACTGTCATTACGGTAATGTCCTTACGTCGTCCCACAAAGACGACCAATCAGAGCACAGGTGCCATGGGGATTCTCCCAGTCAGTTATTCGATGCGTCAAAGGAAAAATACGGATGGATAGAGGTGTAAAATAGAGGTAGGTACATTGTGTTACTTCCTTTAAACATGATTTTTATGGCTAAAATTGTCTAAAATGTGCTCGGTCCTTAAAGAGTTAATACCATACTGCAGAACAATCTCAGTGACGATACGTCGAGCGAAGCAGGTAGCGAACACCCTACCAGAAAATGACATAACGCACCTTTTAGCTCATAAACGTGTTCATGATGGAGCCTGACACAGATAGTTAATAATGAATTGATTCTATATTGCGCATTTTTTGATCCAGAAAACCTAGAGTCGGTGGTGGTGAGTTACCTATACAAAAAAGACTGACGGATGTGTGCAGAAATGTGCGCCAATGGTCCGTACTACCACCAGTCGTGAGGGATGTGTTTTGCTCAAGGACAAAACTGGCCTGAGCTGGAATCCCATGAATGCTGCCAATGAATGTCAGCAAAGAATGAATCAAATCAAACAAACCTCCAGGTCATTCTATGTAAAACTATTCAGACAAGTTATGCTGTTGTTGGCAATTCTTACTCGAAAAAGTTCCAATTCTCCATTTAAGTTTTAAAATAATGATGCCTTATACACAGGAACCTATCTGGTGATGTAATAAAATGAGCCCTAACAGCACTTGTCAATTACCTGGCGATTCTGACTCACCACAAATGAAGTATAACGTCCAGGGGGAAATGGCTTTCTTTGTCTCTAAGTCCAGAGCGACCATTAGCTCCTCCGTCTCAGCACTTGTCTGTTTTAAAAGGGATCTAGCTCATTAACTTCATGGCCAGATCAATTAATCTATAGCAGTTAGCCAAAGATGCCCACTCCTGCTTCTTCTGCTGCTCTCCTCGTGTACGGTTCAACAGCCCCCATTAAACGTACAGCACTGGAGTTCTCCAATTGTTCTGTCACGCTTGTTTGACAAAGTGCAGATTGGGAACGAGGAATTGCCCGGAATGGAAAAAGAGGAAAAGCAGCTGGAAATGGGGCTGTTGCTAAAGAAAAGTGTGGGTTTTCAATGGGCAGCTGTGGTTTGTCCAGAAAGCTGTGTAAATACCGATGGTAGTTGTTATGTTTGTTTAATATTTATGTGGTCGTTTAAGGCTTTTGATTCTAGGGTATGTTCTGTGCCTCGTCCAAAGAAAACGCATCGAGACTGAACATTATACGTGATCAAAAACATGCATGTTACCGGGTTGGACTGCGGAGTGGTCAGCGTTCGGCAGTAGTGGGTTGTGGGATGTGGGTTGTGGGTTTAATTCCCTCCCGTCAACATTTGAGAAGAAATGGCAGAAACCGGTTGACTTAGCATTGTTCAGAGTAATAACAGTAATGCGTTAGTCTTATTTTGGGATTTTCCAGACGCGATCAATTTTCTGTTAGCTAACTATTGACTCAAGAATGCAGTTTCATACATAGGCGCAGTGGTTTAAGTGTCTTGCCCAAGGACGCAAAAACAGTATTGGTTCAAATTACCAAAGTTCACTGTCCAGAAGTACCTCAGCTCGTGCCTACATAAACTTGAAATCCACTTAAACCCATAGATTGTATATATAAATGGACGTGGCTAACCTGCTAGCTGCTGTGTTCCAAATAGGAAGCGAGCATTCCTGCTACACTGACTCCAATCCACTTTCTATTGAAAAACTGTCATCTCGCTCTGTAACTGCTGCTCTCAGTCTTGTCATTTGGGTCTTAACCTCCTGAGACTTGCATGACATGCTTTATTAATTTGTCTTTGTTATTCGGGCTGACTGGGACCTGATGAGTGTAAAAACAAAGAAACTACATAATGTAAAAAGATAATTCTGAGAAAAATTATGTAAATCGAATGTCCTCATATGTGGACATTTTAATAAAACATCTCAATAATGATTTGTAAAAACTATTTATTAAGACCCTGAACACAGCAACATTTGACCTCAATGTAAAAACAAAATGAGAAGACTTTAGAAAAAAAATAAAAATATTCTAAACATTCTAAACTGTAAAAAAAAAAAAAAAAATCTAAATTGAATATATTTGCATTCTTGCTGTTCTTGTTCTTCTAAAAATTTGCATTGTGGCTTAGACAACCCAAAATGTGCAAATATGACGACGCCGGGTCTCAGGAGGTTAAAATATTTGTATTAATCCACGCTACATAATCCGGGTGTTTTTATTTGGCTATTTTGTCTGTAAATCAAGATACGAACATTAACGACAGACCAATGAGGCCCCTTCTATCCCGGAGTTTGAAACTACGAACTATGAAACTTGACTTCATTTGGAGCGTGCCACGGCTGACGTCACTCACTTATTTATACAGTCTATGTTTAAACCGTATTGAGAATAAGACGAACACTTACACATTATCCACGCACATAATATAACATCTGCCATGGAGCCAGTGTTATTGGATCTTAAATGCATTCATCGTGTGCCTTTCTTAAATTGATATTTGTTTTGCGCAGCTCCAATAGTAAACAGTCAGCTAAAGCGTACTACAAAGGCAAAGCTCTCGCTATCTACCATATAGCTAAATATACACTACATTAGCTGACTATATAGTGAGTCAGCAGCTATGTGCAGGCAGTCTGCTTACACTGCAAGACTCCCTTACTCTTAGAAGATAAAGCATCAAAAGAACTGCAAAGCTCTAATGGTGAAGCGCAGGAGGAGCCATTCTTTAAGGATAACCAATACCCCACAAAACCACAATATCTATCTTAGCCATTTATATGTTAATACGTGGTCGGCTGAAGAGACACTGCTGACAGAAGAGGATAGAATGAAGTCCATGTTATTAATATTAGCATTATTCGGTTTAACAAGCAAAACATTTATTTATTTATTCATTTTTTGAGAAAGATTGTGATCCAGTTTGGCAAAAATGCTAACGTGATTTTCCAAAAACCCAAAACTTCTGCTTTAATTTTGTTTTCCAGAAGGGTATGCGGCATGAAATGACGCAATTCTTTCCTGTTAATTAGTAAAAGAAACATTCAGATGTGTCAAACTTCACAGAGAGTTGAAGGAGGGAAGATGTTTCTCTGCTCATCCAAGCGTCTTCTTCAGTTCTGGTCAGATTACTGGTGGACACTGCCTTATATCTGTCTCAAGGGAGGAGCTAACGACACTGAAACAGCCCAACAGCGAGGTCTAATGAGCTACACTAAGTTTAAACTGTGTCTGAGTCATTCTTTGCATAATCATTCAGGCCCTTAATGGCTGCTCTCACACCTGTTTTGATAATAGGTGAATTTATTGAATTTTTCTTTGACAATGGATCACACCTGGACGACTGAGGGATTGCACAGACTTTCCTGCTACTTGTACATTTTGGTCTAAACGTAACAATATCTTTTGTTGCTGAACCTTCCCATGAGCTTCCACTTTGAACCTCTGACCTTCCAGAACAGGGGCGTCAAACTTATCTTCACTGAGGACCACATCAGCAAAATGGCCGCCAGCAAGGGCCAGAAATAACTGTGCAGCTGTTTAACTTGTTAAATAACTGTTTCTGTATTTATTACTTATTCAAGTTGCAAATATGACATGTCTGTGTACCTGCGTATCCCCTGATAAACTCACATTTTTAAAAGTGTGTCTGGTCGGGGCACATCTGCTCACAGACCTTCAGCACGGCGTCAAAAACAGCCTTTTACAGACTTTTAATTATTGGACAATTTGTTGTTTTTCTTGCTGTCTAACCTTTGCATAGTTAGCTCCGTGTTTAGTGTCAAAATGTCGACGTAGATTTTACTCTTTCACAATCGACCCGCTTCAACACAAAAAACATACAGGTTTTTCTCCTTGAAGCACAAACTTGCATTCACCTTCACCTTTCTTGAAACTGCCTTCCGTGTCTACAATTTTCCTCTTCCTGGACATTTTCCGATGATTATTTTCAAATATTTCTCAGTTCCACTTATTGAAAAAATCTCATTAGTTTATGGTCAATACACACATTAAAGCAGTATAGACTTAATTTAAAATGCCTTTGAATTTACCTTCTCGCGGCCACATAAAATGACGTCACGGGCCACATTTAGCCCCTGCGCCTTGAGTTTGACACACATATACTAGAAGAAATGTTACCCACTCCAGTAAGCCACATTTTGCATTTGTAACACTGTATTTATCTTACCAGTTTGTCTTTTTTTTCTCTTCGGGATCTTAATATTCTTTGCATCAGTCGTCTGCACAGATCCATTGGACACGTTTGATTTGGATGACTGGCTTGCAAATGCCGCCACACAGGAAGGCGGTGGACTGACCTATCACCTGCTCGTAAGCATCAGCACCTCTTCATGCTGATCCTGACATTTTCACACTTGGCAAAAGAGGCTGTCAGAAAACAGAGGGGGGCATAGGGCAACCTTAAAGTAGATTTGAAGGTGGATGACAAGGGAAAAAAATGGACAGTTGGTTTGAAATCCAATACGAGGCTTAGAGTCGGGACATGCGTGGATCGCTGCGGGAGGGTGAGATTTGGGGGGGGATCAGTGTGGCAGTCGCTAAGTGTATTGCGGGGTTTCGGATGACGTCACAACATTCCGTAGGCCAATAATATTCGATACAGATGAGGAGCAGTTAAAATGAATATTGTTAAAATGAGTTCTAGGGTCAAGTCGCTGATGTGAATGATCAGGTTCAACATTTGAGAATTTTCCTATCAGATATTTTATGGCAAAGTACAATTCCAACAAGAAAATCTGGCTCTTGCCCCCATCTGGGAATATGACACCACCAATACACACCAAGAGGTTGAGTGTTCAGTTCAGGTTTTTTGGATAGTGCGTCATCCAACGACAATGGTTGTTTTAATGCAGTGTCGACATCTAAAGCAGTGCGTCCCAAACTATTAACGGTACTGGCATTTCTTTAGCTAATGTCAATTATAACTATTATATTTTCCTGTTTTACTAACCTCCATGTCAAAATTATCTTAAGGATGTAAAATGTACTACAAAGAATGATATACAGTCAAATACCATTCAATGCCACCTTTCTGTTTCAATCTGAAATCATCTCAAGTACAGCGTGGCTAGAGCTCGTACACTCCCAGGGGCCCCAAACCCCCAGGGGACCTCGTAGCTCTGGTTGGGAAACACTAATTTAAAGTATAAGTACATGAACCAGATGCACAACTATAAACATAGAGACCAAGTGAATCCATCTTTTTTTTACTGATGTTACAGAACGGAGAGGCAGGTGAACACAAAAAGGACAGAGAAATGCCCCTTGGGGATAAATAAAGTTTTCAGAACTAAACCACATGTATATTTATGACTTTAGAGTGTGAAATACATGCCTGTGTTTAAAGACACTGGATATAAGGTGTCAATGGGCATATCAAAACTGTCAAAATATATAAGATACAGCCCACCTGTTTAATATATTTGGATTGTAACTGTGATTAAACATTTTAATATTATCTAGTTTGTGCTTTAGGTCAAACAGCCTGAGAAAACTGCACGTGTGTCTATCAGCTGCTTTTATATTTCTACACTGTACAGTTGTGTGTCTCTATTTGCCCAAGAGGCAGCTGTTCAAGCCCTTCACTAACTTCTGATACTTCAAATAATACTAATAATGACAATGAACATTTCTGTCTGCACTTGCACTGTGTCCTCATCTTCAAATCATCACACGGAGTTACAGCAGGTGATGGAAACTAAACTTGATCCATTTGAGTAGAAATGCAGTATTCATTTGAATCTTAGTGATTTCTCCACATCATTGTGGAGCTTTGAGTCACACGAGGCAGCTGCCTGGGGCACACCGCTCAAGGTGTTGTTGCTGTTGCAGCTGCAGAGAAAAAAGGTGATGCTTGAATAGTGACATGGATTTCTTTTTTTTCCATGCCGAGCACAAATGAAAAGAGGATGACTAGTGCCTGTGTTAGATCAGAGGCGAGATGTAAGGCCAGGTCTGAAGCTGTGATATATGCACACGGTGAGTCCTGCACGTTTGGTGTTTTACTGCATTAAATCCACTAATCTTTGACATTTGTTGGGGACTCTCACTGACAAACCACTGACTGCTGTTTGATTCTGTTCTGAAATAGTCCAATAACTAATAATACGGTGAAAGGGAGTAAAAAAACGCATTTGAATATTGCATTTTTTTATGTTGTGGCACAATGAGAGAGGCTGTAGTGGGGAAAATGTGTAAGAAAATGAATCAACATTAAGATATGAAGGAAATAAGTGACTTAGTATGTAGCGCGACAAATATTTCACACTACACATCAAAGCTAAGATCTGAAAAATGTATTCGTTTTTCTTATTTGAGCATGTTAACTGATGGTGTGAAACCGTACCACCGTGAGGGCTTTGAGCGGCGCCCGACTACTTTGCATGTAAATACAGGGAGCGACGATGATGATGTCACAGAGGAAGTCATTCATATACGGACTAGGGTACTTAAAACATCCATACATCCCCTGCATACTCCACAATTATGGATTTAATCATCAGACGTTGCTTGCTCTGTCTATAGGAGCACTTTCCATCACACGCGCCGCTATTATGCCTAATGGGAAGTCATGACAAAACCTCCGGCGTCAGGGAGAACAGAGTATGTGAGAAGCGTGGGAGAGGAGCGAAGTGACCGAGATCAGGGAAATGGAGGGAGTTTTAGAAGAAAAGAGGAGAGGAGTGTGAGGAATCAGGGCGTCTGAGGCTGATGCTGCTACTGGCTCTGCGCTGGGGCTGGCAAATCATGTTGTGCAAAGCAGTCATTTGTCATAGCATATTAAGAGAGCCAAGTTCTCGTTTCTAATAAAGGGACAGACAATAGGGAGCGGGCTGTAAAAAAAAAAAAAAGACACGCAGTTGAAAATGCTGCTAAGACGCACTCGGGGTCGTAAGGCTTCATCAAGATTTCGGTGGAGTGAGTTTTAGTAACTGTGTGGTGTTGTATGTAAAAGAGTTTCATGAGTTTAGCGTAATCTGATGCACAAAATTTAAAATAATTGACATATTCTGGTGTTGATGGAAGAACACAGCACAAGCAAACGACTTCGTTATATCTGTCCAATGAGGTTCGACGGGTTTTCTGTTAATTAAGGACGAGTCAGAGAAAATATCACGTGATCACTTTGAGGAAGAGCGTTAGTGGGCGGGACAAAGTGTCAGGTACGAAAATAAACGAAACCTTGGTCTGAAAAAAGAATCAATGAAATTAATTATATCTGAAGGTAAGAACACAGAAAACAACAGTAAATCAAAATAATACTCAAGTAAAAGTCAATGTAAGGTGAAAAAGTACTCGGTAAGTAACGGTAAGTAAGTGCGTCCTTCAGTTAATGAGTACATTTAACAGATTACGAGCTATATCTGTGTAAAAGTGATAAAAAAAATCCAGAGCATCTGACACAATCTATCCAAGAGTTTGTTTGCGGTCTCCCATCCAGAGGTGGTAGGCAATGAAGTAAAAGTAGTAAAATACGATGCTTAAGTAGAATTTGTAGGTATCTGTACATTACTTAAGTCATTTTTACAGTAGATACTTTTTACTTTTGCTTGAGAGCAGTATCTGTATTTTCTACTCTACTACATTTTGAACTGGACTGTACTTTGCGTAGGATTTGAGGGGTTATTTGCGTTAACATCTTGACTAAAGTTTTCGAGTTCAAGCTTTGACTTTGAGCAAAACAAAAATAAATGTACAAAATCCATAAGAAAAATTAAGAAATTGTTTTGTTTTGTTACTATTGACCAAAATCTATCCATCCATTTTCTTCCACTTATCCAGAACCGGGTCGCAGGGGCATCAGTCTAAGCAGGGACTCCCAGACTTCCCTCACCCCAGACACGTCCTCCAGCTCCTCCGGTGGGACCCCAAGGCGTTCCCAGGCCGGCCCAGCGACATACTCCCTCCAGCATTTTTACTTTTTACTCTTAAAGTCCATTTTTAAACAGTTACTTTAGATATTTTTACTCTTACTTGAGCAACTTTTTACCTCTGTACCTGTACTTTTACTTCACATAATCGAGTACTTCATCCATCAAACCCAACCCCGCTTCGCTTTTGGATCAGACGAGACGAGGACGTACGGCTCAATATGACGCAATTATGGTCGTTATGAATGAAAAAACCTGAGCGGACGTGCTGATTGGTCAATGCTGCTACTTCCACGGTCTCATTATCATCCATTTTACATGACAAGAAATCCACTTAACATTACGTTCGTCGGAGACTCAAGGTTAAGACTTTTACCCGAGCCTTTGTCCTGCTGTCCACCACATACCAGGAGCTTAAGCTTTCAAATGACCGGACCTGACAAAACAGAGCAAAATACATCAGAGAAGTACTGTCCAACAAATCTTTACTTTTCACCTTTGCCCCTGCGTGAACGAATCCAGAAGTAAACCCCGGCTCCGAACGCATCGAAATTCAGCTCATATTTATGCGGGCACGACCCCCACACCCCTTTATCTCCGAGCTGTTTCTCCTCGTGCTGTTTCCATGCGCACCTGTCATTTCCTGGACAGCACTGACCTTTGCGAATCATTCTGAGTCAATACGCCCCGAGCTATGAAATCAGCAAACATACGTGGTCGTGATATGACTGGAACGTGTTTGTGTAACTGTGAGGAAGATGAAAAAACATAATACATACTAGAGCTGTTCCTACGCAATTTTTTAGATTAGATATTGATAATTGGATTTATGGTGCTCACTGATCCCGATACCAGTCCGATACCGCAACTAGACTAATCAAAAGTGATATCTTAGGGTGTCAAAATGAAAAACTGGGACACACCCGGGTTGGGATATTTGGTATAAATAAAATACTTCTAAGGGACTTCTGACGGTGCTTTTTTTTTTTTTTGCCTTACGCTAATTTTTAACCACCATTTTCTGTATTTTTAGCGAAACAAATGACAATACGTCCCTCTATTTACTGTTGGCACGGATTAAATCGGTTAAAAACAGGGACATCTAGGACATTTCTGGGACAAGCGATGGTTTTGCGTAAATCTGCTGGGAGAGGGGACACGGGGCTCAAAAATGGGACTTATTTCTAAAGAAAATCTATGAGAATAAATGAGATTTTGAGGACTAAACGTGCGGTATCAGAACAACCCCGTCACCTACTGCAAGCTTGTAACCACGAGAGATTTTATATTTGTACCACTAATGATAAAAGTCTATGTCTAATGATAAAAGGCATCATTTACAAGAGATGATTACAGAAGAGAACTAAAGATGCCTTTAAATGGGTGAGATTAATCAACTCACTTCGAGTATTTGGGTGTTATTTCCAGTGTTTGTGAAAAAAGTCCAAATTCAAAAAGCCATTTGAAGTGTTCTTACGTAGAATACAAGATTAAAATGCTAACTATAATGCTACCTTGTGCTGATTAGTTTTTAGCACTACCAAAAAACAGTCTGAGATGGAGCGTTAAATATGCAACAACATCAAATGGGAATAAAGAAACTATCTTTACCGCGAAGGACTTGGGTGTTTAGGGCACAATACAAGGTGTCCATAAAGTCTCGGTACAAGTTGTAAAATGTAATTACAAAAGGAAATTGATCAGATATATTAATTCGATTTGTTCCATTTGTACTCAGTGGTTATTCAAGTTTTTAATCACATTGCATTTTTGTGTTTCAAGCATCGTGTTGATTAAAGAATACCTAAGAAATGGTGCATCATGGGTTTTACGGAGCGATGTTAAAGATATAGTGCATCGAACAAGTATACAGGACTTTACTGAACTAAAGCAAAGATAACAGATGAGATTACAACCACTGATGAGGCTGAACATGGCAACAAATCCAGTCCCGTCTCAATGTGCTTCGTGCGACTAATGGTGCCATATACAGGTGGATTAAAGTAGATTAAAAACAACTTTGGAAACCACTGAGTGCAATAGAACAAATCTGATTAAGATATCTGATAAATTGCTTTTGTAATACTGTTTTTTTATTGTAAAGAGACTATGGACACGTTGTATATCGGCATTAAATTGGCGCAGATCAAAACGCAAAGAAAACAAGAAGATAATGGAATGTCCTCTGTAAAAAAAAACTAAATATCTTCTCTTTATAGTTCATAGTCTACAAACATTCATGGGATTCTTGTAGCGATGTGATGTTCGTGAACGAGTCAGAGATGAGTGAAAGCTTTACGTAGCCTACAAAGGAAATATTTGGCATCGTAATACAAGTTTTGAAATGATTCTTATTGTAGTGCAATGTTTTATTTAGATTATGCGTAGTTTGAAAGGGTAAACTCACTCCCACTGTCAGTTTGAGCCATTTTAAACACATCTGAGCCTTGGTCGTTTCTCTCTGTGATTAGTTTGTAGTTAAATAAGTTCTCACATTGGCTTCTGTCATATAAATACAAAGTAAAAGAGCCAGTTTATTGAACGGCTCCTTGAAATAAACGGATGCAAAAGATTCAGATCCCATAAAAGAGCTGAAAGTCCCATCACTAGATTCTTGTATTAGTTTATCACTTCATATTTCAGTCTTTAAAACATTAACAGATCTGGAGTTGTTTACAGTGTGCACTCTGAACAAAAATCTTTAAATACTGTATTTTCCGGACAACAAGTCGAACCTTTTTTCCAGTGTTTGTCCGTGGGCGTGACTTATACTCAGATGTGACTTATATGTGAAATGATTAAAATATATCATTTCACATCTTCATTACTGTCAAACTGACAACCACACGGGGGCACTTTAGGGTCGTGTACCAGTATTTACTACTCCTGTACCACTGAACATTTTAAATTTCAACCTAACGATAATTTAAGACATCTAAAAAGACTGAACAAAAATGCCCCTAAAAGAAAATCGTATTGTGCTGAGTCTGATGAAAGCCACGTAGTCCAGAGTTGTTGGAGTTGTTCAGAAGCGACACCGAGGATGAAGAATTGAATGGATTTAGTGATTTGAAGTGAGATCCAGAGTAAACTTGTTGCTTGTTTTTTATGCGTTAGTTTATCTGATTAACTGTTAATATCTTACGTTAACAAACCAGACACGTGTTCAGTTCTGTCTGTGCTTCATGCAGCTGAATAAATATAAATGTGTTACTATTTGTTATTATAATTTGCCTTTTTAAAGATAAGTCTGTTCTTGGTCTTGAATTTTGTACAATAAATTTCCCCCATAAATGTGACTTATAGTCCAGTGCAACTTATATATGTTTTGTGGTTTTTTTTTTTCTTCATTATTATGCATTTTTTGGCTTGTGCGACTTATACTCCAGAAAATACAGTATGTCACAAATCTCATCACAATACTAGTTCAAAATCGTACTTTTCCACCTTCACGACTCAAATTGCTTTACATCAAGGAACCACTCACCCATTCACACCCGCACAGATACTGGGGGCAACGTGGGTTAAGTGTCTTGCCTAAGGACATAACGACAGTATTCATCTGTGGGAGCTGGAATCGCACCACCAACCTGTGGGTCAGTGGATCCGACCTCTCTACCAACGATGTTTATATTGAGAATGAGACTATAACGCTGTTCTAACATCAAAACTCAAGCTAACTGTCATGAGGCACGTATTATCTGCCTCTCTTGTGTCTCCCTGTGTGTTCTCCCCCTCCCGCACCTTCCTGAGTCCGGAGCTGGGCGGAGTTGCTGGCTCCTCCCGCGCGCACCTGGAGCGCATCAGTGCAATCACCTCCACCTGCTGCGGAGCTTAAGATGGACGAGCTTCAGACACTCGGTGCCAGACCGTGTCAACGTATATGCCTCAGTCTAGCTTTGTATTGGTGTTGCCTGTCCGCCCGTTACTTACCGGATTTCTACTACCTTCCAGATTCCTGCTCTCGCTCGTCCCTGCTCCTGCCTCCGCTCTCCAGCCCCGGTACAGTCCTCCTCACTGCCTTCCTCCTGTCCCGTCTTGGTCTCCGGCTTGCTTCCCGTCTCCGGCCCTGGCTGTCTTCGTGCCCGCCCTGGACATCTCTGCCTGGCGTGCTCTGGTCTCACCCTGCCCCGTCTCCCACTCTCTGGACTATCCCTGCTGGATCTTCCCTGGCCCTGCTCCTGGTCCCGTCGTGCTCCGGCCCTGGCTGTCTTCGTGCCCGCTCTGGTCTCACCCTGAACCTGTCCTCGTCTCGGTCCTGGTTTCCCGTCCCTGCTCGGCACCACTCCCGTATGGTTCGCCTCCCGCTCCCCGCTCCCTGTGTGTGTTTTACATGAACTATTAAGACTGAACCTTTCACTAACTGTAAATAAAACACTGTAAACCTGTCCCGAGTCCTGCACATCTTTGGTCCGCCACACCCACCGTTACGACACTAACAATATGACCCAGCTGAAATATCGCACTAGATTCTCCGATTAACATTTCTGTGACAAATATACATCTTAAACATCCACAGACACAGATCATGTTTCTTTACCAGACATAAAACACGTACTGAACTCTCTGAAGTCCACAGCTCAGTAATATATATCTCCGTAGCCCGTCTGCTGTATATTTCTCGCCATGTAATTGTGGGTGGCAGCTGAGGTGGCTCTTTCCTGACTGATCATATTCAGCCAGACGCACATCAAACAACAGTATTCCAGCTCGCCGTCAGCTCGCCGTCAGCGTGCAGCTCCAGTCACAGGTGAATCAACTTCACAGGGCGTAATAGTATAAACAAGGTCAGACAGGATAGAGTCTATAATGGGCAGTGACATCAAAAATGCACGACTGAACAGGAGCCTACACCCACTGCACTGTGACAGAACATAGCATCCTTGTTCTTATATGAAACTACCGCCTCATTTTGTGTCAGTAAATAAGTCCACGTAAACAGGCACGTCGACAGAAATACGGGGGGCTCGGGGCAAGAAAACTAACATGGGCCCCCACAAATATAAATTAATAGGAAGAGGGTCCAATTCTGGGCCCCTAAGACCCTGCACATAACAAATAAACTGGTAAATTGTCTACATGGAGGTGCAAATATCAGGTGCAAATATTGACTTTTTGAGCATTAAAAGTCCTATATTACGCAATATTTGCTCTAATGCACATGTGTCAAACTCAAGGCCCGGGGGCCAAAATGCTGCCCGCCACGTCATTTTATGTGGCCCGTGACGAGGTAAATTAAAATGTATGACTGTCTTAAAATGTTACACAGTCATATTATTTACATTTTTGCAAATTTGAGACAGCCCTCTGTGAAACTGAGTTTGACACCTCGGCTCTGATGAGTTTTAAGCTAAAAAAAACTTTGTTGCCTCCTCAAAATCAGACCTGGAGTTGTGTTTTGTTTCATTCACATATGTTTGAGTTACGCTGCATTATTAGTCTGTTTACATCTCCAATGCTCAAAATGCTCTGTTCCACCTTGTGATGTCATGAAGTGGTAGTTTTAACAGCTCCTTTTACATTGTGTTTAGTACAGACTGGCAATTCCAGGGCTGAAATCATCCTCATGTATGGAGTTTAAAAACACAGTTGCGCATTTCTTGTACAATGGCTCCTCCTTTATCATTCAAAAATAACCCGCAATAAGTGAAATGTGCGAAATAGTCAGCTTTTTTTTTTTTACAATTATGCTATATGTTTTTTTGCTGTAAAACCCCTCACCACACACTTTATACACTTTTCTCACACAGACATTAACATTTTCTCACATTTCTCTCTTGTTTAAACTCTCTCAAAGTTCAAACCTTCGTAGGCGTTTTTGTCGGTCCAGAACGTTTCATCGACATTGTGGCTTTTACCGGAGAGAAAACTTTCAAACATACAGCACTTCAGAGTCACACTGCGATCCAACATTTATGTAAATTTGTCTGAACACATTCTGTACTGTACAGGAGACACGGCACGGAGGAGACTGATGGACAATGGTCTACAGTCCAACAGCCAATCAGGACGCAGAACACGATGGATCACTGTATTACCACATGACATCACAAGGTGGAACAGGGTGTTTTCTACTTGAGAGAAGAACTCAGCCTAAATATACAGGGTTAACTTCAGGTATGTTTGTGATGAGGAACCAAAATCATACGACAGATCAGAAAAAACATCCAAGCATTAACTTAACCGTAATAAAAAAATATTCCGCACTCTTCTTCTATCAATCCCACACTCTCTTGAAGCCGAGTTTTCAATGACATCTTTTAAATTCTTCAAACTATTCCACGTCACGAAACGCTCTAAAACATTTACACCTGAGCGGCACTAGACAGAGCAGCTAAGCGCTAACTCAAGCTGACATCTCCACCCCCGAGTGCACACAAATGTACAGGGTAAACAGCCCGCATGCGCCTCAGCGGATTGCACCTTTAAAACATGCCTTCCTGCGCGCGGACATATTGGATTACGAATGATTTTTTTAGCTGGCGTCATCCCAGAGGTGCTAGATTAAATGCCATTCCCACTTTAGCCCAGATGGCCAGCGAAATAAATCAGGCTATCCTTATATGCACACAATCTCCCAACGCGTACACATATAATAAATATACTGAGCCGCGCGAGGGGAAGATGTGTAAGACGCTGGAACGGCAGGGCACCTGTACGCTCGGCTGCGTCGGCTCTTTGTATTTCAATCACTGAATCGATGCGCCTAAATTGATTGTAGCTGAGCAAGGGGGGCAGAGATGTTCCCCCTGGCTAGCTGCCCCGGCCCTCGTATTGATTAGATCTGAGCGAGCCAATTGCTTTCACACTGGATTAAGGTGTTCCGGGGCACTGGGCAGGGATGGACGGACGGGCAGAAGCGGCGGCAAGGTAAGACGCTGGAAACAAACAGGAAGGAAGAGACAATAGGATGTACCGCGACGCTAACATGAAGGCTAATTAAGAAGACATCATAGGACAAACATGTTACTACGGTTGCGGTATATAAATGAGTTTAAAGAGATAGAGGGAAAGTATGGCGGCACGTATAGTGTTGGAATCCTTTAGATCAGGAGGCGCGGGCTCAGATCAAGGGTGTAATCTGGGTTGACCCCGGAGCTAAGTAGCCGGGGGCAACGGCATTACACTTCAAAAGCTGCGCTCACAAGTTTGCGGCACATTCCACATCCAAAGTCTTACTATAAGTCAGTAGAAAGGAACCGAACAATGCCGTCAACCCGGACTGCACCGTAATGAGTAGGAAGAAGGTTGAATGAATTGAAAAATAAGTTTTACTATTTCCTATGGCAACGGTTGGTGTCTTTTGGAAATATCCCTGGATGAGTCAAAAGAATTACCGCTTCTTGGCGTAGATAGGCTGTGCAAATGCCAACCAGCCACAAGGCGCACCTAGAAAAACGACACTTCAGTCCATGGAATATCCCCAAAAATGTAATATTATTTAACGCCATTTTCTTATCTTTCTGATGACTTTGGAACGTAAACCGCTCTGGTATCGCTAATCGCTAACCGCTAGCAGTGACTATTTAAGGTGCATTATGTCACTTCTACGGTGGAGGTTCCCCCTGTGTTACTGGTTTGAACTTTTTATTAAAGGGCTCATATTACGCCATCTTCTGATCTGTTTAATAATGTTATTTCCTCATGTATTTTGTTTCATTCACACATGTTTAACACACAAACCTTGCGTGTACAGTATAAGATGAGTTCGTCTCTCAAACTGAAAACACCCTGTTCCACCTTGTGATGTCAGAGGGTAATACAGGAAGTGCTCCACTGTGTTTTTAAACTCCATACACCTTCACTAGAATCATTTCACAATCAATTTTAGCTCTGGAATTGCCAATAACTACTGAGCAAAAGTTCAAATGTAGCTGTTAACTTGCAAACTACCACTTCATGACATCACGAGGTGGAACAGAGCGTTTTGAGATTGGGAGATTTAGACAGACTAATGATAAAGTGTTACTCAAACATGTGTGAATGAAAAAAACACAACTTCAGGTATGTTTTTAATGAGGTAACATGTTCATCCGGCTCAACTATCTCATCTTGCTGTAAAGGAGCTGTCCCCTTGTTTTTGTTTCGGCTTCTGTACTTAATTTTCATTTCTTATTTATTGTTAAATGTCTAGCTAAGGGGCACTGGCTCACTAGTTCATTTCTCTCCTCTCTCCTCTGTACAAAGTTCTGTTTTGTGTGTAACTTCTGTAAAAAGAAAAGACAAAAAAGACAGAACGTGGATGACTACGGTACTTTATTTGGTCTAATAATGAACCCTGTAATTATACATCACTATCTGAAAATAAAGAATTACAAAAAAAAGCTCAAAATTTCAGTCAATTTTGTGTAATATATGACTTTTAAACTGAATTTACTCAATTACAGGTGTTTTATCGCTCAAAAATACCTTAAAAAAAGGCACTGTTATCATTCTCGCCTCTCCACAGACCTAACCAGTGACTTGATCTGGTGGCATACTTGAAGATCGACAAGCTGTGGAACAATCCAGGCGAAGCAATAACGCCTCCTGTTTACCACTAGCTATAGCGCTACATCATTCAATGTCAAGATTAAATTACAACAAGTTCTCAACATGTCATCAATCTTCAACCCAAAAAATAACCTCTCAATATGTCTACAGCACAAAAAAAAACTCTAAAAAATCCGGGTTTATCTCCAGATTAGGTGCTTATGAAAATGGTCCGTGTCGAGATGGGGGCCCGCATAGACTGAGTGGTCCGGGCCCCTGCTCCGAGTGCTCTCAAAGAAGCGCTAAACCCATTCTCACGGCATTAGCGCTGTAAAATCATCACATTGGCTGCGCGAGTCGGGCCGCTCGAAATGCATCGGGTTAATACCTCCATTGTCACGTCGCACAACGCCGGCAGAAGCACAACGGTGGTAAAGGAGGTCTTAAAGAGGCAGAGGAGATGAGATGGAGAGAGGAAACAAGAGGAGGAGGGCCTGGGATCTGCTGGTCCATTCATGTCACAATGGTTTAGGAGCATATGGAGAAAGCCAGTGCAGCAGACATACCAGCACCACACAATACTATTCTTATGAAAAACACTGATGCCAGGACCAGGACATTGCCGCGCATAATAGCGGTTTTCTCATTTAGAAATATAGTACTGCGTGTTAAACAGCATTGCTAGCTTATTAAAACAGGTGCATCCACGTAGTTTTGTCCATGTGTGAATTGTTATGGTATTCTTTATCCCAAATATTTACTTGTTATGGATCTCTTTGACCTAATCTTCGTGATACTTTGTTATCACGCATGGTTGTATCTCATGTTTGTTAGCCTATGAGACTCGAGCCACTTGGACTCGATTAAACTGGTATGATTGTTTTGATGGTATAAATACACTGTACATATGTTCATTTGTCGGCTGAGGGCGAGACGACACTATTAAGGACGACAGCTCTTTGACAATTGTGCACAATTGATTCAATAAATCTGACTTTATATAGTTTATATTTTTTAAGGTTTTTATTATTAGAAATTCCACAAAAGTATCAGCATTTTTTTTCCCCCAATTTGTTTTTATTAGGAACACTGATAGAAAGACAGACCCAAGCCCCAAAATGGGACTTTTTTTCGTATTAATTTGTCTTAAAGGGGAGCCCATGTGAGACTTCTTGCCCTGGGCCCCTAAATTTCAGTTGACGGCCCTGCTCATCCAGGATATTCTCCGCTAGATCCTTTTTTCTTTCACTGATGTACAATACTATGACAGTTCTTTAAATATGGAACTTATTCATAAGACTAAAATGATATTTAATCCATAACATTTTAAACTGTCTGCGACTGAATAATTATCGTGATATAATTGCTAATCGCAATTATTTTGGCCATGAGAGTCATATCACCAAATTTCTAATATCGTCCCATGCCTGTCACTTCATCTTTAGTGTCAACAATCAACAGACACCAAACGTAACAGACAAACACTACTACAGTCTAGTGTCACAATAGTCAAATTTACTAAGGAACAGACTATACTCGATACAGATTCAGATACTACAGTGATAATAAAAAAGACTCTCTATGTGCCCAATAGAATGTGATTTTCAACATTAAATAATAGTACATTCTTTTATGTGGCCTTATATCTGTAAATCCTCAGTGTCCAGTAGGTTCCATAGTGATCCATGGGCATGTACAGTTGTCCCTCGCTATATCGTGGTTCACCTTTCGTGGCCTCGCTGTTTCGCGTATTTTTTTTGTGTGCAAAATGCCATGCTTTTTTATGAACATGCATCGTGTTCTGCGTCCTGATTGGCTGTTGGACTGTAGACCATTGTACATCAGTCTCCTCCGTGCCGTGTCTCCTGTACAGTACAGAATGTGTTCAGACAAATTTACATAAACGTTGGATCGCAGTGTGACTCTGAAGTGCTGTACGTTTGCAATTTGTTTTCTCCCCGACAAAATTCACAGTGTTAATGAAACGTTCTGCACCGACAAAGACGCCTACGAAGGTTTGAACTTTGAGAGAGTTTAAACAAGAAATGTGAGAAAATGTTAATGCCTGTGTGAGAAAAGTGTATAAAGTGTGTGGTGAGGGGTTTTACAGCTGCAAAACAGAGAATAACTGTAAAAAAATAACGCTGACTACTGCGGATTTTGCCTATTGCGGGTTAGTTTTAGAACGTAACCTCCGTGATAAACGAGGGGCCCCTGTACTAATCTATGTGGTCGTATATTTTTTCTGATACAGCTCAAAATCATTCTAAAACGATTCAGGAAAGGTTAATTCTGACTTTTTTGAGTATCTAGTCACGATATTAGTTTTCGATTTTCAATACTTTTAGCAACACAACTACTACTACGTTCACATCAAACCTCCGTCTAAAGGTCAGTTTTGAAGAAGCCATGTGGGAAGCGAGGAACAGAGATTACGCTGAAACTGCCGTAGTGCTGGAGCGCGTGTGCTTTTGTGTCCCTATCACTGCGCGTTTGCCTCATTCCCCAAAGGGTCTTATTATGCTCGACGCTGACTCGGACACAAAAGGCTGCGTCCTGCCTCCACGTCCCCCCTGAGAAGGCTCGGCGCACACAAATCCATTTGTTTGTCAGCTCGACTCGGACTAATCAGATATGATTCTGCGAGCGAGCCAGAGGAGCGTGCATCCATCTCGCTCTGTCCCGGCTGTCCCCAAACTCTGATAAAAATCTCTGGTGTTTGACGGAGGAGGCTGGGGTCTGTGTGCGCCGCGTACAGCCTCATACACCGATGTGAGAGGCTAAGTTACAAAGCTATCTCCCCAGTGCATCTGTAATTATGGATCAGGTCAGTGTGATAGGGAGTAACGGTACGCGCCAGATTCCAGCATTCCAGTGAGTAGTACAGCACAGTGTTTGAGTAATTTGTGGAGAGTCGTAGTATTTGTGGTAGTAAGAGTAGTAGTAGCAGTGTAATCGTAATTGCAGAGGGCAGTAATGTGAGTAGTAGCAGTAGTGGCAGTTTTAGGCAATGGATAATGGGAAAGTCTGAATATGAAATGATCACAAAAAGTAATAGTAGCAGAAGTAGTAAAAGGCGAAATGGCTTTGTATTTGACACTTGCGTCTTTCAGAGGTGTCTGTGTAATCCCTCAGTTGTCCAGGTAGGGGTCATTGCAAAAGAAAATTGAATTCTGTCAACTGGACAAGAGTTTTTAAAAGTGAAGAGTGAGTTTGCTGTTTACAGTAAACGACTAGAGTTTCAGAACTGGAGAAGTGACTTAGTAGCCTGGCAAACTCAGGCTGATATCTGTCTGTTTATTTACACAGATTTTTGATAGTCTGGTCCTCATGTTCTCTGTTGTGTATTAAGTCTGGTCAAATGTGATCGTGCTTTCTCGGCCTCCTGCCTCCTCAGGGTCAGGCAACAGGAGCTTAACAACTGGCCTTCACTGACCACAACACCCAATTCATCTTTATTATTATCATTTTATTTATTTATGTATTTATGTATTTTATTATTATTATTATTATTATTTATTTATTTTTATTTTTTTATTTTTATTTTGTTCTCATTTAATTATTTCATTTAATTTATGAATTATATATTTTTTCTCATTTCTTTCTTTCTTTTTTTTCCCTCATTTATCTGCCGTCTCCACCTTAACCCCCTCCAAAATCACTGAAATGTCACACACACAACACAACACTTCACTTACAACTGTAAACAGCTGTTACGTCTACAAACCATGTTACGTATTGTTATGTCTTGGTATGTCATGATCGTCCAATCAGATCCGTGAAACGAAGGAGCTCATTGGTCAGCTATGATTTACAAATAAAATCTCACCTCAGACTGACAGAGTTTAGCGTTTCACTCATCGATTCTGCAGAAATCCAACGTATTTTTCAGCCCCTTGTGATATATTTTTTTCCTTTATTTTTTCTGATACAGTGAACCATGCATGTCCCTGATTGGCTAACCCACCTGTCAATCACACCAATTTGAAAACAGGTAGATTCACTGTGACCACACTCATATCTTCATAAAGTATTGAAGTAGAAGTGTGTATTCTGTGTATGCAAACCACTGGGAAGAGCCACTAAACATATTCACTCTTTAACACTTTGTCCAGTTGATAGAATCCAATTTCCTTATGCTATTTTGCAGTAAATTTTCGATTGAACAGAAAATTCTCCTAAAAGATGAAGCAAACAACCAAAATCTCAACTGGAACTCAAAAGTATTCCAAATTAAGGTGTACTACGTGCCCATATCTTGTCCAAATATCGACATCCGCTGCCAATAATTATGTCATTTTCATCAGGCTCAACTTCAGAACTGTTTTCCACGTCTTTGAAATGTATAAGGAAAACTGACGTACTTTTATCCAAAACACATTCTTGATAATTCCCATTAAGCCTCGTGACATCAAACTGCGCTCATTTCACAACTTCATATGGGACATTTTTATCGGCGAGGAGATAGCGGGCTTTTAGAGATAAAGACACGCACACACCCAGCGCTCGCTAAGCACCTTTGTCAGTGAAAATAACTTATATCTAAAGGAGATCGGGGTCTTAAGTATAAAGCAAAAAGAAGAAGAGGAGGAAATGATAAAGGATTATAGGCCTTAAAAGTGGAACATTTAAGGCGCTGGCTTTTATGTTTTGGAGATAGATTTCACATTATTTCACTTAAAGCTTTTAGGGGGGTGGTTAGAGCTTAGAATGCAGCATCATAATAAACAGGAGGAGACAGGAAATGAATAAAAGTTCTTGTGTTACGTAATGCCTCTTTGCTTGGTATTACGGGTCTGATTTTGAAGCGCAGCCTCCGTCCGGTGGAAGCAGTAGGCAGCTCTCGACCTGCTCACACGGGCCCACTCACGCACTACAGGGATGAGTGGGATGTGGGATCGCGCTACTTCATGCAGAGGTGGACACAGACGATGTAGCGATACTCAAATCATTTAAGTATAGACCAATTTAGTGAGCGTTTGTGAAGTACTTTTAACTGTGTACGTTTTAGTTTTGACAAATATTCTGTTCATATATATTAAAAAAAAACTTCTTGTCTTTCCTAAAAATGCATCTTGTGTGGGAATGGTGTAAGTATTCTTATCTGTCGCCGAGAATATTCCACAGTATGGCATTTAACTTATCTATCTCCATGGAGACAAGCAGTTGCTAGTCCAAATTACAGGTCAGATCTGTGAAGACGCAGCCCTGTTCACAGCAAGAGTTCATTTTTGTTCTTGATGTAGTAGGAACAAGAACGCATGTCACTGAATAAATGAAAGACAGATGTTTTAATGCTGTACTGGGAAATATTTCAGGCAAAAACAATCAAATCTCCATAGAGACACGCAGGCGGTAAATCGCTACCAGAAAAGTTACGTAGTACACACAATGGTAAAACATTTTAGCAACAGAACAGTGGCAAAAGATTGGTGGTAAAAGTAGTACGAGACAGGTTAGGTAAGCGTAGTAGTAGTAGTAGTAGTAGTAGTAGTAGTAGTAGTAGTAGTAGTAGCAGCAGTGGTGGAAGAAGTACTTCATTTTATTACTTAAGTAAAAGTACAGATACCAGAGCCAAAAAAAAAAAAAAAAAAATGGTACAAGACAAAGTTTCACATGAAGTAAAAGTATTAAAGTCCCTGCTTAAAAATGTACTTAAAGACTAAAACGTAAAAGTATTTCACGCAGATTTTCAGATCTAATAAAGCTTCAGATGTCGTGATTTTGATAGCGATTTGTGCAGAATTTTGTTCAACAGAAACAACCGAATAAATTTTTTTTTTTTCCTGGCTGTTTCTATTCGTACCGTTTTGTTTGCTCAAACTATGAACGTGCTAAAAATAAATCCTCAGACTTTTCCGCAGATCTCAAACAATGAAAAATACTCCAGTTAAAAAAAGAATGTAGTGGAGTAGAAAGTACAGATACGTGCTCTCAGATGTAGTAAAAAATATCCACTTTAACTTAAATGCTTTACTCAAGTACCACAGTTTACTACTTTTACTTTGCTACGTTCCATCACTGACTAGTAGCATTAGTAGCATTAGTATTTTAACTAGTGTTTTCAGAACATTTTTACCGCGACAGAGCCACGCCCCTCACTTCACACATTATATTTACTAATTTAAACAGGCTAATTCATCTATAGGAGAAACTGCGCAGCCCCTAAGCCCCTAGTGTGGGAACTCGGTAAACAAATGGAGCACAAAGCGTTGAGTTCTCAAAGGGAGGATTACCAAGTCACTCTCTCACTTATTTGCCTTTTTATCTCTCCACCCCCTCCACAGCCAAACATCGTCAGCCATCCCCGCTCTTTTCCCCCGGTTCACTTTCAACATCCAATATTCATACGACGCCCAGCTCCTCCGGCGGCTCCTCGCGCGACAGCTGCGTCACGAGGGGCCCGGCCGAGATGATTGACAAGTCCGGATCAATAATTTGTCACCGAGATGTCGCCGTATTGAATTTTATAGACTGTTTTTATTTATTTCTCTCTGACCCCGGGAACTCCAGGCTGTTTACCATCAGTGGAAGTCGTAATTAGACGTATAATGACATAGCATGGCGCGGATTAAGGGATATGTCTAATTGCTGGTTAGGGTGTAGCCGAAGATTTGGAGGTTTTGTTTGATATGACTAATCAGTTATAAATGGGCGGCTTGGCGTTACGACGACTTCGGCGATGACACAACATGTAGAAATAATTATTCATGTAAGAGACAGTTACGGGGAGGATTTAAAGTGGAACTACGAGGCAGGAAATGTGATTAGTTTATTCGATTGGACACAGCGCTCTACGGTATTGATGTTACTACAAGATTGTGCATGCTTCTTCTTCTACTGTTAGACTTTTGAAATGTACGGTTGCCCTAAATCGCAGTAGCTTAGAGGCTGAAGTTGTCTTCGGTTGTCAGTTAAATCCCATTTCGCCTTTGATAGATGAATGAATGAATTGTATGTATCCAAAAAGGCACTTGTTTATTGAGTTACGTTTTTACATTCTAAAAATAACCCGTGATAGATGAAATTCACGAAGTAGCAGCTTTATTTTTTTACAATTCTATATGTTTTTGGCTGTAAAACCCCTCACCACACACTTTATACACTTTTCTCACACAGGCATTAACATTTTCTCACATTTCTCTCTCGTTTAAACATTCTCAAAGTTCAAACATTCGTAGATTATATCCTCCAGAAATAGGTTTAGTATGACAAACAACAAAGTCTACTTGTAAACTGAACTTGGCCTAAGTTTAATTTCATTCTTGATTAATACATGTTTTGAAATTGTATCTTGACATCAACTTTCAAGGACAAAAATAATGTGTTTTGGTTTTCATATTTACTGCTTAAAAGATATGGGACATGTAGTTTACCTCCAAAACATAGACTGTTTATATATAAATGGACATAGCTAACCTGTTAGCCGTGCATTCCAAATAGGAAGTGATCATAGGTGCACTTCCGGCTCCATCCAACATTTATGTAAATTTGTCTGAACACATTCTGTACTGTACAGGAGACACGGCACGGAGGAGACTGATGGACAATGGTCTACAGTCCAACAGCCAATCAGGACGCAGGACACAATGCACATTCATACGATGTAAAAAAGCATGAAAAATGGCACACAAAAAAATCAGCAAAACCGCGAAAAGTGAACCTCGTTATAGTGAGGGACGACTGTACAGTGTCTTTAATGTTGCCGTGAAATCCGTGTATAAAAACTGTCAGCAGGAGGCGCTAGGTCTGCATATGCGAGTGTATCGAAAAGTGACGATTATATTGAGCTAAAACAATGGCGTAGCTAAACCTATAGACTTTACAAACATAGATTAACATGCAAACGTAAACTGAAGTAGCCATGTTTGCTTTGGTGCATGTGACTTTTTGAACAGCATTTTCACCCATTTATTTAGCGATCCACTCCAGAAATACACAGCTGAAACCGCTATGGGCATTGAATTTGAATGAATGCAGAACACAATGCACGTTCCTGTAAAAAAAGCATGCAAAATGGCAGTAAAATAATCCACGAAACAGCAAAACCACAAAAGATGAACCGAGATATAGCGAGGGACGACTGTAAATAACAAAGCCCTTAAAAAATGAAACTCCCTCAAATCACAGTCGCCATTCTCTCCATCCTCCATCAAGTATTCCTCAGCACTTATTTCCAATCAAATCAGTGGGTTCAAAGATATTGATTTGCTAATACGCCTCTGAATTCCATATTGCACAAACAGAACTAAACCCGATGCTGCGCTATGTGGAAAAAGTGACACATCTGAAAGCCCCCTCCCCGCTGAGAAGATTACGGTGGCTTTCACACCTAATGCATTACGTGACTTTCTTTGCAGAAGAGGAATCTATAGTAGAACATTCAGTCATGCACAGTATGAAGGTAAGACGCCGGCTAGACGACACATACAACGGCCCGGCATGTTTAGAATGGTAAACGGAAGATGGTCACGCTTTACGTCAAGGAACCGCTCACCCATTCACACGCACATTCATACAGAGGGGGTTCAGTGTCTTTGCCCAAGGACACAACGACAGCATTCAGCATAAACCGCTCAATGAATGACGTTTATGTCGAGAAGGTACCGGACGATATTGAAATTTGGGGCCACGATTATCATGGACAAAATAACAGCGATTAATGATTATGTCACGGGAATTATTAAAGTTACTGACAGTTTAAAAATGTTATGGATCTGAAGAATTTTAATATTATGAACAAGTTTCATATTTAAACAGCTGTTATAGTTCTGTACTTTATCAGCGAAAACAACGATGATCCAGAAGAAATGGGACAGGAAATCAGGGACAAGGAGGTTTTTTTTGTACATTCTGGAGATATGTCGATTATATTTGTTGGTGATTATCATGATTTTATACAATATTCCCCAAACAATTATTGTGTAGTTTTTTTTAACACGATCAGATTAGTACTTTTTGCACAGAGGGATATCAGTTTGGTCCACATTCAGACAATATCGTGCAACCAAGTTTGTTTATTTCATTGTGTTATGGTTAGGACGCATGTGAAATGAAGGCGCTCATTGGCCGCCCATTATTTTGCGCAAAATCAAACTTGCCTCACCTCAGATTAACAGCGTTTACTGCTTCGCTCATTGATTACGCACAAATCTGCAACGTTCAATCACCTTTGTTATTCTTCCATTCTTTTTCCCTTGTAAGCAGCCATATTTGTTTCGATACGGACGCCGCAATCGTGTCGCTGATCGGCTAATCCACCTGCCAATCACCCCCACCTGAGCTAAGGGAGATACGGCCGTAGACCAGACTCACATCTTTGTAAAGTATTGTGTGTATTCTGGATTCCAGCCAACACATACAATGACCAGGCAAAACATTACGACCACCTGCCTTAGTCGCAGTCGTAGCTTTATTCTCACATCACTAAAATCGTATCTGTAGTTCTAAGCCAAAAATCTGTTCATTCCCATGTCGACAATGTTTGGAAGTAGCATTTATGACGGCTATTCAGTTTTAATTAGATGCTAACACAACCTTGGCTAGCACTCATTCATCATTGAGTGCCGCTGATAACCTCCAGGTGTTTTTCCATTGTCACACTAAACAAGCCTGGCTTTCATATTAGGCCAACAATGTGCATACAGATGGATGCTGATGGCATGGGCTAAATCAACAAATGGGAGGCAATGGAGAGGAAGAATTAGTTGTGCTTTTCCCAACCAAAGAGTGTCCCCTCATTACTGCCCTGCTGAGGGAGAGGAGGGCAGGAGAACACTGAAGCAAGACGGAGTTTAGAACTGTAACCCTGCTCTCAAAAGCTGTGTGAAAACAACAAAAACGTGACTCATTAGGTCGCGTCACGTCTGTATTAAATATCTCCATTTAACAGAATCTTGTGATGTCATTTTAAACTCAGCAACGGTCTTTTTCGAGGTTATTTTGGATCAGAAAAATACAAAATGTTGTTTAAATATAGACTTACTAAATTAGATCTAAAAGAAAATAGGTAAAAGCATGAGCTGTAATGACAGAAAAAATAAATATTTACCCAATAATTTGACAAGTATTGAAAAAATCTGTTTGCTCCATAATTTGATTCAACGTTTCATGCACTAAAGATTGCATTTCTTTAATTAATATTCGACATAATGGCTGTTTATTTGAGCGTGGGCCTGGGCTGCTCCATATTGACATACCCCATGGGATTAGACTCGCTTTGGTCACTCTATACCGACATTGACTTTGGAGCGTTCTCCTTTACTGTGAAATCCTAATTAAAAAGCATGCGGCCGATGGCTGTGATGGATGCAGGTCGGCTCCGGGGTGAGGGGTGAAGAGGACCTCTCCGTGGAAGGCCTTTTGTGTTTTATCAGACGCACGGTGCACAGCCAAATTAGGCAGAACCCGGCCATCTGCTGAGTCTATGGGTTCTATTGTCCAGCCCTGTCCCGAGTGTCTCAGAGTGGCCCCCAAAACCGCGGTCAGTCCGGACCAAAAGAGCAGACAAGACCAGGAACTATTGAGGCCAGCGTGGGCACACAAAATGGGATCGAAAATGCTCTAATAATTATACCGTGTTAGGAAAATACATTGACTTCTACGTACTAAAATATCTGAATTACTACTAAAAGCACTGTTAGGCTTCCATTGCAGTCTGTCATCCACTACTATTATTATAATTACAACACAGAAGCAACCCATTATCCCATTAGGGAGTAAGCAATTTATGGAAACAGTATAGCCTTAAGAAAGCCTTAAGAAAGCCTTCATTCATAATCGTTTATTAAGAATGATTCAGGCGCAGTAACTCCTAACTCTGACCATCAAAATCATGCTATTAAACTGTTTGTTCATGATAAATTCAGTCTTTCCTCATGCTTTATAAGGCGCATTAAGGTGCAGTTATTATAAAGAGTAACTGAATCTGTAATATACGAAATATGATTGAGTAAAAGTAAGACGTATCCACAAAAAAAAGCGACTTTACTCTACTGGGAACCGCACAAAATAACAGAGATTTGACAAAACATCAGAACATGTGGGGTCAAAATGAAAGACTCTCCAAAAGAAGTTCTTGTGCCGCAATGAAAGGCCTTTGGGAATGAAAAAAAAAAAAAACCCCGCTGACCAAACACATGACCTCCAGAGAAAGTGAAGGTGAAGAAAGCAGACAAAACAAGCTCTGAATGGGCCAGGACAGAAAGTGCCAAATAATAGGAGTATGGGGCTTTCGAAGGACCCCGTGTGCGCTGGCTTTTTCTACGCTGTGTGAACAAAACTGTCCAGATTCCCGAGCTTCATTAGAGAGGCCGCGTGCGTGTTTGGCTGATTATCATACACACTGTTTGGACCTTCTATTCACGCAGTCATTGTTCAGGTCGTGCTCTTTCTCCAACGATCCTGCCTTAAACTCCATGGAAACCCACATATTCTCCTCACAGATATTGTCCTTTTGCGTAACATGAAGCTACAGAAAGAGTCAGATACTTGGTTAATTGGGTTTCAAGGTGACTTAGTAGATAGAGAAAGGTTGGGGGAAGAAATTTGTTTGTGGCCACACATGAATGCGTCAATTTAAATAGGGTAAAACGTGTGGAACAGAAAAGCAGACAAGGCCAAATGGACTGGAACTGGATTTAATAGCTGTGGCATCTTTGTGCGGGTTGTGTGCCAATAGCTTTTAAGAGCAGCGTTTTATTAGGGAATCAAAAAAATCAGATGACACAACAATACGACATGTGAAATGTTCTCACATGTCGCAGGAGGTGGAGTGAAAGGAAAGAGTACTCTGAACATATAGACAGTACTATACGGATTAGGATTATACAAAGACATTCATTTATCCACTGTGCAGTTATAGTCTTTATATTTAGTCTGTGTTGAACGACTGGACACTACTTTTTAAATCGAAATGTTTTGAAACCCCGAAAGTAATTTTAAAGGCTTTCATTTGAAGGAACTGGCCTGAGAAGCTACATCTTATACTGTATTTTCCGCACTATAAATCGCACTTTTTTATCCTATTCATAGTTTGGCCAGGGGTGCGACTTATACTCAGATGTGAATATAAATCGCATCTGAGTATATAATTTTGCATCTTCATTATGGTCACACTGACAACCTCACAACCGTGTTTTTTCTTCATTATTATGCTTTTTTTTTTAACTTATACTCCGGAGTGATTTATAATCCGGAAAATACGGTACTTCCCCGAACTAGAGTAGTATTAAGTATCCCTAATTTCAAAAACAGTATCTAGATTACTCCTTTCGAAACATTTCCTAGCAAGGACGAATGAAAGAGAACGAACTAAATGAGCCCTGTTCGACAGATAAAACAATTACATTTAGCTGCTCCTTTTCATCAGTCCATTGTTGTTATTGGCAAACCGGACCAACCAACCAAGTATTACTGTGACCAGAGTGGGCACAACAACTGTCTGTACTTGCGTTGGACTCATAGACTGTATAAAGAAGTTTTCGGCTCCAGTCAAATGAAGCTCATCGAGGCTAGAGCAGTTATAGGGCAAATTTGGAGCTAATTTCCATATTTGGAATTCTGACCACAAGTATCATAGCAACCGAAGAGCCAATCCTGAGCCAGGCTATTGAAGGTAACGCCCCGTCCCGCCCACAACACTGGTTTAGTAGAGGGCTGGCACTTAGCAACACCGTCAATCAAACCTGTTGCTAACACTGTCACGGCCCCTCTTGTGCCATCTTTTTTCTTAATAATAATAATAATAATGTGTGTTTTTGGAGATGACCTGTTGCACTAGGGCCCAGCGCATCCACCCACCTACAAAAGGCACCCGCTCCTCTGGCTCGACTCCACCTGGCCACGCCATCAGCCGATCGCCTCAACGCACTTTAGCACGATTTACACATATTTATTGTGACTTACCGAATAAACGCTCCAGCAGAGGGCTTGAAAGTTTTTCGGTCACAACACTCACAGGAGCAACCGTGGGGAAAGAATCCACCTGATTTGTCTGTTATTAACGCAGATTTATGTCACTATAGCAAAATAAAAATACAAGGATCATGTTAAGCGGATTAATATGAACATTTTAAAACCAAAATGATGAGTCTGACAGCAGAAGTTGCAAAGAGAGGAGCCGCAGTTTTTCAATAGAAAGTGAGTTAGAGCTGGAGTTAATTAGAGAGTCCATGGAGCCACAAATGCTCACCTCCTCTTTGGGACGTGGCGGCTAACAGGTTAGCTATGTCCAGTTATGTGTACAGTCTATGGTTGGACTCATATTTGGTTAAAAACAGTGTAACTAAACGAGTAAACACTGTTTGTTGGAGGTTTGATATAAGCATGTGTGTTGTTGGTTTACATAATAAGCTGATTATTCCCTGCCAAAATGTGGTTTGCCAGAGTATCATCATTATAAAGTTTGTGAAGTTTTAGAAAAGTTGTGGTTCTTATTGATTACACACAACTTTTGCAATGAAGTAGCATCTTTAGCAACAACGACAACAATACATTTTTAAGTTGCATGGTATATTGGGGTTTATTAGGTTTAAGACCGGGGTTAATATTGTGATAAATGGGCCTGGGACACCGCATTTAACATTTTAATAATCCACGCATGGAGGAACTAATACTTTGTGCTGAGCGTGTCGCAGAGATGTGTGTGCGATGTGCTGAGGCCCCATGATGCTAGCCATTAGACAGGAGTAAGGCGGCCATGATGAATCGGCACTTAGCCCAGGGAAGCGCACTTGCTCAATGGGCTGTGAATCTCCCGCTGCCACTGTCAGCCTCCAGAATGTTAAATAAAGTTATTTGAATATTTGTAATATTAATGTGCCAGCGTGTCAAAAACCCACTGAAGCCCAGCGCTGGGAGGAAATATCTGGAGATTGGGTAAACCTATAGGGCCTCTGTAATGAAGAATTACAGAAATACTCAACCAAAGTAAATATATTGGAGTGCTGGGGTGCATTATGGTCGAGGCAGGCTGAAGGCGGTGTGCGGAGAGAAGTCGAGGCGTTACAAACAAAACTTTTACATTCAACTATGCATAACCTCATATCTAAATATATGTATTTTTGAGAAATTCTGGAGTATTCTCGGTAGTAAGTGTTTTTATTTACAGTCGACATTATATAGAATGCAGAGAAACAGTCAAACCAGCAATTAATCCTAAGAAATTTGAATTAAATGTATAATAAAAGTATAAATATTGCAATACCTTTAAGACAGGGGTGTCAAACTCAATTTCACCGAGGGCCACATCAGCAAAATGGTTCGTCTCAAATTTGCAAAGATATAAAAAATATGTCTGTGTAACTGCATAACTCCAGATAAACTGACATTTTAAGACAGTCATACATTTAAATTTACCTTGTCGCGGGCCACATAAAATGACATGGCGGGCCACATTTCGCCCCGGGGCCTTGAGTTTGACACATGTGCTTTAAGGGAAGAATACCTCAGATAAAGGATTTTCAAGATGGTTGCCTTGAAAGTGTTGAAAGTGCTTCTATTTCTTTAGAGTAGATCATAAAATGTTGACGATAAAAAGTAGTGAAATCCATTGTTTTGTTCTCGCAACTTTGAGGCAATTAGCCGTGGATCACTTTGGAGTTTTAAACATCTGAAAAATTATCCTAGCGGGGCGTTTATTGACTTGTAAGGCACATTAAAATGATCCATGATAATAATAGCGAAATAAAACGTAGCTTGAAGAAAAGCTAAGTAACCAAGGTGATTGCATAAATCACTCAGCGGGAGACGAGAACATTGAGAGTGCATGACGACTTGAGCAAAGTCACCAAATCACTGTTTTATTAGCTGAGAAGGACAGGCGCTATCCCAGGCTTTGCACTGGTGAAGGTGGCGGGTAGCTATTTGGAATTGTCTACGCTCCATTTAACAGCAAGGTAATAAAATATTTAGCTAGCTGCTTACATAGCCATAGGGGAGAGCGAGGAGGGAGAGCGCATCCGGAGTTAGAGGGTTACCCAAATGGATGGTGTGGGAGCTAGGGAGATGCTAATGACATGGGCACGCTAGCATATACAGAAGGGCTCAACATGGTCTGACAATGCTAACTGGAACAGCTAGCAGCACACAGCACGCGCCCCGAGATTAATTAGCGACGTATTGATTGGGGAGTGCAATCAGGCTGAAGTGGCTCAAATACACAGGGTGCAATGGAATCGCCCTTATACATCCAATTAACTCAACTTTTCAATATCACTATACAATTATGTCAGCGCCCATGAAAAAGTCTCCATAAAGATTAACAAGCCATTATAATTAATAGACATTAATAGGGTTATGCTAGCTCGTCATGTTAAAGACCGCATAAAGTCAAAGATATATGTTGAGGATAAGTAAACCCGTGTTTCTCAGACTGAATCAACGAGATCTAAGCGAGAAAAAAGTTATATTTTAATAAATTATGGGTAAATTAAATGTTTTAGAGGTCAAAGAATGCAAAATACCAGCCTTTTCCACACATTTGTACAAAAAAACGAATTTGTGTCTCATCAGAAATGCATAATTTACAGATTAAAAAAACAAACGTCCTCAAATCTTTTTAGTTTAAATGAAATATAAGGATTACCTGTTCTATTCTGTAGAGTAACGTACATATACTATGCAATGTAACAGTCCAACAGTCACTCAACAAGCTCCATTTAAAACTCTTAAACCTTTGTAACTGGTCCATGAAGGGAACTGCGCTAATGGCCAATTACTTGTTAGTGAATGTCTCGACTTATAATTTATTGGCTGCACACACTTGCCATACAGAAGCACTACGGACTGGAACTTTCCTGTTTAAATAATTGATAACCGGTCTAAGAGTGTATGCTAAATGATGGCGTAGTAATTGCTCTAATAGGAGAGGCTTCACACTGGACGGAGATAAAAGTTCTTTGTCTCCTGAGAATATGCCAAAAGAGATAGAAATTTTTACATCGTCTGCAAGTTCTCCTTAAATATTCCGAAGAAGCTCCTGTGTAGGTTTCTTAATAAAATCTTTTACTAAACTTTCAAAAAGAGCATAGGAAAATGTTTGTGAAGTTTAAATGTCAAGCTATAGTGAAATTGAATTTGCTCAAATGCGTGCGAAGATGAGAGGATGTGGGATTTTGAAAGATACATAAACGGTCAAACGGTCACATTTTTTATAGAGCGATTTTCCACCTTCAAAGCGCTTTACATCAAGGAACCGCTCGCTCATTCACAGAAACATTCATACACCGGTGTACGCAGAACCTGGGGATGAGGTGGGTTAAGTATCTTGCCCAAGGACACAAGCATGGAGTATTCATCTGTGGAATCGTACTGCCAACCTGTAGACGAGTGGACAAACGCTCTACCGACTGAGCAACTATCGCCTTACAACTACACGTTAACATTTAAGATTATTTTAGTTTGGGGACGCAAAAGAAACACAAGAAAATGAATGACTGGCACCTAAAAGTCGATCGCAAACAGTTCACTTGATTTCCAACGTTTCTTAAACTCAGTAAGAGAGAAAAGAAGTTCAAGCTTACGTTAAAATTTGAAAATAAACGCGCGTCTCTATATATAAAAGCAATCATGACTCGCTAAGGTTCTTCTTCTGTTCCCAACTTAATTTATCATGCAAGGAAAACAGCCATAGAGAGACAGTAATGTGAAATGAAATGACCTGTGAACATTATCAACATTAGAATGAGATGAAATAAGCACTTAAAACATTACGTCGAGTACATTCACTGGCACCTTTAACGTAATTCCATTAGTGGAGCTTTCAGTGGGCGGGCTCTGGGTTTACAGTAGACGCAGCCAGATATGTGCCACTGTTATGGTATCTGTTTATTGATCAGTGCCAGTCAATCTTATCGGCGCGCCACACATTTCTTCACCCAAAGCTCTGGAGGCGGCTGACCAATATAGAACCATGCAAAAAAAAAGCCCCGAAGTCACCATTTTATCGGCGCAACCTTGGACGCGCTTCGGCTTTGTGAGGATGAGGGGATGGTAAGGTGCGATAGAGGACGGACAGGGGTGAGAGAAGGTGAGCAAGAAAAGTCTAGCCACTGCTTCTTATTCGCTGTATTGAAGCCCAAAAAGTTAGACTGTGTATATAAATGGACATAGTTAACTTGCTAGCTGCCGTGTTCCGTGGGCGCGCTTCTGGCTCCATTGAATCCTGTTCCAATGTGCGTCCTCTCTCTGTAACCGCTGCTGTCAGACTCGACATTTTGGTCTTAAATTGTTCGTATCGACCCGCTCTACATGATCGTAGTATTTTTATTTTGCTGTTCTGTCCATAACTCAAGATACGAACATTACTAACAGATGAATCAGGTGCTTTCTTTCCCACGAGGTCGCTCCAGCTAGCGTTAGCAACAGGTTTGATTGACAGCGTTGCTAAGTGTGAAAAAATGGAGCCCCGCAAATGCAAAAAGTTGGTTGGTTTGTCCCATTTAAATCCTTTTTTATATATGCACACACGAGGAAGAGGAGAGGACATACACTACAAGTCAAAAGTTGAGACACACCCTCTCTATCAATGTTTTTTTCTTTATTTTTACTACTTTCTTCATTTTATATATACCATAGACTGTAAACATATAAATGGACCGCCCCCTGCTAAACCTGTGTTGCAGGCGGGAAGAGCCGTTACTTCAACAGCTTCGCTCCAGATTGGCTCTTTGGTTGCTATGATACTCCTGGTCGGAAACTCAGCTCCAAAATTCGCCCCATACACCTGCTAGCCTCGATGCTACACTCACTTAGTCCACGTCTTTACACAGTCTATGGTTCTGACACAGATGTAAAAGTAAACAGTAGATAAATAAATACAAATTTTGATAATTCACAGATGGAACAAATTAGTACTTTTAGCGAGATCGTGGCAAATGCATTAGCCGTGAACGAATATTGTGAGTTTGGGTTTGAGACTGCACTTGGAACACTGGAAAATACAGCTACACTTCAGCAAGAAATGTAGTAGTTTTATGTAGAAGCTAATTACTCCGCTATTATATTTTTCTTTTTATTCGCTGTATTGAAGTCCCAATTACAAAAGTTGGGACGTTGGTTTGAAAATAAAAAGTAGCTTGATCAATACAATACAGTGAATATTTACAGATGGAACAATTTAGAACTTTTAGCCAAATAATGGTTCTTATAAATACAAATACTGTTAGTCAAGAACAAATATCGTGAATTCAGGTTTGAGACTGGGTGAGACCATACTTGGGAAACTGGAAAATAGCGTCGTAGCAGTTTTATGTAGTAGCAAAATACTCCACTATAATATTTAGCAGTAAAATGTACAAGTTACAAGTGTAAAAGTAGCAACAATCTGTCCTAGAACAATGAAATGTCTTTGTTTACAGTGTACACGGCCTATTGGACTACACCGGAGTGAACATATACTTACACCGCGTCCCGTCTATTTCTGAATTGAGGTGTGCCTATTCTTCCGAATTTTCAATGCGCCGTGCTGAGCAGCATCAAACCTCTCGCCATCTGCAAAGTAGGCTACACAGAAGGCAGCCACTCGCTAAAGATTAAGAATCAATGCTAATGCGCCTTTGTAGAGAGACGGAGGTGGATGCGATCAAGGGAGATGGGGGCTTGTCGCACTCAGCAAAACGCAAGAAACACAATCAGATCAGCCTCAAATGGTGCAGAAAACCTGTGATCCAAGCTGCGCAGATGTCTTGTTATACCATACACAAGCCCAAAATAAAACTTATTCATGTCGTGTGATGTGATGTTTTTGTAATATGAGTGGTCCATCAATATCAAACGGTGCCGAGAAGTGATACAAGTAGCACACTTAACGACAGAATACAAAAAAGGTGTTTGACAAAGCTTAAGATGTGACAGCTTTTATAGGAATGATCCAGTTTACGTCTTGTTACAATAGATGGGTAGATAGACCGCAATAGTTAAATGGACTGGACATATCATTTTCATGTACCAAGGTAGAATTAGTTTTGAGAAATATTAAAAAAGCAGGTCTTATAGGTCAAAATAAGACCACTGTATGCTCTCTGGATCTAATTATAAAGCATTTTAATGTACCTGTGTAAACCATCAGTCGTCCAGGTTTGATCCATAGCGAAAGGCCAAGCTTAAATCTGTCAACAAATCGTTGTAGGAGTGAAGACGTTTCGCTGCTCATCCAAGCCTGAAGAAGGAGCAAAACGTCTTCACTCCTACGAAACGTCTTCACTCCTGCGAAACGTCTTCACTCCTGCGAAACGTCTTCACTCCTGCGAAACGTCTTCACTCCTGCGAAACGTCTTCACTCCTGCGAAACGTCTTCACTCCTGCGAAACGTCTTCACTCCTACGAAACGTCTTCACTCCTACGAAACGTCTTCATTACTAAGGAACGTCTTCACTCCTGCAAAACGTCTTCACCCCTACGAAACATCTTCACTCCTACGAAACGTCTTTACTCCTACGAAACATATTCACTCCTACAACAACTTATCCAGTTGACAAATTTAAACTTCGCCTTTTGCCATTTTAATGTATGTGAATCAGGAAGTGCGCTGTGAGCATGCTGGTCATTGTCTGCGTTACTGTGACGGCAAACTCAGCTCTGTGAAAAGTGTTTATAAACTCATCGGGGTGAATTATTATAGGATGGTCAGGATGTGTTGGGAACGTGAGGAACAACTTCAAACTCTTGCAAACTGTTTAAAATGAACTAGTTTTATTTTTCACATTTAAGCCAGTTGTTTTAAATAGTGTTTTTTAATCTGGCAAAATTATCTATAGTTTTGATTTTGGATTGGAATGAAGATAGGGAATCGTGACGAAAAAGATTTTAAAAGCTGTTGTTACTCACCGCGGCATACGTTCCCATTGTCCGGCTCAAACCCAGCCTTGCACGTGCAGCTTCCAATAGGAACCATCCACTCTCCATCTCCATTACAGTACAGCTTTATAGGGACATCCACTTCTTCAGAATTAGCTATGCACATCCCTCTGGCGATGACCAACGAGGTGCTCTCCGCTCCCGTCATCGTCTCAGGAAAAATCGCAAAGTTCTGGACCACGCTCGGGCACTTCTTATAAAAAACTCGGACAGACAGAAGCGACATGCACGCCCCGTAGTCCTGAAAGGCTAAATAGAAACCGTTTTTTGATAAAGGCCCAAAACTTCGCACCTCGGAGTTGACCTTCATAAGCCGCCCACCAAAGTCCACCTGGGAGAAGCTCTCGTCTGCCGCTATCGTGTCCACTTTCAGATAAGGAGCCTCCATCCAAAAAGCAGTTCCTTTGGTGGCTATTACAGCGTCTGTCTCGTAGTAGTAAAGGTTAAAGGTCTCTTTGCAGGACCCTGGGACGTTGGGTATGGAGCTACAGTCCCGTACTGTGAAGCGGATCTCCACGTAGATTCGCTGCGCCCCCCGTCGGTCGATGAAGGTGGTGAGGAGCCAGTTGTTTTGGCTGGGTTCGAAGACGTTACACACCTGGTACGTCCGGATGGTGTTGAGGTTCTCGTCGTAGCCGCTAACCTCCTCCCACTGAGAAGAAAAAGAGAAGAAATAGATTAGTTGTGAGAATTTTAACTTTAGAAAATACATTTATTGGTGGCTGTGGATCAGGAACATCTTTTTAATGGCACCGGGAGCGAGGCCAGTTAAGGGTCTCGCGCCCAAGGACACAAAAACATCGTTGGTTCGTTCATCTGGGACCGAACCGCCAACCTTCAGATCAGAAGATGAGCACTCTACCATCTGAGCTACTGTCAGGATCATTATGTTATGTAATGGCACAATGTCCCAATTCCAATACAAGAAACATAACGCAATATTTAATTCAATGCATTCCCGTTTTACACAGTGCGTTGAGACAAATCGAGACAAAGAATGCTAATAGGAGTTAAGCTGCTAACAATTTGTACTCTTATTACCAAACTCCCAGAGGCCATGTATTGGAGCCGACTTCCAGGATTAAAAAAAAAATTTCACCGGCCAGACTTAGGATCTTATGCCTCCACTGAGAATACGCAATTGTCCATCTTTTCTCTGAGCCGTAAACAATTTCTTAAAGAGAAAAAAAATACCTCTTATTCTTGCTCTCACAGCTGTAGTTTGCGCACGCCACTGTTTAAGGACAAACCTAGTAATTACTTTGGATGTTGCCGAGCAGAACCGCCGCTGAGTTATGAAAATAAGGTGTGTGACAAATTCAAGATTATAGTCTGCTGAATAACAATTAGAGCGGCAGGACTGCTAGCGTGAGTTAGCCAAAAGCAGGTTCGCTGGAGTATATTAGCATGCAGACGGCACCGAGATACAGTTGCGGCCTTCACTGGCAGGTGTGACCCAGAAAGTATGTTGGATGAGCGTCAGAACCCACCGGAGGCTGTTAACTCCAAAAACACGATGGAAATGTGCTATTAGCTTAGGGCCGGATTCACCGAGAAAGATATCTAGCAAATTGTAAGAAGGATATGCATTTTAGACATTTTAGACATTGTAGTCCACGACAGTTCTGTTACAAAATGTACAAATTCATAAAGGAAGATATTGATTTTCTGCTTCCACTGTCAGAGGCTGTATGACTGGATTCTACTGCAGTAACTGTGAGCTACAAATAAAAGTTTCGCTGACAGGTACGCAGAGGTTCCTCAGGAGCTCCCCAGCCTCGTATTCTTATTAATAGGATACGTAATAGACTCTTATGATATCTTTACAAGTCCCCTCTTCTTGCTGACCTTTACGATTGTTCTATCAAACTTAATAACACACAAGACGATGAGCCTCGTCAGTATTCACATATAACTTCAAAGTGCCCATATTACACTATTTTTTGATGTATCTTGTAATGTTTCCTCATCTCAAACAGCCCTGGAGTTGTGTTTTGTTTCATTTACACGTGTTTAATTGGAACGACAACAGAAAGACATATTATAATGAAATATAGTTTGATTGTCCTCGCATAGAAATATCACCCACCCTGTACAAGTGCAAAAAATACAAAAAAAAAAAATACATTTAGAGCACATACCACCAATTAAATATTCATAAATATTACAGATACCACAACAGGTTATTACTGGTGCACATTTATATCGACAACTTGCCACACCTGGAAAAAATCTGTCTTTTTTCGAGCTTTAGAAAACAATTCACACACGTTTAACACACAAACCCTGCAGATTTAGGCTGAGTTCTTCTCTCAAACCCAAAACACTCCGTTCCACCTTGTGATGTCATGTCAGGAAGTGCTTCACTAGAATCATTTGGATGATTTCAGCTCTGGAACTGCCAATCTGTACTGAACTAAAAGCAAAAGGTAGCAGTTAGCTTGGAAACTACCACTTCATGACATCACGAGGTGGAGCAGAGCGTTTTGAGCTTTGAAGATGCACAGACTAGTAATAAAGGGTTACTCAAATGTGTGTGAATGAAACAAAACACAACTCCAGGTCTGTTTTTGAGGCCGTAACAGCATTATAACGTGACTTAAAGCTCATAAGAGTCCATTTTGCGCAATATAGGACTTTTAAGTATGATTAAATGTACCTTTTATGCTATAGTTATACTGAGATTGTGTTGTAGATGTGAAAAGAACCACTCTGGCAACAGTTTAGTATCCAATGAATGAACCAAAGCAGCACTTTTCTGTATTTTGTATAACCTCTCTATGGCGTTGTGAAACTTGTGAACAAAAACAAGCCATTCAGAGAGAGAGCGAGGGCAGCTGGTAGTAAAAGGATGAAGACCCAGGGGGCGCTGTGATCGTGGCGACATGAAGAACGAGTTTACAGAAATCTGAGGTGCAAATTAAAGCTCCCCATGTGCCCCCTCTGCCCCGCTACAGCCCCCCTCCTCCATCCATCCTCCTCCACCCCCTCCACATTTCTCCTCTCGTCTCCGCTCCATAATGACCATTCATCAGCATTACAGGACCCTGTCCCTTTCAGCGCAGCCTGTTCATTAATACAAGCCAGGCCTGAGCTCGGGCGCCGCAGCCTATAGGAGGGGGGTCCTCATGGCCTCTCGTATAGTCAAATGACCACCATCTTTCACGCGGCGCTCTGGCCCGAGGCGTCTTTCATAATGCCCGTTGTAAAAATCTGTCCACAGATTCATCGGCTCGTGTGATAATGGATTCTACTTTTTACTTTTCAGATCTTGTGTCTCCAAAGTGTCAGAGATAAACGGAGCTCGCAGGTGCCCAGTCAGATCAGCGGCCGTGGAGTAATCTTCTTTTAGGTTTCTGGATTCATCTGCAGTTCAGATCAGTTCATTGGTCTGAATCTGGCGTCTGGCTGTTTATAATTTACGGCTTTACTGATCACATGTTCATCTGATTATTGTTATCAGAATATTGAAAAACAACCACAAGATAAATTCTACTACCCCCACAGTTCAGTAAATAGAGATTATTACACTGTTGGAAATTAAAAACTCTACAAAATGTTACTTGGTGTACCACTGTTACTACTAATACCATTAAGTGAATTGTTCTACAAGACTTCATCAAACCAGAGCTAAATGGGTTGATACGAAAGAGTATTGGTTCTATACTCAATATATATAATATGATTTTGATACCACAATGATGATAACAAATAGACTGTAATTTTCGACACAAGCTAATAGTACTTTTTATATTAGCGTATGGTCCTCAACTAGTCTTAATTAAAAGTCCTATATTACCGTATTCTCCAAACTATGTCACACTTTTTTTCATACTTTAGCCAGGGGTGCGACTTCTACTCAGATGCGACTTATAAGTGAAATTCTTAAAATACATGATTTCACATCCTCGTTATTGTCAAACTGAGAACCGTGCGAGGCCACTCTAGGCTTGTGTACCAGTATTTACTGCTCCTGTACCACTGAACATTTTAAATTTCAACATTACAGAAATTTAAAAGACATCTGAGAAAGACTACTATTAGACTACTACTACTAAAGACTACTACTGTTACTACTGTACTACGATTCAGCCTGTTGTTCTCTAGTGTCTTTAAAGATAAAATGTCTGTTCTTGATCTCAAATTTGGTTAAATAAATTTACCCAAAATATGCAACTTATAGTCCAGTGCGACTTGTATACGTTTTATTTATTTTTTTCTTCATTATTGTGCGTTTTTGGGCTGGTGCGAAAATACGGTACACAAAATGGACTCTTGTGAGCTTTAAGCCATGTTCTAATGTTAAATGATCAAAAACAGACCTGGAGTTGTGTTTTGTTTCATTCACACATTTGAGTAATCCTTTATTATTAGTCTGTACATCTCCAAAGCTCAAAATGCTCCGTTCCACCTTGTGATGTCATGTTAACAACTACCTTTTACCTTTTGTTCAGTAGAGATTTGCAATTCCATGACTGAAATCAACCAAATGATTCTAGTGAAGGTGCATGAAGTTTAAAAACACAACACAGCGGAGCACTTCCTGTATTACCGCATGACATCACAAGGTGGAACAGAGTGTGTTCTGTTTAGAGAAGATCTCCGCCTAAATATGCAGGATTTGTGTGTTAAACATGTGTGAATGAAACAAAACACAACTCCAGGTGTGTTTGTGATGAGGAAAAAACATTATAACACACCAGAAAATAGACTAATATGGGCTTTTTACGATGAAGATCAATCTAAAGCTGTTGTGGAAAGGTAATATTTTGCATAAATACTTGCTCAAATGAGTATCTAGTTCAGATTAGTATTGACCCAAATGTTTTTCAAATAACCAATAGTTAACCACTTCAATACTATGCACCATCTTTCCTCTACTACTACTAAAAATACTACTTCTTCACACGACAAATGTTGAGAAAGCTAAATGCAAATGACCTGAGTAACGGTAAACAAATTTACAGCTTCTTTCAATGTGTTCTAAGAAAATATGAGCATTAAGATTCATGCCTACCTCCCCACATCACTTATGTATATTAAATCCCATCTCTGTAGCACTATGGCAGACGTGACCCACACGAGAGGCCACAAATGAAGGCATCACGGCCCGTCACCTCTCTGATAATGGGATCCTCTGCTCGCCCAGTCCATTCCATCTTCAAGGACCGCAGCAAAGAACACGACTTAGACAAGTGCCAATTTATTTAGTCTCTATAGATTATGTATGTGCCTGGCATGTATCATTCACAGGAGCTCAAGGTGAAGACGTGCAGACAACCTGATGGAGATTTATATTGGAAGCGGAGCCTTGGCAGTGGGAGGCGAGTGAAAGTATAAATCTCTCTATATGGGTTAAGGTTGGTACAGCAGCTTGGTAACACTGCCATATGTTGAGTCGTTTAGTTTTAGCGTTGGGTAATTTTCTTCATCTTTTTTCAAGCTGAGGCTGGAGAGTCTGGTCCAGCGACTGGCAGTTTTCAGCCAGATAAACTCTGGCAACAATCAGAATCAGTTTTGTTGCCATGTCAGTGAGAAAAATCCACAAACTAGGATCTTGCTTTGGCGTTATGGTGCAACATGAAGCAAAAGATGAAATCAAAATAAGGACATGCATTAAACTACGGTAAAAATCAAATACAAATGCAAAATATACAGTATGGGCAGAGCGACAGTGCGGTAAAAACATGCAGTCATGTTTTAAAACACGTTTAATTTAGAAATCATGGACCGTCTGGGATCTGCAGGGTAAAAGAAAAACAAAAAAAAACTCTTTATAATTACTACTTCTTAATGAGTCTTAATAAAGCATGAATAAAGTCTTAATTTATAATGAACAAACTGTTTATTAAGAATGATTCAGGCTTAGTAACTACTTCATTAAATATTTACTAAGCAGTGGTGGAAAAAGTACTTAATTTTGTTACTTAAGTAAGAGTACAGATACCAGAGAAAAAAGATACTCAAGTATAAGTTTTTTTTTATAACTTGAAGTACATGTTTAAAAATGTACTTAAAGAGTAAAAAGTAAAAGTATTTCACACATTTTGAGGTCTAATAAAGCTTCAGATGTAATGATTTTGATACAGATTTGTTTAACAGTTGATCATTTTTTTTCTAGCTGTTTTAATTTGCATATTTTTGTTGCTCAAATTATGAACATGTTAAAAATAAACCCTCAACCTTTTCAGCAGGACTCAAACAATAACAAAAAATACTTTAACTTTTCAGTCTAGTTCAAAAATGTAGTGGAGTAGAAAGTACAAATACTGCTCTCAAATGTAGTGAAGTAAAAGTTAAAGTACCCACTGTAAATTGTACCGTATTTTCCGAACTATAAGTCACACTTTTTTCATAGTTTAACCGGGGGGGCGACTTATATTCAGATGCAATTTATATGTGAAATATGTGTTTTTTTTCTTCCTTATTATGCATTTTTTGGCTGGTACGACTTATACTCCAGTGCGACTTACACTCCAGAAAATACGCTACTTAAGCCGAGTAAAGATACCTAAAATATTTGACTTATAGTACAATACTTTACAACTTTTACTTCATAACGTCCACCACTGTTACTACCCTGAATCCTTCTTGACAAACGATGTGTTTATTATGAATGAAGTCTTTGTCCTTGCTTTATTTAGACATGAATTCTTTTAGTTATTATAAAGCGCTACCGAAAAGAATATACATTTTACAACATAGACTGTGCACGATGGCCCATTTGAAGTAACTGATTAAACCCTGATCATGAACGCTGCTATATAACCTCATGGCCGTACTCTTAATGGCATATCCCCATTAATACAAGTCCATCTTCCATCTCTTCCTCTGTCTGATGTGGTCATTGCGTACCATTACGGCCTCTCTGCATTATGGACATCAGCGCCGAGATGGAACTATAGATTCACCGAGGGCCAAATGTTTGTAGTAATGACCGGCTGCAGTTCACAGAGCCAAGACCAGGAGGAGCTATAGAGCGGGGAGTGATGGATCATATAAAAATACAGTGGAATATGCAGCCAGCAGTGCCTCGGTCCCCTCTGCCTCAGCTCCCTGCCATCAAGCCATCGATACTGAGCCCTCATAAAGGCCATTCATCACATTGATCTCCTGCCATTATCCTCACTGGCTAAAATAACACAGGCTGCTCTCATATGGACACAATGCAGAGACTGGGGCCTACAGCATCAAGCGGAGAGCGGAGGGGACAGAAAGAGGCCAGATCGATAAACTGACAGGGCGCACCTCTCCAAACATGAATGTTACATCTATGGACAATGACAAGGGGGAATGGGCTCTCCGCAGCGCCCTATACGAAGCAGACAGGAGCAGAGCTGATTTCTGTCCAGATAATGCCCAATCTTTCTATAGATACGTCTCCACAGCACAAAGAGCATAGGAAGCCTTTTCACAGCTACTATTCATACAGTCCCTAGCATCAGTGCTGTAGTCTCCAAAAAGATGACACGTTTCTTTGATATAGACCCGCTTTTTTCACATTATAACTTCAAATATCTGTCTTGATTTGCATATTACACGTACAACTGGTTGGGCCTTCATGGTGCGGTCTCTTCCATTGTTTTGGAAGTTGCTTTGGTTACTTATAGGAGCTAAATCAGGCTAATTATTTATTTTATTGTGCCAAATAAATTCAAGCTAGTGAATTTGGGAAGTTTTAAAGTTTATTGATATAACACATTTAAAAGCACTTCAAATGGTCAAAGTGCTTCATCTGAAAGTCACAAATAAACACCATGCATAGGAAAGCAAAAGAAAACAATAGTGCTAGCCAGTATGCTAACAGCTAGTATGCTAATAGGCGTGAGAGCACCAATTATGGGGACTGCAGTGAGCATTACACTGGAGAAATTAAACAGCCACTCCATAAGAGACTGTACTGACACTGTTGTGAGAGCAGCTCAGGACCTCAGTCAGCTGTTCATCTCCATCTCAAAGACACTAAACACTCCTCTGAAGATAGTGAAGTTCAGATCTTAGCCACAAAAAAATAAATGATTTGGGAGGGGACTAAAAGATCCAGTTTTGTTAGGAAAGACAATTCTTCCTTGAACAGGAATAGGGGCCTTAGACATCACCCATCTCCTATCTATAACTCCACGCTCAGACCCAAAGCAAACAAAAGAAACAAAGAGAACAACAGAGCGAGCCAGTAGTAGTATGTTGAATGTAGGCCATTAAGGCTGAAACTGTAAACAAAAGCTGTTTACAGTTTCAGTGTAGTTAGCCCCTCCCTTCAGATAGATATAAGGCAGTGTCCACCAGCAATCTGACCAGAACTGAAGAAGCAGCTTGAATGAGCCGGGAAACGTCTTCACTCCTACGATGTTTTGTCCAGTTGACAGATTTAACTTTGGCTTTTGCTATGAATCAAACCTGGACAACTGAGGGATTACACAAACACCAATTAGGGGCCTGAATGGTTTTGTAAAATATGACTCAGGCACAGTTTACACTTCAGGGTTCAGGGTTCAGTAAACCTAGCCAACAAACTGTAAACAGATAGGTGCGTTAGTTTCAGTGTAGTTAGCTCCTCACTTCAGAGAGATATAAGGCAGTGTCCAGAACTGAAGAAGCTGAAGAACTTTTGTCCAGTTGACAGAATAGTGTTTTTTTCTTTTCCTGTGGATCATACCTAGATGACTGAGGGACGCATGCACTAAGATGGAAAAAAAATGTACACTATTGCATAATGAACAAATAGTTTATTAAGAATGATTCAGACTTAGTAATTACTTCATTAAGAGGGTATCCATTAAGTAGTTACTAAGCACTGGTGGAGGAGGTACTTCATTTTGTTACTTATGTAAAAGTAGTACAAAAATACTCAAGTAAAAGTAAACGTTTCACATGAAAAAATCTACATAATAGTATTAAAGTACCCGTTTAAAAATGTACTGAAAAAGTAAAAAGCAAAAGTATTTTGTAGATTTTGAGGTCTTATAAAAGTTCAAATGTAGAGATTTTGATAAAGATTTGTGCTGAATTTGGTTCATTTGTAAATTCTTGTTTGCTCAAATTATGAACGTGTTAAAAATAAACTCTTCACTAGGTCTAAAAAAAAAATGCTCTCAAACGTAATGAAGTAAAACTAAAACGTATCCACTTTAAAATGTACTTAACCAACGTACAGACATTTAAACATTTTCTCTTAAGCACAGACTATGCAGACATACATAGGAAAAGTACAATAACATACCAAAATATCCTGTCTAGAAAGTACATTTGTTACTGAATACAGCGGCCATTTCCATTGTAAAACTATAACTTTGACATTTATTCGACAACAAACAAAAACAAAGGCCAAATACTTGATCCAATGTTTCTATTCCGGACCATTCCGCCGCCGGAAGAAAGGATAGGTACACATCTTGAACAGTGGATTATGTTGACTCGGCCTTGTGCATTAATGGGGATAGTGTCTGACAACTGTTAGCTCATCACTCAACCTCTGTCAATTCACACAAGGCCTGAATGTATACGCATCTACCAGGCCGATCTATAGGCTGCCGCGGCTCTCTGGATCCTCGCCGGATTCACTCACATTGACGGCTCTTCAAATCAGAGCCAGTTAAAACACCTACAAGCCCACGACCGAGCGGTGATGGATGACGGGCAGCTCGGAGAATTTTCCATAGGACTCTATTCAGAAAGCCAACAAAATACACTGACACTTGAATCTTTTGACAGGAGCCTGAAGCAAAACTGTTAAAGAATTCATTAGATCCTTTTATTAATTGACACTATTTTTGCGGGTCGATCTCTGAACCTATCTGACAATGAAATGCAAATGTGTATATAAAAAAAAAAAAAGAAAAAAAAAAGCCCATTACAAAAAGCTGAAGATAAAACTTTCCGAGCTCAATCAAACTCCACAGAAAGTTCGCTTAATGATGAACTATGACTGCTAACTTTTCTGGCGGCGAGGAAGGTGAGGTAGGGACATAGCTGCGCCTGGAATGTTTCACAGTAAGGCATTAAATCTATCTATGTATCTATGTTGCATTCATTCTATTACAGCTGTTTTCGACAAGTACGCATTGTTACTGCGAGTAAGCTCTTCGCAGATCTGACCTGTAATTCGTCTTAGCGGCATCGGCTGCTGCTCGTTTCCATGGAGATAAGTTTCCTTGCCCCCTGTACTGCCGCATCTACCTCTGCCTTTAAGTCCCGTCGTTGCGTTACTGCTTTAAGTACCTCAATAGCGAATCTGTTTCTAGTATTTGCACTTCATGAATTGCGCTAACACCGTCTCGCACTAGCCACACTTACTGTTTAATGCTCCGCACGGCAATAAATCCTCGAATCTTAGCAGACGAACACGCTAACAGCCCTTCCTACTCATTGACAGTGAGTTGTGTGTTGTACCAGTCCCCTATATTCTCCTGGGACCGGAGGGGGGCCGGCCTCCTCTGCTGAGCACTCTCTACTGGAGCGTCACTGTTCATCTATCACAGTGGGGCTCAAACATGTGGGCGGGGCTGGAGACACATTACTTTTCATGGCACGAGCTCACACGATGGACGTTTCAATAATGAGCCTATTTGTTATTCAGCGAGCAGCCGCCACGCACGCACTAAAGGTGGGAAAAAAAGTACACCTTTGCATAATCCTTTTTTTTGCCATCAATTAAGCATGCATAAATCACAGTTAGAGAGACGTTTTGAGCGGAGATTGTGCTATGCATGGGGCGGGTAGTAGCAGAGTGGTTAGCGCGTACATGAGGTATACTAGATAGACTTTTTGGAAGATAAATCGGTGTTTGCGTTTGACCCATTTGCTTGGAGAACTGGGAGGGATCCAACTACTTTTGTGTGTGTAACCAGAGACTGTATAAAGAAGAGGACTAAGGGAGTGTGACGTCACCCATAGCGTTTAGCTCCAGTCAAAATGAAGCTCGTCGAGGCTAGCAGTTATAGCAGCGAATTTGGAGCCGAGTCCCATAGTTAGTATTTCGACTGTGAGTATCATAGCAACCAAAGAGCCAATCTGGAGCGTGGCTGTTGAAGGTAACGCCCATTTTTGCCCGCACCACAGGTTTAGCAAAGAGCTTAGCAACGCTGTCAACTCTGGGAAAGAAGGTACCTGATTTGTCTGTTGATTTACGGACACAAACGCAAAATAAAGTTACCAGGATCATGTAGAGTGAGTTAATACGAACATTTTAAGATTAAATTGACGAGTTTGACAGCAGCAGCTACAGAGACGGCGACGGTTTTTCAATGGAAAGTCAATTGGAATCAGTCGATAAAGCCAGAAGCGTGCCCACTCCCTATTTAGAACGCATGGCTAGCAGGTTAGCTATGTCCATTTATACATACAGTCTATGGTTGTGACTAATAGTCCTCTAGTAGAATCTGCATATAAGCTTCATATGTGTCTATATGTCCAATGTCCAAAGTGATGCACAAATGTATCTTAAGTTGCAGCTATTACTAACTTTTCCCATTGCGAACAAATGTAAGAGTTTGTCAGTCCTCAAAGCTAGAAATAACTGCATTAAGACAAACGCACTATTGATTTCATATTCAAATTCATTTAGGCCAAGGTCTCAAAAGAACACTGTGTTATGACTTGATATGAACAGCTAGCACGACGATTGACAACTCTATACTCTCACGGGCGGCTTTCTTTTTGCACCTCGCATTGCAATCACTAGAGTTGTATTTTTTCCAAAGGCTGTTTCAAATCACTCTAACTTAATGAGCGAATTTGCATTTCAACCTTTGGGCCAGTTTACTCAAGTCAATGGACTTGTCATTTGAGGCAACAGTTGGTTTGGGACTACGCTAACGGAATCTGCTACCACTGCTCTGGGACTCATGCGCTGGGTTTTTCCAAATATTTTGATCGGCGTGGAACTCGTATCCCAGGCGACACTGGCTCAGACGTCTAAAATATGCACGGGCATGATTGCTATTATCATTTGTGATCAGCTATGTTATTGAATGAGGCCTAGCATTGGGGCTATTGCATGCGGAGTGGTTATTTAGGCCTGGTTTCGCCTGGCTGAGTGTGATGGATGGGGAGGAAATGGCGATGTCTGAAACGCGGCCGTCCTGCCACATCCCTGCAACTCTATAATTACACTCACATAGTTTGACTACACTCCAATCCCTACTGTCTGTCTGTGTCGGAACTGGTCAGACAGAGGAGTTGTTTCTCTAAACTGTTGGATGAGACAAAATGGGCTTGCTGCTGAAGACTGGGGAAGTATTTATTTGCTAATATAATTTGCAATAATAAAAGTGTCCTTTACTTGCACTGACACCAACTGGAAATTGGAGGACTATAAACTTAAGTCAGTTCAACAGAGAAATAATTCTTCTCACAATGCACCGAGACAGGAAAATGTATAGCAAGGGCCACAGCAATAAAATAAGATCTCGGTCAGGAGTTTGGACTCTTTTAGCTGGAGGAGTTGGCCTATTGTGTTCCAAGTTAGTCTATTTGTTATACTGCTTATTCGTGTTATCAGGCACAAGGGACCGAAGCCTGGTGCTTAAAGTCGGAGTTTGCATTCATTTGAGTTGCTACATTTACGATATCTCAGACCTCACTGAGATATACAACACACTATTTAGTCACAAATGACAACAAAGAACACTGCACCTACTCTGCCTTCCCCAACTCTTTACATTTATTATACAGGAAAAGGTCACTGCCACTGGAACATTTGCATTTACAAAGTAACAGCAAAAATTAAATTAACCAAAACAAAACAGCGCTGCCCTGTGGGGCTAATGCACTGCTAAGTGAATACATTGATCTGCTGAAGCACCTGGTGACACCCACTCAGGCTCCTTCACAGCTGACACAGTGGGCCACTGTTACCACGGGCAACATTATCTCCATCGCCCCGCACTCAGACTCAGAGCAGAGCTGTGCCCAGACCTGACAGCCCCATGGAGGGACTGTGGACAGGAGAGCACTGGGTCACCATGACTCACAATGTGTTTATGCAATCTGAAGGTGGAAGTATGGGGAGGCATTAAACAGTCTACTCTACGGGACTTTATAAACAATATTTTCACAGGGAGAAACTCAAATAAGCCCTACAAATCTGTGCGCACGGGACACGACCTGACGAGTGCATCGGAGAACGTTTGAGAGACGACGAGCCAGAACGTGTCAGTCCCACTAATAGGCCCTTTGCAGCTTGTGACACTCGGGTCTAATTATTCATGACGATATTAATACAGAGAATTGAGCAGGTTAAGGTTAAGACGAGCAGACAAAACTGTAATACTGAAATGATTCCTTACAATCTGACAATATCCTTACACTCCTTTAACGTTTAACACTCCTTTAACGTTTCAGAAGATCTTACCGGAGAAGTTGGCTTATGGTGTTTTTGTGGATTCCTGCCAGATCTGACACCTGACATCTCCAAAAAAAAAAAAAACAGTCTGGGGCGGGAAGGGCGGCCATGACAGTGTGAGCTCAGAGACAGGAGAAGACAGAAATAGTGGAGGAGAAAAGATGTAGGCGAAGAATTGTAGATGAACCTCTGCATTGGTCACTCCCACATGTGCACAGCATCTCTGCCATCACTCCCACACCGCATTACAGAGACACTCGTTCCCTCATCTATTTCCCGGCCTATTTCTATCACTTTGTTCTTTTATTCATACTTTGATGGGAAATTGTCGTGGTATCCTGGCACATCCGACAGAATCCGCAATTGTAAAATCTGGGAGGCAAATTCACAGGAGAGAGAATCAATAATTGAAGTGGCCACATGTCTTTGGCTCTCAGACGGAGGATATGGGAGGTAGGGAAGAAAAAAAACCAAAAAAAAAACAGCGCAGTAAGAGCTGGGCTTGATTTGAAAACGCAGGGTGCATTCTGTGTATTCTGTCCTTCTGAAGTCATTTGTCTCCATGTGAAAATGCTGTTCAATGGGCGGCGTTGTCTCATTGTCTTCCGCAGTTTGCACGCTGAGCTGAGATGTTGACGCATGAATATTGCCAATAACCGAGTCAGTGGAAGTCGGCTATTTCGCTATGAGGCTATGGAAATATAAAGGTACTTTGGATTTCATTTTAAAACTCTAAGCAAAGATGCATCAAGTCTATAACAGGAAAAAAATATGCACGTTTACAAGAGGTTTAAGGAAGCAATGAAATGCAGACGATGTAAAAGTTACTCTTGCGTAAGCCGGGTGCATTTAAAGACACTATTCCCGTCTTAAAATGTGATAAAGACAACGAGTTTAAACGGTTCACAGTCGTTCCAAGTTATTCCTCAGTTACCTTCTGAATTCAGTGCATCCTTCTTACTCACCCTGATGAGTTTATAAGCGCTTTTCACAAATTTCGGGGACCAGAGCGGAGTTTTGCGGTCATGGTAAAGCTAAAAACTTGTGCACTTCTTGCTACTCTGATCAGAAAACGCATTATAATTTGATGCAGACAGTACAGAGCGGACGTATTTTTACCTCAACAGCTGCTTATAAAATATATCTGTAGTTCTGCTCAGATGCATGAGAAAAACACAAGTACAGGGTCTTTAAAGGTACTATGGAAGTATTCTGGTTTTATTGGGTTATGGAATTCTGAGTGAAGAATTTGCATAGTTGCCAAAGAATTTAACAAAATATAATAAAACTACAATATCCGCCTCTTACTGCCGTAGCACAAGGATGTATGTCACACTGGGCTTGAATAAAACATCTAGACGTTTTATTCCAGTCCCGTGTCTTGTAGCCTCGTGTTTTGTATTTTAATGATTCGCTTGTCCTAGAAAAACACCTGATTTTACACTTAAAGGATCAACTGACGCACTCATCCCACTTGTCTCAGTCAAAATATTGTCATCATACGTGATCACAATGTGCCTATAAACCAGGATAATGTTGAATCTCTCCAAAATGTTCCTGGACTGGACACAGATTGTGATCTCTGTGGGCAGGACCAAGCCTCACTCGCTCATACCTTTTGGAGTCGTCCCAAAATACTGGACAAAACTGGACAAAAATATTTCATATGCTGTCAGATGTTTGTCGATTACTGTGTCCTCAGTTACTGCAAATCTTCAAACATTATTGGCTAGAAGATTTACATTAATCTATTGTATGACATAATGAAACATGTCCAATTAGAAAAAAATTTATTTGAACTTAGAGGGAAAGGGGACACTTTTCACTTGGCAAGGGATGTGTTTCTGAAGTACTTCGATAAACAGGTGAATATATAAGTATAGAGTATTTACCTGTAGTTACCTGAACCCTGCCTCCTACCTCTTTTATTTGTATTAATTTATTTATGTATTTATTTTATTATACGTCTGTTTTCTTCTTTATGGAATTACTTTATATATTGTTTTCATTATTATTAGTAGTAGTATTAGTATTAGCAGTAGTAGTAGAATTACTGTTATATATTTTTTTGCATAACTATTAAAAACTTGAATAAAAAGATCATTAAATAAATAAATAAATAAATAAATAAATAAATAAATAAATAAATAAATAAATAAATAAATAAATAAATAAATAAATAAATAAATAAATAAATAAATAAATAAATAAATAAATAAATAAATAAATAAATAAATAAATAAATAAATAAATAAATAAATAAATAAATAAATAAATAAATAAATAAATAAATAAATAAATAAATAAATAAATAAATAAATAAATAAATAAATAAATAAATAAATAAATAAATAAATAAATAAATAAATAAATAAATAAATAAATAAATAAATAAATAAATAAATAAATAAAGCTTGAGTTGGAGCTGGAGAAAACAATTATCGCTGTGGTATTTTTCAGACATTTGAATCATTTACACTACAGGTGATATCAAGACAAGGTTGCTAGAATAGTTTTAAACAGCTGTAAGAACGACACGGCATAAGACCTATGGGAACAGATTTAAAAACTTGTAGGTAATCCCACTACAAAAGGTCACAAGGAGGTGCTGGAATTTTCATGCCCGACTTGAGACTTGCGTAAAGTAGAGCCTGAGGTTTAAACTGCATGCCGAGCGAACACGAGCATCACGCTGCAGGAGCTGGAGGACATGCCAAGTTGACCAATAGCATTAAGATCAAATAAAATAAAAAATAAAATCATAAATGAATGGTAAACCAATTTCATTTTGAATTCCAGGCGCTTCTGAATATAACCGAATATACAAATGTGCTCATTGGTATGCGCCCCCTGTCTGCGCAGCCCTGTATGTGCGTGCGTTTAATAGGAAAGCTCTCCTCTCACCTGTCCAAATCACCGTGACTCACCGCTCCGCCGCCATCTTCCCTCCGAGTCAATTTCAGCGGGTTCAAAGTTCATTCCCTCCCTCTGCATCGCCGTCTTAACACCATCCTCTCCGTAGCTTGCATCTTTATTCACTAGACCTCTACATTCTCTTACCTTTTTTTTATTTTTTTAACATTTCCCCGCCTCTTGAGTCCGTTAAGCCCATCCGTACCTGTGTGTCCGTGTGTCTGTCAGCTTATGAATAATTGAGGCGTATTGAGCGTGGTCAGCAGATGGTGAGATGGCTGTTCCGGATCTCTCCACGCTCTTTCGAAGCGGCTCGGGCTGCGCTGACAACTGTGCACGAGAGCCCGGCTAAGTATATGAAGCACTGGGAGCGACCAGGCAGATAAGTCCTGATTTTCTCCCCAGATGCCTCCAATACCACCTGTAATTTATCTTGTGCTTAAAGGGGCAGTGATGGGAAATAGACAGGTCCTGTTTAAACCAAAAGCAAATCTAAAGAGAAGGTAGGTGTCCTCTGAAATCTCATAATCGTCCCGCACGTTCTACGAAGAAAGAATTTTACTGAAATAATTAGCAAATACAAATTAATCATACAAAACTGCTAATTAGCTTGAGCTGCGATTAGTCCAACAAACCATCAATAATGATTTACAAAGCACTTTTTCACAGTGCGCTGATCTATAGCTCGAGATCGCAAGTGTTTGTCAAGGTTAACCTTAAAGGACCCGCTATTACGCCATTTTCTGATCTGTGTTATAATGTTTCCTCATCACAAACAGACCTGGAGTTGTGTTTCGTTTCGCTCATTAACTGTACGTTTAACACACAAAACCTGCATATTTAGGCGTAGAGTTTTTCTCTTACACAGAAAACACTCTGTTCCACCTTGTGATGTCATCATGTGGTAATACAGGAAGTGTTCCACTGTGTTTTCTAACTCCATACGCCTTCACTAGAATCATTTGGTTAATTTTAGCCCTGGAATTGCCAATCTGTACTGAAGAAAATGTAAAAGGAGCTGTTAACTCGAAAACTACCACTTCATGACATCATAAGGTGGAACAGAGCATTTTGAGCTTTGAAGATGTAGACAAACTAATAATAAAGGTTTACTTAAATGTGTGAATGAAAGAAAACACAACTCCAGGTCTGTTTTTGAGTGTTTTTCTTTTAAGTAATAGGATTATAACATGTCTTAAAACTTGCAATAGTCAGTTTTGTGTAATATAAGCCCTTAAAAAAATAATGATAATAATTAAAACTGTTTATATTTTTGTAAAAGGAGTCCACAAAAATATCCAAGTTTCATGTCAAAAATAAAACACAAAATTATGCTTTCTTTGTATTATATTTACTGCATTACATATATTTACAAATTTTTTTAACACAAATAAAATGTATTTATTAACCGGCTTTATCAGTGACAAGGCACACCTCCGCTTAGGCAAAAAAAAAAATAAAGAATGAATACTTTCTACCATTTGTCCCTCCAAAGCCTGAACTCTCCTTCAAACTGTCAATTTAAAACGCCCAAGATGTTCATTTTAAATTGTGAGGAGCTGCGCAGTTACACCTATAAACAAACTGCAACACTCACTCTTCCGTTTCAGACGCGCGGACACACCCACCTAAACTCAAAACTAAATCAAAAAGCCATCTTGTAGAACAGCACTTGTGCCTTGTCCTATTTGCAGGTGCTGGTATGCCACTGCACACACCGCCACTCCGGTTTATGTCTGAGCACACACGGGGGCTCATGTAAAAACCAACGCTCGCACGAGTACAAACAAAAACACATCCCATTTAAATCCACTCCATCTCCCTCCTGTGCACCTGCTACACAATCCAAATGTCTTCCTCTCCTCCGTACTGCGCCTTCACTCTTCTGTTTACAGTCCTCGCTCGCGGCTCATTTGGCCCCCTCTTTATCCCCCTCCGAAGCGCGACCTCAAGTTCTCCACGCTTCACAGCACCCACTGGCCCTCGTCGCCTCGGTAACCCCCCGTAACCCCCCGTAACCCCCCGGCGGCGCCCTTCCCCCCCTCCCCGTCTCCTCCTCGTACAAGCCCGGTCACATGAGTTAACCCGAGCCAGCCTTTCCACACGCACAGTTCAATGCCACAAGGCTTTTTTTTCCTCTGGTTTCGCTCTCGTACGATTGATCCTCGGGCCGCTCCGACTCCAGGTTTTGCAGCCCAACCCCCCTTTTCCCGTAGTTTTTAGAGCGCCTCTCGAACCCCCTGCCCCGCCGCCATCACCGTCTGTTTCGTATAATCTGTCAAATGTGTCCAGGTGTCTAAAATAACAGGACGGGGATAAGCAAAATAGATGGTTGAGGCTCTTTCCATTAGTTTGTGGAAGAAGTACTCCATTTTGTTACTTAAGTCAATACTCATTTCAAGGTAAAAGCATTGAAGAACTAGCTGATAATGGGTCTCAAACTCTCAAAAACACATTTTACTTTTGGTCCAGTTCGGTAGAAATTACAGATACCTGTCCAAATGTAGTGAAGGAAGAGTAAAAAGTATATACGCGATATACAGTGTGGCCCAAAAGTCAATGACACTTTAAAACCTTCAGTAGCTCCTATAATTCTTAAGTTATACACGCCAAATTTTAGCAGAAGGTAAAATGAACCTTCTGAGATTTTGGGAAATATACACAGTTATAATTGTTCACTTACACTTGAACTTATCACTACTTTAACTAGGGGAAGTAATAATGTTTTTTAAGTGTCCACCATTTTGGGTTTCGCCCTGAACAGCCCGATCCAACACACTTTACATAACATTTTAAAGCATTTCCGGGTTTATGGATCTTATTTGATCCTCGATGTTACGTTTTAAGTCGTTTATTGTCTGAGGTTTATTCACAAACACCTTTTCTTTAAGATCGTCCCACAGGAAGAAATCAGGACTAGTCAGGTCTGTGGAGATCACACACTGCCCCCTGTCTTTGAAAAACACTTATTATTCCTTTAATGGCGTTTACGCTCGGGGCATCTCTGGTGTTAAAATGTCGACATTAACACCGCTGGGTTTGTGAATTTGACCCATGTGACTCAAAGTACCACTGTACAATGAGGGTTCGTTCCTCGGTGCTGAATTTGCTCAGATTAATGTGGGAAGGGTCGTTCTAAATGCTCTGAAAAAATAAAAGAAAAATATTTAGAAACAAAAGTGTTATGATTTTTTTTCAACAGTCAGTGACTTTTGGGAATTTTGTAGTAATAGTCTAGTAAAGATATAATAAAATGCACAGGTTTTATGCCAGATGCCCATCCCAGTACATCTCTTTTTATTCCTTTTGCTGTAATAGTGTCTGCTCAAGCTGTATATCTAAAATAAATAGCAGAAAACGCAATAACTTTGAAAATAACTCTGAAAAATTCTATGTAAATGTACTTCTAGGTTTATTTCTTTGTGTAATCAACCTACTTCTCCTTGAAATATTTCACATTTCACAGTGAACATGTAAACACTTTAACAGTAAAAACACTTTGAACTGGATAGAAACATGATCTTTAACAAACTTTGCACATCTCTGTAACTCATAATATGCAAAGTACCCCACGCATTTTAATGGCGAGGAGTCGGTGCGTGACTGATGAATCGGAATCGCACGTAGTGAACCCGTGACACCCCTGCGACTCACGGGTCATTGTTGTGTATATGCTCCATGGTCTGGTTTTAAGCCGTAAGCCCCTGACAGCATAAAATCAGGCTTTAGGCGGACGTTTCAGCATATATATTGTTAGAACATCTTTGCATATTTCTTCCTGAGGTACAAATCCACATCCTAATTGTCCACCTCAACCACCTGCATGACCACTTTCATTACGCTGATAAATCTCGTCTCGTTACGTCGCAAAAGAAAATTGAATTCTGTCAACGGGACACAAGTTTATAAGATTGGATATGTTGTGACGCTCATTCAAGTAGCTTCTTCTGTTCTGACAGGGTTAGATAAGTCAAAGTCTTATCTGTCTGAGGGGGAGGAGCTAACGGCACTGAAACTGACACACCCTAGTTGTTTACGTTAAGGAGTATTTGTTATTAAGTCCACTGAGCTACCCTAAAGTGTGAACTGTCACTCATTCAAGTAGCTTTTTCTGTTCTGACAGGGTTAGATAAGTCAAAGTCTTATCTGTCTGAGGGGGAGGAGCTAACGGCACTGAAACTGACACACCCTAGTTGTTTACGTTAAGGAGTATTTGTTATTAAGTCCACTGAGCTACCCTAAGACGTGAACTGTCACTCATTCAAGTAGCTTCTTCTGGTCTGACAGGGTTAGATAAGTCGCTGTTTTATATCTGTCTGAGGGGGAGGAGCTAACCACACTGAAACTGACACACCCTAGTTGTTTACCTTAAGGAGAATCTGTTATTAAGTAGACTGAACTACCCTAAGGTGTGAACTGTCAGCTAAGTCACATTTTGCATGAACATCTAAGCCCTTAATGGATGATCTAACCCAGCGGTCTCCAACTTTTACAAAACAAATACGCCAGAGAGCGACAAATTTTAGTGTTTGCAAGAAATTGAGTGAATATAAGAGCCTTAGATGGGGCACAGTTACATGTCTATAAAACATAAACCACTGTCCATTTATTAGTGCTCAAAGCTGGGTATCAAAAACATACATTTACCGCGATGATTGACATTTAATTAACCACATTTGAGCGTATAATTCAGGAATTGCTTGGTGAGCTGCTTGGAAAAAGGTGGAGAGCTACACGTTGGAGACCCCTGCTCTAACCAAAACTCTGTCAAAACTGGCAAAAAAAAATACTAACTCCTCAAAACTATCCCTCCTCGTTACATAACATGTTCAAATCCTACTCCAACCAACTTTCTGTGATCCCCAAAAAACAATCTCTCCACTCTCAATGACCTATTTCTAAGCAAAAACCCAGCTCCCAAATACATCCCTAAAATCAATGAAATACAACTGCAGAAACGCGGCACTATCTACCTGAGCTAAAATCCAGCGTCCTGTTCTTTTGGAGCATTTTATCACTCGTTTTTTAGCACCTCGGAGAGCCAGCTTTCTCTTCAAACACACCTCATCCACTCACAGCCACTCCGCCGCTGTTTTGTCATTTCACATGCCATTTTCCGCCATTTTCCCTCTGATTGGCCTTCCACGGGAGGCCACAAAAATCATTCCTTTTGCCTGTGAGAATTCTCTTTGTACGAACGTGTTTTTTTTTTTCCTCTTTAATCATTTAGCCTCATAAACAGGGTGATTATTCAATGACACAACCCAAACAGAATTCAAAAATGCTAGCGTTAGCCTGGTTGGCGTCGCGTTTACCTCGGTGCGGTGAGTTTCGGTCTTTCATGTCTGTTCTGTCACATGGGAAGGTCGCAGGGCATTCGTCATCACGCGGCTACATATTTTATTTATCGTGGAGTAAGTGTATGCTGCAGAAAGAGGAACTGACAGGCGAACAGCGCAAGGACTGACTCACAAGGACTCAGGTGAGATACGACGAGGAAAAAAAACAAAAAAAAACGCCAACCTCAATGTCAAAGAGTGGTTGTTTTTAGCATCCAGTATAGAGCTGCATTAGCATATTCAAGCATGAGAGGCTATTTATTACAGAAATATGTGGGATTTTTCAAGTTGAATTGTCATGTTTTGTATTTTTTGAGAGGCAAACGGAAATTTGATTTATAGAGAATCAAATGTCATCAAAATATATCTCGATTGGAAGCAAATAGAAACGCCAACATCTGAAAATATTTATAAAGGAATGACATCTTTGAACTGCTGAATTTAAGTTTTAGAAACAAGCTCTTAACCGTATTATTATTATTATTGTTGTTATTATTAATACTATCTATTATTATTAATATTATCTATTATTATTATCTATTATTGTTATTATCTATTATTATTATTATTATTATTATTATTATATTTTTTTTTTATCTTGTTAAAAAAAGATTTACTTTAAAAAGGAACTTCAAAGGCTACAGACATAATACATTTAATTTATTTAAATATGAAATAAATACGACTGATGTGTCTTATTTCATATTTAATTTCTCATATGTTTTTAATATCAAGCTTGAGTTGTTGTGGTTCAGCAAAACTAAACTTCATATGAAAAGGTTAAACGTCACGTATCAGGTGCAGTCAATTTTGTATTTTGTAATATTGAGTTTGGCCCATGAATTTGTCTCAGTTTTTCATTTTGGCCCACTGTGAGTTTGAGTTTAACCCCCTGATGTAAAACAACTGACTTGGTTAGAAAACTGTGGTGTCCAATGGAAGCGCACGTCACCATAATAAACATAATCACAACAAAAAGTCAGCACCTCCGATGGATAGATGCAGATCATGCTAGTGAGCACTGGATTTATTTTTAAATTTTTTCCATTTGTACAAAACTATGCAACACTACTGAATACTGCCCATATCAACTATTAAGAAAATAAAACAGGAGAGCGAAGTAAGTACAGAGCAGTGGGCGTGTGCCAGTGATGGTGAAAACTGGAAAATCCGTGATTAAAGATTGCTAAAACATGCACAAATCACTCCAAAAACAACTTCGGGTGAGTAAATTATGACGGGAAACAACTGTAACACTGTGAAAACCTTTAAAAAGTCCATGTTGCATAATAGATCTGCTTTAAATTTTACCCCTATTCCTTTTGGTTTCTACACCAACTGCACTTTCTGTAAAACATGTTCCTACAATTTCTCAAACTATTTTCATTCATTGATGTACCAGTTTTACAACTTCTCAGTCACCCAGAACTTTTCTACTGGAACTAATGACAGTGCATCTTTAATATTTCAGTATTAACCCAGTCGGTGTTCTCTTCACAAACACGCTGGCTCGCTCCCGTCTCCCCATCGGCTAAAGGAGACACGAGCGCCACAAACCTAATGAGACATGTCGGTAGTAGGGGACAGTCTACCTGCTGTATTTTTAAGAGGCTGTTAGCAGGTTCAGAAGCAGCAGCAAAAGGACGTCCCCCGCACCAGCCCCCTATACACAGCAATACATCATTATTAAAATGAGGATGTGTCATAAAACGTGTCGCTCTTTACATCGGACTGCATTAAGGCCGTGTCCAATCCCACGAGGGCTTATAATAACATTGATTTTGTCTCAAGTTCACCTTCAGCTAATGTTCTATCATGTACATTATGCTTATTATGTCATATGCTAGAGTCAATCCAGGCCTGTGTGATCAATTTCACGCTCCTTCATATTGACTTCATCATCCGCAAAGTCATGCATTGGCTTAACGTATTGTTCAACCGACAGTAATTCTGGTTCCTATAGAGCGACACAAAAGCCCATGGAGTCGGAATAAGTGAATCTGGACACTTTTTCCCAATGGATTACACATGATCGTCTTCCATATTGTTCTCAAAAACCAACCAATTTGTAACTGCTTTTATTCTTAAATCTCCTTTGTGGTCTTTCTATAGGATTCTAAGGTTGTTTAATCCCAGGACACTAGAACAATTATTTCTATTTTCAGCTTTCGTTACTGTTGATTCGACAGTTACACAAATTGGTCTATTCAGTCCAAAGTGCTTTTTTCGTATCATTCTAACCCTAAACCTAACGGGCCTTGATGCTTCCAAAGAACGAATTATGATACATCTTTAAAGCTGTTTGGATGAGCACTTTTGTCCAGTTGACATAATTACATTTTTCTTTTGCTATACCTTGGAACATCCCTAGTTAATTTTGCTTATGATTTTTTGCCCAATTAATTAAGGCTTATATCAAGAAACAGTTTGAGCAGTTGGATTTGACAGAACCAGGATGTGGAAATCACAACAACAGGCCTGTCGTGATAACAAATTTTGAAGCCCCATATATACAGAGATATACTGCGATAAATGATAATATTGAAACTACGTTATGCCTCGACACAATAACAATAATCCAGGATAATCCCATTTTTTAGTAGATGGTATCATTAAAAGGCCTGAGCGGCAACAGATAAATTAGCCACAGAAGTCACGTATTCAACCTTTTATAGCTTTTATTGGTATGTATTAGAACAAAAATACACAAAGAAAATGTACAAACAATCAATATTTAGTAGCGTTAAACCGATATGCTGGTTGGCAGATATTTGTACTTTATAGCGTATTGTTTATCGGCTTTAAATCTCCGCTACAGACCGATATTTTGTCTGACCCGCTGCTTGAAATGTACAAACCAATCTTTATTTTAACACTTGAGTGCAAAGAGATACCTGCAAAAAAACATGACTGCACAGCTGTTTTAAAGGCTTGTGGTAAAATGGACCATGTAGTTAATTTAAATAACAGAATTTAGAGAAAATAATCGAAATCAGCGCTACAAATTGGCCCAAAAACATCGCCAGAGCTTATCGGACATCGGTTTCTGTGGATTCTAAGCAAACGGTATCGGCATCGCCCATGAATAAATCCATACCGTTCGATTTCTAATGTTTACCTCTAAAATATAACGTTTTAATGTTCATTTACGGAACAACGAGGTGATAATTGGTGACGGGACTAAACAACAGCGGATAAAGCACGTGGTCCTTGCATGTGCGCTACACCCAAACCGCTCGACCTACACGCGACGCGATTATCGATTGTACATAGATTGCCGTTTTACCGCGTATTGACTGACATTCTCCCCTTGACCCTGCCAGCTCGTCTAGCAGCTTGTACTAGCAGTGATCCAGGTCTCTCGCTGCCAGAACCCTTACAACAGTCAAAGCTTTGAAATCCATGCTTAACAGAGGCTCCATGTGCCCAAAGGCGTACTCCAGTCAACACGCCTGGAACAGCGGGGATGTCTCTATCAGGGCCTTGATAGCTCCTTGTCAGACAGGAAGAAAAGACAATGGAGTGTAAAAAATGAACACTTGTCAGGAAGACTAAGACAGGATGTGTTCAGTGTTCCTCCGCGTCATCGGGACGTTTTGATTTGGATCTGGATTGAGAATTAACTGTTGCGAGGGGTTGGTCGAGTTCAGTTTTACAGATCGGGAAAAGTTCTGTTAAGAGCGACTGGATGTTTTTTCACATTACGTACATTAATTAACAAAACTGAAAAGTGTGCAAGTGTTTAGATAATCAGTTGTTCATTTGGTCTAATAAATGTCTTGGTTTTGATGCTTTCTTTCGACCGGTGGAGGCAGGACAACAGCGCCATCTGCAGTCCAACTTCTTCAGGACAATATCGCAGGTGTGTGAGAGTAAAAACGCCCCCTCGTCCCGGTTTGAAGTCCCAATGGAACGTTTCCGTATTTTGATTGGCTCCTTAATCCAGCAGTGATGTTTGTTGTCCTCTGTCCCGTTGATGTTAGCTCCGTCCCAGTCCATAATGTGGTTCTCTGTTTTACAATGATCAGAAATCTCCACCTTCGCTGTTTCCTTCTCACATTCTGTCCATCCTGTTCCTTTTTCCGTGCACTGAAACCCCTCCTGTTTCCCCGATGTATGTTTTATCCCAAGATGCTAAGACGTCCTTGCCTCCACCGGTCGAAAGTCAGCACCAAAACTGGTTTAAATTCGCCCAATCGGACACGTCACAGCCGCATCACGTGACCACTATCAGGTATAAAAACAAACTAAACCTTGGTCTGGAAGAAGAATCTATTAAAATAAATGAACTCTACCGTGGTAAGAGAATCACTTTTATCTCCCGGGAGAATAGCGCGACCATGCCAGAGCAATTTACTGATCAGATCTGTGGTGAGGTAGCCACAATCACATGACGAAGTCCAGGTTTTCAAGGAAATAAATACACATGTAATTTGATCCACACACGATAAATGCCATAGATGTTTGAGGCCATACTGTGGAACATTCTAAGCAGAGCAATGACATCTCCATGGAGACAGGCAGGCAAAAGAACAGACCAACTACTGGGAAAGCTACAAAGAGCAGCTTTAATATCCTTTTGTTCTGGTTTGGTTGTGTATTTTTTACTTTCATCACTTTATATTTTAGTCGTTTGTTCCACCGTGTCTGCGTGCGGTGTTTGTATGGATTGCCATGTCCGATTTCACAGCGAAGCAAATCTAGCCAAGTCTACAAAAAAAGTAACCTTGAACTTGTTATGAAAGATCGGACTCCCACCGCGTGACCCTGCTTTTTGTACGTTGAAAAACACCTCTAAACGCGAACATTACCTCCTTTTAACCTCGATGACTGGGAATCTTCATAGACCTCGGTTAGAATAAAACTTGAAAGATGTTGGCGGACGATCATTTTAAATTCAAAGGGTTGCGTAAATTGTTATGTGACCTGCGTAAAAAGCCTCACAAAGTTCCAAAGCTCTGGAAAATAGCGAATCCTTCACTGTCTGTTCCTGATTGTTCCTCCCAGTCGCTGCCTTATAGAGTTTTTTATGGACTTATTGAATTACAGAGTGCAGTACAAGGCCTTATACTTCTCTTAAGGTCCATTACCGCAATAGAGCAATCACACTGATATTGATAAAATGAAAGCTTAGCCCTTTACTGATGACTTGGGATTTTTCTTCCAAACCTCTCCAAATCCGCCTGAAACTTCCTGGATGTCGGAAATAGTTTGGTATCAAATCAGGGCCCAGGGCATTCCCAACTCCGCCTCTCCCGTTTTAATACTTTCTCTTCCCTGGATAAATGTATCATTATGGAATCATTATGTCTATGGGATCCCTGCAGCCACCATTTGCAAGGACTAAGGTACTATGTCCTGAGCTTTCATGGGCCCATTATGTTATTAAGTCATTACCAGCCGGGACACTGAGAAAATAATAGCCGTGATAGCAGCTACGTTGGGCAGCGCTAAGTCTAGTCTCTTATTCTTCAGCCGGTCTATTCGTCTGTGTAATATTTTATGTGACAGATCCCACAAAAGCTGTAAATCTGTGACGGTATTACAGAGTCCACACGCTACGATAGGATTGACCAAAACACACGACTCAATAGATTTTGACAATACAGGGTGTGACTCTGAGCTAAGGGTGGATATAATCGATAAATTGGATTTACATGTAAAACAAAGTTACATATATTTATCATAATAAAGCAAATCTGTAGTGGATATTTTGGTTGGATTTATAAAAAAAAATATACATGTACATGCCACAGACTGTGACGTCACCCGTAACAAATGAAGCTCGTCGAGGCAGCTGCTTAGCGACGATGTCAATCAAACCTGTTGCTAACGCTACCGGGAGCGACTTCGGGGAGAAAACGCGCCTGATTTTGCTGTTATTAATGTTCATATTTTGAATTACAGATACAATAGCGAAATAAAAAAAACAGGTTCATGTAGAGCGAGTTCATTCGGACATTTTAAGACCAAAATGACGACGCTCACTGCTGCAGATACAGAGAGACGGCGACAATTTTTCAACGTGAAGTGAATTGGAGCCAGAAGCCAGCCCATGATCACGGCGGCTAGTTGCCCATTTATATAAACAGTCTAGGGTCTTGTTTTCATTTTATTTTGTTTTTTTGTCAACAATAATAACGCACTACTTCTAAAAAAAAAAAAAAAGATCCATGGGTTTCAGGATGATGTTGCCATAGCGATTAACAATTTAAACCAAATCTTTTGAATTGGGAAATAATGTTGGACAACTGGAAGCTGAAACCCGGGAATCCACAGAACTGCTATGAGGTAAAGTGACTGAGGTGAGAATGCCAAGGAAACCATATCCATTTGGTGGAACGGGGATCAAACCACAGACACTACGGCTGGTTGGCGTGCATTAGACTAACCACTGAACACCCACCACTGCACCTTAATCACCGCCTTCACTGACGTAAGCCAATCACAGCCTGACATCTTTGCCTTTTCAGCTCTTGAGTCATTCAGAAATATACGGTTTGTCCACTGAACGAGCAGCAGCACAACCACCAGCCTCCTCAGCCTTTCCCTTTAGATTATATTCTTTACATCTCACTCTGTAGTTTATTTATTTAATTATTTTACTCTTTTTATTATGTTTTGGAAATATAGAATAAAGAAAAAAATCTGATAGTAATAAAAATAAATAAAATAAAAATTATGATCATGATAATAATACCGGTACAAATAAAATAAAAAATAACGATAATAAAATAATAAAATAACAATAATAAAAATGCAATAAAAATGATCATGATAATACAAATAAAATAAAAAGTAATTTTAATAAAATAATTTAAAAAATGCAATAAAAATGACCATGATAATAAAATAAAATAAAAAATAATAATAAAATAATAATAAAAATGCAACAAAAATGATCATGATAATAATACAAATAAAAATAAAAAGTAATGATAATAAAATAACAATAATAAAAATGATCATGATAATGAAAAAAAGATAATAAAATAATAATAATAATTTAAAAATTATTTTAAATAACAGAACTGAATATCAGCACGTACACATACAAATCTATACACATATTTATATTTATACACGTAGGAGGACTGTCTCAATAAATAATCAATAAAAGGCTGTCAGATGGTATAAAAAAGCTCTCGTTTATTTCTCAGTGACGTAGTTGGTTAAAACTGCACTTGGATGTTTTATTAATCGTACTTATGTTACAGTTAAGCTCTAGACATTATGTGTGATCTACTCACCCCTGAGTTTGGGTACGCTGTCCAGCCCAATTCCGCTGTGGCCACCCGCGTGTCCATCAAAGTCTCTGGAAAAACAAACAGACAGAAAAACTGCGGTTAGCCTCAGAACAAGATATTTTAAGCAGAATTGTCGAAGCGGGAGCACACGGAAGCTCGGGTGATCACTTGACACCATCATGGGGGAAAAACGAAATCAAAAAGGCAAATCCATCGCAGTCTTCAAACCATCTCTTCAGAAACTGTGAGGAAAGATGGAAAAAATTGGCAGTTTATCAGCCCGTCAAGCTGTTAAATGTTCAATCATGAAACTTGTGCGCGCATCCTGTCACAGTGTGCGTGGATGTTCTACGGATTCATGGACAAACGAGAGGAAATTGTGTGTAGCGGAACTGCTTCAAAAACAGAGCGAAAGAGCGCCAGGTTGAGGTCACTGCTGTTAGTTTTTCTTTTGGTGAAATTTCCTGACAACTATCGCGAATGGCAGCACTCCAAAGGCCTTGGTTGGTTAAAAATACAACAAAATCGGGAAGGTTGAGTCCATTGTTTATGACTTTCTAAACAAAAATAAAGATATAATTGGCTGTACCGGATGTTTTTTTTCTTCGTAGTTGAGCAAAATTAGTTTTACACTTGTACATATATATTGCAAGAAGCTCAAACAGTAGAAATGAGACAATTTTGTGCTGTCTGCGTTTAATTAAAATATGGTTTATGCACAGAGAATCAGGAAGAACGTTGTTAGCATGACACCGAAAATGCTTATAAACTCATCAGTGTGAATAATTAGGATGATACGAATGGATACAGTAAGCGAGGAGTAACTTTGTACCTCTGTAGACTGTTTACAACGAACTACAAGCGTTTTTCACATTTAAAAGTGTTCTGTCACGCACGCAAAGGATCATTTCAAACCTTGCTGCGGCGCGGACCCATCTGGCGGGACGCAGCGTGCTCGCCAGTCCTGTTATTCCACGGCAGAAAACAAACCACAGACAGATCATTCTAGCAGCTCCAGCCCAAAACGTGTGTCAGCGTCGTGGTGATTAATAGTGAATGTGTCTTGTTGGCACGCTGCGTCCTGAAAACTGATATGGAGGCAGGAAAAAACGAGATAAGAAAAACAGCGCTCATCAAAAACAGTTGCTTTCTTACATACTGATGAAGTGATTGGCAGTCGGACTGGTTTAACTTCGGGATTACGCAGAACGCCACTAGAAAGACGTACTGTTCGAGTCAAGATCAGGACGCAAATGTAGAATTTTGTAATTCTCTGTGAAAAAAAATCGACCCATTGAACCCTTACATGTCTTGCAAAAATAATAATAATAATAAATAATGTTCGTCTTACTGCCCCTGTGCAAATGTGAAGAATTCCGTACGTTATTCTTTTCAAAACTCCCTTTAATGTTATAATTCAAAGCACTCCTCTACACTGACCCCTCTGCACTGACCCCTCTATTCAGGAAACTCTAGAAGGAAGAAGCAAAATATGTTATTCTTCAATCTATCCTCCACAAACCTATGACTAAAGTGCTTTTTTATCTGAATGTTTATGTCACATTCATTCCAAGAAGCTGCTCACATAAAAGGAACAGTGTTTTATTTGACAATGTGGATGAAAGTGAACAAATAATGTGACATTGTGATAGTTCTACCACCGTCATTGTACAGTACTGATGTTTTATTAGATTCAGCTATTGTCAGTTCTAAAACGGAAATATGTGACGGTTTTAATGGGCATTTTATCTCTGCATGTCCCGTTTGGGATAATAATGTTGATCCTTCTGATCTTGAATCTGTTGAATGTGAATCTCGTGCAGATAACAGTCACATTTTCTCTTTAAGACCTTTTATTTACATGGAGGTTTTAAACGCTGGCCGCTCCATAGACCCAAAGAAGTCCAGGGGAGCTGATGACCCTGATCCAAAACTTCTATTACTACCTGCCCCTTATTCCTAAGTCTAGGTCTTCTCTTGGCCTCATGTCATTTCGATGTTTCGCTGCTCATGATTGGAATTTGACTCAAAGATCACTTAAACTGGACTCCTTCATTTCTCTTTCTGCTTTTAAATGTAAACTGAAGGTAATTTTTAAAGACATGCAAATGTTTTACTAATGATACGAAAGGAGATTTTTAGAGACAGATGTAAATGTTTGTTTTATGTTTTAATGAAATGATGTTGAGTGTCTAATTGTGTTAACTCCCCTTCCCTTGGCTGCTCTGGCCCAGACCAACATTGTAAATAAGAAGTTGTTCTTAATGTTTTGCCAGGTAAAATAAAGGTAAAATAAATAAATACATAAATAAATAAATAAAAAATGACACATAAAGGTGGAACAAAAACAAAAAAGGTAAATCATTTCCGGCCAATATCTAAACAACCTCGTCTTGCAAAAGTTTTAGAAAACACAGTCAAATCAAGTTACAATTCATCTAAATAAATGCTCCGTTTTGAAGTCTTAGTACTGTGCCCTTTTCTCAAACCCCACTGATGTCACTGCAACCACAAAAGTTTTAAATGACATTTCCACAGCCCTTGGTGACAAACGAGATTGTGTAGTCCTCTTTATTGATTTAACTCAAGCTTTTGATTCAAAAGATCATAAAATCCTCTTGAAGCGTCTGAAGCATATTGGATTTGACAATTCTGCATGTAATTGGTACAAACAAATCTTGTATTCCATTGAATTATAGAAAAGAAATTGTTCAAGCAAATTGTTGTTGCTGTACTAGATTATGGAGATGTAATATGCATGCAAACCTCAGCCTCTACTTTGAAACCTTTAGACGCTCTCTTTCACTCAGCCCGTCGTTTCATAACAGATGAATGTAAAACCAATCACTGTTCACTCTATAAAAAAGCAGGTTGGGCCATTGCTATCGGTCAGAAGAGAACAACACTGTATAAACTGTATTTATAAGAGACTACAGCAATAAACTGACTGAAAATCACACTTGTTTGTTGAACTTTGATACGGGAACTTTTAATACAAGATCTCATGATTGTCTAAGTCTAAAAACTGGCCGCACTAAAACTGAAAAGCGAGAAAAAAAAAAAAGCTTTTGGTTATTTTGCTTCCCAAAAATTGAGCACTTTTCAAGGACAAAACTGTAAAACTGGATACACTAGTGCCACTAATTTACTTTAATAATCTGGTGATAAACATTATGAATCGCACCTGCGCTTGTTTTTAACGTTTTAAATTGACCTGTGTAGTTATTTTTTTTCGTTTTTGTTGATTTTTTCTTGTATTTTTCTGTATTTTAACAAAGCCCTCATGAAAAAGAGACTATCGTTGGACTGTCCTTGTAGAATAAATATAAAGATAAATGAAAAGAAATGAAAATGAATACAGGGAAATATCTTCTAATACACAACAAAAACATGATTCTAACTGCCAGCCTGCACGGTATACACGGGAATAACACCTACACCCAAGTAATGTCCTTATTATATTTACTTATGTTTTATTTGCACACAACTCTTGTTTGTTGTGTCCATGGTGAGATAAGACCAGGAGACAGCAGTGTGAATGGAATCTGCGGTGGCGATCAACAGACGATAAGAAGCCTCTGATGAAATGTTCCGAGCAACGGCTGTGTCTCGGGCTTGGACGGCCGCCACGGCAAACGGTTGGCTAGCAACGCCCACTCGTGTTGTTGATCAAGGGCAGGACTCACACTCTGATTACATGAATAGACAACACTGCCAGGAAGTGTCCTCAGTCAGGCAGGTCCAGCTCTTGGGTTTGATGCTGCTGGTTCTTAAAGAGGAGACACTCTACTCTCAGTTCACACACACTACTCCAATACACTGGATACAGCGTCTTGTATTGTTTCGTGTGCAGTTTTATACATTCGTAGTTTGTGAAATCAAGATACTGAATATTCATTAAGCCTTAAAATTCACATGGGTTTGCATTTCTCTTGAAAACAATTGTTATTGTTCTTATGCTAAATACGTTTCAACTGGTGAGACAAAGTGGCTCAAGTAGCTTCGAGTTTTAAGAGATTTTATTTATGTATTATTGAGAGAAAGACACAAAGCTCAAAACGGAATAAATAAAAACAATTCCAGTTAGTTAGATAGTCACTACTGACCTTATTCAGCCCTGCCCACTTTAGCCGTAAATGCTACCAAACCTCTTCACTTCACCACTTCATTCATTTCAATTTAATGGACAATTTGGGAAAGTTTTGCCGCTAAAATCTGATATAAAGTAGGTTGATTTGCGTCAAATGCTCAATGTTCATGCTACCAACAAGTCAGCACTGCACCGATTCTCTGGGAGGGTTTTAAACAGCTCTGTGGTCCCTGTAGAACTTCTTTGCTACCAAGATCGAAAGCCTGATGCAAAATAATTCAACCCAAATGATGACGGCGGCGCCCCCAATAAGGTGAATCCAGATATGCAGTAACTTATTGAACAGATAATATAATGTACATAATATAAAGGTGGCACAAATTGGCCAAACCTTTCATTTTCTCTGCTCACCTCAGACAAATTAATTAGCCTGAGTAATTCATTAGTCATTTATGCTCTGAATATACGACACACCGACGCAGACACCTCCACAAAAGCCCAGTCCAAAGCTCCTGTTTCCATACACCTGCAGTGACAGGCCCGTTCACACCCACTTTCCATTAGAATATTTCAATTTCCCCCGGATCCACGTTGCTTTGTCTATCTCCCCAGCCTTCTCCAGCCTCTCGCCTCAGCAGCCCCCTGTCAGCTGTGAAGATAGGAGAGGCACGCAGCCCTTAGCGGCAGCCAGCATCGCAGGGACTGCCAGGGCCTTCTCAAGGGAAATCACACGAGCTTTAGTCACATCACACAAGCACTTGGGCAACCATTTTCTATTTCCTTTAGAAATAAGAAGAACTATAGGGGAAGAAAGCAGGAGATGGTTCAAATGAAGGGTCGTATCAGGTCAAAGGCCCGTGGGAGGAGCGTCTGGGGAGGGCCGCAGGGACACGTCTATAGCTATTAGCCAAATCTCTAAGTAACCAATAAGTAAATAATGTATGCTAAATGGGTATTAGCGCTGGGGTGTGGTAGCTAGCACCTGTCCGCTAACGTCAGGGAATTTGCAAAACGTCTCAAGGGACAAAAACCACGAGTGTGAGATTGAAACGCGCGGCTGGCGGACCATTCATCCATTTAATTGTAAGTGGATTTCAAGAGTTCCATTCAAAAATGAGCTATACACTAATTGTATAAATTATTAATGTGCATTATTGGCTTAAAGTGGAATGTAAAAGCCACATGAACTAAAATTGCATAACAATTAGTTTTTATAATATATATTCATAGAAATCCAGTGGGAACTAATCACGTTTGAGAGGTCTCTCTTTACAATCCACAATAAGTGTCCTCTGAGAGCTCTGGTTGGCTTCAAGAGTCAAAATGACCAAAATATCCAAACAAGGATGTAAATGAAAAAAACAACATACATAATACATAAGCAGTTACGTGGCAGAGTGGTTAGCATGCCAAGAGTTTGCAAGTTTACTGCAACTGACAATAATCACTCTTAGTGGAATGAAGACTTAAACGGCTCATATTTTACTATTTTCTGATCTAATAAGGTTCTTTCTTCATCAAAAACATACCTGGAGTCGTGTTTTGTTTCATTCACACCTGTTCAACACAAACCCTGTGTATCAAACCTGCACCTCGGGAGTACAAAGTGTCTGAGGATCCTACACACTCCGCCAGATCGTCCCATGTATCCTCTGGGGTACAGTTCCTCTTGGCTCAGTCTAGTTTTCATGATTATGGTCACAGTACTCAGCTGATTTTTCTCATTTTTTGCCAGATCATTGGAACTACCATGCACCTCAGCCTCCGACCCAGCTTTCCATGAATGGTACAAACACCTCAGCCTCCAACCCAGCTTCCTACGACCTGCTCGAAGACGTCAAACTATGACCCCGTTCTCTACCATTCGCTCCATCAACTAACATTCACATTTCCTTGTTTGCAATAAACTCTGTCAAACTTTTACCCCGAGTCTGAATCTTTGACCCTCAGACATTACGACGACTGTGTTTCTAAACCACATACACCTTCACTAGAATCATTTGGATTATTTCTTGCTGGAATTGACAATCTTTACACAATTTAAACGGTAGCTGTCAACCTGAAACAACAAAATGAAACAAAAAGCTCCAGGTATAATTTTGGGGGAGGTAACATTTTTTTTTATTATTATTTTGTATTATTATTAATTAATTATTATTATTTAATTATTATTATTATTATTTTTATTATTATTATTATATTTTTTTGTTTAATTTTGATGCATTTTATTTTATTATATTATTTTATTTTTTTATTTACTGCTGCCACTTGGCCGGGACTCCCTTAAAAAAGAGGTTTTTAATCTCAATGGGACTTTCCTGGTTAAATAAACGTTAAATAAAATAAAAAAATAAAAATAAAACATCATAACAAGGCTTAAAGCTCCCACAGCAGGAGTCAATTTTGTGTAACATAGGACCCTTAAAGCCCATCTCTGATATTATTCTGTGTCTGCGACTGGGGGACTCCTGTCTGCTCCACTGGCTCCTATTCTCTGATCACTGTTACGTCTGGCTGCCCTACAACGTTCTCACCTTTCACTTCGTATCGAGCCATTTGGAACACAAGCAGAGGGAGGAACGGCCGCTGACTTCTCTCTCTGGCCCGTTTTTGCCTTTGCATTCTGTATAGTGCACCGTCAGCGTCACCTCCTCCGGCCCGCGATAAATTAAGCCTGGCCTGGTTCGGCGGTGGCAGTGCACTCTATGAGAAACATATTAACATGGGGGAGTTTAATGTTGAAGGTGTAACCCGGGATCATAAATCTGCAGGGAAACAATAGCTGCTGGCTGTCACAGGAATTCAAATGGAGCTACGTCCTCAGAGCTGTGGCTTTTCATGCGTGGACCAATGACTCAAGATGAAACACAGAGTTATATAGTTGCTGACACTGACTAATTGCAAATATCAATAAGTAATGGAGGTGGAGAATACCTTGTTAGGAGTAGTTCAGTGTTTAGATTAGATTTATTGTTGCAGAAAGACTAAAAAACGGTAAAGATATAGGGCAAATGCCAAAATACTTTGTCAAATAAGCCTCCAAAACTCTCCAAATCAGTTACAAGACAATAGTATATGTGATAATATTATACAGGAGTAAAAGATGTGCATTGAGCCACATGGTTATATATTATCACAATTTGCAGTTTGGACTAAAATGACTCCTTTTACCGTATGGTGCATAACTCTTATATGCAACCTTAAAGAAGACCTGTTGTGGAGGCTATATAACTATAACCTATGACATCCGTGGATCATTATGTTAGAATTTACACATTTTAAATCACAATATTCACCTAAAACGACTTAATAAGAGAAACAAGCTCGTTGACGTCTGCGTTCGAAAACTGCGGTACTCAATGGGAGCTGAAGTCACAACAAAGAGTCAGCACTTCAGATGGATAGTTGAACATCACGTTAGCCAGCAGTGATTTTGACTACGCAGCACTGCCCAATCCTACGTGTATCACTGATTAAGAAAACAAAACCGGAGAACGAAGGTGACAGTGAAAACAGGGCTTGATCTACAATATGGCGTCTCGGTCAAACATGCCAGAATCACTTCAAATACGACTTCGGCTGAGTAAATGGTGAAAAGAAACAACTATAAAATGGTTAAAACCTCTGAAAAGTAGATTTTGTATAATAGGTCTGCTTTAACTCAACTCAAATTTTGGCAGGTTTTTCATCAAAATCGGTTATAATTTGCTTTTGGAAGTCAGAAGTTTGATTTATTTGGCATGTCCCGAATTATATGTGGATCTTGTTTAGCCTAAATATTCCATGCTATAAACCAGGGGTGTCCGAACTTTTTACCCTGGGGGCCGCGTACTGAAACATATTTGAAACGGCGGGCCACAGAGCAGTGTCGATACAGGGAGTCAAACGGTGCATTTAACGGTGGTTTGACAGAGACATTGTACCTTTAATAAGACAGAAGATTATTTTTAGGTCTGTGTCGCAATGTAATGTGATGTTATTCAGGTTATAGAGGTAGAGTCGCTTCAATTTGTAATAAAAAATACTTCCTGAACAATTGGGCCAGTTTAGGAGGAGGCGTGAGGGCCAAGAAAAATTGGTCTGAGGGCCGCATTTGGCCCCTGGGCCGTAGTTTGGACAGCCCTAATATAAAACCTTTGTATATGTAGCTATAAGATCTTGGAAATCCATTTGCGCTACTCTGCGTCACATGGAGATCAGGCTTGTCAGTGCGTCTGATATAAATGGTGAAAAACTCTGAAGTCTCACACTGTGCCATAACCAAAGCTTTAACCGAGGAGGACTACTGCTCCCAATCCCAGAAAGCACTGCTCCTCATTAGCACCAAGCGACAGATCGATGGCAAACGGTAGGCTGTTTCCACAGATAGAGAAGAGCGTGTGGGGGGGGGGGACTGCATTAAACATTGATGGAGCCTCGCGTTAGAGATCGATACCGCTGCCCTCTTCACACAATTACACGTCAGCAAGGAGTCGTATGATACATCACAGCGACAAGCATAATTACATATCGCGGGGGCTCGGGAAAAAGACGGAAAGAAAAAAACATTTAGTAAAAGGAGAGAGGGAAGAAAAGCAAGAACAGGTCACCCATGATTGCGTTTGCGTCTTTAAGGTGCAGTTCAGCAGTTTGGAGACTAGAGTTGCATGCGTAATTCTACTCCTTTGTGTGCGAGGCTGTATTATTGCGCGGCTTGTGGTCGATAAGACATGTGCTCGCCGGGTCTTTAGTCAATACTTGAGGACAATTCTCAGAGGATTTCCTCGGTCTAAACCCTCCAACACATCTTTGCCCCATTCAAGATGTGGATGTGGGCGCCATTTTACAGCATTATGGGAGATGAATGAATGAATGTCTGTGAACGCATCGGAAGAACTCAATGTGTTTGCGGCAAAAATGGCGGAGAATGATTTTGAGAACTGTGTGTACTGTCGTGTTTACATTCAAAGTTTTGCTAATATTCAGTGCAGTATACTCAGAATGGCAAAAAAGCAATTATTTTTCCGATTGTTATTCAAATTCACACGTGTGCTTTCTTTCTTTTACTTCTTAATCCTTCTGTCTTTATTCATTTGTTCATTTACTTATTTATTTACTCTCCGTTGCTCCCTAGTTCAAGGTTGTTGGTTTGTTTTGTCATTTAAAGTGACAATCACGTCTGGAAGAGCAAAAAAGAAAAAGACTTGTGAAGGGAGCATGTGATTGTATCCAAAAAAAAAAAAAAAAAGAGAAAGAAAGAAACAACACAAAAAGATGGATTTAATGAGACTGTTTAAGTGGGATTTAACTTCTTATAAATGGAATCAAGATGGCGGGATAAGTGGAAGAGGGGGTGTAGAGACCGAGATGAAAAATGAAAAAAATAAATAAATAAAAAATCAGGAGGTGAAATCAGCAGGATTGAAATGAGCACTTAACAGTGATGAAGCCCCATGGCTGCCTGCTGGGCCTGGCGTCTTAATACCAAGCCCCAAAAACAAAATGGCAAACAAACAAGAGAACCCCCCCCCCCTCCCCTCCTCCTCCTCACTCTCTCCCCTCTTTCCCACAAACTAATCAGTCGTCCACTTGGGAATTTAGGAGGACAAGAAAGGCAACAGACATGATGAGTATTTTTTTGAACAAATCATCAAGACTGAAAGTTTATCACACAGAACGGGGCTTTGGATGTAAACACGACATGTCTGAGTTTGTAGAAACGTTTACCCATAAATACTGAATGAATGTCACCTTTGTCCTGGTTAGTATTAGTAAACCAAAGACGGTTCTAGAGTTTAAGATAATCTACTTCAAGTATGTTTACTCCTCATAAGTAAAGAGTCTATTTATTCAAAGCCACTCAGTGTAAAATAGACTCAATTAAAAGCATACATTTTGATTATGGATGTTTTTCATGAACTAAAATACTTGAAAAACATGTGTGACCAGTGGACTTGGTGCGGGTGGTGATGTGTTCAGGAGCCACGGGACATAGCGGGAACTTTGGAGTCAGTTTTTAATCTGTTTCGTAAAAATTATAAAACTTTATCAACATGTGCCGCTACACAATGGTCCAGCCCAAACTATAAGACAGAAAACAAAAGACAATATTAACATCTCCTCGCACAAACAAAAACAACACAGGAGTTCAATATTAACTTAAATACAAATAAAATATAATCACAGATGTAAACAAAAGTAAAGATAATCAGAAGAGGAAACTTTAACATAGGGATCACAATAAATGACTGACCTCTTCCCAACACTGATTCACAAAGGGAAGAGGCAGGAGTCAAACCCCGAATTTACACTAGGAGCAAGGCCAAGGACACACGAAGAAGAAAGCAACACACAGAAGAAGCGGCTGGAGGACCAAGGCTGCACATAAAATCAAAACACCAGGTATGGACTAAACTGTGACAAACAAAAGCAACATTTTGTGTAATTATACATTAATTATACAAACATATGAACCGGTTACACATGCCCCTTCACTGTGAGCAGACCTGCATCTCCACACACCTCACACTGAACTCTGCGGCTCTTAAAAAGGCTTTAACATAACTCTTGTGATGTTATAAATTACCGTTTTATCTGCAGATGACTTATAAAATCAGAGACACAGCACAAAGCGGTGAGAGAGGAGAGGAAAGGCGGTGGTTTGAGGAGGTTATACCGAGTTCAGCGAGAGACGAGTTTCCTGCACAGACAGAACACGTCTGCTTCTCCTGCAGCTCTCGTGCCTCTGCTCAAAGTTTACAGCTCCTTTTGTCACTCACAGAGCAGAGACATGTCTGCACTCACCACAGAAGTGCAAAAAGCCTCTGTTTTCTGACGCCACGGCTTGTCCCAATTCAACAAACTCCAATCGAGGTGTGGGCTCACCTGCCGTGCACGCGCCTGTCGTGTGCGTACATGGCGTGTGCGCTCATAGAAAATGCATTGGCCTTTACTCTCACTCGTTTCCTTTCTGGGGACACCACATCTGCCAACAAACATTCAGTATTTTACGGTAATAAAAATAAAAAATATATGCATAAAGACAAAAACATAAAATATATATCCTTGTATATATTGACATGAGCCTGGTATTTTTATGAATTTCATGTCTTTGAGTTATTGGGAAGTTGACAGGGAAAGCTTCTAAAATAGCAGCTACAGACAGACGACAGGAATACCTCAAAAGAAATGTGTTGCCACGACGACTCCCTGAAGACGGAGATGACAATGTGGTTGATTTGAAAATTGAAGAGAAAATAATCTGCCCTCCTCGGAGACGTTACTTATGGGGATACACAAGTCCCTTTGCATCACCGCGCCTTAGATGAAATTTGACGCTAGCAAAGGCAGTGGTTGGTTTACAAAGAGAAATATGTGTTTCAAGTGATCTGGACCTGCCATCCCTCAAACTGCCACAGATAACAAAAAGTTCAAAAACACAAAATAGACCTGGGATTGTCGACTGATGGTACGAGTAGATTTAGCATTTTTGGCAGATTCAAAAACGCTCTGATAAAATGTTGTGTAAAGTGTAAAGACAACTGGCAGAGACAAGTGGCGCTAATTTTTTTAGTCAAACAAAAATGTGGCTTTTTTCGAACAACAAAGTAGCAATCAAGCTAATTATTAACTGTAATGGATGAATGACGTGAAGAGTAATGAGCATGTATTGTTTTTAGTGATGTGTTCAAATAAAGTTTAATCTGTAAGAAGGTTTGGCCAACTTTGACAAAAATGAATACTGAGAATCCTGAGATCCTGATAAAAATACTCAAGATTACTTCATACCAGGGAAAATCTGTTAAAACATAACTTTAAATATATAAGTTGGGGTTTAAGTAACAGAAAAATGAGAAATGGCTGCACTTACCTAGAAAAGTGCAAAAATACTTTCCAAATAAGTCATCATTTTCATTTCTTTTTGCAGTATGTATTTTATTATAAACGATACTTTCAATATTACCATTTTACATACTCCTTAACATACTCCTGGATTAAAATATTACCAACTGTAAAATGCTCTTATGGAACAAATGAAACCTCTTGTAATCTCTGGGTTTGGAAAGAAAAGTCTAACATTTAATTTGAAGGTCACAGCTTGAAGGACTTTGTATAAGGACGTGGACACATCTGGTCCAATACAAAAGCTGACAGTTCTTTTGAGTTATGTCACCATCAGAAAACACATAAAATATCCTCAAAACCAGAGCTGCAACGTCAATCACAATTAAAGTTGCCGTGTTTAGTTTTGAGCATAGACTGTATATATAAATGGACAGAGCTAACCTGCTAGCCGCCGTGTTTCAAGTAGGAAGTGAGCGTGGGCGCACTTCTGGCTCCATCGACTCTGGCTCCAATTCACTTTTTATTAAAAAAAGTCACCCCTCTTTCTGCATTTTGGTCTTAAAATGTTTATATTTACCCGGTTTACATGATCGTGTTATTTTTATTTCGCTATTGTGTCCGTAAATCAAGACATGGACATTAATAACAGACAAATCAGACGCCTTCTTTCTTTGAGGTCGCTCCCGTTAGCGTTAGCAACAGGTTTGACTGACAGCGTTGCTAAGCTAAGCGGGAAGGGCCGTTACCTTCAACAGCCTCGCTCCAGATTGGCTCTTTGGTTGCTATGATACTCACAGTCGGAAATCCGAATAGAGAACCTGGCTCCAAATTCGCCGCTATAACTGCTAGCCTCGATTAGCTTCATTTGACTGGAGCTGAACGCTATGGGTCATGTCACACTCACTTAGTCCACTTCTTTATACAGTCTACGGTTTGGATCCAAGATTATATAATGCCTCATTCACTTTATACCCTGCCGTTACTGTCAATTGTTTATTAAAAATGCATTGCGCGAATTAATCATTAATGAGGTTAGATACAAAAAGTTACACACCACTTGCAAATATGATGTTCGTATAATTCTACATCACATTTTTTTCATTGATTAGAAGAAATTATGGTCTTACGAGCAGCCAGGAACCGAAACAAAGCGTCATTAGATCAGCAGCAGATGTTAGCATAAATGCACCACCAGATAAGGAAATTAATCGAGATGCAAGAACAGCAAGAAAGTGATGAAATTATCCCATCAACACAGCAAGGTGACATTCCGCCTGGCCTCGACACATCTGGGACGCCACGTTGCATCAGCCTTCAACCTTCTACACTCAGTTTCCCCGCCATTAACGCTGCGTAAAGGCGTTATTCGAGGGGAAAAAAAGGATAGCGTTTCGTCTTGGCTATCCAGGTAAAGAGCACCCGCCCACACACACACGCAGTGCATCTCCTGGTGGTCAAGTCAGTGGGCTATAAGCACAAACAGTCCAGTTCTAGCTCCTCTTCTTCTCCTCTTCCTCCTCCTCCTCTCTTCTCTTCTCTCAGTCCTCGGTTCCAGCCGGTATTGGTCAGGTGTAGGGAGGTTAGGCACACCATTTGCATTCATTAACATTGCATTAGCCGACAGAGCGATCTTTAGAAAGCAGGGGCTGCCGGAGAGTGTCATCTTTAATTCATCATAACCCCACCATCCTCCCACACAGTCCCGTTCGGTCCCCATCCTTCCCCGTTTCTGCAGTCGCCAACCTATGTCGTGTATTTAAGGGTCGTTTTCCGGAACAATCTGTCAAATGTGCAAATGTGTTCTTCAGGGATAGCCACTATAGCCACTGACAGAAAGTGTGAAATATGACAGCGAAATATGGATTTGAATGACACCTAAAGAACACATTATGCTTTGTGGGGGGTTATTAGTATAAAACGATAACAATCTGAACATAGACATTCGTTTTTTTTGCGTTTTGTTCATTGTAAAACCCAAAATTGATGTAAAAACGCTTGATAAAAAAATCAACTTCATGTTCAAAACCGCAGAACAGATGGGCGCCGTCTTTTCATAGCGTTTACGTGCTTTTACTGTTGAAAAATCGCTCTGACTTTTGAAACCCCCGGAGTTCGAATCTTTTATATAATCACAATGCAAGTAAGTACTATACTCTGCGGTAAATAACACTGGAACTGAACCAAGTGAATTTTATTAACAAAGGATGACTATTTTTATCGGATTGAAAGGTACGTATAAGTCACATAAAACAGTTTCTGCCAATGAACACTTAGAGCCAACGCCAAGCTAAAACGAAATTCAGGGAACTACACACCCTTCCCATCGCATACTGAAACAAATCAATACTTCTTAGATAACTTTACAACTGGACTGAGTATATATCTGTACATAACATAAATGGCATCGCAGTTTCGTAAATACACAGCAGCGAAAAATACGCTTTCTCCTTGGCCGATTACTGACCCTTCCTGGAAATTTCATCATAATCTCGCCATTACTTTCAGAGCTATCTCCCTAACAGATACGGCCCACGCGGTAATGACCATTCGTGTAGCTAGGAGTATCAGTTTCAGGTACTAAATCAACAGTCTATGGAAAAGCCAATTACCAAAGCAATCCGAGGTAATATGGTTAGCAGCATTCTACACTAGGACCCACTGTTTTCTACTATCTCCTGTTTCTGCGCTGGTGACACTTAGAGCAGAAATGTGATCTCAAATGTGATCTCCTTAATGTAGCCTAGATCTTTTTGGTCCGGGGCAGTGCTGTTTTGGGAATTGCGTAGCTACTGTGAGACCTAGTTTTAATGGATTCTAATGTGGGGCAAGCTAGCGTTAGAACTGCAGTGTGCTCTCTGTGCATGATGTAGGCCTACTTACGCAGACCCAGTAACCTTTTCGTGACGTCAAAGAAGATGCATTAGGTTCTGGAAACAAATATTGAGCATTTTAATGATGTAAATCCATGTTTGCGCCCATTAAGTGTGGAGATACGAAGCAGTACCAGAGCATAAATTAAAAATAGAATTCATTTTCGTGAAACAATTATCCAAATTTTCCAAATATACCCGTATGTATCAAGTAACAGAGCAAATTTGTACTAATAAAATGTGTAAATGCTACCAGCAATAACCAGTAAACGTGTCTAAAAGGATATCAGCTGAACCAATACCATCAAAATCCGTTCCATGGACCAGATATTTCATCCACATTTAAGTTTAGATTAGAGTTTCAAAAGTAACATTTAAGTCTTTCCAGAATTTCCATCATTTTAATTCCAGAGCTATGGCCTCGGGATTAAAAACACCACAAAATCAATCGTCTAATGTTGCTTTTACCAACATCATTAAAGAAGCATACATGAATTTGCAATGATAAGTCGAAGGCAAGCCACGTATTGATCAGCTAATGCTTTGAGTCAGCACATGTGCATAAGGCAACATAAAGTGTTTGTCAGCCTGTTAAACCCACTAGACAGAAGAGGTTGATATTGCAGCGGTTTATGGGCGAGTAATGAGGCTAGAATCTGCTCAGGTTTGCTGTGGCGGCAGACCAGCAGCAGTGACCAAGCAATAATCCAGATGGGAGCCATGCTAGCCTCCCACAACCATCACAATTCTCATTACAGCGCGTATTACCTCAGCCGGCCACTCCGCTTTTAAGAAACCTGGCAATTTGCAGCAGTAAAACGGCCTAATTACAACTGTTATCAGGCTCCTACCTCGCAAAACTGAATTTAGAGGGAGAGGCTGGGCATCCCTGACGCTTCACTGGCTTTTGTATTGGCTGGTGTCCAAATTGTACCAACCACACCCCCCTAATGTCATTATTCACTCTATAACAACTGCACTTATCACCAAGCTCGCTCCCCTTCAACATTTTTAAAGAGCTGAATTGCAATCACTTAGCTGAATCGATGCCAAAGTCAATGTCCCCAATTTAAAACAACAAATCAGCTGACGTGAACATGAGGTTCTGAAAGATTGGGTTGTGCAAAGAACATATTGCCAAGAACGGCTCGCCAAGTGGAAGGGAAAATGACACTTTGAGTAGTGAATACTGTTTAGGTTGGATAAACCACAGCTACGGAGAAAATTTTAATGTAATTTAATCTTTGGCTTTAAGAGTACAGTGCACCTTGGGATTTTTTTTCCCTGCGTGGTTATCATCAGAGTCAATACTGTCGGTCTGTTAGAGAAGGCAAACCTTTAAAACAACACAAAAGCAATAAATAAAAGAACAATTATATCAATGGCAAAGCATCCACATAAAATAAACTGCTCAAATTAAACCATGTGTACAACTGCATCTGTCACTACTACTACTATTACTACTACTACAATATACAGACATTTTTTGGCAAGTACATATTCTCCCAAATGTGAGGTCTCTAGCCTCACTAGAGTGGCTTTGACATTTCTCAAGTCCACATAAGAAAGTCGCCCCCCCTCAGCTTGGCCTTATCATCACTTGGGCTGAGGAGGAACACAAGTTAACTGCCAGGGAGAAAAGCTGTCCATGCTAGGTGCACTGGGGATTGTGGGAGCCTGACATTTAGCACTGAGCTATGGCTAATGGGCTTTCCAGGGTTGGCTAAAGCGATGTTGTTCTGTAGGAAGACGGGGGTATTTGCTGAGTGACTAAAAATATGTTACTCTACTCCTGCTCACTATAGTCCCTCAGCCTAATTAAAACTGTAAAGAGGCTGTAAAGGCTGTTTGGGACATTACTTGAAAAACCTAACTACACGTGCAACTGTTAAGGAGATATGTTGCTTCAAGGTATTGCCAAGAAATGTGCGGCGTGCCAAGGACAATCTTTAGCGGGTGACAAGGTTATAGGCGCAGTAGCTAAAAGTAAACATAATTGTCCCTGTAAGGTGCAAAGCAGGTAGTGTGCACCCACAGGAACTCACCCATAAAACCTCACGTGGTTTCAGCCTCATTACCCCTGTGTCACCATAAGCATGCCTAAATAACCTTAAGCTAATTATTAACCAGTTCAGTTGTACCCAGACTTGATGTGTTTACTTATTAAGCGTATTTATTTACCCTTTTGAGAAATTTATCCCCTACATTCGCCGAGCTAACCTGTCAGGAGCGGGGGGCACCGCATTGTCGTGTCTGGAAACCCCTGTCCAAATCTTGAAGGACTATTTTAGCTGGAGGATTTCACATATCGTGCGTGTTTTTGGGTTGATGGGAGAAACAGAAGTGCCCGGAGGAAACCGCCCAGACACGGAGAGAGACGTGCAAACTTAAAGGAGAATGTCAAAACCGGAAACCTTCTTGCTGTAAGGCGAGAGTGTTAGTAGGCGCAGTATTCACCACAGCGAACACTTACTTATGCTAAAACCAGAATGATGGGTTATATTAGAAATGTAAAAGACTTTCCTGACCAGCCAGTCCCTTCTACGTTCTGTTCAAAGCTAGAAGAGTCTGGAATCGGACCATAGAGCGTGAAAAACCTCCGTTCTACTCCAATCAAGTCCAACCACGGCTATGAGCTCATTTGTAGAGTCTCCCGAATGTAGAAGACAAAATTCTCGTATCACTGAGTACAGCATATGTAACTTCTTTTACCTGAGATTAACACGAGTTTTGGGGGTTTGAGGGTCGACTCTGCAGAAATCGCTGTTTCTTAGTCATCCGTGTTATTTTTGTCTCGCTTTTTACTCCTAAACCATCACGTTGGGAGTTTGGAGCTCTGGTTAATCCACCTGTCAGTCACACCTTCTGTCTTGAATCGGGAAAAGAGGATACCGTTCCAGCCCTACTCGTCTTTGTAAAGTTTTCTCAAAGCGTGCGGTTCGGGCTGGACAGATAAATAAAACTTACAAACCGTAGAAATAGAAGAAGCGTGAGTCGAAGCATCAAAAGGTTTACAAGAGCGAACAAAAAACACCGTCCTTATGACTCGCCCTGAACTGAAGATAACCATCTGCTAATATGAGTAACCTGCACCCGGCAAAAAGCCACAGGACAAGATGAGACGGATAAGGACAGAATATGAGTGTTCTTCAGAAAACATATTGGTCAGCTAGAGAGGAGATAAGAAAAATGACAAAGCAATATGGCCTTGGATATCCTTTCATTTAATAACTGTCACCTTTGCCCGTCTGTCGGTATAGCATTTGGACATCTGAAAGTATTGGATTAACCCCAAATGGAATTAACCTCACATGGAATTAACCTCAAAAGCATCTTCTGATCTTCTTTAGGAACCAATTCAAAACTAAATGAATGTCGCGAGCCAAAACAAAAGGACAATAGAGCGATGCAATGGTGAAAACAATGACAAAGAGATCATATATGCACACACCAGTATGTCCCCGTGTGCCTAATCTCATAATATATGCGAGCTCACAACACACAAAGCCAGCTGCTGCGCCTATTACCTCTGCCGGTGCACTCCAAGTTTGGATGGCACTTGTGAGGGAACAGTGATAATCCTCCCTCTGAAAAGCAAACTCCAGACAACAAATACAGTGTGTCATCCAATCGAAAATGGCAGAGTTTCTTTGCAAAGCCCGTGTGCAACGTACCACTGAAAAGTAATAAAGAATCGTACGGCTGAGGGGGCGAGATCCGAACAGCGGCAGGCCTCATCCAATCTCATTAAATGCCGTTGTTAACCATGTTTGGATGCACCACAAAATTGACTCTTGCCTCTTGAATAATTCCCCCTGCTGTCAGAAAAAAACAGACTAGAAGAAAACAGGGAGGAAAGGAAGAGGAGAGAGGAGAGAGGAGAGACAGCCTTGAGGAGGGTCTGACCGGGGCGCACTCCGCGTCTCATCTGTGGCAGTTAAAAACATCGACCTTGAGCCACCTTGAACCCACTGGAGCTGAATTTCAATAAAAGTCAAATGATGGCTGGTGCCTGCGGGGATGGGAGTAGAACGAACGCTAAGCTCCGACTGACTGTGCAAAAGAAGACCATTAAACAGTCGTACGGAGGTATGAGCAAGTCAATCACCTGACGCGCTCTCATCAGTGACAGGTGAGCTGAGGAGGGGCTACTACGGCTCTGATTTTTAAAAAGTCGGGATGAGCAAAGTCGGAATTAAATTATGCTCCTCGACGCGCACTTAGACGCAAAACCAGACGTCATTTGGCAAGAAAATCACTGCGGCTTATGACAAAAATGATTAGACGCGAACAAATACATTCCAGTTTGTGATTAAATTTACTGTTTCTTTTTTAAACAGCCAGATAAATCATTTGGGAAAAAAGTTGGCTATCATTGTGCTAATTAACTGTACTAAGTGAAGGCCTGGAGATCAACTGTTTTTCTGATAAATGCCTTGCAGCATCTGGCCCGTTTCCAAGATTTTTTCATAAATTAAGTATTTAAAAAAAAGCGCTAATGCAAAAGTGTCTAATACTGTACCACTCAAATGTTTTTCAAAAAGTACAGTACTCCAATTATCTTTCAACGTCCAGCTTTTCCGTCTTTCCACACTACTCCTGGGATAAAAGTGTGTATAATTATAGCCGCATAGAGGTGTGAGTAAGTCGCTCTTCCTCACATTACTCATCTCCATCGGTGACAGGTACAGTGAGACTTGGTAACAGCAGCCTTAGGGAGACCACACCGCAGGGACCCACCGCCGATAGTCTTTGTACAGGTGTGAAAAGTGCAGGCGAGAGGCTGGACACACATGTGAATAAGCAAACATGATGAATTCTTATTCAATTTAGCGTCTCATCCCCCTGACACATATAGTGAGAAGCGGGTAATTGTGTTTTATAGCGTCAGGAGTTTATAGGAGTGAAAAAGAACACGTTATCCTCTGTGCCTGGTGACCAATCACAGCCAGTTATCAGGTTATATAACAAAAGTTTGCGTTTTAACAATTTAGTTTTTGTGTGACGCTTATTTGACCTGTTTCTGTTGCTTATTTTTATACATGTACACTGTGGAAACCGGCATTTTTGGCTGTTTTTTTTTTGTAATATGCTTATCGAATCTCTCCTTTGGAACTCAGAGTATGAAACCATGTTCTTATCAACTTTTTTCCACCAACTTTTGCCTCTAAATGCTACTAAACCGAGCTTTTTTTGTGGTGGTACTTCCAGTTAAACAGGAATTAATTTCAATAGAGAATTTCAGAACATTTTTGCAGCTAAAATATGGTGGGAATTCGGCTGATTTGTGTAAAACGTTCTATGTGCATGTCTGTGTGATCCCTCAGTCGTCCAGGCCTGATCCAGAGCAAAAGTTTAAATCTGCCAACTGGACAAATTGTTGTCCAAGACCCCCATTCCTGTTTAAGGAAGGATTGTTTTTTCCTAACAAAAATTATCTTCTTTAACAGCAGCAAGCCAAGGCAAGTTTAATTGTATAGCACAATCCGTACACAACGTGCTTTACAGAATAAGAAAGCCATTAAAATCACACAAATCAAAACATAAATAATCACAAATAATCATCATAAAATTAACATCAAAACAGAAGAGTGCAGAATAAAAACTTTCAATCATAAGCACAGATAAACACAACTGTTTGGAGCCTGGATTTAAACATGATCAAAGTAGAGGCCTGTCTCCCCTCTCAAACTATTTCTTTTCTCTAGATAAAATCTGAACCTCACCATCTTCAAAGGAGTGGTTAGTGGCTTTAAGATGGAGATGTTCAGCAGACTGGGGTCCTGAGCAGCTCTGGTTTGAGACTTAAAGGAGCTATTTTTGTCAGGAAAGACAATCCTTCCTTAAACGGGAATGTGAGCCTGAGACATAATCTATCCCCCATCTATAACTCCATCCTCAGACTCAGACCAACAATTGTAGAGTCGCTAAAGGCTGAATAGGGTCGTTTCAGACAATAGTTTACAGTTTCAGTGTATGTAGCTCCTCCTTTCAGACAGATATAAGGCAATGTCCAGCAGCAAACTGACCAGAACTGAAGAAGCGTCTTGGATGAGCAGCGAAACGTCTTCACTCCTACAACAATCTGTCCAGTTTACAGATTTAAACTTCAGTTCTATGTTCATGTGCACCAACAAGTCAATGATTCAATGATTCTCTGGGAGGTTTTAAGACGGCTTTGTAGTCCCTCTAGAACTTAACTGCTGTCAAAACCCTCATGTAAAATAATACAACCCGAAAGACGATGGCAGCGTTAGTAATCAGCGTACTGCTTTACACGTTTTAATACAGTTTTGATATCCTCCCAAACACGACCGAATGTGAGCCCCACTGACCGTGTGGACGTAATACATGTTAAAGTGAATTCCTCCTCCCGTCCGTGGGTTGGTGCAGTGAGGCAGCCCGGCTCGGTCCCTCCTGTTGCAAGCTCCTCACCGCAGGGACGGCGCTGGATAAGCCGCTGTGAATGAGAGGAAGTGCGCGGTGTGATGCGGCTCCCCTGGCTGAGTGGGCCGTTCTACTGGGATCTTGTTAGTGTAGCTCTACCACGCTCACACACATGAACCTTGGACAATTATCTTTATACTTGCAAATAAGATCAGTGGAAGCGTATAGCATAGCAGTAATAATTGGGGTAGTCTATGAGAGAAATCTTTGTCAGATTGTCAATTTGGAAACCCCACTTGTATAAGAAACAGACGCAGCTAAAGGAATTTAACAAGGCTACTCAACAAATCTGTACCTTAATATTGATGTATCGCGTTACCATCACAGGATACATTTCACTAGTACTAAAACTACTAATATTACTGCAATTTTGACTTCTGCTGCTGCTACTATAGACTGTACATATAAATGGACATAGCTAACTTGCTAACCGTCGCGTTCCAAATTAGGGATGAGACAATAAACACTAATATCGCTTATCGTGATTAAAACGGGTTGACGATAATCGTTTGTGGGATATTTTCAGTAATCGTGATAATCGCCGACAAAGATAATCGCCATTATATCACCAGAATGTGTGGAGAAAAAAAAAAAAAAAAAAGAAGACTTATCCACTGGGGAGTCAACAGGGGGCGACAAAGGGGTCTGTTGTCCGGGGCCCCAGGGTCTTAGGGGCTCAGAATTGGACCCTCTTCATGTTAATTTGTATTACAGGGGGGCCGTGTTATTGTCCCGGGTCGATCGATGTCGATGGCCCTGCTCATCCATAATATTCTCTAATAAAGTTATAATTGTTCATATCCATAACAACTTTAATCATTATCGTGATATAATCGTAAATCGCAATCATTTTGGTCATGATAATCGTCACACAGAATTCACACATGCGCAGTTCTGACTCCATTGGGCTTCAGTTCACTTTCTATTGAAAAATCTGAGTAACCGCTGCTGTCAGGCTCGTAGTTTTGGTCTAAAATGTTCGTATTAACCCGCTCTACACGATCCTGGTGGTTTTATTTCACTATTTTGTCCGTGAAACAAAATTTGAACATTAATAACCGACAAAGTACGCGTCTTCTTTCCCCGAGGTGGCAACAAGTTTGATTGACAGCATTGCTAAGCGCCTACTCTCCGTTAAACCAGCAGCGTGGGTGGGAACTGGCTTTACCTGGCTACCTTTACGTAACAGTCTGGCTCTGGATTGGCTCTTTGGTTGCTATGATACTCCAAATATGGCGCACAGCTACAAATTCGCCCCAATAACTGCTAGCGTCGATGAGCTTCATTCGGTTGAAGCTTTTCACAGTCGCACTCACTTAGTCCACTTCTTTATACCGTTTATCCTACCATATAATTTTCAAGTACTATCTGTTTTATCACTAAGGTTGTTTTTATACTTTCAAGGCCTTTCTAAAAAAACAAACTGTAAAACTTTAAAAATGACTGTCCTGTTAATTTGTGTGCCATCTTGCGCGCAGAAAACAGTTGGCATTTCAACATATTATGCAAGAAGAGACGTATTGCGCAGGAAAATAGCAACGAGGGGCAATACCCAAGAGTCTAGTCAAATCAATGGGGATCTTTCCTGCAGTGATGAACACTTCTTCCTATATCCATCTCCATAAAAACACCAATGACTGCCCAGCGCCTCCGAGCCAAAAGCGCTTTAAATGCAACCACTAAATCCACATGCTTCTCGCAGCCTTTGCCAACTCCGCCTAGGGAAGTCCATATATTTTTGGACACAATCTTTGTTTCTTCCTTCCGGGCAGAGCTAGGCAGAATACATTGCGATGAGGGAATAGAGTGAGGGAAAAAAAAAGAGTCCGGAGGCAAGAGGTACAAAAAAAAAGAATGGAAAAAAAAAAGAGTTTGAGAAGAGGATCTTGACCTTACAACGTGACGTGGAGGTGAGCTGGTTTTCTCTGAGGAGGAGCTATAACGTGTGAGGAAGAAGAGGCAGAGGAGGAGGAGGAAGAGGAGGAGAGAAATCGTATCTCTGGAGAGGAGGTAGAGTTTGTGAGGATGTTTGTCAGCGGGTGTATAGCTTCAGCTGACGCAAACTTTTCTCAACTTTCTTTTTGAAGCTGAGATTAAACAGACAGAATAAAAAAAGTGTATCCTCTGGAACTGTACATCACACATTTTGAGTTTTCTTTACAAGCAGTGCCACGAGAAATGTTCACATCTATATGCATATACTTGCTTTAAAGACACAAGGTAGGCAGCAGTGCAGGCTAGGGTATTTGATTTTCAGACTGTGAAAAGGACTTGCGACACTGACTTGTTCCAAGCTCTCAAAAAAAAAAAAAAAAAAAACCCTCTGGCACATCGCTAGTTTTCATTCACATTCATTATTTTTTAGGCACATCCGCAGCTTTAAACCAGCTTTTATAGATGACGACGTGGATTAGACTGCCCTCGCAAAACCAACAAAAGCTCATACCAAAACACGCCGTAGTGACGTCTTCCGGGTTTGAAATCAGTAAAACAAGTTCGAGTTTGTCTGATTTTGACTCAAAGTTCTGTTACATTCAAAACAGCGCTGCCAGAATCTTAATGAAAGTCAGAAAATTTTAACATATCGCTCCCATTGTCAAATCTCTGCACTGGCTCCGTGTTTCATCCCAGACTGAATACAAAATCCTTCTGCTGACCCATAAATGCATCACTGGTCAGGCATCGCTGTATCTGCAAGACCTGATCACTTTGCAATCTTCAAACCGCATCCTCAGATCTTCAGGTGGCTCCTTCAGGTCCCCCCCACGAGGCTCCGTACGATGGGGGACCGGAGTCTTCTCTTCAGCTGCACCACGACTCTGGAACTGCCTCCCTGTCCAGCTGAGAGCCGCACAGAGCCTTTTTATTTAGAAAAGCTTACTGTTGATGTTTTTTAGCATTTAGCAATTAGTACTGGTTTAAAGTTCTCGTTTTATTGTGGCACTTTGAGATTCTATGGAATGAATGCATTGAGTGCATTATAAATAAAATGTATTATATATGGGGAAAAATGTAGCTCTTTAGCATAAGAAGTCAGGTATTCAAAATGAAATAAAAGCGACCTCGTAGAAGAGAAGTTACCTTATGATTTTTGGTATTTTATTTCTTCAGTTGCTCATTCCTGTTATGGCTAATGCATATTAACATCTGTAAATACACAGGTCTATTAGCAAACGAGGGTCAGTTTAGATCAGGGGTGTCCAAGCTATGGCCCGAGAACCAAATGCGGCTCTCAGAACAATTTTTATTGGTCCTCAGGCGTTCAGCTGAACACTTTTTACTGCAAATTTGAGTAATCCTACCAATATAACCTAAATAACATCACACTGCATTGTCATAAAGACCTTATATTATATCTCAAGCCTTATTTACAGTATGTTAAACGCACCCATCTGAATTATGCACTGTATTGAGCGCAGGTCTGTGGCCCCAAGTGTCGAATATTTTTCAAGATAGTGAAAAAAGTTTGGGCTGGTTTAGATAGTTCTTATTCGATCCCGTTTAAAATGCAGTTGCGTCTCCACACATTTTGACCGAGTTGATATTTGAACAGACTGTTGATGCAGAATGGCAGCCGCATACACCAGCCAGCCCCAGGGCAGGTGTGGCTGCTTGTTGACAGTGATCTCTACTATGGGAGCAAATGTCACTGTGCACATTATAGTCACAGAGCTCAGCCAAAGGCCAGCAGTGTGTTTTTGGCGCCCGGGTCACAAACCGTCGCGCGCACAAATCTGTCTGACATGTCGCTGACCTCACTTGAGTTGGCACCCATTGGACACCCACGCTCTTGAGCTTTGGCCTCCAGCTCAGCACCCAAATGTCACAGCTGTCCGATGACACAGTGGCAGGACAAACAGAGGCGGTCTTCACTTTCATCGGTGACCGTGCCAGTGAGGACTGTCATCTGCTCTTAGACAAAACCCAAAAGGAGCTAGTTCACTTTACTAGCCTGTCATTTCGCATTTTCCCAAACCTTTGTTGACTATTTTGTGGAGTGAGAGGTGGAGACGCAGGCAGCAGAAAGTAAAAAAAAAAAGAAGTAGTTATTACTTACAAGCCAATACAGGTAGAGAGAATTTAGCTAGGTTACAGCGGAAACCTAAACCAGGGAGTGGAGTAAAGACTATAATTTTGTTGCTATTTGACTTGTTACAACTGCAAATGTACTGCTCAGCTCTAAGGCGAAGACGATAACTTACTACTTTATAGATTTGAGTGTACACAAAGTTCTCCCTGTCCTTGTTTGGTTAAAGACAGACATAGAATCTACACATCTTTTTGACTTCTGCAACATAATGCACAGACAATCTTGTGGCATATGTTGTCTACCCACGTCAGCCTGGACTACATTTTACAGGAAAATGACACTCACTTTTTAGGCCTCTTGTGCTGTACAGAGTTTGTCTCTCTACTTTAGAAAAAAATGAAATAAAACTGCAGCTATAGATGGGATGGTGAGGCAGTGCGATGCTTTGATTGTGATGATGTTGATGTCAGATGAGAGCGTGTTCAAACATCTCAGATCCTTCTACAATCGTGGCATTAAAGGCACTCGATAAAAACCCCATCGTTATCACCACTGTCATATCCTAAGTAAATAGAAAATGTTCAGTTATGACAATTTACTTTTGCATTCAAATCTAAGAAATTCATTCAAAATTATTAATAATGTAGCTCCACCCATATTGAAAAAATGTTTTAAACTTTCTTCTGAACAAACTCCAAGATCCGCTCCGTCTCTGTGAACCAAAATTGCAGTGTTCCGGAAAGATCCTTGGCCTTTGCTCCGTCATCTTTTCATTTCAAACTGTTTTTTCAGACAAAGAATCAGCTCCAGACAGTCTCAAATTGTCTATAATTTTACTAGAAATTTGAAAAAGTACATTTTAGATAATCAAATGTGTCCACGTCAGTCTAGTTAATTTGTAAAGTTCTGTCTCACTGTAAAAACTTGCACATAATTGACTTTTTTTTTAAATTGGTATGGACTGTGGGAAACATACTGTATTGGACATGGGGACATTTATTGTATTTTACTGCTAGTGTCAATGGCGAACTGTCAGTCTTACAAAGTAATGGTATTGAAATGTGTATTTTAATGTGTGTTCACCTGCTCAGGGACTGCAGAGGAAAAAGCAACAGTAGCTAAATCTGGTACAAATCATCTCTTCTTTTGTGAGATTAATGAATTTGTACATGGTCCCTGACAAATAAAGAATAAATAAATAAAGAAAACTCTGCAGATTCGACCTCATAGACTATAAAAAGTGAACAAAGGGAGTGTGACGTCACCCATAGCGTTTGGTTCCATCGAGACTAGCAGAATTTCAAGTGGGCTCTTAGTAACGCTGTCAATCAAACCTGTTGCTAATGCTAATCGGAGTGACCTCGGGGAAAGGCAGCATCTGATTTGTCTGTTGCTAATGGCCATATGTTGATTTATGAACAAAATAGCGAAATAAAAATACCAGAATCACGTAGAGCGGGTTAATACGAACATTTTAAGAGCAAAATGACGAGTCTGACAGCAGCAGTTACGAAGAAAGGGGCAACAGTTTTTCAATAGGAAGTGAATTGGAGCCGGAGTCTTTGGAGCCGGAAGCGCGTTCATGATCACTTCCTATTTGGAATACAACAGCTAGCGGGTTAGCTATGTCAGTTTATATATACAGTCCATGTTCTACCCTTTTTAGACGTGTGTTTTAATACGGTTATTAAAAATACTGTCTATTTTCGTAGTACCCTGCCTCAAGCCCATAGTATCTATATCCCAACCACCCACATCACTAATCGGAGCGTGAACTACCTGTGCCGCTATATCCGTAACACAATAACAACTCAAAAGCCATGTTTCCATTTTAGAGTTGTTGTTACGACTGCAGATATTCTATTTTCTGCTGCATTCTACAAAAAAACAACAAACTACATTTATAGGGAGCATTCTCTTTCCGATTCACTGTTCACTGCTGAGCTGCCGCCGCCGCTCTCCACGACCGCAAAAGTGTGTCTAAAGACCCGAGACGCCTGGTTAAATATGTAGTGCCACCGACCCACTTCAAGCTGTTCTTTTGGTTCACACATCGAAAGCAGCATTCTTCACTGCACACTCCCCCACACCTCCACCATGTAAATACAGCCGACACAAGCTGTAAAAGCAGGGAGCCGGCTGTTAAATGATTCCTCTGCTTTGCGTGTCGGCGGCTCGGAATAGAGGCAGGTGCCCGTCCGGCGTGTGGAGGTGTTCGGAGTGGAAAAAGCCAGAGACGGGAGACGCAAGTGGTCCGCAGGTGTGCAGCGATAACAGCAGCGCGGCAGGACCGTTTTAGATGAAATGTGGCAGTGCGAGTGGAAGAGGAGGGAAGACAAAAGGAAACATTGGGGCTTTATGTGGAGGGAGGAGAGTGTACAGAGCTGGAGACGACTGTTTTCTTGTGGGAGTACATAAGTCTGTTTAGAAGATGATAAAAGCAACTACGCAAGTGCACGATAGGGGGTTAGCGATTAATGAATACCCGGAGAGAAATCAGCACTAAAGCTTGTTGTACGTCGAACAAGTTTGACACAATCCACTGGAAAAAAAATCTAGCGGAAGACTATTTGGTTATACTGATCCAAATCTATTATTTTGTGTTGAAAATTGCATTGTTGTTATTCATCTTTATATCTTTATTGTATTGTAATCAGTATTGAGTCACATCCTTAGCACTGAGGTTAAGGTATTAGAGATACACAGATATATCGATTGGCGATATATCGGGCCAATATTTGGACTTTTTCAAGTATCAGCTCTCGACTTTGAATCTCCAGCACAGGCCGATACTTTGTTTTGCTGGATTTACTGCCTAAAACCTACACGCAAAGCTTTATTTTAACACTTTAATGCAAACAGACACTGATCTCTTAAAGGTTTGTGGTAAAAAAAATGGTCTGTGGGTCAGTCTGTAGTAAAGTTAAATGACAAAGTGAGGAAAATGATCAAAATCTGCTCTATATACTGACCCAAAAATATCGACAGAGCTTATCGGTCATTATTTTCCCCAAACTATGTATTTCAATTTGCTGCACATTGACCCACAAACCTTTTTTTAACCACAAACCTTTAAGAAATGAGTGTCTCTTTGTGTTAAAGTGTTAAAATAAAGCACTGTGGGTGTGTTCTAGGCACTAAATCCACCAAAAATATCGACAGCATTTATCGGCCAGCAGTTCTTTTTGGCATTTGACCAATTCTTCATCTAGTGCCGCTGGTGCAACTCATCAAGAGCCGCTGCAGAAAAGCACTCGGGACCATCTCTATTTTACCTCTTGGTGGTGTTTTCGGTTGATGAAGTTGGGCCAATAACCAATTTCGAAGTGTGATATATCGCTGAAGTAAGTATAGACGATAAACGATAACATTGAAACTCATTTATGCCCCTGATAGAAAGACCCAAGAGCAGATTTAAACCACAAAAACTCTTCTAAAGCTGCAATTTTGTAATAAAAAAAAAGCTGCAATGAATAAACATCAGAATGAAACACTTTTGTACTTACTTTGCATCTGTAATGAGTCTTAGAAGTTATTAATTCAACATTTTACGACTTAAATCTTATCGTTTTCCCAAAAAATAACCAAAAGTTTCCCAGTAGTGCGAAGTAAAAGTACACACAATAAATACTGACCCTGAAAAACCATTGTTCCAGCTTTCATATACTGAACAATAAGTCGATATAGTGATTATTGCGACAGGCCTAGACGGGAAAAACCTTTGTGCCCAGAGGAAAATCCAAACATGAACCTAAAGTGTGAAACCACCGATCCACTGCCCCAAAATAAAATGAGTTTGAAATTTTAATAGTAGTCTAAAAAATTCCTTCAAATAATAAAAGGTAGAGCAGGAAAACATCGTTCATTTCGTCAGGAAGGTGGAATTTCATCTGAGAAGTGAAATTCCTCATCCAAAAATGTAATTTCATTTCTCACTGGTGAGTGTCTGTCCTCCACCGCGAACCAATCACATCTGGAATCAAGTCTATCCACCTGAGGATGATTAACTCTGCGCTTCCACAACTTTACACAAGTTACTATATTTAGATTACAGAGATTACAGATCGTACAGATTACAAACTGACGGACTTTGGTAACTATTTATATGACAAGAATCGCAACAGACTCAATGAAACGGAACAGGACAGTCCCACATATATAAGCCTCGCATGGAATTTTGAAGTGTGATATATTGCTGAAGTAAATATAGACGATAAAGGATAATATTGAAACCAAACCATAAAACACAAGTATTCTAAATGCAGAATATTGTAAAAAAAAAAAAAAAAAAATGAACAGAAATACAGTGGTCCCTCGTTTATCGTGGGGGTTACGTTCTAAAAATAGCCCTCAATAGGCGAAATCAGCTTTATTTTTTACAATTTAAAGGCTGTAAAACCCCTCACCACACACTTTATACACTTTTCTCACACAGACATTAACATTTTCTCACATTTCTCTCTTGTTTAAACTCTCTCAAAGTTCAAACCTTCGTAGGCGTCTTTGTCGGTGCAGAACGTTTCATCGACATTGTGGGTTTTGTCGGGGAGAAAACAAATTGCAAACGTACAGCACTTCAGAGTCACACTGCGATCCAACATTTATGTAAATTTGTCTGAACACATTCTGTACTGTACAGGAGACACGGCACGGAGGAGACTGATGGACAATGGTCTACAGTCCAACAGCCAATCAGGACGCAGAACACAACGCATGTTCAGACGCTGTAAAAAGCATGGAAAATTACACGAAAAAAATCCCCGAAACAGCGAGACCGAGAAAGGTGAACCGCGTTATATCGAGGTACAACTGTAAATAAATTAAAGAACACAAAAAAGTATTTAGTTTGTATTAGGTTAATTTAGAGCTTTTAAAGTTTAAATATAGTTAGCCTCTGTAGTGATTTCTAAAAGCTAATATGGACCTTTTTTTTTCAAATTAGAGTCTCATTTTAAACATTTTTAGTGCTATGAAAGCGAGGCAAAAATCTTTACAAAACTAATGCTCCATAGACCCATGACGCCATCTACATACACTTAAAATATCATCACAACAATCTGTCCAAGGGCGACTATAACGTCATCTTTGTATGGATTTAATTACATATTGACACGACTCGATAACACCTCGATTTATCAACTACATATCTTAAGACAAGCTGAAAAGTTGAAAAGTTATGAATCATTTATGCTGATTTCATTATACCAATACAACTTTTCCCACAGACTACAAAAGCCGGTGTTTACCAGTATACGCCGTCCATTTATCAAGCACTTTAGCTGAGCACACATCCATTAAAGCCACTGCGTTATCAGTAGTTGTGCGGTTATTAATGTAGACGAGTGCTGGAATGGCTCCCAGAGAAGTTTTCACACACTGTTACTATACCACGACGTCGCCCCCTCCCTCCGTCTCTCCAGGGGTGTAGTTAGCCCACGTGTCCCCAAGCGGCCCGCTCTACATAATGAGGCTGACACACCAAAACAAACAACGCGTGCAGGAGAACAGGAAGACGCCAGAGACGAAGACGCTAGAGAGGCTGAGGATGTGGAGGTGTGAAGACAGAAACCTGCAGTGCCGCGGCTGCTACTGCGTCCGACGGAGTAACTACTGCGGTCTTCGGTAGATCTTGTGTTCCTCTGATGGTTGATGACGCCGTGGAAGGAGAGATTAAAGTCAAGTCAAGAAAAATGGAAATCTGTCAAAACGTTGTCGGAGTGAAGACGTTTTGTGCAGTTGAAAGATTTTAATTTTTCTTTTACTTTAGATCGATCAAACCTGGATGACTGGCGAAATATATGGACCAAGTATTGACTTAAAAATCATCAGCAATATTCAAAACGTATTAAAGATTTTACCAAACCCTAGCCACTGAATCTGTGCAATTCTGGTTAGCTATTTATCGACGGATATGGGTATTTTCATAGTTGATGTCGATATCATCTGCTTAGAATCCAGAATCCAAAGCTCTGCCGACATTTCCGGGCCGATTTTGATTATTTTCGTCAAATTATGCGATTTAAAATTACTACACACTCGCCGACAACCAATTTTTTCCCCAAAAACCCATAAGAGAACTGCGTAGTCACATTGTGCTCAGTTTTTCTTCGTCTTAGTGTTAAAATAAAGCTTTGTTTGTATTTTTTAAGCAGCAGATCGACCAAACTAAACCAAAAAAACGATAGCCGATATGCTAAAAAGTCCAAATATCAGCCTATCTGATGCTACTTATAATGACGCTAGCTTCTCTATAGAACGCACACATTCGCACAGAAAATGGATGACACCACAGAAATATATGTTAAATTGTAGGTCAGGCGCTGATGACTTGTTTAGGTTGAAAACTGTGTCTGTACAAACATAAAAAGTGTAACGCGACAGTCACGCTTACGCAGAACATCACAACTCATCAGCTTCTAAATGTAAGAGCGTTGGCCTATTGAGTTCTCTTCTCTGTGAACCTATCGCTGGGTTAGTGGAGCAGTTCGACCCTGCCCCTGTCCCTCCCCTCCGTCTCTCCCCCTTTATTTCCCTCCGTTTCTCTCCCTCTCTCCATCTCTGTATGTGGAGTGTGGTGTGATTTACGATGCCTGGTGTGAGCCCTACTCCCATCCTCCTGCATAATGTCCCCATTAGAGGCAGCAGAGTCTGTAGTTCTGTTCATCATTTAGCCCCAGCGCAGTGGCACACCTGGGGAGAGAGGGGCCGCACGGGGACATCCTGAACATATGAGCGCACCACGCCAAAGTGAGACCAAATGTTCTCGTGTCATCAATTACACCGTGAGCAAGAGGAGGCATGATACAACTTTATTTGGTCTAGTTTAGTCACAAAGCGAAAGATAATGTCATGTATGATCTATCTGTGTTTATTTAGTTAAAATTAGAAAAAAAAGGTTGATAAAAAGCTTTCATAGTAAAAAAAAAAATGGATGTAAATGTATGAAATGTAAATATCTAAAATGTTTTATAAGGTTGGGGCGAAATTCCCATATAGGTGTCCCATAAATCGAGTATATAATTCCCATAATCATCCACTTCCTACCGAGACTTTTTGGAATAATATCGAATTGCAATTTTCTTGAGAGGTATTGCTAATATAAGATTTATGCTCTTATATGGGTGAGAAAAGGTTTGTGGTTAAAAAAATGGTCTGTGGGTCAGTTTGTAGTAAATTTAAATGACATAATTTGAGGAAAATGATCAAAATCCGCCCTATATATCGACCCAAAAATATCGACAGAGCTTATCGGCCATCGGTTGCTCTGGATTCTAAGTAAACGGTATCGTATCGGACATGAAAAACACACATCGGTCAATCTCTATAAGGTAAACTTTATTAATCTCTCATTAGCGAAATTAATTCTGTGTATTTGACCCATTCTTCATCCAGCTGCTGCAGGAAACCACTGGGGACACATCTGTGTTTTACTTTTGGGCATGTTTTAGGTTTCATGGAGGAATTCCTGTCACAATAACCAATTCTGAAGTGTGATATATCGCTGAAGTAAATATAGACGATAAATGATAATATTGAAACTCATTTATGCCACTGATACAAAAACCCAAGAGTGGATTTAAACCACAAAAACTCTTCTAAATCTACAATTTTGTATGAATGTGTGTGTGAATGAGGGAGAGCTTCCTTGATGTGAGTGGCTTGAAGGTGGAAAAGCACTATATATATAAAAAAAAACAACCAAAAAATAAATAAAAATTGACATGGTACATTAAATATAAAAAAAAAAATAAAAAAAAAGTCAATGAAAAGTCAATTTTTCATGTCACTTTGTACATGTTACATAACAACTAACAAAACCTTTACAATTTATCCATTTAACATCAACCAACTTTCACTTTCATGGTGCAAATTACAATTTTCTTGAGAGGTATTGCTAATATAAAACTTACGATCTTCTTACGTATCCCAAGGTTTCAAGTGAGGTGAACCCAGAACTTTCACCAGAGCAATTAAAAAATGGTAAAAATGGTAGCAAGTATTTAAAAAGGCAACTATAACATACCGTATTTTCTGGAGTATAAGTCGCACCAGCCAAAAAAATGATAATAATGAAGAAAAAAAAACACATATAAATCGTATCTGAGTATAAGTCGCCCCCTCGGCCAAACTATGAAAAAAGTGTGACTTATACTTAGATGTGATTTATATGTGAAATGTTTTTTCCTTCATCATTATGCATTTTTTGGCTGACGCGACTTATACTCCAGAAAATACAGTAACTATATTCCCTGTCCTCCTTGTTCCCTGCCGAGGGACTGAAGATGAAACGTTGGCCATAATCTTTACGTATTTACCTTGACATGTGCTGCCCCTTTACAAATACATAAGAAAAATAAATAAATGTATAGAATTCACACTATAATACACCAGTACGAATAACTCTACAACTCTAATTCAAGCATCTGAGTGAGATTATAAAGGTTTCACTGTCTAGTATCTGTATGACCTGCGTTGCCCAGTACAATCCCATCAATATATGACATGACCCACTTCCATTTGTGCCCCTCTGCTCCGTGTCAGTCTGACAGTGTGACAGAGTACTATCGACAGCACATCTCCGCGCGCACACGTACACATTTATACATACATACACGCTCGCACGGCTACCGGTGGCACAGGTGAGGTAAACACAGACTCCATTTAACATATTAGCCATCAGTCAACACGACAGGAAGAGGAGATAAGGAAGCGTACACCCACCGAGAAAGCAGCAACAAACCCAGGGGAACAAGCAGCTCCGCCATTTTGTCCGTGTGTACGTCGTCACAAAACGCATTACCAAAGTGAAATATCTCATCTCAAATAATTAACTGACTCCGGTGACGATTCTTTGTCTTTTCCCCCCCGTTCGTATTTATCCATCAATTTCCACTTTATCTACCCAAAGATAATCTGACCAAATCCATAACACGGGGGTTTTTGCACATTGTGATTTATACAGCATAAATCCATGAGAATATCCGGCCGACTGCTGATGCATGGCTTATTGCTACTACAAATATGCTAATCTGGGAGTGGGGAATTTGATTTATCATCTTCTACTTTATAACTGTCACTTGGCGGGCGATATACTCCATTTGACACCTGCGAAAGTGAAAGGGAAATGTCAACTATTACTTACAGGCCCATTCGAGGGGAAAACACGCCTTTCTGACGGCTAATATGGGTAACAACAAAGGGACGGGATAGTCATGAAAACTGGTGTTATGGTTAGTATGAGTGTCAATTTGAAGCTCGATATATCGCTGAAGAAAATATACATGATAAACAATAAAACTGAAACTGAGACAATGACCCTAAAGCAGGATTACGTCCAAAAAACTGTAACTAATGTACAGGGTGTCCATAAAGTCTCTTTGCAATTTAAAACAGTATTACATTATTACAAAGCCAATTGATAAGATACTGTCATCAAATTTATGGTTATGGTTAGTAGGACTGTCACGATAACACATCCTGAAGCTCAATAAATCGCTGAAAAAAATATATTCGATAAACGATAATATTGAAACAAATTTATGCCATTCTTCAAAAGACTATTCTTAATGTACAGGGCGTCCATAAAGTCTATTTGCAATTTAAAAAATGTATTACAAAGGCAATTGATAAGATATTTTAATCAGATTTGTTCTATTGTACTCAGTGGTTTCCAACGTTTTTTACCTCATTTGATCCACCTCTATATTGGCTTCTTTAGTCGCACGAACCACGTCAAGACGGGACTGGATTTCTTGTCATGTTCGCTGTAGCAGGGCCTCATCAATGATTACAATCGCATCTCTATCATTTGCTTTAGTTCAGTAAAGTCCCGTATCTTTGTTCGATGTGCGATATCTTTAACACAGCCCCATAGAGCCCATGATACACAGTGTTACTTCTCTTGAGCTGGAGCCATTCCTTATGGGTTCATTCAATCTTTTCATTCTCTTTAATCAACACGACGCCTGAAATACAAAAATGCAACGCGATTAAAAACTTTCATAACCACAGAGTACAATAGAAGAAATGTAATTAATATGTCTTATCAATCGTCTTTGTAATTACATTTTTAAAGAGACTTCATAGACACCGTATGGTAAAACAAAAACACTAATGGATAGAACTCTTTAGTAGTTAATTTTGTATCTATAATGAGTCACAGAAATGATTTACTCAACCCTATACGGCTAAAATCTCATCGTAGAAACAGAAAAACGACAAAAACTTCCTCATAAGTGCTAACAAAAAGTCCATATGATAAATACTAACCTCCAAAAATGATTGCTCCATCAAACATATATTGAGCGATAAGTCGATATAGTAATTATAGACGTAGTAATTTTTCCACAGTTTTCCAACCACAAACACTGCAGTTTTAAGCAGCGTCTCGAAAAAAGGACTGATATGGCAACAGGGGTCTAGGCAACAGAGCCGTGTAGTCTATAAACACGAAGCGATGCCTGTGTCAGTTTGGTCTTAGGAGGTGGTGAACTTAAGTGACCCCTGCTGATTTAAGACACACGAGGAAACGCTAACCTCCATAGATCTTCATAAGTGGAACGAGTAAAAGGGTTTCCTGCTGTTTAAGAGTGCCTGGTTTTTCTGCGTTTTTTGCAACACGGTGTAAACAATTCATCTGTTCCCCAATGGTTGTGCGTACACTGGTGTATGAATGTGTGTGAATGGGTGAGGGGTTTCGTGATGTAAAGCGCTTTGAGTGGCTTGAAGGTGGAAAAACGTATATATATTAAAAAAAAAAAAAATAATGAAATATTCAAAAAAAATGTGGAAAAGTACTTTTGATTTTTAAAAATATTTACAAACTGGAAACTTGCCTATTAAAATCATTCATGTCACATTTTTATCTCGTAAGTGTTACATCGAATAACTAACAAAGCCATTACATTTTATCCATTCAACGTCAACTAACTATCACTTTCATGGTCTAAAGCGCCGTTTTCTTTCTACAAGTCACACTTTTTTTCCCTTTTCTTTTCTTTTCTCTTTATGTTTTGAGATTATTTTTCTAGATTTTTACTTTAGAAACATAAAAAAGACATAAACCTAACAACATTCAAACAGTAAACAAAAGACAAAACAAACAAAAAGTGGGTGGATCAGATGAATTCTGGTCTTCTAAGCAGAATATAAGATTTCCATTTCTCCCGTATCTTGTCAAATTTGTCCTTTTGGAGTCTGTTGTACATTGTAATCCATTCCATGACAAAGATTGCGTATACCAGGTTGTGCCAGGTTGTCGTCCATTTTTTTATTTTCGACTTCCGTGCCGCTAAACTCAACAAACCAAACAAACGTCCCATCTCTTTGCTTAAGTCCACAGAATATAACAGTCCAAACAATAATTCATCCTAAATTTAAAGGCACTTGTAAATGAAATATTACTCTTAACTCTGAAGATTATTCCAGAAATTCTGTATCACTGGACATGCCCAAAACAAAAAATGATTTGCTACTTGAACACCACAGTTCCTCCAACAACCTGACGAGCCCGAATAATGTGAACTTTGTGCGGGTGTTAGAAAGTATTTGCTGAGGCGCTTCCATCCAAAACATGAGTCTGAACTGGAAATCTTCCATTGTAAATCATTGTTTCTCAACTTTTTTTTTTTCTTTTCATAGTTTGACCGGGGGTGCGACTTATATTCAATGACTTTTATGTCGAATACAAGTCGCATAAGTCGCACTGACAGCCTGACAACCGCGTTTTTTTCTTCATTATTCCACATTTTTTAACTTATACTCCAGAGCGACTTACAGTAATATGTATTTCCGACCATCTTTCCTCTCATTTGAACCGGAGTTTACCTTTCAGCCACTTTGACCTTGGCACCTCGCATCGCAGGAAGCAGCAAAACACGAGCGCAACTTCCAACCGTCCTCTGTGACCAGCTCTAAAAATAACTCCATACAAAGCCTCATGACAACACGATGGCACCGGGTTGTCAGAACGATTGATATAGTACACAAAGGACAGCCATCTTGCCTCCTCTGTCCTCAATGTTTACATAGGCCACCGGTATTTGTCTTACACCTTCCCGAAATGGCACGGAGCAACCTTTATCCAACGCCATTCCTGCTTGAAGATAATGGATCGTGAACACAAAAACCTCTCCGTCTCCCTCCGTCCTCTCCCTCCGTCCCACCCCGCTTCCTAACATAAGCTCGCACGCACGCCTGTCAACGCTCCCCTTTAAGGCCGCGCTAGTTAATGCTCGCCAGCCTATTCTTCGTAAACACATGGGCCTGGGGGCAGTTGTCGACGGAGCCTCACTGTTAGATTAAACTTTGACCCCGACCGTGGCTGTGTTTTGAATGCGAGTCGGCAGATAGTAAGTCACTGTCAGAGTTAGGGAGGGACGGCTGTTGATGTGGGCAACCGTACCCCGGCGTACTTCACTTAACCCGGGCCTCTCCACTCCAAAATGCACTGGGAACAAAAAAAAAAAGAAAGAAAAACAGGAGTCGAGGGTGGAGGTCTTAAGTGTTTGTCGCATTGGCGTTGAGCGGTTGAGTGTTTTCTTTCTCCACACTTGAGCGGAGGGCCTATTCGGGCTGGTAATAAATCCCAGCGTACGAGATAAAAAAACAAAACAAAAAAACAAAAAAAAAACAGTGGTAGTGGAGGGCTTTCGACGCGGGGCCGGATCCCTGTGGTTTCGGTTACATTTACCAGAGGAAAAAGGTCAAATGTCACTGTAAATGTAATGGCTGTATTTGAGAGAAATGCGGCTACTGGCACAAAAGGTTGCTCAGATGAAACTAAAATAAGTTGTGCAAAACGCCAAACTTGGGCTGTGTCCGAATGCCCCCTCGAGCCCCTGACCCCTCACTCACTTCACGGCTTTGCACTCTTTAGCGGACTCATTCATGCAGAGGTTCGGACGTGCAGATCGCTACACTTGGGTCACGTGACTCTGGGTTTGGGTGAAAAAGAGTCTGCGAAACTCTGAAAAAACTTGATTTCTGTCATAAATAATGATTAAAATTGGACTGGTACACAAGTATTTACAGACTCATAATAACCACACACGTTTTTGTCTCACGTAAATGGACTAAATTCATCAGCTTTTTGTCTGAGATGTGGAAATTATCACTCTTTTAACACCTCACGCTAAGGTAAGAGGCTAATTCTAACAACTTTACTTTAGAAGAGTTTCGTAATCAACAATCAACAGCGCGATAAAGCAGCACTTCTGTTTTCATTCAGTCGTGTTGTGTCCAGTTAAAGACTATATTGACCATTATTCAAAGCCTTCAATAAGTTATTACCATGTAAAGTGTTTTGCTCTTAAAGAGAGAACTTACAATTTGAGAGGCTATGGAAATTTTACTCTACCAAATGTTAGAACCACTCGTAAAAGTTTTTGTGCGACTGTGTGTGGGGTGAAACTGTGGAATGGTCTGGATTTACAACAAAAGCAATGCCAAAGTATTCATAAATTTAAGTTTCTATATAAAGACATGGTCTGGTCTGAATACAGAGAGGCCAGTTTAAATATAAAGTCATAAAGTCAAACTGCGCTTTCTCTGTGTCAGTGTTGGTTCTACTTTATGCTTATTGTTTCTTTACCATTGTTATGTTTTTTCTTTCTGTTGTGATGAGAAATGCCTCATGATAATTACATTGAAACTGTACAGCTGAATTATAGTCAGTGACATTTTGCTGCATTTATTGGCATGAACTGAATAAGTAAATGTGTATGTATATATGATATGTATGTGTGTGTGTGTGGGGTGTGTGTGTGTATATATATATATATATATATATATATATATATATATATATATGTGTGTGTGTGTGTGGGTGTGTGTGTATATTTATGTATATGTGCAGAGGTATAGATATGTATATATGCATTTTTTTTTCCTTTTTTTTCTTTTTTAACTGAATAGGAAGTTTAAACAAAGCATTTAATTTATGTTCAAATGGAAGATGGGCTAGGACCAAATAAGTTTTTTCCTTCTCACTCCTTTTTGAGCTTCTATAGGAACAAATCTGTGAGATGTTCTTTGGGTGTGCCTGTTGAGTGTGCTCGAAAAAAAAAAAAAAAAAAAAAAAAAAAAAAAAAAATATATATATATATATATATATATATATATATATATATAAAATTTATAAAAAATAATAAAAATAAAAATAAATATAAAAATATAATTAATTAACAAATAAATAAATATAAATAAAATAAAATAAAAATACAATAAAAATGAATAAGAAAAAAAAAATTCTCACGATGCACCTGGTCACTAGACTGTTTTGAGTGCACTACTTTTTCACCAACAGGACATTCAGACAGCACTAAAAATGGCTTGACCCGTAAACAGCGCCCTAAATAGAGAATAGTCTGGACATTTGGACACAGCCTTGGATATGTGATTACTTCTGTCATTTGGTCTGCATTGGTCGCTAATGGTGAATTTAAAGCCCGAGGTTGACAACCTGTTTTTAATCACAAACATGTGCGACTCATCTGACTTTCCAATCCACAACATTATGGAAAAATTACATATAACTTCTGCTGTGTATAGCACCATTTGCATTTGGGTTTTTGTTCTGTTTCATCGATAGAATTTGTTTTATGTCCACGAGATTCCTGCCAGACAGTGGAACATTTTCAAGAGCACGCCACGTTGAACAGAATGAAATAGCTCAAGTTGGATGCTAATTTCAAAATACAGTTACTGCAAAGGGATGCAAATGTTTTCCTTGATCTAAATTTCTACATTTCATGCTTCTGTGGACGTGTAAGACTCATTATTCTTATCAGTTGAATGCACGCTGAGAGACGCCATGGCACGGTATGACAATGAGAACACTCCTTGCAGTAATAGGGAGATTAAAGCTATAGAAATACAGGCTTTTAAGTGAAAAACAATGAGTGAAAAAGGGAAGCAAATGGAATGGGAAAAGTCTTGGCTTCGCTCTCTTGTATTTCTTGGCCTTTATGTCAGATCAAGCTCTACTGAACTGGCCCCAGCGAAACCACATTGGACTCATTTCCTGCAAGAGCGAAACCGGTCAAGAACATTTCAGTTCCACCTGGCGAAAAGCAGTTTAAATGCCCCGAGTTTGCTGCGTGAAGAGGAGGGGAAGGGGGGGGAGGTGGCGGTAGGGGAGGAGAGAGGGGGACGCGGGGCTAGAGTCCAGGCAGCCGGCGAGCTTTGTACCTCATTGTGCCTCTCTGAATAACACGGAACTGCAAGATAGCGGCAAACAAAAGCCAAACAGGAAAAGGCCAATGGAGAGAGGTTTTCTTTCAATACTCCTGATTCTTTTCATGTCCTTCACCCGACGTCCCCCCCTCGTGTCACCCAGGTGACTCGCTCTCCGTCAATGTCACTGCTAAAAAAAAGGCAATGAGATTTTCCACCGTGCTGCTAATGTTACTCTTTAGTGCGACTTATTCTGCAGCTGACGAAGGCAAAAAAAAAGTCAAACACACGTGGAACGAAGTCTTTACAAAGGGGCTGTACGGTGGACAGAGCTGGGGGTAGCAGAGTGGACGCAGTGTCTCGCTGGTCAGTCTGGAGAGGTGCTGAGTGAAAAAGCGATTTGGGTTTTAATGAAGCACTGATGAACGCTGGTCAGGACTCGGAGGAAGTAACTCAAAGTGAGGCACAGATAGAAACACGCTACTCAATGCTTTTCTTTCTGTATTAACGCTTTCAAATGTCTAGAAGAGTTTGAAGAAGACCGTGTTTGAAGATGTTCCAAAGAGGTAAACAGAAAGTGATGAAATTTTGACTTGAAGACATAAGTTTGGCTCTGAATCTGTTACGCTACATTTAGACAGAGACGTCCAAATCGTGTCAAACGCCTAGTTGGACGTCTTCGCATTCAAGAGGAGACACTGGCTCCACCTAAAACTGCTGCCCCTCATGTTACAGGAAGCACCGGGCGACCAGGAAAGTCCCTTCATCCACTCTACATTTATTTTAAAACTCTTTTGTGAAGTAAAAACATCTCAAGGTGAATCACATTTGAAAACACAAACCTAACGACCTCGGAAATGTTTGAGATGATGCATTTTATTTACAATCACGCAGTGCAGATCCAGTTTGTAATTTTCTTATTTACTGAGGCAGCAAATCTCATGTGAAAGCTCCAAAAATCTGTATAAAACTCGAATTGACATGTCAGTGCAAGGCCCATATAAAAGACCAAGGACCACATGTGACCTCGGGCCTACTCCACATTATGAGTTATATGGAAAAATCAAAGCGCATTATGTTTATTACACTTCTTGAGTTACAGCATCTTTCACGAGCCTTCCAATAAAAGTGTCACAATATTGCTCTTAGTCGTATACAGCGCCGGCTGATGCTTTTTCCATTTAGCCACAAGCCATTCGAGCAGTCAGTAAAAATTGTGGGGAAATGTAAATTAGTTTCTTGCAATAAAAATCATATTTCCTTCCAAAATAAACCGAGTGATTAAGCACAGCGTTTGTCATCATTTGTCTGATGCTGAATTGTATGCCAAGTTTAACCCCAACCGTACTCCTAGATGTTTCCATATCAAACTGTAGTGTTATGATGATTGTTAGAGTTATTCATGAGCACAAAACAGTAAAAACATTGTCTAACAGATAATTTCTTTAATATAATGCATACAATTTATATAGAGCTTTTGGACACAGATGTTTTATAGCTATTACTCATTCACTCCGCTAACTACAAATATTAAATTAAGAATGATTCAGGCTTAGTATTCAGTTTGATACAATTAAATTTTACTTCTATAGTGCATTTAAATACAACTTGAGCTGCCCAAAGTGCGTCAAAAGAAAAAGTCTTAGGATTAGGACTGTTGTGGCCACAGCTGCCGCACTATATCCGCAGGCAAAGTGGGTGAAGTGTCTTGCCTAAGGACACAACGACAGCTTCCACTAGACCCACTGCTGCCCCACTGTGGCACGTTTAGCTTCCGAGAGTTGACGAGATCGAGCATTGACAAGCAAATATGAAATCAAACTGAAAATGTAAGACAAAAAACCTTTACATTTATTTTTTATATTTTTTTCTTATGAGTATATCGCATTAAAATGACTTATTTCCGCTCATATAATTCCACCATTTATTATTATTTTTTTGTTTTTTCATTTATATTTTAACCTAAATATAAATGAACCCCGCCCCGAGCTAGCGCCACACTTTTCAATCAAACCATACGGCGAGGATTACATTTCTTTTACCATTTCGCCCTCGTGATAACAGGTCTATATTACTCCATGCCCACCGATGCAACGCAGTGTAAAATGGACAGTCGGGGACTCTTCAGAATAGAAAGAATTGATCTAAATGGTAATGTGTTCACAGAAGAAGCTGATTGTAGCTCCCACGACTCCTGTGATCTGACAGTATCGAGACAAGGCTGAAGCTTTAGCTGAGAAAATAGAGAAGAAACGGGGGGAATGAGCCTATGGTGAGCAGCTTACATAACGGGGGACAGGTCTGAAATGAATAAGTAGGTAGCGAGATTCAAGCGTACTGAAACAATCTCACTGCAGCTAATGAGAATTATTAATTATCACTACTACTAGATTAACAGTTTTATGGCACCGGGCCAATTTAGAGGTCAGATCTGTGGAGAGGATATCCGATCACAGTCAGAATGGATGTTACTTTTGTGGCTAACGGCAGGAAGTAGAAATAAAGTAACTTAAAAAGTAACTTGGTTCTATTAAGAGGTTTTCTTTGGGTATGATGAAGATTCGGGTTTGGACTTGCACAATGAACATATTGGAAAGATATTGGTAAAAGGTAAAAAACAAAAGCTCATATCAACTGGAGACGTATCCATGGGTTTAAAAATGATGGGGCAATTAGGAGCGTTGTCATAATAACAACCTAAAACTAAATATTACGTCTTTTGAATCGGAAAAAGCCTCCAAAATATTGTATCTAACAGGATTTGTTTAATTCCATACACTGGAGCTTTCCAAACATAGTAATTGCTAACAGATGAGTTACATTTTGTTGTATGATAAGACTTGTACAGAGGTTTTGTCCAAAATATCATCACATATGAATCATTGTAAGTATCATTTATTCCAACTCTTGAGCTTTATCAGATATCATCAGCACTGCTAGAACTGCAACAAAAGAAGGCTGACAGAAAACTTGCAGACACAACTGTTCTCTGTTAGCCCAACACTGTTTCCATCATACTTTTGTAATGCACTTAGTCACGCTCGGAAGAAGTAGAGGAAATTCTATTTACTTTTTAGTCACAGCACTGCTCGTGATAGGGCTACAGGCTTCAGTATAGAGGCACATTAACTACAAACTTGGTGCCAGCGCTGATGTCTACTCACACAGTGGTGTAAAACTCTCCACTTTTAATCATAAGCACCATATGTCTGTGCTCCCCTGGGGCTCTGCTCCCAGACACTGGAGCTTTCAGGGAACCACCTGTGTTTGTATCAAATCCACAGAGCCAGAGCTGTTGTAGTGTGCTGTGTCCTAAACGCTTGGCAAAAAGAACTGAATGAGACGAGGCTACACAAAAACCCTAATGCATATTAATAATTACAGCCATGCCTTTTTCTTTTATTGAATTGAATAAACAAGTAGACGGCATCTGCAGTAAGTGTTTTGATAATGATTTTGGTAGAAATAAATACAGCAGTAAATAAATACTGCTGTATGGAAGCTATTACTGTTTCTACCTCTCCTTTTGTACCTCTGGCTAACACGATGGCTTTTTCAAGTAAGATTTTATTGCACAACTTACTAATGACATAAATACTCACTTGGTGGAATATCTTAGAAAGTCTTAATATGTGAGTTATATTTTGCTACTTGTTATTGCCTTATTCTGAATGTAACTCACAGTAAGTAGAGCGATATACCAATATTTAGATCACGATTTTCATGTTTTCCATTTTCAGTCTCGATCTCATAAAACTTAGTATCTTTACCTCGGCTTGTGGAGGTAAATAAAAGTCGACACTTCTTTACAATTGGTAATTCACCCGTCACTCACTGAAAGCGCGGCTGAGGATGACCAATAAGACATGTGGGAGGGGAAAGTGTCCTGGAGCATACTGCATTTAAGAGAAAACTTGAGGATCACTGAATCAAAATGGTCGCCACAGGGATTAAATCACTATCCGATGTTTCTTACCAGCCCTATACATTAGCCCAAAAGACTCATTATTAAAAAAAAAAGTCTGCCCCTTCCAGCCGCAACGTCACAGAATCAAACCAGATCCAGGTACAAAAATGTTGCTTGAAGACAAACCACGGACACTTTTACTATGCAACACCTGTGCTCGCAACATCACACACATCTGCCCAACATCTGCTCATTACAGGTGATTAGCAAGATGATACAACGCACTCTCTACTGTCTGAATGCTCGCCCGCAGCCAGAAAACAACACGGTGATCTGCCAGAGTAGGAAAATGACGCACTTACCCAAACAAGGTATTCAAAGAAAGGACATTTTTGCATAAAGGTAGGTGTTAAGTGCTATTTCTTTGGGTTCAACGCAAGAACAGAAGGTTTAGAAAATAGCCTACGTCGCGGCGAGGATGACCCAACAGGGAAAACGCAGATTCGAGGCCAATTCGATATTGTCTGAACTTTCAAAATGTCGCTGTATGATACGTTATAGCCTATGCTTCATGAACTAAGCACATTGACGCTATACTTTGGTTGCGAACTCAGAATTAAAGTCATCGCATTAAATATTAAAACGGTATCTTGAGTTTATATCTGAAGTAGGTCATTATTCATCCACGTCTATAGTCACAGCTGCCCCGGGACTGACGGAAACTAAAACTGAAAACTCCCAATGGCTCCCAATCCGCGGCCTCTCCAACCAAGTACTTTGATTCGTAACCACAACACGGTTCCGTATACCACAGCTTATACTTCACCACAGTGTTAATGTTTACTTAAGCCTGCTGCGGTGTATTTCATGTTGCCAGCAGTTTTCCCGTCTGTTTATTTATTAATGTCAATAAAGCTAGTCCAAGTCTGACTCAAGTGAGGCCAAGGGTCGATCAATATTGTATCTGGTGGTTTTGGAGACCACTTAAGTTAATATCATTTTCTGAGAGGCGGTCACTGAGAATGTAAAGGTTGTTGGTAGCTGTTATTACATATAGACTGTTATTATAATGTAGTCAAAGGTTTGGTTATGAAAGAATCAATTTTACGATCCATTCACTTTGAACTACTTGAACTTCAAAAAAGACTAGACAAACACGGCTTTTGTTTATGGCATAATAACACAGACTGGATATATAAATGGACATAGCTAACCTACTAGCCTGCGCGTTACAAACAGGAAGTGATCGTGGGCGCGCTTACGACTCTGGTTCCGATTCACTTTACGTTAGCAAACTGTTGCCCGTCTCTCTGTAACGGCCGCCATCAAACTCGTCATTTTGGTCTCGGAATGTCCGTATTAACCCGCTCTACATGATTCTGGTGTTTTTATTTCACTCTTTCATGGTTGCTCTCGATAGCGTTAGCAACAGGTTTGATTGACACCCGCTTCCTGCTAAACCAGCCGTGTGAGCGAAAAGGGACGTTACCTTCAACGACCTCACTTAGGATTGGCTCTTTGGTTGCTATGATTCTCGCGGTCGGAATTTCAAATATGAAACTCGCCTCCAAATTCGCCGTATATCCGCTAGCGTCGATGAGCTTCATTTGACTGGAGCCGAACGCTGTGGGTGACGTCACACTCACTTAGTCCACTTCTTTATACGGTCTATGGGATCAGCAGGTACCTCAGCAGCAATCCCACATTGAATGTTGAATAATATATTGTCCAGGATATTCTTTTGAACAGTATCACGATTTTTAAAGAAACCAATAGCTGAGTCCATGCCTGTTCTGTTAATACAACTGGGATACACGACCCCAACAAAAAGGAAGAACAGGGGCGTCACCTCCAGCAGCGTTGTTTCAGATTGGCTCTTTGGTTGCTACGATACTCACTGTCGGAATTACAAATATGACATTCGCCGTTATAACTAGTTAGCCTCAATGAGCTTCATTTAACTTGAACTGAACGCTGTGGGTGACGTCAGACTCAGTCCACTTCTTTATACAGTCTATGTTTTGAGGTGCGATATATTGAAAGATAAGTCGACATAGTAATTATCAGACCTAATAATAATGTCTGAATATCGTCACTGGGATAATCTTTTAAAAAAATACAGATACACATTTTGTTCAATATTCCCACCCGTAGTATGAAGCCAAAGTAACGACAAGCCTTTGAGTTACACCGTGCGCTAAGGAGATAAGTGTGGTTGACAGCTGAGATTGAGAACATGTTTGTGTGTTGATGAAAGAACAGATTGATAAACATCATTACCGTCGCAGGCACATGACAACAGCACCCAAGATATGAACGCACAGGTCTCCAAACAGAGAGGCATAGACAACCAACTGTGGCTAATTTGCAATTAATATCAGTAATTGAAGCAATTAACTTTGTTTTGTTGGGGAAAGAAAACCATTTACAAAGCCAGGCATGGAGGAGCACACTCAAGTCATTCTTCAGCACTAATTTCTGCCAATAACTCGCCTGTAAATTCCATACATAAAAACAAGGTGTTAACTCAGTATCAGACTAGAAATAAAGTAACTGAAAAAGTAACTTGGTTCTATGAAGAGGCTTTCTTTGGAGATTATGAGAGTTACGAGTTTGACATGCAGTAAATTTCGAACTATAAGCCGCTACTTTTTTCCCACGCTTTGAACCCTGTGGCCTGTACAGCGGTGCGGCTAATTTATAGATTTTTACTGTCTAACGGCCAATGGGAGGCAGTAAACGTAAAAGTGAGACAGACGTGGGGAAAGATTATGCGCTGAAGAATACACTAGTTTTGATTTTGAACTGTCATTATACACATGATGCACACACCCTCGTCAAGGAAACACGCAAAGAAATGCAGATGACGCAGCTTTTAAGATAAAGGCAATGGATCTGGCATTAAAGAAGGAAATAGAGCCACTGCACGAATGTTTGGGATCAAAGAAGGAAATAGAGCCACTGCACGAATGTTTGGGATCAATGAAGGAAATAGAGCCACTGCACGTATATTTGGCATTAAAGAAGGAAATAGAGCCACTGCACGTATATTTGGCATTAAAGAAGGAAATAGAGCCACTGCACGTATATTTGGCATCAAAGAAGGAAATAGAGCCACTGCACGAATGTTTGGGATCAAAGAAGGAAATAGAGCCACTGCACGTAAGCTTAGCATTAAGGAATCAATGGTGCGATGTTTGAGACGGGAGCGGAAAGAACCTAGTCAATGTAAAAAGACGACAAAAGCTTTCAGAGGAAATAAAAGCAGATGGCCCGTGATGGTGCAGTTTTATTTTCTAAACCTGCAGGTATGTTCATCCTGTGTTGAAGGCGTGTTGATGCCGTGTTGATGCCAATTTTCAGGCACAGTTTGAAAAAAAAAGCATGTCTTAAATTAAAACTCCAAAAAACTCAGTGTACCGTCTTTCTGTGTAAATATCTCATGTTACAACGTGAAAACCTGAGTCTTATATTTAAGTGCGACCTATATATGTACATTTATTTTATTTTCAAATTTAGCTGGTGCGGCTTATATTCAGGTGCGCTCAATAGTCCGAAATGTTGCCAAACTGGAGACCTAGGCATGTGTTTAACAATGATGGAAACATTAGGAGCGGTGTCACAGTAACTAACAACTTAAAACTAAATATTGCATGTCTGAAACGGGAAAAAGAGTTCAAAACATTGCATCTAACAAAAAGCCGAGACCCCTGAATAGGCAAACCAGTGATTAGAGTGTGTGTGGATGTGGTGAAAGAGGTCATTACGATGGTTAGAGTAACACAAGATAATGCAGAGGAGAGGCTCGGATTAAAACACATGATAATAGCAAAATGACAAAACGCCTTGTAATAAACGGCTGTGAATGGCACTTGAAAATTGTCTCTCTTTCAGTCCCACTCTATACCAGATGGTGGTCCTCTCCCTCTCTTTGTTCGCACATTTGCTTTTGTGTTATTTTGGTGTGTGTGCGTCTATCAACAGACAGATGAGGCCTTGGACACAGAGAAGACTAAAAGCATCCAGTTCCCCGTTCCCCACAATGGCAGCTCGGATAACTAGCAAACACAGTCGCTCACGCTGCGATGCAAATCTGGGGCCAGTCTTTAGGGGCCATTTTTTCTGCACACCTGCTGAGATGGGGAGGCCTGCCATCAAATACACTACAGCCCAAAGAATGGATTGGAAAACAGCAAGAAGTCGTTTATTCAAGATTAACTTATGCATATATTTGTCACAGTGAAGGGGTTTTCTATAAATAGACGCTCCATTTCAGCTTTTGTGCTTTAGTCTTTTTAACAGAAGTGGGAAAATAAAAGGTTACTTGATAAAATATTATAATTCATGCTAAAAACAAGGCAAAGCAATTAGAAAGAATGTCAAATTAATATTTCATGTCCAGGTGATTGTTCTTTTTTTTTTTTGTGGTAATGTATTTGAGTTTTTTTCTCGTTTTTAAGATGGAAGTGGAACTGTGACTTTAAAGAAACGAATAACAATGACCTACAGTAATAATGTGCTCTTTGGCTCATTGCTGATCTCTCAACAGTGGTGGAAAAAGCAAAGTAGTAAATTACTTGTATCTATACTTTACTTAAGTACATTTTACACTTGAGAGCAGTGTCCGTACTTTCTACTCCATTATATTTTTGAACTAGACTGAAAAGTAAAAGTATTTTTTCTTATTCTTATTGTATTTTTAACATGTTCATAGTTTGAGCAAATACAAATATACAAATAATAGGAACAATGGTCTATTCAATCGTTTCTGTCGAACAAAATTGTACACAAATCAGTATCAAAATCACTACATTTGAAGCTTTGTAAGAACTCAAAGTCTGGGTGAAATACTTTAGCTTTTTACTCTTTAAGTATATATTTCATTTGGTACTTTGACACTTTTACTTTACTTTTTTCGTGTGATACTTTTACTTTCATTTGAGAATGTTTTCGCTCCAGTATTTGTACTTTTACTTAAGTCACAAAATTCCACCACTTCTTCCAGCACTGCCTCTCACTCATGACTTTCTAGACTAAAACTGAAATAATAATTGACCAATATCAAACTAGATTTAAAAGCCTATAGCAAAGCAGTAAGCTACTCCTTCTTAAAGACAGTCAAAGATGATAAACTTAAGTCATGTTACTTACTATATAATGTTGGGAAATATACTGATTCTGTTATTTATATCTGTGACACTGGGAATACTACACTGCCTGGTCACCACCTGGTTTTAACTAAGCAAATAGGTCCAAGCCTTCTACAGTTGGTCCGGTCTAGGTTCAGCAGCAGTCTGTGCTCAAAGAATGAGGTCAGCTGACACCTGAATATACTGAATGACCAGGTTATTCCATCAGTGGATTTTTTCTTCCCTGATGGCACGGGCATATTCCAAGATGACAATGCCAGGATGCATCGGGCTCAAATTGTGAAAGATCCATTTTCACACATGGATTAGGCACCACAGAGTAGTGTATTTTGAATGAAGCTAAAGAGGTGGCTGTATGTTTACACAATCACCATAAAAAAAATACAACAAAATATGGAGTCAAGTAAGTTTATGCCCTAAACTACTTCACTTTGTGGGTCTTGCCATGAATATTAAAAATAATCAATATCTGTAAATACTGTTTAGCCACAAAAGAAATAAAAAAAACACTATCCACTGATCTGATAGGTTGGAGGTTCAAATCCTGCTCTCGACATAAACATCATCGGTTGAGCGGTTAGATCCACTGACGCACAGGTCGTCAGTGTATCTATAAATGTCTGTGTGGATGTGTGAGCAGTTCCTTAACGTAAAGTGGAAAGTGGAAAGTGGAAAAGTGGAAAAGCGCTGTATAAAAATGTGACCTTACCATTTACCTTATCAGTACCAGCTGAAAATGATCCATATCAGACCAACACATCATGAATCGTCTCTAGTTTTCTTGAGTCAACCATGGGACGGGCTGCTGCAGAGTTTCCCCGAGTTAAAGGAACATATGAGGACGAGAGCTAATCACCAGATCAATGAGAACTTACATTTACATTCCTCTGAGCAGCATTCAAAGCAGGACTGGATCTTTTCCCCAGCACTTCCTCTCAGTCTCTCCGTTTCTCTCACTCTCCCTCCGTCTTTCTCTCCGCTGTTGTGTGTTTCCGGGCCATGGCTTTTCTTCATGTTCACCTTTCGTCTGCTAATCCCCGCCTTTCATGCCAACAGGAACGGGCGGATTAGAAGTGGGAAAAGTATTCAGGCATCGCACAAATCTTTTTTTTTTTTTCGTTTGCCGGTTATACTATCCCAGATTGCCGTGAAGCAGGCAGCTCTGGGATTTCCATGGAGGTGTGGGATGTGCGTGGGTGGTACAGTAGCTTTACAAGGTGGTATAATTTACTGTGAACGGTCCATCACTACTTCCTCTAATCCGCTTTAAATTAGCCAGCCTTGGAGCGAGTCTTTGCAAACTCATCCACGCAGATTCTCTTTGTCTTCCTCTCCTGCCTTTTTAATCGTTTTTTTCCTCCTGTGTGAATTTTCTCAGCACATTTGGAGAAAGGATAAAATGGCGCAGTTTACAGTGGAAGTGAGTTGACAGTCTAAATTGACTAGATATAATCCTTTGTTATTTTTGCATTGTAGTTTTTGGGGATTTCCGTGGGAACAGCTAAGTCAAAAACAAGCTCTAAATGTACACTGCGCATGAATTGTAACGCTCTGTCTCTAGGCTAAAGCGGGAACGCGAGCAGCAGTGAAAACATCCAGCAGAAGTGGCATTATGACCAGACCACAGACCACATTGAACCAGTGGTGGAAGGTAACAAAGTACGAGTAGTAAAGCACAATTTTGAGGTATCTATACTTTCCTTGAGTACTATACTAGCTATACTTTTACTTGACTAGATTTGAGAGCAGGTATCTGTACTTACTCTGCTCAAAGACTGTAAAGAAGTGGACTAAACTAAATTAAGGGAGTGTGGCATTCACCTCCAGGAAAATTAAGCTAATCGAGGCTAGCGGCTATAGCGGGGGAATTCGGAGGCAAGTTCCATATTAGAAATCCGAGTAAGCAAGTATCAGAGCAACCAAAGAGCCAATTCGGAGCGAGGCTGTTGAAGATAACGCCCCTTTCTGCTTGTAGCACTGTTTTTAAGCAGGGAGCGGGCGCTTAGCAACGCTGTCAATCAAACCTGTTGCTAAGGCTAGCGGGAGCGACATCTAGGAAAGAAGGCGCCTGATTTGTCTGTCATGTTATGTTTATTTTTGAGTTACAGAGACAATAGCGAAATACAAATACTGGGATTGTGTAGAGCGGGTTAATATAAACATTTCAAGAACAAAATGACGAGCCTGACAGCAGCAGTTACAGAAACGAGCGACAGTTTTCTAATGTAAAGTGAAGTGGAGCCGGAAGACACCCACACCCACTTCCTAGTTAGCCATGTTCAACTGCATATACAAGCCTGTGTTGCTACTCCGCTATATTTTTTGACTGGATTGAAGTAAAAAGTAGTTTTCATATGATTTTAGAGGTTATTTTTACTATGTTTGTGGTAAGACCCTGACTGAATGTTTCAAGTTCAAGCTTCGGCTTTGAGCAAATAATAAATACGCAAAATTCATGAGAAAAATTTTAAAAATGTATTTGTATCTTTACTGTTGACCCAATTTTTTATCATGTTTTTTGTGAATATAACTCTTAACAATATAACTTAACACTTAACAATCTCTTTAAAAGGGTACTTAAATACTTTTACTTAAGTAAAAGTATCACATGAAAAAATCTACCTAAGTAACAACATTGATTACTTTATCGACCACTGCATTTTTAAACTACAAATGCTTCTAGGGCTCCAAAGCAAATCTGCATACAACCAAATCACAGGCTCTGCACTTGTAACAGACGCGTCATCAATAGTAATGAGACTGTCTGAGCCGATTAAGGAGCTTTACCTCAGCTATTGTGAACTTGAGAACCTTCCACACACTCACTCAGGCAGGCCACATTGTGCTTGAGTTGAGCTCTCTTCATCAACCTGGAAAAACTAAACATTTACAACAGTTGGGTACTCTTGAACCTGGGGGCTTCATGGTTCAGTGGAGAAGGCCGGGACTAGAAGGTCATAGAGTGATAAATGATAAATGTCTTTTCTGTTGCCAAGGGAAAGCAAATGCATTGGTTTAAATATGAATGATTCTAATCCCATTTTGTATTTTTTTTTTTGTTACCATTTTGCACCACAGTCTTATAGATACATAGACTGTAAAAATAATAACAATAATAATAATAATAATAATAATCAAAAATAATTCACCAGTGTAGGGCTGGGCGATATGCAGTGGTGGAATGTGACAAAGTAAAAGTAGTATTGTGTCTGTACTTTACTTAAATACATTTTAAAGTGGATACTTTTTCACTTTTACTTCACTACATTTGAGAGCAGGTATCTGTACTTTCGACAGCACTACATTATTGCACTGGACTGGTAAAGTATTGTTTGAGACCTGCTGGAAAAGCTGTGGGGTTTATTTTTAACACGTTCTTAGTTTGAATAAACAAAAACAATAAAAACAGCTAGAAAAAAAATGCTTCTATTGAACAAAACTCTGCACAAATCTGTATCAAAATCACTACATTTGACGCTTTAGTACATCTCAAAATCTGTGCAAAATACTTATTTTTTACTCTTTAAGTACATTTTTAAACTGGTACTTTAATACTCAAGTAAATGTATTCATGTGATACTTGTGATGCTAAAATTGAGTACTTCTTCCACCACTGGCGATATGTAAATAAAAAATGAAGCTCATTCATTGTAACAAAAACCTTTTATTTCCTTTCACCCAATCAATTTTCCGTGCTCTGAGTGAGTGACAGGCACATTCAACCAATCACAGTGAAGTGTGAAGACGCCTGGTTAATGTCTTTTTAATGTTTCACGCCCCAGTATTGCAGTCCAATTAAAACACCATTTACTGCATTAAAAAAAACACGCTTCAAGTCCACATCTAGAGATTAGAGTTTCATCATTGCGAGATTGCACTAACGCCTTGCTCGAGGTCTTTTTCCATTCGAAAATACTCGGGCATACGTGGCAAAAGGAAATGGAATACACGCTGAAATGAGAATCCGTCAGCAGAGCCTGTCAATTACACTACATAACACACGAATCTACAAAATCAATATTTAGTGAAACAAAACCGCACATATCTCGTCACACAGTAAATACAGCGCTGCTCCGCAATTATGTCATGTAGTGCATGAAATTACACAAGGTTCCATTCCCAAAGACAATTATTGCTTCTATTTGCCAAGCTATAAAATGGTATATCGAGGTCTCCGATGCTCCCAGCTGCTAATCTATATCCTGTGTGATACAGCTGCGTAAGAGTGAGCGGAGGAACAGCTCATATCGGCCTCTCTGTAATGTGTCAAGGCAACGCAAGACTGAGCTACATTTAATTAACATTTCTAATTGTGCCTTGAAGGCTTGCCTCGCTATAGCGCCGGCTTTCGTTCGCGCCTGATTATGTAGCAATGATGAGGGTAATGGTGCTGGATATTTGGCTGCTCGGCAAACAGTGACCGTGAGAAGGATCGGCGTTTCCCTTGGCAACCCCCTTTGTTTACCCGTGATTGAATAGACGAGACGCGAAGGTATAGAGTAACAATCGGAGCGTGTGGTCGACCTTCACAGTCAGGGTGTTCTGTTAGTGTTCTTGTATCTAATAGGAACATCTCATCTTGTTCGTAAACAGTAATAGGCGCTCACCTTGACTGTAAAGTGGCCATAAAGTATTCAAGGATTTGCAAAGGATACAGGTAATATATAATACAGAGAGTTGAAAACAGAGCTTATCCATTTGTGGTCGTATTATTCTGCCTTACTGAGATCACTTGACTCCAGCGGCACGGCCTTGGCGCCTTGATATTCTATCGTGGGCTTTACCGATTTGATTTCTAAACATAGTATGAATGGCTGTTACTGCTATGAATCCCAATTTGACTTTATTATCTAATTACCCATATTTGCGTCTTTCCGTCTTTTGCTAATTACCCATAGTTCTCTCAAGTAAGAAAGTATAGTAGACATAGAAATAGTGGTCTAAAAAATTAGTAAACAGTAACAGTAAGCAGGAAAAAAGAGTAAATGGTAAAAAGGTGGGAAAAGTGCTAAATACACTGCCTGGTCAAAAAAATAAGTCGCCACTAAGCAAATAGGTCGTCTCCTCCTGCAGTTGGCTCGGTCTAGGTTCAGCAACAGTCTGTGCTCAAAGAATGAGGTCAGCTGACACCTGAATATACTGAATGACCACGTTATTCCATCAATGGATTTTTTCTTCCCTGATGACACGGGCATATTCCAAGATGACAATGCCAGGATTCATCGGGCTCAAATTGTGACAGAGTGGATCAGGAGCATGAGACGTCATTTTCACACATGGATTGTCCACCACAGAGTCCAGACCTTAACCCCATTGAGAATCTTTGGGATGTGCTGGAGAAGCTTTGTGCAGCGTCAGACTCGACCATCATCAATGCAACATCTTGGTGGAAAATTAATGCAACACTGGATGGAAATAAATCTTGTGACGTTGCAGAAGTGAAATCGAAACAATGCAACAGCGAATGTGTGACGTAATCAAAGCTAAAGGCAGAACAAAATATTAGAGTGTGTGGCTTTTTTTGGCCAGGCAGTGTACATTTACATCAAGGAACCGCTCACCCATTCACACACACATTCATACAACAGTCTACACAAACGCAAGGGGTGAGGTGGGTAAAGTGTTTTGCTCAAGGACACAACAATGATATTCAATTGAGGGAGCTGGAATCTCATCGCCGACCTGTGGGTCAATGGATCTGACCGCTCAACCAATGTTTATGTCAAGAGCGGGATTCGAATCGCCAAACATCAGGATCAGTGGACAAACACCAGCTGAGCTACTGTCAACAACTGTCAACCCCAAACTGTAATTGTAAGAGTAACTGTCTAGACCATGTTTGTCAAACTCAAGGTCCGGGGGCCAAATGCGGCCCGCCACGTCATTTTATGTGGCCCGTAAGTAGGTAAATTAAAAGGTGTGACTGTCATTTTAAAATAAATCTCTGCTGCTTTAAAGTGTGCATTAACCATAAACTAATTAGATTTTCCCAACAAGTGGAAATGAGAGATATTTGCAAATAATGATCCCAAAATGTTCAGGAAGAGGAAAATTGTAGGAATTTAAGGCAGTTTCAAGAAAGGTGAAGGTGAATAGAAGTTTGTGCTTCAAGGAGAAAAACCTGTATGTTTTTTGTGTTATGAGGCGCGGTCGGTTGTGAAAGAGAACAATCTACATCGGCATTTTGACACCAAACACGGAGCCAAGTGTGCAAAAGTTAGCCTTCAAGAAAAACAACAAACTGTACAATAATTAAAAAGGCTGTTTTTGAGCAGATGTGCCCGATACACACTTTTAAAAATGTCTGTGTAACTGTGTATCCCCTGATAAACTGACATGTAATATTTGCAACTTGAATAAGTAATAAATACATAAAGAGTTATTTAACAAGTTGAAAGGTAATTACATTTCTTTTACATGACATTCGGTTACATTTAATGATATTTACACTGCCGCACAGTTACATCTGGCCCTCGATGGCAGCCATTTTGCTGATGTGGCCCTTGGTGAAAATGAGTTTGACGCCCCTGGTCTAGACGTAATATCTGATTCATGTTTTGAAGTTAATCTAACTGAAAACAAAAAGAATAATGCTATATTATAAATATAAATATTCTATTTTTAATGGATTTTAGTATGTTTTAATAATACAATCATATAAGAACATCAACAAGAAACGTGTATATTGACAATGTCGATCAGTTGTAGATTTACTGGGAAGAGTGACCAAAACTTTACCTCAAGAAAAATTATGGTTACTTCAAACAAAATATCACTAATGCATGAGTAAAAGTATGATGTCCAAAAAGCTGAAAATGTTCCTCGACTTTGTAGTAATAGGAGTACTACCCACCTCTGTGTATGTAGTTGTATATTGCACATTTTGCTCTGTGTTATTGGACGGCCCTGATAAAACCCTTAAAAAAATGCACAGTCCTTTTGTGTGAGTTGTTAGCAAACACTGCACAACTCAAGGAAACATTTATTAGAAAGAGGATGACAAGCAGCTCGCAGTGGGCTTCCAGTGGAGAAGATGGAACTGGAGGAGCCCAGATAACGATTGCGAGATAACTAAGACAAACTCGCAACGCCAAAGAGCAGAAAGAAAGAGTTCGAGGCGGCACCCAGATCTGAAAACCATTAACTTTGGTGCTCGCGAGGAGAAATGGTCTCCGAGATGACCTATTTCTGTAGGCCCTATATCTCATCAGGGCCGCTCACCCACACTCCATGTTGTGTGATTTATTTGGCCTCCAAGTCCCCTTTTTAAAATCCAATGTGTATGTGTGTGTGCGTTAGCCCACTTGTTCGAGCCGGGCGGCACTTGTGTGTCTCATTGCCCAAAAGGCCCCGAGCCTCGTCGTCATGGCGATGAGACACAGGTGCAGTGATGGGTCCCTCGACGTGTGATGTCATTGTGTTACAGGAAGTGAAAGTGCGCTAAATATAGGACCAGCTTTCCAGGATTAGCATCAGTAATGTGTGGACAGAAGAACAGAACAGGCAAAAGAACAAACCCTAAATTACCAATGCTGCACTCTTCTGTTTTAATGGTAATTTTATGATGATTATTTGTGATTATTTATGTTTTCTTAAGGTAATTCAAAGTGCTTCAGAGAATAAGAAAGACATTGTGTACGAATTCCGCTATACAAATAAACTTGCCTTGCCAATGCTAAAGGTTTAATTAAAGCTGCACTATGTGACTTTTCTCGAGGAGATTCCACCATCTGCTTGCTTCCTAGAGATTTAATTGCTTTGCCTGCGATGTTCCACAGCCTGGCATTAAACTTATCTACAGCATCATTTCTTTATGGATTTTTATGGCTCAAAAATACCTGGAAAAACATGCAGGTCAACTCTGAACGGGGTCACTTTTTCACAGATCTGACTTGTAACACGGCCTGGTGGCTTCATCCGCTTGTCTCCATCAAGCTGGCCAGGTTTAATGCCATACTGTGGAACATTACAGCTATTAAATTCAACTATTACTTGAACGTTTCTACAAGTTGCAATCCACTGCTCTTATTACTATGACAATACACTTACTCCAAGAACAAAAATACAGAACAATCGCAATAAAAACTTGATTTGCCGTGTGCGTATAGACTAAACGTAACTTTACATTTCACAGACGCAACACTCATTTCAATTTCGCATCAACTAAGAAAACATATATGGCAAAAGAGAAAGCGTAAGGTTAAGGTCTGTACTCCGCTCTTGACATCCAGATAGGAACAGAACCGCGGTGTCCTCCATCACTTTAGATAAAGAGAGATTTATTAAAAACAGACCTCCACTGCTGCTGCTCCGACCTTAATTAATTTCACTGTGAGCACGAACAACAACAAGGCGGCATGAATGGGAAATGGAACATGTGGAAAAGGCCAGACCTGGTATATTAACAAAGCTCCGTGTATGGCTGAGATTACGTTCCTGCCTGGACGTTGACCCAGTTGCAGCGGTACAATGTAAAAACTGGTGTTGGCAAAAGGGAGACCTATAGATCACGGGGGCCAGACCGGTGCAGATGGCCCCAGCCGAGCAGCCTCCCCTCCGCTGTGTAACCTCAGCACTAATTAGGACGTTTACATTTGGCAGGGTGTGGGTGTTAAAGAGGCCTGTACATGAACGCAAAGATCAGGGAGGTGCCAGGGCAAACCACAAGGGGGCCGCTCTCACTAAACTGGCACCATCAATAAACATGTGGCATTTAGGACAGATGTTTTGAGGGCATTAAGACCAAGTTTTATTTTAGGCTGTCAGAGCTGCAGCTACTACCATCAGCGCTACAACGGGTTTTACTACAGAAACTCGACCTCTCCCTCGTAAAAGTGCTATGTGTAGTTTTATTCCCAAAAAGGCCATGGTATTTCTTTTTATTTTACCGTTTTATGAATCTATATCTGTCCACTGTCCCCTTTAAGTCAGGCTTAATTTAATTTTTTGACGTGTGTTAAAACTGTTCCAGAGTCGCCACTGAAGCAAACAAGATGAACTCACAGTCGCTCCTCTCTGCGTCCTGCCTTCCGCCCAGAGTTAAGCTTGATCAGTGCATTGCTGTTCAACCCTTTCACAATAAAACCTTTTGTGTAAGCGGTAAACATGGAGCTTTTATGATGAAAGCTCTTCTGAAATCAAAGATGCACCTTCAGTCAGCGAGGGACGCTCCAGTGATGAATTCAAGACTGAAGTCCAATCCTCCTCAGTGGACTCTCAGGCTCTATCAGCAGAGGGCGCTACTAGAAATGCACAGGAGATTTTAAATGTCTCTCAGATTGAGGGCGCAGATGGCATATCCTCATTGAAACGCTCCATTATTGAATATGTACCACAAGATCTCCTACCGATGTTGGCTGCAATGGGAGTTTTGGAAAGCGTGAAGGAGTCAGAAGAAAAAATAACCCCATCAGAGTCAGCACCACTGCCACAACAAGAACCTGCGGATTCAGTTATTCAGGAACCCGCACCTGAAATCCATGACAGGCCTGAGACAACGGAGGTAACAGATGTTCCCCAGGTGGAAGCAGTGTTGCTTCCAGATCTTCCCGAGGTGGAGACAATGCTGGTACCAGATCTTCCAGAGGTCGAATCACCATTGGTACCAGATGTTGCTGAGGTGGAGACACAAGAGGTTCAAGATATTCCTGAGGTGGAGACACCGTTGGTTCCAGATGTTCCTAAGTTGGAACACTCCATTATTGACCATATACCACAGGAACTCGGCTTGGCTGAAATGGGAGTGTTGCAGAGTTTGACCTCATTAGAGTCATCACCAGTGGATTCAGTTATCCAAGAACCTGAACTCTATTACAGGCCTGAGGTACCAGATGTTACTGTGCAAGCACCGCAGGTTCCAGATCATACCGTGTTGGAGAGCTCAGCCGATGCAGTCCAAAATGATCTACAGACAAATTCATCAGAAGCTCATACTAAAAAGACTAAAACAATAATCACTGTGGTCATTGAAATGGCCAGAGCTGAGCCGGTCTCCGCTCCTATTGAACAAAGCGCCATCAGTGAAGGAGAGACACAAACAAAACCAGAGACAAATGAGGCCTTCTCAACTGAAAGCAGCAGTTCACCTGTACTTCAGTTTGGGCCCAGCCTCACTCGCACTCTGGTGAAGAAAATACTGCAAAAGAACAAAGTCTACAACCGGGATATGTGTCACGACATCGCTAACAGACTGAACAACAAGATCCAAAACCAACTCATCGTGGGGCCAGAAACCAGCATCAGTGAAAACAAACTCATGAGAATTGGCAAAAACAGCGCCAGACATCTACAAATAGTTTATGGATCATTTGCCAATCTCCTGGAGGCAGCGTGTACCCCTGACCATGCAGAGTTTGAAGAAAATGTTGTACAATGTCTGAACATGGAGATCCGGGCCTTTCAAAACCGCCCGAAGTCAGCCTGGTCCCGCTTCATCTCTGCTCTGAAGAGGAGCACGTGTTAGGCTCTTCACCCCAACAACCAATAAACATTATTTCAGCATCATTCAATGTTCGTCTTATTTCATTTCTTTTATCCATATATTTGAGTTTGAACAGTGCATACGAATCAATGTGTCAGCAGCCGTCCCAATATAAATGCGCTGGAGTTAGCATAAGCGCTAAATTTCATCTGTTTCAAGTCTATTTCAAGTCAAGTAAAAACATTAAATCAGACTTATTCTACAAAATCAACTTTTTAGAGGTATTAACCATGTTACAGTTGATTATTCTCATTTAGCCTTTGTTTTTTTTGGAGTGATTTGTGCATGTTTGAGCTTATTTTCAAGACTGCATTATGCCAATCAATGTAGAATCTGGTAGTGTTGCATAGTTTTTTGGTACAAATAAAAAAAAAAAAAGGTTTGTTCACTGGTGTGACGTGCCGCTATCCGTAGGAGGGGCTGACAGCATGCGGCGCTTTGTTTTGATGACGTTTATGGCGACGTCATTGGGCACTGCCTTCATAAGCGAATATGTGTCGGAGCATTTTACAGCTGAACATGTAGAGAACACGTCTGTCCCCCACACCACTGTCCCTCTGTCCTGGAGCTTTTTGTGTGAGCTGATTTACCTGTGTCGGCCTTCCTCCTCTGCACCTGTGTGATACAGGTGAGGAGCAAGAGGAGAAAAAGAGCGAGAGAGAGGGGGATGTGAAGGGAAATGCAAACTCCCAGTTCATTTTAAACGATTATTACACAATTCATCTGTTAAATGCATTAGGCCTATTGCACAAACTAAGCCTACATTTATATTAAAAGCAGTTTCCTTTTTGTCTGTTTCACACTGAATCAAACATAGTCAAAATAGCCTAGTTATGTTTATGTCCTTTTTTAATGGATACAGGGAGGGCTGGGGCGGGTCTGACAAAGGCAAAACTGGACAGGAATGAGCAGCAGTGAACAGAAATGATTGTTTGGAAATAAATATGAAATGATGAATTACAATGAAAATATGTAATTGCTATAGTGATAGAATTATTGCAATCAAACTACACATAGCATCTTTAAAGTTATATGGGACTAAGGGCTGTCTAACTGTCTGTTTAAGGCACTGGCTAGTATGTCAAAGTCTGCCAAAATGAAATGACTTCATGTTACAAAGACTACGTTTATTCAGTGCAAAAATGTCTTGTTATCATGAGGTCCTAGAAGAGCTGCCAGCCCTGCTCTTATACTTTCACAAACCTGTTCAAAAATATCTGGCAGTTAACTCCTAAATTACCAGCCCTCAGTAGACTACAAAGCTGCAGGTTTATATAAATAATGATTTATTACACACAAAGTATTGTCAATGGATTCCCACACAGCCCATTAAAGTAAATGTTTTCCCCTGCTTCAGTCACCTCACCTCAAAATCATTATTATGTCTTCAGCTTCTTCCATAACTGCCATTTTATGTTTCGGAGGCACCACAGTTCTATTCCAAACAGCAGGAGAAGCTTTGCGAGGTTTACCAAAGTGAAAAACAACCTAAGTGGGACCTGTGCCAAAAACAAGCTACCTTTTTTTTCCCCAATAACATTTCCTTTCAACAGCCGTACTTAACGTGGAGAATTAATATGCCTATCATCTGGGAGAACTTTCAACATTATCAACCACGCGCTAGAATCGGCTAACTGTAAATCTCTTATGTGGCGACGTACGAGTGTTTTTGATACCTCCTTATCATATATCTTCTGTATTGGCTAGTCCGGTCTCTTACTACGCGGTTAGCGGTTGTAAATCACCGCACGCTAGCCTCTTTGCAGTGATCTATCAACCCAGCCTGTCCAACCAAGACCCAACAAATAGTGTTCACTGTCATCTCAATCATATGCGCCACATCTCGCGGGCCGCTACACTATCCCTCTTGTATTTTTAAACACTTGTGGCACTATAAGCACTGCTATGGATCTTACCGGAAAATTCCCATCTTCAATAGGCCAAAATGGGTGTTGTTAGGGCATCGGAAAACAGCCACGTAGTCGATGTGAGAGAAATACGAGAGCCGTAAGTCAAGGTTATGTACTACGAAGAAGTATCTGAGGCTATAAAAGCGGCATCAGTTAGTACAATGGGCAGATATCCCAGTCCGGCTACACAAGTGGGTCAGGCAAACTCATGTCAGCTGGTTTTATATTAAAGGCCTCATTCATTATTAAGGCTTTCAAACTACCGGCGGATTTCATTTTCTGGATGTGATGTCGTCATACTCCCAGATGGGGGGCAAGAGCCAGTTTTTCCAATTTAATAACACAGTACATGCCATGAAATATGAAGGTAAGTGCACAAATAGTGAACTTAATCCTTTGTATTATTGACTAGACCCAAGAACTCACTATATTTCAACAAAAAAATTCAAAACATTTTACAATATTCCTTTTAGCTGCTGCCATCTGCATTAGCTAAATATTACTGGCCGGTTTATTGTAGTAAACCTTAAAATGTCACTTCATTTGTACATTTTAAATTCTTTGTTGGCTTCTGTGTAAAAATTGAGCAACAACACAGTGGTAGTATGTTTTCCACCTGCCGCCATATTGGTTCTATTTGCTAATGTAAACAAATGTTAAGTCCAAAGGAAGAATGCATTAACTGCCCACGTAATCGTATGTTTTTTGTTATCAGAATAATGACAGTTTCTTCCTGTTAAAGTCTCTGAAAAGACATAAAGAAAAAAAAAAATTGATAGAAGCAATATGGCGCAAGCTGCCTCGATACACAACACATTTTGAAGCACATTATTGGATACATTATTTGCCGCGACTGTTGTTCAGTTTAAACTTTATGCTTTCCAACAAAATCATAGAGTTTAAAGTATTGGCCTATGCTGGAGATAGATGGCCGATAGTCCATGTGCTAAAAAGAGCAAATATCGTCCTGATATATCGGCCAATCAATATACCGGTGTATCTCTACTTCAAATAAATCTTTTGATAAATGATAATATTGAAACTATGTCACTTAAACAAAGCAAGAAAATCCCATCATCATTAAAATAGATGATCTGCAATAAATATCAGAAGGAACCAATAATTAGCAGAAGTTATTTATCCTCTACAGCCCAAATCTTTCATCATAAAAACGTCAAACATCTCCCCACTTTTACAAAGACACATGATCGTACACGTGATAAATACTGAGCCACAAAATAAACCGTTCCACTTTTCATGAACAATAAGTTGATATAGTAATTATCATGACAGGCCGATATCTGTGGAATATCTGTGTGTTATCGATGCAATATCTGAGCCGACTGCTCTGTGTGATGTTAGTTGGCGAAAAACGATATGTGAGCGTGTGAACTGGTTGAAACAGGAAGGGCATCTGGTGTAAAAATAGTGGTTATGCTAATCTCTGTGAATATTAATGCATCAGAGAAGCCGCATAATGAATGAAAAATAAGACGTGAAAGAAAGTTAGTTGTTTTTTTTAGTTTTTTTTACAGATTTACACAACCTGCAGCAAACTCGTAGCAATATAGTCAAGTGAAATCCTTACACAATCTCCAGCCCCATAAGGGATCCATACTTGCCGAGCCCACAATGTCCCGTTATGTAAGGAAGCACAATCTAATCTATGCCAATCTATGTGTGCTCAGTAGCATGTGTGCCCACTGCCGTATGAGTGTAATATCTCTGTGACCGTGACAGACGAACCTCTGTACAGAACGAGCGATGACAAAGAGCAGTGTTCCCGAGCCGCCGTTCTCCTCCTGCCTCGTCGCTATAGGACAAGCAGATTGATGCGGTAGCGACCGTGCTATTCTGCTAGCACGTCAGGTCACTAGCCGCACTGTGAAGCCCCAGGGAAGAAGAAAGAGGAACATGGGTCCTTGTCTCCGTGTCCTCCTCCATCTTGTTCACTTTCTTTTTCCAGTGCGCCTTCTCTAACCCCGGGCTGTTCTGTCATCTCGGAACATCCACCAACAACTTTTACAGAGCCGAAGTGAGATGTGAAACTTTATATTGGGTGATGCTTTTTTTTACATAATGAATTCATCGTGTTTGTTTCTGGAAATTTGAGTTTGCTTTTAATAGACTCAAGCACAAAGACAAATGGAAAGGCATAGAATATAAAATCCAGAGGGCATTAAGGATATAAAAGTATTAAAAGCTCTGTGACAATATGCAATTTGGTGATTTTGTCTCATCATGATTCATTTTTTATAACAGAATTCAACTTTTTCTTACCTGCTCGTTCTATTGATCAGCCTGTGTCATCCTCTGAGTGACTGACAGGTGGGTCTGACCAATCGCATTGAAGTGTGAACTTTCAGAAGCAGAAGATTCATTCAAGGACTTCAGGGACCGGCCTCCTGCTGGTGCCCAGAGTCAGGACTAAACATAAGGAATCAGCGTTTCAGTTTTCTGCAGCTAAAACCTGGAATAATCTTCTTGAAGATGTGAGACAGGGCTCTACTTTGACAATGTTTAAATCCAGGCTCAAAACGGTTCTTTTTAGCTGTGCGTATGACTCCTTTAATGTTAATTTTATGATTATTTGTGATTATTTATGTTTTGATTTGTTGTATTGTGATTTTAATGTTTTATTCTGTAACGCACTTTAAATTACTTTGTGTACGAACTGTGCTATATAAATAAACTTGCCTTGCCTTAATTATGAATTGTGATCAAACAAAAATACTGATCTAGCACCAAGAAAATTGTCATATACATTTTTCTCCACATCGCCCGCCCCCAACAATAACTCGATAACGATAATACATCACATATTTCTTTGTGTCTCCTTCTACAAGTTTATTATGACTAGGCTAACTATCAAACAAACTTATAATTTCATAAATAAACTGCCTGGTCAAAAAAAAGTTGCCACGTTGATTTAACTAAGCAAATAGGTCGTCAAGCCTCCTGCAGTTGGTCCGGTCGAGGTTCAGCAACTGTCTGTGCTCAAAGAATGAGGTCAGCTGACACCTGAATATACTGAATGACCAGGTTATTCCATCAGTGGATTTTTTCTTCCCTGATGACACGGGGCATATTCCAAGATGACAATGCCAGGATTCATCAGGCTCAAATTGTGACAGAGTGGATCAGGAGCATGAGATGTCATTTTCACACATGGATTGTCCACCACAGAGTCCAGATCTTAACCCCATTGAGAATCTTTGGGATGTGCTGGAGAAGCTTTGTGCAGCGTCAGACTCGACCATCATCAATGCAACATCTTGGTGGAAAATTAATGCAACACTGGATGGAAATAAATCTTGTGACGTTACAGAAGCGAAATCGAAACAATGCCACAGTGAATGTGCGACGTAATCAAAGCTAAAGGCGGAACAGCCAAATATTAGAGTGTGTGGCTTTTTTTTTGGCCAGGCAGTGTATTTATTTCAGAATTTCAAAATGTTTCTCATTTTCTAAGGTACTAATGTGTTTGTCTACTGATCTGAAGGTTCAAACTCTGCTCTCGGCATAAACATCACTGCTTGAGCGGTCAAAATCACTGACTCACAGGTTGGCGGTGTGATTCCAGCTCCCACAGATGAACGCTGTCATTGTGCCCTTGGGCAAGACACCTAACCCACCTCGCCCTGAGTGTCTGCGTACTCCGTTGTATGAATGTGTGTGTGAATAGGTGAGCGGTTCCTCGATGTAAAGCAGTTTGAGAGCGTCGCAGGTGAAAAAGCGCTATATAAAAATGCGACCATTTAGCATTTGAATGTGAACAGACCGCATTGCATCTATCCATCCAAAGAAAAAGAAAAAAATCAAATGAAATGGTAAACCAACGCAAAAAAGAGGAAAGAATCTAACCCCATTTCACTATGAATATGAGGTTCGGCCGTAAAAATATGAGGTTTGGCTGGCAGAACCATCAGTACAACCCGAGCAGCAGACGCTTTTGTGAAGATGAAAGAATGCAGGGTCACGTATCGAGCCTCCAGGTAAACTGTGAAGGCAGACTCTCAGTAACAATAATAAAACCGGTGATACCGCTACAGCAGCATTACTGTAAAAACACGACGCTGTCAGATCATTTTTACACATCAAACAAATCAACAGCTCTCATATGATAAAAGAAAACATATGCCAACAGCCCGTGCATTACTCACACGCTGATCAAAGTCTTCGCCGTTGAACGCACAAACAAAAGGGCCACGTATATTTATTTTGGATTGTGTTTTTCCCTGATTTATGCGCACAAATGTTGAAAATGAGAGACAGTAGAAAGAAGGATATTAAACTGATCGGAAATAGAGGGGACAGAATAATTGAAGGGGTGGGAAGCGAAAGAACTCATTAACTTGTCTTTAATAAAGCCCCAGTCACACAGGGATTGGGCCATTGTCTCATGTCTCCTTCTCTCGTCGGGACGTGTGATACACCGTCACGCCACAGCGCCTCCTCTGGCAATACACTTTGAGATAATACAGGTTTTTAAATGAGGCTATGGAAGATTCAGAGGCGAAAAAATGGGATATCAATAGTGTAGAATATAGGCAGAATGAATAATCGTTTCGTCACGTATTTGGATGAGTTTTGACTTTATTTAAAGCTACCATGTGTAGTGAGATTAGCCGACCCACCCCTGTTGTATTCTCACGTATCACCACTAGATGCTTTCGACATTACTGCAAGGTGAAGGTTTTAGTGGTAGAAATAGCTTAATTTGCTGTTAAATGTACTGCTTATGATCAATTGCGCCGGTTCAGCAGGAGGTCTGAGGGCCAATAAAAACTGGTCTGAGGGCCGCATTTGGCCCCATGGCCATAGTTTAGACACCCCTGCTATAGTTGATATAAGGTATCAGTGTCAAAGCTGAAACATCTTGATTGATTTGAGGCATCTCTACAGAACATTTCTGAAGAATCGTACAGTATTTTTAAGCGAGTGACAGAATATTGCATTATAAAAACTCTCCAAAAATGTGTTCATAACTTAAAATGTTGAAAACGGAAATTGAAAATGAACTAAAGACTTTCCCGAGTGCTTCTAGTTGGTTTCACATGACGTCCATAATGAATAGATTATCAAGTACTATTGAGAGCCATGCTATTCTCACTGATTAAACACAGGCTATATTCCTCGTTCAATAAATCCTTACTGACAGGATCAAGACTTGCACGTCTGTATTCTATATGAAGAAAAACTCAGCTTCTATATCTGAACATCTCTGCTCCCCCAGCGGCCAGACAGCCAGGCTAATTTAAGAAGCGTGGGTCTGTCAGCTGTCATTAGGACTCCTGCTCTCAAACGCACATAAACACACCAACACTGTTCTCTCAAAAGCGCACATATATGACTCTCACACTTTACTACACAGAGCTAATTCGAAGAAATGTGGGCATCTGTCAGAAGTCATCATCTGTAAGCACGAAGCCGACCGGCGCGTTACACAACCTGGCAACGCAGGCATGGAGGAGCATGAGGGTTGAGGAAGAAAGAAATATTGATTCATCCTGACTAACATCAACACGAAGCAACAGAATACATGGAAAGCGCCCATTAGTATGGACCACAGCAGACGCAAGCGCTTTCATGATGGAGAGATCGGAGAGATTGGTACAAGGGGCGGGACGAGACGCAATTTGCACAAGACGAGACACGAGATTGGGTCCACGAGAACGAGACAAAACGAGACTTTGACATTATTCCTTTTATATAAATTGCGCAGTTCAGTTCAGAGTTTTGATTCATTCTTTTTTTTAATATATATTTTGGTCGCAATTGTAGCGCTGTTTTGTGGGACTATAGGAGATGTAACTCGTCAGAACGTTACCCTTTTTGTCCAATCCAAATGTAAACACACGTTCCTAAAATCCCTAAACTCTAATTGGTACAAAACAGGTAAAATAAGCTTCAAACCATGCGTCAAAACTATAATAGGACAGGTATTCTTTAGTGTGTGTACTGACTGTTGATGTCAGTACACACACTCCTCGTCCTCTAATGCAACAAAACAGCATCACAGTTTAAGTTTTTGGTGGATGATCTTCAACCTTTATACATGTGAGCAAACTGTGGGCTTTTCAGCGTCATTTGTACTTCATTTGTACTTCATTTGTACACTAAACAGCTCACAGCCATGTCAACGAGGGCTCAGATCTATTTAAACTAACATGCTGCTTTGGTTTGTCTCACAGTGATATGTTTTTGTCCAGACGTAATTCATTTTGCCAAGACACTGTCAAATGTGCAAAGCTCCATCTCTGAGTCCAATATGGCCGTCTGCACGTTCACTCTTGAGACGCAACTTAAGGATTTAACATAGAATGTATTTGCATTTTGGAATACATCAGCGTACCCAAAGGGAAGGACAGCAATATTGATTACAAGTAACTACATGCATTTAGATACTGCACTCTTTCTGTTCATGCACAACACGCCTGCACCACTCTCCCTCTGACACACACACACACACACACGCGGGGGCAGGTGTGAGGCAGGCGCTGGGCATCTCTTCCTCCTTCGGTACTTCGTGCACACTCACACACATGCATGAAACCAGAGACAGAGCTGTGAAGCAGAGGTGACAGGTCTCGGTCTGTGCCATCGTAAGCAAATGCAGCGCTAATTGCCATTCTCCCACTGTTAGACACCAGCATGAGTCCAAGAAGGGCCCATATGCACCCCAAGATTAAGTCATCTCCTCACCGCACAAGCTCGCCACAAGCTCGCCACAAGCTTGCACGGGCTGAAGGAATTGACTTAATTGTGTATACCCGATTCCCGTTGCGTTCATGCACTTGTCGGGTCTTTGTTTGATGCTCAGATTTGGCAGGTGGACAGACAAACAGAGCTGGTGTTTTAGGATGACAGCTGATTACAGAGATGATTACAGACATGACACCTTTAATGCCGTTTCATTGGATTGACAGGGTTAGGCTTGGCTCCAGCTCACACGTCTCACAGCTCAGGCAGAAGGAGGGTCAGTGTGTCACACATATATATCTAATATGACACACACACTGTGTAAATCAAACACACTATTTGCTTTCATGCTGCCCCCTGGGAGATACAGAATGCCGTACCATTATGCTAGCCATGGCGAACCTATTTCCTCCTGCAGTTAGCCTGTCATCAGGGCATTGTGCTGTATTGTCTGGGAGAGGCCTAAATGGGCTCCTTTCACAGGCATTTTCAGGTACGGTCATGGAAGAATGGAGAGGATATTCATATCACATTTCAATTGCTGAGAAAACAGAGCTTTGGACAATGCACTGCACACACACACATATATACACACACACATACCCCCACACGCGCACACACACACACACGCAGATATACACATACACACACACACCCACACACACAGACCAGGACACACACATACAGACACACACACAGACACCCACACGTACGTACACCCCGACACACACATACACACACAGAGGTCTTCCTCTGTCAAACAAACCAGGAGCATCGCACATTCAGGCTTCCAGTGATTTCCTCCATCTTCTCCCAGCAGACTGGATTCCATTACAAACGCCTGTCTGTTCTTTTAGCCAGGCACAAGCAGCAGCTGCACACAGAACAGACGCACACTTCATCCTGGGTGTCCTCTACACTAACGCATCACTAGAGAATCAGTTGTACATGAACTACACTCATTACACTGGAGATTTTCACAACTCTAATAAATGTGAAACTGTAGAAGAATAAATACAGTATGTGGGACGTATAGAGGAGACAGTTGAAATGGTTTGGACATGAGGTTTTCTGAACATGTCCTAATAATAACGATCTTTGACTAACTGTACAAAGCCAGCTCTCGACTCTAAGTTTAAGACTATGGCACATCTGTGGATCATAAAGTCTTTCACATCTTCATAACCACAGCCAATACGCTCCATTACATCGGTCTGCTAAGGAGATAGACAAGTCTGGAATGGTGAGAACGCCAGACCCGCTGCGTCGTGCCCTCCTAATTGGGCTCCCGCTGATCCGGTCCATACTTATTGCCAATTATCTGTCAATTAGCCACGTGCTGATGTCACTGCAGTGGGGCCAGTAAACCAATCAGGAGCGGCGAGGAAATGGCCATCCATACTAATAGACCAGTCAAGTGTCAGACGACGGGTGAGCGGCGGTCCCCTCACAGGCCTCTGGGTCCGTGCGTTTAGTTCAGTCGCAAAACGCTAACGGGAATCGGGCAATCAGAATCAGACGGCAGCGGAGGTGTCAGTTTGGTTTCAGATCTAACGCTGCTCGGTGGGGGAGGTCGACTTAACCCCAAAGATGGAGGCTCTGGTGAGGTGTCCCATTTCGAAAAGAGGTTAAAGAGTCCGTCATATGTGGAAGAGTAAAAAGTGATTTATACGTCCTTAGGGATGAGTTGGGAATCGCAGGGTCCCTCACGATTCAATATGGCTCAAGTTACAATAACACATACATAGGCTGTGTCCTTCTCTCAAACAGAAAACACTCTGTTCCACCTTGTGATGTCATGTGGCAATCCAGGAAGTGCTCCACCGTGGTTTTAAACTCCACACACCTTCACTAGAATCATTTGGATGATTTTCACCTTGGAATTGCCAGTCTCTATTGAACTACCATATTTTACAGACTATAAGTACTCCAGAGTATAAGTGGCACCAGTCAAAATTGCATAATAATGAAGAACAAAACATATAAGTCGCACTGGACCTCATGTGTCAAACTCAAGGCCCGCGGACCAAATATGGCACTCCACATCATTTTATTTGGCCCTCGACAAGGTAATTTAAAAGGTATGATGGTCTTAAAATCTCAATTTATCAGGAGATGCGCAGTTACACAGACATATTTGTACATCTAGGCAAATGGATATGTAATATTTGTAACTTGAATGAGTAATAAATACAGAAAGAGTAAAAAAAAAAATCCCCCAAAAATCCAAGACCAAGAACAGCCGTTTTATCTTTAAAGACAAGTTATAATAATAATGCAATGGAGAACAACAGGTTGAATATCAGTACATCACGCTAACGTAACACATTTATATTTATTCAGCGACATGAAGCACAGACAGAACTGAACACGTGTCTGGTTTGTTAACGTAAGATATTAACAGTTAATCAGATAAATAAAGTTAAATCATTTACTCTGGATCTCACTCCAAATCACTAAATTCAGTTAATTCTTCATCCTCGGTGTGGCAATAACAAAGATGTGACATTATATATTTTAATAATTTCACATATAATTCGCGTCTGAGTATAAGTCGCACTCCCGGACAAACTGTGAAAAAAAGTGTGACTTATTTTCCGGGAAAAAAAGGGTTATTATAAAGGTTAAAAAGCATCAAACGTGTGTGAATGAAACAAAACACAACTCTAGGTATCGTTTTTAAATCTCACAATAGTCAATTTTGTGTAACATATGACCTTTAAACACTATCTTCACAAACATAACAGTAAATCCGACAAATGTACTGCATAAACAGGATTCCTTTCGGCTCCTTCCAATTGATTAATGTTGAAATAACCTTAGTCTTGTGTCATTTGAATGATTATTTATGAAAGGACGTTTTGACATTTTGTAGTTTTACATTCACAAAAACCCAGGACCACAAATCTTCCGTGCGTTTGCATCAAAAGAAACGATCCCTCAGACTCTCGCCTTGAAGACAAACGGCTCTGACCGGCGACACCTGTCATTCTGTCTCCACACTGTGACTCATGACTCAAACCCACGACACCGTCACCATCACTATCCATCTGCACAGGCTCCACCCGGGTGGAGTTGGGTTTTGGTGGACGTGGTAAGAGGGCACGCCGTAAAGCAAGTCACTTCTTTTCAATAAAAACCTAAAAAAAATAAATAAATAAATAAATCACAATGTTTTTGGAAATGAGACGGTTTTGCAAATTTCAGATCAGATTTTGTGTGTTTTTAATGTGTAGGTCAACAGCCAATCGTTCTGTCAGTAAAAGACGTCTGACTTGTAAGAAAAATATCAAATGGATTCCTTTAAAGTCTTTCTTGATACAGATAATGATGATTTTTTTTTTTTTCCATATTGACCAGTTTTAACGCAGGAGTTTAGAATGAAATACAGAAGGAGTAGTAGTAGCAATAGTAGTGGTAGTAGTCATCCTGGTAGTAGTAATAGTAGTGGTAGTGGTGGTGACAGTATTAGTAGTAGTAGTAGTAGTAGTAGTAGTAGTGGTGGTAGTAGTAATAGTAGTTGTTGTAGTAGTAGTAGTGCTGGTAGTAGTAATAGCAGTAGTAGTGGTAGTAGAAGAAGCAGTAGTAATAGTAGTAGTAGTAGTAGTAGTGGTAGTGGTGTTGGTGACAGTAGTAATAGTAGAAGTAGTTTTAGTAGTAGTCCTGGTAGTAATAATAGTAGTAGTAGTGGTGGTAGCAGTAGTAGTAATAGTAGTAGTTTAAAAAATCCAATAATAGCAGAAAACCCGGTGTGTGTTTCTCGTGATTACTGAGTGGTGTGTGTACCTCGTGGATATTGTGCAGTGTGAGTACCTCGTGGATAAGTAAGTGGTAAGTGCACATCACAGCCGCTTTGTCAACGCCAATAAGTAACAGCATTTGTACGTTTACTACTACTGTATACTTTCAATCAATGACAAAAACACAACACACACAAACGCAATGAAAGAAAAACTCACAATGTTAATAATTTCGTTTATTTTTTTTATATAATTCTGCTGAAGTATGGTTGAAAAGCAATGTCTGACTTTCATTGGTTAAAGTACATAGAATTTTTATTTATTATTACTTTTGTCCGATTCAAGTTATTTCCATGACCATTTGTGAGTTACTACTGGCCTGAGAATCAAACCCGCAACCTTCACGTTAAGAGGCAGGACAACAAACCAATCAACCACCCTCAGCTAGCAACTCCTTTTTTGTTTTGTTTTTGTTTTAAATGGTCCAGCACGCACAAAACACAGCTCGTTTAAGAATTAGACGACTCAACTGGTGTGAAGAACAAAAGGGTAAAGGCCTCAGTTCCTGCTTGACTTGGCTTTAGTTCTACTGCACACACTGTATTGACATTAGCGCAGGTTGAAACATGAAGCTGTCCAAAACATCCTCAGGGAAACTGTAGAAAAGAAACACTGGCCCACCTTCAAAACTGTATTGTGTTCACCTTTCACTGATTTTTAGTGCTATTTTTCCATGCTTTTTTACAGCATCTGAATGTGCATCGTGTTCTTCGTCCTGATTGGCTGTTGGACTGTAGACCATTGTCCATCAGTCTCCTCCGTGCCGTGTCTCCTGTACAGTACAGAATGTGTTCAGACAAATTTACATAAACGTTGGATCGCAGTGTGACTCTGAAGTGCTGTACGTTTGCAATTTGTTTTCTCCCCGACAAAACCCACAATGTCGATGAAACGTTCTGCACCGACAAAGACGCCTACGAAGGTTTGAACTTTGAGAGAGTTTAAATAAGAGAGGCCTAAACCAGGACTAAACCAGTACTAAACACCAGGATTAAACCAGGTCTAAAACAGCTCTAAACCAGGACTAAACACCAGGATTAACGACGACTAAACAAGGATTAAACAAGACTAAACCAGGACTAAACAAGGATTAAAACAGGACTAAAACAGGATTAAACCAGAACTAAACCAGGACTAAACAATATATATCATCTCAAAATAAATTTTATGAGTGATTTAGAAACGAAATAAATGATTTGTGGCGTGTCTGAACACATCGACACAGAGAAACAGCTCATCCAGTCCCAAAAAGCACACGAGAGAACTGCATACATACTGTTTTATACCGTTTCATTTGCCTATAACAGCCAAACACTGGCAGCCACATTACTTTTTAGAGCTAGTGAGGAGCTAACGGCGCTGTTTACCCAACCAAAACAACAATTCATTTGTTTTAGTCAAACCCTCGATGTTGTTTCTCGCCACTGAATCGGTCTCTGTGCCATTTTTACACCTGAAATGTACGATTCAGTGAAACAATGTTCTGAATCACATGGATAAGATAAAAGATAAGATTAACCTTTATTTGTCCCATAACGGGGAAATCATATTGCTGCAAGTAAGTTCAGCAGTGGAATAGGAAGCACGCTATCAAAATCAATATAAAAATCTCTTAGAATAGACAAATAAAGTACAATGTTACGATTTAAGACGCCAGATTATGAAATACAAACATTTAAGAAGGTGGACCAGCGTTTGTACTACACAGTTTTCTTTGAAGATGGGTTGAGCTGTCTTACACGCTTAATAACGGCTCTAAGAACCTCCGCGGCTTCATCACGTGCAGCAAAATTTAATTACAGGAATTACACGACCTTTATCTGCTTTTAATCTAGATCTACAGCCACACACGCAATTATACCATTTCAGAGAAGCGGGATTACTTTTAAGTTCATTGATTGTAAAAGGGATTGCATCTATTTGGACTGTGGGCAATTTATCACGTTTGAGATTGCAATAAAATGAGATCATGGCGCGTGTGCTTGTGACAAAGTTAACTCTTGTTGCAACGGTTAACCACAGAGGGCGCTCCACCTGTTACAGCCATTACTCACAGTGCAGTATCTCCGTCACTTCAGCTTTTAAAAACCCGTATTATGCTGTTGTCTGATCTGTTATAATGATGTTTCCTCATCACAAACCGACCTGGAGTTGTGTTTTATTTCATGCACATGTTTAACACACAAACTGCCTATTTACACTGAGTTTTTCCTCTCAAAAAGATGACATCACAAGGTGGAACGGTGTGTTTTCTGTCAGTACAGGAAGTGCTACAATGAGTTTTTAAACTACATACAACTTCACTAGAATCATTTCTACACTTGAATTGCCGATCTGTGCTGAACTAAAGGTAAAAGTTAACTTGAAAACTGCCACTTCATGACATCACAAGGTGGAAGAGAGCATTTTGAGAGTTGGAGATATAGACAGACTAATAATAAAGTTACTCAAACATGTGTGAATTAAACAAAACACAACTCCAGGTGTGTTTATGATGAGGGAAGAACATTAAAACAACTTAAAGCTCACAAGATTTTGCATAATATAGGACCTTTAAATTTAAAAAAGTTACTTAAAACAAAAGCATAGTTCAGTCTAATGTATTCTTTCACTGACTGCAGTAGTCTGGGTTTATGTGTCAGATTCTCCTTAAGTATGTAGACTGAGCACTGAGGAGTGTTGTCTCCATACTAAAATTTCAAACTCAATTTTGATCCTAAACTCAATACTCAATACTGATTGCGATACAACAATAGTAATAACAAAAACACTTAGGCTTTTAAAACTTTCTTTAGACAATAGAATGTGATTTTCAACATTAAATCCTAGTACTTTCTTTAAGTTCCCATGTGGCTTGTAATCTCTCAGTCGTCCTGGTATGTTCTGTAGTGGTCCAGGGGTGTATACTAGTCTATGTGTCTTATACTTCTTCTGAAACAGCTCAAGATCATTCTAAAGCTTCGGGAAAAGATCATTTCTGTCCTGTGAATGTGACTTTTTAGTATCGATACCTGCTCAAATGAGTATCTATTTTCCACACAAGTTTTAGTATCAATTACTGTTTGATTTTCATCACTTTTGACAACTGTAGCACTTAGTTAAATGCATATCGTCCTGCCCTGCTTTGATTGACACGTGTAGGTGTCCCACACGCAGACTCACATCCTACACTCTTACAACAGTCTATTTGAATAATCCTGTGTCAATAAAGTGTCAGGAGCGTTTGAGAAGAAGTGGATTTCTGGTAGAGTGCCGCAGAACAGCTGTAAAACAGGCAGGAGAAGCCTGTAGAATTAGGCTGTGTAGGAGCGTTTGTCATTTTGACGTAGCATCAGTTGACTGCAGCACAGCGCGGTGGTGTGGAGAACACACTGCACATCTGCTCGTTCCAGACTTTATTTAAACACTACCTCAGTGCAACCCCATATGAGTGACAGGCAGAGGTTCATTCACTTTTTACTAAAGACTGGAAAGATAAGGTGGATGTTTTATTTAGGATTCAGGGTGATGAAATGTTAGGAGCGTAGCCATTGCAATAAATATAAATAAATCTGTTTAGAATGTTTAGAATAGGCAGAAGTCCTCCATAACATGAAAAGAACATGCTTGAACTGTGAGAAAAATGCTCTCTCTGTTAAGCAAGATGTACTTTTGAACATGTAACTTCATTTAACAATAAGAATATTTTATACTGCTCGTCATTATACTATACACTGGAGCGTAATCTATTTGCCATGTGCCCCTATAGCCCCCACAAATGGATTCAAATGGACTAAGTTCTTCTCCCAGACTTCATTGTCAACGTGCTGAGTGAGTGTCTAACAGTGTGTGAAGCTCACATCAAACACAGGCCTCATAAATGGCCCGGGTCTTTAGACGGGGAGGGCTCAGACTTCATAAGAATAAGTGATGAGGAGGGAGGGACACTTCAGAATGGGATACAGATTAGTTACCCTTCAGTGCATCTCTTCACACGTCCCATTTGTGTGAGAAAAAAAAAAGAAAAAGAAATGTCAAATAATGCTTCAGATTTAAATGAAAAACATAGGCATCAGTCAGGACCACGTACTGGGCGTCGATGACTCCGCACCTTTGGAATGTCAACGTGACTGACGGAACTGAACCTGACTTCAGAGCCAAACAAACACGGAGGTGGAGCTCGGTCGGCAGCGGCTGGTGCTGAGAAATCAAATGTACCAGGGGGTCTTTAAGTCAGCGTGGATACAGACAGTGTGTTTTCAGTGACTGGATACACAAGTGTTTTCTACAGCTTCACAGAACAACACTGGAACAATTATTTTTACTATTAACATTTTACAATTGTGTTGGGCAAATGAAAATGTAACAGAACTTCTGCAGCTGTTACATCCAATGAAAGTGTCTCTCAAATACCTTAATGTTTTTGAATTAACAGGAATATTCCACAGTACAGCATTAAACTGATATATCATATACCACACTTGTCAAACTCAAGGCCCACGTGACAAATGTGGCCCTCCACATCATTTTATGTGACCCTCGACAGGGTAAATTAAAAGGTATGATGGTCTTAATCAGGAGATACAGTTACACAGATGTATTTTTACATCCAGGCAAATGCATATGCAACATTTGTAACTTGAATAAGTAATAAATACAGAAACACTTTATTCACAAGTTAAAAAAGTAGTTAGATTTATTTTACATCTGGCCCTTTGAGAGCAGCCATTTTGCTGATGTGGCCCTCGATAAAAATGTGTTCAACACCGCTGTCATATACTGATATAAACTGATATATCTTGCATTTTTTTCAATCAAAGGTTGTTTTACTGCTACAAAACTACCTTGAAAAACATGCATTTTTATTATGAGCAGGGTCACCTCTCCATAGATCTGACCTATAACTTGGACTGCAGGTGTCACCTGTGTCTCCATGGAGATACAATAAGTTTAATGCCATGATGTGGATATGTAGAAGCAGAGCATTCTTCCAAACCTCCTGGTCAAAGTCAGATCTCGTGGATCTTTGAAACGGAGCAAGGCCGGGCCTGGTCAGTGCTTGGATGGGAGACCGCTGGGAATTCTAAGGGCCAATGGGGCAGATTGGCAGACCCAGGGCAGCTGTGGCTACAACAGTATCTTATAATCACAGAATATGGAGTGAATGAATAATGCAGGATATTGTAAAGTGACTTTGAGTGTCTGAAAAAGCTCTGTATAAGACGAGTGCATTACTATTAAACACATGTACTTAGATCCAATAGCAGCATAATTCATAGCAGCCAATAATCCCCAAAATGTACTAAAAGTAGTCTGCACCGACCCGCTTTAACTTTCCCTCCCAATCTTTAGACCCATTAATCTTTAAGTTTGAGGTCAGCAGAATTAGTCAGATGAGAAGAACTTCTTTCCAAGTGAAACTTTCATGAATTTTTCACACTATATATACGCACTCAGACTCTCCAATTATCTTGCGGTGAATAGATCTTTACAAAAGGCAAATTCGGCTTCCCAAAGATAACAATGAGGACATATTTTTATATATATACACCGAGGGCCTGCCGTGCTTAAGAGTTAGCATATGCAGACTCCTCATTAGCAGAAATAGCATCGCAAAAAAAGCATATATGTCTATGTTTTGTGTTCAAAGTAGTCTGAAACCTCATCGTTCTGTTCATCAGCGGTGAAACTCGCATAGTATTTGTAGCACGTAGCATTTTCTCGTGCATCAATATTATTATGAATTACATTTGCTAGGTGGAAGTGACCTTGGAGCGCTTTATTAAAATGGCTACAGGAAATAGGGCGCTATAACTATTCATGGAGGGGAGGAGAGGTCAAAGGGTCAGACGGGATTCAGACTGCTGGGAAGATTAATCAAAAGCTATATACTCAGACAATAAAACAATCTATGTGCAAAGATCTCCAAAAGTAATGCATATATTTTGGTACGGGGGTCACAAACGGGCCAAGGAAGAGTCCGTCTGTAAATAGTCAAGAGAGAACCGTACAAACTTGTATCACTAGTGGGCAGTAATGGAACAAACAATTTGATGTGGATTCTTACTGAAAGTCTTTAAGTCTTAAATCATGAAACAACAAATTCATTTTAAGCTGTTTGCATTGATCCAGAGTTATTCCTCACTTACCTCATGCATTTCGAGCATCCTAATTATTCATTCAGATACCAGTGCAGAGTTTTACCGTGGCAACTAGCATGCTAATACACATTTCCTATTATCAGCCGGTGGAATGCTTTCTAATTAGACGCAGACAGAGCGCAACTGACATATTTGCACCTCAAGACCTGCTTATACAGTTTATCTGTACTGGGGCAAGACAAAAGCTCAAATACGTGGGACCGCATCAGGTACAGGACGTTTAAAGCGGACGTACTCTACAAAATGGACTTTTCAGAGCTTTTAACCATGTTCGAGTTGTTTCCTTTCAACATTTATTCACTCAAAGTTATATTTGGAGTGATTCGTGCACATTTGAGTCATCTTTAATCGCCATATTGCTATTCAATCCCAGTTTTGACCACCTCCACTGTGATGTACGCACTTCCTTCTCCAGTTTTATTTTCCTGCATGAAAACAAAAAATCTGCGGCTCGGTAGAGGTGATCACTCCTGTTTTCTAACGCGGAAATCAGCGGACTTATTTCGTTTATTAAGCTGTTTTAGTTGAATATTGCGATTTAAAATGTGCAAATTATAACATACTGATCCATGTGTGTCATAGATTATAGTTATAGCAGACACAAGCGCAACAGTCTTCTTTAAAGAAACTAAAAGATTCCAAATTACAACTTTATGATTCAAATGTATGAATCCAGAAACGAAGTAACCACAGACATTATTCAATAAGATTAAACAGTGAAGAAAACTACAGTTGATGAAATAAAATGGCATTGTTCACTTTAATCTCACATGCAAATAGATATAAACCCGTAATACAGAAATTTCTCCTTGAATCACACTTTTCAAAGGTCTTTTGGAGCCTGTTTTACTATGACAGTTTAGCTGGACTCCAGACAGTCCGGCGACTCGCGAGGTCCCAGTGCTGTCCACTCATTTCTCATTACCCTCTGTACTTCTAATCAATAGTTAATTACCTCCAAAACGTGCTCTCCTTACCCTGCTGTAGTGGGCAGCGCTGGGCACGCTCAAATTTGCCTGGCTGAAAGATGGAGCGTTACACCGGGTTAAAACTGTCCTCCCACCACTGATACTTATCGGCCTATCAGTGCCCGCGCTAGTCCACTCTGCACCGTGCTCGCTCCGTTTCTCGCTCAGTTTTTCACGCTAGACATCGCGGCACCAACAGTTTGTAGTTTGGATCCATCTTGTAGAGAAAATGTTCGATAACGTAATAGTTTTTGGTTAGTAATGAGAGGAGCAGGACGCAGGTGGATGAATATACGGGGGTTTGGGAACGTCGTCGTAGCAATTAACGATTCAAAACAAAATACTGCTTCTGAACTATGACAGGAAACGCAAATTTATAAATAGGTTGTTTGTTAAGTAACTTGTTTTTTCGCATATTTTCTGCTGTTGGCTTTACTAAACTGGAAAGATGAAAGCGTGGAATTGGGGGGAAGAGTAGGAGGAGACATACAGTTAATGTTTAGCAGCATACGATGACAGGATTGACTTGCGATCACAATTTATTGGTCAATTTAGGTTAAGGTTTGGGTTTAAGTTGGGCAAGTAGTATTTATGGCAGGGTGACTAGACTTTCAAAATTAAAAAGTGGGACCGGATGGGATGTTTGGTGTAAATAAAATGGTGAAAAGAGAGCACAACATTGTCCGTTCTCAACTTACTCGCGTCAGTCGTAGTTTGAGGGACTTCTGTTGGTGCGTTTTCTTTGCCTTATGCTCATTTTCAAGCATTGTTTCCTGTATTTTAACAACAAATGATAATATATTGCGCCGTTTATTGCCAGCAGGGATCAAATTGGTCAAAAATAAGGACACCTTTCTTGTATCAAGCTGAGACGAATTACTGGTTTTGGACAAATCTACTGAGAACTGGGACTGTTGCGGGTCGATACTGACGTCTGTAGAGATCGACCGATATGGGTATTTTCCAATTATGTCGTTTAAAATGACTACAAACTCACCCACAGCCCTATATTACCACAGACCGATAAGCTGCTGTTAGGAATTTGCACTGAAGTGTTAAAATAAACTCTTTCGACAGCAGGTTGGCCAAAACAAAATATGGGCCTGTGCTGATTTAAGTCTGAAAGTGCAAATACAAGCCCGACATATTGGCCATCTCATATATATTGGTCTATCTTTAGCCGTCTGGTCTAAATTACGGTTACGTTTAGGATCAGTCCCCATGAAATGAATGTATATCAATGTAATGTAATGTCGCCTAAAGCATAAAACCCTATAGTAGTAACGTTATAAAAGGTGATCCCTGGATGTCACTGTGTCCTAAAGCGGGCAGCAGCGGTGGCGCTTTACTCATTGATAATTGCTTTGGCTCCAGGCTGAAGCCCTAAGCACTCCACCTCATTTCCTCTCCGCACATCAAAGCTAGGTGTGTGCGTGTTAGCGTTTAGCACTTTCGTATTTGTGCTAGCGTTGTGCGTGTGTGTGTATGTGTGTGTACTTGTGTGCGTGTCAGGTCCAATGAGAAACAGCCTGTGGAGGAGTGGACTTTTATTTAACCAGAACGGAGGCTGCTTCGAACTCCAGAGTCCGTAATTTCAGACCTATTAACTCAGTGGCTTTAATTCCTCCAAGTACCAGCCTCAGCTTCCTCTGGGCAGCTCATTTACACTTAAAATGCAAAATTATCTCAAAGTTATTTTTAGCTTCTTTCTGGGCTACTGGCAACTTCCTATATAGAACGTATATAAGATCTGGGGGCGAAATAACGCAGTAACATGCACAAATAGGTAGAACAAAGATATAAAAGAATCCGATTTGCTACATAAATACGTTTGATGATTTGATTTGAAGCTTTTGAGTTAATCGGAAATACCACGTTAGAGTAAAACAAAAAAATAATCTAGAAAAAAGATGCCAAACTTGTAGCCAGTGCATGTCTGGTTCTAGTAACTTGCCGTGACCTCTGACCTCTGCGGGCCTAAAGGCTAAGCTGTTGGGCTTTAGGTTGAATGAAATGGCTCTGTGTCAGCTCGCAGACAGATCTAATTAGAACAATCATAAATGAGTCTCTTTGTTCCAACAGTCAGACATGTCTAAGAGCCGCTCCTCTGGCAGCGCTGGCTTCATCAGAGACAGGCTCACGTTTCATGTTTTCCCTCCGCAAAGCCCCATAATGCTTCATAAATGCAGCTGTTTTTAACTAAAATGCAAGAACACTGTGGGTTAAGGAGGGCACGAGGGGAAAAAATTGGTGAAAAGTTCCCAGGCAGGTTGAGAAATTTCACCCCAGAGTTCAAAAGTGTTATAATTATTTTTAAGAAGTTGAAATATACATAAAAAGGGCAAAACTAAGACTTTTTGTTGTTGTGGAAAATGCTGATTTCTTTCGAATCCAGGCTCAAAACAGTTCTTTTTAGCTGTGCATAAGATTGAAAGGTTTTTATTTTGCATTTTTTCTCCTTTAATGTCAATTTTATGATGATTTTTTGTGATTATTAGTTTTGATTTGTTGTACTGTGATTTTAATGACTTTTTTATTCTTTAAAGCATTTAAACTTGCCTCGCCACTGTGTAATTTTTCTGGCAAAGTATCTGGCACTTTCTTGTCTCTGAGGAGATGTTTTTGCTTTGTTTGGAATGTTCCACAGTCTGGCATTAAACTTATCCGTTTCCATGGAGACAAACTGATGGCACCACCACGCGCTTATATTTTTAAATGTCTTTTTTTTTTTTAAGCAATAAAAACACCTGTAATTGAATCATTTCAAGACAGACAGATAGAAAAGTTACATAGTGCAGCTTTAAGTCAAACGGCAAAGAATCTAAAATGATAATTGATAAGGAAGATAGACTTTTTTATGGTAAACGGTCACAATTTTATATAGCGTTTCCATTTTCAAGGCACCGAAAAAAACTTTATATCAAGGAACCGCTCGCACACACATTCAGGGAACATAGACACTGAGGTGGGTTAAGTGTCTTGCCCAGGGACACAACAACAGCATTCATCTGTTGGAGCTCTGTGGATCTGACCGCTCAACCAATGATGTTTACGTCTAGAGCGAGATTCGAACCGCCAACCTTCGGATCAGCGGACCAACCAACTGAGCTACTGTCCGTCCTTTATGATGTCCCCATTACAGACCTGCTCTAAACACTGAAGAACAGACTCAGAGTATCAGCCGTGATGTCCGCACTTAAGAGGGAGACGGCTGGTCACGGTAGGTGTAATGGCGTTCTAGGGTCTATACGCTAACAGACAAATGAGCCTCAATAATCAATGTTTTCTGTAAGCCCCTGTAGAAATATCAAAGCGTGTCCCATTTCCTGCTGACTGAACAACTGTCACCCAATCCCATGGACAGGTGCTAATGGAAGCGGAGGGCCCAAACACCAAGGAGAAAAAGCACATTTTTCACACCTCCGTCCTCCAGTGGTACGGAAGCCCAGGTCACTGCGCCCAATCAATTACAAGCACTGCCGTTTTCCACTAGGTGTGTCTGAAGGGCCATCCCATCCGACAGGGAACAAGTCGGCTGGAAGGAGCAGAATGGAAAGAGTTTTTCTGTCTGCAAAAGCAATAAGCCAGAGAAAAGAGCCTTGTAGTTTTCAAAAGGTGGTCCACGAAGATCTCACGGAGAATTAGAACTATATTTGTAATGTTGATTATAAATGAATAAATGACCCATGTTTAGGTTATAAAAGCCAGAATTAGACCTTAACAGATACAAAAGAATTGAGAAATGCTGAACCTGAAATAAACTTGTACTAAACCGAAGTTAATCTAACTCATAACCTACATCTTCAAAGCTCAAAATGCTCCGTTCCACCTTGTGATGTCATGAAATGGTAATTTTTCAAGTTAAGAGCTCCTTTTACCTTGTGTTTAGTAGAAGATTGCCAATTCCTGAGCTGAAATTATCCAAATGATTTTAGTGAAGGTGTACAGAGTTTAAAAACACAACACAGAGGAGCACTTCCTGTATTAACACATGACATCACAAGGTGGAACGGAGTGTTTTCTGTTTGCGAGAAGAACCGTGTGTGTTAAAACATGTGTGAATGAAACAAAACACAACTCCAGGTCTGTTTTTGATGAAGGAACAGCCATATAACAGCGTATAACACAGCGTAGTATGAGCCCTTTAAGGTCTACTGGTCAAAGAAACACACAACTCCATCTAAACCAGGACGGAAAGCGGTGATTCTCATTGTTGAGGCTTAAATGTCTCCGCTCTCTCTCCTGTGCTGTACTTCTCATGTAGCTGAAGCCGAGCACTGTACTCTGCCTGAGATGGGTCTGATAAGGGTGGGCCTTATCCTGGAAACAACCACCTGCTCCGATAGGGGCCATGCACCAACGGAGAACAACACCACTGATAACATCTCCTCAGCAAATCCTCCGCACTGCGATGTGTGAATGCACATGGAAACACCGCATGGACAGGATGAGGGCGAGGTAATAAGGGCCCGAGTGGAAAAGGATAGCACAGATGGTGGATGGTCAGACTTGTAACTTGTAATCTGGGGTAACTCAGATAACACTGCTGTACTGTAATGAAGGAAACATCATTTGGTACAATGTATTTTGAGGGAAATCGTTATTTTCTTTTGTCTGTGATATAGAATTCAAACTTTTTAAATAATTTATGCCACATTTAAATGGGCAAGTGGATTAGCCATTATCACCGGGAGCTGAAAAACATTGTCAATTTCTGCAGAATCAATGAGTAAAGCACTAAACTCTGCTAATCTGAGGTGAGATCTGATTTTATTTGTAAATCACATGTGACCAATGAGCTCCTTTGTTTCACATGTGTCACTGAAACAACACTGATCTGATTGGACAGAGCGATATCATTCTGGATTTGTCACACTATATTTTCTTATTTCATTATGTGAAAATGTGACTGATAAAGTTGTTATTATAGAGCCAGCAAAGATGTAAACGCCCCCTTCTGGTGAGACTTGCAACTACACATAAAAATGCGCTTTCACGGGCAAAAACATACGCTCAGTTTAATTTAATCATCCAAAAATAAATACAAAAATACTTTCAGGTCTCGTCTTTCTTTAACGACAACTGTATACGCGTTGTATAATTAGAGATGATACTATTTCACCCCAAATCCAAATAATAACTAAAGTAACATAAACACGAGAAGCGCTTGCCTGTCTTGTGTGTTCTCTCTTGTTCTTAGTCACCCTCACACTGAGATGCGCACAAAAGCACAAGAGCATAGCAGCCCCCTACCTGCACCCACCATCTGTCCTGCCTCAGGCTCCGAGTCTCTGGGGCGAGGTGAGTGGAGGAGGGACCGCGAGCGTGTATGTGTGTGTCACTCCGGTCTCCATAGGTTTACATTAGAACACTTGAACAGACGCGGAGTTCGATTAATAGAAAATGGAGGACAAACAACAACGAAGAGCCGTTTTTTTAAAAGTTATGTCTGGGTAGAATCAAGTTGCTAGAGGTAAATATGCAAAGTATTAGCTCAAGACGTGTCAAGGAACTGAGACTATCCCGCAATGGTGAATGTTCTTACCATTAGGAATGCCTTAAAATGTGTGAGGAATAACTTTGGACCACTGCAAACTGTTTAAAATGCAGTACAGAGCCTTAAATTTTCCTTGGTCTTTTAGGTGTATTTTACAACTATAAAACAAGAAATCATTTATATTTTTATTATACCACTTTCCGGCCACAATGTTCTGCCTAAAACTAATGACTAAACATCCAATCCCCTGATGGTCTCTTGTGTAACCGTGCACCGCTCTACATTTGGAGCTCCCCGGCCCGTTCGCTGTCTGCGGGCCAGGCTCGGCTCTGGGGGTCGTCATAGATGACTAGCTCACATAAGCTCGCTTTAACGCCGAATAGTCTTTCCTCTGTGGGCACCAGAAAGCCTCCATTATGGGATGAAGCCATGTCTGCGGCCCCTGCAAGCCATAACGGGCCCCGGCGCGCTCTCCTGCCAAGAGCGCACGCACCCAAATGTACCATACGGCGCAATATAAAACAAGTGGAAAATTGAAATCTACTTAAGGTGGTCCCAGGTTAGCAGTAGAGCCGGTGGCCAAAATACACTCAAGGATACAAACTTCTCTCAGTCTTTATAGCTTTTCCATCATGCTGCCTTAACTCCAGGGACCGCACTGTATAAGCTGATATTGTTATAACTTTATTTTCTTTTGGAATTGTGGAAAGACGTTGAAACGCATTAGAATCTGAAGAACTTCGACGCTTCCTTATGTCAATACGTGCATACTGTACATTAGCCTGGAAAATTGCACAAGATTGATTTCACTTAAGTGGTAGGACCGCTGCTAAACTTGACTGACCACTAATAAGCCAATAAGAGGCCATTTTCTTCAATTATCTTTGTATAAACGCAAGCATAACGCACACTAGTACAGCTGAAGAACTTGTACACACAGAAAGTACAGTGAATAGTCGTAGTTTTCAAGATGTTCCGCAGACGTTAACTTGTGTGTACTGTTATTTTTGTTGGATCTTGGTTTTAAGGCCTGGTTTTGGATGAGGGCTCAGGCAAATGGCTTCCCTGCAGGAGACACGTTCAAGTCACAAGTTGCTGTTTACTGCCAACAGGCCTAATGACTCATTAAACGCACAACTAGGGCTTTCTCTCTCTAAGTGGTTAATACGAGGCTTAAAAGTGAGGGATGTCGGGGGTTAGGACAGGAACTGGGGCCACAATTATGAAAGAGTACGGTACGTTTTAGTCCAATTAAAATGGAAATTAATCAAATAGAAAATATATAACAATATTTGACGTGTCCTTAATGGTACTGTGCATGTGTTTTCTTGTTATAAAGTTACATTTGTAGAGATATTTTTCGTAAAAGCTGTTTTTCTGATTCAACTAATTATAAAGCGTTTTATCGTTCACAAACCAGGAAGTGCACTGTTAGCATTTACTTTACAGTGATGGGAAAACTCAGCTCTAGTTTCTGAAAATTGAGAAAAATGCTGTGAATAATTATGATTTTAGGAAAACATTAGGAAAACCAGGGCTACATTCGGACCACCGCAAACCATCTAAAGTGAACCGGTTATTGTAAATAATCTCTCAACAGTAATAACTAAGTTTCATGTGTCTTGCCAAAGGACACAACAAACGCAATTAAAGTTCTAAACCACTGCGGAGGATCATCAAAACATTGTTTCACGGTGGTGAAAGAGCAAACATGTGCACAGCGCTTACAGACTGGTTTCAATTAGTTTTTCATTTATCACCAGGACAGAGCTTATGCCCCTCACTTGACCTGTCCTGTCTGGGGTTAAGATCTAATGGGAAGGGGCTATATTGTCTCCATATAAGCACGCACATTGATTACAAGCCAAGCCCCGAAAGCGTAGAGTGGGGTAAGAGCGTAAAATTGACAAAATAAAAAACAAACAACTTTCTCAATTACAAAAAACTCAAGAAAAAGGAGTCGTGGCAGTGGAAAAGTGTAAGACGAATAGACACAGCTGTGACCCAGAGCTCTGTAATGCACGATGCAAATACCTCCTCTAAGGGCGTGCCTTGCTCAAGGACACTCACGAAAAGAGGCTCTCCACTCTGCCCTCTAATCAATACCACAGCTCTGATTAATGTATATGAGGCGCGTGAGGCCTCCATATCTATGATCACTTATGATTTTATTTGTTTATACCGGGGCCAGGCCATATCTACCCACTCAGCCCTTGAGACCAATGCAATTATATGTACTTAAGTCGATGAAGTAGTTTTTATGATGCATTTGTTACCACTGAGGTTTCATTATGACTGAGGCAGAACCAAAACATCCATTTCCATAAAGGTTTCCTTGTACTGTCAATAGTGCTGTCCTGGACCCTGGATGGAGAGAGACGCAGGACGACAAGAGCGGATACTTCATGTGCTGCTTCCTTATGTCATAATGATATCCTTAACCCTAAGATATAAGATCAGATATCAGATAGCAGCTCCATTATAAATCGCATAAGATTAAGAGTAATATATTGAGAGCATCATCAGCAGAACATTCTACGCTCTTCCATATACTTAAAATTAACTATGGTTGGATCGGTTTAATGAAAAGTTATAGGCTTCTTTCTACAACCTGGTATTGGGTAATAGAAGGTACTGATACTTCACAGTGACATCCCTCTGTGTTCTGCATGTATGTCTATGGTGGAATGTTCAGCACTTATCATTATGACAGAACGCACAGATAAGTCGACCTAAGTTTGAAAACGCAAGAAAAAAAACACATTTTCAAGAGTCTGTGATCATTACGCCCGTTAAGGTGAATTTCAACTAAATTCACACATTAGCTAACTGAAAAACAGCTGGCTAATGCTAACGAACTTGTGTTATTTGACAGGGACTTGGTAACAAACTTGGTACAAACCAGCTCACGTGATGTAGATCCAGCTAAGTCAGTTTTTTATGGTCATTTGGTGGTAAAACAAAGCTCAGATTAAAGTTTATTTTGAGTAACAGAGCTTCAGACAGAGCAGTGCCCTCTGTTGGCATCACACCCCCAAGGAATGTTGATGACATCAGCTGCAAAGTATAAACTGACGAGGATACTTACAGCCGAAGTATTAATATTTAAACTTAAAAGGCTGGACTGGAGCGTGCCACTTTCATTACCTCAGAATACTATATAAACTAAACACTATGAACTGTACCAAGACACCAGTATCACAGTATTACTAATGTATAGCGGGAACATTTTCACGTCAAGTCCTCTGTTTACTAATGCATCCTATTAGCATCGCTCACTTTTACTGTAGTGTGTCATCCAAACCAAACCGACTATTCCCACAGCCTTGTTCAATTACAGCCTCCTCATTTGTAAAACACATAGAGAAAGTATCGTCTCTCCCTGACCTCCATCCTGTCTTTGCTGCTTATTTTATCTCACTGTCACTCCACCCTCCCACCCTCCCTCCGTCTCCACCATCGCAGCAGCGCCGGCGACTCCACTACCCCAGTTCTGTTAAATGAGCTGGCTTATCTGAGCCTAATTGGTTTAAGGGCAAACAGAAATCAGCAATGACTCCGTGCAAAGTCAAAAATCACTCCCGCCGTTAGCTCGAATGCAGCCGTGTACGTAGCAAAAGATAGGAAGATAAGCGCTAGAAAAAATATCAAAGTTAAAAACAAATTAGGGTGAGTGCGGAGCGTTTTCCGTAATGATATGCAAATCTCTATTTACAATCCTACACTCTGCATATAGGATGTTTTTGATAGTATCTTTGTGCAAGGGTGTTTGGATGTCCTTCTCGGTGTTGCATGTTTATACAGTAAGCAAATAAGTTCTAGGACAACGCCAGCACTCAATGAAACGCTCTGTTAGCTCAGCATCCCGACGCCGTACAGCACAAAACACCTCATAGCGCGAAACACCTCATAGCACGTCAATGTACAGGTCATCAGCTCTGCGATGAAGTGTGGGCTGCCACTGTACGGATCTGAGAACATAGCAGCCACTCTGCCATGGAACATATGAGTGAAGGTGTTGAGATGATGCAAGCGCACAAAGTATAAAGTTAAAGTACATAAAACACAGTACGCAGTCAAAGGAGACATGTAGTTTGCTTTACGAGGTATAAAATTTAGGGGGCTGTTCCAGAATGAGAATTGAATGCAAACGCTGTAATCTAAAGTTGTTCAGTTTGGTGAATTTTAGCTTTTCAATACAGAAATTAACACTAAATACTGAATACCAAACAATTTAACTGTTTCAGAACCTCAAACAGCTGAACTGCATCGCACTCACGTCAAGTCCCGCCCTGCACAAGAACAACAGACTTAACAAAATAAACACAAAGACCACCTATCTATAACTCATCCAAACATGAACATAGCTTTTATTCTCATAACAGTAGTAAGCTGTAGGTCAGACTTCTGTATTTGTTCATCTTCTTCTGTTTCACATCTTTGGCACAATCCTTTAGTCTAACCTTCCCAGAGGCTCCTAGCTTCTCTGTGAATGTCATTGCCCACTATGTAAACACCAGAACCTCAAATATCCAGCCACTCAGACGCAGCAATCTGGACCTGACTTTGATATCCTGTTGAAACCTGATGAGAACAAACAAAAAAACACCACTGAAGCACAGAGCACCAGGGGAGACAGAAATGTGTGTAATATTACAGAGGAAAGCAATAAGAACTTTATTTGAGCTTCTAATTTATGCTGTAATAAGGGCCCGTGAGTCCAGACTGAGCCATGTGTAATCCTATGAAGGGTTTATTGGCCAGCCAGAGCTATAACACTACAATAAAAAGAAAATGACATTTTACATCCATGATGCTGCTGGGATCTCCTCCTCTCAGCTGCCAACGTGTGAGGCTCCACGCCAGAGTGGCCCCTGTGGTGCCCCAGCGGAAATGAAAAACATGTTCAAATAGGAAAGTGTGGCCAGTGATGGATCCAAAGCCTTATGGGTGAGAAGGCATCAGGAGTAAACAGTGACTAATGTGCTGGTTAGACACTAGTACAGCACATTCAAACAGACCCAGCTTTTCTGAAATACACTGAAGTGATAAAGGAAGGAAATAAGAAAAGAAAATAAGAGCAAAGCAGGTCTATAGCATCATGTCGCAAGAAAACACTATAAACATGAAGCATTTGTCCTACAGCCTCTATTCTCCACCTGAAACTAATCCTGAAAGCAAACCTCCAGGCACAACATTCACACAAAGTTGCTGGTGGCGTAGATGGAGCCGGGTGACAGCGCAGAGAGTGAGGAAAAAGAGTGATAAAACTGCGCTACAGTGATCCACGTGTGCGCCAAAACACGCCGACAGAAACACGTCCAGTAAGTATCCAGCACAAGTGAAAATGAGCCGGTTTTTTTACCTTCCATCGCAGAGGACGTGATGACCAGGGCGCACAAGAGCGCACACAGATCCCCCGTCATGGCACCAGGCTGATATAGTCTCCACAGCACGGTTTCCCCCCCAAAAAAACACAAGTAGGAACAAGGCAAGGTGTGCGTAAAACAACACGAGAATATGTCCGTTTTCTCAGAGGCTAACCCCGCAACGAAGTGAGTCCCATCTCAAGCCCTAGTAAACAATGTGTGACAGCGTGCGCGAGGGGAACAGCCGAGTGTACCGGGGCTGAGGGGCGCGTGGAGCAGGAGGAGGAGGAGGAGGAGGGAGGGAGGTGGAGGAGAGAGAGAGAGAGAGAGGAGGAAGGGGGGCCCTGACACACAGCCCCCCATCGCAGAGCAGGAGCCAATCAGCGCGCGCGGTGCACAAACTCAACGAGCCAATCACACCGCGCACCGCTCCTCCCTGCTTCTCTCTCCAGCATTGTCAAAACACCAAACTTTTTCCCTTGACCTATTTGAGACAGTGGCCGCTCTATAGAAGAGAAATAGCACCCCCACATGGACTAAAGGCGTCACAGCAGCAGCTCCAGACACACATACACACAAGAGGCTCTGATTTTGGTCTACTAAAAGAGGCTTGTCTCTCATTGATCACTCCTTTTTCAGTTATTTAGCAACTCCAAAATAATAGAGTCGTCTCCGCGGTGTTCTTGGATTGGTCTCCGGGGAGTTTGTTGTCACGGTTGTGGGATAAAACAATGCAACAAAACTGTGTCACGAGAAATGAACGACAAACTGGAAGCAGATTATTACTAAATTGGACAAGATTAATGGAGAAAAAGTAGTTAAGTACAACCAGCAGATCACAATGCTACAAAGCTGGACATTTCTTTGCCAGATTCTCCATTTGAACCTTGCTCTTTACATCGGGAGCCGTGTCTGGCCCTGTCGCCTCTTTTACGAGAACCGTGCTGCGACAGATGGCTCCCCAGTCCCCAGTCCCCGGCGCAGGCAGAGGTGTGCGTGTTCCCGCCCGGTGTTGTAGCCCAAAACCATACACCTGTCCTGGATCCGATCTGCTCCCCTCCGGAGGTCCCTGGAGCCACCGCGCGGTACAGGGCTGTTCATCTTCAGTCTGAGTGGGACCGGTTTTACCCCGGGACATGGTCTGGCCTCATACTTCAGCCCTGTCCCCTGGTCGCCTCGTAGCCCAGATAATCCCACACATGCGTCACCTGTTACCAGCCTAACTCTGAACTAGTTATGGAACGCAAGCAGAACGATAGTAGCTTTATTGTAAATTAAGAACAATAATTAAATGTGGACCATGTAGCTTTTCTGTTGGAGGGGTTATACTTTCAATATTATTAGATACAGGCAGATGCAAAGTTATCAGTTAGATCTGTGGATAGGTGAGCGTACCGTCAGTAGGAAAGTATGTTTTTCAAGGTTTAAAAAGGTACAAATGTAAAATCTTCCAGCGAATGTGGGCAGTGAGCAAAGCTATGGCTCAAGATCTGAAGACGTGTCTCTGCTCCGGCCGGGTTGCACCGAGGACGGGTCAAATGCAGTGAAAGTTTAATAATAACTGGGGGATTGGTAAATTAACTTGTTGATTTGCAGGTGTTGACTGTGGTCTTTTTTCTTGTAAGAAGTGTTTTTGTTTGTTTGAGTAAAGCAAAGGATTAAACATTCTTTAACATCAAGGCACAATTATTTAACATTTCACTTGTGCCACTGAGCATTAACAACAGACCAGTGATGGAAGAAGTACTCTGTTTTGTTACTTAAGTAAAATTACAGATACTGGAGCAAAAAAATACTCAAGTAAAAGTAAAAGTATCACATGAAAAAAATCTACTTAGGTAAAAGAATTAAAGTACCTGTTTAAAAATCGACTTAAAGAGTAAAAAGCAACAGTTTTTCGCACTGATTTTGAGATCTATAATAAAGCTTCAAATGTAGTGATTTTGATACAGATTTGTGCTGAATTTGGTTCAACAGAAACAATTGAATCGATGGTTTTGTTTTTTGTTTTTTTTGTTTCTGGCTGTTTTTATTTGTATATTTTTGTTTGCTCAAATTATACACGTGTTAAAAATAAATCCCTTAGACTACACGTGTCAAACTCAAGGCCCCTGAGCCAAATGTGGTCCACTGCGTCATTTTATGTGGCCCACGACAAAGTAAATTAAAAGGTATGACTGTCTTAAAATATCAGTTTATCATTAGATACAGTTACACAGCCATTTTTTCATATCTATGCAAATCCATATGCAATGTTTGTAACTTGAATAAGTAATAAATATAGAAACGATTAATTAACAAGATTAAAAAGTAGTTGCATTTATTTTGCATTACATTTGGTTACATTTAGTTACATTTATACTGTCTTATATCTGGCCCTTTGAGAGCAACCAGTTTGTTGATGTGGTCCAGGGGAAAATGAGTTCGACACTCCTGCCATAGACTTTTCAGCCTGTTCAAAAATGTGGTGGAATAGAAAGTATAGATACTTGCTCTCAAATATAGTAAAAGTAAAAACTAGCAGTACCTGATTTTTCTACTTAAGTGCAGTACTTTACAACTTTTACTTTGTTATGTTCCACCACTGCAACTGACATTTATTATGGTTAATTGCAACCTGCATAAAAATTGCAATTTTAAGCTTTATGCCGGTGGCCCCATTCATAAACATGTTATACAAACCATCTTATTCCCTTTTTATCGCTATATCAATTTCACTGCTGCTCATTTGCAATCGAACAAACAAACCAACCATCACTGGGCAAAAGCTGAGCCCCAGAAAAAGCCCCACCTAAACCCAGCTCCACTGACTTCCCATAATATAAATCCCACATTTGGTATCAGATAAAGATGAATGATGTAATAATGTTTGAAATCTCCCTGTAGTGTTGATAAATGGCTGTGTGGTTTATGGTGTGAGGGCCAGCAGATGATGAGGGGCAGGCGTGTGGAGCAGAGGCAGAGGTGTCTAACAGGGGAGCGGGTCTGACGAGCACATTAGTCATTTTTAATAGTGCTGCGTTTGTGTCAGACGGCCCAGCACGGCCTCTGAGGCTGCTGCCCTGTCGTCCCGTGATGCAAGCACAACTTATTTTTCACCAGCCTGCTCCTCTTCACCTCTGGTCCGGAGAGGAAAGCAGTCTGCAAGATGTTTACCCATGGGAATTTTATGTCAAATACATTTAGATGAGCAACATATTTCTTATAAGGGAAGGCTAGAAACATCAAAAGCAGCAAGTTATATACGGTTTTGAGAAATTGTAATAATAGTACCAGTAGAAGTAGTGTTAGTAGTATTAGTTCCTTAATGGATGCTCTCACACCTATAGGCACATTGGCTATCACTATTGATTTCCTTTTGATTTAGGTCTGAGGACGGGGTTATAAATCAGAGTTAAATGATTTTTAAAGCCTCCATTCATAGTTGGATTGTATTTCCTAACAAAATTAACTCTTTAACTCCCCTCTGAACCCATTTCTTTTCTTTGGCTAAGATCTGTACCTCGCTATCTTCAAAGAAGGTTTTAGTGGCTTTGAGATGGAGATGTACAGCAGATTGGTGTTGGTACATTCTCTTGTAGAGTGGCTGTTTTGTTTCTCCAGTATAACGTTCACTGCACTGGATGGAGTAGACCACGTTGTTTTGTTTGTGGCTCGGGGTTTTGTCTTTGGGTGAACCAGTTTCTGTCCTAAAGTCCTATAGCAGCAATAGTAGGAAGCAGACATTTGAAGTAGGCCTCCTTATCAATCATGTTGCGTTCATGTGCACGTCGGGCAGTTTGGATGGGGATTTCTTCCAGGGGCGGCGCTTATTAACCCAACCCGTGTGCGCTGTATCTCTATCGGTTTAAGAAACTATTTCCTACAGGAGTTATCCCAAACCTAAAGTTCACTTAATACAAAATATCTTGCAGTCCATCTTATTTACTCTGTTTTGACTTCCAAGAATCAACTCCCCTAATGTGACAACTCGGGTCATTCATGCTGCGTTCAGAATTGGCTCTGTGCAAAGCTGCGTGCTAGCTAGCTTGCTGTGTCTCAAAGCTTATACTAACTTTTGTTAAAAGTGTGACACATAAAATAAACAACCCATTAAAATTCCAGTTAAAATAAGGACTGCTCAATTGTTTTTATATGAAGAATACTTCAGTTTGTGGTGTTGTTTTAATATTTATTATGCCTCAAAATTAGCATTAACGTTAGCATAGAAACACAAACATTTCTCTTTCTAAGCACAGACGTGTCCTCTGGTGAAATATTCATTTTATTTGTGTAGTTTTTAACATGTTGTCAGTGACATTCGCCCACAGCTCCCTGTCCACTGCCTCATCTTTAAATATTTATTCATTTTAGCGTAACTTGACAAAAAACCCATAGAGATAAAAATTGCTCAGGAAGTAGTGGCGCTAACAGTGAGAATGCTGGGCGTTGTTGTGCACAGAGCCAATTCCTTTTTCTTCAACTTGGTGCAGATTCATGTGCAATGTCCAACTCGAAAAGTCCCATTTACGATTTATCCGACACCACATGAAAGCAGCATAACATTAGGTGCAACTGAACTTTAGTAAAACAACGACTCAAAAGTGAGGGGGATGTGACATAATTTAGAAAGGGATTAGTGGTGGCACAGGTAGCACTTATTATATAGTAACAGTAGAAGCACCAGCACTGTAACAGCTGTCGTAAAACCAAAGCAGAAACTCCAAAAAACATGCACAATCCTCTAAGTAGATGGTCCTGAACAAGCCATCTCCAAAGCGTCTAGAGATCTGGAGATGGGTCCCTCAAAGGCTGCTCTAGCAGGATTAAAGTATGGGCCAAATGCAGAGAATGAATTTCCATCACCAGAGAAGAAAAACTTATGTATCCATGGGTTCGAGAATACTGAAAAATTGGGATCATTGCCATAGTGATAAACAATTTAAACCAAAATATTATAATAAATGGGAAATGGTCCTCAAAATGTTGCAAAAAACAGAAAGCTGAACCCCATGTATAGACCTATCCTTAACACAATTAATAGAGTAGTTCTTTAGTAACAAGTTGTAACAGTGGTGGCTTGTTCTATTATTAAGTTAAAGACTGTATAAAGTATATGATTTGTAATAGTACAAAGTAGTAGCTGAAGCAGTAAAAGTGGTAGTAGAAGTAACAGCCAACACTGTACTTTGAATTGAGTACACAATATTGTTGAAGCAGCACACAGAGGCCTCCACACCCTTCAGGGACACATGCAGGAAGGAAGAGCGAGAGGATCTGTGTGAACAATGGCCCTGCTGCCTGTGCACATCCTCAGTGTGAGCAGGGCCATCACTGGAACTACTGCACACGCAACAGTAACAGCAGCAGCATAATGACCCACAACCAAACACGCACCAGCCATACACCACCTCAACAGTAACAGCAGCGGCATAATGACCCACAACCAAACACGCACCAGCCATACTCCACCTCAACAGTAACAGCAGCAGCATAATGACCCACAACCAAACACGCACCAGCCATACTCCACCTCAAGAGCTGCTCCAAATCAGCACAAAAGGACTTTCTATGGGACTCTTTGCCATCTAGAAAACAGTGTAGTGAATTCACTTTATTTTCTTAAAAAAAATTAAAAATAATTAAAAAATAACTAAAAACGTAAGGTTATGGTCCACTTTATTGACCCCATAGTGAAATTTATCCTTCATTTGACCCATCCTTCAATGCCACTGGGGCACATCATGAGGGACACAGCTCCATGATCTTGAAGGATGGATGGTAAAACGATAGAACCTATGGTGCCTTAGCTGAAGGAGGTAAGTATGGTGCATGTTTTGGGCTGAAACCGAGTGTTCAGAGGGAAGAATCATGCAAACTCCACACAAAAAGACCCGTAACCTGTGCCATGTGACCATGACCGCTGGAGCAGCCTTTAGGGGGCCCTAAGCTGAATTTGCCCTTGGGGGCCCTCACCACTTCAGTGCCACATATTCATATTTGACAACATTAAGACGTCATCACAACCACTTATAAACAGACTGCAAATTCTAGACGCTCACAACAGCAATAACCACAAGTATAACAATATAAAAACATGTAAGGAAGGGGGGTCCGCCACAGAAACTTTCTGATGCATTTTAATGTGTTCCTTTTGACTGAAGTGGGCTACATTTATGAATTATTTATGGCATAAAATTCAGGGTTGGAGAGAATAGCCAAATGATGTACTTATACAAGAGTACAGTTACTTCAAAACCATATCAGAAGTACAAAGTATTGATACTAGTTAAGAGTTCCATAAGATAAACAGCCTGAACATAACATCAGATTTATAGATATAGATTCATCAGATCATTTGGAAGAACTGAACATTAAATAAGAGGATTTTAGGATCACATCATTTTTAAGTTTGTCAGGCTTTGGATGTTGTGATTTCACATAAATGCACATATTAATGAGTAGGACGCACAGATACCGATACCAGTATCAGGTGCCAGTACTCGTACTCATCAATGGGCTGCCGATACCAAGAGCCGATTCCACTGTATCTGTTCTGCCTCTTGTTTGACTCACAGCTCATCTCTCCACAGAGCCGCTCTGGACATTAAGTTGCACATTCACTGTTCTGCACATTAAGCTCAGCTGTGACACATGTGACTGTCACATGAAATATACAAATATTTAGGACTAAAGGTGTTTATAGTTCACAGATCAGCCCAGTGCTAGTGTTTATGATAGTAGCATGCTAACGCTGCTAAGTGGCGCTGGGGATTATTTGTGCTGCAGTGAAACTTATTATAATTGACAAAAACTATTTAGAGACTGAACAGAGCGAGTTCAGAGCTTTAAAAAGACGAACAGCATCAACAAATGTGTGAAAGAGAGACCACGGGAAAAGCAACAACAGTCACTCTTATGATAACAGTGGTGTGTTAGCAGTTAACTCGTTAGCAGCTAGCTCGTTAGCAATTAGCTCGTTAGCAGTTAGCTCGTTAGCATGTTAGCAGTTAGCTCGGAGCGCAGTCTGCAAAGAGGCAGTGGTAAAGATCAAAGACAGATTCTTATCTAAATAAATTATATTAGATTTTACCCAACTACAGTGATTTCAGTGGAATTCTAAGATGAAAAAGTGGCTATACAATAAAAATCCTATGAAATGAATGAGATTTCCCATTATAATCAAAAACATGTAAAAATAATGTTTGCCAACGGTATTTTTACTCAGTATCGTACTCGTTTTGCAAAAACAGCGCATTCAGGAGTCGTTCTCAGGTCGTTCTTTCGTTCAGCAGATGTAACAGAGGTTTGTGCCATAATCAGTGTTAATGTGACACAGGAGCAGCTTTAACTTCACTCACATCATCACATAGTTCACAAATGGATCAAACACAACCAAAAACAGTTAAGTAATAAACAGACTCACCTGCTGTCCTCTGAGGTGTGTCCTGTCTGTCCTCTGTCCCTTTGAGGTGTGTCCTGTCTGTCCTCTGTCCCTTTGAGGTGTGTCCTGTCTGTCCTCTGTCCCTCTGAGGTGTGTCCTGTCTGTCCTCTGTCCCTCTGAGGTGTGTCCTGTCTGCAGAATTACGCACGCCCATCTTCACTGTTTTATCTGCAGATCCACTCATGTAAAATGGGACATATTTCGAGTCTTCTCTTTCCCAAACTCGATTTTCCTCTGGGCTCTTCAGGCCTTGTACTTTAGATAAACTGAACTTCACTAACATTTCGTCTTTTAGTTTGTAAAACATTCAAATGTCCCTCTGCCTCATTGCTCCCAGAGTGCACCTGGAGGGGAGGGGTCCTTCACACCTTCACACGTAGCTGTCCACACCACTGCCTGACTAATCGCTTAAGATGGATATTCAGACTAGTATAAACACCCGAGCGCCATTTAGTTTCAGAAAAAAAAAACTTTTCAATCATTATTTTCAATATAAATGTACGGGCTCTTGGGGGCCCTCTGGTGGCCTAGGGGCCTTTAGCAGCTGCTCAGTCTGTTTATAGACTGGTCTGGCCCTGGTTGGACATTCAGCCATAGTGCTGTGTGTGGGATTATAGGTTATTGCTACTACTTAATTTATTGTATATTTTTCTGTAAGTCTAAAACTAATAGTAATTATTATAGCAATTTTAATAAAAATGGCCAGGAGTGAATTCTTTAAGTTTTCTTCATTCTATTCCTTTTCAGGCATGAATTTAAAAAAATGCCATTATTTGTGCTGAAAGTGTACTGTGCATTGGATACATGTATATTTACTTTTATCTTTCTCAACATACATTTTACAAAGTGTTGATGTTCAGAAGATGACACAAACTGACACTGTGCCTCTGTGGTGAGTGTAGATCATCATCACAGTGTGGAGTGAAGACTGTCACCTCAGACATGTGTGTGAGCAATAAAGCACTCCAAACCCAATGCATTATTATTAGGCCTATTCACCTCTTGTTGCACTTGAGCTCGGCTTAATCAGGACACGGGGAGAACATGCAAACGCCGCTGCCACTATGCCCTGTTGTATTGTGACAATGTGAACAAATTTGTCATTTGTCTGTTATTGACCCGTGTCTGTTTCACTGTTGACTTTGTAACTTTCTGTTGGTTTAATCAGTGATCTTGTTAAACCCGAAGAGGCGACTGCTGCTGGAATTTTGGGGCTTTACAAAAACAAATTGAATTGATAAAAACAATGCTTGGCCAGTGCTTTATAATTCTGAAGCGGCTGTTTCTCCATAAGCTTGTACCCTGGTGTTTATTCTTTACACTTCTGCTGTGGACGAGTTGGATGACACAATGAGCAGTCTGTTTGATGAAACTGTAAAAACTCTAATACTGCTGTTTATCAAGTTAACGTCCAGAGTAGGTCTATATGTGTGAAAACTGTGTCTGTTATTTATTGCCCCATAAAAGACATAAACTCCATAGAAAACATCTTTGAAGCAAACGAAAATGAGCCAAATTATTATTATAACTCAACCTAGAAAATGGTTAAAAAAAAACATTTCCGAGAGTCTTTGGTAGCTGGGGATGTTCTGATGAATATGAATGGTTGGAAATAAAATGCCTGAGTCAATACAGGGACAGTGCAGGGCCCAGGTGACAGAGGAGGAGCGCGTGAGCCGCCCTCCGGGGATGGACTGGTTATTAGGCTGGGCTTTAGCTCCATCCATCTTGTGCAGTCTGGGTCCAGGCCATTGACAATATGAGCACACGACTGGCCCAGAATACAGATGTGTGCACTGAGCAACCCAAAAGAGGAGTAGTACGCACAAAAAACACACACTCACACACGCACCCCTGCACACACACTTACATACGTACACAACGCACACACTCACGCACACACTAAGGGACAGAATACAGATGTGTGCACTGAGCAACCCAAAAGAGGAGTAGTACGCACAAAAAACACACACTCACACACGCACGCATGCACACACAAACACACACTCATGAACACAGACACACACACATACACACATTCACACATATACTCACATACACACACAAACACTCACACTCATGCACACAGACACACATACTCACACACTCACACATACACACACTAACGCACACATGCACACACACACATATACACACTCACAGACACTCACACACACACGCACACAGACACACATACTCACACATACTCACATACACACACAAACACACACACACTCATGAACACAGACACACACACACACACACCCCCGCACACTCACACACATACTCACATACACACAAACACACACCCTCATGCACACAGACACACACACACACATACTCACATACACACACACGTGCACAGACACACTTACACACACAAACACACACTCATGCACACATACTCACAAACACACACTCAGTCTGTTTCTGGGTCACAGCTCCACAGAGCAGATCCAAAAGTAGGTTCATTGTGAGGAAAGACTCAGAATAAAGATGTGAGACAGAGGAGCGAAGGCCGCGCTGTTTGGACTGTTGGGACTGTTGGGACTGTTGGGACTGTTGGGACTGTTGGGACTGTTGGGACTGTTGGGACTGTTGGGACTGTTGGGACTGTTGGGACTGTTGGGACTGTTGGGACTGTTGGGACTGTTGGGACTGTTGGGACTGTTGGGACTGTTGGGACTGTTGGGACTGTTGGGACTGTTGGGACTGTTTGGACTGTTTGGACTGTTTGGACTGTTTGGACTGTTTGGACTGTTTGGACTGTTTGGACTGTTTGGACTGTTTGGACTGTTTGGACTGTTCGGACTGTTTGGACTGTTTGGACTGTTGGACTGTTTGGACTGTTGGACTGTTGGACTGTTGGACTGTTGGACTGTTGGACTGTTTGGACTGTTCAGACTGTTGGACTGTTGGACTGTTGGACTGTTTGGACTGTTCGGACTGTTGGACTGTTGGACTGTTGGACTGTTGGACTGTTGGATGTATTTGTGTTTACAGTGACTGGAGCAGGATTAGAATTCTGTGTCACTTATTATGAAAACATCAGGAGTGACTGATATGAACCCAATCTTCAGATATTACAATGATGCTTTTCTTCCATGTTCTCATTCAGGTTCTCATATCCACCTGCTGTTTTCATTCAGAGGAACCCTCTCCTCAGAGAAGAGAAGGTTTCAGACCCTCCACCTAAACTCTTACAAAAGTATTATGTTCATCAGGTCGTTCAGTGCAGTGGCGTCTTGTGGTGATGTTTATATGATTTAATTATATTTACATTGACTGAATGTTAATTATCACACCTTTAACACGCAGTGCTATTCTGTTGTTTTATTCATTTTATTAACACACCATATACAAGTGTTTTAGAGATATTATTAAAGCTTTTGTTTTTGTCATTCCCCACTGGGCATTTATTATTATGATTGTTCTATTACGACTTATTTTTTGCTGCTCATTTTATGTCCCCTGTTTATTTTGAATTCCCATGTTCAGTGAACAATTAATTACAGCCAATCAATTTTGCATAAACAGCCCACACACTGTTGTGTTCCATTGTTGTGGGAATGAATGACCGTGTCCTATTTCAGTTTGATAGCCTCATTTAGGACACACTCACACAACAGAGATGCTGCTCTGCACATAAACACTGCACTTAACCTGCTCATATTAACACTGACCTCACAAGGCCACTGTTTCTCCCAGCATGCCCCATGAGTCACCACATGAAACAGTCCATGTTTAATGTCACAGCTATGATATGCACAAATGCAACCCCCCCCATTGTAACTGTTAGATGTATCATTTTCCCCAGGTTCACTGAAGAGCTGAGCATATCACAGAAATATACTGTTACATACTGTTATATATGATATACTGTATATATGATATACTGTATATATAAAATCTGTATATATGATATACTGTACATATGATATACTGTATATATAAAATCTGTATATATGATATACTGTATATATGAAATCTGTATATATGATATACTGTATATATGATATACTGTATATATAAATCTGTATATATGATATACTGTATATATGATATACTCTATATATAAAATCTGTATATATGATATACTGTATATATAAATCTGTACAGATTTTATAAATGTCTGAAAAAATAAAAAGTCCATTTGGAGTGAGTGTAGATTTCGTTCGGTTGCAGATCATATTATGCATTTCGACCTTTAGAGGAAACTGTAAACTGCTGCAGTGTTGAGATTTTAGAAAATGCTACATATGAGACCAGGGGTCAAAGGTCATCATGTATTGCTTTAGGACAGAAACCTTAAACCCTCAGGAGGCTCCATAAATGTTACATTGACACCAGGGAGTCCACTGACACCCTGAGAATCCTCAGTTTGTGTTTCCATGTGAGCTCCAGGTGAGCTGTGTGAACCACTGGAATGTTTAACATTGAATCATAATGTGTGTCAACAGCGCCATCTATGCACCATAAACAGTTATTGCATTCAGTGTCATACATGCAGCGGGGGCATGAACATTCTAGTCTGACTTCACATATGTATTAAATTACAGAACTATAGGGCGGCCAATGAGCTGGTGTATTCTCATGTATACATCTGTTTAAACAGATTCAGCTGCAGTGCTACATCTTGGCCTTTGTCGTGGAGGAAATACATTTCATGTTTTCATTTGTACCATGTTACGTTCTCCACTAGATGGCGCTGCATGTCTGGTTATAGACTGAGAAGAGTTACAACGAAGAGATGGATGGACTGGGGAAAACAAAAGAATCTCATTCTTTAAATATGAATAATAAAGGTGGAGTGCCCAGTTTTATTTTGTTATTTTGCTGTGATGGAATACTCTCATATTACACCCAAAGCTGAAAAAGTTTCATTTTGGAGAATAAAAACTACTTAAAAACAGAACCATCTGGCCCACATGAATAATGTTAGTTGAAAAGAAGAACCAACTTATGACAAAATATATATATAAATTTCCACACAAGTGATCTGTAATCATCATGTGTGAATAATTCATTTCACAATAAGCTGTATTCTAATTTGTCTTTTCCTAACACAAAGAGCACAGTGTACTGTGCTCCAAACATGTGGCAGAATGGCTCAAAGTGGCAACACCAAAAAGCAGCTGTCCCTCTGACATCATCACTGGAGCTTCCAGCCCTTTTTAGGTGGCAGTCTGCCCCAGTGCATTCTGGGAAGCCACTTGGGCAAACGAAACCACTAGCTTTTCTTTAGCTACAAACCCAACGAACTCGGGGAACCGCTTAATCTCCTCTAAAACAAACAGAATGATGACACAGACATCTTGAAAATCTTAAAATGTATATAATTGACACAAGAATTCAGGTACAACAGCAAATGAGACATTTTTGTATTTTGAACCTTTCTGGCATCTATTGTCACTGTTAAGCACAAACTCTTGATAGACTTCTGAACAAAATAAAAGCAATAAAACAAAAACAAAAAAAACCTATTCAAAGTTTTCTTTTTCCTCATGAATTGGCATTCTCCCATTTAAGGTGTGGCTCAAGTGGCCCACACGTGCCGTATATGTACAGTGTCTGCATCCACACCGGCCCATAGTGGCCTGTGGAAGCTCAGGACCAGTGGTGTCTCTGTGCAGACCTGGTAAAAGTGCAGTTTGTATTCAGGGTAAGGAGGGGGACATATGGACAGAGGACAGGAGAGAAGGGAGGAGCTGTGCAAATTTCATCGGATGACGTCACGGGCCGCGCACTGGAAAAAAAATGGAATGTCGCCATCTCAAGAGTCCTTAACATCGACAAACTTTCAAATCTCCAAAAAATTTTACAAAGTAGCAAAGGCAGTCACAGGCGAGTCGAGTTTCAAAAGCGAGAGTGAGAAAAACACGCGACTAAAGCACTGGGGAAATAAAAGGGTTTTCTGACAACATAAGTTTAAAATGACAAGCGAAGATGAGCTCCAAAGTGTCAAATTTAAAACGATTCCAAGTGGATTGTCCTGATGAGGGGCTTTCATGTATATCCTCATGTCAGTTCACTGTCGCATTAAGACAGATCCCCCCCCAATCAAAACTATACAATTCATCCTTTCTGTATTTTTAACCAGTCCAAAACATTTCTTTCGCCACTTAAACACGATTCACAAGGCTCACTTACAGTTCCTACAGCCATATTTCTCCATATACACACACTGCTTGCTGTATTGCCAAGCACAGCATCAAAAACAGGTTCTTCTCATTCGTGCACGCACTTTAAAAATCATAGTGTTTTGGAGATGTTTTTGAAATACCAGAGATTTGAATCGGGGCCATTTTCTGAGCCAAAGTATGTAAAACAAACTAAACTTGAGGTGCGATAAGCGATAACCTGCATTTATAACACAACTATCCTCATTTTTTTGCTTGCAAAGTCATGATTTTGAACAATAATTACGACTGAAACAAGATGCTACATGGCAAAATTGTTGAGCTGGTGCTGCACATTTTAGAAACTGTATTTTCAAAGTTTGTATATTAGCAAAATTGGAGCTCTAACAAATACGTAGAGTCTAAATAATATTATCTTTTTGCAGTTTGTCAGAAATAACCAGATGGCTTGATTTACTCAAAGTGCTGTTATAAAGGAGTGGCCGATACAAAGAAGGCTGCATCTTTTCAAATGATTCTTTTCTCATGGCGTCAACACCACCGTACCGCTAGAAACATTACAATCTTTTCGTACAAATATATTCTGAAAGAGCCCAAACACCGGTAAATGGTACACACTGAAAAAAGACCAGCTCTAATGGAAAAAAAAAAAAAAAAAAATCAAAGCAAGAAAAAGTCTGAAGAATCCTATTTCTTCCAAGTTCATCCATTTTATCCTTGAAGCAGTTCTTTTCTTGTTGTTCCGTTTTGGCATCTCCTCCACCCTCCCCTCTCAGACTCCTCCCCTTCCCGCGCCCGTGTTCCGTACTTAGTCCCGGAGCGGTTTCCAGTCCATTATCGCCGCAGCAGTAGCATTGTGAGCAGTGCGAGGAGGACGAGGGGGGAGAGAGAGGGGAGGTTACAGTGGGCCGAGGCCTTCACAGCCCGCCCGTCCTCTGGGGGGTTGGGGTAGTATTTGGGCTGGTTGGCGGGGGGCGTGTCTCGGCGAGGACCCCGGGAGCACAGCTCGTCGGCGCACATGCCGCTTCCCGATCCGCTGCCGTCGTCACCTGTGAGAGAGAACGGAGCAAAGTGACGAATGCGACTGAAAATATAGAGACTACACCTGAGAACTGTTACTGTAAGTGTGACAGGTTAGACGACGACTCCTCTTCCTCCTCTTCCTCCCCCTCCTCTTCCTCTCCGCCTCTTACTCCTCCGCCTCTTACTCCTCCGCCTCTTACTCCTCCGCCTCTTACTCCTCCGCCTCTTACTCCTCCGCCTCTTACTCCTCCGCCTCTTACTCCTCCGCCTCTTACTCCTCTGCCTCTTACTCCCTCTTCTAACTCCTCCACCTCTTACTCCATCACTCCCCCTCCTCGTCCTTACTCCTCCTCTTACCCCCCTCTTACTCCCCCCTCTCCCTTACTCCTCCTCTTACTCACCCTCCTCTTCTTACTCCCCCTCCTAGCCCTTACTCCTCCTCTTCTTCTTCCCCCTCTTCTTCTTTACTCCTCCTCCGCTTACCCTACCCTTACTCTGCCTCCCTTTACTCCCCCTCTTCCTCTTATTCCCCCTCCTAGCCCTTACTCCTCCTCCTCTTACTCCCCCTCTTCTTCTTATTCCCCCTCTTTTTTACTCCTCCTCCTCTTACCCTGCCCTTACTCTGCTCCCTTTACTCCCCCTCTTTCTCTTACTCCCCCTCTTCCTCTTATTCCCCCTCCTAGCCCTTACTCCTTCTCTTACTCCCCGTCTTCCTCTTACTCCTCCTCTTCCTCTTACTCCCCGTCTTCCTCTTACGCCCTCTCGTTCTCTTACTCCTCCTCTTCCTCTTACTCCCCCCTCTTATTCTCCCTCTTCCTCTTATTCCCCCTCTTAGCCCTTACTCTTCCTCCTCTTACTCCCCCTCTTCCTCTCCATCTTCCTCTTAGTCCTCCTCCTCTCACTCCCCCTCCTCCTCCTCCTCCTCCTCCTCCTCCTCCTCCTCTTACTCCTCCTCCTCTTACTCCTCCTCCTCTTACTCCTCCTACATAATCGTATTTAAGAGTTTACTAAAACTCTTGCCGAGCTTTTTCTATACGTTTCAAATTTTGATAGAGTTTATCATTTTACTTCCTGTTTGGATACATATGTAGAGGTAATTCCTTAATAAGGTCCAACACTTCTAAATGGCACAATAATTCTAAATATATGACTACAAATAAATGCTAACATGTTTATTTTGTTAACAGAAGGTTTAAACTGTCATAAAAACATGCTCGTTCTGTGTAGATTGTCCTTGTTCTGGACGGATTCTTAGGTATTGTGTTTTAGACTTCAGTTCTACCTGAGCACACACAGGCTTCATACAACATCCCCTTCTACAGTTCACAGAATAACTTTGTGGAGGCTCAAGTGTTGAATGATTTAGAGCATTTACCAAACAAGGCAGCACGGGTTTACACGCTGCTCCCACTAATTTTGTTCCTATGAATCATTTCCCATGAAGCATAAACAGAATAATTCAAATTGAGCCTCTAATTTATGCTCGGTGCCTTTCAAATGTAATCTCATTTTGGATGCCTTTTTGCTTACAGAATGCGCTGTTGACTTGTTTATCTGCTTTAATCCAGACCTTTAAAGTGTATATAGCCGGGCTTTGATAAAGTTTTGCGTCTTTAAAGTATATAGGGCTCTGCTGGAGGCACTCACTGGTGTCCTGGAAGTCCACGTCGTTCCCGTTGAGGGCGTTCTTCAGTCTGTGCGTCATGATCTTCAGCTGCATGATCTGCTGCCGGATCACCATGTCCGGTTTGGTGATGTCCATCTCCACCTCGGGGTTGTTGATTTGACTGGCCAGACCGTCGCCCATCACTTCAGGAAGATATCTGACAAACAAAAGTACATCACCGCATTTCTCTTCCATGTCCATGAGTTTTGATTTTGTAAATAGATCCAAGTGTTTTCCCCTTGAGAATCCATGACGCTTGTAATTTGGAAGTGACTTTGACTCAACTGGAATCAATGTTATCATGTTTTTTATTTATTTATTTGATCGGGACAATGCTAATGCTAATGAACAGACATGATACAACGTGAATGTAAAAGCCAAACGCCAACGGATTACAGCCAAAAGCTAATTTCCATCTGTTATCCCAAAGAATGATGATGCTCAGTTATCAAAAACATAACTGGAGTCGTTTCAATCTTGCAAAATTGGTTCAGCATGGACAAAAGGTTTTTATTTTTATAATTAGTGGTGTTCTGACGTTTAAAAGAAACCTATTTACTGTCATTTAATTTGAATACAATGTCAAATATTTTGCAAAAGTGTTATGTTATGATAATAATCCTGACCTCAAAGTCCTCACAGTTTTACACAGCTGTATGTGAGTAGTACCTGGCTCGACTCATGCCGTTCCAGCACTTGTCCTCTGCTCCCGTCCCGGTGGCGATGCGGTCACTGCACAGGACGGTGGGCAGAGACACCCAGTACGGCTGCATGTTCCTCAGCCTGACTATCACGTCTGACACCTACAACACAACATCTGCACGTCAACTTCAACGTTCAACAGAGGTCAACAATCGCACAATACTGTCTTTCCTTTTATTACCAAAAATAACATAACAATCCTATGGTTACGCAACTGAAAAGCAGCTGTCCAAAATATGAAATGATTAAAAAAAAAAAAAGCATAAAAAGAGAACTGACCAGGCCGCTGAGCGTGTTGGAGCTGGGGCCCAGACTGTCCTCCACAGTGATCCTGGCTCTCTTCACCTCCTCCTCTGCTCCCGTTGTGCCGCTACTGCCCCCTGTCCGCAGGTCACCGCATCTCTGGAACATCTACAGGGACACGGAACACGACTCATGCATCTTCATTAGAATTTAACCAAAAAAATGCACCAGAACCTCCAAAAAAAGTCTTGTTTTTAGGATCTGTCATTGCTCATCCTGCTGCTCGTGTTTGCAATATTCAACACGCAGTACAAATAAAAAGGATTACACCACTGCAACGTACATTTTTAACATTGTGTTTGGATAGTATACGAGTTACTGTTACCTAACTGTTTTAAATTAGCTGGAAGTTGCTATCTGGCCTTTTGTAAAAGAAACTTTGAACATTTTGGCTAAATTTTATCTGCTAACCAACTGGGACAAGTTATGAGGGAAATTTACATAACCCTGGAGTCAGTGGCACAGAGCAGCGAGCGAATGAATCACACTTTTAGAAAGAACTACGTGTCCCCATTGGCCTTAACATTTTATAAACAGACCTCGGGAATACGCTAGAAAACTGCAGTCAATCTGTCATGCAATCTGGCCTGTTTACGGGAGCATCAAACATCTGAGCCTTCGGACGCAACCGCAAACTAATCCTGTCTTTAGCCTGCAGTCATTTCTCTCAAGCACAGCGGTTCAGAAGAGGTTAAAGTGCGCGCAGAAGCTGAGAGAGGTTAGCGCTGCCTTAACGATGCAATCAAAGTGAAACAGAACATATGGCTCATAAGGAAGGAGGCGATACGTTACAAAGAATGGAATTTGTTTAAAAAGGTGTTTTATTCAGTCTTGTCTTATGCGCTAAAATATAACCAATCAGGACTTTGCAGGAAGATTACTAAAACATAGAAATTAACCTGGAAATAAAATTCATTCCTTGTGTAGAAGCAACATTTTCATGACCAAACGCAAAAAAGTAATGACTTGAAATCCATTAATTGATCATATAGTGAATTTTCTTCTTTTTCCCCAGACACAAAATGATTTTCCATTTGTTCTGCGCCAGTTAAAACGCAAATATCGGCCAACTAGAGCAGGAGCGTCAAACACATTTTCACCGAGGGCCACATTAACAAAATGGCTGCCGTCAAAATATGTCTGTGTAACTGCGTGTCTCCTGATAAAATGACATTTTAAGACCATCATACCTTTAAATTTACCTTGTCGAGGGCCACGTAAAATGATGTGGAGGGCCACATTTAGCCCGCGGGCCTTGAGTTTGACACATGTGGATTAGAGGAATGAGCAGCAGCTACGATAGCACTGACCAAAGCTTCAGTGATTACCAACAGGGTCAAAGGTCGCAGTGCCAGGCTATGGTACGGCTCACGGTTTCTCAGCACAGACGCATCTTTGTTTCCAATCCATCTCCATCTCAGCTGTTTCCCGCTCTCACCAAACATCAGTCAGACCGTAGTGCTGCAGTGGCTTTTAAAGACCCACATAAAAGTGTAGCTCAAACACATTAGACGGTGAAGAGGAGCCGGGCTGCAGCACACCCAGAACTCACATCTTCTGGTTTGGCCTTAGGATACAGGAGCCGACGTGTGGCCTTTTCAATTAGGGCCATGTTCCAAATCAGCCTGGATATATTTGTTGAGACGTGCGCAGAAGTAGAAGCAGGTTTAAAGGTTTTAGTTAACTGCGAGAGAGAAAATCAATGTATTGCACAACTGTTGCTGTGCGAAATTGAGTCTTCTTTAACCACTGTATGACCTTTAATATTTATTTTTACACATTTTGTTCATAATGAAACCATTCAACCGCTATTAAGATCAGCAAGTCAATGTAGAGTAAAATGCTAAAATCAACCAAAATGGAGCGTACTTGTGTCATGAGCAAAACACGAAGCCCCAGTTTTGACATTTTGTTCTCGTACCTTGCTGTTAATATCTTCTATATTGTCCATCATGGTGTACATCGCTTCTGAAATACGGAAAGGCAGCGACAGGACGACCACATCTACTCCGGTGGGGCCTTCGAAACGGTTAGCCACTTGTATTAGCGTGTCTGCAAAACACACAGATTGTAAGTTCGCCTTTAGTAAAGATATCGCTGGACTCGTTCCAGTCGCTTAAACGAACAGTGCGTTTAGCTCCATATGCTGCGGAAGTGCCCACCTGCCAGATGCCTCCACTCGGAGTTGAGGTCGGCCTGGTTGGCGAGGCAGCCCTTCATGACGTTGGCGCAGTAGTTGGCGCAGGGGCGAGCCGAGGCCATGCCGCGACAGTGGGGGCAATACGTCATCTTCATCATAGCCCGCATGCACTCCTGGCTCAGCTGCACCTGGAGACAAACAAGGAAGTAAAAACATACATCACTGACCAGCAACACCTGGTAAAAAAAGGATCTAATATTACAATGCAAATGAGTGAAGGCGGCTGCGTGTTTATAGTGAAATCTCAGTCTAGTCATCAGTTTTTTTTCCAGCCTTTTCGAGTCCGTAGCTGTCAATCACGCGCTTACAATGGGAAGAGGCACAATCCGAAATAATCCAGTTCTCTCCTGTGTTGCCCTTAAACCTCAGTCCGTGGAATTAACTGAGGAAGAACCGAGGAGATGAAGAACAGAACTGAAACACGGGCCTATACTTTGCGCTTCTTTGTGAGCGTGAGAAGCTGACAGGTGAAATGGTATCCTTCAAGTGACAGGTGGACAAACAGAGGAGTTTCTAAGGAGAAAGTCTTCATTGGCGAACACATAGAGCTTTTATTGTCACAAAAAACAACATCCAGATACAAAAAGATACAAAGACAAGCAACAAAATTAGATACTCATTTGAAGAAGGACAGATCAGAATCAGAATCAGAACCAGATGTTTATTGCCATTGTCAGTGAACACAACTCACAAACGAGGAACTTTCTACAATGATAAAATGCAACATAAAAACACTGAATAATAATAAACACCAAAATACCAGGGCGACTGTACGTGGCGCCATCTTGGACTTCGATTACTGAAGTATTTCCGCAGTATCAACATCAAGTTTGAAGTGTTAGTGAGCCAAGACTGCAACATCTATAAGCTAAGACTCACAATTCAACATGCAAACTTAACTTTAGCCATATAGTTGCATAATAACTCAGTGACACAAGCCTCATCTCTCATATCAGTCGTACAAGAGTAAAAACCTCTTCGTGTATCTACAGAGACTCGAGTGGTGGGAGGTCATTCCCCAGCGTGACCTTTTTTTAAACTTCTCTCCTTCCCGCGGACTTTTATTCTGCACAGTTGCTGCGGTAACCAGTTTGAGAGAATTTGCTTTTGGTTTCCCAAGAGATGAAAAGGCCCCAGACATTCATGGGCTACAAGTATTCCTCCTCGCCGCATCCTCCTTCCTGCCTCCTCCGATTCTCCCCATCCCGCGAGGCTGCTCCCCTAGGAACGGGCCTTCGTGCGTGAAAAGTGAAACTGGGTTAATACCAGTAAGCTCTGTTCACCGGAGAGTTGGGCTCTGCATACAGAACCAGGAGGAAGTGTGTGTCTGTGTGTGTGTGTGTGTGTGTGTGTGTGTAAGAGGCCCAGCTACGCATACAAAAGTGCTCCGACGCTGACATCTGGGCCAGTCTGACACTTTTCCTGGAAACTGCTCTTCCAACAGAAAAGGTCTGCGGCTCACATCAGATTTAGTATAATCTACACTGAAACGGGACAAGAATAGGAATCACGGGGACGCTATAAAAACGCATGACAGGAGTGGGCGTGGCCAAATACACAGCCTCGTCATGGGTTTGTTTCTCACGTTGTCACAATTAAGTTACGACCGTGCAGCGACTTACGTATGGACTCCGCACGTTTACGCCAAATACAGTTCCTTCGCTTATTTAATCAGGCTTTTTGAAAAGAACCGTCTCCGTTTTAGAATTTTTTTTTTGGTCTGGACGATTACGCCGCACTGATTCGTTTTTATTACAAACCATGTGCTCAATATTCGAACAACAAAACAACAACCGTAATTTTATTCTGTTTTTCCCCGGGTTATATTAATTTTTTCAGTTATCTTTATTTACGCAGGGAGAGCCCAATGAGAGCGCTCTTTTCTTTTTCTCCTTTTTATGGGTGCCCCGCTCAAATCAAATCCGGAAAAAAACAAAACAAGTACGTAAATCCATTTAAAACATTAAAACAAGTGCAGGTGTGAGTATAAATGTTTATCCCCAGCTTATTAAATTGCGTTTGTGGCGCCGAAGTATCCAATTTTTCTCGCCCGACGCACCTCCTGCCTCTGCTACGCGCTAATAGCATTAAATAACGACATATTAACAGATCATTAAACATCAGAGCGTTGCCAGCAGCGGGGCTTTGTACTGTTAACTGCACATGATCATTAAAAACTGACTTTCACTGGGACATGACGAGGTGGATCAGCGTCAAACCATCTCCAAATCTCCAAAGCGGGATGAGTCAGAGCCAGAGTCAGCGTCTGCGCCCCGCATTAGCCCGCCGCTCATTAGCTCGCCGTGACTCACACCTGGGCCACGCTTTTTGTGAAGAGGGAGAAGTCCGCGAATGTGCGAGGGTGAGCCGCAAAAGAGGAGGAGGAGGAGGAGAAGGGAGGGACCGCGAGGCTAATCAAAGTCTAGTTATGAGGAGAGACGCATTCATCTTACAGTGAGGTTACATCAGCTGTACTGTATTAGCGCGCGGGATCCTGACATCAAACGGGGCCCGGCGCGGCTAATTGGGGGCGGATGCTGACAACTTCCTCTGTAACCTTGGAGTTGCGGTGAGGCCGGGAGAGCGCAGGGAGGGGCTTCTTCAAATGAGACTGTAATAGGACTCATTGACCTCAGTTGACAACTAATCATCATTTTCATTATTATCTGATTAAGTTGTCATTGGATCATCGCTCCTGCGCGGTTTTGTGTCCTTGACGGAGGAAAACGGAGCTATGCAAGAACGAAATTATGAACTTCCTCCTGCGGATGGTGAAATGGGGACAGTTTTATACGGCGCGTTTCCACGTTCGAGGGACAAAAAGTGACGTGCATCAGGGAATAACTCAGACATTCATGCACAAATTTATACACACATACATTCAAATACACATTCATGCACACATTTATACACACACATACATTTATACACACATTTGTACACACACACATATTTCTACACACACACATTTATACACACATTTATACACACACACACATTTCTACACACATTTCTACACACACACATTTATACACACATACATTAATAAACACATTCATGCACACATTTTTACACACATTTCTACACACACATACACACACACACACACACACACCCCTACACACATACGTTTATACACACATACATTCATAAAGACATTCATGCACACATTTGTACACACATTCACACACGTATTTATACACACATTTATACACGCATTCATACACACATTCATACACACATTCATACACACATTCATACACACATTCATACACACATTCATACACACACACACACACCCCCACACACCTACACACCCCTCCATATTTCACTCCTACAACTATTTCTCCAGTTTACAGGTTTAAACTTTGTCTTTTACAACAATCATACACTACCGTACACAGACACTGGGGGCAAGGGGAGTTAAGTGTCTTGCTCAAGAACACGACAACCGCGATCGTCTGTAAAAAAAAAACATCAACCAACGATGTTTACGTCGAGACCAGAACTCGAACCGCCAACCGAGCTTCTGTCGCCCGCATTAACCAGCTTTTCGGGTCCAAATTTGACACAAAACAAAACTCTACAACTTCACAAACCTGACGCGATGCAGAAGCAGAGAAGTTTCTTTAGCAGAATACACACTGATTGTAAGGTGATAGCGTTCTGAAGCGGGAGTGACTTAGCGCGGAGAGCAAAGGGAGGGCGAGACACAAAACAAAAGCAAAATTTAGTAAACATTTTGGCGAATATAGCATTTTCAAAACAATAAAATGAACTATTACGATCTAATTATGTTACGTTTTCGCCGCAGTAGAAGTAAAACACCGTCTCTTTAAGTACTGCAGTTATATTAAAGCTGCGGTACCAGATTTTCAAACCATAAAAGGAGATAGGAAGTTTAAAGTTACCCATGACAAACTTGTTCCTAGCCCTCACAGACCTTTTGGCACATCAGTATGCATGAATTTCTGGGCATGAGCGCGACTTTACAACTGATTTTTCAGATGTTAAGAGAATCAGGGTGAACTTCCATACAACAACCAACCAGCTCTCATCTCAAAACGCGAAACAAAGCAGTGGATCAGACGCTTTCTTTCAGTTTTACGATCGTTAACGAGTCCGACCGCTGTGAGAGTTACTGACAAAATACATTCGTGCCTCTGGATTCACTTCGTCACCGCGCAAATGTGACTTTTTGTAGTGTTTTTTCGACATTTCTACGCAGCTTCAGAACCTCGTACGCTCTGGTTAGAACTGTATCTTTGGGTTTGGTCTTTCCCGCTGTCTCCCTTCTAATTAGTAAGGATATATGAGCGACCTCTCCCCCTGTGTTCGGCGGCCAGCTGATCCAGACTCCTCGCCTCCAGAGCCAGTTATGCATGTGGCACGTGGCCCACTTCCCCGCTGCCCCTCCCCTGGGTATAAAGCTGTCCGCAGGGAGGGACGGAGGGGAGAGTTAAGGGCATGACAACTACTGCGAAAGAGGCGGATTTTAAAGCTACGAAAAAAACCTAACAGCACTCGTCCTTTCTGCAGTAAAGGTGGATTTCAAACGCAGCCAGAAAAAACACCCAGACCTAAGAACAAAGAGCATTTTTAATCATCATTATTATATATTTTTTAATTGTTTTTTTATGTGCACATCATATTTTGGCAAAAAACTAGAGATACTCGGCAGGAAAAACTTACTTTCTTTCAATTTTTTGGTCAGTTTGGTCATTCATGTGGAAACAACACAATTGTCCACTCTGCTGTGAAACATGTTTTAATATTTAATGTAATCATCTTTCCTCTGTAGAGTTATAGAGTTAGACGGGACATTGTAAGTTAAAAGTCTGTTTTCTGAAAATGCATTTTTCCCCACAGGGACATAAGGATCAGCTCTTAAAGTAGCACCAACACACACCAAACTTTACACTATACAACTCTTTACAACAGGGGTGCCCAAACTTTTTTCACCGAGGGTCATATCTTGAAAAATATTCAACACGGAGGGCCACAGTGGTCAATACAGTGGATAATTCAGATGGTTCATTTAACATAGTTTTGACTTCATACTTTAAATGAGGCTTGAAATATTAACATTTGGTCTGTTCGACAATGCAGTGTGATGTTATTTAGGTTATACTGGTAGGATTATTCAAATTTGCCGTAAAAAGTACTGAATATGATCAATTGGACCAGTTTACCTGTAGGTTTGAGGGCCAAAAAAAATTGGTCTGAGGGCCGCATTTGACCCCTGGGCCATAGTTTGGACACCCCTGCTTTACAACTTTGCAGTCTACTTAATAAGATTTTGATGAAATGTTAACCTCCTAAGACCCGAGTTCTTACATGGATTTATTAATTTCGCTTTGTTATTTGGGCTGATTGGGACTTACCTTTTTACATTATCTAGTTTCTGAGAAAAGTGATGTCCACAGATGAGGACATTCGTTCTACGTTTTAATCATTTTGACAGAACATTTGAGTAATGATTTGCAAAAACAGTTAAGTCCCTGAACACAGCAACATTTGTCCTGAGTAAAAACAAAATGAGAAACAACAATTGTGTCTCTTGGAACAAAGTGTCTCATGTGAAGAGCTGCTGACAGGAGCAGGAAGACATGTGCATTTACAAAAAAATAAATAAAAGACAAGCTAAAATGTGTTGTGGACATATGCGGACGCCAGGTTTCAGGAAGTTAAGACCGATTTTCTGGTGCCAAATTCCAAGTCTGACTATTTCAAGTTTCAACTCCAAAGAAAAGAGGGAACATTTGAATTTATAAACACATTTTAAGTCAGATCGAGTTTACTCAAATACTAAATAAGATATCCAAAATCCCCTCTGTAGATTTTTTAGTATCTCATATCACAACAAAAAGAAGCTTTTAAATGTCACAAAAGTGGTCAATTTAGTCAGTTTTTACACATAAAATGCCTTATGATGAAAAACCTTTATGTGACTAAACAACATTAATATCACCAAATATAAGATTTTTTATGTTCCTCATCTTAAATCTGTTCGTTGAAGTTCAAATATCAGACACATGTGAAAGGACTTTAAAATTACACCCACAAAAATGAAACTTTGAACATTTTGACATGTTTTCTCCCATAAACACTATACTCAATATTCAGATTTTTCTCATCTTCAAAACAACATTCAAACTTTGAAGAAAATTGTCATTTTCTGCAAAACATTCAAATTAAACTGCCAAACTGTGGACTCTAATCTTTTGACCTTTTCACCTCGTTCAAATGCACTGACATGCTCCAGTGTTTCCTCTTTGTTTGGGACCAGTTCATTTCCATGTCATCCATCTAAAAGCTCGGCCTCTAAAAATAGGTTTGTCTCTTTACAACTGTGAAAAATCAAATGAATCAGAGACGTTTCTAGTGGACGCTTTTCATTTGTACCACATTCACACATTCGGAGTACGTTTTAGGACACGAACGATTCCTCACACACACAAAAACTCCAAAAGGACGATGAGAAGATAGTTATTCTTCCAGAGTTTTAATTTTCTGGCGTTCTGTCACTCCTGCATTTGTTCGTATCTCTGGCATTTTAATCTGCATAAGCAAAGGACACTGCTAAGGGCAGACACCCCAGTTATGAATATAAAGCAGAGCAGTTGGTCAAAGTCTATAACACTTCGACATAATAAGTGTGTATGCTGCGCCTGATATTTCATTCTCTACAGTGAGAGTTCACACGGTCACGCTGACTCAAGGTGGCTGCGGGTTGGAAATGTAAAAAGTTGGAACACGTTTCATAATCTCTGCTTTATATAGTAACAATTCTACAGTGTTACAGAGCACAGAGGCTCAGGAGTGTCGTAACACACTGTAATATACAGGTTTTTAAGTAATTGAGTTTAAATATACAGTGGTCCCTCGTTTATCAGGGGGGTTACGTTCTAAAAATAACCCACAATAAGCAAAATCCACGAAGTATCAGCTTTATTTTTTACAATTCTCTATGTTTTTTGTTGTAAAACCCCTCACCACACACTTTATACACTTTTCTCACACAGGCATTAACATTTTCTCACATTTCTCTCTTGTTTAAACACTCTCAAAGTTCAAACCTTCGTCGGCGCCTTTGTCGGTGCAGAACGTTTTGTTTCATCGACATTGTGGGTTTTGTCGGGGAGAAAACAAATTGCAAACATACAGCACTTCAGAGTCACACTGCGATCCAACATTTATGTAAATTTGTCTGAACACATTCTGTACTGTACAGGAGACACGGCACGGAGGACACTGATGGACAATGGTCTACAGTCCAACAGCCAATCAGGACGCAGAACACAATGCATGTTCATACGATGTAAAAAAAAAAAACACATGAAAATTGCACAAAAAAATCCACAAAACAGCGGCACTGCGAAAGATGAACGAGAGACATATAGTGAGGAACAACTGTATTTACAATTTATATAAACCACAGACTCTTTCAAGTTCGTTTTGTGTATTATTTTTCAAGCTTTCATTACTTTATTTGTGAACCGTTTTCTGGTGAGGGGTCCGCCACCTGCTCATGTCCATGGAGGTTTTTATTGCTTTGCCTGGAATGTTCTACATGTTTTTCACATTACACACTAGATAAGGTTCGATTTAAGTTAATGTTAATGCTTTAGAATATTTCAGGAAAAGCATCAGCATCTCTATGGAGGCAAATCGATAGGGACCATCCATCAGGAAAGTTCTATAATGCACTTTTAAATAGTTAAAAAATAAATAAATATTCAGACTGACAAACATTTGCTTATATTCCCTCAGCCCAATGCAAGATCCTTCCTCTGCCACCGTGCACCATCCCCAGACTGTGTAAAGAAGTTGACTAAGTGAGTCTGACGTCACCGTTAGAGTTCAGCTCCAGTCAAATGAAGCTCATCGAGGCTCGAGCAGTTATAGAAGCGAAACTGGAGCCGAATCCATATTTATAATTCCTACCGTGAGTATCATAGCAACCAAAGAGCCAATCTGGAGTGAAGAGGTTGAAAAGTCGACCGTAACGCCTCTTCCCACTGCCTAGCAATGCTGTCAATCAAACCTGTTGTTAACGCTAGCGGGATTGACCTCAGGGAAAGAAGGCGCCTGATTTGTCTGTTATTAATATTCATAGTGTCAGGTATTTTCTAGCAGCGCAGGACGACATCAAACTGGTGTCTTGATTTACTAATGCTAAGGTAAATAACACGTGCTCACCAGGGGGATGCAGACCTTTGGAAAGCATGAGAGCTCTTGAAGATGTTGTGCAGACCAGCGTGGATCTTATGAGGGCGTCGTGCGGATTAGAAGGAGGACCTTTCTCATACGCACACACATCGAGAGACGCTATAAAAACTGTCAACATGCACATCTCAGGGCTCTGTTCTATCCTTACCGGAGACACTGTTGTTTCATTGTTCACTTTACCTGTGTGGAACTCATTAAATCCTTCTGACTTTATGTTTCCGACTCTTGCACCAGAAACAAACATTCTTACAATAGCATAATCTACGGACATAATTGCGAAAGAAAAACCCCAGGATCATGTGGAGCGGGTTAATACGAACATTTAAGACCAAAATAATGAGTCTAACAGCAGTTATGGGGACAGAGGCGACAGCTTTTCTATTTAAAGTGAATTGGAACCAGAGTAAATGGAGCCGGAAATGCGTCCATGTTCACTTCTATTTGAAACGTGGCAGCTAGCGGGATAGCTATATCCGTTTATATATAAGCACAGTCTATGGCATAATCATAGAATCGTTCATTAACTTTGAACTCTTCATTTTGTCATACATGTACCCTCACCGAACTCATCTTACAAACGCTTTTCTTGTTAATTCCTCCTAATTGCCTCTAATGGCCCTTCCACGTAGCATCTCCAACCCCTTTAGCGGCTCACTTCCCTGTAATTGAACTGTCATCAGCTGAATCCACTGCGCTCCTCGTGTTTACTGATCCTCCAAGCCTGGGACTGTGCTGCAGGCAGAGGAACATCTCCTTCCCCCTCATCCTGATGCAGTCTGTGAGCTCTGGCAGCACCACCCACATCCATCACACGGAGCATTGATCCATCTCTTCAACACAACATGTGGCCTTGCGCGCAGACATCTCCTCCGTCTACTTTGTCATGCTTTTTTAACACTTAAAACATGGTCTGACCTTGTAATATTTCACCTCTCTGAACTGGCCTTAAAACTATATGGGAGCGGTATCGGATGACGGGAGCGTTTGTCGGAGATGCACGGGGTAAATTATGTTCACTACAAAATTCTAACAAGTTCTAAGTATTATTTTATCTCATCAAGGCGAAATTAAATGGGTATTGGCAGAATGTATCTACTCAAGGTACATTGATACACGCTCTATGCCAGGGGTGTCAAACAAATTTACACCGCAAAAATGGTGGCTCTCAAACGGCCAAATGTAATATAAAATAAATGTAACTACTTTTTTTTACATGCATTTCCATAGATGTAAAAAAAAGCCTTTAATTTACCTCGTTGTGGGCCGCATAAAATGACATGGTGGGCCACATTTAGCCCGTGGCCCTTGCGTTTGACACATGTGCTCTATGCTATGGGACTACCCTTTGGTCTCTGTGTTGGACTACATGCGGGGCTGGTTGCTATGTGACCTACTCTGTCGCTCAGGCTGTGTGTATACTTGGGGTCAAAGGGCAAGTGGCTCGTCTCGATAACACATTTTGAAGCACGATACATCGCTACCGAGATACAAGGTGATAAACGATAATATTGAAACTACTTTATGACACAGACACAAAAACAATAATGAAAGATAATCCCAGTGAACCATTTTTAAATAGACAGTCATTCAAAAGGCCTGAACAAATCAACGGCAGAACGAACTAGTATTTAGCCGTAGGAGATATTAAAATCTTATATTACAACTAAAATACAATAAAATACCAAATTGATTGTTTTGTTTTGTTAAATTATGAATACAGTTGTCCCTCGAAGGACGAAGACGCACGGTCAGAGGAACTGTGAAATACAAGTCACAATTAATCAAACAAGAGAGAAATGTGAGAAAATGTTAATGCCTGTCTGAGAAAAGTGTATAAAGTGTGTGGTGAGGAGTTTTACAGCTGCAAAATATATAGAATAATTGTAAAAAATAAAGCTGATACTTCACGGATTTCACCTATTGCGGGTTATTTTTAGTTATTTATTTTAGTAATTTTAAATTTAGTTATTTAATTTTTAGTTATTTAATTTTTTTTTAGTTATTTAATTATTTTTTTTTTTTAGTTATTTAAAAAAAAAAAATTTAGTTTTTTATTTTCTATTTTATTTTTTTAGTTATTTTATTTTTTTATTTTTTTTATTTTTTTTTTGTTATTTTATTTTTAGTTATTTTTTAGAACGTAATCCCCTCAATATAGGAGGAACCACTGTGTATAAATTACAAATAATTTAAATGATAATCTTTTAGAACTGAAGAAGCAAAACCTATTCACTCCACAACTTTTGTCTAGCGGCAGAATGAAACTTTCTTTTGAAACGCAACCCACCTGGACGACTGAGGGATAACACAGACACCCACAAATAATAAAAAACCCAAAAAACTTCATGTCTGTTTTCTCCCAAGACTCCGTGAATGAGTACGCAGCGGGTTTTTTAGTCAATACGGGCCACCTCGCCAGCATGATTTCTCTCTGATGCGGCCTGGATCGTAATCTCGCTCCTGTCTGCTGCTCCGGGGGGACTATTTCTTGCGGGATGCATTAACACACATTCTTCAGAGTGCACCTGACATTACGCGGTCAGAGCGGCTGATTGGCAGATCCCTGGGCCGTGCTTTATGGAGCCACTCATCTGCACCGACATACATTCGTCATAGTTATGGACCCGGAGTGCGACTGTGCAACGCGCTGTCATACAGAGTAATGGGACGACCGAAGAGAAGGAGATTAGTGAACGCCGCTCCCCGTGTAGTTCAATAGTCAGAGAGCCGTGAGTCCTTTAGACACATCGAACATGTTAAGAGGTGTCTGTTAAAACTGTATAGAAGAGAACCACAATTATGTCGACTTTCTCCTGATGTTGACAGGAGATGAAATTAGGGCTGTGTAATTAATCACATCTGAGGTTCAATCGCTTTAATTGTCAACGATCACCTGGGGGCTTTTTAATCAACTTGGTCTACTCCGTTTTTGACATTTACAACTTGAATTCTGAAGTCTGTCATGTTTCTGGAATTAATATCGAAAGCCACATTTGTTTCCTGTGAATAAATGGAAGAGAATATTATGATCGATCAACAAAAGGGGAAAAAAGTTAGTTTTTTTTCCCCCCTTATTGCCCAACACTAGATGAAATCATCACAAATATTAATTAGTCTATAGTAGAGCCTAAAGCTGCAAGATGAATAACAGTTTGAAGGATTGCAATTAGCAGAAATTGTGTTTTATGTTAAGAAAATTTAGTAGTACATCGGTTTCTTGTTTATCGTGAGGGTTATGTTCTAAAAATAACCCACAATAGGCAAAATTCCCCTATTTTTTACAATTATTCTGTATGTTTTTGTCTGTAAAACCCCTCACCACACACTTTATACACTTTTGTCACGCAGGCATTAACATTTTCTCACATTTCTTGTTTAAACTCTCTCAAAGTTCAAACCTTCGTAGGCGCCTTTGTCGGTGCAGAATGGTTTGTTTCATCGACATTGTGGGTTTTGTCGGGGAGACAACAAATTGCAAACATACAGCACTTCAGAGTCACACTGCGATCCAACGTTTATGTACATTTGTCTGAACACATTCTGTACTGTACAGGAGACACGGCACGGAGGAGACTGATGGACAATGGTCTACAGTCCAACAGCCAATCAGGACGCAGAACACAATGCACATTCATACGATGTAAAAAAGCATGGAAAATTGCACAAAAAAAATTCACGAAACAGCGAAACCGCGAAAGGAATAACTGTAATATGAGTAAAACTTGCCAACACCACTGTAGTTTAGACATGCATTCCATTTTATTGTATAGTCAAATTGCAAAAGTTTAAGAGTGAAAACGTTTTGCTTCTTATCCAAGTCACTTCTTCTGGTCAGATTGCTGGTGGACACTGCCTTATTTCTATCTAAAAATGAGTTAACTACACTGAAACTAACAGATAAACATAAGGCAGTGTCCACCTATAATCTGACCAGAACAGAAAAACGCGTCTTCACTCTTAAACTTTTGTCCAGTTGACAGAATTGAACTTTTCTTTTGCTATGGATCTTGCCTGAACGACTGAGGGATTACACAAACATCTTTCAGCCAAATTGTTCAAGCCTACCAAACTCAATTCTGCAAAGTCTGCAGATCTAAAAACTGTCACGGGTTTAAATCTGTGCATCAGCAAACTGTAAACATCCAGTTCTATTAAAGGTCCTATTAAAGGTTGCACAAAAGATTTAAGTCACGTTACAATGTTGTTACTCATCTGGAGTTGTGTTTTGTTTCATTCACACATGTTTTATCTTTTATCATTCGTGCGTCTACATCTCCAAAGCTCAAAACGCTCTGTTCCCCCTTGTGATGTCATGAGGTGGTAGATAGTTTAAGTTAACATCTACCTTTTACTTTTTATTCGGTAGAAATTGGGCAATTCCAGCGCTGAAATCATGCAAATAATTCTAGTGAAGTTAAATGGAGTTTAAAAACACACACGGTGAAGCACTTCCTGTATCACCACATGATGACATCACAAAGTGGAACAGAGTATTTTCCGTTTGAGAGAAGAATTCAGCCTAAATATGCGGGATTTGTGTGTTAAACATGCGTGAATGAAACAAAAAAAACACAACTCCAGGTCTGTTTTTATGAGGAAACAACATTATAACAGATCAGAAAATATAAAATGGGCCCTTTAAAGAACCACAATGTCTGTTTTTGTTCGTGCCATCTCTCCATTTACACTTACCTGCGACACCTTGCGCACCGCCTCTCCGCTGGTCATCAGGCCCTGGACAAACGAACGCGAAGCCACGAACATCCGAGTGACTTTGAGCTTCATCTCACGAGGAGTGTCTCCGAAGGGCCTCAATGTGTCCATCTGTTTGGACACGCACTCCAGGTAGTCCTCCCCTACGAGACACCACACACATCCACGTCACATTAGACCTGATCGGTTTCTGTGTTACTTTTTTCAATTAATACTTTCATATTTTCACAAATTAAACTTCCACCTGTGCTCAACATTCAGATCAGGCGAACGTAGAGAATGTTTCTTTATATTGAAGGCCATTTTAAGCCCTGATAGATGAAGATTTATGGATGGCAATGGCAGAAAGGATTATCTAAACAGGATTGAATTAAACAAAGCTCTGGGTGTGTTTGTTTTATCCTTGTTATAATGTTATTCACACCCCACAGAGGCTTTGCATAATGTGTCTTGCATTATATCAGGCCCAGAGTTGAAGAGTTTGTGGTTTGTGTTCAAAGTTGATATTAAAATCAAGGTTGAAATTGAAGTTTTGTGCGACGTGTGGACAGTGAAACAGCACAGTATTTTAAAGATAAAGGTTTGATACCAATTTGGGCAGCAAGATGGTTTCAAAACTAAAAAGTAGCTTCTTTAAAATGACGGTTTTAGGCTAGTTCTGACAGATCAAGACCATTCAAAAACGGTTAAAATTTTATCTTATTTCATAATAAAAGTTAAAAAGTTTCTTGAGTGAAGACGTTTCGCTGCTCATCCAAACCGCTTCTTCAGTTCTGGTCAAATCGCTGTACGCATATTTGTCTGAAGAAGTTAACTACACCTGTCCAGTTGATAGAATTACGTTTTTCTTTTACTATGGATCATATTTGGACGGAGGGATTATACAGACTAATTCATTTAATCTTCCTGACTATTCCAATGAGTAGTTAGTATCGATTAGTATCAAGGTAACACTTTTTGACAAACCTAATCCATGCACTGCCTGGTCAACAAAAAGGTCACACACTCAAAATATTTCATTGGACCACCTTTAGCTTTGATTACGTCACTCATTCGCTGTCACAACATTTATTTCCATCCAGTGTTGCATTCATTTTCCACCAAGATGTTGCATTGATGATGGTCGAGTCTGACGCTGCACAAAGCTTCTCCAGCTCATCCCAAAGATTCTCAATGGGGTTAAGGTCTGGACTCTGTGGTGGACAATCCATGTGTGAAAATGACGTCTCACGCTCCCTGAACCAACTCTGTCACAATTTGAGCCCGATGAATCCTGGCATCGTCATCTTGGAATCTGCCCGTGTCATCAGGGAAGAAAAAATCCACTGATGGAATAACGTGGTCATTCAGTATTATTCAGGTGTCAGCTGACCTCATTCTGCTGAACCTCGACCGGACCAACTGCAGCAACCTCAACGTATTTGCTTAGTTAAACCCAGGTAGCGACTTTGTTTTTTTCAGTACAGTTTCAAGCGTGTATGTATAGAGTGTAGTATAAAGTACCTATGTTGTACTGCTTGTTGGCGTAGTGGAAGACTCTCTCCAGGAGCCGGGCCCAGAACTCATTGAGCACCTCCTCCAGGTTGATGTTGGAGCCTTTGTAGTAGTGCCTCAGGTCCGTGTACAGGTCGGAGAACAGAGGTGCGTTCTGGGAGTACAGCGTGCCCCATGTCGACATCAGCGTTGCGTGCAGCGAGGTGGACGACTGGTTCAGCAGCTCCATGAAGTAACCTGCAAAATGAGTAAAGTTTCGGTTAAATCTTGGAGCATCACGGCGTAGTATAAGTGTTTTCTAAGAGCGGCTCCGTCTATGCGCAGTATTCTTGGTCGGTTTTGGGTGCCACGCTGTTTTATGAGGAGAGAGGAGCTAAAGTTAGACGGAGGAAAAGCTGCTCCTCCACAGGGAGACGTCAAAGAAGTAAAAACACATTATACACACTCGTGCATTTGAGGGTTACTGTAAAGTGTGCAGACCTGTGTGTGGAAGGCAAGGATGGAGGAAGTACTTTGTTTTGTTACTTAAGTAGATTTTTCATGTGATACTTTTGCTTTTACTTGAGTAATCTTTCACCTCTGTATCTGTACATTTACTTAAGTGTTCAAGTATTCATTTTAAACTGTACTTTGAGCATAAAAAGTAAAAATATTAGTGTATATGTAGTGATATTGATTTAAAAATGATACATATTTTGGTCAACAGCAACAATACGAATCAATGTCTTAATTTTTCATATGAATTTTGCATCTTTATTTTTGTTTTGCTCAAAGTTGAAGCGTAAACTCGAAAACTTTAGTCCAGATTTTACTACGTACATGGGGAAAATAACCCGATCGAATCATATGAAAAGTACTTTTTACTTTTCAGTCCAGTTAAAACATGTAGTGGAGTAGAAAGTACAGATATCTGCCCTCAAATGTAGTGAAGTAAAAGTAAAAAGTATCCACTCTAAAATAAAAGTACAGATAACTAACAAAACAATAATGCAGAAAGTGTTTACATATTTTTACAACAGATATTACTTTTTATGAAGTTTATGAAGACCTGACGGATCAATTTTATTTCATTCATAAAATATAAAACAACATCAACAGTTTCATAAAGTAAAACATAGAAGAAAGGAGCAGAAAGAAGATTAATCTTACGTTATCTGCGCTCGTTTCCAGACAATACTTCAAGACTGATAGTTATTTTAGAACATTTCAATACATTTCATTTAATCACAAGCATTAATCCACTGTAAACCGATGTCTGCACTTCGTTTTCTTTTTCATACTGACTTAAAGAGCTGTTTTTTTATGTATTTCTTAAACTCTGATGTTGTGGATAACATGTCAAACTAAATGAACGCTCGCTGGCTGGATAAAGAGTGAACTTTTTGCGCAGTAATCCAAAACCTTATTGTAAAAGCTGCTCAATAAACAGAAACGGAAGAGCAATGAAACTAAACGGCCGAACGTTTACCGCAACTTTTAAAAAACGAGAGCAAGGTTCACAGACTCAAGTTAATCTCTGAAATTATCGGCCGCAGCAGCAACTGAAATGTCAAAAAATAGAAAAAGTATCCAATATACACACAAGCATTTTAATGAGAGCAAGTCAAATGAATTTACATTAAATAAAAATGGAAATAATTGAAACGACATTTGAGCGTCAGTATAAATACCAAATACATTAGGCCTAGGATTCAAAACAGGCAAAAAAACAACCCATTTATTCTCTTCATTGTGGCACAAAAGGATGACTAATCTGCAGCAAAACACAATCTTCTCTTAAATGCAAACCCATATCGTAAGCGGGAGCAAAACTGAGGCATTATGGGTAAAAAGAGACTCGTCTAAGGTGCAGCCACTGTATTCACGAATCACATTGTTTTTTTTTTAAACGCATCTGTGCTTTCTATGGCCAGAGGCATAAACATTTTACATCCTGCTTGTGTGTCGTCTACAATGTTTATTCAAATGGGGCGTGCTTTCTGCCAAGACCGCGGCTGGAGCGGGCTCAGTCCAGTAACAATGGCGGCAGCGCTGTGCCCAGACTGTCCGTCCAAACCAGAGCCCCGATGAAGCGGCTCCACAAAGAAGCAGACCTAATGTAGAGGATCGGAGGTTTGTTTAGGGGAGACGTTTATTTCTCGGGCGCCTTATCTCGCTCAGCCACAAAAACGAAGCAGTTTTTAGGTGCTGTAGAAAATAGAAAATGGGATAAAATAGGAGTGAAAGCCTGTCACGATAACGCATTCTGAAGTTCGATATATCGCTGGTAAATATAGACGATAAACAATATTTAAAGTCGTTTATGCCACTGACACCAGAATCAGAAGAGTTTTTATTGCCATTGTCAGTGAACACAACTCACAAACTAGGAACTCTCTTTGGTGATAAAGTGCAACATAAAAACACTGAATAAGTACAAACAATATCCATGCATCAGAAAAACGATATGCTTAAAAATAAAATAAAATACTTAGAGGTAGATATATATAAAAACATCATAACAACAGTGCAAAGTGTCCAGTTTCGTGCAGATATTCTAAAGTGTCAATGGTACAGATATTATAAAGTGTTACAATAACAATAACCCAAGAGCAGATTTAAACTAAACTTAAAATAAAAACTACTCTAAATCAGCAATATTGTAAAAAAAAAAAAATAAAAAAATCATGAGCTGCAATAAATAAACAGCAGAATGACTTTTGACACTTCTTTTCGTTTCCATGTGTAATGTGCCAAAGAAGTTACTCATTCAACTTTTTATGACTCAAATCTTATCATCCAGCCAAGAAATAACCAACGATTTCGCAGTAGTGCAAAGAAAATATACACTTTTAAAGAACAAATACTGCGCTTGTGCCTGCTATGTACTTATAATCCAAGACACTGTCATTTGCACATCTTAAATCACAATTTTCATCTAAAACGACTTACTAAAACACATAAGTGCACTAATTCTACGTTAGAAAACTGCAGTGCCCAATGGGAGCTGACGTCGATGCGAACGTCATCACAACAAAGTGGCGTGTAGCTGTCGGCGCCCCCTACGGACAGCGAGTAGCACGTTTTTTTCTTCATTTGCACCGAAATTTCTAGGCGACGCTCTTGAATCCTACGCGTATCACCAATTAAGAACATCAAACTGGGGAACAAACTGCGTACGTCACAGTGGGCGTGTGCAGGTGGAGGTGAAAACGGGAGTTGATCGGCAAAATGGCGTCTTGAAAATAAGCGATTAACATGCACGAATCAGTCCAAATACAACTACGAGAGCGTAAATGAGACGGAAACGACTATAATACATTTGAAATCTATGAAAAGTTGATTTTGCAGAATAGGTTTGCTTTAATAAATGTTGTTTTTGTTGATGTACATGGCGTCTTTTCGTTCTTGGACAAGACACTTCAACCTCTAATTAGTGCAGGTCATAACAAAAGCAATTTCCATGGTCCAAAGTACAGTTTTCACTTTGTTTCCATGGAATCACCTCCAAAAAGTTGCTGTACTGTACCATTAAGTTTCCCAGTCAACTTCATATGGACTAATCATATCAGACAGTGCACAAATATGGTCATATGATACGTGTCCCCGTTCAGCTTCAGCCTTGGCCCTGCTGAATCCCGTCCTCCTCCTCCTCCACCTCCTCCTCCATCATTCCCTGTTCATTAGCAAACACCAGCCGGCCAGCTCCTCTTCATCGCCGCTTTCCTCTGGCCTTTTTCGGATATTGATTTAAAAAATGCGTTTAGCCTTAAGAGCTGAGGACATCTCGGCAAACACTTTCTATTTTAATTCAAGCATCAAAGGCTCCAAGCGCGACAAAGGGTTAGAGTGGCGAGTTGGCATTTCCATAAAGAGAATACTTGAGACATTTACCTCATCTGTAATGTTCTACGCGCTGGAAACTTCAAGAGACACTCCTTAAGTTTTTGGAGGCCAGAACATTAGGTCACATTCTTGCCTCTGACCACTTGTCTTTGGTTGTTGTATTCAAGTGGATTTACAAAACCACTTTCTCTTTATTCAACAAATATAAATCCATTTACAGAAACTCCAGACACTTTACTGCCGCGCTGGCTTCTGCCTAATTGCGTCCTAATGCTTTGATTCTCCGGTTTAAAAGGCGGAATTAATGATTTGTGTCTGGCAGACTGTGGGCTGGCTTCATGAATTCACAATTTTCTAACAAAGTCATTTGGTTAAACAAATAAAGACGTTTACTCTGAAGTGTATGCTCTAGTTTGAAGACTAGAATTACCTTGAAGGCTTTCCGGTTGATTCGTTTCCGTTATCCTTGGAAAAAGAAGTAACAGCTTTACATCTATCAGCATTTTAGGAAGGCCGTTTGCTCATCACGATAATGACTATGTTGACTTAGCGTTCAGTACATAAAAGATGGAACAGTATATTTTGGGGATCGAAATGTATCATAGAAATATCGTGTGTTTCTTTGCAAAACTGTGGAGGAGTATTTTAATATTTTAGTTGTTTTAGTTGGTTAAGATGTCTGTGTAATCCCTCCGTCGTCCGGATCTGATCCATCTGAACTTTGTCTTTTGCTTTAGTTGGATAATAAAATTTGAGCTGTGACATTTGAAAACGTAACTTCTGCGGCGAACTGTTGGTTGATTGTGTTGTTTATTTGTTGCGGTTTATGCCACGTAATGATTTTGTCTATTTAAAAATGGGATTATCTCATTGTTTTGTATCAGTGGCATAAAGTAGTTTCAGTTTTGTCATTTATTGCAGTATTTCTCCACACAAAATAGTGTCCAAATTATTTATAGGTAACTTTTGTGGCCTAAAATGATAGGAATTATTACTATTCCTCATCTGGGAGTGGTTGCAGATCTTTTCCATTAAGAGGATCAGAGGAGTGCCTTAGCAGAGGTCTGGATTTACGTCATTTCCTTCAAAGACCAGGATTTCCATTGGATCTTTTCATTTGCACCTGGGTATTTAAGTACACATTTTAGGTATCTGTACTTGACTACATTTCGATGCATTTTACTTTTACTTCAGTACATTTGAGAGCAGGTATCTGCACTTTCTACTCAACTACATTTTTTAACTTGACTGAAAAATAAGTGTTTTTTATTTCAGTTTGAGACCTGCTGAAAAGTCTGAGGGGTTTATTTTGATTAAGTTCGTAATTTGAGCAAACAAAAATATACAAATAAAAAAAACGCAAAGAAAAAAGTATCGATTCAGTTGTTTCTATTGTACAAATCTCTATCAAAATCACTACAGTGGTCCATCGTTTATCGTGGAGGTCACGTTCTAAAAATAACCTGCAATAGACGAAATCCGCGAAGTATCAGCTTTATTTTTTACAATTATTCTCTGTTTTTTACTGTAAAACCCCTCACCGCACACTTTATACACTTTTCTCACACAGGCGTTAACATTTTCTCACATTTCTCTCTCGTTTAAACTCTCTCAAAGTTCAAACCTTCGTAGGCGTCTTTGTCGGCGCAGAACGTTTCATCGACATTGTGGGTTTTGTCGGGGAGAAAACAAATTGCAAAAATACAGCACTTCAGAGTCACACTGCGATCCGACGTTTATGTAAATTTGTCTGAACACATTCTGTACTGTACAGGAGACACGGCACGGAGGAGACTGATGGACAATGGTCTACAGTCCTGATATAGCGAGGGACAACTGTACATATATCTGCACAAAATACTTACTTTTTACTCTTTAAGAACATTTTTAACTTATCTTCAACTTAGTACTCCTTTATTATTAGTCTGTTTACATCTCCAAAGTAGCTAACTCGGTAGTTTTCAAGTTAACACCTACTTTTTACCTTTAGTTTAGTAGAGATTAGATAATTTCAGCCCTGGAATTGCCAAATGATTCTAGTGAAGGTGAATGGAGTTTAAAAACACAGTGGAGCACTTCCTGTATTAAGACATGACATCACAAAGTGGAACAAAACGGAGGGTTTAAGTAGATTTTTCCAAATGCGACTTTTACTTGGGCATTTTTTCGCTTTGGTATCTGTACTTTTACTTATATCGTGAGTACTTCTTCCACCACTGATACAAACTATAGAAACAGTAACAGAGGCAGATGATGTGACAACCCGAGGAGAAAAAGCAAAAAGAAAAAAAAATGTTATTGAATTCAACGATGAGCCGTATGCTCCTGTCACTGTTCAACTCAAAGAAGAAACAACAAACAACTGTGACATACATTTATCGCGAAGCTGGCAGCAAAATTATAGTTACAGGATTTGGCTGGAGAGCGGCACGGACTTGTGTGTGGGCTGCCCGGGTCCGTTTCGGAATTAATATGCTGAGGAGACAGAAAGACAGAAAGACGGAGAGAGGGAGAGACTGGTGTCTGCTGGTGCTTAGGCCGTCAGACTTCCATGTTGGCCCACGCAGCGCTCCCTCAGTCCCTGACCTCCTGTCACTCACAACGCTCCAAACTGCTCTCAGGGCCAGGCTTCAAAGCAGACGGGGAAATCTAACTGTTGCTCTCACCGGCGCTGAACGGTACTTTGAGGAGTCAGCAGAGGAGATGGTGTGTGTGTGTGTGTGTGTGTGTGAGCGTGGGTGGATGGGTGTATTTATCATAGTGGGGACCAAGATCAGTACAGACACTTACATCATGGGGACCTGCCTCGCTTATGGGGACAAAAAACATGTGCGATAATGCAAATTGTTTTTTATTATTAGATCAACAACATGGTTTAAAGCTCAGATGGGTTAAAGTTTAATGTTAGGGTTCAAGTTGAGATTCGATAGTCACTAGGGATGCAATAATTAACAGGCTAATCTTTAATCTTAACTGGTTGACTGTAGGAAAAAAAACAAAACAAAAACTCATATTTCACCCCAATCATCTAGAGCACATGTGTCAAACTCAAGGCCCGGGAGCCAAATGCGGCCCGCCGTGTCATTTTATGTGGCCCGCGACAAGGTAAATTTAAATGTATGACTGTCTTAAAATGTCAGTTTATCAGGAGTTACGCAGTTACACAAACATATTTTTTATATCTTTGCAAATTTGAGACGAACCATTTTGCTGATGCGGCCCTCGGTGAAATTGAGTTTGACACCCCTGATCTAGAGCACATGTGTCAAACTCGAGGCCCACGGACCAAATATGGCCCTCCGCATCATTTTATGTGGCCCTCGACAGGGTAAATTAAAAGGTGTGATGGTCTTAAAATCTCAATTTATCAGGAGATACAGTTACACAGAAATGTTTTTACATCTAGGCAAATGCATATGTAATATTTGTAACTTGATTACAGTTAATTAACAAATTATAAAATTAGTTAGATTTATTTTACATTTGGCCCTTTGAGAGCAGCCATTTTGCTGATGTGGCCCTCGGTGAAAATGTGTTTGACGCCCCAGATCTACAATATAGAAACTCTAAAACACATGAAAAAATTAACACTGACACTTTTAAATCTTCAGTAGCTCCTATAATTCTTAAATTATACACACCAAATTTTAGCAGTAGTTAAACTGAACCTTCTGAGATTTTTGGAAATATACACGGTTATAATTGTTCACTTACACTTGAACTTTTCACTACTTAAACTAGAGAAAGTAAAAATGACCTAATTCTTAACAATAATATTTTTTAAGTGTTCACCATTTTCGGTTTGTCCCTGAACAGCCCGATACAACACACTTTGCATAACATTTGAAAGCATTTCCCGGGCTTATGTCTCTTATTTGATCCTCGATGTTACGTTTTAAGTCGTTAAGTCGTTATCACATACTGCCCCCTGTCTTTGAAAACCACTTATTATTCCTTTAATGGCGTTTACGCTCGGGGCATCTCTGGTATTAAAATGTCGACATTAACACCGTTGGGTTTGTGAATTTGACCCATGTGACTCAAAGTACCACTGTACAATGAGGGTTCATTCCTCGGTGCTGAATTTGCTCAGATTAATGTGGGAAGGGTCATTCTAAATGCTCTGAAAAAATAAAAGAAAAATATTTAGAAACAAAAGAGTTATGATTTTTTTTTCAACTGTCAGTGACTTTTGGGTCACCCTGTCTTATTAAATCAAAATGTCAATATTTTGGCCTTCAGGTGTCATATTTTAATGTTTATTTGGTTAAAAGTGTATTTAAAAAGTTTCAATATACAACAGAAATAATCGTTTTCCTCGTCAACTAATTGCAAAAAAATAATATGACAATGGGCGGACTATACTAGACTAGTTGCAGCTCTGGTTGTGACTTCGGAAAAGGTTTGGGTGAGTCTCAAGGAAGTAAATCCAAGTCCCCAGGAAGCATGGAAACCCAACAAAGCACCCGTGTGTGTGTGTGCGTGTGCGTGCGTGTGTGGCTGCTGTGACAGCAGAAGTGTGCGGCTGACGTACACGTGCTCAGATGCTACACTGTGGAGATGCTGTGACAGGTGCAGCTTTAATCCCCCTGCAGTGCACTGTCTACTACTGACTTACACTAAACATGATCCACGTCTGGCCGGGCTAAAACAGACACGGACCTTGTAAAGCCATGATGCAACGTCAGCTTTTGATTTATGCTACATGTTCAGCTTTTTACATTTTTTGCTTGACATACAACAAATAGCATGTTAACAAATCTCTGAGTAATGACAGTAGCAGCTAGCAAATGTCAAAAAGGGGATTAAAAAATAAAAAATAAAAAAATAGGACCAGGACTGGACCGGGACTGGACCAGGACTGGATTGGGACTGGACCCAGACTGGATCGGGACTAGATCGGGAGTGGATCAGGACTGGACCGGGGCTTGACCGGGACTGGACCAGCACTGGACCGGGACTGAAGCAGGACTGGACTGGGGCTGGACTGGGGCTGGACGAGGGCTGGACCAGGGATTAAATACTCTGGACTAAACCAGGACTAAACCAGATAGGTCCTGTGTGTACACTACCAGTCACAGGTTTGGACACACTTTTTCTTTATTTTCATGACTATTTACATTGGATCACCTTTGGAATTGAAATAATGTAAAAAAATAAAATAAAATAAAAAATGTATAACTCAATTTTCTATTTTAGCTCCTTCAAAACAGCCTTTACCCTTTGCTTTGATCACGTTTCGCTCTTGGCATTCCCCTAATAAACACTGACAAGGCACAAATCATTTCAGGTGACTTCATCATGACGCTCACTGTGACCAAGGGTTTATTTAACAAAGCAGACGGTGAGCAACTGACGAGACAAGATTTCCCTTCCCCACGTAAGAAAATACAGTGCGAAGACGAAAATGGTACGTTATGACATGACATAAGGTTATCTGTGTATGTTTCCTGTACATATGTATATATAGTATGGTATGAATGTTGTCCTGTATCGTTTGACTGTCACCTCATGTGCCCAGTAAATCACACTTTTTGAGCCCACAAAAAGCATGTTGCATATAAGACTAGCTAACATTCTCCATTTACAGATAAAAAAAAACCCCAAATACTTAAACAATCCTGCAATTCACTTGTCAAAAGAACATTCAATACAAATGACAACCCAAACCTCTCTGGATCCAAAGCAGAAGTCTCTGTAAACTCTTGCTAACCGCTGCAGCGTGACAGGAGGTGGGCTGTATGTGCAGTGCCACACCAGGCTGTGCCCTTCACTTGAAGAATGGCTGTCATTAGGCTGACACAATGCCCCGATGTGCCCACTCACTCCACTGTGTACCACTGACCTTTACCATTCCTGTCATTTGTCTTCAAAGAGTAAGCTTCCCTTCTACCCACAATGCATCCTGCTCCTGAGTCCTCTATCACTCACGCGCCTCACCTCCACCTCCCCTGCCCCCCAAAAACGACTGATGACAGAGCGCTGGTCATTTCTTATGTGGTCAGAGGGGCAGCAAATATTTGGGTTTTTGGACAGCTTCTATCGTTCATTCCTCACCTCTGCAGCCATTTCCTATTGTGGTGCTACCGGTGACTACCTTAACAAGTAGAAAGCAAAGTTTATTTATATAGCACCTTTCACAGACCGGGAAGTCACAAAGTGCTTCACAACAAAAAGTTAAAACACATAAAACAAACACAATTAAATCAGAGACAATACAACAATATGGCATTCACAGCAGCCCCCAAAAAACAGCTTAAAACGCTTAACCAAATAAGAGTGTTTTGGGTTTACTTTTGAAAACATTAACAGATTCCAGTGAACGCAACGAAAGCGGGAGATCGTTCTAGAGCAGGGGTGTCAAACTCAATTTCACCGAGGGCCACATCAGCAAAATGGTTCGTCTCAAATTTGCAAAGATATAAAAATATGTCTGTGTAACTGCGTAACTCCTGATAAACTGACATTTTAAGACAGTCATATATTTAAATTTACCTTGTCGCGGACCACACAAAATGACATGGCGGGCCGCATTTGACCCCCGGGCCTTGAGTTTGACACGTGTTCTAGAGTCTGGGAGCAACGACCTGGACGGAGCGATCTCGTCTGGTCCAAAAACGAGTGTGAGGCTTTGATCCAGAAACCTCAAAAGTAGCATTTCATTCACTCCTTATTAACATTTTAGTGTCACCTTGTTTCACACATCGCGATACCGTTCAGCGTTTACGATTGCACTACACAGACTAAAGGCATTACGAGGTTGAGACGCCGACTACTCTGCTGCAGTACTTTCGCAATCGCTAATAAAATTTTCTACTATGCAGAGTAGGAGCCCAAAATGACAGGAAAGTTTGAGGATTGCACAAGTATACTAAGTGCGTAATGATGGCAAAGTGTTGGCAAAGTGTTACCAAAGTGCTAGAGCTGGTAATGGAGTTTCCCCATCTTCCCGAGAAAATCGAGAATGTGCCATGTAAAGTACAGTGTGGGAGTTTGTCGGATTTTCTACCTTCAGTGAGCGGCAACGGAAAATGGTCCCTGAAGCAGAAGTATATCGTAACGTTGAGACTGTGTCCTCAATCGCCCAGGAATGTAGAGTTTCAATCGATGATCACCGTTAAAACCATCTCTACGTACATCTAGACGTGTATTTTTTGGTTTCCTTTGTCAGTTTCTAAGAATACTTCAATCAAACTTTATTGGACAGGGCAGTTATAGCACGAAATGGAGAGAGAGTGTAGAGACATTCGGGCAAAACGCTGGAAACCACATGTGTGCAACGCCTTAAACCACGACACCACCGACGAGCACACTTCAAAAACAAACGCCACCCTTTGCATCTCCTTCTCTCCCAAAAACTATTTTCACTCCATCCTTAAATTGTTGGTCTTTTACCTCGTAACCGGCAAGTGTTTGAATCCTTTAATCCATATGATTCACACTCCTCCCTCTGTATTTGCAAAGATTCAAGTGCATTTATCGTCATGTACACAGTGAAAACAGTTTTAAGCTACGCAAAGGGGTTCTTACTTGCTTCCTTGACAATAATATGGAGATAAAACTGACAACAAACTATTTTTTCCTTCCTTTTCTGAGCTGGTCTCCTCATCGACTTACATACGCGTCGATTCTTGCGCAAAGTTATTATTATTATGCTTATCACGATCTCTTAAAAGCTTAAAGAACTTTCCTCAAAGGGTCTTTCAGTGTCCATTTCTTAACTGAAAATCTATCATTAGTATTACAGACAAATGTACTGTTTGCAGGTAAGTCTCTCGTATCTGCTTGTACATTCCGGCTGCGCGAATAAGCTAAAGTCGCTTTGCTTTTTTTTTTTCCTTTATCAAATAATGTGACGGAAACCTAATTTGTCTTTTCGTTTTGAAATTCAAACAGGGCCAACTTGTCTTATCTCGGCTGACTCCTGTCCTCACACAAAAATGGATTTTAATTATTAATTGCAGAAATCATTTCAAAGCACCCGAGGTCAGAGCTGATGCGAATATAGGAGATTTCTAAAGTTACAAATCGTAAAAGTGTCTGTAAGATCAAATAGCACAGTGGTAGGTATCCAGCTATAGAAGAACATGACAGATGAGCTAACGGCTGGAGCTGTGCCAGACTCTGACAAGGTAGCACTGCATTGAAAAGGAAAAAAAAAAAGAAAAAACAAGAGGAACAAAAAGCAGGGGCTGGAGATCTGTTTCGTATCTGGACGTCCTAATTGTGTTTGTCCATTTCACAAGTGCAGTGTTATTAGATTAGCAGCGGTATTCTCGGGCAGTGAGTGGAGAGGCACAAAGGAGCAGGGTGAATTATGGGCAGCTGCGCCGAGAGTGGCACAATGTGATAGTGATGTGCATTCAATAAAACAGGGCGCACGTAGACCGCACCATTTGTTATTGGGCGCTGGACAAACCTGCATCTGGGATTGTTCTCCATAATGAAATATGGAGAAAGTAGGACACATGAGGAGGGCTGCAGATTGAATCAACAGTGGTGCTTTTTGTGAATGCAATGTTGAATCGCTGGTTTTATATTACGTGTTTTTTTTAAACAGCTTTGAACTGTTAGCCTCTCTATTTTCTGATGTAAAAGAACAAGTAATGTATGTGTATAGGAAGTATGTCAAAGTTTTCGCTGTCAAGAAACCTGTCCAAACACACTGCATCACATTGAAAAGTTAAGTAGTTTGTGTTTAAAGGCGATACACAGTGGAGGGATTTTGAGAACCGATCGTGGACTGTAAAGAAGTGGACTAAGTGAGTGTGGCGTCACGAACAGTCAAATGAAGCTCATCGAGGCCAGCAGCTAGGGGCGAATTTGGAGCGGAGTTCGATATTCGTCATGATCCCCGTCTGTCCTGCCCCTTTTTGTTCGTTCTCCACTCCCTTCAGTGTCTGAGTCTAGAGCTGGGGCGGAGATCTCGGCTCCTCCCGCGCACACCTGGAGCTGATCTACAAACAGCTGCACCTGGGGAGGATAAGAGGAGCCAGGACCTTGCACTCGACGTCAGATCGTCCGCGTATCTCAGCTTTCCCGACCCTGCTCTTCTCTACCGGTACTGTCCGTCCCGTCTCTGCTACTCACGCTCTTCCCTCGGACCACGACATCACCCAGCTCCCGACTCACCGATTGATCTGCCGTCATTTTTGCTCTTTTCGCTCCTGTAAAAAAACTGTTTAACCTTTCCCCAAGTTCTGTCTTTTTGGTCCCTCCTGTCAGACGTTACGACAATATTAGGAATTCCGACCATGAGTATCGTAGCAACCAAAGAGCCAATCTGGAGCGAGGCTGTTCAAGGCGACACCCCGTCCCGCCCGCAATGTGGTTTATCAGTGCTAGTGTGAGTGATTTGTCTGTTCATATCCTGATTTACGGACAAAATAGAGAAACAAAAATACCAGGATCATGTAGAGTGAGTTAACCCTACTGCAGCGGATGCGATCGCCGCCGATAGATTTGCGGTTACAGACTTTCCATTACCGTAACTCTGCAACCAATTGTGCTATCGTGTAAATTCAAACGGCGTCTCAAAGCAGAAGCATGGGGCTCTTTAAATATGTTACTTATTTAAATATGAGTCGTAAATATGAGTTTATAATCTGTGGTAAAATAAGTAACATAAGCTGTAGAACGTCCGATATTCTTTAGTAGACATTCCAAAAAAATATGACCTGGAAAAATCAATGTCTTAACTGACACATAACATTTTTTTTTATAGGAAGGGCTGTAAAAACCTAACCCTAAATACAATCTGCATAATCTCTTGTATAAATGTTGATTATTGTTCATATATGTAATTTAAAGTGTTTCTGAGCTGGCCAGATAGTTTTTTAATAGTTTGCTTGCATAAAAGTTACTGAAAAGTACATTTGTTTTTATATTTTTCTTCTACTTAAACTGGTATTACACACATATTTGATGCATTAATGGAAAAATAAGGATGGATTTGTAAAATAGAGGTAGTTGTGTGAAAAAGGACAAAAGTACATGTTGATACTTCCTTTAACATGATTTTTATGGCTAAAAAAAGAAAAAAAAGTCTAAGCGAGCTATAATGGTCTATAATGTAGTCCTTAAAGGGTTAATAAGAACATTTTAAGAACAAAATGCGGAGTCTGACAGCAGCATTTACAGTGAGAGGGATGACAGTTTTTCAATGTAAAGTGAATTGCACCGACTTAATTAGAACAATCCTGATGAGGTCAATGGAATAAAAAAAATATCAGGGCTTCACAGAACACGACACGTGGACCTTGAGAGAGCAGTAGTTTTGCTATAAAACAAAAATTTCAATACTAAGCGCAAGTCTCGATTTGGATACCACAAAACACAATTTTTAGACGACAGTGTCAATTCTATTCAAGTTTATTTGTGCAGCACATTTAAAACCACATGAGCTGACCACAGTGCTTCACATAAAAGTCAACAATGGTCTTATATTTGACCTGATATAGACCAAGAAAAGGCAAAATAATTCAAAAAAGCTCAAATTTGGTCCTATTTTTTTCTTATCGATAGTTCAAATGAGCATCGAGTTTGAATCCTACTTTTAGTGTTGATTTTTTTGTAAACTCTTGCCAGTAAAACTCTAGGCCTGTCACAATAATTACTATATCAGCTTAGCCTTCAACGGGATAACGGGAACAATACTTTTTGGGGGTCAATATTTATTGTAGTATTTTGGACTAGTGGAAAAAATGTTTCTTATTTTTCTGTTCTAAAGTAAGATTTGTGCTGTAGAAAGCAGAATTAATGACCTCTATGAAACATTATAGACGCAAACTAAGTATTTAAGTGTTTTAAGTGTTCTTGGCTTTTTGTGTAAGTGGCATAAACTAGTTTCAGTACAGTGTTCCCTCGATTATTGTGGGGGTTACGTTCTAAAAATAACCCACAATAGGCGAAATCCACGAAGTATCAGCTTTATTTTTACAGTTATTCTATATGTTTTTGGCTGTGAAACCCCTCACCACACACTTTATACACTTTTCTCACACAGGCGTTAACATTTTCTCACATTTCTCTCTTGTTTAAACTCTCTCAAAGTTCAAACCTTCGTCGGCGTCTTTGTCGGTGCAGAACGTTTCATCGACATTGTGGGTTTTGTCGGGGAGAAAACAAATTGCAAACATACAGCACTTCAGAGTCACACCGCGATCCAACGTTTATGTAAATTTGTCTGAACACATTCTGTACTGTACAGGAGACACGGCACAGAGGAGACTGATGGACAATGGTCTACAGTCCAACAGCCAATCAGGACGCAGAACACAATGCACGTTCAGACGCTGTAAAAAAACATGTAAAATTACACAAAAAAGAAATCCACGAAACAGCAAGACCGCGATATAGCGAGGGACGACTGTATTATTGTTTATTGTCTAGATTTTCTTCAGCAATATTGTGGACTTCAAAATGGATTATTGTGACAGGTCTAGGATTGGACTACAGATTGGACTACGGATTCATACACAAATGAAACTAAACAACACTGAAGAACACAACATTATTATAAACATGGCTCAACTAGACTCATTTCTTACTTTTTGCAAGATCTCAAGTAAACAAGGGAATATCAGTTTTTCCCCAGCACGGATAAACTAGGTTTGTTGTAGACAGGCAATATCCTGAACATCGCAGCTCTTGTTCACACCATCTCCACGTCTCAGCGCCCCAAGTCCACGCCGCGTGTTCTCTTTACATTCCTGTACCTGCCACCGACATCGCGGGATTTGGCACAAACACGGGTGCCCTCTGCTCTGCGCCGATCTGGGAGCCATTAAACTGTTTGTGTCACTCCACCGCTCCCATCCATAACGGAGCCTTATCACCCACAGGCCGAGCCCGCAGGAACGGCGAGCGGCCCTTAGCTAGCATTTAGCCGCTATTAAAAAGTCCCATGTATTAAACAAGCTGACGTGTCACATAATGCGCGTCATCTATCAACGAACCCCCCAGTGGAAGTCTTTATTCTCAGCTTTGACTTCCACGGCATCATGCACCATTTACCCAGCCCGCTCCTACCCATCTGGTTCTCCTTTCAAACCATTTGCGTTGTTTTTTTTTTTTTTTTCCTCTTTTCTTCCCTGCAAGGACTACACACTGTTCTAACCCCAAGTGTCATTTGGTTCCTTTATGTTGACGCACTTTCCACTCCTGTGCCCACGATGTAAGAACCGACTCATTCGTCTAAGAAGTCAGAGGTTTGAGTGACTAATGCGCTCGGAGTAATTGGGGCGTACATATTCCAGGTTGGGATTTGCATATGAGGGGGGAAAAAAAATGGGCCAATTGAGAGCCACGATGGGAGCGGACGTCCTTGTCGGTTGTGGGGTTGTCAAGAGGTGACCATGCAAGACAAGTTGAGACGAATGCGATCTGTTGATAATCGAGTTGAGTTTTGACACGAGTGTGAGTGATAGTTCAGGCTGTAATATGGTAATGGAACAGAGGGGGTAACCTAATCAAGAGCATGCTGCTACAGCCCTGACAATATGCCATACATTTTAAAAGCCTGTGCCACAGATGAACAGATGAACATACAAAACATACAAACGTTGGTGAACAGTAGAATTCCCTGGTTAAAATGTTTAGATTGCCAAACTTAATAAAAGAATCCATAAAACTACCCATCCATCTTCTTCCGCTTATCTGGAACCGGGTCACAACGAGTCTAAGCAGGGACTCCCAGACTTCCCTCACCCCAGACATGTCCTCCAGCTCCTCCAGTGGGACCCCAAGTTGTTCCCAGGCCAGCCCAGAGACATAGTCCCTCCATAAAAATACTGTTGTAACGCTGGTGCAGGTGGGACCAAAAAGGTGCAGAACTCGGAGTTTATTTACAGTTTGTGAAATAACAGGCAAGTATAGATTAGACCAGCGGGGGACGATGAGCCGGGTGCGAGCCAGAGTCCGGGAATGCGTCGCGGAGAGCAGGGACAGGAACAGGGAGTGACCTGTACCGGAGCGGGAGCCAGGAACAGGGACAGAGCCAGGGGCAACAGAGGCAGGGTGTGGGAACCAGAGCGGGAGGCGGGGTGCAAGCCGGGGTGCAGGACGAGACAAGGTGGTGGAGACAAGACAGACAATACCGGAGCAGGAACAAGGGGTCAGGAGCAGAGCCAGAGGCAGAGGAGCTGGGACGGTCCAGGGAGCAGGAATGTTTGACACGCGGACGATCTGGCACCGAGTGTCTGGTCCTGGCTCGTCTTATCCACGACAGGTGGCGTTGATTGCACTGATGGGATGCAGGTGCGCGCGGGAGGAGCCAGGAACTCGGCCCAGCTCCAGGTTCAGGCAGGTGAGGGAGGGGAAAAGCACACAGGGAAACAACACAGGAGGCAGAAAATGTGTGCATCATGACAAATACCCACATTTATTTATTCATTTCATCTGAGGAAAGAAAGTGATGTATTTACTAACGCATCAAAAATGTTATCATTAGTGTAGAGCTTTTCCCTTAGTATCAAAATCAAGTTTGAAATGTAAGTATTGCAACACATATTTTGATGAATACGTTTTATTCAGTGTCAGTGCGGTGGTGCAAGTTTAACGCCGCTCTACCTGATATCAACCATCTTAAAAATGTGAAAAACACCTTCCTATTTCCATTTAAATGTGTTGCAATGGTCCAAAGTTATTCCTCACTTGACTTACGCATCCCAAGCATCTCAATTATTCACGGTGATGAGTTTATAAGCAGGGTTTTACGCTAAACGCCCACTTCCTGATTATCATCTAATTAGGAAAAATGTGGTTTTCTGATAAACAGCAAACTCATTTTGACCTGAAAAGCTGACTATAGAATGCATCTCTGCTGGGACAAGTCAAATTTTGCTCAAATACATGGGACAAATTGGGTACAGGACTTAAGTAGTAGTAGTTGGTAATAGTTGTAGTTGCAGTGGCCGGCATTGTACCAATATAGGTAATAGTTCTACAGTCTTGCATATAATGTGTTTACGTGGATCGAATAGTAATAGAAGCAGCAGTCACAGTTGTACGAATAGAGGCCTGTGACCGCTTAAATTCCTATATAAATGCATATTGTAAAAAAAAAAATGGTAATGTTCAGACGTTGGCAATTACGTAACTCGAAATGAATTCTAATTTGACCCTATTATGCTAACTGCAAATAGCTTTAACTGCATCTGAACATCAAAAGGAACAAAGACCAAAGCTGTTTACAAGTACACACTGGGACGGACCCTGTACCCAGAAATAGCTCCAGTGCTTCTTTAAACCAATCCATGCTCCTGCTGCTGATGTAAAGGGATGGTTTTGGCTCTGCGATCTTGTGTTGCATGGGAGACGCAGGGGAGATATTCTGAGCTCAACGTAAATGAATAAAACAGAAAGTGTCTGCTTGGTCGTCGAGAGACTGGTTTTCTCTCGAGCCAGCTACGACCGATCCACTTTGAATGAGATTAGCCTGCAAAAACCGCGGATAGGAAGACTAGCTGCTCTTTCTCTGTGCCAGTAAAATCAAAAGTCTGCAGCGTGTGATGGTCCAGGACTCTGGTTCAATAAAAGTCTCATCGCTCCCAAACTAGTTGGAATGTGAATGTGGTTTGAGTTGTTTTGAACCATCATTTGATTGCTTGGATAATCAAAGAAAGAAGCCAAGATTTCATCATTTCTGGTATGTTTAAATACCCTCAAGTTAAAATCTGGCAACACTAAACTAACCAATGTTACACATGCATGAGAACACTGACATGGGGAGATAAATCTGAGGAGTTTCTAAACCAAGGGAGCAGGATTCAGCCATTTAAAGATGACCTATTGTGTTTGTGTCGACTATACAGCTATAATCTATGACACACGTGGAACAGTACATCATTGCACATTTTAAATCACAATATTCATCTAAAACGACCTAAAAGAAACAATAATAATAATATTTTTTTATTTATTTTGAGCACAGGTACACCTAAAACACATCTCACAAACAAATGTTCAAATATAAGCTTGAAAAAGGAGTGGGAAGAAGAAAACTTGTCAAGTCCCATCCCTATCTTCCATCAGGACACAAATCAAATGCTTTGTTTATGCTTCCTATTCTGTTGAAAGGAAAAAAAGAGGGGAAAAAAAAAAAGAATAGCTGCGTCAGAAAGCTGCGATGCACAATGGGAGTGGACATGAAGTTGTCAGCAACTCAGATGAATAGCTGATTTTTCTTCATTTGCACCAAAACGTAACGCTACTGAATCCTACGTGTATCACCGATCAATAAAGTAAAATCGAAGAATGAAGTAAGTACGTGACAGTGGGCGTGTAAAGGTAGAGGTGAAAACGGGGATCGATCTGCAATATGGCGCCTTGAAAAGCGATTAAAGATTGCGAGTCACTCCAAAAACAACTTCAGAGGGTAAACAAGAAAGTGAAACAACTACAACATGGTTAAGTGCTCTGAAATGTCCATTTTGCAGAAAAGGGCTGCTTGAACAGTTTTTTCTTTGGTTGTTATGCTCTCGACCAGGCAAAACACTATAAACTGTGGTAGTAACTATGCAACTATGATGACTGATTATCTCCAAATCTGCAGCTTTGGAGAACTGACCCCACTCTGCAGAAGTATGTGATAAATGATGAAGAATATAAAAACTGGGAATGCAAAGCTGAACAATCTGATATGAAGCGCAACGGCCGCGGGCATATGGTCACACCGAGCATAACTGAATCATTCACTCTGATTATGATTGTGTTATGCATATCATTATGTTTGATTACTATTAAGTAGTGCTGTGCAATTAATCAAATGACCATCCATTCACTTCAAATCGTGAAATGATATTCTTGGCTCTGTATAATGGAGAGGTCTGCAGCCGATCTGCTGTCAGTTAAAGGCATGTGGTTTGGAGCGGGATTTGGACTTTAGAATGAGCATTGGGCTATTTTATGTGATAAAGGGGATGGAAAATTGAGTCCAGTCTGGTTTATGTTCATGAAATTAATATACGAAAGGCATTTTTATTTGGCATTTTATTTTATTGGTATATGTGTTAACAAAAATCAAATCCCAAACTGAAATTCCCAATGAATATAAAAAATTATGACATTTATTGCAAGCCTTAGCGTAAAAATAGCTCTATGTTGTAGTCAGTGCGGCCAAAATGTGCATAGACATACCATTAGCCTTCAACCGATCTGCTAATTTGTCCTTTTAACTCCATCAAGTCAAAAAAAAAAGCCTCGACAAATGAAGTCTTGTTATTGATTGCAGCCAAGCCTGTGGTCCATCCAAATGAACTATGTCTTAAGCCGTGCGAGACAGGAGCGTAGAGGCAGAGCCCAGATGCCAGAGACGTCCCAATCGCACCTGCCAGGATGCTGTCCCCGTCTGCCTCACGCACCTGGCTCCTCCTGCCGCCCCACAGCCTAGCGCCATCAGTCTGTCTGTCCCCGTCGCCCCCTATCCGCCTCACCTGCGCTCCAACTTTGGGTTTTGGACAGTATTTGCACTCATCACTTTGTCCTTGGTGCGCTTTATCACTCCATACGTCTCCATTCTTTATACAAAAACAAAGCAAATGTGGTTACAGTAGTACCCTTTACAAAATACATTACAAAACGAATTAAATAAAACACGCAAATCTCTAAATAAAGTAGTAATTTGCATGATAACATGGAGGAGTATGTGGCAGGCAGGTCAGTACAGAGTATTGCAAAAAGATATTATTCTTTTTGTCTTGTACTTCTGGGTAAATTGTGTAAATAAACCTTGAACAATGCATTTTCATCACAATACCACTTAATATTGATTCGAAATAACGATTGAGGGAACAAGTACTGTATCCACAAGTAAGTGCATCCATTAGTTTACTTTGTTTAGGCGGATGCGCTTTTGTTTACAGTGAGCTATAATTCCGCTCTTGACGTCGGCTCGGTTGTACATACGCTGCATTATTCAGTCGGATCGGTTGGACGCATGTAGTGGCGCAGCTGTATTTGAGCGGAGGTCCTCTAATCTGTGGTCTGGTTGGGTCTTCTCCCAAATTCCTGAAACTATAAAGGCCCGGGCTGCTGGAGCTGGAGCAGTGACACCCTGCATTTAGCCACATGGAGCTAGCTATTGCCCACACCCTGCTAAATACAGCCAGATGTGCATGACCTGGCAACATGACTTAGCTCTGTTGCAGACCAATAAAAGATCATCTCAGCTAAATATGGTCACAAATCGAATTGGCTCAACGCAACGCAGGAAATAAGTCTTTGGAGCGTTCAAAAAGGGAGACTGCCTAACACAGATCTAGTGTTTCGATGATGCGACGATAGTTTTAACCAAAAGTCACTATAAAAGCTTTAAAAGATAAGCTAACCTGGTTGGGTCAAACATGTGCTAACCATCACCGCCACAGTACGCAGGCTAATAGCAGGATGTCTTCAGTGGAAATAGCCTATTCTGACGGAGGTGCCAATAGTTACTGTGGTCCACTTAAGCCCAGTCTATTCTTCCTCTTGTGTGGGTGAAGTCGACAACACATTTTAGATTACAAACCCCCACTGACAAAGTACATTGCTTGGTAGGCAGTGCTACATCCGAGGTTCTTTGGGGTTACGCGGGAGACTTCAGGGGAAAAACAAAAGTAAAAGTAGGCCGACGTCATTAGATTTAGTTAAAGGTATGGAGCTGTGTATTTTTGGAAAGCGCATTACTACATACTCACTACTAGACACATAGTAGACGACTGTGACGCTTTTCCCTCCATCGCACTGAGAATCTCTGACCTAATAATCGTAATGATGCTGCAAATACCCTTCTCTGTAAGTTTGAGTCACTAACTACTTCAGCACGCACGGATACGCTGGATAACCGGCCTAGTCCAGTTTAAACCGGGGAGTTGTTGGAGTTTGAGTCGCCCAGATCCCAATAACATCAGCTTCATTGTTTTGTTTCGCTTTGTTAAAGTGAAAGTAAAACCTACCAGAGCTTTACAGTGAGAGAAACAACTTATAACCTACAAACGCTTGATGTAAATGTGATATTGTCTGCCAAAAGTGTGGTTTTAGTGTGGTATGCTAGCCATTTTTATTAGTATAACTGCAAAGTATTAGTGCTTCAAGACGTGACGTTAACCTGCATGTAAACTAGGACAAGAGTGGATATGGGGCAAAGACTATTTCAGTTTGGTTGCGTCCGAGTACATGAAAACGTAGCAATTGTCAGGAACTACCCTCTTATTGCAACAGAATGGAGCCTTGGTTGAGGTCTGCTTTTACGCATGTTAGTACGTATATGGCTAACAGAAATGCAGTGACCCACGCAAGCGTTCTGGTGCACGCATCGGTGTTTGGAACAAAAGCGTGAGTGGTGCTTGAGTGCTCGTAACCGTTTACCGCTACAGCCGTTCTAACAGAGGAGTCTTTCAGGAGAATACAAAAGTTCAACAAACCGAGGACAGATGAAACTCTGCTGGAGAGAGGTGGGTTTCTTGGACAGCTTTATGTGTTTGTTTGACTTTTTCAGCACGACCATTACTTGGAAAAAAAAAAGCACCTTATGTGAAAAGAAGGGACTCTAAAGATGAAGAGAGCGTAGTGAAGAAGAGTAAACAAATGTCACTAATCACTGATGTGAAAAGGTCAGCCTAACTAGCCCCGATCACAGTGCCCGCTGACAAATGCATTGTCAGTGATCGGCCGGTGGGAACAGAGGAACAAGCCTCTATTAACTGGAGCAGATCATTACACACAAATAATGGGCTCGCCGTGCTGCTGCTCTCAGCCTGAAAATCCATCCCGACTTTGTTCTGTGTCCTTTCCCTCACCTTAAGCACCTTAAGCCCGAGCCTTGGAGAAGAAGTTGAGAAACATTTCATTAACAAGGAAAACAGTGAGCTTTTATCAGATCCAATTTGAGTGGAAAGGGCATTCAAATAAAGCCAAATTGTAAAGACTTTGTAAGACTCTCCGTAGGCTAGGGATGTAGTCCACTAAAAAAAAGTTCTTGGTTGACCAAAGACATGCCTGCACATAGATTTGGCGTCTAAAAGGAGCACCGTCTCTAGCCTTTAGTTAAAAATACTATGCATCTGTATGGATTTGAAGCAAAATGCACTCACAAGACTAAACCTGCAGGGGGAGTTCATGCAAAGACAACTATTTATGAAGGAAATGATGTGTTTAGATAAAGACAGATTCAATTTGTGAAACATGAGTACATATAAATTCCAAAAAATACCACGAAACAGCGAGGCCACGAAAGATGAACGGCGTTATAGTGACGGACAACTGTAGAGTCAGAACTATTTAAACTTGGGTAATTCTGATGTTCTCACCATTCATCACAAAATTAAAAACGCAATAAAGCACATTTCTATAGTGTGACGTTGTTTGTGGCCAGAACATATAATTACACTATTATCAAATCACATTGTGTTTCTCAGACTTGGTTTTCAGACATAATTTCAGATGTAATTATTTCTCTAGCAACAAATGCCACAAACACAAACAACCGCTGAATCAACCCCAAAAAAACAATGGGTGGGGACTTCAAATTTTCAAGTTAATTTAATCTGAAACTTGAAATCTACACATGTTTTAATCAGTTGTGTCGTTCTGAAATCTGGATATTTGCAAAGTGAACTATAAATAGAGTTGCAGTTGCAGAAATTGGCATATTTTTGGTTTGAACATTCCCATTCTGAATTCAAACAAAGCAAATATCCCAAGACTTTTTTACCCCAAATCCCGTCCCCCAGTTGAGTCCCACGAGACCTACCATCAAACGCCTTGTACTGCCCGGCGAGTGACGTGTGCAGGGCCCGCCCCGCCTCCTTCAGCAGCCCCTCCATCTCCCTGCGGCTCAGCATCGCCAGGTTGTCCTCCATGTCGCTGGTGCAGCAAGTGTAGCCTTGGGGACAGATCCGCAGGTGCTCTCCTACAGGGTGAGTCCACAGGTGGGACACAGATGACAGAGGGAGGAGAGAGGAGAGGAGGAGGAGGAGGAGGAGGAGGGGAAAAAAAAAAAAAAGCACAGGATAATTAATGTGTTGTTTTATTCTACACACAACACAGCGAAACAGGTGAGGAGCCATGCTAGTATTTTACAAAGCACACATTATTCATTCACCTGCGTTTTGTATAATGTCCGGTTGTTAAGTATAAGCACTTTTCCTTATGTCTGTAAATATAGCACTGAGATGTATTTAAGTAAACGATATTGGTGTCAGACGCTCTTTTTGAACGTAGTAGCGGTGTTGGTAAAAGTGACGGCAGGTGCACCGCAGGACTACGCTATTTTTGCTGTAGTACTGCTGATCGTACATGTGTTAACAACAGTAGGACACGCAATACGTAGCAGAGGTGGTACTAGCAAACACGTAGCAATACTAGCAGCAGTATTAGTTATAGTAGTAGTAACAGATATGTACTTTTTTTTTTTTTTTAACCTTTATTAAACCAGGAAAGTCCCATAAAATCTCATAAAATGGATTCTTAAAAGCGATTACAAATCATAGACTTAATTTCCAAACCTTTCAACATAGATTCAAACTGAACTATTGAAGTCAGTTCTGGTCATTTCAAGAGTTTTTGTAAATTATTCCACGTTGAAGGCGCAGAATATTGAAATGCCAATTTACCAGTCTCTGTGCGGACACTTGGGACAGAAAGAAGCTGCAGTTTTGTGATGGCAGAGCGTAATGTCCATCCGTTTTATGTTGAATATATGTGCTTAGATATGGAGGGAGCAGACCCGTAATCCCTTTGTAAATGAACATGTAGCAGTGACTTATCCTGCGAGTGTCCAGTGCTGCCCGACCAACACGTGTGTACAGTTCACGGTGATGTGTCCGAGGCTTATAGTTTGTGATAAATCGCAGAGAGGCATGATGGTAAGCGGAGTCCAGCAATTTTAGTGCTTGGGTTGGGGCATTCATATAAAAAACATCTCCATATCAATCCATACAATGCTTTTCCTTGACTACAGAGCAAAATACCTAATCCCCCATACTAATCAAACAGCTGTGGGTGGGCGTGAGAGTAGAGAGCATGTGAGCGGAGTTGAATGGCCGTGCGCTCTCCTCAGTACCTGGCACCACAAGGTTCAACTGTGACAAGTGCAGCGATGAAGCCGGAGTACAGCAGCAGCTCCCATACACTTTTAATGAGCTGTCGGACACGCATGCCTGTGCTGTACACACTGGAAATATGCGCTCTCACACGCAAGGGAGGGGCCGCCGACGACGAGAGAGGGCCAAAGAAGGGTAATTAAAACGAGGGATGTCAAAAAGTGTTCGAAGTGAAGCTCAAAAGAGGAGGACATAAATGCAACACGGCGCTTCATGGACGTTTAGCCTGACAAAGAGCAGGCTCATTTGTCATGCCATTCTGTGGAAATTGGACAACTTCCCTAATGGAATGTTCTTTTTCCCTTGTTTCGACATTGTTGTTTACAGCCCTGACAGTTGTTTGATGAGGGACAGCAACTCAAATAAAGCGCGGTAATTGCCAACTCGTTATAAAACTATAAATCAAAACATTTACCAGGGTATCACGTGTGCTCCGAGAATCAGTTTAAGACCGAAAGGTGGAAAGTAGTCAAACCGCAAAACACGCAAAACAGGCACCAACAGGCACGTTTCACACTTAGGATAGTTCAATAAACAAAAAACTGTAAAGCGGTGTGTTAGTTTCAGTGTAGCTCGTTTCTTTGGGATAAATATAAGGCAGTGTCCACCAGAAATCTGACCAGAACTGAAGAAGAAGGACTTGGATAAGGTGCAAAATGTCTTAACTCAAACTTTTGTCCTTTTGCTATGGATGATACGTGGATGACTGGGAGATTACACAACACAACACCCAAAATATTGCAATATCATAGCGGAATTATGCTGAAATAATCTTAATTTTATCGTTGCCGCTTTAAATCAGAGGATAAAAACTAAATGATTAACCAACCAACCAAGTCTTTTCTAAGTTTAGCTGACATTACTTGACGATTTGCAGTACATTTCCCGTCTCTGCCTGCGTATATATATATATCTTAAGCGACTCCGTACTGTATACAACTATGTACAACTGTGTAACCTTGTACCTATGTGAGTAATATTCCCATTTGAGCAAAATAAGACAAACAGAAGCAGATGGATGCAGGAGCGTATCCCTGTATCATTACTATGCAGCTGCAGAGGCCGGAGAAGGGGCTGTTCTGTAAGCATTATTGATACTATCGATCCGGCTGTCCTTTTGCCTCCACAAGATACACATTTATTTACTGTAGCGCAAAACCCGAGTTAATCACTGTGTACCGACCTGCCCGCGCGTATATTCTCCCCGAAAAGAGCGCACGCATCCTACTGATCGGGTTGTCAAAGTCTTTTCCAGCTGTCCTCCAAGTGTTTTGTATAGGGCAACTTCAAAGTGCTGTAATCTGAAGTAATTTTCCACTTCAACTAAACTCAAGTGGTAGACAAGCAGCTGAGAAAATGCCCCTTCTTGACATTGATTTGCGCAGAGCGGCTGGACGTACGGAGGTGGATCGGGAGGAGAGTGAGTGAGGGTGCGGTAAAGCATGCAAAAAAAAAAAAGGATTTCCAGTAGGATTAACGCGTTAATTAAGCGTAACAATCTGATTTGTAATAGTCGTACTTCATGTATAGCGAGAGGGAGAGCGCGTGGGCGGCAAAGTGTGCAAACAAATTTGATCTTTTTAAAAAATAGAATAGTGAGCGAGAGCATGAGTGATGGGGGGAATAGTGTGGAGTTCTATCGGGGGTCAGCAGCAATCTGTCAGCCCACGGGACGGCCATTACGGAGCAGGTGTGGGGGTTTATGTGGGCACAGGTATACAGTCTGTGTCTGGCTGATGTGCGAAGGACAGCGCTGTGTGGTACGGGCCATGCACACACACACAGACAGACACAGACACACACATACACGGTGGAAATCATCCCACTTGAGCCAGGTCTGACCAATAATGCCATCATATGTAGAGGAGAACATTGATTTATCTGTGATATTTGTTGCTAAATAAGAGCACAGCTGTTGCACTATTGATAGCCAGGTCTACGACAACACAAATATAATCCATTTTGACAGCAATCATCTTGATATGCAGCATTTTGTTGATATTTTGGCGTCCTCTAACCAGCTCATCAATCAACTGACAATCTCTGCACTTTTGGTTCAATTTTTCCCCATGCAAGTATTGGATCGAGTTGCATGTAGACGCCAAATCACTACTTAGACCGAACAGCACAGATAAATAGTACCATCTTAAAGCCGAAGTCCGAAAGGGCCTTTTTTCTTGATGCACATAAATGGTTTGCAGTTCGTAGCTCACCGCTCACAAAAAGGTCAAAACGTTTGCGCTCTCTCCTGGACCCCGGGAGTGTTTATAATGTTTTTCATTCTCATCCATTCCGTGAAACAATTGAATCTCCACACAAAAATGTTCACGAGAAAAAGCACAACAGTAACTTTATTGGCTTATAATCCTCTCCTCCTGGTGCACATTTGTAGTTTCTTCAACAATCATCGGAGGAGGCAAAACAAACGGGGTACGGGACTGAACCATCTGACCGGGCCAATACAAACATTTATGAGTTTTCTGTATTTACAATAATCGACGTGTCCCACTTTTGAGAAGCCGTTTTCACCACGTCTCAAGCCTCGTCATTGCGGCTTTATTTTCGCATTTACCAATTTTGATCGTGCTACTTCCATTTCCTGTCTTTATTGTTCACAAACTGTTCCCGCTCTCTGAAAACCCAGTGGAATGCATGACCAGCTCGTAAATGTGTCCGCTACGATGGCCGTCTGATCCAGATTACACGATGTCCTTCTCGAGGCAAACCGAGGTGAATTGTTAGTTTAAAGTGATTGCACAGCATGCGGTAAAAACAAAACCTCGGCGCGACAATCCTTTGAAAAATCAAGAGGTCTTCAAACACGCTCCCATTATAACAGTTGGTATTCTGTGTTAATCAGCCACCTTCAGAGTCCAATCAGCTTCACCAGACAATACTCCAGCCTCTTTTGACGCACCAACCCAAACACAAACAGTAGCCTCTTCTTTATTTTTGGTGACAGACAGGCTAACGAAATGGTAAGCAATTCCAAAACCATTAGCTTATCAGTGGACTCCAGGGAGGAAGGCTCATATTTAAGCACCAAACTAGAAGGGCACGGTAAGGTCGCGGGCGTGCTGCGATAAAGAGCCAGTGGAGTGACATTCAGAGTCTGGGGAATCTGAGACATGACAGGAAATCAGCAATCAGACAAAGCCACCGTGACTGCACCCGTCGAAAGAATATGCCAACTTACTTTTATACGAAGGTGTTTTAAGTGGATTTGAAGCAGGGAGGCTTTTAAAAAGTAGCACGACAATTAAAGAAAATATTATTGCAGCCTTCCCTTCCTTAATAAAGATGTAATGTTTGGCTTTGCTAATGGTTTCCCAAGAGTCAAAGCTACAAAGTATTTAGAGTCTAACACTGTCTAGACAATCAGCTGTGGGCAGTTCAGAACAACCCCAGAGTCTCACGCACATTCAAGGATTCTTCAAGGATTACACAAGACTCTGCTTTAATGTGTTGATGTGCCATGTTAAAGAGTGAGTTTTAATGACAACTCTGCAATCTGCAAGTCAAATCTCTATATGCACACATTCCGACTGCTATATCCATCAAATGAGCCTATGTCGTGTCTCTAGTGCCATTAGTATGGTCAGTCTAATCAGTGTCGTAATATCAAACAAAGCATCGTCACAGGGAATTTAATAATTGAGTCTTGAACATGTGGCAAATCTCAAAGCCCCTTTTCTCAAGAGCATTTGAAGAAATGTCATGACCACTGACACAGAGGGCTGATAGCTGCTCGTAATAACTCTGTTGCATAACTGCCACAGCTTCAACTGCTGGGCATGATCCAAGTGTCCATTGTGTGTGATTTTGCATGTACATGCACACATTCTCCAGGATTTAGGAGATTAGCAGCCTAATCCAGTCAATGGTGAGAATGCATACATGTGTGTCCACAGCTCTGTGGATTATTGCCAATGCCAAAGAAAACAGGCATGGAGCAGCAAGAATCACACACACACGCCCTCTCACTTGAACGCTGGCTTAAGCTGAACACATAAAACTACAGGTCAGCTGCACTGACTGTACGGCTACACACCGACCAGACAAATGGTCACAGGGCCCATTGGGAGCAGTGCAGGGCTCCTATGTGCATATTCACTTTCCCACACAAGAACACCACACAGGGCAGCACGGCTCTAACCCAGACCCTAAACACTGCACAGAGCGGTAATGTGAGCCCAGACCAAAGTCACAGAAATAGCAGCACAGAGCCAGACGAGGTGGCGGCCGCACAACACGTTAATAACACATCACAACTGAAGCCAGCTGATCTGCAGGCTGCCCTTTGCAGCTCGCACCCGGCGACCCAGCTCATTCTGTATGCAGGTGACACCAATGCAAATGTATACTTATATGTATACTTAAATGTATACTCTCACTGACATGTAGTGAAATCGCTGTCAAAATTACAGAGAGCAAATTGTCCTCTGTGAACTGCAAAACTAAAATATATTGAATGAATCGACTTGTTTAGAAAGGGAAGAAAAGTCTGAACAAAATCCTGATCCTGGTTAAAAAAAAGACTGTCAACTCTTCATAGTTTTATATTACTCTGATTTGTGTCAACTGCCCCTCGAGCTGCAGCCACTTAATCATAATGACATATTTATACAAAATGGAGGACATGTCTTGCCCAAGGACACAACAGCAGCATGTGCCATGGTGGGTGCATGTCGCTCTCTTCTTACTGCCCCCATAAGTGCAGTCGGGAATCGTCCTGGGTCCAATTAATTCCCCTTAATCTGTTTGTAGATCACGAGTGTCGCACATAAAATATGACGAGATAAGACTTAAAACATGTTAATAGCTTCGAGAATCTCCAACAGGAACAAAATGTACAAATTCCCCCATTCCCTGATAACAATGTAGATGAACTTCTTCAGCCCGTGCGTTTAATCCGTTGAAAAAAAGCTTATAATAACAGCAATGCGACTTTTATAACGCTCTTGCTCGAGGCGGAGGAAATTAATAAAATCATTATGCTTCATGTCTGTGTTTCTCTGATGGTTTATCTCATCTCCTGTAGCAACAGATGTGTACCAGATGCCGGGACACTTTGCTCTCAAAACAACAGCGATCGTGTCATTGTTTATCCATTGGACTGAATCAGCAAGGCTTTTTCCTTTTTTTTTTTTTTCCTTTTTCTTTTTTTTTTTACAGAACTGCAAATGTTAGTGGGCTTAACCAAACAATTAGAGCATAAACATATTAGGACATCTCGTTCAGTGTTGCAAGACTCTCATAACGCGTCTCCGCAGAACAACGGTTTGAGTTTGAGCGTGCGCGGCGGCTGCAGTGCGAGGGGTGTGATGGATTACGACAGGTTTTGTAATTAATTTGCTGTAGCCTGAGATGCACGCTTGACTGGCCGTTCTGATAAGGCCCGCTATAGAAAGATATGCACGCTCGCCTATACAGTGCACAAATCTAACAGGCAAGTGAACTGTCCCTTTCACTTAAAAAGGTACAGAGCACGGCTGGCGCAAGGGTTCGTGTCGGGACCAACCGTATTAGTTTTTTTTCCCCCACACAAACGTCTGAAAAAATGGAAAGTTCAAGCTGATTATGCATTTATCAGGCCGGTAATAGATTTAAAACATAATAAAAAGTCGTCTGTGTGTCTTTGTTCTCAGTCGTCCAGGTTTGATCCATCGTAAAAACTAAAAGTAAAATCTGTCAACTATACAAAAAGTTGTCCAGTTCTGCTCGTCCAAGTCTTTGTTTCTGAAGAAGAGGTGTGGATGAGCAGCGAAACGTCTTCACTCCAACAACGTTTTGCCCAGTTGACAGATTTTACTTTTGTTTTTTATTATAACAGAGTCGCAACTTCATCCAAAACGTAGCTCAATTTGTACTTTCGACAAATTCAGCTTCGTGTAAACCTCTTTCACTTTTCAACGTGCGAGCAGATGGCGTCCTAATGCCATCTGCTGACATTTTGTATAAATATGATCCAGAATACACGCTTCAATTAATGTTTATTATCATTAAGGGTCACGAAAGGCTATAGTTTTCACTGAATCGTATCGAATCCATTTGAAATATATCAATAATATCAATGATCTATCATATTGTATTGAATCGACAAAGGACTGTATCGAGATGTGTATCGTATCGGCAAAATCTTAACGATACCCAGCCTTATTTATAAATCACACTTTTGACTTTTTGTGGATCCACTATCGTCCTTGTATCGTCTCATTTACTCGTCTATTTATATCACCTCTCATCCTTATTCACCTTATGCCCAGGCGTTGCTATGGGCGTTGCTATGGTCATTCTGGTTGTGTTATTTTGCATTTTGCTGCCGATCTTGACAGTAAATAATTTCTATCGGTTTGATCCATAGTAAAAGCCAAAAGTAAAATCCTACAACTTTCTGTCCAGTTCACAGATTTTACTTTTGGTTTTTATTATAACAAAAAGTTGCATCTTCATCCAAAACATAGCTCAATTTGTATTTTTGAATAAATAATCATCACAATAAGCTTAAAAATGATCCAGAATACACTTTTCAGTATTTTACCAAGTTGTGAGTCTCTTCGTTTTCAACTGGCTGTGATTGACAGGTGGGTTAACCAATCAGGGACGTGCGTGGTCCTGCCGTATCGGGAAAAAATATCACAGGGGGGATCAGAAATATGGCGGGTTTCTGCAGAATCAATGAGTCAGAATCAAGCTCTGAACTCTTAAGCTAAGGTAAGATAAATTTGATCATGTTTGTAAATCATAGATGACCAATGAGCTCCTTCGTTTCACAGGTGTCGGAAGAAAATGAATCTGATTGGACGATCACGTTTGACTGGGCCTGAGACGCAACAGAGGACGTGGAGACAAGACTGACACCAATGTTTATATAGAAAATACAGAAATATCATTATGAATTTGCCATGTAAGCTTTGAGGTATTTCTAAGTAAAGTTATACCACACAAAATACCAAAGCCAACATGTCAAAGCATAAAAAAAACAGACTATTACATCGAAGACTTTCCATTTATTACTACAGTGAGCATTCAACCTTTAGCCTTTAGCACTTAGTCTAATAAAAATCCAGTCCAATTTTAAACAGGTCTGAACTCGAATGTTGTCAGTGTGTGTCGACACGCTGGAGGTGAACGTGTGAGTTTAAAACGAGTGAAGCTGATTCTCACTGATGTCTTTTGGAACCACAGCGAGACGAGGGGGCAGGCCTGACCTCATTCAGCGTCTGGAGAAGTGGGTTTTGGCCTGTGGGTGTTGATGATACAGCAAAGATTTGACAAAAAAAAAACGTCCCATGACTCACTCACTTAACCGTTAGCAATTTGTTTCAATAGGCAAATGATTATAATTTACTTCATCAGCTAATGGATTCGTGGAATTTCAAAAATCATTGCATTGGTGTACCTCGCCCAAAATAAAACTCCGCAAAGAGGGTGTGTCAACAAAATCATCTAAAGATCATTTGTCAGAATCTTTTAAAAGCCTTAGGTGAGAAATGTTTGGCATCTGAGAGATTTGTTTTATGTTTATCGGTTTGATACTGTAAAACAAATGCTGCAGAGTATTTATAGCAGGGCTGTCCAAAAAACATAACCTGAAATGAATCGATACTGAAACTAGTCGAGTCACTTAAACAGCAGATATTGAAGTAAAGTTATAGATTTATATTTGTTTTACTAATGCACAGAACTGTTCAAACTGTGGTAAAAATCAACACAAACCGTCCATGAACATCTCTTAAGCGTCGTGTCCAGACTGGGACAGGGCCGTGTGTGTATCCTCAGTGTTATGACGACAGACTATCAGGTCTAAGCTCCTCTTTGTGCCAGAGCCGTCTCCTCACACTGAAGAACAACACTGAGCTGTGAGGGCGACAGGGAGACCACGGCCTGTCGGAGCCACCAGAGCGACGAGAGCGCGACGCGACAAGGCACAGTCTCACACACACACACTCGTACACAGACACATATGCATACACTTACACGCACGGCATTTACACATATAAACACAACACATACATATACAAAAGCAATATATACACATACACACATGACGTATACACATGCACAACACTACATATACATATACAAAAGTGACATATACACATACCTACGTGATATATACACATACAAAGGACACATACACATACACACATGACATATATACATACAAACACGACATATACACACATACAAATGCGACATACACATGACATATACACGCGCACATACACACGACATATACACATGCACACAAGACATATATACAGACGACATACACACACGGCATATATACATACACGCAGGACATATACACATACACATGACATACACACACACATACCACAAGACATATATACAGATGACATACACACACATGACATATACACATACACGCAGGACATATACACATACAAGACATACACACACATACACAAGACATATATACAGATGACATACACACACAAACACATACAACATATACACATACACACAAGACATATACACACATACACACAAGACATATACACATACACACAAGACATATACACACGTGCACACACACACACGTACGCCGGTCACGATAACAAATTTTGAAGTTCGATACATCGCTGAAGTAAATATAGAGGATAAACGATAATATTGAGACTAATTTATGCCACTGACACAAAAACCCAAGAGCAGATTTAAACCACAAAACTCTTCTAAATCTATAATACTATTAAAAAATCATGAGCTGCAATAAATAAACAGCAGAATGACACAGACAAACGAGCGCTTCATTTGCATCTGTAATGAGTTATCTTACGGCTTAAATCTTATACGGCAAAAAAATAACCAAAAATTTCCTAAGTAGTGCAAAGAAAATGTACACGTGATGAATTTTGCACACACACACTCGCACACACACACACACACACACACACACACACGGAGAGGGATCTGAGTGTGGACAGACAAAACTGACAAAAGGCGTCTCAACAAGTCATCCAAAGACTCAGGGAAAAGTATGTATTTTTGTGACTTTAAAGATACAGTTACTACAAAATACATATTCAACCACGTAAAATAATACTTTGAATTGTTGAAAGAACATAACCTTTAGTGCAGTCCAAAAATACTTGCACCATTTTGAAGAAATCATATTTGACAATCGTATTTTCTCTGGAATGATGCACTCAAAGAAAGGAGCCCAAGGAATAAAACGACTGTACCGGCCAATCGATCGGCAGATGACCTCCTCATATTTTGATTTTGTATTAAAAGGTCTGGGCGCAGACTGAAAAGCACAAAATAGTTTTAAAAGTGAGTTTGTATTCAGAAGGCAGATCAGGGAAGGGACGAGATCTACAGCTGCGAGATCAAAACGGCACAAGACGACTGTCCCTGTGGAGGAGGATCTTGTGGTATTTTTCCTTTTTTAATTTGCCAATAACAATATAGATTAGTTTACATTAAAACAACTGACACAATAATCGCATTGGTCGTTTCCCAGTGAACGTTTATGGAATATTATGCATGAGAAATGTGTTATGTGATGGCAAAAATGAAATAAATTTAAAAAAACAAACATTTGTAATCATTTATAAATAGGTGTGTGCAAAAATATCGAAATATCAATATATCGTATCGTTTAATTTAATGATACAGCACCCCATGATATAAATACTGTATCGATTTTTTTTTTTTTTTCCTGATTATCCTGTCACAGCTCGATGTTGTGACTGTTTAGAGGAAAAAAACTTGTTTATGCAGAACATCTGAGTCACCGTTTTGATTAAAATCGGTGTATTTCACTTTGCACAGACGGTGGTTTAACACAGACTTTTAGCATAACAGTCGTGATTTAGTCGATATGTCGTGATCGTTCAGAGCCGTTAAACTGCACGTGTCCCTGTGTAAATGCAAATGTGGAGCTCGTATAAACTGTAGATGAATAATATCGACCGATGCAACAGTCTGAGGAGTTATTTTTGTTGGTCACATGTAGTAAACGAAATGCACTTTATGTTCGTGCATTCGTCATGGTTATGTTCAGCGGTTATGTTCATTCATCTTCACTAACCCTAACGCACCATTAATGTTTATCTTTTGTAAAAATGGGGTTACGAAAGGCTATATTTTTCACTGAGTTGGATCGAATCAATTTGAAACGTATCATATCGTATTGAAAAAGTACTGTATCGAGATATGTATCGTATCACGGCATCAGTTTGTGGAATAAAAATGGTTCACATTGATTGCTTTTTTCTTATCGTAAGCAGAAAAAAAAACACTCGGCAGTTTGATCTTGATCTTAAAAAAGGCAATTTTTGCAACGGACGCCATCTTGTATTTCTTAGCTTTAGCATTTAGCTTTGCCAATCTTCTACTGCCAACTTACTAGCCCTTCTTAAAGTTTAGTCATAAAGGTCACATTCCTCTCCCTCAAATTTAAATTTTTGTAAACATTTTCTGCAAAATCTTAACGATACCCAGCCTCAGTTATAAATCACACTTTTGTCTTTTTGTTGATCCACTATCGTCTTGTGTCGTCATATCATGTCCAGAGACGTTGCTATGGGCGTCGCTATGGTCACTCGGGTTGCGTTATTTTGCATTTTGCTGCCGATAAATCATTTCTATCGGGACTACAGAGCCGTTTTAACGCTTCCCAGAGAATCTTTGCAGTATTGACTTGTTAAACACATGAATACAGAACATTTTACACAAACCCGCCAACTTTATATCATATTTTTGAGGCGAAACTTCTCAAAATCTCCATCGAAATGAATGATATTCCCGTTTAACCGGACGTGCCACCGCAAAGAAAGCGCGGTTTGGAGCATTTAGTGGAAAAAGTGGGTGCAGTGCAATAATGTCAATATGAGAGAAAGATTTTTTGTTAAAAGGCAACATAAATCAATCGACTACTGAAGAAAAACGCCAGACAACAACTGCGCACAAACTGAACAACCTTCCCCTCCATTCAAGTCCATCTACATTATCAACACTGCATGAAAGAGAAAGTGCTAATAAAAGCAAATCATGGGATCAGCGTTACGTTTTTAATCTGCATCTTTATCCTCTCTGACCAAAATGCATCAATCACCGATCACAAATCCGCTCGCACACACCCAGGCTACTCCCAGGGCAACAGTTTTCAAAGACGCTGAAAGGGCTATCAAATCCACCGCAGGCTCAACTTTAGCCTCTGCAGTAATAAGTCAGAAATGTGAGATAATCTGATGGTGGATGGATTCACGGAAGGGACAAAAAAGATGTTGGGCGTCTTGACATCAAAGCATCTCCAGTCAACTCGCTCTTCCCCCCTCCCCGTTTTGCCTGCGGCTGGGAATGCGGCCAGGGACTGCGCTTCCAAAGAACAGATCTTTACTTGCTGCGATCCTCGAATGATTTAGTCATGGCGAGACAACAATCTGTACCTTGCAGCAATCGGGATTATTTAATGCCATTTGTCTTGCGCTATAAATCTTCGTAAGTAGTATCATCAGTTGTCGGCCTTGCGCGTTCGAGGCCGCGTCGTGAAGCCGGCTTGTGTTGCGTGCGCGGCGGTCGGACAAAGGCCCTTGTGTGCGCGATCCCAACAATCGGTAGCATTATGACGCCGTTGGATTGTTCTTAGACCCATAACCAGTGAGTCACGTTGCCAGTGGACGTGAAAGAAAGCGTTTGACATGGGAACTGGGTGCTGCGTACAAGGAAAGCCCTGTTTTTTTGGCGATCGCGAGCGTGCGTGCCAAAGTGTCTATTTTGAAGTCAGGTCAGGACAGGCTAGCACTTCAGGCCCCTCTGAGTCACAGTGAGTCAATGAGAAAGGGTTTGACAACAGGCAGACAGATGCGGCCAGGAGGACTGTGTCAAAGCAACACTAAATTCTCAGCCAAGTGTGCCGTTTTGGAGCATTTAGGCAGGTAGATACGAGACATGAAGCTTATGGAGTGTCTGAACTACTATCTTCACGACATTTTTGAGGTGGTTGACGTTGAATTCGGATTTAAAATTAAAAAAATAATAATAAACCAGCGCTCTTTGCAACATTGGCAGAATTTTTGCTGAATTTTAAAGACTTTTTACCACCATAAAAGCACGCATTTATCTTTTAAATTATCAGTTTTCGGTTTTGGCACCTGGTTTCTGTGGAAATTTGGGAAGGTCAGGACAACAAAACTCGACAAACCGTCAAAACGAAAACCTCATTTCTGCCCCTACACACGTTGTACGACACAAACCTACACAACAGACCAATTTAAACCCAGACCCGCCGCGCCATTGTCCTTTCTAGGCCACCGTCGGTGATGTCAGACTGCGTGATGCAAGGCAGCGTGGGTCTTGACCGTTAAGATAAGAGGACAACCGCAACCTCCCACTCGGTCCTTGGACAAAACATGCAGTCTCGAGGAAAATGAGTCACCTGACAACCGCGGAGATGCCAGGGAATTGTGGAGTAATAAAATATATTTACTTTAATTACATGGATGCTGAGGATCTGGCACATGTCCACGTCGTAATATATGTTTAAGTTGCTAATAGTTACTTGTCGTTTGATTTATTGGCGCACGTAACGTTTAACTGTTCGTTTACTGTTCGCGCACTTTCCCCAGGGTATGTTTTGTCAGGCAACTTCTAAAGCGAGCGTGGGTGGAGCCTTAACTACCGAGCCTGTAAAACTGTTAAATAACTTTAAAGAAAAATAATGATAAAAGAGAATAATGAAAAAGGCCAATGGGAGTATGGGAATCGCTATGGAACTTTTCGAACGAACAATCCGCCATTTTGTTTCCATGCAGATGTTATGGCAACGCTTCGAATGTTCAATGGTAAGGCGTTAAACTTGTCTGTTTCCATGTTTGTAGAACAGCAGGTGACTCCAAAAGGCCACGTGACAAGTCAGATCTGTGAAGAGGCAACCCCACTGACAGTCCAACGCATGTTTTTCAAGGACTTTTAGCACAATAAAAACATTTGTAACTGATTTGCTGCAGAATAAACAAGTTTAAGTTTTAAGTTTGCTATACTTTAAGACAAAGCAGCTCTAAAATGAGGCAGGTAGAGGACTAGCAACCACAAAAGTCCCGTAGTGCACCTTTAAACACATAAGCGACTCATGGTTGCTAAGCCAAATTCATTCTTTTCCTCATATTATCCAGTACCAGTTCACTTGAGTGCACCATGCCACTATAATCATTAGGCAGAGAGAGAGAAGGCCTTCCCAGAACGGAGGAGATTTACCCTGGACAAGTTCAGAGCGCATCATTTAATCTGTGTCAAAAAGCCGGATAAAAACATGGACATAAAAAGGATTTAGCGCATTCCACAGCTGATGCCAAAACTCGGAACACTTAAGTTTGTCACGGCTCTGCGCTTGTTAATATGAAAAGCGTGAGGCCTGAGCGATCACACAACATCCAGCGACGGCAATTAATGTTTTGAGAAGGAACAGGGAGACTGAAGGAACATTTTAACGTGGGATTGTAACACAAGCGTTCTCTATTGCACGACAATATTTGGAACCACTGTGTATTATAATGTTAATAAATATGGAATGGATGGAAAAAGATGTCGTGTGATATATTTATGTACAGAATCATCAAGAAGCAGCAGAGTCAGGCTCACACGATATCCCCAATGCAGGATAATCCCAGTGAAACCTTCTCCAAATGTTAAAAAAAACAGTAAAATGTGACAAATAGAGTGAAACATTTTAGTTATTATTCAGCAAACCCAATAAAACTTCCCAATAGTGTAAAGAAAACACACTCACAATTAATTGAGCCGACAAAAATATTGCTCCAGCTATGATTTATTTAATTATTGTGACAGGCCAATTATACCGCTAAAGGATGTTGTAATCATAATATTTGGCGTGCTACCAATGTTTTTGTACTGAAAAAGCTTCATAATAAATCCATCTATTTTTTTGTCTGTATCCGGGGCTGGGTCGCAGAGGCAGGAGTCTGAACAGGGACCAGACTTCCCTTTCCGCACACACTTCATCCAGCTTTTCCGAGGGGATCCCCAAGGCGTTCCCAGGCTAGTCGAAGCTCAGAGACATGGTCCTTCGAGCATGTCCTGGATCTTCCCTGGGACGTTATTTTATTAAAATGATATAGCAGACAAAAGTTTAATTATAGATCCAACGATATGTGTTTTGTCATGTCCGATTGTTTCGAATCCAGACCAACCGCTGATACTTTTGGGACGTTATGTGGAGCCGGTTTTGATTATTTCCCTCAATTATTATTCTTTTTTAACCACAAACTTTTAAGAGAGCAGTGGATCACATTTAGTGCAGTTGTCACTTTGTATTAAAGCGTTAAATTACAGTTTTGTGCGTATGTTCTAGCCCACGTGTCAAACTCAAGGCCCGCGGGCTAAATGTGGCCCTTCACATCATTGTACGTGGCCTTCGACAGGTAAATTTAAAGGTATGATGGTCTTAAAATGTCATTTTATCAAGAGACAGTTACACAGACATATTTTTACATCTTTGCAAATACATATGTAATATTTGTAACTTGAAGAAGTAATGAATACAGAAACAGTTAATTAACAATTTAAAAAAGTAGTTACACTTATTTTACATCTGGCCCTTTGATGACAGCCATTTTGTTGACTTGACCCTCGGTGAAAATGTGTTTGACGCCCCTAGAATCTAGAATCTAGACAGAAAATCCACCAAAACAAGATATCGGGCTGCGCTGGAGATTTAAAACCGATAGCCGATACGCTAAAAAGTTCAAATATCGGTCTATCTTCAACTATAATAGGTTTTCTTTAATAATAGAGTGCAGATAATGGCACTAAAGAGCACTTATCATTTTGATGCAGTTATGAAGTTTCCAAAATCCCCCGCAGCATTAGCGCAGTGACAGCTAGCCCCTTTAGGTCTGTGGAAATGTGGACGTTGGCATATTGCCCATTTGGGAGCAGCTTTATTGTGCCCTCTGACAGGTAAATACAGGAGATGTGTGGAGGAATGTTTGTGTCTTTCACTGGCTTCGCTTATGTGTAATCCTCCCCCTGTCCATGTCTGAATGAGAGCTTTTCAGAGAGCCTTGTGCGGAAAAGGGCCTTAAACGCTTGTCAAAAGTGCACTCCAGAACTCAAGACATCCAAACCGCTCTGTAGCCATCGCTCAGCCTGACGCAACCCTTCTCTCCGGGCTCCAACTGCTCGCTGACTTATCGCTTTTAATGCCTTTACTTCATCCAAACAGACTTCAAAGTTGGACGCTTTATAGAGAGATTTTGATTTTATTTAACGAGAAAGTTAGAGCAAGAAACTCAATTTGTTGAGCTGGTGTCTTCAGAAGTTGTGACGGGCAAGTAAATAAGAGTGCAGTATCAGGGCAGGTCATCTAAAGCTGTCCTGCCGATAGAAGAGTTGAGTCTATAAAGATTAGAGATTTGCGTTTGGGAAACTTAGGGAGTAACTTGTATTGATACATTTAGTTCATTTATTACATAGACTTTTAAATAAACTCCATAACGACTATATCAACTCATCGTTCAATATATAAAAGCTGGATCGATACATTTTGGGACTCAATATTTAATATGTGTACAATTTCTTTGCAATAACTGACATTTTTGTTATTTTATGTAACAAAGGTGAGATTTGAGCTGCAGCTATTGATAATTATTGGTTAATTTGGTTTGTATTTGTTGCAGCTCAGCCCTTTTAATGATAACGTCCATGTTAAAATGACCGTGCCTTGTGAAAGTGGCATGAAGTAGTTTCAATATTATCGTTTATCTCAAAAAAATCCATCTGTAGCGATAAATAAATGTAAATTTGTTATCGTGACAGGTCTAGACATCGAATAATATCTGTTAATGTTGGAAGTTTGGGGGAAAAAAACGGTGCATATTAAAGAAGGTGATGCAAACCATGACGTAACATTGCAAGTACAGAAGAGTTTTTTTTGTCTGACATGTCAAAGTGCTGCGATGATGCACGACTCCTGCGGATTAAAACAGTGACTGGACATTCGTTTGTGCAGAAACTCAACGTGACAAAGCTCCTCCACTGCCCTGCCTCACTGGAAATGGTCCTTAGACAGAGCTGGCCTCCGCTGAACGGGTAGATGGTTATCCCCCGGAGCGAGATGAAGGCGGAGAAGGCGAAACTGGTGTGTGTGCGTTTGTGTGTGCGTTTGTGTGTGTGTGCTGGGGGGTGCACCAGGAGACCGATAGGCCGGTGGCTTCTGCTGAAAGGCTAGATGGTTATCCCCCCCCTGACCACAGAGGAGAGGACGGGAGGATTTATGGCCAAGGGCAGTAGAAAGGGAGAGTGACACAGACAGAGAAAGAGAAAGAGAAAGAGAGAGAGAAAAAGAAAGAGAAAGGAGACTGCCTCTGCTGTTATCTGTCCTCCTCACTGTGTGCGACTGTGAGAATGTTATCTGCAGCCTTGATGACACCGGGCCTAAGGAGAGGCTGAACAAAGGCAGGCCTCGCTGTACATGGACCAACTATCACCGACATCAACCAGGAGGACAGAGGGAGAGTATGATGAGAGTTAAAGTACTGGTGACTGCTGGATCTATCCAAAGCAGTCTATGTACTAGTGAAGGCTGAAATGGGGTCAGATACTGGGCAAAGTTAGTTTCACTCCGCACAATTTGCAACCTCACCTTCAGAAAGAGTTTTGATGCTGAGCGTTTAGTGAAGAAAAAAGTCCTCCGCTGTTTTTACAATAGATTCTGCCACTGAGCCAGGTTTTTCAGTTCCAAGATCGACTCCAATACTACGGATTTAAGTATCTGCCTGTACCTGATATCAACCAACACCAGTGCAGAAACTTAATGAAAGCATTTCTTTTTCGCTTTAACCTGAAATAAAATAAGACAGAATCAATCCAAATGTGTTATGCAGCCGTTTATCCGTCAACTAACTACTCAACTTTCAAAATTCAAACAGTCTGGGTCAATTCTGGGGCAACTACAATCAGTAAATAATCTTATGTTATTATTCTGTCAATTTACATGATCAGGATATCATTGAACTGATATTTGGAAGCCGATATCCGATCAAGATTTTTCGTATCAGCGTCGATATCTGATACCGGAATCTAAACACAAATCTCCAAACCCGACAGTGGCACTGGTCTGAACCTGAGTCACCTACAGAGCGCACTATTGTACGGTCCAGCTGGTGGCCGCGCCCACGTCAGCCTCACCGGGCCGACACCAGCGGCACAACATCAGTCAGAGCACAAAAGAGCACTTTCATTAACTTCAAATCTGTCAGCTACCACCTCGCAGCGCCAAAGCATGTCAGAGCTGGACCCATTTGATCTCCAAACATTATTTTTTTTTGTACAGAAGATTCCAGGGAAAAAGAGCAAAGACAAAGAGGTGGGATTGTTTTAAATGAGCGAAACGCAAGGAGAACTGTGCAGCTTTTCTAGTGAGGGAAGCGCTACTGACTTGAGCTAAAAAAACAACAACATGCATTCTTACCTTTATTGAAAAGAAAGAGCTATTTTTGTTTCACTGTATGTGTCTTTAGGGAGAGAGCTGATTGGTCGGGCTTTGGCGGTCCACCCCGTTTCTCCTGCCTCATGAAAAAGCTGCTCTAAAACTGAGCACAAGCCAAAGGGCCAAAGGGTTTTTGCATGGCATTAGAATCAGGTAGCCCAGCTTTGAGTTAAAAGATAAATGTAAAAGGTCAATTATATATCTTTTTCCAACTACATCCCTCGTGGGTAGTCTCTTCTCTTCCCAGTTTCCCAAAGTTTAGGACAGAATATGGTTCATTTACTTTTGGAAAACTTAACAAAAGTCCTTATAAGGGATGTGGGGACTTGAAAAAAAGACAATGAACTAAATCCTCAGCTGCCTCAGAGAAAGAGAGAGCGAGCTGTGTGCTGCTGACAGTGTTATTAAGTCTGCAGAGGGGCCGGTGCAGCCTCTTTACACTACAATAATAACCGGAGGGAGTGACCAGTAAACGGCAGGGCAGACGTCTGCGTCTCTGAACTCCGCTGGGGCCGGTACACGGGGCCGCGGGCTGCCCACTACAAGGACAGGCCGGAGAAACGCAACAAAAACAATCTCACACAACACACGAAGACTTCACAAGCGACGCAAAAAGTACCTGGAGGAATGAGAAAACCCCGGGAACACAGCAAGAGCGTGTTAGCTAAACGAGACGATAACGCAGACGTCAAAGACACCGCATCGCGACGCTGCCCTTTGTAAATTCTCATTAAAGCCGTTCTGGAGCCTCATAAAAATAATATGGTTTTGAATGGAGTCCGTTTACAGGTTAAGGGACACTTATCCGTCGGAACACTGCTGTCACGGAAGCTTTACTGGAGCTAAATGAGGAGGAGGCTGGGTTTGTACAGATGCTGGTGGACGTGTTCTGTTTATGGAGCGTTCCCCAGGTCCTCTATTAGAGCCGATAGAGATCTCACGGGAGTTCAGCGAGGGCCGGAGACGAGCCGCACTGACCTGGACATTTATTACTACACGTATTTGTAGAAGGGAATTTTGGAAGAGGGCTGATAAAGCAAAAAAGAAACGTGATCCTGTGGGAGGACATTTATGGGTATTCTACATCAATACACACAAAACTGACTCATCAAATGGACTCGTTTTAACTCGCTGAAAAAGAGAGTGACCGGCGTAAAACATCGATGAATTAAATCAACTCAACGAAGGCTGTGCCAAAAACCGACTAAATCAAAAGCTATATTTCTGAGACGGCAGCTTCTCGCGTAGACGTTTATAGTTAAAAGCGCGAAAGACAGACGGCGGAGAAATGCGGCGTGGAAGCTAAGCGGGACTTTTAATCTAACCTGAGCCTTGTTCCCTCTGCAACGTGACACGTGTCAGGAGAATGAGTCAGTGTGGTTGTGTTGTCAGTGGGACTATTGGTAAACAGCGGTGTGGTTATATGCGCATAAGCAGAACCCCCTTTGGGAAGAGTGGCTTGTGTGATCCATCTGCCTTTGTGAATATGTTCATAAATCACATCCTGAACCACAGCATCCAGGACTCAGGGGAGAGGAGGGTCTTCCGCAAAAACCGCCGCAGCTGCACGAGACAGCCAGCGAAACTTGGTTATATCGCGCTTTTTTTCTATCTGCACGTTTATATGTTTTCCTTAAGCATCACTTCACAATATAACCATCGTGTGCTCCTTGTGTGTTTCCCAAGTCGAAATAAGTCCATCAAACATCTGAATCTGAACAATATTACATGCAAAACACTCGAGTAGGTGCTTCTTGATGAGGAGCAGCGTCTTTACACCGAGCGCAACCCATGTACGCTGTGTAACCTTGCGTCAAATCTGTCAAAACCTCAAAAAAAGGACAAATACAAGGTTGAAATAGGACTAAAATTCACAGTATTTGCATTTCACTTTGTCAAATCGACTACGGCGGAACAATCCTGTAGCCAGTGGTATACAATTAAACCAACCAGCCGCACTGCTCTGTCCTTTACGGTAATAACAGGCCTCGGCGTGGAGAACTGTGGGTGCAAATGATCGCACAATAAAAACGGTGAAAGTGGGAGCGCTGACTGGGAGAGCTGGATTTATTGCGGTGCTATGGTGCATTAGGCCCGGGCTCTTCTGAGAAACACAGATAGCTACTATTTGCAAAATGGTTGTTGTGGGAGGAGTGGAGCTGCCTTTCGAAGAGACGCACGTCGTTTAGCTCAGAAAGAGTCGCCGACAAAAAAAAAAACTTTCAATAACTGAAGGGGAGGTAGAAGATAGCCTTTTGAAATCATGGGGAGTGTGATGAGTGCAAGGTCTCTGCTTTGAATTCGGTTACGCAATCACACGATAAAAAGACAGACACAAAGCGATTCTGTTGCTTAAATTACGTTGCAATTATTAAATATTTTAGTCAACCAAAACAGGGACAATAGGGCATCTGTTGCACTCCTGTGGAACATGACATAACATCTATACGCTGCTGTCCAGACAAAATGTGTATCGTTTGGAGGCGGAAAATGAGTCAAATTATTGCTAGTGTCTTTAATGTTTGTAAGATATGCAGAAATTGATCTGTCATTGATTGAGTAGCTGTATCGTTTATTTAAAAAAGCCATTTCAAAATTCTGCTATTAGAGCAAATTAAAAATAAAAATGGAACAAACTTAAACGTGTGGTATGCAGCCTGGTTATTGCTCCTGAGATCATCCAAAAAAGTGATTATACAACTAGGAATTCATGTTTGTCCGTGTTGCCCCTGCCTTTACAGGTCTATGTTAGTGCGACAGGTTTGAGCCACATGAACCATGTCACACTCTGAGGACTTCAGGGACCGGGCCTCCTGCTGGTGCCCAGAGTCAGGACTAAACTGGAGAATCGGCGTTTCAGTTTTCTGCAGCTGAACCCTGGAACAGTCTCCCTGAAGATGTGAGACAGACCTCTACTTTGACAATGTTTAAATCCAGGCTCAAAACGGTTCTGTTTATCTGTGCATACGACTGAAAGGGTTTTATTCTGTACTCTTCTGTTTTAATGTTAATTTTATGGTGATTATTTGTGATTATTTATGTATTGATTTGTGTGATTTTAATGTCTCTCTTATTACTTTGTGTATGAATTGTGCTATACAAATAAACTTGCCTATGTAAAAGTCAAAAACTTTGAAAAGGTATAACATCAGAAAGTATCCACAGACCTCCATCCAGAAGTTCAAGAAATGACTGTTTTGAACTTTAAATGCATTCAATTTCCAACAATGCAGAATAAATACAATGTGATAAAACAACTCAAACAGACCAGACACAAAGCAGAGACAGAGTCGGGTTAAATAAACAGTTATGAATGGAAGAGGCGAGAATTATAAGAACGCCATTAATGTGACATTTTCAAAGAACGTGAAATGCCTCTTTGTCTTAGGCATCAATTATAAGAAACACAAAAAAAGTGATTTAGCTTTTCAGTGTTTAAAATGTGTTTGCCTGGTCCGAACATGTGTCCGACGTGCAAACAAGACATTCCGACGTCACCCCAAAACACTTGGGCCGGGCCTCAGAGACACAGCCAATTTATACAACAACATGCTACAAAAACGCTCTCTGCAATGAGCGCGACAGCTGTGCTCCATCACAGGAACAACGCCAATGCAAAGAGAGACAAGGGAGGGGAAGAGAGGTCAGGATAACAGCCAGTGTCTTTAACCATTTGTTTCAATTATAATATTGCCATAGGAGGAAGACGAACACCTCGATATGAAGCACTTATTGTCCAAAACGAGCAATTAAAGCCTGGGTAATGTGGGTGCTGTGTGAGCGAGAGAGAAACACGCTAATGGAAGTACTTTTTATCAAAACTTGACGAGGAATTTGAAAAGGCTGCAAAAAGAAATGATTAAAGAAGACATTTTGTGCTTGTGTTTGCTATATAACTATAATCTATGACACCCGTGGATCACAATATTGCACAACAACTTCATAAAAGAAACAAATTTGCTGACTTCCGTGTTAGAAAACTTAGGTGACAATGGGAACTGATGTTGCCATAAACGTCAACGTCAAATAAAAGAGCCACAAAGTTGTCAATTCCTCCTACAGACAGCTGCAGATCACACTAGCGAATAGCAGATTTTTAAAACAATTTGTACCAAAATGACTACGCAAAAGTACTGAATATTATGTGTATCGTCGATTAAGAAAATAAAGTAAGTACAGAGCAGTGGCTGTGTGTCGTGGAGGTGAAAACGGGGATCGACTTCCAATAAAGAGTCTTGAAAATACGCGACTAAAGACTGATCAAACATCAAAATGGTGAATAAAGGGAAACTATAACAGTTAAAGCTCTGTAAAGTCCATTTTTCATGATTGGGCTGCTTTAAAAAAACAACAACTACAGCACAACCAAACCATCAGCGCAACTCTTTCATTTGAATCCTGTCGAAAGCCACGCCAAATTACACGGACACATAATTTTGATCCATGAGACTGAAGCCGATTCCAACATCTACGAGCCCAAAGCAGATTACCGACACAACCACGTACCAATTTTCTTTCTCAGTTGTTTTTTTTTTTTTGTGGCGAATCCAAGCAAACCAATTCACTTCACACCTCTCGCAACCTGCAGTAAGGTCTCAACTCTGAATTCATCCATTATTCAACAAGTTATGATTTACCCTTTGAGTCTGTGCCACGAGGGGGCACAAAGTTTACTGGCTTTGATGAGTTTCAGAGCGGAGAGTTCTCCTTGTGTACTCTGGGTGTCTGGCCAGTACCTGAGGCCTGGTCATTCATCAGTGGCCATCAAATGAGAAAGCAGAGCAGTCTACGCCGTACCCCCCCCCCCCCCCCCCCCCCCCCCCCCCCCCCCTCCCCCCTCCCAGCCTCCGACAGGATTTGTGATTCAATTTGACTGACTGATGTGAAGGCCTGGGGCGGCGGGGTACGGGCTCTGGTAAGGGACAAACTTCAACCGCTGCCATTAAAACCGACGCGTAAGGATAAGGTACGGCTATGATACAAGGAGGAGATCTGTAACGAAGGGCGTCCTATGTAAAAACAAACACACAAATGACTTTTTTGGAGGTAAATCAAACGAAAACAAAAACTACATCTCGTGTCCAGGGTTTTTACTCCTTCGCGCCGTCCTATTGAGGTAATTTCAAAACCAAATATTTCTTTGAAGCATCTTAGCAAACAAAATTAGCCAACACGACTGACCTAAGCAAACAATGGGGTTATTTTCCTTCATCTAATGTTCCTTTCGGTGTCTTCCAGGATGGGATGTAGCTAAAGCATGAAAGATTCAAAATGGAAGAAGCTTTTAGTTAAAACAGCCTGGCTCCAAGACAGAGCACTTAACACAGAATATAGAACAAAAGCCCAGGCCGGGGAACAAAAACATCAGAATACATTCACTTTGGAATAGGTGGAGGGGGCTAAAAGGTCGCCAGGAAAAAAAGGCCGGGAGAGCGTCGGTGATAAAAGCTTTTGTCTATTTTGTAGCGCACTGTCCAGTCGTTAAATGGAATTAACCAATAATAATAAGGCCAGATTGACAATGCTTTAACCAACCCATATAATCTGCTTGTTTTTGCGCACCTTGTGTCGAAACAACAGCCCATAAATGATTCAAAAAAGCAATTTGTACAACAGTGTCTGCGTAATGCACAAATCCGCAACAGTTAAAAATCACACGTACACATCCACACATCCGAGGCGGCCAGATAGGAGCCAAGCCCAAGTTGACAGAGTTCATTTGGAAGATGTAAAATATTTAGAAGACGACTCTGCGGGGAGGATGGGAGGGGGAAAGAGGGAGAGAGGAGAACAGAAAGCACGTCAGAAATGGTGAGGCGGTATGTGCCGGGGTGCGCTGCCCTGGGTTCTGGCAGAGAGCGAAAACTCCCGAGCTAAATAAGTCATTGTCATTTCAAGTTCATTAGCTCGCCGCTTGCAGTCGCCTCCTGGGAAGAGGAGAGGGAACACGGAGGAGTGTTTGTACTGTGGAATAACCCTCTCGGACACTCCGGTAATGGAGACATATACTCACGCGGTGGGAAAGAACAGGTCAGCAGGTAGAACGCCACTGGAATTCTTTATATAAGGAATTATCTTTGTAAAGCACAATAGCAAATGACAGCCAATGAATGTTGCAGTACAAAGTTAGGCCATGATAAAAATATAATGTGGACTGAAGAGACGAGGAATCAAAAAGTACAAGATAGAAAGTTTATTTAAAATATCCAATATGGCACAAAACTGACTCTAATGAGCTTTAAGTCGTGTTAAAATGCTGTTACTTCCTCTAAAACGTCCCTGGAGTTGTGTTTTGTTTCATTTACATTTGTTTCATTGAGTCTGTGTACATTTCTAAAGCTCAAAATGCTCTGTTCTACCTTGTGATGTCATGAAGTGGTATTTTTTTTTACCTTTAGTCGTGTAGAGATTGGCATTTCCAGAGCTGAAATCATCCAAATGACTCTAATGAAGCTGTATAGAGTTAAAAACACAGTGGAGCACTTCCTGTTTTACCACATGACATCACAAGGTTGAGCAGAGTGTTTTCAGTTTGAGCGAAGTACGCGGCCTAAATACGCAGGGTTTGTGTTAAACATGTGCGAATAAAACAACCCGAGGTATGTTTTTGATGAAGAAACATTATAACAGATCAGAAAACCGCATAATATGGGCCTTTTAATAAATTAATCACTGTAAAAACTATAGCTCTTTAATAGTTTGAGACGCGTGCTACGAATCAGCTATTGAATCCATTCGCAAACTATTCTGCAGAAGTTTACCGTCAAAAATAGACTGAAGCATTTGAAAAACGTGGTCAAGGTCAGACGAACAAATTGGAAGAAAATGGGCTACATGACTCAGCGTTCGTGCTATAATCAGACTAATAAATTTAATAAGCGTTTATATTGCAGCGGCCATCATAATTACAAGGGGCTATTATTTTAACATTAACTTGCACCAACATTTCAACACCTGAAGTCGTGCTGTTCTATTATAATCTTTAGGGAGAGACGGGGTTATTTTTTGACCGTCTAGAGGCTGGTCATTCCGGGCACCCTATCTCCAGACGGTCACTCGGCTTGCGGTAAATAGCCGTGCAGACTCAGAGCGAGGGGGCTTTCCTTCGCCACAAGTAACTCTTCATGTCACACAAAACCAGCCTCGCTATCTAATTACTGTGAAATGTGCTTAGAACGCACTAAACTAAACAGGCCAGAGGAGCTGAAAGTAGATAGTCTTGAAGGAGCATCGCCCTGCACTCAAAAAACACGGAAAGCCGCGGTCGCTCAAGCACAGGAAGCTAATAAAACCTTCGCTTTCAAACAGAGCAAGGAGGAAGTTGGAAAAAGTGTCGGATCAAGTGTGAGAAAATGAATTCCCGGTGGAGCGCCTTGGTAATGTTCTTCAGAATTCTTTGTGGAATTCCTAAATCACATGTAACGGCAGGCCCTTTTAAAGAGGCACTTTTATGTTCCGGGTTTTTCAAAAATATGGTCAAATGGATTGCAGAAATGTGATTCAGCCTGCTGTCATAAGCGACGGAAATGCAGCAGTTATGAGTGCAGGAGTTTAAACCCTCCTGAGAACTGAAGGAGACAGAACTGAAAATGGGAAAAATATTCTCAGAAACAAGTACTTAAGAGACAGATTCTGTTCAGACGGATTCAATGGCAACAGGCGAAACGGAGCCTAAATATCAAAGCTCGATAGGGGCGAAGGTGAAGCCATTGTTTGTTCAAGGTTTATTCAAGTTCAAAGAAGGTAGAACCAGACAAAAAACGCAAGAATTCACAGTTTTGCTTTGAAAAATGGACTCTGGGTTGAAAGGAAGCAGCAAGAACCAAGGAAGAAGCAAGTGAATAAGTCTTTCTAGACCTTCAGATGACAACACTCTTAGACCTGTCATGAAATCTGTGCAATCACTCAGTTGTACAAGTCGGATCCATAGCAAAAGAAGTTTAAATCCGTCAACTGGACAAATCGTTGTAGGAGTAAAGACGTTTGGAGTGACCAGACCTGAAGAAGCGGTTTGGATCTGCAGCAAAACATCTTCACTCCTACACAGATTAGTCCAGTTGACAGATTTAACCCTTGTGTTGTCCTGGTGTAATTCATGACCCCAAAAAATAACTCACTCGCAGCAGAACATGGACATTTCTTCATCAAATAGGTTGGAAATTGGGCCACTTGAAAAAATGTTGATTGTATAATAAGAACTGTCTGAAAAACAAGTTACGTTAAAGTTCAATTTGACCCCAATTAGTTTCTCTTATATCTCAGATCAACTTAATTTCCACCACTGTACTTGAGAAACACAGTACAGTGCAGGAAATTAAGAGTTGTGGGAGATTTTGAGGTCCAAAAATGCACAATCTTTACTAAAATACAGCCTACTAACCAAAAAAAAAAAAAAAAAAAAGGTTGTTATTTTATGGCTAAGTTATAAGAAAAATAAATTGGGGTCAAATTGAGCCCCGAGGAACTTCAACGTAACTCTACTGGGAGGAACACACAAGGGTTAAACTTCGTCTTTTGCTATTCGCGCCATGATAATTACTATATCCACTTCGTAAACTGGTTTCAATATTATCGTTTATCATCTGTATTTACTTCAGCAATATATCAAACTTCAAATTTGTATTATCGTGACACGCCTAACCACTGGTATTCGCGTTCGGTCTGTACAATAACAGGAAGTCACGCCTGATAAGTTGTAGCTCTGACGTAGCCGCCGCTTTGGTCCAAGTAAAATTCAAGTCCTGGTTTGGAACAGATTAAGGAGCCTGATGTTTACACCTCGGGAAAAAAGAGTGAGACAAAGAGTATATTCACAGTCCACAAACACCTGTGCGCCAACCCGGCACTTGTGCACCAACACATTGAGCCTGACAAAAGCTCCTTCTGTGTTGTTTTGCTACAAAGAGGTGTGACCTGTAAAGTTTTCAATAACCGAGTGTGAGGAAAGGTCAAAGTAAAACAAAGACGAAAACTACCGATGTGTTTTGAAAGGAAAGTGTTGTTGGGCCTAGCATCAGCAAATGTCCTTATTAAATCTGGACTGTGTTTGCAAGGCCTTGGCACGGACGCAATTCCACACATAGCAGCGTTTGTGTTCTTACGGACAGTATCTTAACCACTCCCAACAAGTGATTTTTGCTGCTAAATATTTGGATTACTGAGAAAGCAAGCTCGGGTATTGATCTCTTCTTTCCATCGACCAAAACTGCGACAAATTCGGCCTTAAAATGCAGACGAGTTGCACATTTCTCAACCAAGAATAGCCCAGAGCAAGTCAGCGCAAGACAGGACACGAAAATAACCCTAATTGTGTCACTGTAATAAGTTGTAATTTGTTTTGGTTCAGTCAGCCGGATCACCTAATGTTTATATGGAGCTGTGATGGTTTCCGTTGCCATAGCGCTGCGTAAACAAGATGCCGAGGAGGTTTCCCGACAAACAGCGGACCACAGCTGCGGATGTTGCGCGACGCCCAGAACGTCTCTGTCTCTCTGCCGCGTGCCTTTACTTAACTCAGCGGTGGGCATCCTGGTTTGGAGCTAAGCCATCTGCGCAGACGGCGGGGGGGGTGATAGTGAGCGGCGAGGCGGTCCCGATACCCGCGTGGTCCGCTGCTGGAGGCGACGAGGTACTCACGGATTTACATAAAGCATACGAACGCGTACGTCAAACACAGTGACAGCCAGAAAAATGGAAGTTATCGATGACCTAACTCCTGGGTTTTAGTTTCTTGATCCGACGCAACATTCTGGGGAAAAAAAATCGTTAATCGTGGTGGGAATGGTCCTAATTTTTCCATCATTTTGGACCTATTGCATTTACGTGGCATCCCAACATTCTAGTTTGAAACCGAGCTAAAGGGCAGGTCAAAATTCTAAGGTGACATTCGTGGTTTAACTGTCAAAATGCAAAACTGTTGACGTGGTTTATGGTTAACCTCTGACAGTTTTTGTTTCACGTGGATAAGCCCAGAAACGACTAAATTCAACGGTATTTATCAGCGTAGCTAAAAAGTGAAAGTGTTTTTTGGAAGCTTTTTTCAAAAACAGTGAATCTCCTCTCCGCTGCAATCCTTTTGTAATTATAACATAATCAGATTGTAGAACATGAACGTGACCTATTGAATTCGCACAGAGGAAATGCATCTGGGACACACACACACACATCCGAGCCAGAGCATCACACAGACATCACAGAGGCCTTAGCGTGGGAGGAGGCTCTGAAACCGCACGTGGGGACGCGAGAGGAAGCGAACCACTGACTGACTGACTGCACACACAGGTCACATGGCACCGCGGCCTCATGGGACAGACAGACTGGCCTCAGTGCATACAGCATGTGTTTGGTATGCACTGTGGAGAGGACCATACGACTCAGAGACGGCATCATCGAGCACACGCAGGAGGAGATGGACCGATATTTATCTGTTTGCAGTTTTTAGCATATCGGCCTTTTTAGTCATCAGCCATAAATCTCCAGCAGAGGCCGATATTTAGTTTCAACCGGCTGCAAACATAATATAAAGCTTAAATTGGACGCTTTACTTCAGACATGGTCCTGCAGAACTTCTCTCTTATCCAATTTGTAGAGTTTGTACTAAATTAAAATGGAATAATTAAGGGAAAATGTTCAAAATCGGCCCTACAAAAATATCGGCAGCATTGGTTTGTTTGGATTTTAAACAATCACCATCGAACATAAAAAAACAAAAACATATCGGTCGATTTCTGGTGCATATTCTTGCCAAAAACTTGAACAAAAATGTGTAAAGCAGAGCCGCAACTACAGATTATTTTAGTCAGCATTATTTTTTAAATGGTTGACAAGTTGAAAGATTATTTCTATTGTACACTGAGCTTTTTTAATACATTTATAACCAGATTCGTGTTGAAATGTGCTGACAGAAGGCAGCTTTTACTTACACTATATTCTGAATAAAGTTTTCTACTGATGAAAATAACAAATTGTTTATTCTGCTGTGACATTTTGGTTTAATAACACCGACGCCTTTGTTACAAGGTCTTTTAGTTTGTGTTTTAGAGTCATAATATGATTATTAACGATTATTTTAATAGTGATTAAACCGATAAATTGTTGTGTTAAATGCGGGTACGGTGTCTTTTTACGGTCCCAGTTGAGCATCACGCATGAAAATAGAAAAAAAGACGACGTAATAAAATGGTAAATGGCATTGGTCATATTTATATAGCATTTTTATACCTCCTCTCAGCACTCAAAGCACTCTACATCCATCCATTTTATTCAAGGCACCATTCACACACAGATGCATTCACCCTGCCCTTATCTGCTCAAATCCAAACCATATTCCACTTTAAAATCGTAATCGTTTTGTGTCAGTCTGCAGACGCACACGAGGGGCACGCACGCTTTTGCATATTTGTGTCATTCCACTTCTGCCAGACCCTCCGAAGTGATCAGCACCCTGTAGAGACTATCAAAATGATCTACACAGCCCCAGATCAAATACATGCCTCTGGATGAGCTGCCTCACACATTGTTCCTGCCTTCTCCAGATCTGTATATGAAAGCAATTAAATATGGAAATGCACCAGATGCTTTTAAAACAGCAGAAGACTCACTGTTTCCTTTTTGGGATAATTTATATTTTGGTTTATTTTGGTTTCTTCCTGTATTGTGTCATTACAGGATTGACCGAGGGCATGGCTGACCTCCCTCTCTCTCTGTCTCTCTGTCTGTCTCTCCGTCTCTCTCCATCTCTCTCTCTGCTGCACATCAAACAGACTGTGGTTGGTTTCATGCTCTCTGGACTCCATTATGGCTTAATGCTTCAGGAGCATTCTTACTGACTTCAGCGGATTGTTGGGCCGGCGAGCCCACAGCGAGACGGGGCACTCGGGCTGATCTGTGCGGCCGTGTGAGGATGCAACAGGGTGAATGCTTTTAAAACCCTGATTGACCAATAAGAACCATCGCAGCCTTTGTGAGAATTTGTAGTTCATTTAATTAGAATGAGGTAAGTAGGTAGGTAACTTTATTTATCACCGCAGCTGGATATCGCTTTTATACAAACAAACAATAACAAATACAGATATAATAGACCAAATATCAGGTCAGTATTACAAGGCTGTGTGCAGGACTCCAAACAACTACGCTACTGTACTTTGGGAATGTTTGACAAGTTTTTTCAACAGACCCATTTGTAAACTGTCATAATTGCAGTGCTGACTGGGTTAAGCGAGCGCTCTGATTGGCTGGAGCCTCCCGGAGAAGGTGGAATAAGAAAATGTTTAAATATGTACTTCTTCGTCAACATTTTAAATCAAACTCGTTGCTATGGTTGCCATTTCCTGCTCTCAAATCCTCGAACAAACCCCACTTAGCTGGAATCCTGGCAGGGTACGCAGAAATTAAATGTAAAATTGCAGTGGACGTGAATGGACTATAACCATCATAGTATTATGAAGTACACCACTGCCCACAGACTTTCACTAGACTGTTGAGCTTCAAAAGATGCATCCAGAATATATGAAGTGCACAATCTTCACACACATTTCACAGGCAGCCAGCATCCTGTGACAGCCCAGATTTCCAGCCACAAGCCGCTGTGTAGTCGACAACAGCAGTTCCTGCCTGGAGAGCACCATTCCCACTGTATCATTAGCCAAACACTGGTTAGGGATGACACTTCACAGCAGAGAGCCTGTAGCAACCGGCAATCAACAACAACAGAGAGCAGAGGAACGCCGGCGCTGGGCTCAGAGTTACACAGATCCTACAGTCAGGAATGCAACAGTTTAGCTCCATGAACTTCAAATAAGAAACAAATGTATTAAATGAATGTTGAACAGCAGACATCACAAAATTATATAGTCTTAGTCACAAAATGATGTTAAAGATTATGATCAAATTAGTTTAACAAAATCATCATTTCTGATTTATAACTTCTGCAAAACATGACATGCAGCATCTCCATTCACCAACTGTCAGAAAACAAAAAGGCAAATGTGAGACTCTTCGAGAAAGAGATGAGACAACTATTGCCCCAAAAACGATAAGTCATGAGGCTGTAATGGGAGGAGCAGACGAGGAGTAAACCGGGAAACACATGAGTCTTGTACAAATCTATCTTTTTGGTAAATGTTGACAGAAAGACGACTATTAGTCGGTTTTATGGTTTGCCATGCGTCATTCGTCATGTCTCCTCTGGTACGAGAGCTCATTCCCTCAACGGTCCTTGAAAGACACTCTTCAGTTTATTTCTCTAAAATATGAGGTTGGACATTAATCTTGAGCCATTGAGTCAATAAGAAACAGTAATATCATGTTAGTGTCACTGAACTTCTCGACCTTCTACCGTCAAACAAATACTCAGAAATACTGTAATCCCTCACCTGACTCTTCCTGTCGCTGAAGATTCAAACACAGTGTTTCTTGGTGGCGGCTTTCAAAATCATCATCTCTCTCTAATTGAACTAGGGCTACAACTAATGATTATTTTGGTAATTGATTAATGTGGAGATTATTCATTTGATTAATGGATTAGTTGTTTAGAACAAAAAATATCTGGAAAATGGGATTTTCCCCCCCAAATTTTACACAGATAAAACTGAAGTGATGCCACAGACATGAAAATGACTTCTGAAAAGCAGAATCTTGAGTTCAAACACTGTCTAGATGACGACCTTTGAAACCAGACTGTTTCATCTAAAACACAAAGTGTACCAAATTCTCACGTTGTTTTAATGTAATTACTGCTCTGTTTGAGTCATAAAACCTCTTCTGTCGGCTCATGGCATGTTTTGAGTAAGTTTATCGACCAGTTAATGATTATTTGATTACTAAATGAATTTAAAATTATCTCAATCAATTAGTTGCGATTAGTTGCCCTAAAATTAACATAATCTGAACTGAACTGAGCCGAGGCAGATGGGAGACCACTGAGAATTCCAGGTGCCACAGTGGGGCGCCAGTGACAACCAACGTGTTGTCCTTATCCAAGACGTCAGGCCTCACCTCCATCAGTCTGCCCCAGGGCAGCTGTAGCCTCAGTGGTACCAGGTCACCATCACTGAGTGAGGAGTAAATGAATAATGCACGAAATTGTGTGAAAGTGACTGAGTGTCTGGAAAAATGGCTGTATAAGACAAATGCATTATTATTATGATGATACAGGTTTGCACATCTCCACAATAAACTGTGACATTACTGACTCTCCAACGCCTCCCACCTCCAGGCAGATCATGTGTGTACCAGAGGATGACGTAAAAACACTCAGTCATGTGACATTGTTTAGCAGGCTGATTAGCTTTAGCAGTAAGTTAAGATAACGATACAGCTCCTTCAAGGTTTGTAGAAAAACAAAGATAAGCCCACAATGCGTTCATGACACTGAGTTAGGAGACAGTTGTAGGGAAGAGTAGCTGATGGTTTTGATAATGGATTGATATGATCTCAGAGGGGTGTGTAGTGTAGAAATCGGTGCCAGCAAACTGTCTCATAAATACAAAGTGCTGGTAATGAGGAGGTGTAACTCAAACATATTAATATAATTTTACTGTGGAAGGGGCTGCAGAACGGGGGGTCCCACACACACTGAATTGGGGGAAGAGTGTGTGTGTGACCTTCAGTTAGACCCCGTCGATGCATTAGGCTGATCACGCCTCTCCCACAACAGGAAACGTCCTTGTCCAAATGCCATTCGCAACATTGGGCCCGCTCATAACTCAAGGTGTAAATTAAAGCCCTCATATTCGGCGAGGGGAGGTGTTTCATATGCCACATTGTTTATGCTCCAAAGCACAGATGAGCAGGCGGGGAAATAGTGACAGCGTAACAAGCCCGTGCCCATCTCTGCTACACTTACCTTCGCAACAAATCTAGTAGCCGTTTCACACGAGTATTTTCTCCCTCACAAAGGATGCATTGACCCCGGGCTTAAGTAAGCTCCGCGTCATTGATTGAAACAAGAGGAACGGGCCGGTGTCTTGACAAGACAGATTTGCTCTTTAAAGCATTATGGATTACCGGCGTTTGGACCCAAAAGGGGATTTCAAAGAGGTCCCGGTCTGGCATTAATTCAGTGGGATGATTTATTCGGTGCTGTCAATCAATTCAATTAGAAGTGACCAGTTACGACTTGGCGCTGACTGCTTTATGATCTACGGCTGGATGACACGCACTAACAGTTTCATCACATTACCGCCCCGCCCAAGTCTCATCTCCGATCAGCATAATCACTCAGATGGACCTGCGGGACATTTTTACAGTGCGTCTTAATGTCCCCTTTAAGTACCGGTGATTACGAGGCAGGGGACGGGCCGGGTGCGGGCCGCTTCAGTGCCGTTCGGACCGGAACACGGCAGTTTGTACTTTCATTCCGCTCGAAAAAAGACCCTTCAGGTGAATGTTAAAGACAGTCTGAGGTTAAGGTCCTGAAAAGACTTGGCCAGGGCTAACCAGGCTGCGCCACTGTTATTTATAGGAAAGTTTGGACGTTTTTACTGCTTGGAAGAGGCTCTCCTGACTGCAGTAAACTTCTGTGAAAGCAACTTGTGTAACCTCTTCCATAAGTCTCATGCCTAATACTAACAAGTCATATTTAACACAACAACGGCAGGTAATGGACAGAAACATTTGGAGGGTGTAATGCCCCCTATAGGAGCAAGTGTGGAATCAAAAATGGTCCGGATTTCTTTCTGTTCCTCGTCGTACTGCACGTATTTACTGATGAGGGATTATGTAAGTAGGTTCATAGCTCAGGGAAGGATGAAGTATCAATGATGAGAGGTACGTGACATCCACAGTACTACACTTAGATGGCACTTTTGACACTTTTTTAAGCTCCACACGTTCACACAGCTGTCTTTTATGAGATATTTCACATGAATTCTCGCACAAATTCTAGGTACAGCCTCCTGCTTTGTCCATGCTTGCACACTGTAAGTAAACAAGCGAAGAGCCATTGGTCTGTGGACTCTGCTGGGGCTGAATTCCTAGGAAGGCACACATGTAATCAAGTGATTCCAGAGCAGAGAGGTTTGAGAATGTGGCATCGGAGCATCAGTGACACGCCGCACACATCATATTTGTGAGATTACAGCAGAGTCAAGTGACCAACAAAACGTTTTCAGCAGAGAATACACCAGCTGCAAGCGCATGATCAGTCCAGACTCAAGTATTGTCTCTAGTGTACTTTTATATAATCAGACACACACAAAAAACAACTGGTTTAACTGCAATAATGGACTGTACCAAGCTAAATCTGTGTCTGTTTAATCCTGACACTGAAATGAGTGTTCAGACAAAGCTCTAATGCAAGTATACATCATCATTAAGACTGAAACAAGGGGCAAAAAGTGGAAAACACATGAAACTAAAGCAGGACTTAAACCCCCTGGACTAGACCTGTAGCAGACACACGCCTGCGCACCTGTGGTAGACCTTACACCACAGTTTGAGAAGCGCTGACACAAGTGAACGTTCGTGCTTTTAGATGTGAGGAAAAGCCTTCAAGCTGCAGTTTAAGAGCCATTTACACGCCAGTGCCAAAAAGTTTCAGAACTCAAGCAGGACGCAGTCTTATATAAGTGTCAACACAAGAGTTTCATTCAATAAATTGTGCTGCTGCAGGTGCGGTGCTCTCAGGGAAGCCACACGGCGAAGGATTCTTGGTTTAAATGTGGGATTACAACGCAGTTTGGGATTAATTAATGATATAAAGATGGAATTGATGTTAATAATACATAAATGGAGGTTTACCTGATATTTCAGACTGTGGCACTCCCTCCAGAGAGAAGCCTTTCCCGCTGTAAAACTGTCTGATATCCGAACAACTCCGCGCTTTGCTGGTGCCTTTCTCCCCGAGGACCGCTGTCGTTACTGAAGACAGTGCCAAAAACAATGCCACGATGTAGGAATCCATCACGAGTCTGTTTGTTTTAGCGAGACAAGTGCAAATGCAAAAAAAATAAATAAAAATAATCAAACAAGAGTCCCAGGATCAACAGCCGCGTCAACGAAAACGCGTCCAACCTTCTTCCTCCAAACCCGGAGCGGTGAGTCCTGCGCGGAGATTCACAGTCCAATGAAGCTCCTGGGGGGTTATAAATTCCTCTGTACGCCTTCACCTACGACAGAAAGGGCAAACACGCAGCTAAATGACCGCTTTGGAGCTGTAGAAACCGAAAAGGCGCATGGAACTGCTGCTGCTGCTGCTGGTGTCTGACTGTCGGACTGACCAAGCGCGCCTGTACCAACCCGGCTCAGTGACGTGCGGACTCACGCTGCTGCTGCTGCCTGCTACTGTGTGTCCCGTTTGGAGCGATGCAATGCCAGAGCTGCCACAGAGCGGACTGACAAGGCGGGCAGGAGGAGGAGGAGGAGGAGGAGGAGAAGGAGGAGGAGGGAGAGACAGAGAGAGTGTGTGCGTAAAGCTGCGTAAAGCTGCTGGTGTCTTTATCCCTTCTTTTTTTTTTTTTTTTTTAACATCTCTAGGTACAAGTTTGACAGATTATCCACTTTTACAGTCACATATTTGTCTCCCCCGAGCCAGGTGTCGCTGATGAGCTGTGCCCCGCCCCCTCACGTCCACAGGTGACCGGGGATGAGCCCACTCCCCGCGCAACCGCAGCCACAGCGTCACTCTTCAGGGCGCAATTATGGACGTTCCACAAGTCCGTGCGCGCCTGTTCTTCCGAGTTTACCTGTCAGGTGCTGAATGCCTCTATTATACTTGTGCAGGTACTGTTTGGCCAAGGACTTAAACTTGGACAGGGCTGCCAAAGAATGTGAGCTTTACAAAAAAAAAAAAAAAAAAATGTGTCATGGAAATGTTGGCAGCAGCAAGTTGATTCAGCTCAGTGTCAAAATGTGTGTTGACAAAGCACTGAAGCAGAATAGTGTGATTATTCAGATGACATAATAAGACCTGAGATAGTATCAAAGTTCTGTGTGTGATTTGAGTATATAATGTATCCTTTAGTCCCAAGAAACAAAAACATGAAACGTTATATTTAATGAAACTGACCGAGTCCAGACATGAATTTGTTTTGCTCTGAATGAGTCTGTGTCTGTGATATTGAAATATTTCTCTCAGTCAATTTGGACCATGGAAATTACTCACATTTATACAGCTCTTTCTAATTTCAAAGGACTCGATGCTTTACATCAAGGAACCACTCACCTATTCACACATTTATCCTCACCAGTGGAGACATGCAGACACCGGAGCATGAACCTGAAAGAGCTCACGGGCCACAGTTTGACACACAGGAGCTTAGACCCTTATCAAACACAACAGTGACAACAGACCAATAAACACAATCACACTGTATTTTTACTGCAAACTGAACCAGGATAGAGCAGAAAAAGTGAAACATGATTTTATTTAAAAATACTACTGGAGGGATCGGAAGATTGAGATTTCTGACAGGCTGATATCTTTCTCAAGCCAAACTCATATTTGTTGCAGGAGATCAGCTCTGTTCTCATAAATCAGCACATAAAACTGCTTAGCTCAAAACACATGGATTTTGCTCTAAACCTGTAGTTCCCTGGTTTAAATCTCTTTGTAAAACATTCCTGAAATGCCTCAGTTTCCTCATTACTTCTAATAGGATCAGTGTTTTCCAGTTCCCAGCATCCGATTCCGACAGTCAAGCTCCTTGTCACGGCCTGTGGCAGCAGTATGTCCAGAACTAATGCTGTATGAGAGCAGAGGGTCACCCAGTTCAGCGGATTCAAAAACCATATATGTGCTATTACTTTGGGTGCATGATTTGGAACGAATCAGGATCGCTGGTTAGGCTTAGAAATAGGTTCAAGAGTAGTTTTATAATAATGTTACAATACCTTTATAGACATGAAACTGAGAAATCAATCTCAAAAGTCCAATAGGATTTTTTTGCACCACTTTTGATTAAGCCACCTTACTCTGAGGAAGAGTCTACCGCACACACTGCAGTGACTTGTTGGGAATAAACAAGCTTAAAATAACCCACCACCTTGTAAAACAAACCAACAAAGAACAAAAAGACAAAACAACATCCACAGCAGCAGCAGCAGCGTTACTTTTCCACCTCCCAATTATTCTATGAAGTCAGACAGTGTGTGAATAAACCAGGAAACGCTGCTCTTTAATTAGTTTTGTTCCACCTCATGACGGCAGTGCGGTCATGTCCTATTTATATAATATATAAATATAAATATATATATATATATATATATATATATATATATATACACACACACACACACACACACACATATATATATACATATATATATATATATGAGAAGTGCATCTCACACGTCAGCAAGTGACTAAACCCTTTAAACACCTTTATGTAATGAGAAATGATCAAGCCTAAAAGTGTTCAGATGTGTTCAGTTGTGCTCAGTTGTGTTCAGTTGTGCTCAGTTGTGTTCAGTTGTGCTCAGTTGTGTTCAGTTGTGTTCAGTTGTGTTCAGTTGTGTTCAGATTTGTTCAGTTGTGCTCAGTTGTGTTCAGTTGTGCTCAGTTGTGTTCAGTTGTGCTCAGTTGTGTTCAGATGTGCTCAGTTGTGCTCAGTTGTGCTCAGTTGTGCTCAGTTGTGCTCAGTTGTGTTCAGATGTGTTCAGATGTGTTCAGTTGTGTTCAGTTGCTGTTGTATTTGAAGTTCATTCTTGTGACATGTTGATCTTGTTGATTCATCTCTGATGATGATTTCCGTGTTTATTTTGTTGCCAACACTAGATCTGGATCTATGTTATGCCTGAAGTGGCCACTGATCTGAAGGTTGGCAGTTCGAATTCCACTCTCGATATAGACGTCAATGGAGGTTTGCAGTGCGATTCCAGCTCCCACTGCTGTCATTGTGTCCTTGGGCAAGACACATTTACACACCAGTGTATGCAGACACTGGGGGTCCTGTGTGTTTCCATACACTGGTGTGTGAACGGGTGAGAGGTTCCTTGATGTACAGCACTTTTGGTGCCTTAAACGTGGAAAAGCTTTATATAAAAATGTGACCATTTACCAAAACATGCCGCTCCTCGTTCTCGTGAACATTATCCATGTGAACTTTATCTTTTGTTTCTCAGGCATCCGTAATATTTGGGCAACAGAGGCTCAGGTGATCATCTTAAGACTAAAACATTGGCATTTCAGTCCCTTGTCTAAGTATAAAGCTGGTGTGTGTGAGATGGTCAGAGAGGAAGAGGCCACAGGGACAGGTGTGAGGAGGAAACTCTCCTGATGAACTCATCACAGATTTAGGTTTTCATCACATTTAAGTCAAATCTGGCTTAATTAACACGCACCATTCCATAGACAATATTTTCAGATTGCTCCAAACCAAATTATATCTTTGAACACCTCAAACCGCTCAAAACATCCAATTTTCTGTCGCCATGAGCAAGTGGGAACGCAGGCAGAGGTTAATAAGTCCGCTGGCCTCGGAGAGTGTTGGTGCATGTTAAAACGTCAGCCATGTTGCGAGGGCGCTTTATGGGAAAGAACGTGCTCGCCCCTGTCCCGTGCACGTGGGAGACAGTTCTGGACATAGGTGCGCGTGTTATAAGGCAGGTTTATATGTCTGAGCGTGTCCCGCGTGTAGCCATAGGTCACCGGCCCCTGCTCCGTCTGGCACTCGGGGATGGTGTAATTAACGCGCGCTAAAGCTACAGAACAGCCATGTTTGCTTCAGGTTGGCTCCTATTGAAGTTTTATTGGCCCTGACCATGAAAGAGTTTTTCTAATGAGGAGCAGGATGCGGAGGGAAGTGAGGGAGACCAGGGTTGGAGAATGGGAGCAGAGGGTGAGAGACTGTACAACTCAGCCACTGTCAGAAAACATATGCTCTCATTATGCGGGGGGCTTTTTCAGGGAATGAAGAGGTTTCCAGTAGAAATGTCACTGTAAGAGTTATTTTAAGAACACGGATCCGAGTTTGTAGAAAATGTAAATGTTTAAGCAAATGTTGTACAGTCTTTGCTACACTTTTCTTTATGGTTACATCTCACTGTACTTCCTATATTGTGTTTCATAGTTTAAAGGCCCTATAGCAGATTTTTCCCACGCAAAACAAGATAAAATAAGATAAGATAAGCTTTTATTGTCTCCAAATGTATTTAAGCAAAATTTGTTCCACTACAGATAGATTGTATAAGCAGATCTTGAGGTTAAAATGAATCAGCTGCGGCATTTCTGCTCACGTCAGATCCAAAATAAACACTTCTTCAGTACTTAGAAGATGTGAGTCTGGTTAACGGTGAGTCTGGGTTTGATTGACAGGTGAATTAGCCAATCAGAGACACGCACGGTCCGTCTGTATCATAAAAAATAAAGAAATAAAAGGAAAAAAATATCACAGAAGGCTGAAAAACAATGGACGAAGCACCAAACTGTTACCTGAAGTGAGGTAAGTTTGATTTTATTTGTAAATCATAGGTGACCAATGAGCTCCTTCGTTTCACACGTGTCACTGAAAAAAAACCCTGATCTGATTGGACGATGACGTTTGACCAGGAAGACGTCGACACCAGACTGATATCACTCTGTATAAAAAAAAAAGAGAGGTATCATTTTAGATTTTCCAGGAAAGCTTTTTGCATCTAATTCAAAATCATTTTATTCACCTGTAATCAGAAAGTGCACGTTAGAATGCTAGACGTTGTTCGCTTTGACCTCTGAGGGTTGTGAAAAAAGACCAAACTCATTGCGATGAATAGTTAGGACGCTCACAATTCACAAGATGAGGAATAAATTTACTTTTTCACAGTTTTAAGACAGTAAAAATCAGATCCAGCTACAGCTCCTCGGTAAAAAGTTGTTGAGTCTTAGCTACTTTTCTTAAGCGGTTAGATCCCTGCAGGCCCAATATTGTGATTTATAGCTTAATATTATGAACTACACTAAATTTTAGACTTATTTTATTTGCAACAGCGTAAGCAGATGTGACAGAATGATTTCTCCATCTGAAGTCGTAACAGAAACCATCATCGCAGTAATCCCACGAGCAGCGTACGGAGTGAATGGCGAGGCAACTGAGAAAGCATTGTACATCCAGATCTGATACGAGTCTCGGGATCACATGAGAACCGTCTCTCCTTACACGTGCAGAGATGCGGCGTCAGTGTGGCAGGTTGGTTTGGTTAGCTTAGCGTGCCGGCTGCTCAGCCTCACTGGGGTTTCTACGTAAATAGTAATGTGCTTTTTCAACAGATGTAATCAGTCTGAGCCGAGAGATCATCGCGTCCTCGTGCTAAAACCAGTCTCATCCTGGATACGGCGATAGCATCAATTTGGCAGACTCCTGGGCTTTTAAGTCGGCTATTAGCTTTGAATGCTCTTGAGGGATGGAGGGACAGAGGGAGTCACTGGGCTAATTTTGAACACTTAGACCAAATAAATTGACATGAAGTTGAGAAATTGTTTTGATGGATCATATTTGGTGTCTCAGGACTTTCAACTTTAAACTCACACCTCAGCTTATCTTTGATTATTAACCATTATTAACACTTATATATGTCTTGCGCATTTGTCTTTTGAGTTAAAAAACTTGGAATTGAAGTATTTAGACAGATTACTTAGATTACTAGATTACTTTTTGAAAACCGAAGCAACCAAATGCGTGAAGTTTGACTTGACATTGACAACAACATTCAATTTTATACCTATGGACTTTGCATTTGTGAACTTATTACCTAACCTAAAAAGAAGCCGACTTAAGCCCACCACACACTCCAGGATTTTTCAGACTTAAACCATTTTTAAACCTGCAACAAAAAGCGCAGACCACAGACACAAAGAAAATTGAATACAATTTAAAATCTCTTCAGCACAAAGACCTCAGCGGGATATGGCAGCGAAGAGACTGTGCACCACAAGCTAAATCTGTTTCCCGTGCAGAATAAAACGACTCGCTTTGAGACTCTAAACTGTTCCAAAGATCAAAGCGTTGCACTTCTGCTTTAGATGCAAATCAAAACTGCCATTATTATTTATGAAATGTGGTGCAGAGGTTCAGATAAATGCTTTTAATGCACAAAAGGCTGGAGATAAATGACACAGGAAGTCACTATAGCTAATCTGTAGCAGCTTCGCCCTGATCCTCGCTGTGTGGATGTAAACAGACACGTGAGGAACTACTTTTACCTTTTTTACTTTTAAAGAACACTTCAAACTGGATTAAATAGTGCTGTTTTGTGGATTGGGGGTCATTATTTGCAGAGGACACGTTCTAATGGATAATATGGAGAAAGGTGAGAAATAAAGTCGCCTTTCAAGTACTTTTCCATTTGTAGGTTGTATCTTCCACCTCTGGGTCTGTCACTTCTTCTGCCCCTGATGTTTTATTCCTCGAGCGCCGTGGCTTAAAAATCACATATGAAGATCGTAAATTGGGTCACGCCTCCCCGAAGTCACGGAGAAGCAAATCGGGTCCTAAATCTGGCAAATGATCCTGTAGTTTGGGCGGGTTTTAGTTTTACTTTTACTTTTGACTTGAAAATCCATAACTTGTCCTTGAACTTGTGTTTTTGTGTAACATTCACCTTGTACAGCGCTGGTTCAGAAGTACATTTGTGGACAATAATGGAGTTTTTTCACTTGAATCCATCAAACTTAGGCTCACTTGAGTTTATGTCAAATTTATATTTCAGGCAAATCTAAACCTGAAAGAGTAACAACAATGGGAGTTTAATTTTGTTGGAACGGCAAGGACTTGGCAGGATAGATTGTATTTTAAAGTCTCTTCAAATTGTCACTGTATACACACCTCTGCTTCAGCAAAAAAAACTCCATCTCTAACTGGTAGCTCTAATTTATTCGTGTCCCTTTGGCATTTTGCAGCGCTGCATCTTTCCTTGATCACACAGAGTCGGTTTGAGCAAACACATCCATCTGCATATCTCGGCACGTTCGGAGCCCTCCCCTGTCGCCCCAGACAGCCAATGACACGAGAAGGAGACATTTCGATGCCAAGCGCAAAGGGTAGACAGATAGCATTGTGCTGGAGAAATTGCAGGAGAGGGCCAAGAAGGAAGGACTGGGGCTTTTGAGACTAGATAAGGGATGAAAAATGTTGATGGATGGCAGGAGTTTGACAGTACAGCACCGGTTTGTACAATAAAGGCAAAACAAATGGAATTTCTGGGAAGGAGAGTTTGGGATATGGGAGAGAGAGGAAGGATATAATTACACAAATATACTGTAGAGCCGCTGGCCAATGCGGTCCGACTGCTGGAAGTCAGTGGTTATTTTTGTTAACGGGAGCGGCGGTGGAGGAGCACGCCCCCTGTGGAGAGCTACTCTGCGTCTGTGTGCTCATGTGCAATACGGTTACGTCAGTACAGTGTTAGCGACCAAAATGAGCGTGTTTTTGTACTTTAAAGACTAGAATTGAAAAGGTGGTGAAGGTTTAAGTCTCTCGGGGGATATGTGAGCTCAGAAATCAACAAAGTCGGTGTAACTCAGTCAGGTTGGTAACTGGGAGAATATGACAAAAATTTAAATGTCAACATCGACTGGAGTCACTATACTAATTGTGCACTTTTGTATATCTGTATTTATGGATGGACATAGCTAACCTGCTAGCTGTCACGTTCTAAACAGGAAGTGAGCATGGGGCGCTTCCTTCGACAGCCTTGCTCCTGATTGGCTCTTTGGTTGCCATGATATTTGTGGTCGAAATTCCAAATATGGAGCTTGAAATTCGCCCCTGTAACCTCCAGCCTCGAACAGCTTCATTTGACTGGAGCCACATGCTCTGGGTGACGTCACACTCACTTAGTCCACTTCTTTATACAGTTTTCATGCACGTCAGCGATCAGACTATCGAAATGTCATGTTAATAGTTATAAGATCTGATGTGAGTAATGTGATTTCGTTCTGGCTGTTGCAGTTTTTGTCAAGGGAAATTATTCAACAAATGAAAAACAAATGTAGCAGACAAAATTCAAAGAGAAAATTCATTGCACTTCGTCGTCCAAATACAACAGTCATTGATTAACTGACACGTCACCAGATGTGTTTGATGAACGGATTGGTTTTGTACATGAAACACACACCAAAAATCTGATTGAATTAATGGATTATCTGATTATTCTAGGTATCAGATTTGTACACATAAATGAACCCACAGTGACATTAGACCCTTTGTGATGAAAATAGGTGAATAGTTACATTAGCTTGCACAAATATCACAGTGCAGTCTAGTCTCTCTGTAATCACACACCATAACTGTATCACAGGCTGGTGTAGGACACCTGAAGTGCAACAACTTTCCCCACAAAAGCTCTGCCTCAGCATTTTTCCTGTGTGAGCCGCAGGAAGCGTACTCAGGGCATTATAGCTTCATTTGAAACATAACCGAAGACAGAACATTTGTGTGGCGACAGGTTTACAAGCAAGATTTGTTTTACCGTCAGCTTTACAACACCATACGAGGCGAGCACTGACGCTGCCATTCATCTAAATTATATTTCCCTATTAGTGAAACACAGGCTGAAACCAATCACAATAAACTGTTTTTTTTACATTAAAACATTGTACGCTCATTAAAGGTGCACGATGTGACTTTTATAAATGTTCTCATTTGTATAGTGCTTTTCTACCTTCAGAGGTAAACCAAAAGCAGCACACTGTGTAACAACCTTAACCCTAAGTACAATAGATATATTATATAAACAAAGAGACCTCCAAAAACCATTGTTGAATCTGTTGAAATGCCTGAAATACCTTTTTTCCTTTTGTCATTTCTGTGTTTTCTGTGCGGTGATCACAACTCAATACATTCCAGTGTCCCGCTCATTAAAAACAAATTGGACAAATGTGAGTAGGAGTAATGCGATAAAGTGCTTCTGTAAAGGGGAGGGCCCAGGAATGCCCCCGGAATGTGTGCATATTCTAAAGTGGCAGTGGGAAAATAATGAAGGAGTCATCATAGGGGGCTGAGAACCGCAGAGATGTGGCCTCCCACTGTTTCCAGAACCAGCCTGGAAGAAAACAACCGCCAACCTGAATGAAGTGGCACACATCGCACACAAGCCACATAAAACTAAATAAAGCTTCGGTTAGTGCGGAGAAAACATGTGACTGTGCGACCATTTACAATTTCATGTTTGGACAAGGAGGTCCATGTGGAGGTCAGGGCGAGCTAAATGACGGCCCTCAGACCTAAAGCAATAGCACGGTCCATCCATCTTTGAGTAGGATTTCATTAACGTGCTCATTTGTCTTGATCGCTGGATTTTTTTTGTTTTTTTTGTATTGCTGACACGGTGGCACGGTGGTTAAGACCCATGTACGAAACGAGAAGGTTCTGGATTCACTTCTAGAAATGCACAGTTTGTGAATTTTACAAAAACATTTAAGTCAAGTTGACATTCAAAATCATGTCAAGTTAAATTTTATTAATTATAGGACAGACATGGAGGTTCTCGTGGAGGTTTTCGTGGAGGTTCTCGTGGAGGTCATGTGAACGCTCCGGCGCTGTCATGTCGTCACCTGACTTTATGAGATTTCACGGCAAGAGGCAGACGAGGGGAGCGCTTCATTTGTCTCATACCCGGACACGTGACAAATAGAGAAGGTGAAATATCTGGATGAGAACAGCAGGCCGCCAAATGAATGGAGTAATTGGATGAGGTTGGTGCGGGAATGAAACGGCGCCATAGCCAGATGGGTACAGTCTCTGCCATAGTGAGTGTGATTTAGAGCAGGCCACCAAAAAACCCATATAAATAAGAGGTCTGTTTTGGATAAGCTGGAGCGGGAATTGTAATATGCTGTACGATACAATTAGCAGCAAGTGTACAGCCCTGTTTCCACTGATTCTCAGCACTTAACTATACAGCATAATAACAAGTTTGAGGAAGTAAAGCGATTTTTCCCCTTTGTTTATGGTCAATAAATTATAAGAGAACTGCACTCTGTCGCTCTCACCTTGTTTCTGGATTTGTTTCGAGCTCCCATTCGCTTTTAAACATGTTTTAACCTGGTTTTAAAAGGGGCTACACTGGATATTTTTCATGTAATAAAGTAGGGCTGTACTGTAATTTGTCTGGCCTCTTAAAGGTATGCAGCTCTGAGGGTCAAAATGAAGCCAATGTGCGCTATTAGAATCTGATTTAAAGCTTTTTTATCGCCTGTGAACTATGTTAGCATGCTAGTTGTTGTTAGGACTACTGTAAAACGCACTTATAAACTCAGCACAGTGAATAATTAGGATTGTATGTGCTAGGAAAGTGAGGAATAAGTTAAAATGGCTGACAGGTTAATATTAAAGATCCTATATCACACAGAATTTACTTTTGTGAGCTTTAAGTCATATTATAATGTTGTTCTTCCTCAAAAACAGATCTGTAGTTGTGTTTTGTTTCATTCTGTTTGAGTAACTCTTTATTATTAGTCTGTCTACATCTGTAACGACTGACAGCGGGACAAAAGATAAAGAACTCGGGAACAGTTTAACAATGTTTGAAAATGAAGGATCAGACGGTTGAGGTAAGCGTGAGGTGTGAGGTTCGTACCGGTTGTGGAGAGCTGGGTTGGAGACAGAGGAGCTGAGCGGGTCCAGGGGGCGGGATCACTGTGGATACGAGGACGATCTAGCGCTAAGTGTCAGGTCCTGGGTCCCATTGTCCTCCCCAGGTGCAGCTTGATTAACGAGATGGGTTGCAGGTGTGAATGGGAGGAGCCAGAATCTCCGCCCAGCTCTAGACTCTGAAACAGAAGGGAGGGGGGAAAGCAGCACAAAAAAAGGCAGGACAGACTGAGATCTCGACATCTCCAAAGCTCAAAATGTTCTGTTCCACCTTTTGATGTCATGAAGTGGTAGTTTTCAAGAGCTACATTTACCTTTAGTTCAGTAGTTTGGCAATTCCAGGGTTGAAATAATCCAGATGATTCTTGTGAAGGTGTGTGGAGTTTAAAAACACAGTGGAGCACTTCCTGTATTACCACATGATGACATCACAAGGTGGAGTGTTTTCAGTTTGAGAGAAGAGCTCAGCCTAAATATGCAGGGTTTGTGTGTTGAACATGTGTGAATGAAACAGTTTGTGATAAGGAAACAAAATCATAACACAGATAAAAAAATAGGGTAATATGGGCCCTTTATGTACCGTATTTTCGCTCTGGAGAATAAATTGCACTGGAGTATAAGTCGCTCTGGAGTATAAGTCCATTATAAGTCACACTGGAGTATAAATCTCTCTGGAGTATAAGTCCTTCCGGAGTATAAGTCGTTCCGGAGTATAAATCGCACTGGAGTATAAATCACTCTGGAGTATAAATCACTCTGGAGTATAAATCGCTCTGGAGTATAAGTCGAGTATAAATCACTCTGGAGTATAAATCACTCTGGAGTATAAATCGCTCTGGAGTATAAATCGCTCTGGAGTATAAGTTGAGTATAAATCACTCTGGAGTCACACCAGCCAAAAAATGCATTATAATGAAGAAAAAATCATATATTTCCCATATAAATTGTATCTGAGTATAAGTCACACCCCAAACTATGAAAAAAGTGCGACTTAATGTCTTAGAAACATGAAACACTGAACTACCGTATTTTCCGGACAATAAAGTAAACATTAGGAGCTGCGCCTTTAAACATCCCACAGTGTCTCCAAGTGAAATGTGCAATGTACAAACTCACACTAAACCATGTGACTCTTGTTCTCAATCTAAACCTTGATGTCTTTTTGTTGTCCCCACAGATTCAGATGTTTGGAGTCCCAGCACTATAATCTTAATCCTCTGCGGTATGCGTACAAGCCGTCTATGTCTGGTGTATGTCGCCTCCCGTCACGTCACAGATGGATTTCCCTTCAGTCTTATTAGCGAGGCCAACAGGTCTGTGCCGACAACATCCCTGCAAATCAATGACCACCTGCATATCCATCCTTTGACTGGGTAGCCCCGAACACTTTATAGACATATGGCCAAACTCATTTCCATACTCATTAATGCTTAGCGATGTTGGGAATTCAAATGGGGTTGTGACGCAGCGATTGTGCCAGCGCGTGTGTGTGTGTCCAACGGCCCATAGTGATATAGATGGTACAGGGGAGGCCACTGACAGAGTTGGAAAGGTGGAATGGCACCCAAGGGAGCCATGGAACATTCACAGCGGCTCATCCGTCTCTGCGACATGAGCGAGAGGGCCGCCCGGTGCATGCCAAACAGCGCCGTGATGGAGAGTCCGGGAGAAGACAGGAGCGGGCTTTGATCAATGCTGGCCATGCACAAATGACTCTACATTCTACATTCTATTCCCTGTTGTTTTATAATCGCCTAAAGCTTCTTTATATCACTGCTATACTCAAGGTGCACTCTGTAACTTCTCTGGTGGAATATCTGTCATCTGAGTGGCAGAGTCCCCGTTATCTCGGCCCACATCAGAGAGTATAATGCTCCCTACAACAGAAGCAGAACAAGACTAGACTAGACTGGAATGGAATGGACAACACTGTCACAATGTCCCTGAAGGTTCATGTCTCACTAACTCCAGTGATTCTGATGATAACTGACGAGCAGAATGCGGAGACAAAGTCATCTCTCACAGCTATAAGTTATAGACGAGGCTATAGTGAAAAGAAAGTGTTGAAGTGCTGGGCTGGGAGAACACTGTCTCTCTCAGTCTTTTCAGTATCACTTCTGTTCCATTCTATTCCAAGGTATTTTTTTTCTCTCAAGACAGTTAATGCAACCTGAACTGAAACATTCAGTAGATTTGACCTCCAGATATTACAAGTTGGTGTTATGTCTTTGGCCACTGAACGAGCAGACCATGACTTCAGGTAAACGACCCTGTAACGGCCATTTCATTGTTCAGAGCCCATGACTGTGCACTTCACAGGTGTGTGAGGTTTGTGTGTATGAGGCTTGTGTGTGTGAGGCTTGTGTGTATGAGGTTTGTGTGTATGAGGCTTGTGTGTGTGAAGCTTGTGTGGGTGTGGGTGTGTGTGTGGGGGTGTGTGTGTGTGTGTGTACCCTGTAGGCTGCACATTGCACAGATCTTACAGATCCACTTCTTTTCACAAACTCTATCATATTTCATCACATCATGTTAAGGTGAATACTGCTTTGGGGGAATGTTACTTGAACAAAAAGGAAAACATCAGCACAGGGACAGCGCCGGGTCAAGGTCCCTCGTGACAGTCCTTTGGTCATGTTGTGTACACAGTTTGTGATTGTGAGGACACGAGGTGTGGACTTGGTGGAGGCATTGGCACAGAAGCGCTGATGTGTGCTACTGTTGAAAATAGCCCAGACAGACAGCTGAGCAGCTGTGACCTCAGCTCCCCTGAACACTCACTTATACTCTGCGTCCACACGGCTCCTTCTCCTACTGTGAGACTACTGTAAAATACCATTAAACTTTCATTCCCATTTCTTATATTATGCTGACTGTATTTGGCTTAAAAGCTCAGTGCGTAGAAGTCTCCACACTGCAGTTTGATACTGTTATTGTCCACGTTTGAGCCTGTCCTCATTGTAAGTTATAAAAGCAGCTCTTAACTTTACATAAGAACTGAAATTACAATTTATTATCGCTGATTATTATCCAAAGAAACTGCTCCCCCTTTAACCCTCACATATCGTATTATCCTCATTACTACCGGAACCAGTGGTGGAAAGTAACAAAGTAAAAGTAGTAAAGTACTCTACTTAAGTAAAAGTTTTCGGTATCTGTACTTGACTTAAGTAGATTTTACAGTGGATACTTTTTACTTTCTACTACACTACATTTTTTAAAATCTAGACTGAAAAAGTAAAAAGTATTTTTCAGATGATTTGAGGAGTTATTTTTTACTATGTTCATGTTAACACCCAGACTAAAGTTTTCGAGTTCAAGCTTTGGTTTTGAGCAAATACAAATAAATACACAAAATTCACGAGAAAAAATAAGCCATTGATTCATATTGTTTCTGTTACCGAAAATATGCATCATTTTTAACACATCACTACATTTACACTTTATTTCACACAAGTGTTGTTAATTTGTTACTTTTACTTTTTACTCTTAAGGTACATTTTTAAACAGGTACTTAAATACGTTTACTTAAGTAGATTTTTTTAGGTGATACTTTACTTTTATTTGAGGTTTTTTTTTATGATTTTCTTTAACAAAACTGAGTACTTCATCCACCACTGACCAGAACTGAACTGAAAAACTGACGAAAGTAAAGATGAGACTGAGATTATGTGATTTTTGAAGTAAACCCAGCACAGTACTAAAAGTGTTTGTTTTGCCTCTCCTTTTATTCTATAACAGACATCTTTACTGGCGGGTTCTGCATTACCATCGACTTTACAACTGTCTGTGGTAAGACGTCCAAAGGGGCAAATCCTGCAGCTGAGTCTGGAACTGCAGTGAATGATCCTCTCTCTTGTGTTTAGTGACAAACTTGTCCATATCCTCACATGATTACATAGTGCCACTTTAAAGTCCAGCAGCGCAGACGGCTTTGGACGAGACAGACGGGGACAATGCGGCCCAATTACAGCGCGAGCACAGACGATACCCTTGGCCTGGTCCCCTCTCTGCTCGTCAGCACCAGACACTCTCAGTTTCACAGCAACAAGCATGAAATAGGCTCGGAGGATCCAATACAGACGGCGTGCAATTGGACGAATACAGCCCAGGGAGAGGGCGTGTTTATGGACTATATGTGTGTGTGTGTGAGTGTGTGAGAGAGAGAAAGAGAGACAAAGAGAGTGTGGAGTGAGTGGACAATGCAGCCAGGAAAGTGTTATTAACATGGAGCTCCCGGACTGATGATGAAAACAGTGGGAGGTGTGGTGAGACTGGGAACAGCCACTGTCGCCAGGGCTGCTGCCATCGCATACTTTTGTGATCACAGGCAGGAAAAAGTGAGACGAGGTGCAACGACGACCAGCTTCATCGGAGTTTTCCAAGAGACGTCGGTATCTGGGGTCGGGATGGCTTGGGTTAAACAGGTGTATTGTTTAATGTGAAGTATTAGGATACACTCGGCTTTACAGATGTTAGAGGAAATTAGTTATTGAGCTTGAAGTAAAAATAAATCTGTGTTTGTGTGATTATCCTGGGGGAGATGGACAGTTTTTGGGAGACTCTGCGCCCCCCTGTGCAGCACACGGGACAGCCTGAGGAGATTGTTTAGTGAGAGAATGTTTGTGCCACAGAACGCTACAGGAGCTCCGTCACACTGATCATCCTTTTCCCCGGGCGGCAGTAGCTCAGTCGGTGGCGAAAAATGAACCGTTGTGTCCTTGAGCAAGACACTTAAGCCACCTCGCCCCTAGAGTCTGACTGCTTCCTTGATGTAAAGCAGTTTCAATACCTTAAGTTGTAAAAGTGCTATGTAAATATGACTTTTACCTTAACTATGTTCCTCATTTCACTGAAAATATTTGAATTTACCTCTTTTTTTGTGTGGAAATTTTATGTTTTTATTGGATTATTGGAGCTACAGCAAGTGAATAATTTCTCTATTCTGATTCTAACCTCTATAGCAGGGGTCTCAAACTCAAATTATCTGGGGGCCGCAGGAGGCAGAGTCTGGGTGGGGCTGGGCTTATCAGGTATTCCACAAAAAAAGCTTTGTTAAAATCTTCTCAAACATTATTGTGGTTTTCAACATACTGAAGGAAATGTGCCAATTCTTGTGGATTTTATGTATATTTGTTGAATCTTTTGCGACGGGAGTACACAGCGCGAGTGACATGTGTTTGGGGTTTACTGATTTAGTGGAACCTTGACGCCACACTAACATTAAACTAAATATTGTCCTGTGGGCCACAAAATATCCTCTTGCGGGCCGCAATTGGCCCCCGGGCCGCAAGTTTGAGAACCCTGCTCTATAGAGATAAGCAGCTAACGCCACCAGGCCAAGCTACACGGTCAGATCTGTAGAGAGGTGTTCACAATCTCAGGAAAAAGTACGTGTTTCCATCGCAAAAAAAAAAAAAAAAAAAAAAAAAAAAAAAAAATAAATACAAATAAAAATTAAATAGAAATAAAATAATAATAAAAATAAAATAAAAATACATAAAAATAATGAAAAAGTAAAAAAGGTAAAATAAAATAAAACAAATAAAAAATAAAATAAAAACCTGGAGTTGTGTTTTGTTTCATTCACACATTTCTAAGTAATCCTTTATTATTAGTCTGTCTACATCTCCAAAGCCCAAAATGCTCTGTTCCACCTTGTGATGTCATGTTGTGCTAGTTTTTCCATCGCAAAACAACGATGTGTAATTAAATAAATGCAAGATACAGTATGTTTAACGCCAATGTGGAACAGTTCTTCTTATTCTTTTCACCTTTAAGTTCTTCTTTTTCTGAAATAAAATCAGCAAAAACACGACAAAACTGACAAATGGTGAAAAAAGCAATACAAAAATACTTCTTGTGCATGAATTATGAGAATGGCAGCAGTCTCTTTATGATAGTTTTGCAGTAGTCCCTGAATAGGTTGTGTTTTTCCCACAGTAAAACCACAGGAGGTGAGTGACTGAGTGTCCCCATCACCACTGCTGTCATCACCACGGCCTGTTTCACTGCTCTGACCAGCACCACATGAGCTAACCCCGTCTCCACCGCCTCTCTGCGACGCTATTCCTGTACGGGGCAAACTCACAGGGGTAAGTTTAGCAAGAGTCTTCCAGGATGCAAACAGAGAAGGTCAAAGCCTGACGCTCTGCCCCGTCCGAAATAGAGCTGCGCCCAGAAGCACTTACAGCCACAATGGGGTTTTACATTTAAAGTTGCATGTAACTATTCTGAAGGGTTTGCCACCTGCTTCTTCATGGAGAATGTAATGCTGGAATGTTCCACAGTGTGACGTTTAACATATACAACACCATCAAGCCAAATTACAGATCAGATCTATGGAGAAGTAATCCCTTTCGCAGTAAAAATGATTTTTTTTTTCAAGAAATATTCAGCACTGTAAACATTAAGTGAATCAGTGCAAGGTAGTATAAGTGAGTTTAATGTCATACTGTGGAATATTACGAGCAAAGCAGGTGGTGAACCTCCAACCAAGAGTACATAGTGCACCTTTAACAAATCAATTCATTATTCTGACCTACAATTGGTTCTAAATTATAACTTTAAGGTTCTATATTATGCAAAATTTACTCTTGTGAGCTTTAAGTCGTGTTATAATACTGTTAAGTCCTCAAAAAATAAACAAATAAATAAACAAATAAAAATAAATAAATACAATTTAAAATAAATTAAAAAAAATAAAAAAAAAATAAAAAAAAATATAAAAAATAGAAATATTAAACAAATAAAAAAAATAAAATAAATAAATAAACATAAATAAGAAGAAAATAAATACAAATAAAATAAATACAAAATATTTAAATTTAATAAAATAAATAAAAATAAATCAAATCAAATTAAAATAATATACCTGGAGTTGTGTTTTGTTTCATTCACACATGTCTGAGTAACCCTTTATTATTAGTCTGTCTACATCTCCAAAGCTCAAAATGCTCTGTTCCACCTTGTGATGTCATGTGGTGCTAGTTTTCAAGTTAACAGCTCCTTTTACCTTTAGTTCAGTAGAGATTGGCAATTCCAGAGCTGAAATTATCCAAGTGATTCTAGTGAAGGTGTGTGGAGTTTAAAAGCACAGTGGAGCACTTCCTGTATTACCACATGACATCACAAGGTGGAACAGAGTGTTTGGAACTCATAAATATTCAAGGTTTGTGTGTTAAACATGTGTGAATGAAACAAAACACAACTCCAGGTCTGTTTGTGATGAGGAAACAACATTATAACAGATCAGAAAAAAGTGTAATAGTGGCCCTTTAACAGCTTCAAATGAACATGCTCTGGAACATTTAGGTTTACATTTTTCCTCTCTGTCCAAAAAATGAACAACTTAAGCTTTGACTTGCTGTAATCTTTTATAAATATTTTGATGTGTCTTGGGTTTTACATGCCGCACTGTGAAAGAAGTGAAAGAATTTGTTGCATTAGCACTTTATAAATTCGGTGAGTTTAACTTTAAGGCTCCTCATTTGACACAGAGAGAACAGAATACAAAGGTGAAGTTTAAAAATACCTTCACACCTTGTCTGACTTCTTCCACATATTTAAATTAGTGGGTTAAATTTGACAAAAAAAAGTTAAAGCCAGGGTCACACTTAATCTTCTTTCCTCACTTCGAGCTTAAGTCTACTGAATTATGATTCTGTTAAGGTTTTCACAGGTTTAAATTGGATCTGAGGCAGGGGCCTATACCGTACAATGACAGTCACCTAAAGTTGGCTCACACTGTGCAAAAACGCTGATGTAGTAACACAGATCAGCACCTTCTCTTTATGGGCAAAGGGTATAAAAAGTTCATGTTTTTGTTAAAGGGCCAATATTACGGTGTTTTCTGATCCATGTTATAATGTTTCCTCATCACAAACAGACCTGGAGTTGTGTTTTGTTTCATTCACACATGTTTAACACACAAAAACTGTATATTTAGACTCAATTCCACCTTGTGATGTCATGTGGTAATACAGGAAGTGCTCTACTGTGTTTTGAAACTCCATACACCTTCACTAAAATCATTTGGATAATTTCAGGCCTCTGTTTTAATCTCTGCTGAACAAAAGGTAAAAAGTAGCTTCATGACATCACAAGGAGGAACAGAGCATTTTGAGCTTTGAAGATAGACAGAATTATAATAAAAAGTTCCTTAAATGTGTGTGAATGAAACCAAAACGCAACTCCTGATATGTTTTTGAGGAGATAACAGCATTATAACTTGCTTAAAGCTCACAAGAGTCAATTTTGCGTAATATAGAACCTTTAATATGTGGAAGAAATGCAGATAAAATACTATCCATCCATTTTCTTCCGCTTATCCGGGGTCGGGTCACGGGGACACCGGTCTAAGCAGGGACTCCGAGACTTCCCTCAGCCTAGACACATCTCCAGCTCCTCCGGTGGGACCCCAAGGTGTTCCCAGTCCACCTGAGAGACATCTTCTTCAACGCCTCCTCCTGGCGGACCATGCCTGAAACATCTCCTGGTAAAATACTATCAAAAATAAATCACAATCTGAGTTATAGCAATTATCCAAACCACAAAGGCTGAAATTATTTAGATTATAAAACGTCCTCTTTAAAGAACATATCATTTTGTTTTATTGAAAATTATCTACTTGTAGTTAGAAAATGATTGGGATTCTTGTATCAGTTTATCAGTCCATGTTTTAGTCTTTTCTCAAATGTTAATGCTCCTCAAATTTAGAACAGAATCTGACTATATATCGAATCTATATATAGTTTCCACATTGCAAATCTAATCACAATCGCAAAAAATATACCTCTTTTACAATATTCCATTACGTACGTATCGATGATATTACTTTTTCCTGATTCCTTGCCGTACATCTCCATCTCAAAGCCACTAACCACTCCTTTGAAGATAGTGAGGTTCAGATCTGAGCCAAAGAAAAGAAACGGTTTGAGAGGGGAGTTAAATACGCTATTTTTGTTAGGAAAGACAATCCTTCCTTGCGCAGAAATGTGGGCCTTAGACATCATCTATCTCCTATCTATAACTCCATCCTCAGACCCAAAGCAAACAAAGGAAACAAATAGGGTTAGCCAGGATGCCAATAGGTGTGAAAGTACCATTACCCAGTTTTCTTTTACTACTTTTCCTGATTACTTATACTTTTCTACTCCTTCTTAACACAAAAACAAACTCTTGAACTGAAACTGATGATCCATTTTCTCTATAATTCCGGTGCACAATTTTGTGAGAAAATACCTATAAATAAAACTATTCAATCAAAAATCGTTCCCAAATCCAGACTTATTTTCATGGAATCGTGCGGCAGTATAAAAGAAGATTAACTGAAAACCAAACTAAATAGAAAAATTCAATTTCAGTTCAACCGACTAATTTCAAAGAGACGATTTGAGACCAGGAAAAAAAAGCAGAGCACTTTTAATAGAGCTCAGCGACACTGGATAATACCAAAATAATACAAAAAAAGGGGGGAAAATAAGACAAAAACAATGGCACGTGACTTCAAATATGTACATTTATACACAGGTGGTGGGTGCGGCAGGTAGAGCAGGTTAAGGACCAGACAAATACAAGAAAACAGAGCACGTGACAGTTCCATTGGCCAAGCTGAAGACATTGCATAGTTTTTAATAAGGGTCATTCTCCATATTGTCACTGATTGGAACATTTAAGTTAGTTAGCTTATTTTGTATGCACATCTTTGACAATCACATTCATTCAATCCTAGAGCTCATCGATGACTTTTGTGAAATAGAAAATAAATAGTATGACGTGTAATCTCCAAAATGTAATGCGTTTTTTGGATAGTCAGAATCAACCAACAATGGAGTAGATGGAGATGTTCAAACTATGTGGGGATAAAAAAAGAAATATTACAAGGGTTTTATGGTTGAATGAAAATGAATGAGCATTGATTAACATTTACCGCTTAACTATAACACCCAAAATTCAGTCAAACTCCAGTGCCCAGACCAACGCCTTGGCAGAGGTTTGTTTAATTGTGTATCAACTTACTGTTATGCGTTCTTCTGGCTTTAATTCCAATCTAAACTTGCTTTTTGGCACCTTGGGATAAGTAAAATAATGCCTACATTTGAAAAAAAGTATAATTTATAAACTACGCCTCAGTTTTCAATGAGGAATTTAAGCGTTGGAGCTCCCCCTAGTGTCAGCAACATGAATGAACATTAAAAAATAAACAAATGAAGGTCTTAAACTGACTGCAGGATGAGTCCAGAGATTGTTTATGGGCTTTAAAACTGCACAGGAATTAACCTATGACGCAACAATCCAGGCAAAGTTCTGAGAGAAAAAAAAAATCTTTGGATTAATGGTAAGTATGTAAGATATGTACGATTAAAAGCCCCAAAAAAGCTAATTTTGGATAACAGGTGTCCTTGTTTGGGGAAATGAATTGACTGAAAAAGAAAAATGGTCCAGAATTTGATCAAAAACTTTTTGCTCTTTTGTCACTCAATTTTGAATTTCGCTTTCCAGGGCGATACATGCATTAGTGTGTCATTCCAACAAGCAAACACAAAAACCGAACGCACAAACCGTCTTTCGAAAGCGACCACTTTGAATTTGAGCGCTTTTCTTTTCGTGACCGTTTGTGCATACCTGCTTTTCTCATGATAACAGTGAAACGTCTGAAGGCTTCCGCAGGCACTCTCAAAGTAATTGTACAAATAAAATAAAAAAAACCACTGGCAAATTTTCTTCATACATCAAATCTCTCTACCTATATACAGTTACACCCAGTGCCAGTGTGCCATGCTCTACCAGTGAACTCATTACATTCTAATCCCTGCCAAGGTACAAAGTCATTAGAGTTTATCACGTTGGCTCTTCCGGTTTCGGGCGCGCAGGTTTCTTCTATCAATCCATCATGCATTCCTCATAATCCCCCCAAAGAAAATGACTTGAATTCTTCCGCGTTACTGGAGAACAGTGCTGTGCGGTGATAGCACAAGGGAAGAAACGGCAGCAGAACGAACCAGTGGATTAAACAGTTGCAAAGTGGGAGTACTTTTTAAGAATGTAGTCCAGGTTTAAACCATAAAGCGCTTATATGTGTGAGTAAAGCGATTATTGCAATTACCTGGAACAGTGAAAGCAGCAGATTTTCATTGCAGATGAGTACGCGCGTATGTCTACTCATTCTTTGTTTTTATGCAAAATACGACATTACGTCCCTGTCAACATTGTCCTCCGTCAGCTTATTGACTTATCGTTTCGTTAAGTTGAAGATATGTGTAAAGATGTAAGCAGTTTCCTTCCAGGTGGTTGGGGGGGTGTTGGGACAGTAGCATTCACGGCCGGCGTAAGGTCAACAGTGAGCAAAGTGCAGCGAGGAGCAGCGCGAAGCTCCACGGAAGGGGCCGGAGAGACGTAGCCGAGCCCCCGATCACCATCACCGACGTGGGCTTGACAGGTTTGACGTGCAGCCTGTCACTGCCCGGCTGGTTCCCCAAAGATTTCCCTTCAGTCAAGACTTCGGGATGAGCTGTAACAGACAGACACAAAGAGGTCAGGGCCCGCTATCAAAAAGGCTGCTGTTAATTGAATAGTAAAATGTTATTTGTACAACGTGAGATCTTATCGTTTTTAAAGTCGTGTTTCATTTCAGATTAAGTAATTACGCCAGTGTTGATGAATGACATTCTTTTTGAAATTATGCAAATAAAGTTGATCAAATAAATGTGTAAAATTGTGTAGAAGCAAACAGATATAAAAGATACACCCAATTATAGGTCAAATCCTCCAGCTAAGTTTGTCCTAGCGACGAGAGCACGGAGACGGGTCGGTGAGCACAGAGCTGGAGGTGCCCCAGTGGCATTAAAGAATGGGTCAAAAGCAAAGGACAAATTTCTCTAAAAAGTGGCCCTTACCTTAGAATGAATCTTGCTTCTTATTCAGTTAATACAACAACACAGGGTTGAGGGTTAGTGCAGTTTTATTTTGGTAAATGATCAAATCTTTGTATATCACAGGCCAGGGGCATCAAACACATTTTCACCGGGGGCCACATCACCAAAACCGTCACTCTCAAAGGGCCACATGTAATGCAAATAAACTACTTTTTTAACTTGTTCATTAACCGTCTTTGTATTCATTTCTCATTCAAGTTACAAATATTACATATAAATTTCCATAGATGTAAAAATATGGCTGTATAACTGTCTCCTGATAAACTGACATTTTAAGACAGTCAAACCTTTTAATTCATCTTGTTGTGGGCCACATAAAATGACGTGGGGGGGCCACATTTAGCCCGGGGGCCTTGAGTTTGACACATGTTCTCTAGGCACTCAAAGCACTTCACATCAAGTAACTACTCATCTAATCGAAACAACAGCCTTCAGATCAGTGGACAAACACTTTACTTTCTTAACACGGATCTAAAGTTCTCAAGAAATGTGACGCCCAGATACTCAAACTAGTACTGTTGATAGATACTGATTTGACATAGCATCCATACTCTTGAGTAGCATGAAGTAAAAGAAACTAACAAACAATTCTGCATCGAAAAAGACCTTATATTGTATGCAGTTAGGATTACAGAGGTCCCTCGGTTCACCTTTCGCGTTCTCGCTGTTTCGCGGATTTTTCCAGTGCAATTCTACGCACTTTTTTGTTGAAGGATGAAGTTTAAATCTATTAAACGAGAGAGAAATGTAAGGAAATGTTAATGCCTGCGTGAGAAAAGTGTATAAAGTGTGTGGTGAGGGGTTTTACAGCTGCAAAACATATAGAATAATTGTAAAAAATAAAGTTGAACACTACAAGGGACCACTGTATCATCTAGATCTGAGTTGTATGCAAAGTGCGTTCATTTCAAAGGCTGTTTATTGAGCTTTTTCCGCAGGATTAGAGCTGAAATGTTTGTATTCGAAAACACTGCACATCCTTACGTCTGGACCGCTGTCTTGAGACATATTTGGCTGAATTTCAGTGCAAGCGGAGCAGTCCATCGGCTTATGTTATCACACCAACTGTAAATCGATTTAAGAAACAGCAGGACAGACAAATCGTTTATACTGTGACAAAAATGACCCAATAAACAGGAACAAATTCGCTCTGTCCTTCACCGACAAAGGCTTTGAACCCATCCAATTTGTGAACATGCGGTTGTCTGTTTGTATATTGATTGTTCTGGGGGCTTGGCAAAACTCCTGAGTAAGACAAATGTTCATTATAGCAATTCATTTTTTCCGTCCATGAAACAATGCATTGTTTATTCTAAATCCGAAGCTTTGGGTGGAAATTGGCTGCATGTGAATAGTCTGGATTACATTAATATTTTACACTAAATGAGCAGCAGTTAATTAATGAAACCCAAGAGAATAAGCAATTATAAATGTCAGTTATGTCTGTAACGTATTGGGAAGGATTATGAGAGCATGGTGCAATATGATTTGAATAAAATCCTATTATAAAAAAGGTTCAAGGTCAATCAAGATTTCTTATCGCAAAAATAACCATCTGTTCTACTTTAAGCAGAAATAATGGGACCCAAAAGGAGCGAGCCGGGATGTTATGTTCCAATTTAGATTATTACTTTACATTTGTTTGGAATGATGTAGTAATTCTAAACGTTATACACACATACTTTATCGTATCTGTACTTTAGTTTGCCTTAATAAAGCATGAACAAAGACCTAATTCATAATGAACAAATAAGAAATAGTAAGAATAGTCACATTTTTATATAGAGCTTTTACCTTTAAGGCGCTGGTTTTAGCGTTTTACATCACTCATTCACACAAACGTTCATACATCAGTTTACGCAGACATTTGGTGAGGTGGGTTAAGTGTTTTGCCCAAAAACACAACATCAGCTTTCATCTGTGGGAGCTGGAATCGCACCGTCAACCTGTGGGTCAGTAGATCTAACCCCTCAACTAATGATATTTATGTCGAGAGCGGGATTTGAACCAGCAACCTTCGGATAAGTGGGCAAACTGTTGCTTAATAACTACTTGATTTTTTTATTATTTTTTTTTTATGTGGGGAAGGTTATTCTATTATTCAGTCAAAGAAAAAGGAAAAAGGACGAGGGGAAAAGAGAAACGGAAAAGGGAAAAGAAAGAGAGAAGGGTTAAAGAAGGAAAGGGAAGGAAAAGTAGAGAAGGGGTGAGAGAGAAGAAAGAAAAGGAAGGAAAGGGAAGAAGAAAAAGAAGGGGAGAAAGGAAAAGAGGAAGAAAGGAAAGGAAGGAAAATAATAAGGGGAGAAAGAAAAAGGAAGTAAATGAAAGAGAATGGAGACTCAACCCTGAAACTGAATGTCAAAACTAGTTTTAACTTCATAACTTTACTCACTCATTCATTCATTTTACCTGCTCAATAATAATAAAACATTAGTTCTTTGTAAGACCCCGCCCCCTCAACCCTCCCCCTCAACCCGCCCCCTCAACAACCCGCCCCCTCAACCCACTCCCAGCTCTGATCATTGTTTTATTTCTGTTTCTTGTCCTTTGCTTTGTACCAGGATTATCATTTTACTGTTTCCTGTGCATGTTTCTATCTGTTATGTTTTGTACTGCACTGTTTCTTTTTTTCCATAAAAAAAAAAAAAAAAATAAAACAAAACAAACAAAACAAAAAAAACTACTTCGTTAATACCTTGATCACTTGAGTATTTACTGTGCCTGAATCCTTCTTAATAAACTATTTGTTCTTATGAAACAAGTCTTGCTTTATTAAGGCTAATAAAGGAGAGGTTATGATCAGTGGTAAGTACCTGTTTAAAAATGTACTTTAGTAAAAAAAATATTTCACACAAGTGCGATATTGATTAAAAAAATAATACAGATACATTTCATATTTTGTGTATTTATTTTAGTTTATATTTAGTCCACGAACATGGTAAAAATAATCCCTCAAATCATATGAAAAGTACTATTTACTTAAAAAAATGTAGTGGAATAGAAAGTACAGATACTGCCCTCAAATGCAGTGAAGTAAAAGTAAAAGTATCCACTGTAAAATGTACTTAAGTAAAGTACAGATCCCTAAAAATTCTACTTAAGCACAGTACTTCAACACTGGTCATTATAAAGTTGCACCATGAAAGATTAAAAATAGTCATGAATGGCGTCTTCACTGTCCCCTAATGAATCAAAGCAGTGACTCTTTGCAGCACTTTTATTATATTCTAGGTCACATTTTCAGTACGATGTAAAAATGAAAAATGAAAAGTACATGGGAGTGTGTTGCTCATCCCCACAGCTGCATCTACTGTACTGTCCCGAGTACACGGAGGCCAAAGCCAAGAGGAAAGAGGGATTGGTGAGGAGGGAGCAGGGGCCATAACAGAGCAGGCTGGAGGTGAGTGGGAGGAATAACAACTGCCTTGGTCATCAGTTCCTTAGAACATTCTTGAGGGTGGATAAATGCATTGTTTTCTTTTCCCTTTTGGCTCCGCTCCTCCGTTCTTCATTCGTCTATTGTTCTCGTGACAGACCCACAACCATATACAGCTTAGTGCTAATGCTGCATAATGCTTTTGTTTGAATAGCACTGTGGTTAAAGATGCACTGTGGGACTTTTTGTATAAATATGTGATCATTTAGCATCCTGTTGAGCGGGCCAACATCAGCTTCGACTGGGATGTTCCGCTGTACGGCATTAACAGATCCATGCAGGTATCTACAGTATGTACAATAACAGGTGCGGTTATTGATAAAACAAACTACTTCATCTTCTTTTTCTTCTTCTTCATCATCATCTTCTTCATCTTTTTCTTCTTCTTCTTCATCATCATCTTTTTCTTCATTATCATCTTTTTCTTCATCATCATCTTCATCTTTTTCTTCTTCATCTTCTTTTTCTTGATCTTTATCATCATCATCTTCATGTTCTTCTTTTCCTTCATCTTCTACATCATCTTCATCTTTTTCTTGTTCATCTCTTTCTTCTTCATCTTCATCTTCTACTTCTTCATCATCATCTTCTTCTTCTTCATCATCATCTTCTTCTTCTTCATCATCATCTTCATCTTCTACTTCATCATCTTCATCTTTTTCTTCTCCATCTTCATCATCTTCATCTTCTACTTCTTTTTCATCATCTTCTTCTTCATCTTCCTTTCCTCCTCCTCCTCCTCCTCCACAGATCTAACTCTACAGTCACTCGGCCTGATGCGTAGATCGATTCGTTTAATGCCATACTGTGAAACATCCAAAGCAAAGACGTAGCATCTTTATGGAGACGAGCAGTTATTAGACTGTCAAAACTTACATAACATGAGGGTAAATAGAAACCGCTGAAAACGTTTGTGTTTGAATAATCTGAGTTTGATTCCCCCGTTTGCCGATCCGTTCAGATTTTAAAAGCACATCTAAAACGACACTTGATCAGCGCTGCCAGGAGATCTCCTTAGCATAATCTGTTAATTAGGTCAACATTATACAGTTAGCATCCAGAGAACTCTTATTGTTTCTCATTAGCTGCCATTAAAAGAATTTATTTGAACACATTTAACACAAAAAGCTTTGTTTGGAGATTTGTAAAGCGGTCAACTGGCTTTCGATCGGACCTCAGGAGACCAATTAGAGACTGATGGACTGTGTCTGTCCATGGATCATGCTGTCCCGGGTCCGTTTAGCGTAGCAGTGGAATGCTAAAACTCCCAGCACTATTTAGGAGCGCTGTCTTAGCTTCACAAATTCACAGCCACTTCCTCACAAACAGGTTTAAGGCAAAAGGAGGAAGATTCTTTCACACACTCCATTACTGCCCATCCATCTCAGTGCACATTTTGTCCACAGTTCAGTCTTTATGTGGTCTCTTGTCAGCTCGGGGCTCCATTTAAACTAATCTGGCTTTTTTGTATTGGGGTAAAACAAGAAGTTTGTGCACACACTCTTTTCTGGGAACTGTCCTTTAGTCTTACACAGACAATCTGGGGCTGCTTACAGGGTCTCTGGCAGGCTGCTGAAAGGCCAAAAGAGACAGAACTACAGAGAGATACACATCGTAGACCCGAGACTCGCCTAGCAACCGCCGCACCAGCGTGGCAACTCCCGGGCCGGATCATGGCTGTGGAATCCGAGCGCGACGCTTCTTGGCGGAACATGACTATTAAGCTTTTTGGCAAGATTAAGATTTAGCCTCTTTCTGCACACAAATACAGGAAGGACAAATAGGCACGGGGCCCTGGGAGGACACTGACCTCTACCAGCCAGCGAGGCCATTCTCAGGACGGAGGGGAAGAGATTTGTGAGTTTTGGTTAAAGTAGGGCTTGGAAATATGGAAAAATACAAAGAAATCATGGTTTTACATATCGGTTAATCTCAATTTTCGCTTGTACTTCTGTTTTTTCTTTTCAAAAACAGATTAAGAATAGCTTTTTGTATCTATTTTATAAACAAAAACAACACAGACGTTTCATAATTGCCATTTAACACAAAAAATAGCCCAATTTATTCCTCCAAAGCTGAAACTCTGCTCAGACCACACACTTTTAGTGACAACATTGGCCATAGATCTGTTAAAAACAGATTAGACATGTCATGTCATTATATCATTATAAACTAAAGGATTAACTAAAGCAAAGCACAGAAATGTAGTTTGAATAAAGATAATAGCAACAAAATAGCAGTAATTATAACTGCTATTTACTTCAACCTCATGTCAGAGTCTGGAAAAAAGGTGTTAAAATTAAGAATAACATTTGCATTCATATTTATTTTTTGTTTAATTGCAAGTAAGTACATTGCATAGAGTGAACATAAACTGTATATATATATATATATATATATATATATATATATATATATATATATATATATATATATATATTCTATATTTTACCAAATTATTCTGTCATAGTCCTATTGTTCATTGTTCAATACATCTGACATTTGATTCACTGTTTTGATTATTAAAATAGGTTTCTTTTACATTAACTTTGTGCAGATGGTGGTTTAACAAAGTGGTTTATCGCAGTCATGATTTAGTCCACTTGTGTCAAACTCAAGGTCCGTGGGCCAAATCTGGCCCTCCACATCATTTTATGTGGCCCTCGACAGGGTAAATTAAAAGGTATGATGGTTTTAGAACATTATTTTATCAGGAGTTACGCAGATACACAGCCATATTTTTACATCTAGGCAAATGCATATGTAATATTTGTAACTTGAATAAGTAATAAATATAGAAACAGTTAATTAAAAAGTTTAAAAAGTCGTGAGATTTATTTTACATCTGGCCCTTTGAAGGCAGCCATTTTGCTGATGTGGCCCTCGGTGAAAATGTGTTTGACAGCCCTGATTTTTTCGATATGTCATGATCCTTCAGAGCCATTAAACTGCACATGTCGCTGTTTAAATGTAATTGTAGAGCTCATATAAGCTGTGGATGAGGAATATTGCTTCTAGTTAGCAAAATGCACTAAACACAATGCACTTGGTTATGTTCATCATCTTTAGCAAACAGAAGATAAAAGCACCATTAATGTTTATTTTTTGTGAACTTGGGGTTGATTATTAAGGGTCACGAAAGGCTGAATTTTTTACTGAATCATATCGAATCGATTTGAAATATATCGTATCATATTGTATCGAATCGAAAAAGTACTGTATTGAGATATGTATCGTATCACGGCCTATGTATCGAGGTATGTATCGTATCGACAAAATCTTAATACCCAGCCTTAGTGTGTAGTAGTATATTTGGTCATATACAGGGCGAGGATAAACACAATAACAAAGGACAAAGGTCACATGTTCTAGGGCCTAGAACATGTGACCTTATTTTAATAAAATCTAGCACTCAAAGCACTTTACACATTCACATATCATCGTACGGAGACACTGACAGCGAGGTGGGTTAAGTGTTTTGCTCAAGGACACAGCGACAACATTCATCCGTGGGAGCTGTACTCGCAACACCAACCGATCGAGAGAGAGATTTGAATCATCAACCTTCAGATCGGTGAGCAAACACTCTACCAACCGAGCTACTGTCCCCTCCATAACCCCACCAGGATTGCAACCAAAAGACCTGAGGCTGAAGTACAGAAAAACCCCTTGTCCTTGTCGACAAAAACAAGCAGCGATGGTGCAATAGTGAACTTCATTTAACGAGAGGAAGAAGGAGGAGACATCTGGAAGGACAAAAAAAAAGTGTATTCCTGCAGATAAATGTCTTGCCTGCCAATCTGCACAATCTCAAAATAGATCCGCGTATTTGTTCTCCCGCTCCCTGCACATCTATAGCACTATGCAGACAAAATAAGATAAGACAGTGACTCCTTCAATGCAGCGACTTCAAAAGAGCAGATCTGGTTTGAAAAGTGTACAAATGTATGAAAGTATAATTATGTTGCTGTTGGTTCAGATGACTGCAGCTTACACAACTTTTCAAACTTGTTTTTAAATGCATCAAATGTAAGAATTCTTGACTTTTCAACTTCAGAGTATTTTCAGACGTGTGTTGCTTAGAAAAAAACATACAGTTATGAATGTTTCATTTCGTGGGGGCGAGTCATATACTTTGATGAACACTGTTGCCTACACCAGCTGCAGTTAGAGACTTAAACTGCTGCTGGATATAATGCACCGGTGTTCATCCGCACTTCTCACAACACCTTTGGGTATTTTTGATGCATGCTTGTTTACTTTAGCTTATTATGCATGAACGAAAGGATATAAACCACGGATATGTGCATGAGTAGACAGTAATTACCAGACTGTTCTTGCACCGCCACAGCTCTCCCGTTGCCTCATCGCACAAGACGCGAGAGGAAAAACAAAAGTGCGAGTCCATATTACACAAAATTGACTCTCGTGAGCTTTACGCCATGTTAGAATGTTGTTACCTCATAAAATATCTGGAGTTCTGTTTTGTTTCATTCACACGTGTTTGAGTAATCCTGGTTTATTAGTCTGTCTGCATCTCCAAAGCTCAAAATGCTGCGTTCCACTTTGTGATGTCATGAAGCAGTAGTTTTCAAGTTAACAGCTACTTTTTTTTTTTAGCTTTTGTTCAGTAGAGATTGGCAATTCCAGAGCTGAAATGATCCAAATCTAGTGAAGGTGTGTGGAGTTTAAAACACAGTGGAGGACTTCCTGTATCAACACATGACATCACAAGGTGGAACAGATCATTTTGAGCTTTGGAGATGTAGTGTTTCTAGTTTGAGAGAGCTTAAATATCTAGGTTTTGTGTGTTAAACATACGTGAATTGCGCAAAAAACAACTCTAGGTGTGTTTGTGATGAGGAAAAAACATTACAACATAGATCAGAAGATAGCGTAATATGGACTTTTAAACTTTAAGGCAGTAACAGATAATCTACAACAGAACTGTAGTTGCAGACCTCATCTGGAACTCCAGTTATATCACCGGCCAAGATGCACTGTACTTTTCAAATACCTCCCAATGGCAATGAAAAAATTGGTTTAATGCCAAAGAGACCATATTTTAAGATGACTTTCAAATGTAGTTTAAGAAGCCAGAAACATTTAATCCAGACTTAGGTGGGGTAAAACATGACAACTCCAAGACTAACTTTAATTCTGAGAGGTCTAACACGACGTAGAAAGTTTATTACAGGTTGGCGCCAGTGATCCTCTTGTACATTTTTCACTTCACCCGCTCCGACCGGCTTGCACACCTCTTTTCCTCACTCTCTGTAGTCACGGACCTTTGACCCCAAGTACTTAAAATCCTTTATGTCCTCCCCTTCACATCTCCTCGCTAAAACCTAACCTCTCTAATTGGCGCCCCATTTACGGACATGAAAGCTGACTTCTAACTAAATGTAGCTGCGTTGTGTGGATATTATTCATCCGCTCAGTCAAAAGTGCACCACTACCTGCCTCACTGTATATTTTCTTGTGCTTCCCTCCAGACCCGCTGAATATTTCCCAGTACATACCTCTGCGAGCTAAGACAATAAGAGTCAGACTCATCCCTGCTTTATCCATCCAGTGTATTTTTCAATATCAGTGGAATGTCTGCCTTTATTTGCTTAGTACTGTGTTACCGCAGGAATGCCAGGTTCTGTGTTAGTAACCAGGACTGAGCTCGGGGCGAGTCCACCGAGTCAAAGGGGTCACTCCAGCAATGTGCCCCACCCTACGCAGGCCGCCTTTATATGGGCCCCCAACAGAGAATCCAGGCTAAAGGCTTTAATCAAGGCGCTGTAATAAACTGGGCCGGCTCACGGTCGCTGCACAGTCTGCATAAACAGCACAAGGATCCTCCAGAACTGCTAAATTGGGCTGGGCTCAAGCTTTGGGTCGAGGCTTAATAGAAGGCAGCAGTGGAAGTGACATACAAGGGTGTTACACACACAATAAAACTCCAGTCTGCAGCTTTCAATAAAGAGCGGTTTATGAGTCTGGACACCGTGTTTATAGAAATATTTACCGAGAGGAAACTGTACTTCTTTTCTTTCTGATATGAGGCTGTCTACAGAACGTGCTGGTGAGCTTGTATCTGGACAAAATATTTGATATGTACGCATCATGGCTGGAAAGTACCTGAAGTACTTTGAAGACCAACTCTGAATATAAAGCCAAAGAAACAGGTACACTCATGTTCTGTGAAGGATTAATTTATTCAGCCATTTCACTATTAACAAACCTACTTAACAGGTTCAGATGACCTAAAAAGCTCTACTCCTCTTTTCTTAAGTACAGTGAGGTATAATTATAACATTTGTATCGTTAATCCTTGCATCCTTCCAATTAAAAATACACAGTGTCGTATAATTAATAAGAATTCAAACTAAATCAAAGCGAGCGACAAGTGCCTTTGTACGATGCAGCTTTCAAAGATTCTATTCATTCTACTCGCTGTGAGAATATACACAGCTAACGATCAAAAGGTCAATGGAGCCAGAGCGAGGACGGATATCACAACTAAAGATCCAAGGGTATATAGATTCATATTATATAGGTTTGAGCAGTGAGAACATTTGTGCATATCTGATTACACATTGTTGGTCTCTTCCGAATCCAAACACAGAAGGATCATCTTTGTGGCTGACCAAATCCACCTCAGATCCACGTGTTTGTCTCTGTGCAGTGAGTGTGCCCTGCAGAGCTCACTCAGCCTCTTGAGCCGCACATGAAAGGCTGAGGGAAATGGCGGTCCCTCTGGTAATATCCGCACTGGGACACAGCCCTACATCTGCTGACCATCCGCAGCAGAACACGCCACTGTCCAGAACCAGGCCAGAACGGGACGGAAAAAACTGTGGCTGCACGGTCCCCGCTCTCATGTTCAGTGTATGTTTTGGATGAAATGAAGGCGGGACATTAGGCCAGTTGGTGGTCACGTTTTTTATATAGAGCTTTTGGAGGTGTGTCCTTGGGCAAGACATTTGACCCAACGACAGTACGCATTCATCTTAAATTAATGTTTTGTTTTTTTTTTTTTATTATGTCGAGAGCGGGATTCGAACCGCCAACCTTCCGATCAGTGGACACTCCAACTGACCAACTGTTTCCCTCATCATTCAATGCATCATAAATGGATCTTTTGTTATTTATCACATGTATTTTTCATCGTAGTAGTGGACTTTTTGTTAATTTTCATACACCAGTGAACGCAGACACAGGGGGCGAGGTGGGTCAAATGTCTTGCCCAAGGACACAACAACTGTACGCATTCATCTTAATCAATGATGTTTTTTTTTTTTATGTCAAGAGCAGGATTCAAACCGCCAACCTTCTGATCAACTGACCAGCTGTTGCCCTTATCATTCAATGCATGATAAATGAAACTTTTGTTATTTATCACATGTATTTTTCATTGTACTACTGGACTTTGTTAATTTTCTGTACTACGCAACGTTTTGAGCTGAACAGGGTTGAATAAATAACATCTATGACTCATTATAGATAATAACAGATTCTTAAGTGTTCTGGCGTTTTTTATTGCAGCTCATTATTGGGGAGTATTGTGTGTGAAAAATCTGCTGACAGCCCCGAAAGAGACGAGATTGTGTCCACGAGAACGCAACGCAGTGAGCTTTTGACATAATTACTATGTATAGAATTACGCTATTCACGTCCCAGTTGTTTTCTTTATATTAGCGAACATGTAGCCCCTCAAGATGTGTAACTCACCAGACAAATATATACACACGAAAAGAAACAACTCTCGCAAGATTATTGTCCACATGTGAGCACGGCCCCGCGTCACGAGATCATGTCCCTTCCCAAGTACACAACATTCTTTAGAAAACTCTCTCTCTCCGAGTTTCCACCGCTTCATCCCTTCTTTGCATGAGAAAAGCAGGTGCGTGTATGCGGCCGGGCGACAAAGGAGTAAACTGGAGTCTGAATCAATCCGGCATAATCCTGGTAACACTGGTGTAGGTTAGCCATATCCTGCCCAAACAGCCGCACTCTCACACAAAGAATGCGCCTTCTCCTGCCAAAACAAACAGCTGCAGCACACCTTTATGGCCCGACTGATTTAAAGGTCCACTATGGATCTTCTGTCCGTAGAGATTGTACAGCTTTGCCTGGAATGCTTCACGTCTCCATAGAAGCGAGCGGGAGTGTCACCGGGGCAAGTTACAGGTCAGGTCTGTGGAAAAGTGACCCTGCTTACAATAAGAATGCTTGTTTTTCAAGTAATTTTGACCAATAAATACATCCAACATTGAAAAAAGGCATGTTATTGAAGTTTAATACCGTACTGTGGAACATTCCAGGCGAAGCAACAACTCCATAGTGGTGAACCCCTACTTGAAATGTTACATAGTGCATCTTTAAAGCTCCTATATTAGATAACATAGATTCTGGTGAGCTTTAAACCCCGTTATAATGTTACCTCTGCCCTAGGCCTTAAGTTCTTTTTGTTGTTTGGATTTATACATTATGTTTCTTGTCTGCGTCTCTGAATCTTCGACTTTCCCCTTTATCATGGCTGTTGGAGCGCTTGGATGTGATTGGAGGACTGTTTTCCAGCCTGGCCAATCGTGGGGCCCATCTTCAGCCACCTCCCACCAATTTAAGAAGATTCGGGACACCTTTTCGGGGCTGCTGGCCTGGTGTGGCCAGTATGTCAAGTCACTACAGGGGTACTACTGTGTTTTGAGACACTTCATTGTCAGTGCTGACTCTGTTTGTTCATAAAGGTTTGTTACTTACTGTGAAATTTATGTTGTACTTAACTTTACCCTTTATTTTTTTAAAACCCTTGCAAGGTACTCTTTACCCTCACCACCCCTGTTTATTAAATTACTTCTTATTTTACCATTTTCCATCTTGGTTTTCTTCTGTTACTTCCCTGTCCCCACACGAGCTGGGTCGTAACAACCTCATCCTTTCTTATTATTCTGTCTCCAAAGCTCAAAATGCTCTGTTCCACCTTGTGATGTCAGGAAGTGGGGGTTTTCTTGTTCACCGCTACCTTTTACGATTTGTTGAGTAGAGATCGGCTATTCCAGGGCAGAAATCATCCAAAAGATTCTAGTGAAGGTGTTTGGAGTTTAAAAACACAGTGGAGCACTTCCTGTATTACCACATGACATCACAAGGTGGAACAGAGAGAAGAACTCAGCCTAAATACGCAGAGTTTATGAGTTAAGCATGTGTGAATGAAACAAAAACACAACTCCAGGTACGTTTTGGATGAGAAAACAACATTAAAACACAGATCAGAGAATACAGCAAGATGGACTCTTTACGGAAATTCCCATAATCCTCTTCGACACGCAGGTGAGGACTCAAGACGCCTGTCCATTCCGGGTAGAATTAGTCTCCGATAGTGTCTGGGATGTTGAGATGTTAAACAAAATCTTCCCAGAGTCGCAGAGTGGGATCTACAGCTGTGGAAGTCCAGATAAGCTTGTGGGTGTGAGAGAAAGAGAGAGAGAATACGAAAGAGAAACAACAGAGGGCATTGATGGATGAAGGACTGTGCACTCTGCTCTGGCGCCGATCGGCTTCAAATTCCAAATCTGCTGACGTGGCGCTTCGTTTTAGACACCCACCGAGCAGTTTATGAAAATATACATGCACTTGTCAACAACTCATCAAACCGGACACGAAACCAAACATGTTTCTGTATCTTTTCAGTATCAAATAGGTGTCACGTTCGGGATAAATAGCACGGGCTTTATCGTTGTGAGATTATTCATATGGAGCTCCTGTTTAATATTAAAAGCGAGACGTTCTATAGTGCAATATGTATCATTTCACATAACAACCTTGTATAATGGGACTATTGAGAATGCACTGCCTATTCATGAGGAAGATGAAAAAAACAAAAAAAAACTTGTCCTTCAGCAATACAGAACGGGAATAATTTATACTTTCACGTTAGCGGCAATCCGTCACCAGATTGTGAGCGGTTTTACAGAAAATTTACATAAATAAAGTAGTTAAAGTAGTTTGAGACTTTGAAGATGTGTTTGTGATCCTAAACTTTGGACGTAAAGGTGAGCGGGTAGATCGTAAGGCTGGGTATCGTTAAGATTTTGTCGATACGATACATAGGCCGCGATACGATACATATCTCAATACAGTACTTTTTCGATTCGATACAATATGATACGATATATTTCAAATCGATTCGATATGATTCAGTAAAAAAAATCAGCCTTTCGTGACCCTTAATGATCAAACCTCACAAAAAATAAACATTAATGGTGCTTTTATCTTCTGTTTGCTAAAGATGGATGAACATAACCAAGTGCATTGTGTTTAGTGCATTTTGCTAACTAGAAGCACACATCAGACTGTTCCATTGGTCAATATTCCTCATCCACAGCTTATACGAGCTCTACAATTACATTTAAACCGCGACATGTGCAGTTTAACGGCTCTGAAGGATCACGACATATCGACTAAATCATGACTGCGATAAACCACTTTGTTAAACCACCGTCTGCGCAAAGTTGATATAAAAGAAACCTATTTTAATAATCAAAACGGTGAATCAAATGTCAAATGTATTGCATGAACAATAGGACTATGACAGAATAATTTGGTAAAATATAGAAAAAATAGATACCCATTCAGCAGCCCACGATATCGATACTGTATCATTAAATTCAACGATACGATATATTGATATTTCGATATTTTTGCACACCCCTAGGGATAGTGTTGCCCTCCAAGACGCAATCGAATAATACAAATAGGACTGTGAAAATGTCAGGCGCGTTCACACACAGCTGTTTTCTCCTGGCTGCGGTTTTCACAATGACACGGAACAAAGAGTGACGTCACGTGCTGATAATTATGTCCTGCGAGCGCGTGCTGTTTTCGCTCAGAGCCTTTGTAGTGTCTCCAGCAGACAGGTTTAGCTGTGGCACACCAGAGACTGCGTGATACTGAGGGTGCTGGCTAAGCTGTGAGCTCACCAGTTCTTACAATGGCAATCCAGATGGTGTTTGTTTCTTCAAGGACATAATTGAAATCAGTCAAATAAGAGCAGGTACTAGCACGCATAACTAATAAAGAAAATACTAATGCAACACAGGGTTAGGAAACGCTCAAAGACTATTCGAAATTTCATGCATTTTTTTATTTGCTCGCTAAACTCGGTTGTGGTAAATTACTTTTTGTAGCCACAGCGGCCCAGAGGTTGACTAACATAAGAGACGCTGTTCTACTAAGTAATCTACTAAATCTTTATGTATTTACTTATGTTTATTTATGCAAGAAGAGCCCATTGAGAGCACTTACTCTCCTTTTCATGGGCGCCTTGCTCAAACACTACAAACAAAAAACAAACAAAACCATAAGCGCATAAGTCCGTTTAAACATTAAAAGCAGGTGCAGGTGTGAGTATAAGTATTCGTCACCAGATTTTGTGACACCAAAGTATTCAATTTTGCTTGTCCTTGTCCATTTCTGTCCACCCAAAAGCCCTTTTTTCCCATCTCAACAGCCAGTCCTTAGCCTTATACAATCACATGATCTTGCATTAAATGTTCCCGTATCAATGATTAACAATCAGGTGAGATTTTCCGGCAGTGTATGAAATATTCCCTTACAAAAAAAACATTTCAGGCAGTGTTGCTTTTGATTTGATTGTGTTTAAATGTGTGCGCTCTATGGGTCCTCTTTATTTGAGGTTGTTACTCCACCCAGAGCCCTGAGATGACTGAGCCTTTTCCGTGGCAGCGCCCAGACTATGAAACAGCGCCCTCTGCCTGTCAGATCCTCTCGGTTTAAAGCAGTTCAAGACTAGACTGAAAACCCACCTCTTCTCCCTGGCATTTAATACTAGCTAGACAGGATATCTTGGTATTTTATTATTTTCTTTCGTCAGCTGAAGTTGCTTTAAATGAGCCATATGAATAAACTTGAATAAACTTGAACATAATTAGTCTTACCCACTGAAATAACCTCTACGTGACTTATGATAGATGCTTTTTTTTGTAATATATTTCATAAAACATTTTGGTAACACTTTTTTTAAGGGTTCACTTATTAACAGCTGCTCATTTGCATACTAGTTCATTTGATGTTAATTTTTATTCCTCCTGCATAACCTTATTCTCCTCAAAAGATTTCTGACTGAATTAACCATTTACAAGTATTCAAATAAGCAGATACCGGGAGTCAGAAGTTAAAAAGTGCATCCTAAAATAAAGTGTGTAACATTTTAATATCAAAGTAATCTGAATTCAAATGCAAAATATTCCAGTTTGACTCAAAAGCTAAAGGCAAACGCTTCAACATCGCCCCTAAAATAAAACTTCCAGTAGTTTTTGCCCTTGCTCTTTCGACCTTTTGGCTGTTGAGTTGTGGTAGTTAATACAAGTCGTCTGAATAAGTGTATCAGAAGTGAGTAATGATAGAGACAGTGTGTTCTGTGCAGATTAGCGGTGTTCATTAGCGTGCTAATGAAGTCTCTCTCCCTGAGCAGCAGGCGGTCATGGCCCCTTTTAACTTCAACCTCAGGAGCTCTGCCATCACTCTCACACACAAACAAGTACCCACACGTGTTAAAATCTTCAACCACAGAGCAGCATACACTATGTAACTTTTCTGGAGGCAACCGACTTGATATTGCTTTACCTGGAATGTTCCCTTGTATGGTATTAAACGTCCTCTATTACGTAAAAAATGACGTTTGTGAGCTTTAAGCCATGTTAGAATGTTTTGTTTCATTCACACGTTTTTGCGTAATCCGTTTATTATTAGTCTGTCTACATCGCCAAAGCTCAAAATGCTCTGTTTCACCTTGTGATGTCATGAAGCGGTAGTTTTCAAGTTAGCAGCTACATTTTTTACCTTTTGTTCAGTAGCGATTAGCAATTTCAGAGCTGATATCATCCGAATGATTCTAGTGAAGGTGTGTGGAGTTTAAAAACACATTGGAGCACTTCCTGTATTACCACATGATGACATCACAAGGTGGAACAGAGTGTTTGCTGTTAGAAAGAAGAACTCAGCCTGAATAAGTCGGATTTGTGCGTTAAACATGTGTGAATGAAACAAAACACAACTCCAAGTATGTACTGATGAGGAAACAACATTGCAACATAGATCAGAAAATGCCGTAATATGGGCCCTTTAACATATCGCCATGGATACAATGAGGTTACAGGTTAGATCTGTGAACCCAGACCTACTCAGGTGTAATTGAATCAAATAAAGATGCATTCATACTGTTTATTCACCTGATTATTCAATGATTAAATATGTTCCAGATAAGTTGAAAGTTATAATTTGGAATATTCCAGTCAAAGCATTAACATCTCCATGGCGACAAGCAGGTGACCAACCCACAAATGACTGGTTACTATAAACACACGACTACAGGTACAATAAAAGTACCAAATGCAAAAAAAAACTATTGCACAAGGATGTATTATGAGTTAGACAAATAAAAGTAATAAGTCTAGAGAAAGACATGACACAAGTGCAAACAAATATCGATGTTGCCAGATGTGATGCCGAACGGGGCGGAGATAATTGCTGGTGTGCCTGTGCCTGAATCTCTTCTTGAGGGAACAGCAGGTCACAGATTTTCGTCAAAGGGAAAAGTGGGTAATGTTGCTTTAAGATGCCAGCAGCGTGCATCACATCAAACAGGGAAAAATACATGTACAAAGGGATATGATTCTCCCACCAAGAAAATTAAAAACACACTGCTGAGATATGCCCCAATTTTGCACAACAGTAAACTAAAATATTTCAAAGACTGCTGTTGCCGGGTCAACAATAACGTTCGTAAAGGTTTTAATATGGACAGTATTGGTAATGGTGATGAAAATGGACAAATGTGCTACTCCAAAACCAAAAAAAAACACAACATTTGGTAAGTTATTGTTGTCTTTTGATTAAGGGCTATGCTATTAACCATATTTTAATAGACATTCAGTCTTTTCTAATTGTCAATGATCAGCTTGGGCGTTTTTAATTAAGAGGTCTACATTAAATTTGTGTTTTCGTAACGTGACATGTAAGTAATGTGTCATGTTATATTAGGTTACACTGCAGTTTTTAAGTATGAATTGTTTATGCTCAAAAAATTAACATTGCAAGCCAGTTTTGATTCGAAAATTGGAGCAAAAATGGGCATTGTAACACATATTTTGTCGTATCACCCAGACCTACTTTCGCTCATTCAAAGACAGCATAAAAGTTACTGTATCCAAACTGGGTTGATCATAGACCTCGGGAAAGCAATGTCTGCGCCGGCATATATTTACCTAAGCATATTTCATTATGGCCCACTTTCTAACTAGCTTCTCAAACACCAGACACCTGCTGCTATTTTTGCAGGGTGTATATTTATTACTTTTACTTCATGTGAACTGGTGAGACAACGCTTTAAAGTCAACGGCTCTAAACAAGCAAGTTGGGAAAAGTAATACTTGACTCGATAATTGATTTGATAATAAGGTAAGATTAGTGTGACTATTTTGTATGAGGTCTAATTACTATCATCAAAGCCGAGGCAAGTGCAAACATTATATTGATAATTATGAAAGTTGCACTATGTAACTTGTTGTTGGGGGAAGGGTTGTTCTACAGTTTGGAGTTAAACCCAAAAGATAAAATAGGACCGGAGCACAATAAAACTATAATAAAACCTACATCGGGGAAACAGGGAGGGCTTTCACTACACGGAAAAAGAAACATAAGGCAGAATGTGAGAAGGAAACAGTGAAGACGTGCACACGAGTAACAAAACATAGAAAACAGAACAGGAGCAACTCAAATTAGCCATTTCTGACCATTGTAAAAGAGGTGAAACGTTCCCAAAGGGCTTTAAACCGGGACCAGGGGGCCTTTTTACTCGCACACACCTGAGATACTGTCCTGAAGAAGTCGACCTGCAGATGGCGCTGTTGTCCTGCATCCACTGATAAGACGACAGCGCCAAAATTTGTTTAAATCAGCTGACCGGACATGTCACAGCAACACCATGTGGCCAAGTGAGGAAGCGAGCTAGTGAGCAGCCCAAACTGTCAGTGAAGAAAACAAACTAAACCTTGATCTGAAAAAAGAATCGATTAAAATAAATAAACAAAAGACCAGATGAACCTCATTGGACTGCAAGCCTCCAGATCTAGTCACTGCTCAGGTCTGTAGAGAGAAAACCCCTGCTTGCTTTTCAAGGTGAATATGAGCAATAAAAATCTGCAAATAAATAAGCCAAGAAAGGATATGTAGTGTTGATAAGTAGAAGTTAACTGAATGTAATAAAGCTGAAAGGGAGATGGAGGAGTGAGGTGCATTGCTTAAACTAGGTTCTTTTATTGTGTGGGAGTGAAATTCAAAGACTGACAACCTAAGTGGCACGGCTGACTTAGGAGACAGGTGGTGCACAGGAAAGGTAGCGATTTGTTATAGCTCATAAAAGAAATGGATTTTTAAATATCTGTACAGAAATAATTTAAGTGTAGAAGTGACTGCTCCTCTTGTGGAATAATGCATTTTATGTGCTGACACAGAATAGGTAAATATCTGCGAGACAAGGAAGTCGGGGTTGTTTCGGTATAATGAGTCACAGACTGTGCGTGTTCACAAAAATAGACAAAATACAGTTAGTCAATCTGTGCAGTATGAATAGAAATGGTGGTAAACATCATCAGTCAATGGAATGAATACTGAATAATAGTAATTCAAGTTTACCACAGTGAACGATTTTTACGTATTTTGGTAAATGGTCACATTCTTATACAGCACTTATCCAACTTCACGGCTCAAAGAACTTTACATCAAAGAAACACTCACCCATTCACACACACATTCACACACACATTCACACACCAGTATATACAGACACTAGGGACGAGGCGGGTTAAGCGCCGTGCCCACGGACACAACAGCAGCATTCATCTGTGGAAGCTGGAATCGCACCGCCAACCTTCAGATCAGTGGACAAACACTATACCAAAGACCACACGAGTTACCACCAGAGGTGACCTGCTGATTCTCGACAGACGGACCACTTTTGGTCAGAATGTATCATCGGTCCAAGGTGGGAACCTGTGGATAGTCTCCTGTAAATCTGAGAGAATGTCCCACGTACAGTTCTCTTAAAGCTCAAATGAAAAGCTGCTTATGGTCAAACCAAACTTGCATCATCTATAGTGTCAATGTGATTTTAACTGTTCCATAGAGACATATTGGTGTGGGTATAGAATTTAATTGTCTTGAATGAGCCAAACAGACTGAAATAATGGGGACTGTGTAACGAGTGTAATGTGCAATGAATGGAATGTGCAATTTTGTGGAATGTGCAACTATGGGAACTGTGCAGTGAGTATAGTGTGCAATTTTTATTTTGACCCTTTTGTGACCCCAGCCCCTGGGATAATAGATGGAAATTAGCCTTTGGCTATAATCTGGTATATTTACATCCATGTTGAATCATGTCTGTTCATTAACATACATTGTCCCAGTCAAATAAATAAATAAATAAATAAATAAATACAATAAAATAAGCATACATCATAGCATTAGCTCTATTTGTTGGAATTTGAAGCTCCAAATTATATCACTAAATAAATAATATTAATAAAGGACATTGCATTGGACTTATGTAGCACCTTTCACGACACCAAAAGACACACACTACTGTAGCCAGTAGCCACAGCTGCCCTGCAGTAAAGTGATGAATACATGAGGCTGACAATCTGAGCCATCGGCCCCTCTAACCACAACCAACCGCTCACTCATACTCGAAATTCATTCTACACAAGTCAGGTGAAGTGTCTTGTCCATGGACACAACAGCAGGATGCACTAGACCAGCACCACTGCAGCATCTGGCATTCCCAGCGGTCATCCATCCAATATAATGTTTTATATTGGAAGGGTGATGTAATGCATGTCTTAGTAATCAACTGGTGAATGTCCTAGTTCTAGGAAATAGTTTCCAGAACATTATGCTTCTCAAAAAGTTGAAAATAGGAAGTACTTCATTCCTCTCAACCCACTTTAAGGCCAAAGAGCTTCATTTTGAAATCCGTGCTCTATGTTACCATATTTGTCTACAAGTCTAAGGTCTAACTCACATGTCCTCTCTGGCCCCTCTCCTGATGCCTGACATCCATCCTCGTCATCACAGTCTGTGCTGCCCTCCTCCACCTCTCCACTGGCCAGCTCGTCCCAGGCTTCCATCTGACCCAGATTCGGGAACCTCTCGTGGGTCTCCTGCAGAAAAACATGAAGACGCAGAGTGGATGTTAGCACATTGTGTAAGACACTGTACCGACCTCTCGCACCTACTTATTCAGGTCCCCAGGGAAATACAGTCCAGGGCTTCATATTGATGTGAAAAGTGCCAGATATAGTTTGGTAAGTCATAGCTCGAACACCATGCACTTCCACTAGAACAATATGGATGTTTAAACTTTTAAACAACAACAAGAAATGTCTAACTAGTCTATTATAAAGCCAGTGCATGTGGTAAACAACATTATGGTCCATGGGTGATGTATTACGTTTAATTAGAGCCATCCTGAGATAGGGGCATTAGCTTAAACCACAGCAATTTTCTCTATAGTCATTGTTCCCTTGATGTCTCCCTAAAAGGCATTACTTCACTGATCGAGCCTGTTGGTCCCTGAAATCAACTGTTTTAATGGTATCTGTTTAATTTACAGTACTGTGTGAAAGTTTCATGGAGGTGTATAAGTAGAGTTTCTATAAGAGGGCTTTCATAAATACAGTTTTTCATTAAAGGGAGATCAATAATAGGGTGAGGATAAAGTGATTGCAGTTGTCTGTTAAGGCTGATTTAAACATTTTATAAGAATTATTGATTTCAGACAGTGCTGTATTATATTAGTTGCTCAATGGAGTGTTTCCCCCTGAAGATATTTAGGTCCGTGCAGGTACAAGAAATAGAAATATTTAAACCCTTATTAGACGGTAGTGACTTTGCAGAAGTTAAAATATAGACTGTATATATAAATGGACATAGCTAATGTGCTAGCTGATGTGCTCCAAATCAGAAATGAGCATGGGCGTGCTTCCGGTTCCATCGACTGTAGCCAATTCGCTTTCTATTGAAAAACTGTCGCCCCTCTCTCCGTATTCCACGATGTTGCTCTCACTAGCGTTAGCAACAGGTTCGATTGACAGCGTTACTAATTGCTGACTCCCTGCTAAACCAGCAAAGCGGGAAGGGAAGGGAAATTACCATCAACAGCCTGGCTCCAGATTGGCTCTTTGGTTGCTATGATACTTGCAGTCAGAATTCCAAATATGGAAGTTGACTCCAAATTCGCCGCAAATAACTGCTAGCCTCAATGAGCTTTATTTGACTTCGTAACGTCACACTTCGTTAGTCCAGTTCTTTAGACAGTCTATGAGTTTGAGAACACATTTTACATTATATATATATAAAAACTAAAAATTATGAGCTATATTCACTGCTAAAGCATCACAAATACTGTATATAACAGATTTATATCGAAATAACATAAAACTGATTATTGTCAAACAGGTATAAACTTGTACACTGTTAAATTCTATCAAAAAAAATCTTGAAAAGTGGGTCCCAAGGAGGTTTTATTCCAGATAGAGTTGTTATATATTTTACTGATGTGTGATGTTGAAGTCTACAACTGATGCGGGTTTTTTTTTTTTTTTTTTACCAGACTATTGGAATGTTTTACTAATTTGCGCAAGAAGGTCAGTCTAAACCCCTATAAGCCTTTGCGTTTTAACATTAGGATTCTGAACATTCTCTGCCCTCGCTTCATAAAACGTCTGACATTTGAAGTTTATGCCCCACATTACTTTAGATTCTCTGTTAATTTTCACTCTTAACCCATGCCAGATCATTCCAGTCATTTCTATTAGCATGCATACAATATAAAAAGTAGTGCACGGAGAGGCTTTGCTGGGAGAGGAGGGCGCGAAGAGACTCAGACCCTGGTCCGTGTGATGTTCCGCCCTGTCAGTATGAGGCCCAGTAATTGGACCGCCCGCTGGCCCCCTCCTGCTGCAGACCATCATCAAGGTAGTCTTTGTACTACCACATCATGACTGACAAGCAAGCTCTCCTGACACAACAACAAATGCTGCTTTGGAGTACGAGGACATGGTCAAAGCATCAATATTACATAGAGAGGGAGAGAGGGAGGGACAGAGAGAAAGAGAGATATAGAGAGAGGAAAAGGAGGCAGCTTTCTTCAAGATGATATACACTGGACTGCAAATACGCTGCTCGTGCTTGCACTTGTTTCAAAGCAATTGATGTCATAGTTTATTTATACGCAACTAACAAGCAGGGGTGGTAAATGTACATGTTCAATGTGTGTGGAATGAAATTTAATAAACTGGTGACATGGTACAAGTGAAGGAACCTGGCCACAGAGCAAGACTTATTATAATGCACGGGTACAATACTAAGGAATATACTCAATACTCTATACCAATTCTGATATCACAACTATAAAAAAATACTTCTTCCTTTAGACAATATCGGGGTATTTTCTTTTGTAGTACCATGCAGTCTTATATCTGTGTAATCCCTCAGTCGTCCCAGTAGGTTCCATAGTGGTCCATAGGTGTATACTAGTCTATGTGTCTTATACTTGTTCTGATACAGCTCAAGATCATTCTGAAGCTATTTAAGAAAGGCTCATTTATGTCCTGTTAACAAACAAAAACAAAAAACAATTAAAAGAGAACATGAAATCGTCTTGGCTCATGATTTGTTTCCAGTTCACCCTCTTACCCAGAGGAAAATGTTGGTGCATTTGTCTAAATATTTCAATGATTAACAACACATTTGTAATTGTAGATGGCACAACCATGTGAAAACCATTGAGAAAAACAAGCAGATAAATTGTCTGCACACTGGAGCAGCTCAGGCTGTGCCAGGCCGTTATGTACCAACAGTGTGCAGATAACCAGTGTGGTATTAGGCTAATAGCCGTGGCGTTCAGCTGACGTTTAACACAATGTGATGTGTCCAGCTGACATAAAGCATGTTAATTACAGAAAGAATCAATTAACGCAATGTTGCTGTGGAAACCACAGGCACAGGCCTGTTGTATTGTTCACTGGCCCATGTCCAGAGCAGTTAGTCCACTTCTATTAGCCACTTTCTCTCTTCAGACATGTATATGGAAGTTTTGTGTTAGAGACTCGAACTGAAGCTTAATTTAAAGCATGTTTCTAATGCAGATGTGCCAATTTCCAAATGCAATAGTGCTGAACTGAAGACATCTGTGTGGTTATTAAAATAACCCTTTTCTCTATTCTTCCACATGTTTGCTTAATTAGACAAGGCAGAAAAATACTCTTTGACATTTAAGAATGGTAGAGGGTTATTTTTGGCAGTCAAAACAAGCTGCCTGCCTTTGTACGTAAGACTTTCCCTAAAATCACTTTGGCATCCAACGACAAATCAGGTATTTCCAAAGAGCTTTAAATGAGATCCCAATTCATGAAATATTTTCTAGGTCTCCTCTGAGGCTGCCAACTCATCCCCTCCTTTCTTTCCTTTCAAAAGCATTCTTCAGTGAGAGGATGGCAGGGCGGGTTTTGGGCATCGGGGGCTAAATTCCTGCTTGTATTTGCTTGTCACGTTGAAATCGGTTTGGCCTGCAGTAGGTAACATCGTCCTCATTTCTGGGTTGGAATAATATAGCTGTGGAACTGTAGAAGTGGACAGAAGTGGCTATTGTTGACGGTGAAATCCAACACTAAAAATCCACACAAGCAGCTGTGTTCCTCTGCTGCTGTCCGCTTCAATTGTTAAAGATGAGGCCAATAAAAGACCCACTAGTCACCGCTGACAGCTAGTTATTTCGCCTGGCTCTCTGGGAACGGAAATCTATATTTTAGCATCGTTTGAAAGACAAGTTTTGACAACTGGCTATCCATTTGCACATACTTTAAACAAAAATGTAATTGGCAGAAAATAATACGCCATGTTGAGAGATTATAAGTGACTAAATGATCATGATTTGAGCTCTTTTGTTAAATCAAACAACACCCAAATGAGTGCTGTTGAAAATAGGTGTGTGTCTCAGGAGTGGTGTGCGTAATGCTCTCGACAGATACAAAAGTCAACTCACAAGTCAGTGCAATGCAAGCAGCCACAAGCCTGAGTTAGTGACACATGCAAACCATGACCTCATGCACTGCTCTCAATTACAGTGTGGTCAATGCATAAGAAACCATTACTGCCTTCGTCGATTAGGTCATGTAATAGGCCGTTTGTTAATAGCCATGTTAACAAGCAGCTTACAGCTAATCATTGTAGTATTAATACTGCATTTCTATTTAATGTATGTTACTCGGTATATTTGGGTCATAGTAACTATAAGTATTGAAGTATTTAACATATTTAAATACACTGAGGGGATCTGACCAGTGGAAAAACACAAAGATACAAGATTTTAGAATGGACTGTTGGAGGTATAACTCCAAACATACTCTCAACCACAAAAGTCATGAACAATATATTTTTTATTTCAGTGTTTAATAATTTTTACAATGTACAACGTAAAAAAAACAAAACAAAACAAAAACAACTTAATAAACAGTGAGAACTCAAAAGACAAAATCAAAAAGACAAAAAAACTGTTCTAGACAGAAGCAACACAATAACCCATTGTTGGATAAGTAGATAGAACTGAAAAGCAGATGTCAGCAGATGATCAGCAGAGCCTCATCTATGAGACAATACAAACAAACTGCCACACCCACCTCCTTCTGTTACATGTGAGTAAACCAGGACTAGTACAACACTGGTGAAAAATGCATGGCAGTTACAAGTGACATCGGGAGTTCCCAAAGAGCATGTCTGAACAGCATCCATACAAGGAAAATGACATCTTCTTACCACTGATACAGTAGCCTTGCCAGCAAGATGAATTCTCACAACTTTTGTGAGTTCACAAACTCTAAAGAGTCTGTCTTGAACAGCTCCGGCTGAATCGTTTGCATGTGATTGGTCCCACACCACAAGTGGTGTGGAAGCTGACCAGTCACAGAGCAGTGGTTTGGGTGGAGTCCAGCACTGAATGAACCAAAACAAACACGGCGACGCTGACAGATGTACTTCAGCTTATTTTAGAGGAAATAGGGACGTTTTTACATGCAGAGGGAAGTGCTTTGTGCATTTCTGTGCTTTTGTGCTAAGATTATTCGGCTTGTTTTGATGTTGTGACACTTAGACCAGTTAATGTGATGTATTGTTTGAATGCTCCAATCACTGGTTCAAAATACTTTCAGCAAGAGCCGTCCCAGGTGAACTGTGTTCAGAGGGGCACATATCCATCTGGTGAGAGCCAGGTTACAAATATACTGGAATAAATGCACAAACTCAAAGGGGAGTAAAAGTGCATCTAATTTCACTTCAGGTTTTTACAAATATTCAGTTAATCCTCAACGTTTATGTAATCATTTTACCCAGAAAGACATAGTACGGCTCTAATGCCACAGAGTGTGTGAGTTCACATGGACCTGTAATCCCTGACACAGATAACCTCAACACTGCAGTGCATTTACAGCTCTACATTTAACTATTGGTCTTCAGAAACTATAGACACATTTGTACTCTGCCAAAACCAGTCTAGTCCCACATCTGGATAAACTCACGAGTGAAAAAAGGCAAAAGTTTTACTAAATCAACAGGTAAATCACACACAAAGTCAGATTAGCACAAAGTAGCGGTGTCACAAAACAATACATCGCAAACTTGATTTTTGATGCTAGGTCAAAAAAAAAAGTATAACTGATAATAAGAACGTCATACAATTGTTGATGTTACAATTATCGTGAAAAGAAATGGACTATTGACAATAACTGATATCATGACCTAATTTCTCACATACAACTACTGACGTTTAGGCCTAATACAATTTTCAACACAAATAATGCTAGTTTTGAGAGTTTTCTTCCATGAGGTGCACCACAATGTGACATCCAGACCATAAAAAGACTATTAAACACCCAAAGATGTCATATTGAAATACTTTGTTAGTACCGACACCAGCTCAAATTAGTATCTGGTTTCGTTTTAGTAGATTATTAATAGTAGCTGTGTGTTGAATATTGGCACATGATATAAATACCAAAGTTAAGAAAAGGCTGATGGTAAGTCATGGCTATCAAGTGTTTGTTTTGTGTTTTGGTGAAGTTGGTTACCACGCTCACACCAAACCCCTAGTGGTGAAAGTTGTCGGGGTGAAAGTTGTTGGTGTGATGTTGCCACGGCAGCAGCAGCAGCAGCGTTAGTACAGCCCAGTCTAAGGCCATAGTCTTCTTCAAGTGGAAAGAATCTGTCCCCTCCCTGAAAGACACTGCCAGTGCTTTCTTATCCCCAGGTCCCCACTAACTTTTTAAAGCCATGAGCCCATTACTTGTGCAACAGGCACTGCTAAAATATAAAGGACCTCTGTAGACCGGATTTCTGTGAACGATGAAGGTATTATCACTCACTCCGGGAAAATGTTCTATCTCCAACACGGTCACAAACAGCACGGCTCAGGCCACGCTCCATCAGATCCAAGGAAGAACCAAACTCACATGGACTTGGAATTTGGATGTAATTCAAACCAGACAAACCAAAGCATACCTGAGAAGAACATCCAAGATTTCTTTTGGCAAGGAGGAAAATTAAAGTTTGAAGACTTGAGCAAAGATGTGAAGAGAAATATGTGAGGCTAAATTTTAAATGCGTGAGTTAATAAGTCTCAAATCCAGCAATTGAAAGAGACAAAATGAAGGACATGATTATATTTTATTCATTTAACGTACAAGGTCGCCATTAAACGCTGTATATTATGCAAAATTTACACTTGTGTGGTTTTAGCCATGTTAAAATGTTGTTACCTTATCAAAAAATACCCAGAGCTGTGCTTTGTTTCATTCACACATGTTTGAGTAATCCTTATTATAAACCCGTCTGCATCCCCCAAAGCTCAAAACGCTCTGTTCCACCTTGTGCTGTTATGAAGCCGTAGTTTGCAAGTTAACAGCTACGTTTTACCTTTTGTTCGGTAGTGATTGGCAGTTCCGGGCTGAAATTATCCAAATGATTCTAGTGAATGTGCATGGAGTTTAAAAACACAGTGGAGCACTTCCTGTATTGCCACATCACATCACAAGGTGGAACAGAGTGTTTTTTTTCTGTTTGAAAGAAGCACGCAACCTAATTATGCAGGGTTTGTGTGTTAGACATGTGTGAATGAAACAAAACACAGCTCCGGGTATGTTTTCGATGAGGAAACAGCATTATAACACAGGCCAGAAAACAGCGTAATATGGGCCCTTTAAGACGTTTTCTAGTTCACTTGTACTTTATCTATTCTCAGCTCAAAGGTCCTGAGTTGACCTTTGAGTTATCTTCACTCAAACAGATTATATACACTGTATGGCCAAAAAAAAGTTGCCACCAAAAAAAAAGTACACACACTCTAATATTTCATTGGACTGACTTTAGCTTTGATTACGTCACACATTTGCTGTCACAACATTTATTTCCATCCAGTCTTGCATTCATTTTCCACCAAGATGTTGCATTGATGATGGTCGAGTCTGACGCTGCACAAAGCTTCTCCAGCTCATCCCAAAGATTCTCAATGGGGTTAAGGTCTGGACTCTGTGGTGGACAATCCATGTGTGAAAATGACGTCTCATGCTCCTGATCCACTCTGTCACAATTTGAGCCCGATGAATCCCGGCATCGTCTTCTTGGAATATGCCCGTGTCATCAGGGAAGAAAAAATCCACTGATGGAATAACCTGGTCATTCAGTATATTCAGGTGTCAGCTGACCTCATTCTGCTGAACCTAGACTGGATCAACTGCAGCAACACCGTGCCTATTTGCTAAGTTACATCCAGGTAGCGACTTTAATTTTGGCCAGGCAGTGTACTTTTATACCATTTCTCAATTATGTATCAAATTCACCTGAGAACGAAACCGTAATCCACAATCCATTTCTAAAAATACTTATTCTTACTTCCTACTCGTAAGTTAACAGCGAATATTATGAAAGAAAAAAGGCAGCAGAAGTTTTAATTCGAGACTGTAGTTTCCGCCTTCTACCCTTTTTAATTATTGCTCATTGCTGTACGCCACAAGAGCTCACTCAAGGAATCTTTAATTAGTTTGAGTAAATTCTTTTTCATTGGAGAATATTACAATGGAGCAATTGCAGCTGAATTAGAAAACGACTAGCATTGCAAAACACTGTATAAAAGACTCTACATTCATTACGTTCTTGCTGAAATAGTTTTAACTGGTAGACTACTATCGTTTCTCCGCTAGACAATCTCTTCGCTTCCCAGAATTACCGTAGAACTTACTCAAGGTCCCATCTGAATCAGAGGGCAGTGGCCGGTCCCATCAATCACACAACTGCGCTGGATTCTGCTGTTGGACTTGTTCCAGCATCTCTCCTCACTTACCCTTTCACATGACACTGTTTGAGCAGAGTTTGAAAAATATTTTTCCTTGCTGCTGTTTTTGCCACTGATTAGATTAAACATATAAATTGACAAACTGATGATCCGGTCTTTGCTCTCTTAAACAGATGGACCATTGTGAGAAAAAGTCCCCACCCTAAAACAGCTGTACTCATAGTTGCATGTCAAAAAATAGCCTTTAAAAATATTTATTGTGCGTATAAGCAGTAGTTACAGGCGGTGAGTAGGAAGAGTAACAAAATGATACACAGGAGACAACTGCAACTTGGCTTATTGGCATTAGGATTGACCGGTGCAGCGTAAATCAATATGGCTGAGGTGTTGACACGCAATTGCTGAGCCTGTATAAGTATGCGTGCGTCAAACATTTACTCTTGTGTATGCTAACGCTGGTTTAGCATTCAGCGCTCAAAAGCACACCGCGTGGAAGAGGGGTCAGTGTGGGTGTGTATGTAATGTGCCAATCCTCTTACTGCTGCGGTTACCAACTACTTTCCTCTATTAAAAATACACCGGCCTGACTGTCGCTAATCCAGGAAGTAGAGCGTATTCAACTTTCATAAGCTCTCGGTTATGAAACGAAAATATAGATAGCAGCCTGTGCAAGTCTGTGGATGTCTTTTGTGGATGGATACGAGGAAAAACAAGTATCTCAGATTAAAAACTAGTTATTGTAAAAGCTATTTCTGTTTATCAGATTTGTAATTTTCTGTTACCAATACAGCATTTGCTTTATCCAGTACATAAGACTTATTGGAGCCTAGGAGCTGCGTCTCTTATCCAAACCAGACACAAAACTCATTGCGGTTGCGTCCCTAACATTTGAGTTTCTGAACCCTTTAAATGTCAACAGGACGTCCCAATGCAACTCAGCCTGTTACCATGACAACAGACCACTTGACAGCCTCTGTACAATGATCCAGTGCAGTCTGCCGAAAATGATGAGGAGCTGTCAGCCGCGGAGAAATCAGCCAAGCTCTGAGAATCATTACTGTTTTACGTCTCCAGGATTCCCCAGGACACAGAGGACTTTTTCATTAGAAAGTTGGATTTTATTTTAGTTAGGAATGGATTCAACATTTGGTGAATAAATGAGACACTTTGTACATGTTTTAAGCACCAAAAACGCCATTTTCTCTCTCTCACTTAGAAGCAGGAGGTCATCATTGAAAAGTAAATTAGAGTTTATTGCAGTTAGCACAAATGATAAATAGGCCGACCACACAAACACGCCCATTAGCACTTGGGACCCTCATTCCCATTCATGTTCACTTAAGACAAATGTGGGAATTCAGACTGCAGGGGGCAATTTGAGTCATGTGCACTGCATACAAATGTACAGTACAAAGCAGAATTAAAACTGTCCTTTTCATGAAATGCGGAAGAAAATTACAAAAATAGAAAGATCAAAAGACACGGAATACATTTCGATGAGTAGAAAGGCCAGCGTGGGGAACCCGGCTCCATAGTGAGTGTGTGTGTCTGTGTGTGTGTGTGTTCAAATGGCCTTAGGGATCTGTGTGAACCAGCCCTTTTCTTCAGGACCCTTTCAGCCCTGTGCCCTATCTACATGACAAACAGGGAGACTTTGAAGCTGCCCCCGTCATCTCTGCCCATGTGTCACTCACTGCTGAACTTTTGCCCCCTTCCTCTCATCTCTCACTTTCCAACATAATTCGCTTTTTGGTCACTGGAATAGTGTCCTTTCCATGAGACATTTTCATAGCTTTCATTTAAGTTTTGGAGCACAAACTGACGATTCCATTTGAAGCTGGGGGAGCTGGCTTTTTTCTTGTAAAAGAGTAAATTTCATTTTCCCCAATATGCCTTGCAGTCTGAAAAAGTAGATCCAAACCTATGCATGAGCAAACTGGACTGTCAAGTGGAGTTTGATTTGAGCCTACATATATTACGTATTTCACATTGATATTACAGGGCTACCCTCATTAATGTCAATCTGATTTTTACCAGGTTAGTGCGTGAGCTGAGAAAAACGCATGTGAATACTATCGATGTGCCAAAGAGTTGTGTGTGGAACAAGTTCAACTTGTCGATAACAGTTAAAAGAACTCAATCAAGTACCCCAGCTTTGACTATGTAATAGGATTTCAATGATATGATGTACCTGACAGAAGCGATCCAGCCTGTCCTTGACCTCCACTAGAACAGGATCTGCAGAGCGAACTTTGACCTCCGGATTTTGCCTCTGGGCGGGCAGACCGTTTCCAACTACTCTGCTTGTATAGCTGTGAAGAAAACATGAACATACATGTTAAATACCAAGAAATTCTGAGCCTCCTTTACTAAATGTAATGTAGTAATTACAAGATGATTTTAATCTTGCATGAGGGCTTTAGCCTTGAGGGGAACGTGTTGTTGGCATTGAATCAACTGATGCTTTTACACGCTGCAAGGGGCTGATAAAGTGATTATATATCTCGTGGGCCAGTGTCTTTCTATGTCTTACTCTTATGCCCCATGTGTGTTGGGATGTGGTTGTGCATGCACTCACTTGTATATATTCAAGTCAATATCTGAAGAAGCAATCATAAAAGTGCTGAAGTGAAGATTCTTTGGCCTGTGATCTAAGCAACGTCTTGATAAGGTCTGTGCTCCCTCATCTTGCTGAAACAGCATTTTAGATCCAGTCCATAAAAATGCTAACATCTCCTCATATAAGCCTCTGCTGATACACATTACTTTACATGCCACTCTTGTTTATACCTTCTTCCTATTTCAATTGGCCATTTTGACACTGGGGACCACTCTCAATCCCCCTCCCAACATCACACAAACACTGTACTTTTCGGAAAGTATATGCAAGAGCCCTGTAAATCTCATAAGTACATAATAGCAATATGTTTTTAAGAGTAACAGGAGCAGTGATTCCAGTTAGGGGTCTTTTCTGAGCTATCTCCAATCATGTTGTGAATTGCAATGAACTGAGCATGCAAACAGTTCAATTTATCCAGGCTTGGGGTGAACACAAGTCCAGGAGAGTATGGCTTTTAGTGTCTTGATTAAAAGCAGAAATAGCGGTTGCAGTAGTAGCCGTAATAGTAGCAGAGCTTGTACAGTGCACTTTGAGAAGAAATCAAGCTATTAATTACCAGCAGCTCTAGAGTTTTCCCTTGTTGAGATAGAACAATCAATAGGGCCGGGACACTGACCTCCCTTCTGGACACAAATGATGAATTGAAGAATTAAAGAGCGGTGTAAAGTGAGGGCTGTGTGTGCATGTCTGTCTGGAGGCTTGGCCTGCGATGACAGCGCTGGCCCGGATGTGAGCTCATCAGATGGGACGCTAACAAAAGGGCGCATTTGGCAGCAGGTTTGGCCTTTGGCTGCTTTTCACTGCGGGGTTAGCTCGATTTTACATGGAGCTCTATGAGACCTGTCACAACAAGACATCACAGGAAATCTGACCTCATACATGTGCCGAGAAGGAAAGTGTACAACATGTGTGATACGGCAAAAGAAGTAGTAATTGTATTAGATATGTGTTTTATTTTTATTATTGACACTTTTTATCATTGATCAAAATTAATACAGCAAAAAGTATTGAAATGAGAAACTTTGAACTAGAATCAGTAATGAGATCACATAAATAGGAAAATATTTGACATTTCCTGAATATTATTTTTTATATGAGCATAGATGAATAGATAGATGCTGATTCTGAAGGAATTGATCAATTTTGCAGCAAGATAAAGACTAAGACAATTATATTATATTGAATTTTTACTGCCACTGTGGAATCGTAATCTGTGTCAAGCCTTTTTCCTAATATTAAAATTGAGTTTGAAATCAGACAATATTAATGCACAGACCAGTAGATCTATATGAGGAATTACAAAACACATACAGCAGGTGACAGCAGATTAGGTTTTGTAAAAGTGATCATTTTTAAAGTAGTGGACTTAAGTTGAAAATTGACACAAAGTTTGGGTTTTTATACATCTGAACATACCTTACATCTATATACATTCTGTGTTATGTTCTCCATGCATTTATGTGCGTATATGCATTTATTGTACATTACTAGAAACCCCAACAAGTCTTTATGTAGATGATCTGTGTGGAAAACCTAACAATGCAGTTGTTGCTCTCAATCTGGATCATTTAAATTGAACGCTTGTGACTTCTTGACTTCTATGAGAATGATTCACCGGGCTCTGAATACGCAATTGATGCTTCTACCCGACGGCAGCTGTTCTTGTCTCTCCTCTTTTGCCTGTAGCATAAGCAAGAAGTGACCTGTACTGCCTAACACTGACCCCTCGCTCTCTGCAGTCCTGATCTATGTACGGGCCTGCAGCTAGGCTCTCAACTCAAACACGGTCTGTGTAAAAACTGTGAATAATAACTTCGCTTCAGTATGTAAACATTAAACACAACGTACAAAGTGAGGTTAGCTCCTGAGCGAGTGGGCGTCTAGAGAACTGGCCTCAGGTACAGCAGATTGGTGTTGTCTTGGCTTATTACCGCAGTCATGCTTAAAGGCTTAATTAGCACATCAGCGTATTCCTTTCAGTGGTTGATGTTAATTAAAAAACTCCACCTTAATTACTCTTAATAAAGCATGAGAAAAGACGTAAACAACATGGCAATAACAATGAACAAATGGGTTATTAAGAATGATTCAGACTTAATAACTACTTAATTAAAAGGTTAGAGTTGTAAGTTAGGGTCATGGTATGGTCTGGTATACTTATTAAACGAGTTACTAAACCTGAACTCAAAAAACAAGATGTTCTTTGTGAATTAAGACTTTGTTCATGCTTTATTAAGGGTTTTTAATGTGTAGTGCTGCCAGCATATGAATTCTAACACCCATCTGACTTCTCTTTGAACAGGATTCTTGATGGGAAAATGCAGTTATTTAAATGCAGATGTATTTAAATGAACTGCAACCGTCAGACTGTGGAGTAAGCTGAGGTGATGAACACACACACAAAGTTATATTTAATGATATTGTTCCATACTGAATTTACTTTAAAGTTGTTATTAGGATGTATAACAGCCAAGAGGAGGAATGTGAAAGCAGTGCGAGCAAAGGACTGAATGATATGTTTGCGGCCAGTAACTTTACGAGTGGGACAAGTTGAAATGCAGTGAACGGGAGGTTTTGTTCAGAAAGGCCAGTCTGTTCTCACACAGAGCTCAGAGATCTGCTCTACGGGGACTGAGCACATGAAGCGACAGGCACCTGGTCAAATGGCCCAAGCAAACATTTAATCAACATGAGATATGTCTCAGTAAACAGAAGCATGTGCAAACTCCTACAGGCTGCACAAGCATGTGGCCTGAACCGCCTCATACACCACACACCATAGATAAACACTCTATAGAGTCACAGTAAATGTACTGCTATATAACTTGTGATTGCTTGTACTGGAAGGTGGTTTAAATCCTCTATAGAAGGACTATGCTATAACGTGATGTGCATCAAAGACAACTTTATTACACTGGTTATGGTTCAATCATACACTAAAATGTTTCAGAACATCCTCGAGCAAACAAGTGGAGGTCATCTGCAGGCCAAACAAGCCCTTCTTTCCATGTCCCATCCCTGCCTCTCCCATTCAACTCACACTGCAATGATTATTTTAAACCATGTGTTTGGTCCTTAGGTTGTCCAAATGTGTTCAGACAAAATACACGCCCCAAAACCACAGCCGCCACAAAATAAGCTTCTTTTTAAAAAAAATCATCAACAATTAAAAAGTTCCTGGCAAGAAATCCCCAGACTCTGTCTTGCCTACGGCCCCAATAGTGTCTAGAGACAGGTCAGGTTCAGATTCAAATTCATAAAACTTTATTTGTCCCAAAGGGCAATTCATTTGAAACATTCTCATAGCAGTTCTCACACACATATGAACACACACAGTGTGTCAGCTCGTTACAGTTTACACGTGGAACTCATAAAGTTGCTCCAACAATACAACAATATATTACTTTTTTTATTATTTTATATATCATTCATTGTTTTAGTCACAATAAAAGAGTTTCTCAACAGGCAGGCTCTTTGCTGTCCTTGTTTAGTGATGGTTTCTGTATTTTGGTCTGCCCAGAGCACACTCTTAGAAGTTTGATAAGTGCCTGACAGTCAGTTTAGGATTCCTCTTGAATTGGGAGTGTTTTGTTTTTATGTGTTTGACCTGAGCTCTCTGAGGAGCAGCTGCTGTTCAGGGATGTGAACATAAAACCGCTCCATGGCCGGGCCTGTCCCTGTGAGACTCCAACCTCATGACGGTTCAGAACCACCAAGACATCAGGACTAATGAGGCTCCCTTTGAGAAAAGTTGCACCAACTTTACCAGTAAAAGTCCAATCGGCCACATGTGGTAGTCCCCTCAGTTGTACTGTATTCTCTTTCAGCATAAGATTTTCCTACATTGTGCTCATTGGCCCGAGTCAGTAACAAAGTAACTGGCGAGGGGCATTGTTCCTGATCGGTTTCTTATTAGGCCCAAGCGCCAGAAGCTGGCGAAGGGCCTGTTAGTATAGTAAGACTGTGCAAAGCAGAGCCGTGTAAGTGCACTGATGGGAAGTGAAGTGATCAGGGACCCTCACCATGACGCAGGAATGCACGAGTGCTTTCTGAAGTTGTATCGTTTATTATATATAAAAAAAGAGAACATTGTTTTTGCATCAGAATATTCTTTGTCTTCTTTTTTCTTATCATTTTCCTCTGGACCAACCCCCTATTTTTGAGTGAGTCAAAGATGTCAAAATACTGTTTTAGCTTTCATGAAGTAGCTTGAAAGTTTAAAAGCATCAAAATAATTCAGCATCAAAGAAAAATAAGCAGCAGCTGATGTAACTATAGCAGCATTGTACTTGAGGCTTTACAGCAGTGTGCATTCACTGTGTGTTGTCCAAAAGGCACAGAGTTGTTATGTTGTCCACTCCACCTGGAGCAGGACACCTGTGCACAGCTGGTGCCCCCACGCCATTGTAGACCAGTGAATCATGGCTGTTTATGGCTTTGTGGTCGAGCTGGAATTACACCCCAATAAGTGGTTTCCAATAGCATCACCACTTCTTAAGAGGTCCCATGGTGATTCTGCCAACACACGCCACTTTACTATATGGTTACTGTAATGACTATATGGTTGAAGGCCTGACTACTCAAGTTTCTAATAGCTATTATGGCATGAAAATCTATCCTCTTAAGTAAAACGTGTTACAACAGCACAGAATAAGTTCACTCAAAATCTCTGCTTTCTTTACTCGTTTAAAGATCTGACACATGCAGGTATTTCACCTTTGGTCAAGAATATAACCTGTGGTCTGCTAATGTTTCCATTTTCACTAAACACATTTGTTTCTCCAGCTCTTAGAAGCAGGGCTTATGATTCACTTGAAAGGCCTTTGCACTCAGCATGTAATTACACATGGTGATTACATGACACTTTGTTAGAGCTTTTCTACCTGTTTCTGTGCATTTGCTCCAGGCCAGGCTCTGTCAATAATATCCTGTTTGGCTCATCAGCAGCCCATTACAGGCTCAACAGTGCAAGCATGTTTCATCTCAGGGCTACTTCAGGCTAATGAGCAACTATTGATTTATCTAACTATCGCCACAGCTGCATTCATTTTGTGTGAATGGGTCGCTGTCGGCATCCAATTCTTTCATTCTAACACACATGAATAAAAATGCAGACATAAGCTAATAAAATAGAGTTACTCAGCTATAATCTATGAAGACTGTATTCAGTTTACTGTATATAAATGACCTGCTGACAACTTGTCAACAAAATTCCAATAGTCTACAGCTGTAGATGGGATATTTTTATTCAGTAAGAACACAACAGCTTGTGGGGCTAAGAATTGGTTTAGTACTGCACTCTAGTGGCTACTCCTAAACACTACATGTAGAAAATCAACACTGACAAGGAAATTATAGGGATTTACTTCAATCTAAGTCATTTTCTCTTCTTAAACTCTTCAACACAAAAAGCAGCACAGAATCCAACTGTATATGGTATAACAGTGTGATCTGAGGATCAATGCTTGCCTCCCAAGCTGGAGAATACTTCCATACGTCTGCGTTAGCCCTGGTTAAGTCACACTGAATAAATAATGAAGAATGATTAGGCCCATGGACATTCAAATCAAACTGTGGTCACTGCGACTGCGACTCTAGACAGATTATTCCATCATGATTCAGCACTACTTTTTCACATTGTGTTCAGACATATGAATGTTTTACGCACACAGCTCACACATGAGGATGTACAGTCAGAAACTCATTGATACATAGAAGCAAGATCCCACTCTTAAGACACTCTATAGTTGTAGTTACCCCAAATATCTTCAGTTAAAGCTTGCAGTTTCAGCCAGCTAGATTTGGTTTGGAATGAGCTGCATCTCCACGCCTCATCTCCCACAAAAAGCCTCATCAGGACAAACGATCTGCTGATGTGACAGTAAAGTAGAAGTGATGAAGTTATTAAGAACCAGGGACACAGTGCAGAGACAAGAAGCCCACCCTGGGCCTTTATATTCTTAATGTTAGAGCTTTAATAGTGTGGGTTGGCAGCCAAACAGTGAAGCAGAGCAGCAGCAGAGACTGGGCTGTGGTTTGGTTTCAGGACATTCCCATGGCTCACTGTCCCGACTCTGTCTGTCACTGGGTGTAACTGCTCCCCACCTCTGCATATACCGGCGGAATACTGCAGGCTGACTTAACGGACCACACAGACTTCTGGGAACAAACTATTGTTGCCCTGCATGTATATGAAAGAAAGACATGTGGAAGTAGAAATGACTTTTGACAACAAGTTCAACTACATTATTATCCCCTGAGGTGGAATGAGTGATGAAAAATAAAGTAATATTATCTGTGGTAAATGATGTATTTGTATGTCATTCAGCTTGAGTGAATACAGTATTTGAGTACTTTTACTACACTGTTAGTTAATATAGTAATTAACTCTAAAATGAACATTTCTCAATAATTAATATAACTTATATTTTAATGTAATATTTATGCACCAAAGACTGTAAATCAGCTGTCACAACAGCACGTGACTCTTCTCATGATGACTACAGACAGTAATCAAAACATGTCCAGGTCAATAAACAAACTGGTCTGTTAGATCAAAACAAAAAATAATTTGAAGAGTCATACTTTCTATCCATTAATATTTTCAAGTCTATATGGCCCTGCAATTAAACAAACCCCCAGTAGATGGCAGCATTTTCCAGCCTATTGCAAATTCTCAGTCTGACATCTATGTCATATGTTACTATCATGTATATATGTATATATCATATAGAACAGATATGGATAAACTGCAACAGATACAACAGAAACAGCACCTACCGGATGACATCATAACCTCAGAATGGCTTTAAAATATGACAAAGTGGAATGGAACATTATCACAAGAAGCAGACCTGGGGCAATTACCTATGTGGCTTTGCAGACACATGGCCACATGCCGAGCAGGGCACGGATAACTGAGGTTAGAGGTCTGGGGGAGAGGGAGGGGCAGTTGGTCTATGGACGCAGACAAGGGCAAGCAGGGGCAAAGCCAGGAGGGTAAACTCTGCCCCACCGCATAGACACAGGGTGGAGTGGCCCATGATCCTCTGCTGTGGTCCCACCACCTGTTTGTCTGCCTGTCTCATCCACCACTGAGAGACATGTTCTGAAAGGGGGGCTTCCAAGCACACAGCACTTTCACCTTGAATGGACTCTCTATGTTCCCACTGCACAAAAATAAGTATTCAGACTTGTACTGGAATAAAAGTGGGGTTACCTTAAATTAATATTGAAAGTAGAAGTACTCAATTAAAAGAAAAATAAACTAACCATGACACTACCAATAGAGTACTTTGACTACTACTGCTGTTCTCAAACTCAGGATGAGGTCTGAGCAGCTCAGTCCATTTTGTCCAACAGAGTGAACATTCCAACTGTTAACTGTGTAGTGACACTTTCAGTTTTTGGTTGAAAACAATACTTGCATATGCAAGTCATTGCATAATTTAAGAAACGTACACTAGGCATTTGGTCTCCATGGCAATTCCCATGACAGACTCTAATGATGACAACAGTGGCCGTCCCGAAGCTGCGCAGTTTAGGTAAACACAGAAAACTCTTAAGATAGTGTCTCCACCCTCACATGTACAGTGCATTTGAGTCAGTGAAGCAGGCACTCACATACCCAGACATAGCAACATAGAGCAGAAGAGGCTCATAGGGAGTGTTGAGTGAAGGGGTCAGAGATCAGCCTCTCCTCGCTGCAGTAAAGGGCACATGGCGATGCACCTCTCCCCCATCTCCTGTCGTGGATATAGAGACATATGCTGCATACACCGACAGCCCTGCGCTACATTTGCCATGCCTCATATAAGCCATCAGAAAAAGAACTCTGTCTCTATAACAAGTGGTCCCCTGGTGGCCAATAAGGCAGACATCCGAGAGCGCATTTTAGATTGGAAAGTTATAGACTGGGCTCTAATTACAGCCATGTGACACCAGAATAACATTTGGGATTATAACGTGTGATGCTGTGTAAACTTCTCATGGGGCTGAGGCGTCGCGGGTGCCACGTATTCCCAAACTCTGAGGAGCTGTTATCTGAATGAAGAGGGACAGATGGTAGCGCTGGGGAAACACATGATCAAAATGACTTTCTGGGCACAGGTCCCAGTGCTGGTGCTCATGTATGTTTGGATCAGACTTCACAGCTGGCTGCCAACAGTACATCAAAAGAGTGGCATCAGAAGGTACATTTGCAATAAGATTTGATTAATATAAAACTGAATGTGTGGTCTTGTATGATTTGGGTCTTGTTAGTGCCAATACAATTCAAACCATCAATTTTCTTTCGGTATAAACAAAGATGACAGAAGAACTTTGGGTACTAAGGCAATGCTAACAACTGAGCTAAATAAAAATGTAAATTATTTATGGCTTGCCCTTTGAAACTCTCTTTAAAGGCTTAGTGCTTGGAAATATTTGTAAATGCATGTCAACACTGAGAACTTAGTTGAGTCAAGAGACTCTAAAGTTGCGTGCTCATTTCGAGTTTGGAGTAGTTGGTTAGTTTATAGTTCCATCACTGTTCTGAGAGTGACACCATGAGGCCCAAAGGGAAATCAGCCACAGTCCTGGGAACATGGCATACAAAGAAATGTGGGAATAAGTAGGAATTTCTTAATAAATATCTTAAAGGTGACATTTATGAGCTTTTAACTGTGCTCCCTCATCATTATCAGAGCTGTAACACAAATGTTTGAGTAATCCTGTATTGTGTTGAACCCAGACTTCATAGAAAATTTCACTTTTCACCAAACCCATAACCCTGCCACATCTCTGTACATGTAACACGTGAAGGGTTCAGAAATGTCAAGTAGCAATTTCTGAAAAATAAAAGCACAAATCTGTTGCTTCCTTTGATGAAATGCTACTTTAGACCAATATAGCTATGATTTATGCACGTTATAATTAAATACTGAGTAATATGAATGATATGATTTTTTACTTTTGAAAAGCTCTGAATGAGAAAATGTTAAAGTTCCAAAATGATCCACTTAACCTAAAATCTGGGGACAATCTTCCAATGACATATAATCCTCATATAGTCCTTTCACACACAGTCAAAAATTATCCTGAGACAGAACACTTTTAATTATCTAAAAAACTGGACTAGGTGTGGGGTGTGGAGCTGCTTCCCTTTTCAGGGCTGCGTGCAGAGGCCGCATTCCCAGCACCACTCAGGGGGCTCCAGTGAGCAAGCCACGACACCAAACCCAGCCGGAATTCTAGGAACGTTTTCCCTGCGGTTTCAGGTTACCGCACACACAGGGCACGGATCACAGGCCTCACACTACACCCACCACAGTCCAATACTGTACTTTTGTTGTTTGGACAGAGTTGGATTTGTTAGCTTTGCCTCTCTCCGCCCGTGCCTGTCATTCATTATAATTGTGAACTTACACAAACAGTCAGTCAGTGGCTATGGCCCCACTCGACAAGTAAGAGGAGCTACCGGAGCAAGGCACGCTGCTCAGATTCTCACCCTGACGGTAAATGCCACACTGTACAAACAGACGGTCACACTCAAACGCAACAGGAAATCTCTGGGTGCTTGTTACAATTAAGAATACAAATATTCATTTACTCTCATTTCAAATGACATAAATAGGCCGTTAAAATTACTTCTTTATTGCCCATTTAGGACTGGAAATTATCCCCAGCTGTCCCTATAATCCTGTACCAACAAGGTTTAAAAGCTGACACTTTGTGCATTTTGAGGTAGCCTTAAAGGTCCCATATTATGCTGAACTTTTCTGATTGTCTAAATATTGTTGAAAGAAAAACATATCACAAGTTGTGTTTTGTTTCATTCATGCATGTTGAGAAATCCTGTATATTAAAGCCGTCTCACTCTTAGGCCTTGGACTCACTGCTGGATGTCATCTGGTGATAGTCAAGAGTCTGTAGACCTTCACTATAGAACAACATGATGAAAACATCTTTGTTCTGCTTGTGTGTAGAACAGATAATGTTAGAGCTCTTTTGTAACTGCCTGCACACAAACAAATTTTGCTGCATAGCTGCGGTGGCTTCAAGTAACTTTAATGACATGCCGTAAAATTCAATCAAAAATGCATGAGTGGCCTTTTGAGGGATTTAAAAATTTCAGTTCATGTTTGAAACTGTGGAAATCTTGGGTCTGCTTGTTAAATGGACTCATTAGTGCAGCCAGGAACTATAGTGTGGGCGGGTTTGTTTATTGTTTACTGACCACAGAGTCCGTGTCAAACTGTGACGGAGAAATTCTCAATACAAGCACACGTCCCCCAAACAAACAAGTGAGCTGGCCCGGGCCCAGGCACGCTAACTGTGAGGATTCAAATGGGCTCCCGAGGCCCACAGACAATTAGGCCACGGAGACAGGGCTCCAGAGGCTCTGCTTCCTGCTGCCACTGACCTACATCCCTCACTCTCTCTCACACACAGCTCCTCTTTGTGTCAGCATCCTTCTTACCTGATATAGGCCCTAGTGAATGGACACAGGTTACAGGGTCCACAACGTCTCTTCTACAGTTTTATAAGAATATATAACAAATAGTTGAATATCTGTGCATGCTCATCTTACTTCTTATTATACCTGACCTTTTATAAAGATGTTTTCCCCTTTTTTGGCTAACAATTAAGTTAAATAGTGTCTTAAATATTATTATGACACAGTAGATTTGTATTACATTCAGCATTAGTCACAGCTGCCCTGGTGTAGACTGACAGAAGGACGGCTGCCCCCTGTGGCCTCTCAGATCAACAACACTCACTCACCACATTCATAGGCAAGGTGAGTGACTAGGGGCACAACAACAGCGTGCCATGGTCAGAGACTCAGATCAAACCGACATCCCTTGGGGTGGAGGGTGAACGTTCTAACCAATAATCGACTTAAAAAAAAAAAAAAACAACATGTAACAGCGCACAGGTTACAGGTTATATCATTTTATATAAACTGTGTCTCCTCTGGGAATGGGACAATAAACAATATTATCACTAATCATGACTGAAACAGAAGCCAATACTCACCTCTGGTACATTTTGTGTAATCCTACCAACGACTTGACAAAGATACATTGCCGTTCAACCACCAGATTGTGCAGTAAAAAAAGCTACTAATCCATACGGTTCTCATCTCATTGTCGTTTTCACTTATAACAGTTTATAGTACTGCTTATTAAAGTTTAAATACTGAACTCACTCAATAACAAATGATCATTATGATTATCGCCCCATGCCTCGTCTCCTCTTTAGTGCTTACACAAATGAAAAAAAGACCGGATAGAAATGTGCATGTAAAAGGCGCATGCAAAACACATCATAAAAGTCAGACACGATAAAGCAAAGTCATATAAACAGCACCCACAGAGTCCCAAAGAGGCAAAAACAAAAAACAGGCACTATGAGGTCAACTAAATCAAAAGTGTTTATACCATACAGACAAGAAAATTCTTCCACCACTGGTCCCAGCTTTCTCCAGCACAACAACAGATTTAGAAATAACCCCAAACACTAAGAATCCCAGCATTTCGGCGCAGAGCATAAATAACATTCTGCAATATGATCGGTGTTGTTTTCTCTCGCTCACACACATATACACGCACACACACACAAGCTTCAGGCCAAAACACAGATAGATGTTGTGTAGCAGTGAGCAGGTCAAGCCGAGGTCCCCTTTAGTATCCCAGGGTTATGGGAAAGGGATGGGCCTAGAAGTCAAAACTATGAAGCAACAGTTCAGAAAGCTCGCGTTAGATCCTAATGTGAATGACTAAGGTGCACTGAAGTTTCCTCGCTGAAAGTTTTTTATAGTGAAACTAAGAAGAATGAGCCCACAATTGCTTATTCATTGCCCAATCTGCGGAAGATTCATTATCCAATTGAGTCACATATTTCGAACTGAAGCTCATTGACCCGTGAGATTGTCACAGAGACACTGGATCAGAGTGGGAGGGATTGTGTGTTAGCTTTGCCTAGTGCACTCTTCCTGCTTTTCCCTGCAATAACTCAATAACTTCCAGATGTCAAGACGATAAACAAATGGATCATCATAACCTTATAAAAATGTGAAGCATCCAGAAGCACTCTTAATCCGCCTGTGATTCAAACACAGCTTTTAGCCATAGACTGTAACAAATATAACTAACTTAAGTGATGTCTAAAAGTACAACCAAATTTCACTCAGTGGGCATTATAGTTAACGCTGCACTGTGCCCTTTCCTTGGAACAAAATATAAAGTAAAACGTCAACTGGAATATATAGTAAGACCAAACACAGGGCTTTGGACTCACTGACCTCATAAAAAACATCTTTAAAACAACACTCTGTTTCATTAGAGTAAGGTAAGATGTTAGATGTAATCTAAAATTGACATGCCAGGGGCATTCATGTCATGGTCATGGTCCCACTCCCAGCATACATGACACTCTGCTGAACTAACCTACCAAAAGAAATCAGTATGAAGAAAGGATTGTTCATGCAGTGACAACTGGAAAATACATCTTTGTACTAAAAGTGACAATTTACAGTGATCTCAACTTTCTTCGTGTGACTGTGTAGATGTGGAGCTCTGTCTGAACAAATGCCAGCGCCATGTATTCCATGTTGTAAGTACAACTGCTCCCCCCGTTGCCTTGGACCTCTGTCATCAGTTGCAGAGTAAGAGAGGAAGGGAATTTCAATCCCCACATCAAACGTGCGTGCTGTACTTTGAACATAATGTGTGTGCCGAGTGTGTGTGCCATTGTTGCTTGGTGTGATTGTGTCTAAATGGATCTCCTCTCCAGCTGTTGACTGGCATATGGGTGCCATACAGATTGATATGTGTGACTGTGTGTCTACATGTCCTCAGCTCGTGGGGAAAACCCAGCAGGCCCTCTAAGGCTTTGTGCCCACAGGAAGTATGACGGCAACAAACATGACAGAGGCTTAGCACCATAGACGGCCTTGAGCATCTATTTTACTGACGGCCTCTGCAAACAAAGAGCCAACAAATCTGGAAATAATACAAGTCAATAAGAAACAGATGTCATTTCAACGACTCTTTTCATCTTAATCAACTTTCCCAGGCCTGGCATTGATGGCCTGGTCAGTGCAGTGAGGCTGCAGTGTCCAAGTCATTCCCTGTCTTTCCCATGCAGCCTCATAGTCACAGTCTTTGTTCCCCTCCAGGCTTTGGGGGTCCCCACAGTGGGGCTATGCCCGACTCCACTGACTCCACAATGGCTCTTTATGCTGCCAAGGTCCCCCACACTCCCCCCCACACTGGCCCACCATGCCCCCCTCATCAGGGGCACCACCACACCAAAACGCCACCTCTTCTCAGGCTTTGTCCCTTCCTCGCTCTGCTCATATACATGCCAGCAGCGTCAGGTCTAGTCGAGGACTTCAGCTCCACTGCCACAAGCCACTGTGAGCAGTTTATGAGAGGTGCCAAAAGTCTCAGCAGGAGGCTGTTTTCTTTTCGACCAAAGAACATATGACACCATAAGCAGAGACCCCATGCCCACCGGAGAGTGTGATAAAACATGATTACCACTCATTAGTGCTGTTGTTGAAAGGAGTACAGAGGAGGAGTACACATCACTTAAAAGGTAACTGTATGAATAGAAGCTGAGTATTCGCATGACAACGTACAAACTGTACTTTTTAGTCTGCACTTTGTTTGTCCTCTGACAAACTGTCATGGGCGCTGATGAATGGGTGGTCTGCATAATGTGTCTCAGCCATTGGCAGATCATGAGCATTTGGGAAGGGTGGGAGAGTACCAGGCCAAAACAACAGAACATAACAGAGGAGACCTAAAATAATGGGATTGTGAAAGCTGCCAGACTACTAACATTTCTGACAACATGCCCCAAACCCCAAAGGATGACAGATTAACATTTAGAGAATCTGATAGTTTAGAGCTATCTTTTTTGAGTGAAATCCAAGGCTGGAACTGCAGAGGGTGAAGGTTGCCATCATACGAGGCGCCAGGTTGGGGCTACCACAAAAGGAGAGCATAACCTTATCATAATTGTGGACTGAATGTTTAAGAATTAGATCCAGCAATGGAATGGCTCACAGACTTTGGCTCAGTCCTCTGCCTCCACTCTCTGTTCTGTGTCAGTGGAAGCACAAAAGTTTACACGTACACACACTTGGAGCAATGCAGTCAAAACTATGAGCAGACTGCAAAGCCACACCTATAAATCAGCCGAAAAAATCCTCATACATAAATCTAGAATATAATGTTAAAGAATATAGAACAAAGAGCAGCTCAGATGGGATCTAGATGGACTGACTAACTAAGAGTTATTCGTTCTGTGCAGTTTTTCCATTGTAGATAAGAATTTTATGACTTCCTTAAATGCTCACAAAGACGACCTGACAAATCATACTTCCCACTGTATTTAGTGTCCTGACTTCTGTCATAATTTAAACTGTCACGATAATTACTAAATCGACTTATCGTTCATTTTATGTTAGATGGAACAATATTTTTTTCCGTGTGTAATTTTTCTTTGCACTACTGGGAATTTTTTTGTTATTTTTTTTGGCTATATGATAAGATTTGACTCGTAAAAGTTTGAATTAATCATTGATGATTCATTACAGATGCAAACTAAGTACTTAAGTTTTTCATTCTGTTACTTATTTGTTTTGTGGTATAAATCTGCTCTTGGATTATTGTGTCAGTCAATATTATCATCTGTCGTCTATAGTTAAGCAATATGTCGAACTTCAAAATGTTGTATTGTAACAGGCCAACGTAGAACTGTAGTTACAAAAAATAACTAAATGATACATGGATCATAATTTCACCTTTTGTAAATTGTAAATTGCAATATTGATATAAAAAACAGATACTTCAACAACAGAACAGATTCGACTCCATGGAAACTAATAACTCTACAGGTTACTATATTATTTCAAACTGTCAAACATACAGGTCTATGGCCCAGTACCAAACTACATCTCTGTCATGTTAGTGCCATAGGAACCATCTCACACTCTCAGGACGTCAGGAACCGGCCTCCTGCTGGTGTCGAATGTTCAAATCCAGAATCAAAATGGTTCTGTTTAGCTGTGCATATGACTGACAGACTCTTTTAAAGTACATTTTATTACAAGTGCTCTACAAATAAACTTAGATCAGAGGCATCAAACTCATTTTCAGCGAAGGCCACATCAGCAAAACATCAAGGGCCAGATGTAACTGTGCAGCAGTGTAAATATCACTAAATGTAACCGAATGTCATGTAACATAAATGTAATTACTTTTTAACTTGATAAATACCGGTTTCTGTGATAAACTGACATTTTTAAAAGTGTGTATCTGGTCGGGACACACCTGCTCACAGACCCTCAGCACTGCTTCAAAAACAGACTTTTACAGCCTTTTAATTATTGGACAATTTGTTGTTTTTCTTGCAGACTAACTTTTGCATACTTAGCTCCATGTTTGGTGTCAAAATGTCGACGTAGATTGTACCAACCCCGCCTCATAACACAAAAAACATACGGGTTTTTCTCCTCAAAGCACAAACTTGTGTTCACCTTCACCTTCCTTCCGTGCCAACAATTTTCCTCTTCATGAACATTTTATGATGATTATTTGCAAATATTTCTCAGTTCCACTTGCTGGGAAAATCTCATTAGTTTATTGTCAGTGCACACATTAAAGCAGTACAGACTTATTTTAAAATGACAGTCATGCCTTTTACACATGTGCCTTAGATGAAACCTGTAAGTGAACAATCAAGTCTCACCTTTCCACTACGTCATCTCCGCTCCAGCACGTTGAGTCGCCGATGACGTTCTCCCTCTCGCACAGCAGCTCTGGCAGGGCCGCAAAGAACGACCTGTATCGCCGCACGTAGATCAGGAACTCTCTGAAGAAAAGCCACACGACACAAAAAAAAACACTCATCAAACTCATACGCACCATTTAAATAGACACATTCAAATAAAGCACAATGTTAGTCTAATGCAATCAGGCTCTGTGCATGTGAGGCAGATTATTAGTGATGTTGGCACAAATATGCAGGCTTTAAATCTGGCCACTTCATCGCGTCAGCACATTTTCGTTAGCGACAGAGTAGCTGCATCAGATCTGCTAGCACATGTTCCCAAAGATACTGTCATCCCAGGAAAACAATAGCAGCAAGATTAGAACCACATTGCAGCCACCCATGAATAAATTGTTGTAAATGGTAACACTGCTGCATGGCCAATAGTAAAATTAAAGTACGAGTTATCACTAGAAAAGCCAGCTTCCATATTTAATGTTAGTTGAGACTGACAATCTAAAGCTAACAGCCAAGTCTTTATATCATTCTATTGTGACTAAAACTCTCAGCCAGCAAAAAAGCAATTTAAAAAGAAAAATAATTGCATGACCAGTTATTAGAATTAAAATAAACATCCATCTTTACAAGTTTTAATTATTCAAACTACATTACAGTGATGGCTACTGCTACTTAAATCTGACGCATAACAGATAAAGAAGACACCAGGGTTCATGCTTACCTAGACAATGTTCTCAGATCATGTTTATTGTTCTTGGAGGGTTTCAGGGGGAGCGAGCTGGGAATGATGGGAGTTGTAGTCCGAGCAAGCATGGAAGATGCAGAAGGATGAGACGGAGGTGATAGTGAAAGATGAAAGAGGGGGGAAGGGGGAGGAGCAAACCAAAAAGAAAGCACAATGTGGAGGGAAAAGACAAAGTCAGTTGACCCTAGAAGAGAGTGATTGATCATGCACATGCTCCAACACTGAACAACACCTCAGCAAAACCCATTTTAAAACAGTAATGAAAAGAACTAGAGTTTACATGATGTCAAAAGAATATTTTAAAAAACAGTTTTGCTTTATGATGTGTCATGCATTGAACAGTAGACTGTGTAGTCGCGGTGCCTGTGAAGTGGTCTCGCTCTCATGTCCTGGGCAGGCTTGGCAGTCTATACGGAGTTGGACTGTGCTGCCATGAATGGTGGTGGCAGTGCCAGCCCAGACCTGTTAGTCCTCTTGGCACGAGGACAGCGATTCATAGTTTGGGACAAGGTCGTGCAAACAGCGCTGCAACTGTGCCATTCTGTGTCGGGCCGGGCTGCTGTTCTGAGTTGGTGGTATGGATGTCTGGGTAAACAGGAAATTGTTGGTCTGTCAAGATAAATCTCTCCCAGCCCCCCTTTCATATGGCACAGCACTGGCAGCTGCTGTGGGCATGGAATGACTGCCCCAGAGGCCAGGCTGAGGGCACAGGCTGCAGTCTGACACTGCAGGGATGGTGCAGAAGTTAGAGTGTCTTTGTGAGTTGAAAAATCATTTAGGTTTCATGTTTTAAGTCATTCTAAAAATATATCATCAACAATAAGTCAAGTTATTCTAATACGTGTGGGCAAACATTAATCAACATGTTATGCACATTGTGTTACCTTCTTAAATGCGCTAACTTTTCCAGCCACTGTTCTGATAGCGGCTGGGAGGCAGACGGAGCTGCAGTAGACAGGTTCATGCTGGAGGTCGTGACCTCTGACTGTGTAGGCTTAATGCCAGTGCGCTCTCTCGCAGACAGGCCACACACCTTGTCCACCTGTGGAGAACACAGAGCAGACACACACTTGTTAAGCTAAAAAAATCCAAAGGGTGGAGACTGTGGCTTCTATAAACCACTGAAACACACCTGCACAGATGAATGCACACACGTGGGCACACAGATGCTCTCAGTTTAAAGAATACATTTTTGTTGAATGATTTTGAATACAAAAAGTGAATTTCGTGGAGTAGTTCATAACTGTGTGCAGAGGGTCTGTGGTCATGATAAAAGAGAATGAGTGATGAGTGACTTAGGGCAGGGGCCTGACAGTAAATGTAAAACATTCCACTGCCTCATGGAGGTAGAACACAGCACTCATATGGCAATAATAGCTCACCTCTCCAGTGGCCTATTACTACAGCAGGGCCATAGTGAAGATAGAGGCTGCTGAGAAAAAGGGGCAGGGCTTCCAACCAACAGGCAAAATCAATGAAATCTCATTGGCTTAAAAGCCTGGGGCTGTGTTATTAAGTGGCCCTCAATTAACCAGCGTCACTGTAATGGCTTTTGCACAAGGAAAACTGGATTCTGGATCAATGTGCATTCACTTTCTCTGGCATTTTATATAATGCATTTACAGCAAGAACTAAATATGATCATGGGAGGGACTTATGGATTCAGAAATGCTTAATTATATATATAAGTCCCTCATGTAGTTGCATTGATTTTTACAAACACAGTATTAATGAGACATATGTGTAGTATACATGAAGTACTGGTATTAATATGGAAAATATATCTATGTGCAGACCAACCCAGTAACTACTACAGCCACAGCACACACTCTGTATTATTACAGCCAATGCAGTGTCACTGTAGAATATAACATGTCTCTAATGAAGGACTAAAATGTCTGATTAGATTGTATTTACGCTGCACTTTTACTGCTAACAAATTGTTTCTAAATCCCTTAAAATCTGCCTTCAATCGGTGGCAGAATTTATGCTCCTTATAAATGTAGTTAATTGGGATTTTTTATATAACTGGCTGGCCAGGCTCACAGTTTCTAACCAAATAACCGCATTCCTTCATTTTGTTCTTTACGGCACTGTTAGCCTTTACTGCGCTGCTTCTGTCCTACTCCATCCACACTCCACTCAGGTCTTAAATCCTCTTTTAAGGCAGACGTTGGGCACGGGAAGGTTGTTTTATTGCATTAACCTTAACTCCCTGTGGGCGCATAAAACATGGTCACATGTGGTAGAGCGGCCCAGAGCCACACGTTCACTCACACACACACCAGCACACACACATGCACACACATTCAGGCACACACACTACACTGTAACACACTCCACATTGTCGCAGCGATAAAAGATGGAACGGAGCAACTGTTTTGGCAAAGGCCCATATCAACACCTTGAGACAAATGCTATGTGCATGTGGTCAAACATACTCAAAGTTTAACAGGTTTCAACTACACCAGGGATCATCAAGGACCTGTTTAAGTTTGTCATTTATTCTGGACTTTAACCCTTCACACTTAAAATACTTGAGAAGCTGCACTCACTCAGGTCAATTTGAATTAAAAAAGTAATCATTTATTCCAGTAGTGACCTCTTGTGGATGGATTCTGCGTTATTGTAGAATCAATATCTAACTAACAATCACCATAGACCTAATCTTGCAATGGCTCCATATTCTTGAAACACACATCAAATGCCTTAATAGGGACTGTGATTAAGAGCCACATTAAATGTAGGTCCTATTTCTTGTTATATTTATCAAAATATTTAAACAAAATAACCACCAAACCAGCAAAGCAATGCAGAGAAACCAGGTCAGTCAACATGAGAAATAGCAAAACTGACTGTCAAACTGCACGTTCTATTGCACTGGATGTATAAGCTCACATATAATACTTGTCACACGAGGCATTCCAGGGATTCACAACACATATTTAAGGCGGAATATAATCCCATTACATCATGTCCAGACAGCGGCGTCTGGGAGGTCTATGCTCACTAAAATCACCAAAAAAGGTTATCATTGTTCTGAAGCTGTGAAAAATGGGGATAGATTCTTCTTTAAGAGGCCAAGAGAAGTTTTATCTTAAGACAATTTCTCACCTCCCTTTGTGTGACACTGCTCTGTTCTCTGGGACAAGAATGTAAACACGCTGATAAAAAATGACCACAGAGCAGGGGGTCAGTCACGGTACTGTTTGCACTAACAGCTTTTAGACATTTTCATCAAAGATGCACTAAAATGGTTAGATCCAAACAGACCAAGACAATGTTTGGTGAATCCTTCCCAGGCTCATTATGGCAAAATGGAAACTTGACTTTTTGGTCAAATCTTGTGACCGAGTAATCCCTCCAGCCAATCAAGTGACAGGCTGAGTTACGGCACAGACCAGTACATGGCCATAAATCAATTATCCCCTGAGCTGATGATGGCGTGAGAATGGAAACCCCATGAGGTTACAGGGTCGCAGTCCATGCACCTGTTTGTTCTTGTTATACCTTCACAATTTCAGCTATTCTGTTGAGCATTCCTTAAGTGAGAGCCTGTGGACATAGGCTGATGGGGTGGGAAAATGACTCTGATGCGTGTTGTTGACGTGTGATGACTTTGGGGAAACGTGAGGCTTGTTATGTGTGTAAGCTAAGCAACGGACTAGCACAGCATTTTTACTACTACGTCCGTGCATTTAGGACACGGATGCTGACAGGACAGGCTAAAACATTTACCTTATGTAGTCATAGCTCTATAGTGACACGATATGCATGTGTGTCGCCGTGTAAAAGGAGCGCACACTCATGTCCGAGTAAGCCCTGCCTCCAGCCATCCCTCTTCTCTGGGAGTATTGACTTACAGATAGCAGTGGTGGTCTTGTCTTCCCAGTTTATTTATCAAGGGATTACCCCGAAAGGCCAAGGGAACTTTCTCAGCCCCTCTCTCCACACAAACGAATGGCATTGCTTTTACTTTTATTTCCTTATGACTGGTCTACACGAGCAACAGCATGCAAACGTTTGAATAATTCCAAGACTGTGCTCTTAGATTTATTAGCTACACCCACTAACATTTATATAATTATAGTAGATTTTGTAAGAATTGATACTAAAGTTGGTTGATGTAGGCTCAATGATTTTTTTCTTGTGGAGAATCTGTCACCTGGTTGTCATAAAGATGTTTTTACTTTACCCGGGATGTTGTATGGCAAAGTCTTATCTATCTCCAAACCGAGCACGTGTCACCGTCAGGGTAAGATACAGGGTCAGATCTATGGAGAGGCAAACCTGCTCACAGGAAGAATGCATGCATGTGTGTCATACTGTGAAGTCGGCTTATAAACTCAGCAGAAAAGTGAAAGAGAAGTGAAAGTGTATCCAAATGTTACTGTTGGCCCCATGTAACAAATAGACAGTTAAACAGACAATAAATTTGATTCCATAGCCCAAATGTGTTGAAGTAAGAAATGCTCTGCCAGGCTACATCAACAACTGCTGACCAAAAACAACACATTTGAACTGTAAAATAAAACTGCAGTAAAATACAGTCTTAATGGAACATGAACATTTAGACATGCCAGACTGGGACTGCAATCCCCCCCTTTAAGTTTCAGCTAATGTCAAGTACATTAAATTCAATGTAATATCGTTAAGCAGTCTGTTTACCCAAGGGCCATGTCTCGTCTGGACACACTGCTCAGGAAGTGGTTTATTAGCTGTCAGCTTATTTATTTTTAATAATTTCTTTAATAAAAACGCCTGAGTCCAATTGTGCTTCAAACCACTGCTGTTTTCTGTTGAGTAGCATAATAATTGAGTTTAAGCAAGTACCAATTATCATCTGTCAACATCTCCAATTATATAAAGAAGAGTTGTTTTCTTTTCCCTCTCCACAGTAGTAATCTCAACATACATCCCATATACAATTTTTATATTATGTTACAGTGGCCAGTGATGAGAAGAATGGATACATTTACTTTGTGGTGGGGACCTCGGGGTTAAGGATGCAGGCTTGTCACTGGAAGACTGCCAGTTTAAACTCTGGAACCATATGGGAAAATCGAGGTGGGTTAAGGAAATAAAACAGTCTCTTGTGGCTATGTTTTCAATTAAGAGAGAAAGATGCTGGCTTGTTGAGTTTATCAAACCATTATATCGTCAGGATTGCAGACAAGAGGAGTCTTCAGCCCAGAACTGAGTGGGACAGACAGACGGGCAGCTGTTTGTGTTGCACATCACATGACTGACTCTATAGGGCCTTTTTTAAAATAACGTGGGTCTGAGCGGAGAGTCTGATAAAGATATAGATAAATAGAAGACTTTACTTGTCCCTGTGGGAAAACTGCTTTGCAACGAATAATTCACATTCACACATGACACATAAAAAATTTAAAAAAAAACTTAAACATAGGGAACAAGTTGAGCACATTTTGACAACCAAAGTGTTCAGAAATCTTACTGCTTGCGGGATGAATGAAAACTTGAAAGGGTGGCATGGGACTTTTGGACTTCTCTCTGTTTAAAAAGATAATTTTCATCCGAGTTTAACGCACAAGAAGGACTGCTCTTGATGAGTTCCATTCAAACTTTTAATCGCTCTCTTGCTCCTGCTAACAAAAGCCCCTTTGTTATAGAAGCTCTTTATTTCTTTTTTCAGTTTTATTTTGTTTGTTATTTTTAAGGTAGAAGTAGAGTCTGATGTTTTTTATGCAAAGATTTGTATAGTTTATAGCAGTGTACTGAATGGAATAAATGTGTGAAAATGCATTCTAGTATTGTTATTTTAATGTCTTTCTTATTCTGTAAAGCACTTTGAATTACTTTGTGTACCAATTGTGCTGTACAAATAAACTTGCCTTGCTTTCATTCTCTTGTTTAGACAGCGACACCCCCCTCGTCTTAACACATACACAAACGTGGAAGATCAGGCCCTCGCTGAGATTCAAATGGCATGAAGTCAGTCTCTCGTTTGGTTAGTCTTGCGCTGCACAAATATTCACAGCGTATCAGAAAAGCACTGCATGGCGCCCGTACGTAATCATGACAGAGTTCCATTTGGCCCCTGCAGAAAGTCCTGACTAAGTAGACGAGATTTACAGCCTCTCGTTTCTTTGGCCCCGTCCTGAGCTCTACCTCCGCGATGCCTCTTCACTTTCCCAAATCAGTTTGTGTTCATCACTTGAGTGCTCATCTGCAGTCGCTGTCCATCTCCCTCTCCGCTCTCTCTCTCCTCTCTTTCCTCCCCCCTCCTCCCCCTTTCATCCGCTCTTGTGTGAGCGATGTCAGTGCTAATTAAAGAGCCACTCAGAGCCTCGTATATCATGAAGACCTCGCAACTCCAATAAGGAAAAGCTCTCAGTGTGCCTATCCGCATTGAGGCAAGCTTGGGCCAAACAAAATCGCTCGCAGATGATCAAAAAATGTAACTGTAGTATGGGTGTTGCTTTTTAAATTTGTTTACAACACAATCCCTGTCATTGTAAACTAGTTGAGGGGAATTACAGACAGTGGATGTGGCAAATGTGGGTTCCAGGCAGTGATGATGAACCGCAGAGGAAGAAGAGCAGAAGGTCAAGTAGGTTCGTCACATCTGCGCCTGGGATGCTGCTGGAGCAGAGATGCGCAACTCAAATAAGCATGTGGCCACTGAAGGAACCCGGGCAGCCCATGTGTCCATTTTCAAGTCTTTCAATGAACCAGCGGCAACTATTAAAAGCATAACACAGATGCCTATTTCCACAGCTTTTGCACTGGCACTGAACGTAAAAGTAGTGAGGTAGGTGAACCTTACATGCCTTCTGTTTTACTATTATTAAGTTTGTCATGATAATAAATGAAGTTCGATATATTGCTGAACTAAATAGATGATAAACGATAATACTGAAACTAATTTAAGCCACTGACACAAAAACCCAAAAGCAGATTTAGGGCATTTGGTAGAGAGTTTGTCATCTGATCTGAATGTCGACGGTTCAAAACCCACTCTCGACATTAAACATCATTGCTAGAGTGGCCAGCTCTTACAGAAGAATACTGTTGTTGTGTTCTTGAGCAACTCGCTTAAGCCATCAAGTGTCTGCGTGTGTGAACAGGTGACTGATTCCTTGATGTAAAGTAATTTGAGTGCCTTGAAGGTAAAAAAGCGTTATAAAAAATATAAAAATGTGAATATTGACCATTGGCCACTGACACAATAACCCAACAGATTTACACCTCTAAAACTATAAATTTGTTAAAAATCATGAGCAGTTGCAATAAATAAACAGCAGAATGAAACACTTTAGTACTTAGTTTCATCTGTAATAGTCACAAAAGTTATTAATTCAACTGTCTGTGGCTCAGATCTTATCGTTTTGCCAAAAAATTATCAAAAAATGACCAAAAAATTCCCAGTATTGCAAAGAAAAAGTACACATGATAAACACTGACCCACAAAAACATTATTCCATATTATTATTATTATTATATCGATTGGTCGATATAGTAATTACCATGAAAATTGAACGTAATTGTGTCAAAACTATTATTACATTTTAATCAGCTCTATTTACAGCATTGTATTATCACAATATTGACACTTTGCATATATTCAAAACACCACATTATTTCATTTTGAAGATCTGTCCACTCCTATAAATGTAGTTTTGTCTGAGTTTGAATTATGTACAATGCCCTGCCAAAACACACTACTATAATTTCGAAATATGTAAACAAAAATAGCTAAAATTTCTCTGTGGGTGAATTATCGGCTTAGTCTGAGGTTGTTTTTGCGTTACGAGTCCGCCCTCTCTGCTGATATAAGTTCTATAGAATTGTGGTTGAATGACAAGACAGGAAACTGGTAAAGCGAGGAGTAAGCAGAAAAGATACACAGGTTTCATTAAAAAGAGAGCCAGCACCATTAGCTAATGGACATCTCAATAAATGTATTTGGTCAGAGTCAAGGTTGGACTAAACTCCACGGTAATTTATAACACTGGCTACATCTATACACCGCTCGAGGCAGTTCAGACAAATACATATTCTGGAAAGTTTTCTACTACATATTTTGAATGTGAGACATATGAATCTGCATTGGTAAGATATAAGTTTACAGAATAATCTCCTCACCGCTGGCGTTATTTGATTTGATTGCGGCTTTCGGAGTAAAACGTCTATGGAGGTGCCGGCGCGTAGTATGGAAACCCTCCGATCAACCCGCTGGCCGTGTTTCCATTCTGCAAAAGGCTCAGGCTGCTATTATCATTCCTGCATAAGACCGTAATGAGAAGCTGGGGTAAAACCAACAAGGGGATAAGGTAGACCCGCGCATAAACTGCAGTAATCTGGACCACTGTGAGTATTTTCATAAGCGCACTGTTGATAGCTCATTAAGAAGCTAAACCTATATCTTATGCACGTATAATATATTAAGTCACCACCCCGACTGGGTCATACGAGCCATATCATTTTTACAGCCGTGTCAATAAACAGCAATACATGCCCTCTTAACACAGGGTTGAATGGGGGAGCTGAACTGAGCTGGTTGAGCCCAAGAAAAGAAAAAAAATCACCACTGGCTCTAGGGTCCAATAAGACTCGCCACTTTCGCTGTATATTTTCCTGTTTGAACGTAATTGTGTCTACTCCACATAATCCAGTCCCCAAATATCCATAAGCACTTCACTGGGCCGCGGTTCACGCTCTGCCTCAATAAGAGCAGGAATGTGTTAAAGCAGCCTGTCAATAGGTGCCTTTCAGCTACTCGCCCCGTGCTTGTATTGTCCCAGGGTGGGCTGCCCATCTACGCTCCTTACGGGACTTCTAAAAATCTGATACCTGCGCACGGCGAATTCTGACCGGGGCAGAGCCTATGACGTATCCACAGCAGCATATAGAGCTGTCTGTGTAGTGTGCAGCTGGCCACGAGTCAGAGCCACAAGCACCACTGAACGCTCTGGGATATCAGCCCAGCGTAAAAACCGCAAAGTCTCAATAAATTCTTTAATAACAACTTCATCTAATATTCAGAATCAGCAAAAAGTCAAAGAATAACTGACTTTTATGCCTGATTAGACGATTTGAAGCATGCAACAGCAGAGTGCTCTGTGCTCTGTGAGATGAACCAACAAAAACTCAACTTTTAAGAGAACCTCAACAACTCCTGATGTTAAAGCAAAAGTGTACTGAGGTTTAAAACATCAGCTACTGCGAAGAGCTTGCATATAGATGTCAGGACACAGCTAACAGCTAATTTCGAGCATAGTGTAAAAGCCTTTCAATCAACAACTCCATCCACCGATGTGAAGCTTAACAATGGTGTCAAATGCTCCAGTTCAGTTCTGGGAAAAGTTCCAAGACTTTCACTAATGATCCCATTACCAGTGCATGTAAACGAGTGACCCCAAAATCCGTAATACACTGACTGTGGAGGATAGGGTTAAGTTTGTTGGACTACATAAAATCATAACTCATTAAGGAAGACCTATACACTTTTGTCTTTTATTTAGCTATAATCTATAACATACATTGATTCTGGACATATTCAAGCTGACATTTGTAATTAGATGCTATCATTACTTCTGTCTGACAGTGTGCCAGCTTTGGTCTGATAGAAGAAAAGCAGAGAGCACAGATGAACAAAGACCAGGTGAGGGGAGGGGGACAGGGTGGTACAGGTTTCACATCTGCCATCTACTGGTAAAAAAATATAATAAACTTACAGAAAACAACTGAGCATCTTTTGTATTTTCCCCATAAAAGTATATTATAAATGAAACTCGTTGTGACAAAATGAGACTTCTGCGCACTGTCTGCTGCTAATCACAACATATTTTTATTTCTCGACCACCAGGAAATAAGATCCAAACCAGGCCTGTGATTGGACGCTCTTGGGCGGTTCAACCACATTTCACTTTGCTGTGTGAATGTGCCCAAAAATGAATGAATGGGGATATTAACCACGTGCTAAAGGATTTGGGAGAACTATGAACTATGAACTTAAACACCTAATGCATCTTTCTGAAAATCAAGTACCCAAGTTTTAATAAAAGAAACAAGTCAGCTTCTGGTGGTGAGTAAGTAAAGAGCAGTGGGCGTGGATGGTCTGTAGAGCAATGGCCTCTCAAATAAAAGAGATGAGGAAATTACTCCAACTTCTATGAATCACACTAAATACAACTTAATAATGACTAATGGGTAAATGAGAAGGGAATTAGAGGATTTTGTACAATACTGTATGTCTCCTTTAATTACGTCTCATCTGAAATCTTGAATCGCGTTTTTGTTTAATTGTTTTTAAATGAAACCTCATGCAACTCTTTAGTAATTCATTCCAACGCTATTGGAACCACAATGTTGCTGAGATTGTAATAAATTCTTGAAGATTAGGTAAAGGACAGTTTGGCAGTCATTCATGAAACCTATAACTGCATATAACATGTGGTAGTGCTCAGAGCATGAAAATGCACTCCTTCCACATCACATCCATTTTCCAACAAATACACTGCAGTAAGATTTCCCTACAGCAAAAAACAAGCTTTTTGACCTTTAGCTGTATTGTCATTCTAAAAACCATTTTCTTTTCTGGAATATAAACATTAGCCTGTAATAATTTCAATGCTAACATTAATGTACTGTGCAGTGTTCTTTGTTGAATTGCGGGAAAAAATTGCTCGTATCCCAGCAGCCTGGAAAATCTTTCCAATCAATACACTAACTAAAGCCAAAGAATACAGCTAATACAAATATGACAAAGGAGCTTTTGAAGATTTTTACGTGTCATTAAAATGGATGGAGTGCATTCAGTGTGTACTCACGGTGGGTGTGATGATGGGGCCGTGGAGCTGTGCGTAAAGGAGAGCCTCATTGACGTGCCCTCTCACCCCCAGCAGAGCCAGCTCCATGCTGTGCTGTTTAGCCATGGCGTTGGTGAGCTGCTCCAATAGTGTGGTGTATCTTCTCCAGGGCTGGTCCAGCTCAGACACACTGGCCAAGCACCCGCGCATCACATTGAGACAGAGACCGTCACAAGGTTTGATTAGGGTCAGGCCTCTGCAGTGGGAGCAGTACACCATCTTGACCAGAGCCTTCACACACTCTTTGCTCAAACTGATGTGTTCAGTGGCATTCAGGACCTCCAGACCTTCTGTGAGGGCCAGGCCGAGATGTTTCCCAGCCCCCAGGGCTCCGACCAGCTCCTGGATCATGACAGCTGGGTGAGGCCCAAAGGGGTTGACGTCTTGTCTGGTCATTCGCAGACAGTCGTCCATCTCTCGCATGACCTCCCTCTCCATGCCTGGGTTGATCAGCTGAGAGTAGACTAGTGGAAAAAGGTTGTTGAAAAACTGATGAACTGCGGCCTCCACAGAGACATTGGCCCCTCGCAAGTGCTGGGACAGAGAGGAGAAAAGCTGGTTTACATGAGGCAGTGCGTGCCGGGACAGGGATGGGAAGTTTCCCTCCAGCAGAGAACTAAGGTGACCTTGTGAGAAGGACAGAAGGTACTGGAACATGTCTGCAAGCAGAAGAGAAACAACAATTATTTAGCATCTCATTCAGTTTTGCTCATAATGGCTATTGAATATTTGTCAAACCAAATCCTATAATGCAAATCCAGAAATCCCCATACTGGCTCATTAGCTAAGAATAAAGTTCAAAATAATGTCATGACTCAATAAAGTTTAATGATTGTGAAATGAGCCAACGGGACGGAGTGGCTAGGCATAGGAAAAGAAGGAGCTACATCAAACATTTGGTTCAAAAGTATTCAGCCAAGACAAAACCACATGAACTTGGCACTGACAGTGGCAAAAACATCATCTTTAAGATCCTACATTTGTGTCCACCCATCGTGATCTTATTTTTCTACACATGCACAAAGTACAAACACGAAGGATTGAATTATAGTGCATTAAGTCATTTCCTGCTAAATATCCTTAATGCCAGTGTGCTGGCTGATCTGCTGCTAGTTTTCTTTTTACCTTGGTTAACAAGCAGAGGAAGAATCCAGTTCCCAAAGCTCACTTTTTCTTTTTCTATGCCTACGTTTACAACTGCAGTCTCTTTGCCACCAGTGTTAACAGTGTTTGAAACTCTCCTTTTGATTGAACTTCTCTAATAGTGAGTTCTATAATGAGTACAACAGATTTTGTTTCCACATTAAAAGGTATAATATAAACAGCTTACATAGTCTTATAGCACTAGATGTGTCCTGTGTGTTTGTGTATTCTGCCCTGGACTCCAAACTCTCCTCTTAGCTGTGATGTCAGCCAAAAAGCATGCCACAACATGAAGGAGCAGTAGCAACTGTACAGAAATTGAAACTGGAGAAGGTGGGTTTACCCCCCGCCCCCACTATTCATTAGCCTACTGTGTACGGCTAAATATAAAACACACAGGAGGTGAATTCAGATCTGAGCGTGATGGGTCAACCCTACATATTGTTTCTTCACAATAAAAATATTATTTTATGACTTAAGCTTAAGGCAGAGCTTTAAGCCATGGATCCATTGAGCGTGTGCGTGTGTGTGTCTGTGTGTATGCCTGTATGTGTGTCTGTGTGTGTGTGTGTGTGTGTGTGTGTGTGTGTGTGTGTGTGTGTCGGGGTGTGTGTGTCTGTGTGTATGCCTGTGTGTGTGTCTGTGTGTATGCCGGTGTGTGTCTGGGTGTGTGTGACTGCCTGTGTGTGTCTTTGTGTATGCCTGTATGTGTGTCTGTGTGTCTGTGTGTCTGTCTGTGTGTGTGTCTGTGTGTATGCCGGTGTGTGTCTGGGTGTGTGTCTGTATGTATGCCGGGGTGTGTCTGTGTGTGTGTGACTGGGTGTGTGTGTCTGTGTGTGTGTATGCCTGTGTGTGTGTCTGTGTGTGTGTCTGTATGTATGCCTGTGTGTGTGTCTGTGTCTGTATGTGTGTCTGTATGTGTGTCTGTGTGTGTGTGTCTGTGTGTGTCTGCATTCGTGTCTGCATGTGTGTCTGCGCGTGCGTCCGTGTGTGTGCGTCTGTGTGCCTGTACCTTTGTGTGTGTCTGCATGTGCGTCCGTGTGTGTGCCTGTGCGTCTGTGTGCGTCTGTGTGCGTGTGCAGCCCCTCCCAGCTAATAACAACAGACATGTCCTCTTCAACAGCTGCACTAATATGACCACTGTCTGTGACACATGGACTCCCCACAGTCCAGTCAAAGGCTCCACTCGTTCGGAACGCACCCGAAAAGCATTGTAACGATGAGAGCGGCACCCACACACGGATCACATGGATGTATAAAACATCTAAATGGCTTCTGAAGGCTATGAGTTAACGTCTGGCTGTAATGGAATGACACCAGACTGAGCGATATGAGATATGATTTGTGAGGAACTGCCACGGGTCACATGCAGAAGCCACAGAAGCCGACACCTGAGAGACACTCACTTAATAAGGTTATAGGCTGTGACATAGTGCGATATTAAATGATCATTAGAATCATCACTATGAAGCAGTAATGTCCAGAAGTTAAAGTCCTCAACTATTTCCCAGCATGAAAGTGACACACGCATACACAAACTCAGACACAGCAGACTCCAAATCGCATAATTTAATCTTAACAAAGTATTGAATTAAATTATTAATATCTTTAAGAAATTAGTATTTTATTTAAAGGTCCTACATTACTTAAAATAGACTCTTGTGAGGTTTAAACCATGTGAGAATGTTGTTACCTCATCGAAAACAGACCTGGAGTTGTGTTTTGTTTCATTCACACATGTTTGAGTAAACCTTTATTATTAGTCTGTACAAGCTCAAAATGCTCTGTTCCACCTTGTGATGTCACGATGTGGTGGTTTTCAATGTAACAGCTACCTTTGACCTTTCGTTCAGTAGAAATTGGCAGTTCTAAGGGTGAAATTATCCAAATCATTCTAGTGAAGGCGTCTGGAGTTTAAAAACACTGCAGTACAAGTTGGAACAGAGTGTTTTCCATTCAAGAGAAGAACACAGATTAATTTGAAGATTTTGTGTGTTAAACATGTGCGAATGCAACAAAACACAACTCCAATTATGTTTCTTATGAGGAAACAACACTCACATAGATCAGAAAATTGTGTAACATCAGCCTTTTAATCCTTGGACAGCCTTGTATTGTAATGTTTAATGCTACTCTCATCTTTATTATAACATTCAAAAAGCATCAAAAATCAGATGTGCAGCTCTACATTTAAAATCTTTACATTGAAGCAGGATGCCAAAACAACTCATAAACGGGGAAAACCTCCAGCAGCCAGCAGGAGACCGCCAGAACAAAGCAGCAAGTCAAATATTCAACAAGAAAAAACAACACTACTGTATAAGTGCACTCCACTGCACCTTGTGACTGTGCACCCACATCTGGATTCATTTGGCCCCTGGTTCACAGCACATCCCTTTGTCTCCTGTGAAATATTTCATACATACTATCTTCCTTAAGTATAAAACACTGTCTATTCACAGAGCATGACCTGTTGTGCTGTTGCGGCAAGTTTTATACATGCCATTTTGTTTGCGTATTGCGTTTAATAAGCTCAAAGGAGGAGAGAAACCTAACCAATATAAAATCAAACCACCACAGCCAGGGTGAGCATTTGTGTTACAAGCCAAAAAGAAAATCTACCGTCGTCTGGCATGTTGGCTCGTGATAATGTTGCTGTCAAGCCCTGTTAATTCAGAGTGCAAATTCTGAGGCAAACATACAAAAATTGTTTAGATAGATGCAATCCTTAGCAAGGAAAGAGAAAGGCAGAGTCAGGGATATTGTTTAAATCTGAACTCCCACTGAGTGACAGTTATATTTGATAGTTAGCAGCAGAGGCTGGTGACTATCATTATTGTGCCACTGGCTCTCCACAGTAAACCTCTAAGGGAAGTGAAGTCTGCATGAACTGTCCATTTTGGAATGAGCAAATTATAGTTAATTTGCAAGGAAGTGATTCAATGAAATCCAAAGATATAATTGTCAAGTCCATTGTTGTGGGTTGGAGTAAGAGGAGAGCCATGCCACAGTGTCTGACTCTGACAAACCAACTCTGACACTTTCTTATGAGAAATGGATGGATTAAAATTTAAAATAGATTTAATACAGCACCACTTTAATCAGACCAGTGGAAGAAAATATGATGCACATTTTGAAATGAGTTGCATGCATGTTAGATTTTCCACAGTCACATACAGTGAAGATTATAAACTTGAGCCTCTACAGAAGAGTGTCAACAGTGTATGGTATTTTTCATTACTGTCGGATAACCTGTCATGGAAAAATGACACTGGCAACTTCCACTGTTGTGTGAGCTCACAGAGGTGTGATGGCATACAAGTCTCCACAAGAGCATGTGGTGATGCAGTAATATTGTGATAATGAGATTGGAGACACTGTTCTCATACCATAAAGCTGTAGGCCATTCCTATCCTGGCAGTGATTCTCAGCTAGGCCTGACCAACTCTCTTCTAAGGCAAAAGTATTTAATCCTGCAGCGGGCTTGTGTTTCCCTCAGGTCACCACACAGATATGTGACACAGGGACACGTGTGGAGATTACATATCCTTGTTTTAATTAGTAGCAATACTGTACAGAAAGTTATATCCCACTCAGCATGGTTCATCTGAAGTTACAGGGGAAAGTTGCATTGTCATACAATCCTCATACTTTAGCACGTAAACGAAGAGCTCAATGATAAACTATAACTGACTCAGTGACTCATCATCACGCTGCGTCAAATACACATACTAAAGCTTTAGGGGCTGCATGAGTCATCCATCAGAAAACAGACGTGTTGCTTAGGCAAAAGTAGCAGCTAAAACACTTCCAAATGCACAAATGTCAGTTCACCTCTGGCCTGAATTGTAGTCCTCTTAACTCTCCCTGCCCCATACAGCCAACAGGTGCAATATGTGCACATATGTGAACAGGAGGTGTCTGTGCAAGGCGAGCATGACATGAACGAGAATCCAGGGAGCCCCTATCTCTCTATCAGCATTCCTGCAATTAATAATATGGTACAGCTATATCAGAACTCCTAAACATAAACAATTCCACAGATGCCAGTAGCAGCGGTGGGGTGCCTGGTAGGGAGCGGAGGTGGAAATTGGGCCTGGGGATCATTGCGAGATGGTATGGCCCGACCGGAGAAACCTGATAGAAGGCATGGGATGAGCCGACGTGAGAGGGATGGGGCACATGGGGTGGAGGAGAAGGACGAGGAGGAGGAGGAGGAGGGAGTCGGACCATAAAGGGGAAATGTGGAGGCTGGCTGTGCACACTGTTGACAGACTGATAGACAGCGCCTCTGCTCCTCTACACTGATAAAGCACAAGCCTAAAGTGACCCTCGCCACCCGGCACCTGCACTTTCTTTGCTCTTTATTGGGACATAAGTCAAAGTGTAACACAGCATGACACTACACTATCTGACAGCTTTGATATATTTACAGTAGAGGCTCAGGATTACAGAATTCAAGGTGACTGGATGTACATTTCAATCAAGAAGTATGGCTCATTTCAAAATGGCAAAATGCTTTAGTTTTATACAGTGCAGAGCTATGTACTTTTCCTGTATGATAAAGTCACCTGTATTTTATGTTTTGAGTTTGTTTTCACAAGCCAGCAATGTTCAAACAGCTTGAGTTTATTTTAACATCTCATATTATATAATCCAAAATCACCAGCTTGATTATGTCAAACACAGAAAATAAGCCAGTAATTAAAACCTACTTGTGGAAGTATACAAACGTCCAGCTACAGAACATATGTGCTAATTTGCTTGCGAGAACAAAATACACAAGGAAAACGTATGGTTGTTTAAGATTAACATGAACCAGAGCCTTTAAAACGCACTTTGAGGTGTGAATGAAGTCGAGATGAAAAGGCTCCAATTAAAAATCACTTTTCATAACAGGTGGTTCAACTTTATCCTATGAAGCCTCAGCACCATTATGGAACGCTTTGATTATCCTCATAAAAAGTGAGTGTAAGGAGTGAATAAAAAACAAAAAAAAACAAAAAAAAAAGTGGAGTGAAGTGGAAAATCATTGTGGCCATTACAACATTTTTCTACCCTTGCCTAACAGGAGTATGGGTAAATAATAGGCTATCATTGACTTTATGTTGCAACAGGGAGTTCATAATGAAAAACAAGCAGGAGCCACTGAGGCAGCAGGAAGAAGGACTTTAGCACTAAACACTGCACGGAAACTGGATGGAAATTGATGAAGGGATGATGAAGTGACTTGATGTGAAATGGCCAGCTCCGTCCGAGACTTCAGGCACAAGCACAAGCATGAGTCACAGGGCAGATCTTTAACACACATCAGACGTTTGCGTTAGTGCCAAAAGGCAGGGCACCAGCAATTCTCACGGTTGTCACGCAGCGTTTTTATCAATAACCAAGCCGCTTTCTTCACCTATGACACGCTATCGGAACACTCACCTATTACATGCGCAATAAACAGAAGTCTGAGGTATCTGATCAATTCTTCTGTATAAAGATGTGCGCTGTTTTCATCCATCGGATCTAGACACAAATATATTTTACAACCAGGATTAGTTTGGGAGAGACAAGCGCGGAGGAGTCAGGCGGGACACAGGAAAGAGCCAGGCCAAACAAATCAGCAGCATTAGAGAATAAATCCCCACAGACAAAACCAAAAGTGTTCCAGACATGTTCGAATATTGTGGATCGGGAACAAGCCCCAGGAGCACTTAGGCTCATTCCAAAACAACATAACTGGACATTATCCGCAGTCTTCTAGCTTCAGTCAATGTCAGGTTGTTAACTAAAGACTCAAGAGGCGTTGTATGATGCTTTTGGCAATGGTATAGGTAACTGTATAGCATCTTTCCTGTAATGTAACTTACAGCGTTAAAGTATGGGGAAATAATAGACAAAAGACTTTAATAATGAATCAAGAGATATATATGTATGTGTTTATACAGTTGCCATTGTCATTCCTCAAAGTCGTCAGGTTGTGCTGCAATTAATACTTATTTTCATATATTGCTCTTGTCAAAAATATAAGACTATATAGTTACCAAAGTTGTGTACCCTCAGCAGTTATCTGTGAGACTTGAGCCCTCCCTTGCAGAGGTCCACCACGGCCCTGGCACAAGCCCCACCTGCTCTCATGTGCTCTATTACATTTCCACAGCTTCTGAAGGCTACAGAGGCACTTCTGAAGAAGCCCTCCATTGTAAAGACAAAAATTCTTCTTTACACTCGAGTTTGCTGAACCTCCACGTCCCTTTGAAAGCCCTACACATACCAATATATCACACCTGACACCTAGCATCAACACACCTGCGAGCACTTGAAATCACCAACACGCTTTAGTGCAACACTCTCCCTGTTTTCACACATTTAAGGTTTAAATACAAAGCAGAAGTCATTAGCCATGCTTGAATGTGGCTCATGACTTTCCTTCTCTCCTCCCTCCTTGCTCTTTGTTCTCTACAGCATTCCCCAGTGAGTCTTCACCTTGTTGTTAACGGGGAAACACGACTCGGCCTGCGTGTCATGTCTGCTCGGGAGATTCAAAAGGCGTTGTTAAAAACACAACACGCACGCTCTCACAGCCGATGTGGTCACTCCACTATTAGGTCCATAAACACGTTCGCTCCCCACCCTCTATGATTAAATGAGACGTGTAGGGATGGATTCCGGATATCCTCCCTAATTTGAGTATGAGCTCATGGTGCAGTGCAATGTCATCTTGTGTCCAAGCGTCAGCCTCTAGAGCAATAACCCTGTCGGTCAAAACATCTGCGGAGAGAAATAAGTGCAGAAATGGTAGTGGGAGGAAGAGATGATGAGGTGAGACGGCCAGGCTAAAAAGATCACAGACACAGTGAGAGTGCAGAGCTGCCAGACAAACCCACAGATGACAATAAAGATACTTTGCTCTGTTTCTGATGAAAGACTTCATGAGAATCAGATGAGATATGCTGCTTTCTTTGCATCCATGCATGCCACAGATTCTTAGCCCTCAAGTGCATACAGATAACAGAGCCATACTATGAGCCACCCAACACGATGTTAAAAGTAAAAACCACAAAGTATCAAAGATGTGAATCAACCTGTTGCCTTGAAAATGCAATAAAGCACTGCCAGAGTCATGTGGTAATGCAAGGACGAGGGGGAAGGATAAAGAACACTTAATGACCAATTTGCTATTATTATTATTATTATTATTATTATTATTATTATTATTACATGCTCATGTATTTTTGTAATCTGAGCATCTTAGTCATACATAAACGACTCCCACGTATGACAGAGCACAGTAGGCCTTCCGTGCTGTATAAACAAAGGCCGGCCAGAGAAAATAGAGACACACAAAGTTTGTTTGCAGGCATAGCTCAGTAGACAAAAGAGTGTGAGAAAAGTGGCTTTGATACTTTGAAAATAAATTACACACCCTGACAACTGAATGAACATTATAAGAAAGAATCGAGTAACTAATAAAGCAATGACAGTAATCAAAGAGTTCTCTCTCAATAGAAAGGCACTAAATCACATTTATCTCAGGGCAAAGGACTTCACAAATACTGTCCTTAGAAGGCCTTAAACTGTGGTATGGTTACATCATCATATCTTGTTCTTCTTTATTCCATTGTTATTTTCCATCTTGGCCATTTGTGGATATGTGAAGCACCTGACTCCCATCCTCCGGACAGGCTCAGACATGAGCTAAGAAGGGAAAGATCTCTATGAAGAAATAAATGCATACCACACACACTCATCCAAGCACTTCACAAATAAATGTGACAGTTTTATTAAAAATAATAATTACTTCTATGTTGAGCCTTTTCCAACTCTTTAAGTAATTTTGCAGTTTACAATTCTTCATTCATTCACCCCATTCACCCCATGGAGGTGGTGAACTACTTCTTACACAAGTAACATTGAGTGAACAGAGTTTTGCTATTTGATGGATTTATGCTGGTTAACAGGAGTTTATAAAATAGGAGTATAAGAATTCCTTACAATATTGTGTATTTGTAAGACATGATGTGTGTGAGGATACTAGAGAGCTGTCCATTCAGTTTATGCTTGAAATAATAAAATTAAAACAAACATTGAAGCAACCCACAGAACCCACAGAAACAAAAAGAAAATCTTATAAGCTTCCTCAATTAATACTACACTTTATATGTACACACAAACATGTAGTATATTATTGTCTTTCAGCCCACTTCCCTCACACTTACCCTGAAAAGCATCTGCATGGCCCGAGAAGAGGTGCTCAAGCTCATAGCTGTAAGACTGAATGTTGTGAAGGGTCTCTCGTTTGACAGCGATCAAGTAGCTCTCCTCCATTTTACGGGTGCAGCAGGACAGTCCCTGGTGCTTGCAGAGCAGTAGATCCACATCTATAACATATACATTAAATTCAGTACATTAGGGTTCTCAGCTCATATACATTTTTAAGTATTTGGTCAAATGAATCATCATGATGTGTGAACGTAACTGGACAGTGTACATAGATCATTCTATAAATGAAGAGTACAAGTATAGTCAGCGGTATGCGCATAGGCAGACAAGTCATAACTCCATTGGGAGACAGAAGAGGCACTATGGGAGGGTGAGAAAGTAGACCAAGAATTCATCAGCGTTTCCCACTATAAATACTGCCTCTGACTGCTAACTACATAGCAGACAGGGGTCTAGTGACTATAGATGACATAAAGGCATAACACTTTGCATTCATACAATAAAGTTCAAACATGTATCAAACATGTAGCTGTATTGAGTAGACCTGATCATTTATTATCATTCATTATTGTAATTTGCAATGTAGACGAGTTGCTGAGTTGCCTCAATTTCAATTGAACGACACTGGCAAAATAAAACTAAGTGCAATCTGAGTTCCCATGTCACCTTTTCCTCAGCAATATTTAGGACTGTTATTACTTCACCTTTATTGGCCACAATAGAAGCTTTTCTCACCAGCATCTGGCCAAAAGTCTCATTTTAAAAGGCATTTCCATTATGGAAAGGTCTGACATGATAACTCATTTCACAGTTGGAGCGATGGAAAGGGGCGGATGAGGCAGGTGTTGTAACTAGAGCCTATAGCGTGGCCTTAGGACAGACCACAAGAGCAGTGCCTCACTGTCCAAATCCCTCCATGAAACACAATAGGGTTGCATTCTCAATCCCTCTTTCCCTTTCTGCTGCCTCTGTCCATTTGCCTGGCATATCCCAGCGAGGCCTGGGTGTCTCTTAATTACCCAGCGAGGCTCCATTTGTTCCCATCCCAGAGCCAGACGAGTGAAGTCATAACTGGCTGCCCTGCCCCTTTAGCTCATTACGTCCAGCTCTATGGCAGGACTGTGCTTGGACAGTTTTCTCTGAGCACTGTTTTGGCAAGTCACAGTGACTTTGGTTCAGAAACTATAGTTAAAATCAACAGTTTGAGGTTTATGGTATATAGGCTTGAAATTGAGTTCATGTCTATAGCAAGTTTCCAAAGAACATGAGTTCAAAAAGTGATTTTCCCCATTACACTTCTCTTATTGTGAGGCTAAACTGCCTTTTGTTTTTGTGTTTTATTGCTGATATGAATCGCTCAGCCAGGGATTGCCTGTGGAATCCTGCTTGCCTCCTGTCACTTGTGAGTAGCTGGTTGGAGTAAGTAATACATGGAGGACTTAGTGCTGTTAAAGCCACAGCTGCCAAAGAGACTGACTGTCACCGATATTAGGGACCATCTTATTCATCTTTAAATGATATTTTATTTCAACAATGTTCTGCTGTGAGTGATGGTCCAACAGGAGCTCTTGCGTCCTGCAGAATCTTTGGCCTACCAAATCCCTTGGGAGTAATTAGCATAATAATCACATGGTTTAAGAGTCATTAGTCAAAATCCATTAGGAAACAAGCCAATGCCCTTCACTGCGCCAGTGCCACTGCAGTATAATCAACATGACTCTGACTGGTGTCTACACTATTTTTAAAAGATTAGACAATTCATTTTTTTAAAGATCTTGAGCCTTACAAATATATTGAATTATTCTTAATTGTGTCTTTTTAAAAATAAATCTAACTTTGTCAAAATGTGGCCGATCAGCCTTCCCCACTACCCAAGGAAGTCACGTCCCTTTGAAGCGGAGAACATACAGGATATTTACTCTGTGCACTTTTTCTATGTTTGAGATGGATCTGGGCATATATAAACACACCTGAAATTGCTCCCACTGCATACCTGCATTTTTCAACAACATTAAAACCTACTGGGAATGTTTAATTTTCCAAGACCACAAGAGCAGGCTGCCAACATACTGCAAGTTGGCAGAGAATACAGCTGAGACCTGGGAGAGCACAACGCATAGAGCAGAAATGACATTTTTGAAATAGATTTTGCAATCTCAACCAGATACAAAGGATCAGACACACATATCGAAGCACAGCACTGTGTGTGGCAACCCCCCAAAAGATTCCTATCAAACTGATTCAGTAAATCAGTGAGCAAAACAGTACAAAAACTAAGAGTGTGGATCTTGCTCAATCAGACAGTTGAGCTCAGCTGTAGGACTGGTAGATCATATCAGTGAATATACATGAGGCCAAGAGAAGCTTGTGTGACAAAGATCAGAACTGTTGGCTGCCTGTTTTCCTCCGAGGAGCCATCTCACCGCTTCAGGGTGATCTCAATATGGAGCTTTTGGCAGAGTAGTCAGCTCCATAGTGATGGAGTTAGTAATCACCGGGTCAGCAATTTCACGTCCCAGGTGAAAGACCAAACTTGGCAATGGGTGGAACTAGCGATTGTAGACTTTAATTACAAACATAAATATTTGCATTCCAGTTCATTGACAGACAAATGAGTTATTCAGAATCTCTTTTATTAATAAAGGACAGTAAAGTATATTTTCAAAGTTACACAACCATATCCTATTGGTTTTCGTTTGGTTGCCGCACTCAAGGCTCTTGGTGAGAAAAGTGTTTGCAGCAGATGGATGAAACACACCACTGTATCCTAAACCAAATATAAATCTGCAAAAATGCCTGAGGTTTGGCCACTTCAAATTTCAACACTTGCTTGTATTGGCATTTGATCTGAGATGTGAGGTAGAGTAGCATAATTGTGTACTCTCACAGCTTTACCAAATAACCTGCTTTCAACATCCTCGTCCAGTGGAGTTTACTTTGAAGACAAAAACACTACTGACCTAAAGGCACCTCTCCAAGACGGGTACAAATAAAAAGCAACGCAGGACCAAAAAAGTACCAGTTAAGTTGAAAGGAAGGAAAGAGAGGAAGGAAATATCAAAATTAAAAAGTAGTTTGCAAACTAAATACACAAGAAAACAGCTGTTTCTCAGAAGTGCACATTTATGGGTCCTGTCCATTTGGTGAAGAGCTGTACAAATACAGCCAGAGACTTCATGGTGCAGAGCAGAGCTGATGCCAGTCCTCTACAGAAGGTCACAAATCCCTTCACATGGACTGCTGACATCTTCAGAGCGGATTCTCTCCCTGTTGTCTCCCCGAGCTTATGCTAAATGACAGCTTGTAAAGAAATTGACATGCTTGGTTGCTAGTGGTGACATTCTGCTAAACAAACAGATCAAGTGATCTAGATGCACCTCGAGGTATGCCCCGGCTCTTGTCTCTGTTACAGCAGAGCACTCACATGCTTCATCTGGAACCGGTCAACCTTTAATGCAGCACCCAAACATTATTTGTGTGTCGTTTTAGAGTGCAATTTAAACTTGAATCTCATTGTTCGAAGTTACATTTACACTGGGCAACAATTTCAATCGGGACTGAAGTTTAAGTCAAAATGTGTAGGTGCTTCGATTGATTCAAAAAGGATATACGTAACAATAATAGATCAGATTGAATCGTTTTGTGTGCCCTGCTTGCAAATGTATTTTTCAAACGCTTTTTAAATGAGTAATAGTGTAATAATAATCATATTACCACAGTTTATGCATTATTTATTCACTTCATACTGTTAAAGTCTTAAGTACCATGAACCTGTTGGCTGTATTTAAATCCAGTACCTCATCCATACATAGAATATTTGCTTTATGTCGCTTATGTTTAATCTGAAAGTGCCAGGGCAGTCACTCACTGTCCCAGCAGGAGCTCAGTGCAACCTTTGCACACAGTTCTTGTGCCTTGGTGCAGCCTAAAACCAATAAATATTTTGAGAACTCCTATAAAGATCAAAAGACCCCATCTGGAGTGGGAAATAATATAACTCCAGACTGTGGTAGCCCAGGCAGGTGTAAAGTTAAATCACTTCATACATTATTATCTAATGACTTATTTCAAATAGAAAAAAATCAGACGTGGAGTGACATGTGGCACGGGGCAAAGGGGAGTTTGTAGACTGGGATTTGGAGTGGGTCATGTGGCATCAGTCAGGAGAGCTTACCTACGCCAGGTGTTTCAGGGACTCGATGCACTGGTCCGACAGAACGAAGCTGAAATGCGGTCCTCACTTCATGACAGCTATACGCGTCCACGTGACAGAGGTGCATGCCAAAAATGACCGCTAAAACAGTCCACAGGAGTCCGCAGCAGTTCACACGTGGGCATACTCCTCGGGACATTGCCGCATCTCAGAGCAGGTATCCTCGTGGATAACACTCAGGAAACTGACGGGAAACTGTGTGGCACCTGGAAAGACGCGCTCGCGACTGAAGCGATGATGAGCTGAAACATCTGATAAACGTTTCCGTCTGACTGTCACATTATTGGGTGTGATGAGTGAGAGCGCCTCGCTGCAGAGCTCTGGCTCTTCTCTTGGATACTGAGTGGTGTGGGCTGAAGCAGCCTGTCCCGCGCACTTTGCAGTAGTTGCTCGTGTGCATGTCTGATCCACAGCGCACGCTCCCCTCCCTCTCTGTTTACCTCAGCCAAGAGCCTCAACTCTGGACTGTATCCGATGAGACGAAAGCTGCCAAAAAGAGACTGACCCGCACTCAGTCCATAGTCTATTAATCATGATATTGTTGACTTACACATGCCAAACATGCATTTGCATTATGCATTTGTCTAGAGACAAATATCCAGAGATAAATTAAAAGGTAAAGGGCAAATACAGAGCTTGAATTAAAGTTTCCCCTGTTGATAAAGGGGGATTTTGTATTACAAGTTAATAAAAAAACTTCAGCCATCCTGAATATAAGACTGTCCTGGTCTGAGGTGAAGATGCGCGCGCTCTGTGACCAGGATTAGATGCGTAATGCTGCCATCTAGTGGACACGCCAGGACTACCACAGGACCGACACATGAATAAGACAACTGTTGGATAATCCGACTGTAACTCCTGCCATGTGCTTTGCTTTTATTTATTTGTTAGTTTTATTTATATCAAAGAGAGAAAAGTCTACGTGTGATTTGAGTGTTCCTCCTCCAGCGCCATGTCAATGTGAAATAAAAAAAGGCATCATTTTGTTTGCGAGGTATTTCCATGCTATTACATATAACGTGCAGCAATATTATTATTACTGCACGTTAACGAGTGAACTCGATTAACCGAACCGGCCTGCGTCTGCCCAAAGTCCTTCAGGGGAAAGAGAAGCGCGATGTGTGAGTGAAACACGTGGGTTTTGTTTGTATAAATTGTGACTGTGGAATGTTAAGAAAAGAAGACTAGACTCTAGGCCTGTCATACTCTTGTTAATTCAGCATCTGAAATGAGCTAAAATAACTCACATTCACGTGATGCAAAAAGGTTCATTTTGACAGTTGAATGTGGACAGCAGATGGCGCTATTTGCTGCCTCTTTATGTCCTTCCTTTTTGAGTTGACGCCAGGTTGGTGCCAGTACATGTTTAATTTGTGCCAGTAAATGTTTAGTGTGTCCCAGGCCCGAGCCACAAGCGGAGTGACAGTGAGGAGTGTGGAGCTGAACACTGACCTGCTCCACAAGTGAACTCACCATTCACTTTACCCATAGACTGTGCCAAAACTCAAGTATCAAAAGTCTATCTATACATCTAGAGATATTCATTAAAGGTTTTGTGTTAAATGATGTAAAAAAAAGTGTTTATTTGTTACCTGCTCACTGCCACATGCATCAGCCTCAAATTTTAGTCAACAGTAAAAAAAATTAAAGGCTGAATAGAGCAAAGTAATGAGCACATGACCAATGATGACATATTTATATATATATATATATATATATATATATATATATATATATATATATATATATATATATATATATATATATATATATATATATATATATATATATATATATATATATATATATATATATATATATATATATATATATATATATATATATATATATATATATATATATATATATATATATACTATCACTTTATTATGCATGAGGTTCTGGGTCAAAGCTATGGACCTCACCAGTATAATGAGAGTTACTAGGGAACTATGGCTCTATGAATCACGGATGCAAAGTGAATCAAAATTGACACAGACATTATTTAGGTCACTCCAGTCCAAAAAGTCAGTTACACCATAGGAAACTCGAGTATTATGCACAATTATATGGACATTTAACAGCCCTCAGTGCTGCTAATAGTAAGATTTATATAACTAATTTGATAGATTCACATTGTATTACATGTATTATTATTATTTTTTTATATTTATTTTAAGTATTGTTTCTTAGCCTCTCTTCCTGTCTGTGCTGCTCATCGTGCTGGTCATGTGGCTGTTCTTCTTGGACAAGTCTCTACTTGGCGTCTCTGGAGAGATGCATTGGAGAAAAATGGATGTGCCAAAGGTTGATTATGGACAACATTCCTTTATTCTGTGCAAATGATTTCTGAAGTTGTTAATTAATAAGATGTCTACAGTCACTGCACTCAGAGATCCAGATTTGGGGTATTTTTAAGTATAGGAGTTCAGGCATGTGCTGGATGCTGAATGCATACATTAAACATGAGTGGTCAGGTGTGGCACATTACCGGTCAGCGCTGCAGGGTTATGCTCCATTTCTCTGCTCCAGACGTGAGCAGTGGAAGTAAGTCTGATGCATCATTAATGGGCAAATTACAATTTTAGTGCCACAGTCAGTCTGACTCTTTCTGCTCGAGCATTTCACTGGAAGCATTTAAACTCGTCTGGATGAAAGGCACCGTCCACTTGTGTAATTGATTGTTGTAATGTTTTTATAGACTCTTCATTAGCCTCCTACTGCATGGATCAATATCGCATCATTACATGCATGATTGAACTGACAAGCAGATGCCTGCCAGGGGCACAATAGTTTCTATTAGTAAACACTCATTAGCACTTTTTTCATTTACAAGTCTTTTAAAGAATTACTTCCTATGTTTTTTATTGATTGCTTACCTAACAAAGTAGAATATTTGATGCCATTTTAAAATTATGTCAAGTATGTGAGTCAAGACGGCTTCGAGAGGAATAGTTCCAATGATACTACTCATACTAGACCAGGAACAACAAAACATTACAGGATTTTGGATTTGCTTTGACCAAGGTTTCAAGCTACCACAATTTGCAATTTTGGTTTCAGTTTGATGGTGATGGACAGTTGCCCATTTTACCTGCTCGTCTTTACACATGACTAACTGTAAGTCTGAATAAATAACAATATCCCAAACTAGCTCTGCTTACAATACTTTTATAATGTTACGAGCAGTATTCAAATATCTGTTCTTATCTTAATGAATTCAAATGAGTGTGAATTACCCTATACACTTCCTGCATGTCTTCAAACTTCTGCCTGTTGGATCTTCTCTCACCCTCCAGTTTTGTCCCAGTGGGAGTGTCCTAAACCGTTCACAACAACAAAATACTGTTGTGCACGTAGGTGGGGAAATGTATTTAACCCTTTACCCCTTCATATTTCCTTGTTGTGCTTGCTCATTGAACTCAGTGGGGATCTAAGTACTTCTTTTCAGACGGTGTTAGGCTGAGGTCACTTGTTTTTTGTGTCTGTGCATGTGTGCCTAGTTGAATTGGCTTTGTGCATGGCCAGCCAACCACATTCACCACAATGGGCAGAAAAGGGGGTGACTTACCCTGCGATGGAGCGATTGAGCTCAATGAGATCATAGCTACTGTCATTTCATCCGCCCTACAGTGCACATTAGTGGGTAGGGCTTAGGGATAATGGGGGATATTGAAAATGCTGTATTGTTATATTTTGGGTGCACGAAACTGAAAATTATGGAAATGTTTGCAGTACTTTTGGACACAATATCAAAATATAAAATTGTATAATCTGCATTTTTAAGATACAATATAATACAAGAGAATAAAATACGTGTAGTTATATTGTTACGTTAAAGCTGACGTTAGAATAATGCAAAGAAATGTACAAATCTTGTGTAAATAACATCACTTAAACATAAGGTTAAGGTTGTTTTACAGTGGCGATTGGAGGTTTTCTCATTTTAAATTCATCATAAAATAAAAACTAGAAAAAAAAAAAAACATTTGCTTACTCGAACAATTCTAATAATTCACATATAGGTTTTTATATATGTTGCCCACGTTTTCGCAGCATGGATAACCCTGAATAAATCCAAACTGTAGCTTAGCCTTAGCCCTTTTAAACTCATCTGTGCCACGTTGCTCTTTTAACCAATATCTCTCCATTTCTAGAAATCGCAACCACCACAGTAATTAACTAGACCCTTCTAACAAGTATTACATGAGCTCCCTACATGTGACCTCCAACCTTTTCCCTGACATTGACAAAATGAGCAATACCAGGAGGAGGAGGAGGAGGAGGAGGAGGAGGAGGAGGAGGAGGAGGAGGAGGAGGGAGTAGGAGACAGCTGAGGAGGGGTGGATAATATAGCCAGAGGTTAAGAGAAATGGCTGGGCAGGGTCGACAAACACAACAGATCTCTGATGCCTAATCCTTTTGTGCCCGTGGTGTTTAATCCGTCCAACCAAACTCCACTCCACCCTCTACCCCTCCCCAACACCAGACGCTCCTATCGCACAAACAACTCACTGTAGTAATGAAAGCAATACCCCAGACATTGACAGAAAAAAAAACAAAAAACTACAGTAGCATTTCCAGTAAACAGACAACTTAGGTTGAACTGTGGCCACATGGGAACAGGTCTCTCTTTTGACTATGCAAACATATTTAAATTTTCTAACAGCCAGACGTTGTTTTTTTCTGCAGCGGGATAATGTATGATTTGGTTTCCCTTTTGCAGATACTTTAACACAAATATTCCTGCACTTATTGTTTGCAGTAAGAGTTTTTTTTGAGGTGTTTTTGTTTACGAGCTGTGAAGAAGAAGGGAAGAGGTGGGGTTGGGTGGTGGTTGAGGGGGGTGTAAAGCCGGTTGCAGTGGTGAAAATGATGTATTCAAAGGTTGCTTGTGTAGATTCTGTCTAATGAGGTTACACCCTGGCAACCCGGTGACTCCTCCCACCCACGCTCCATTCCCCCCTCCTCCTCCTCTATCTCTCCACTTATGCCCACCCACTCAACCCCCCCACCCCCTCAACCCCCCCACCCCCACCTTCACCCTGCACTCTGTGAGCTCTCCGTGGTGCTGAAAGAAGAAAAAAAAAACAACATTCGGCTTACGGCGCAAGGACAAGGCAGCGACGGCCACGGAAGCACGGGAGAGTTGAGGAGATTTGTAGGAGCTGAAAACACAATAGTTTGGGAGGTAATGAGGAGCGGATGACGTTGTAACGCAAGGTGGAAAGGAGTGGGCGGTGGGCGTGTTCTTGTTGTTGTGAGTTATAGCTGGGGAGCCCGGTCTCATCTGCCTAGGCACAGATAGACAGAGGCTGTGAGCACGCTGCGTGGACATGCAGGACAGAGCTGGAGCTGACAGGGCAAAGCCAACCTGGAAATGCATGTAAGCACCTTGCTCTCAATACTTAAAGCAAGAAGAGGATCCATGCCACCTGCGTAATCCCTGAATCGCTTGGACTTATTTTAGGGACAATTTTGGGATGTAATTTTTTTAGCTTCATTTTTAGAAGAGGTGAGTCTTGTTTTTTGACGTGTATCCGCTTGTTTTTACGGGGTGCGGTCTGTTGCTATGCTGCACCCCCCCACTCCATCTGTCTTTAGCATGGCCAGATGTGTGAAGAAGTGAAGCTTGCACCCGGCTTGGAGTTGACTGTGCAGAGCGAGGGGCTGCAGCAGCTCCCCCGTGAGCCCAGGGGAGGCAGAGGAGGCATAATCAGGCTGTGCACCTTGTAGCTCTCCCTCACTTCTCAGCACCGGCATGGGTCACTTCTAACTGGACCATACAATGGATATATGTCAATGTGGATTTCAACGTGCGCCGGTGCTCCAGCAAAGGTCAGAGTTCATGAGTGTGCACTGGAGTGAGGAGGGCAAGGCAGAAGACATATCGGTCCACCAACCAGCAGGGACACAGCCCCATTGTGAGTATACTTGCCACACATGTGTCCGAACTCACAAACTCAAATTTCAGGTTTGTCAGTAGGATACATGCGATAGAGCGATAACGACACTGTAACGCTGCATGTCATGCCAGTGCCTCCCTTGCAATTGATTTGACATTATGTCTTGGGAATAACCACGCTGCCCTTCTCCTTTGACACCGTTGCCTAGATACTGCAATGGTGTGCCACTTTTAATTTACTTTTAAAGCCAAACTACCTCTACGTGTGCCCTTCTTATCAGATGTGCGACACAGTGACGAGATATTCAGAGATACGTTTCATCTAATGTAGGATATAGATGCCTGCATATAGGGCGACTGGATTGATAGGTTTTGCAGGAATAATCAAATTGCATAATGCACACCACAGAGTTATTGGAGGACAATCTCATGCGAAAAGGCTTGGATGGTTGGGGTAAAAAAACAATGTGATAAACAAGTGGATTCCAGTGCAGAGTGCTGCTGCAGGCTTACAGGGATTAGGCAGGCAGGCTTAAATCAGCCCCAGCACTGTTTGAACTGCAATTGCCTCACGCTTTACACATCTCCACCTCACTGAAATGTATTATCCTCGTATAGCTTCAGATCTCACAGCGTTTCTGCGTGTCAGCGATAAGACTGGATAAAGTTCTTTGGGGAAAATGTTCCCCACTTGACACCTGGTTACTGTGCCCTAGTTTGAACTCCTCAAAGATGGTGATTCTGTTGTTCATATCAGACCCGTAATCCAAAAGCATGGGGTAAATTTAGGACAGCAGAGAAGCAAAACTTGCAGAGCCATGCTTTGTGTTTGCTCTCCTCAAACAGAACAACACAGAAACTGGTTGAAGATGATTAGACAATGATAGTTCCATCACTTGGCCTTCCGATCCATCTGGCAGTCTTCCAAGCCCCCCTTCTCCGTCCTTGGCTACTCATACACACAAACATACTACATACAGTTATCACGCGCCCCCATCCCCCCCTCTCCACGCACGCTCACACTCCTCGCTCACACGTAAACAAGCACAAGTCTTAGCCTGATCTGAAAACATTGACCTACATAAAAGCATCTTCCTTTCCTCCATTGGGCTCTCCAAAAATTGCTCACATGAGCTGTTGCACATCTGACAAGCCATGTTGCATGCAGTTGCACATGCTTGGAGGCTTATTCTTCATGCATACAATCATATCGAGCTTAGAAACGAGAAAACAATTAAAGACAAAGAGAATGTATTTTTAACCTTTGGAGGATATTAGAAATTGGTTAATTTTATCTTAGTGGCTGTTCCGTTCCCTGGAGTATTGCTTTTTTCCCACATCTGAGCCCTCACACACATTTGAACTTAGTGATGAAAGCTTAATTCCATTTTTTTTAGACATGTGAGTGCGGTAAAAGCCAGAAATTTGAGCCCGAAATAGTGCAAAGACAACTGAGAAAAATGAGCAGACGCACTGATTTGCAGCCAATAAGAAAACACTCAAGCAGAGTATTTGTCACTGTAACCAGATTGTAGGAGGGTGAGATTGCGAAGAATGTATCATGTAGCAAGACCTCATGGGAAAATACTTAAGAGGATAGTGCCTGATGCAAGCCTCACCACCCTAAATGTACCAATCATCTATGCAGCAATACAGCCATGAAATATTAGGGCGATATTAGCCTGATGCAACTCCTCATCATTCCTGTTGTTTCAATTTGATGCAAAAAAATAAGACTGAGAAAATACCCCAGTAACAGAGTGCTGGGAAAAAGACAGCAGGTTATTTTATACTGATGAAGTAACCTGTGAAAATGTATAAACAGCACAAAATGAGAACTGAGTGAAGACTCTAGAGACCTTTTCCACATGGTACAGACAGATGTGATATAAACTTTTACATAGATAAATTAATCTTTGCAAAAGTTCTACTTTGTGCAATGATGTTAATAGTTTGTATTTATTTATTTTTTATTTCCAGAATGCTGTGGACACACTTGAAGAATGATGAGCTCCAAAGAGGAAGAAACTCTACGTTTTTTCCACTATGTTGAAGAGAATGGGCTGAGAGCCTACAATGGCCTTATAGCTCAGAACCTGGACCATGCCAGGAATGAGAGAAATCGGACATACCTGCAGGAGAAAAATGATAAAAAGAGGAAACAGGAGGAAGCCATAAAGAGGTAGAAACATACATTATTATAGAGACACAAGATTAGAGCAATTTCACCTACTCATTCATTCAATTACAGTGCAAATGTTTTTATAATTTACCACTTCCTTTGCATTCTCAATCAAGATGTCTGTGGAAGTAGGACAAGTAGCCACAGGGTCCCATAGGATCGGCTTGTTGCCATATTCTAATCTAGGGGTTGCCAGTGAGGGTTGGTTCACCCTTATCCATTGAGGATAGTTATTTTCTCACGTTGACGTTTATCTGGGACTTGTCCTTGAAAGGAGGTCATCATTGCTCCATTTTAAGACAAGACAAGCTTTTAGAATTAAGAATGAAGTGAGTGTGCTGCTTCTGAAGTGAATGACACATTTATGAGCTCTCCTGGTGTGCACTTTACATAACTGTCCTAGACTGACCCAACTGCTGCACAAAAATGTGTTATGTCAATAATGCTACAAAAGAGAGAAAATACTACTACTGATTTATTAATATAATGTTCCCAAACAAAAGAAATTTGTATAGAGCTTGGAATAAGCAAGACGCATGATAACAAGGTGAAATGTAAAATGGGTTTTCATATCCTTTGATACTAGGCCATATCATGTCAGAAATAAGCAGTTCATCAGATGCTTGAACTTGAAAACATCCCGTGAAAATGTTCTTCTAATGGTAATTGATGTACTTATACAGAGTGGCCACAAGTTAGCCTAGCCAAGCCCACACACTTTTAGACCATATGTCTTTATGACGACGTATGATCTGGAGCCGTATTCTGTCAGATGGGTGTGAAAGAGGCAGATTAACCAACTGAATATTTCTACAGATTCAACAAGTGCACTGAACTCTAAATCTGAAGAGATGTCTTCTGTATTTGAGAGACACATGCTATAAATAAGCATCTGTGACTGGATAGTTTTATAAATGGATGGCTGCCTGATGTGTTTTATGGTTTGGTTCCAGGCTCTCTCGCACTAGAACAGACAGGAGGTGGTACTGCCTCTCCAAGCAAGTGACATGTCCAAGAGTGTGTGGCAGAGTTGTTGTTTAATAGACTGGAGTGTGGCAGTTCTATCCCAGCTCTGGGCAGTGCATAATTAATGGTGTGTTCTTGGGCAAGACACCCTCTTGCTTAAGTACAATATGAATGTGATGTGTGAGTTAGTTATTGGACGTGGCCATAGAGGCTGTCCCACAGAGTGACCATCCTATCAAAGAGTGTCCAAAAATGTGCAATGCCAGATCAACGCATTATTATTATTATTATTATTATTATTATTATTATTATTGTTGTTGTTATTATTACAGTCTGTAAACTTCAATTACACCATTGTCATTTAGATAGTTCATCAAATGCACATCCAGTGGACAGTGGACTTGTCTGGGCATCTCATTGTGTTTGTATGGTTCTGTACATAAAAGATTTAGTTCAAGAATGAACAGTCTAAATTAAACAGAACTTAATAGCCTATTACAAAATCCTTCATAATCACTGACTGATGATGTTGAATTCACCAATAGACCCACTCATGTCCCTACAAATGTTTACATTGTCCAGTCCAGCTGAAAAATACTCAATGTTATTCTCACTTAGCCTTTGAATTCAAAGTGCATCTAAATGTGAAGCAGAGCCATTCCTTTGCTCTGTTCCATGCATCAATACCAGTGTGGAACAGTCAGCCCTGATAACCAGGCGATTGTTTTAATGGGCTGATGCAGAGGGAAGGTGCCATCCACTGCCCTGGTAGCCTTCAGCCTCATCTGAACCAACACTGAAATATTAATTCATAAGAGATAAATTAATGTTTTTACGAGGCTTGGAAGAATGTCAGTGAGACAACCTATTTTCAAGTGCTTGGAATATTCACTTCCTAATTTGTGCGTTTGTAGGCATGTTAGCATGGTCAGAGTCTGGCATTTGACAATTAAGAAGCCTTTATCTTTATCTATTGTTGAGAACAAAAGGATGCTGCATTGTCTTACAAAGGAAAAAGCTTCTGGGAGAAAATGACTTTAAGAGTGTGAAGAAACAAGAAAAAGTCGAGAGAGAGAGCTTAAGTGTGAGAGAGTGTTCTGCCTGGTGACAGCTGGAACTGCCATAGGCCAATCAGATCAACACGTTTGTTTGAGTGAGGCGGGACTTTCTGCTGCAGCTATCTGACTTTTTTTCTGTTTCACTGGAACTTGTTTACACAGTCACGCGAGGATATACCGTCTCACACACATGCAAATATACAGCTCAACAAAGAACAACAAAGCCCCTCCCTAACATGCTATTATTGTGCATTCTAATTACAACCCCTCAGTGGGAGTATTGTTTACATTTTTCTGCCAAATTCATTGTGAGATGACCATACCTATCCAACTGCTCCTGTGGTCTGTCCTCCAGCCAATCACTGGGCAAATAACCTATAAATAACTCAGTCACCTCCACTCCAGTCACACACATTCACAATGGGTGATATGACTTTGCACTTATAGAAAATGTATGCACAGGTTTTCTCGTACTGTGTTGGGATGCCACACAAAACCTTCTAAATCCATGCCAAATGTGTGATATTGTAAAACTGCGTGCTTTTACAGATCTGTGTTTAGATTCATGTCATAAGTTAATTTGTGTGCTGTAAATAACATTAGAAGCTCGACATGTAGAAGCCACAGTGGCGCCCTCGTTGCCTTTTACACAAAGCAGTGATTTGCCTACAAGCCTCCATCATACCAACGTGTCTGGATCTGCACGTGCACTTTATTATTGTTGTGAGGCAGCAGCTGGGTTTGTGTCTGGTTTCTATGGGTACCCTCCTGTTGCTAGGCAAGGATAAGCCCCTGACCAATGAACCTATCCCACCAACCAAGCGCCTTCTGTTTAGCAGCTGGCCCGGCGGAGGGAGACCGAGTCAGCAAAGTCACACAGCGAGGGGTCCGAAACATACACAAACACACATGTGCGTGAGCCGCAAAGGCAAAAAGTGCACATGCAAATCCATCCCTGTGCCATTTGTGTAAACATTTGTATCTCTGACCTTAAAGTTTGGGTCAGCCTTCCATCAGTCATATGAGGATGACAACCAAGTCAAACACACCAGCCTTTTGGTTTGAAGCCGTCCCTGCAAAACATTGAATTTTCACTCAAAACGACATTCGTGTGGACCTCATTTCCCCACTATTACCACAACACACTCAGACCTCATTAACTGTCCATTCAGGCCAATCATCCCTTTATCAGGATTGATTGTGTTCAAGCTGGGGAACATTCATGGTGTCATTATGTGTGCAATGTGTCAACAGCGCCAGCCTCATCCAGGGTTAAACACAAATCAATGGCCTTTGTCTGGTGCTTCCCAATACACATAGCTCCACGCGCTCTCATCTTTGCAAACTGATGTGAAAACATGCTATCGCCGCATAACACATTTGCACCACTGCCTTGTTTACGATCACTGACATTATCACCACATTTATGCAGCTTCATACTTTTCCCAATTTTGCTACATATATATCTTTTAGTTAACATGTTTTATTTTTTTTCATTTTTAGGTCTAATTCAAGTTCCTAATTTCAATAAAGATGTACTGTTAAAGGCGTTCAGTCTTATTAAAAAGGTAAATATTGGTAGAAACTTCTTTTATTTTGCTCATTCAGTTGCATATGCATTTAGTATAGGGTCGGAGTTGAGCACTAACAGACTTTTGGTTTGATTCTTCCTTTGGATTTAAGTCACTGGGCAAAACAGTTCCTCACATTGCCAACTCAAGTGGCTAAAGGTAACTGGTGTTGGTATGACAGGAAGGTCTCAAAGTGCCTGTTAAAAATGTGTGCAAGGGTCTAATGTTTATTTATGTTTCATGTGTTTATACTCAAAGCTTAAAAGTGATGATTTAATATTTGTTTTGTGTTCTTCTGTTGTCTTTTTAGAACGGGCGAGGACATAGCATCTGAAGGCAAGCACTTTCGCATGGGTTCAATCACCATACCCGAACCCCACGAACGCGTGCCCTTACCCCAGCCGCATGCCCTCGCCTGCGGACAAGGTTTCTCCGTGCGCTCCCAGTCACTGCACTCGGTCGGCGGGGGGAACACTGGAGGAGGAGGAGAGGAGGAAGTCGGAAGTCCTACCTCCAGAAAACAGCCCCCTCCCAAGCCCAGGAGGGACCCAGCCACCAAACTGAGCATGTCGTCTGAGGCGGTGGACCACAACCCCGCGTCCACCTGCCGCGGGGACAGATGTGATGGTGAGTGGCGCTGGCACTTCACACTAGACTTGTGCACTAAATATAGATGTTCTCTGCAATGTCCTCCTCAGCCTGGGTTCTTCAACAATGACATGACATCTAAGCTGGTTAATGCACACTCCACACAAGTCAAAAATGCACTCAGTTGCCTATGGCTCCAGTGGTACAATGATTAATAATAATGATGCAACAGAACATCAGGTCACATGCTCACTGCAATGAAATATGCACAAGTTAAAGAGAGGTTTGAAAAGCAAATCTAAAAATTGAGAGATGATTTTAAGATACTGTCTACACAATTAACAGGGGTTAGGAGTCACAAGCCTGTCCCAAAAAATAATAAGTAGCTTCATGTCTAACTCCTGTCCATCTTCATCGTGATTCAAACACAGGAAAAAGTACTGTGATTGTCAGTACTAGAATTGTCCTCAGTCTTTTATCTGTGTGTTTGTTTTTAAGCTAGACTGTAGTCAGAATAGAAAAGTGTAAATTATGAGCGTTCTTCGCATCTGGAGAGGAGTTTTCCACAGAACGTTTCCAAGATCAACAGGCAAATCACTGCACAGTATGAGGAAAATGGTTTGCTGCAGTGAGGGCAGAAGGGAAAAGGAATATAAAAGATTGTCATGAAATATAACACAATACTGCAGGCAGCTTAATTATGTTATTTTGATTAGAGGTCAGGTATGTTTTGCCAAGTCAGCATCTTTTATATGTTTGTTTGTTTGTTTTTTTCAATTTAAAATCTATACAGGATATAAATTTAAAATGTGAAATGTTTAGATTTATGTTTAAACTACTTAACTAATTCAATAGTCCTAGAGACAGAAAGATGAGAGAGCAATGATTTCAGTGGCTGCAGGAAGCCATGACTCCATTTTAGTTTTCATTCTCTGTTGCCAACGTGATGTTTAGGGACTCGCCTAGCCTGGCTCAGATTGGTGGGGATCTCTCTGTATGCGCACAGATCTTCCTGGGCACCACGGCAACCATCCCACAGAAACAAGACCCCCTGTAGCCCAGCCAATCACAACATGACTGCGCAGCACGGACCAATCGCGCTGCAGAGATGCTGAAGCCTGAGGCGGAACAGCCAATCAGAGAGCTCGTGTGGGGGTGTCCCTGGATGAGGGGAGGGTTGCGTGCTCTGTAGCTGGCGCTCTGGCGGGAAGAGGCGGAGCTTGTGGGTGCAAAATTCATTCAGGAGGAGCGATTGACCTAGATTCTGTTTTCCCCAGGAGGAGCAGGAGGAGGGGGGGGGTGATGCGGGTAAACACATCCCTATGGGGGGGAGGGGGAGAGGAGGGAGGAGAGAGAGAGAGAGGGGAGTAGAAGGGACAGCAACAAGAGATGTATGGAGAGCGGAATTTACTGTCAGCACTGAATCAGATTAAGATATGTAATTCACACTGACATACAAGAACAATATATCATGTGCTAACAGGAGTAGTCCATCTTCTTGAAAAATCATAAAAAGAGAGACAGATCTGAACAATATTACAGTCCCCTGGGTAAAGCATTTATTATCCCAAGTCTTACATACAACACAGATGCATATTATCTAACAATTATCATCATCATCATCATCAACATTTAACCTCTTGTTTGATGTCATTGCAGATAAACAAAAAAATGGTACTATGAACTAAAGACAAACTATTATTTTTGTGTTTATTTTCAAAGGTTTCCAAAATGTTTATATCACTACATATAACAATTCGTACTTTCTGATTAAGCACATTATGGTAATTAATTGATTAACTAATTAACCATGAACACAACTACATACAAAATAAGTTTTATTTAATAGGTCTTCCAAGACTGGGACTCCCAGTTCTCCCAGAAATAATGGAGAGAATTGAATCAGAAAAGACATCCTTGTAAAACCAATGCCAAATGACTGTACAGTGATTGGACAGTCTGCAAATCACTGTCCGAGTGCGAGCTACATGAAGTGATCTGCTGGCATTTTGAAGGATATGTTGAAATAGAAGCAGATGCTACTTTACATAAAAGACTAGAATGGTGAGAAGGATTGCAACTTCCAATAGCATTATTTCTGAGAAGACTGTACCTGATGCAGTCATGCAGCCTTTACTAGAAAGATGCATTAGCTTGTGTTCTATAAAAAAACATATCTATATGTAGTCTAATTGAGAAAAAGGCAGATAGTCACTTTGGGGAAAAGGTTCTAAAACTGTGCCATGCTTCCCTGAAAGCATATGCATTTACAGTCTGTGCACAGGCAGTGATGGTGGTGAGTCAGTTTCAGGAAGCGAGCGTGTGTCTATGCCATCTGTCATCTGAATTATTAAAGGTAAAAAATCCACAGTTTGAAGATTTCAGACATGGTCCAGCTCTTAACTACACTTATCTGCCCTTCCTGTCAGAAAAAAGGGGACAGTCCGAGCCCAACATTTCTTCTCTGACCTAAAAATACAGCACACAGCTCACTAATGTAGAGGGTGAGTAAACTACTATTAGGGCTACAGTAGAGTCTTGATTCTGTGCGGCACATCTGAAGAGCTTCACTCCGCAATGCTACGTCACCACTATCAGAGGCTTCAGTGTGTGACCCAGATTCTATGCTCACATACTGCTACGCTGCTATATATGACCTAGAAACATGCATATGCTTCAACTATTGCCACATATATGACTAATAACATATGCTTTCAGCTGTAACAATTGACCTACCTTTGACCCATACCACATCCAACATTACAATATTAATCTAATTACGACTCTAGAAAAACAATTCATGGTTGAGTGGACAATTACTGTGAGATCCTTTTATAGTTGTACTTGACTATAGCCACATGTTAAGTGTGTCAAATAGTGCTTGATTTAGATTGTACTCCATCAAGTACTTTTGCAGCTATTTTTTGTGTTGATCTAAGTGTGTGAATGTAACATACAAAAAAGACAGGACAGATTTCACAGCACATGCCATCATTTGTGTAAATAACATGGGTAAAAGTCATTAGAGAGACTTAACATGAGTGTTTTTATTTTGGCAGCACCACAAGGATGCAGTGAGGACTGCAAAAGGGTGCCACCACCAAAACCTAAGAGGAACCCCAACACTCAGCTGAGCGTTTCCTTTGATGAGTCCTATATCAAGAGCCACAGCAGCAGCGGTGTGTGCACTCCCAAAGCCCTGCATCATGTGACCTCGCCCTGTGACCACAGCACGTCCTCCCCTCATAGCGACGACAGCCCCACAGACGACTGTGAGGATGAGCCCGTCTACATAGAGATGGGAGGCATAGACATTGGGCCCAGGGAGCCTCTTAAAAGTGAGGATGAGGAACCCGGGGAGTCAGTGTATGAAGAGATGAAGTATCCCATTTTAGATGACCATGAATATCGCACAGACCCTATAGGATGTCGTTCTGCTTGCCCCACTCCAGCGCCCTATGACCCAGAACCTCTCAGTCGCTGTTCCACTCCTCGCAACATTCCCCTCTGTGACATTCCTGCCCCCTTCCCAAACCTGCTCACCCATCGTCCTCCTTTGCTGGTGTTCCCACCTGCACCAGCCCAGTGCTCACCCAACTCGGATGAGTCCCCCCTCACTCCTCTAGATGTGACTAAACTGCCCATGCTGGAGAACCAGCCCTACAGTAAATCCCCCACATCGTCCTCAGAGCCCCCTGCTTCAGCACACATCCGCAGAGAGCTGACCGCTACCCCGACTCTCACCGTGTCAGGGCGTTCTTCTGCTCCTCCTCTGCCCTGTACACTGTACAAATCATCCTCTTCATCAAACTATCAGCGCAGCCACTCAGCCTGTCCTTCACCGGTCAGCATGGGCCGCTGTCTGACCCCACTGAGCCTCATGCGCACACCCCCCTTCGATGCTCCAATGCCTTTTCCAGGGGGCCTGCCACGCAGTGCCTCTGCCACTCCTCATGGGAAAGGATCCCCACCGCAGGACTCTGCTGGCCGACTCCATGGCTCTATGCAAAATGTGTCAACAGGACGTTCTAGGACCCCCACAAGCCCCCTGGATGAGCTCACCAACCTGTTCACCACCGGGAGGAATATGCTGAAGAAGAACGCAAGTGGCAGGAAGTCCAAAGAGCCCGGAGAGAGTGAGTCATTTACTTTCTAAGCAGTTTATGCAGTAGTTACAGGGTCAAACAGGTGTCATCACCTCTCTAGGAATGTTCCTCACACAGTGACACAGTAACACATTCTGTTATGCCACTTATGTCAGAACACCTTCCAGGGTCTGAGCTTTGAGGAATTTTAGATTCAGTATGGACTGAATGTCCCTGCATGTTTTTTAGCGCTAACACAGTTTATGTAGACGCTGCCAACCAAGTCTTACAGAGATCGTATGATTTAATCTGTGCGGATTAGAGAATAAAGTAGACAGCAGCTCTAACCTACTCATGGCATTTAGCCATCAGCCACTATTAACTATGGATATGTAAGAAACCTTTTAAATACTATTAGCCATGCTGCACTCAAGAAACTGTAAATCAAATTGTGAAACAACTTGGTGTTAAAATGATTTGAAGCCATGCTTAACTTGTACAGTTTATTTGGAATCATGATATTTAAAACCAACTGCTAAAAAGAAACCATGTGGGATTAATCACTTTTTTATATGGTAAAGAATATTTATATCTCTTTTGTGTAGGTTCAACTGAAATGTGCATACATTATATAAAACAAGATTATGACTTATTTTGAATACATTTTTACAAGAATGAAATATCTACACATCCTTACTCAATACACTTAGCAACTACAACATAGCAACAGTAGAAGGATGAAATCCCTGTTTCTTATTTGTAGATTCCCTCCCTATGGGCAATTCAGCCAATCAGAGCTCAGTGCTGCTCACAGTGTAGTTTCTCCTGATGGGTAGAGCTGAAGCTCTGAGCTCAAATCTGCACCTGATCAAAAGCTCTCTCTCTCTGTTTTTTATCCAATCCACATTTACTCTGCTTAAGAAAAGCCAATGTAGAAGAAGCAGCAGCAGACTGTAGATCCTGAGGCAGTACGGAGCATGTTACTTTATGACCTCTACCCTTTGCACTTGTACTGGATGTTGACATCTGTTAATTATTGAATGTCAGTGGTATGGCAGGTGCATATTCAAAGACTACTTAGATATGTATTTACAGGGAGCAGTTTGTTCCCTAAACCCACAAGGCATGTAAACACTTCATAGTATATGCATATGTTCGCTAGGCAGGTTGTGTTTACTAGTCTTTGTAAATGATGCATGGGCCTTATTTTCTAACACCTGTGTGTGCTCCACATGGGGCCATGGACTGACAGGTTGAATATGTTGTTGTGTGGTGAGCCTCACACCTGATTTAATGAGTCCAAACCTCAAACATGAATGAGGTTAATTTTTCCTTTTTTCTAAGGCAGTGACAGCAACGAATGCTGGCCTGACCCACTTACCAACTGCTCACACACAGCACACTGAGCATGCTCCTGCAGTCATATGCCATATACATAATCACACATGTGTCTGTGACAGCGGATGTTTGCACAGACCATATACAGCAGACCATATACAGCAGAACCTACGTCAAGATCAATCATGCACATTTTATCCATGCACTGATAGCACACAGTGTCTCCAGTGACATACATATGCTCCCAGGACACACACAGGGTCATTGTGGTTTTTCCATTGAAATAATATACCTTAGTAATTGTGATAGTGAATATAGAATGATTTAACTAAAATACTTTAAATAGTAAATTTTAAATGTCTTGTGGTGTTCCTTCTTTACATTATTGTGCAGTGGCAGGGAAATTGTACCTTGTCTTAAAATGGGGTTTGAGCGACCCCTGGTGGTTTTCAATGGTAGTGGATGGCATTTATTTTCACGCATCACATACTGTATGTTGTATATGTCTGATTTAAAAATTTACAATAGTTTTCATATATTTAAAATATTAAATGAAAAAGATTGTGATTGCTTTAATTTAACAATGGACATTTGTTATATTTAGTAAAAGTTAGAACATTTTCACATGAAAACAGATAAATAAATTACAAACATTGTTTCACTTGATATTAAAATGTTTCCTCTATTTCAACAGCTGAGTCAAAAAGCAAGTCCCATGGTGAGTCGAGGCGTGAAGGGAAGGAAAGGCACAGCCACGGCCACAGTAAGGAGTCCAAGCGAGAGTCCAAGGATCGCCACGGACACAAAGAGTCCTCCCACCGGAGAGACAAAGACAGGGACAAGGACCGAGACCGCGAGTCCCTGTCCCACCGACGCAACAGCAAAGACCGGACATTAGATCCTCCGCCTGTCCGCAGGGACAGCAGGGAGAGCAGGGACCAGGGCTGCAGCAGCGTGGAGCCTATTCTTGGCAGACGGGACTCCAAAGACAGGGGCTCCTTAGAACCTGCCGCTATGATCAGGAGGGATTCCAAGGACAAAGGGGCGAGCAATGGTGACATGATGGTACGGAGGGACAGCAAAGACAGGAGCGCAGGACACTGTGTGGACTCAGCGTCACGGCAAGACAGCAAAGACAGAGAGAGACTCTCCGATCACCCGCCTGAGCTCCTGCCGAAACAAGAGAGCAAAGAGCGGGTGAGGAACGGGCTGGACAGTAGACATGAGAGCAAGGAGAGACTGTGGGACCAGCCCCCTGAACTCTTACCCCGACAGGACAGCAAAGAAAGAGCAAGGAATGGTTTGGACTCACACTATGAAAACAGAGACAAGCCACCAGAGCTTCTTCCCAGGCAGGACAGTAAAGACAGAGCTAGAGGCGGGCTAGATTACAGGCAAGAACAAAGACCAGATTTGTTACCAAGACAGGACAGCAAGGAGAGGATGAGGAGTGAGTTAGAACATAAGCACGAAGACCAACCACCTGAGATTATTCCCCGACAAGAGGCATCCAGAGGTCATAAAGAGAAAAATGGCTACAGTTCTGAGTCTAAACAGGATTTGAGAAACTGTCACAATGGAGGGGATGTGCCTCCGCCTCTTCTGCCCAGGCAGGATAGCAGGGACCTCAGCAGAACAGGCCTGGAGGTCAGGCGAGATAGTGCTGATCGAAATCTGAATGGCTCAGATAAGCACCACTACGATGTGAAACATACCAGGAGCCCCACCGCTCGAGAGTACAGGGGTGATAAAGAGCGAGCACTGAGGCCAGACAGCACCCCACGCAGAGAGCACAGAGGAACAAGCACCATGGACCAGTCCAAAGCACAAGACAGGAACAGTAGCACAATGCCAGGGCAGCCTTCATCTACAACCACACCCACTCGCCAAGGAAGATCTAGTGGAAGCCCGCCAACAACAGGAAATGGTCAGAATCATTTAAACGTTTATTATCTGGACACCAACTCTAAACTAAACAACCACAACATAAACTGTTTTCAACTCTAATTATACTGTTCATATGTTTTTTACTTCACAGAAATAAAAGGAGCACCAAAATATGGTCACTCACCCTCTGTGTCTGCTAACCCTTCTCCAATGGGCACCCCACAGAAAAGAGTAGCTGAATCTCGGGTAAGCAGATTTCACAGTAATTATGAATGTCCATTTTAAGGTAATAGAATCAGTCCACTGAATGTGTTTTATTACCCTCAGATGCCACAGATGCCCTGGGTCTGCGGGGACACAACCATGCTTGAGCAGATTGAGAGGAAACGCACTCTGTGCCAGGAGATCCGCTCCAGACAGCACCCTCAGCTGCAGAAGTCTCTGGAGAGGCGGTCCCCAGACCGCAGTGATGACAAGCATCAGGAGCACAATCAGTGCAAGCAGGAAAGCACAGCTGTCCTCCCAGGCTGGGGCAGGAACAACGGGGCCAAAAAGATCCGTCCTCCCCCCTACCCCACTCAGAAAACAGTGTTCTGGGACACAGCCATCTGACAGTAATGACACACCAAACACCTCCCTGCCACACAACCCCATATTACCCCAGCCCTCTTCCCTCGGGCTTGTCCTTAAGTGCCCCTGCACATCACACCAGGCAGACCAGCCTCCTAGAGCACACAGGGGTTAGAGATGATGTCAAAGGACGATGGTGGACACCATAGCAATATTTCTGCTTGTTCAGGTTGTCATGTTTTCTTATCATCACTGGTGATATTTGATATTTTTCTATTTCCTGTGACTGGATACTTGTAAAATAATTAGTAGAATAGATATTTGATGAATAGATATTTTCTAAATGAGATGGCAATTTAAAATCCACTTAAATGATGTATAGTAGATAGTAGATGGAATCTAATGTTTTTGTTTCTGTTATTTTACATTGCAAAGCATACTCTATCAATACTCGTACTGTAGTAGCAGAATTTCTTATGCCAACTCTTCTTTGTGCTTAGAAGCACTCTAATGAATGGACGATTCAATTCTGTCTATAATATATTCTTTACTGCATTTTACTGTTGTATTGTAAATGGAGGCGTTGCGTCAGCGTGCTTTAGATTCCAGCGCCCCTCATGCCCGGTCCAGTCTGTTCTAGAATGTACAACAGTCAATCCTAGAACACAACAGGAAATTCTGTGTGCTGCAGTTTGTATTTTACAGTAAGAGCTGTGTAGTCACTGTGTCCAAGCCTTTCAAAGCAACTCAACGTTTGTTTTTCCTCAAACTGTTGGCTGGCATGTTGTAATGTAGCAACAGAGAGTGTGACATGTTTTTGCTGTAACCTTGATACACTTTGAGGGTGGGTTGGGGATTTAGTAAATTAGAACATACATTATTTACAGTATGATTTGCAAAACCAGCCAAAGCCTATTAAAGCGAGAGGGGTGTGGTTGCACTTTGGATAACTGATTACTCAAAATGGGATTGGTGTCATGAGCACCATGACACAGTGTAAATACTTGATGCCAACAACCAGCCCGTACAATCAACACCTGAGCTTTTAGTACAGTCCTTAATTTCACTGCAGATTATAGCCATATGCACTTGCTTAAGAAATGATTTTGGAGATTATGCTTATATATGTATTTTATAAAATGACTGAGTGAAGAGCTGTGCCATGGAAGTTTGACTCATTGGCAGAAGGATTTAGCCTCAGGAGAATGGCTGTGTGCCACACAGTCATGTATTGGTTATCTGGTCTGACATTCCCAATCTGATTGGCTGGAAACCAATAATAAGATCAAAGAGAAGAAGGACCTAGAACATGGCAACAGCTCTGCTCAGTTACAATGACAATGGTTGCACAAGGGCCTACAAATATTTGTTGAAACAAAACTGCACTATCCATCTTCCATCACATTTGATCAGGCTGGTTACATACCTACATAATCCTGTTCCTTGCTCTCTCCCTCTACCTCAGCCTCCCTCACACGTCATCCAAATTGGTTCTCATTTGCACAGTGAAATGCAATGTTGCCAAAAAGCACGGGCTGACCAAACACAAGCCCAAAGATTGCAAGTGCAGTACCCCTTTTCTTTTTGAGAGCCACCGTGACGGAAGTCCTTATGTCGTGTACATGTGTCTATGAGGGAGGGAGCGGTGTGAGTGTGCCAACACTGTATGCAAGTAAAAATCTTTCAAATGATTGTTTTAAGATATTCACTTTGCCCTCTTCATGATGTGGTGGGTGGACATTGGAAATGTAATAATGATGATGTACAATCTTCTTGTGTGTATAAACGTGCACTGTGAACAGGTAGGGAGAGCACCGCACTGTCAGAGTCCTCTGTCTTATTGCACTGAGTGTTCTCTTGTTTTGGATAATAAAAAAGGAAAATGTGTCAGAGGAAAAAAGTACTGTATTCTGATTGTCACATGGGTTCTGTTGAGAGAAATAAATAAATATAAAACCTGTTATGACAACATGTGAGTTGGAGTTTTGTCATCAGTTTTGAGCATGTGTGTGTCTACAAAAGTACAGGTAGTTTTATGTGATCCAGAGGAATGTCATGTCCATTGTTTACAATAACAAATTATTATTTTAGGAAGTAAAATTAGTTTCATTTATTCACCTTTTGTTTAATATTCCAAAATAGTAAAGATTATTAAACATCAACATACACTGCCTTGCCAAAAAAAAAAAATCACCATCAAATAAAAGTTCACACACTGTAATATTCCGTTGATCTGCCTTTAGCTTTGATTATGGTACGAATTTGCTGTGGCATTGTTTCAATAAGGATCTGCAATGTACAAGATTTATTTCCATCCAGTGTTGCATACATACACCTTCAGGGAAGAAAACATCCACTGATGGAATAACCTGGTCATTCAGTATATTCAGGTGTCAGCTGACCTCATTCTTTGAGCACAGACTGTTGCTGAACCTAGACCTGACTTGTACCTATAGACTCGTACCTATTTGCTTAGTTAAATCCAGGTGTTGATTTTTATTTTAATATTTTTTTGGCCCAGGCAGTGTATAAACAGTGATCAGTGCAAGTATGAAATTCTAGGTCTTTTTTAAAACAGTAAAATGTAAAATCCTCTTGGTAACACATAATCTCTTACCTATATTGTCTAACAAAGAGAAACTACTCAAGGATTAATCAGATCAATATTCCTACTTTTCTGATGGCTTATTTCTTACAAAGGTTGGCAAAGAAGAGGAAGTGGGTAAAAACCTAAATTTGATCAGCCACCTCTACAGCAGAAGTCAGCTCTTGGTCACAGACAGACACTGAGACTGGGTGACAGCCTTGGTTCACACTTCTCGTACTCTTGTGTTGTACTTGTGAAAAAGGAAGATGCCCTCCCCACCACAGGCTGCCTGGGCTCTGCAGAGAAGACAAGCAAGTTGGTCTATACAAGATTACTGATGATTGAAATGTCAGGTGTCCACTTACTAGACGATAATGAATTGTATATATAAATTACAAATAATTCAAGCAGGAAATGATTATAGTAAGAGATAAAGGCAATGTATATTAACTGACTGAATCATTTTAGGATTGTTGGTCCAGTCTTTCTCTGGCAGACGATTACTGTATTCACTATCTCAATCCTTCATATGAGTATGGAGTGACACAAACATTTAGGAGGTAAATTTACCTCCAAACAAATTTTCTAAATAAATATGTATTTTCCTCATATTGTGTAAATATATTATTTTCCAGTTACTATCAACTGTAGAAATAGATGCCATAATAAAGGCATAATAAAGGCACTTATCTAAAATATAGCTGACAGTTTTGGTAGTTTAAATGTACATAATACATAAAATTCACCACCAGGTGGCGATAGACTACAGTACTTGAGGACGTCTCTGGTCTTTAGCACTCTTTATTTTTCATATTTACAGTGATGTTTGAAATAAGGTTCAGTTGTATTTCTAAATCATATTTATAATTAATAATAATTGCTATGTTGCACATCAAATCAGGTTAGCAAGTCTTTATTTCTACATTTTATTTATCAAAGTAACTGGCCTGTTTACATACCAGATCATATTGCATTTTTAAACTCGGGATTATGATGCATTTTTATGTACACACGCTTAGATTTGGGATATTACAATATCACTGTCTTATTTTTTCTCCCAGCAGAGGGCAGCAACGCAACGTTTCATTTGAGACTATTTTGGAGAGGACAGTTCAAATAAAATTAGGAATACATCTTAATTATGTTTTTACTGTGAAATTTTCTGTCATTCTTTGCGGTTATTGTAAAACAGTTTGTTTTCATTTCACCAGACCTGACAACATAGACACAAGGTGACTCATTCTAAATATTTATGTAATATAAGTGTTTCAGGAATTAGCTCGACCTAGAAATGACCTGCAGAGGTGTATGTAGTGTGTCCATGGTACTAGTCTACATGCAGAGGTGGATGCAGTGTGTCCATGGTACTAGTCTACATACAGAGGTGGATGTAGTGTGGCCATGGTACTAGTCTACATGCAGAGGTGGATGTAGTGTGTCCATGGTACTAGTCTACATACAGAGGTGTATGTAGTGTGGCCATGGTACTAGTCTACATACAGAGGTGTATGTAGTGTGTCCGTGGTACTAGTCTACATACAGAGGTGGATGTAGAGTGGCCATGGTAGTCTAGTATGTAGACATGACTACATACATGTCTATATACACTTCTGCAGAGGTGCACTTATAAAAAAATCTGCAAATTCTAGAGGCTCACAACAGCAATAACCACAAGTATAACAATATAAAAACATGTAAAGAAGGGCGGTCTGCCAAAGAAAGTTTTAAATTCTGGACATTTTTTTCTTGGTTTCTGGTGCATTTTGATGTGTTCCAGTTGAATAAAGTGGGTTTACATTGATCAATCAAAAGACAAACAATGTACTTAAACAAGAGTACAGTTACTTCAAAAACATATCACTAAAGAAGTATAAAGTATTGATACAAGTTAAGAGTTCCATAAGATAAACAGCCTGAACATAACATCAAATTTATAATCATCAGATCATTTGGAAGAACTGAACATTAAATAAGAGGATTTTAGGAGTTTATTGTCAGGCTTTGGATGCTGTGATTTCACATAAATGCACATATTAATGAGTAGGACGCACAGATGCCGATACCAGTATCAGGTGCCAGTACTCGTACTCATCAATGGGCTGCCGATACCAAGAGCCGATACCACTGTATCTGTGCTGCCTCTTGTTTGACTCACAGCTCATCTCTCCACAGAGCCGCTCTGGACATTAAGCTGCACATTCACTGTTCTGCACATTAAGCTCAGCTGTGACACATGTGACTGTCACATGAAATATACAAATATTTAGGACTAAAGGTGTTTATAGTTCACAGATCAGCCCAGTGCTTGTGTTTATGATAGTAGCATGCTAACGCTGCTAAGTGGCGCTGGGGATTATTTGTGCTGCAGTGAAACTTATTATAATTGACAAACAATTTAGAGACTGAACAGAGCGAGTTCAGAGCTTTAAAAAGACGAACAGCATCAACAAATGTGTGAAAGAGAAACCACGGGAAAAGGAACAACAGTCACTGTTATGATAACAGTGGTGTGTTAGCAGTTAGCGCGTTAGCAGTTAGCTCGTTAGCAGTTAGCTCGTTAGCAGTTAGCTCGGGGCGCAGTCTGCAGAGAGGAAGGAGTAAATATTAAAGCCACTATCTATAGTGATTTCAGTAGATAAGATACGAATTCTAAGATAAATGTAGGCTGTACAATGAAAATCCTATGAAATTAATTAGGTTTACCACTATAACCAAACACCAGTAACAGTAATGTCTGGAAATGGTATTTTTACTTAGTATCGGCGAGTACTCAAAATGAATTACTCATTTTGCAAAAAGTGGTATCGGTGCGTCCCTATATGAGTATTCAGAACACGTTCTCAGGTCGTTCTTTCGTTCAGCAGATGTAACAGAGGTTTGTGCCATAATCAGTGTTAATGTGACACAGGAGCAGCTTTAACTTCACTCACATCATCACATAGTTCACAAATGGATCAAACACAACCAAAAACAGCATAAGTAATAAACAGACTCACCTGCTGTCCTCTGAGGTGTGTCCTGTCTGTCGTCTGTCCCTCTGAGGTGCGTCCTCTCTGCAGATCCACTGATGTAAAATGGGACATATTTCGAGTCTTCTCTTTCCCCAAATCGATTTTCCTCTGGGCTCTTCAGGCCTTGTCCTGTACTTTAGATAAACTTAACTTCAATAACTTCAGTCTTTTAGTTTGTAAAAGACCGATTCAAATGTCCCTCTGCCTCAGTGCTCCCAGAGTGCACCTGGAGGGGAGGGGTCCTTCACACATACCTGTCCACACCACTGCCTGACTCAAAAAATGTAGACAGCACATATCTAGTTACTGGAAATAAAACATATCTAATCGCTTAAGATGGATATTTAGACTAGTATAAACACACGAGCGCCATTTAGTTTTCAGAAAAAAAACCCTTTTCAATCATTATTATCAATATGAATGTATGGGCTCTTGGGGGCCCTCTGGTGGCCTCTGGGCCCTAAGCAGCTGCTTAGTCTGTTTATAGACTGGTCCAGCCCTGGCCATGGTTGTAGTCTACATCTACTCTACGGAGTGATATTTTTTAGAGTGAAATGCCCTAGTGACTACATATAAAAAACAAAGTTTCTCTTGATATTTCTTATTTCTGGTTGTTTACATATCTCCTGTAATCTTTGAGTAGCCCTACATAGTTTTTCATAAAACAAATTCAAAATAAATGTCTACTATTGTCTTTTTACTCTTGACTACTAGACCCACAACAATCTGCATATTAACAATAAGCATTTTACCTGCCCCACATTAAAAATAGGATATTGTTTGGTCCCCATCCCTTTTCCTGTTGTTTTGATTTGCTGTCCTAACTTCATTTTAGAACAGCTGATTAAATTAGACTTTAATTTTACCCTACTCTTTCTGTATTTATTATTAGAGTTTTTCCCACTTCTTCCTGGACCAGATGGGTCTCCAGGTGGGCAAGTGACATCCTATTTTCCTTCTCGACATGATTCCCTCCTCCTTTGTTTCCTCCCTTTTAACAAAATATATTTTGTTTAGGGTTAAGGTTACCATCTGACGTTGTCGTTTATGAGCCTTTGGCTTCCTGTATAGATTACATACTATGAGTGTTTAGTGACGCCTATAAGAGACAAGAGCTGGGGACGACAGTAGCTCAGTTGGTAGAGTCCAATGATTATCCACTGATCTGAAGATTTGAATCCCGCTCTTGACATAAAAAATACATAATGGTAGAGCAGGTTGGCGGTGTGATTCCAGCTGTGTCTGTGTACATTAGTGTATGTGAATGGGTGAGTGGTTCCTTGATGTAAAGAGCTTTGAGCCTTGAAAGTGGAAAAGCGCTGTATAAAAAAGTGACCAGCATGTGACACAATAACTAATCTGAAATAAAATAGGTCTCTCTGATCATTTTGAAGCTGTACAAATTTGATTTGGTTGTTTTTACAGCCTTTTTAACATGATTTTCAAATAATAAATGGGAGTCCAGGATAAGCCCTAGATATGTGACCTCTTTCAGTTGTTTGATGTTTTGTGCTCTACAAGAAAAGCAAACTGACACTGTTTTACTGACATTAAGAATAAGTCCAGAGTTTTGAAACCAGACTGTTACAGCTTCTAGATGGTGTTGAAGCTGGGCAGTAATGGCTTCCATAGATTTGCCACATCTGCATACATTTAGATGCCAGCCCCAGGACAGGATTGAAAAGGAGTGAACCAAGTATTGATTCATGTGGGACGATGTTATCAATGTTTCAGTGTTTCAATGTTAAAAAAGATGATTTTTCATTGTTGATTTTTACACATTGTTTTCTTTGTTCCAGGTGTGTCTTAAACCACTGTAGCGTTGTTTCCTCACAGTTTAGTCACATAGTCTCTGTAAAAGGACATCATGGTGCAGCAGGACAAAGGCCATTTTACTAAAAAAACGCACCAACCATATGGCCTTTATCGATTGCTAGTTTAAGTTGTTCAATAAAATAGCAGTTGGCCGTTTCAGTTGAATACTGCGGGCAGAACCCAAACTGCAGAGGATGCAGTATTTCATTGGAATGTAAGTGCACATGTTTAAGTAGAAAAAGTTTGAATATAGATGACTGGCCTAAATGAAAGATTATAAGATTAAAGATTAAACAGTGTTACGTCCGACTGTGTGACCGCAACAAAGGAAGGTGGTAGACACGACTGTAAAGATTTTAAGCCCTCTGCAGGAACGATTATTCAAAAATGTACAATAAATATGTGCAAATTGTGCTAAAGTGCTAAAGTTGTGGTGATCGGCTGATGGAGTGACCAGGTGGAGTTGAGCCAGAGAGGCAGAGACAGGGCGTAGGAGGCGGGTGGATGCACTGGGCCCAAGTGCATCAGGGTCACCTCCAAAAACAGACACAATATTATTCATTTTTTAAAAACATGAATCTATCAAAAACTACAGCACAACCGGGGATGCGGCAACAGTGTTTTCAGGTGACATTTACTGACCTCTATCTGTTTCACTAGAATGCATCTTCAGTGACACATGGTGCTGTCATTCATGCTTGATGAGGCAGGTATCTGTGTAATTAAGCCACAAATTACTCTGAGCTTTTAAGACTTTTAAGACTGTTTTACAATCAGTACCAATCAATGCTGTAAATTATATCCTTCTATTTCACACAAATCTATCCTTCGATTTGTGTGATTTTAATGTCTTTCTTATTCTGTAAAGCACTTTGAATTACCTTGTGTACGAATTGTGCTATACAAATAAACTTGCCTTGCCTTGCCTTCTAAACGTAACCAGTCCATATATATCTGTATAACACAGAATGGTGTTTATTACAGTTTTGTTTATACCTGGCGTTTGGTTTACTGTGCCGCCTTGGTTCTTCACTGGCTTATTCTGTAGTTTTGTTTCTTCTTTACACGAAGTTTGCCTTGCCCCTGGTATAAAATCAAGGTTTGACTGCGGCCTCTTAGGTTAGACTACTGTGACGTCCTGCTCACTGGCCTCTCCAAACGAGCCTTAACACAGCTGCAGTACATCCAGAACACTGCTGCTCGGGTCCTGACCAGAACCAGGAAGTACGAGCACATAAGTCCTGTAGCTCAAAGAATAGACTTTAAAGCAGCTCTGCTTGTGTATAAGTCTCTCCATGGCCTAGGTCCAAAGTACATCTCCGACATGTTAGTGCCACATGAACCATCTCACACACTGAGGACTTCAGGGACCGGCCTCCTGCTGGTGCCCAGAGTCAGGACTAAACATGGGGAATCAGCATTTAAGTTTTATGCAGCTAAAACCTGGAACAGTCTCCCTGAAGATGTGAGACAGGCCTCTACTTTGACAATGTTTAAATCCAGGCTCAAAACGGTTCTGTTCAGCTGTGCATACGACTGAAAGGTTTTTATTCTGCACTCTTCTCTTTTAATGGTAAATTTATGATGATTATTTGTGATTATTTATGTTTTGATTTGTGTGATTTTAATGTCTTTCTTATTCTGTAAAGCACTTTGAATTACCTCGTGTACGAATTGTGCTATACAAATAAACTTGCCTTACCTTGCCTTGCCTCTTCCCTTTGCAAATCCCTGTTGGGAAGAGGTCAGTCATCTATTGTAATCTCATCATTAAACTGTCCTTCTGTAATTTTATTTTACTAAGTTGACACTGAGCTCTGATGTTGCCCGTTTATTCATGTGAAGATGTTTGTTGAGATGCTAACTCTGTCCATTATCTCCTCCCTGTAGTTTGGACTGGACCGATAATTAGCGACACATGTTGATCCTATTTTCTATTATTGTAAACCAGATTACACAGAGAGTACCTCCAAAAGTTCCCGCTTTGTGCCCCGTGGCTCCTTAACGCACGACAAACTCCACCGGTCACATTAACATTGCATTATACATTTACATACTGTACAGGTAAAGCAAAAGCAGACAAAAACACTGCAAGATCAAAGACGTCCACGAACACAAATGTTGCAGTTCGTGTTTTGATACAGAAACATATCAAAACCCCTCGCGCCAAGGCCTATCCGTTTTTCCTGTCCTGATTGGCGACCTTTGTGAAAGTCTTGTTGATGATATTGTAGTTCTACGGCATTTTCAGTTGCAATGTCTTCTCTTCTCATGAAAACCCAAATAGTAGGTCAAGTAACAAGCACATAGTTCTTAAAATAAATGCAAGAATACAGAACTGATTGGCATATGTCGTCTAATATGAATGTGTACTGCTCTCCACGTTGTTTACATTCGCAGGTTGAATGCCACCTTGAGTTAGCCGATGTTCCGTAGCGTGGTGCAGACAGCATAGAAGAACACTGAGCCTGTAAAGTGCTCTCGTGGCCTTCTTAACGAGATTATTCTGCTCCGACAGCGCACTCGCTAATTGTTTAGGCGGTGAGATTGAGCCTGGACACCTGTGTAATTGGGTTAGAATGAGGGTTTTGGTGAGAGCTTCATGTATGATTCAAGGTTGTGTTTCATCTGAGAAGGACACATCTTTTTAGTTTTCATCGTGCAACTTTACTTGTGTTCATTTTTTCTTAATATTTGTAGGATGTTAGTGCAGAGGCAGGGTGCAGTGGTACAAACATCCAAGTGACATTTTTATCACAGTTACATAGCAAAAAATTGTATTAAAAAACAAAAACAAAGCAGCAGAAACATAAAATAAATGGTTGAAGTGGAAGTGGAAGAAGTACAGATACTAGGACAAAAATACTCAAATAAAAGTAAAAGTATCACATAAAATAATTTACTTAAGTTCAAGTATTAAAGTACCGGTAAGAGTAAAAAGTACATGTATTTCAATCAGGTTTTGAGATCTAATAAAGCTTCAAATGTAGTGATTTTGATGCAGATTTGTGCAGATTTTGTTCAGCTAAAACAATTGAATCATTACGTTGTTTTTATTTGTATATTTTTGTTTGATCAAATTATGAATGTGTTAAAATAAACCCTCAGACTTTTCAGCACATCTCATATAATAATAAGAAATACTTTTAGTTTTCAGTCCAGTTAAAAAATGTAGTGAAGTAAAACGTACGGATATCTGTTCTCAAATACAGTGAAGTAAAAGTAAAATATGTACTACAATCGCTTCTTAAACTGGGATGACACATATTGAGAGCAAAAAGTTGGTTTTAATAGAATCTGGCAACCCAAAGTAAGTAGCTCATTCAGCTTTCTTACTAGATAATACACAACAGAATTCCAATTTACTTAAGTACAAATACCTCAAATTTGTACTTAAGTATAGTATAGTACAGTACTTTTACTTTACTTACTTTTTACTACATTCCACCACTGAAAATAAACTGTGCTCATTGTCACAGTTTAGTATTATAGGACAATTAGGGCTGAAAAAAACATCTTATTATAAAGAAAAATAAAACATACATTTAAAATAATGGTTTAGAAATATAGATATTCATTCATAACACGACTTCCAGCCCCCACTGAAGCCCCCGAACTCAAAATAAGCTGACAGTTTTACGTACATAGTTATGAAATGAGGTTGACCCTTTGCTTTTTTTAAGTTTTATTCAGTACTACAACTTTATCTGAAATGATCTTGTACATAATGTTAACTACTGCACACATCAACAAGCTGTAATTACAACTGACAAATGTCTTTGAAGAATCTGCTATTTATTAAGATCTACATGTAGTACATAGTAAAGCCAACCGGAGCAGAAATCCCATTAGGGAGATTCATTGAGCGGAGTCACAGCAGTGGAACAAACGATAAGTTGACCTTTATGGCCTGCACTAGCCATGTTTCTCTTCAAATTTATGGCACAGTTGTCCTAATAATGAAGTCAGTGTTATAGGGCCTCAATTCTTCGTTTGAACTGTGAAGCCTATGACCTTCCCTGACATCTGATTGGTTCGTTATGTGGGATGAAGATCTTTAGCGCAGTGACAGTGTCCTTTTGAATGAGTCATTGCGGCGGTCGTAAAGACACACATCACTAATCCAGCTCAAAATGACAGTAGTGTGTATGCAAATAGGCCTGCGCTGGGTACCCTTTATAAACAGAGTGTTGGAGGTAGGTCAGTTGAGGTTTGGCCCTGAAGAAAAAGCTGCTAAAAAAGATGGACTCAGCTTTGTGCTTCGTTATACTTTTGTGTTTCGCGTCATGTGTTTCCCAGCCATTGGAAGGATATTCACTTCAGAAAGGAATGCAAGATATCCAGGTAAGAGTCCCACGCACTCACATCATGACTATAATTGTATTGCTAATAGTTATGAGTTTAAATGCTATGCAGCTCAGGTATGCACACAGCCAACAGCATTTGGATTAAACACTTTATTTTGGAAATCAGGTCACTTCATGCTGTTTTTGTCCAATTATAAAAACATTACACTTGCAAACTTATAAAAAAGAGCCGTGTGTGTCAGGTTGGACCACTCATACGAATACTAGATGTGGAAAAGGCTTTGTGAGAGCGAGAAACACGTAAGATAGATTTAAATAAAACACATACCTTTCTCCTTTCACAGTCTGAAGATTATCCCCCTTGAGTAATGCTTTGAGGCTGCAATATACTACAGTACAATGTTTGCTATCCCAACACCTAATACAAATGTAAATAAATCCTTGAAACATTTGACTCTTGGTTTAAATCTATCATCACATATTCTGTTCTTAAAATAACTTCATTAATAACTTACAATGCGTGCTTACTGTATTTTATATCATCGTTATTGCAGGAGACACCTAAGATGCCCTCCTTAATAGAGATGCTTTATAAACTCTCTAAATTTGAAGATGATATGGAGCCCCAAGTCCCTGCAGTGCTGGAGAGAGAGAAGAAGAGCGGGCGTATGATGTGGAATGACGTTGGCCGCTGCGGTTTCTTCTGGAAAACCTGGGCTGTCTGCTGACTCCTGCTGGACTTCGACATCCACGCACAAAGGAGCAGCACTTCCTCAATGACATCTTTGTTTGAATAATTCATTTTCGTGCACGTTTTCCACTATTGAAATGCATGTTCTTTCAATGACTTTGGCCCAAACTGCTGACTGTGTCCCTTCATTATTTATAGTAAGTCCGCACATGTATGGCTAAACAATAAAGAAACTGCCGAAGAGTTTATATAATGTTATGTTGAGGCAGGGGAACTTACACTTTACCGTCTATGTTTAAAGATTCCAAGCTTGTAAATGGACAGTGTTGACTAATAGGAAAAGTCAATCAAAAAAAACTAAAAGTCAAAGTCAACCATGAATCAAATGTGTACTTTTTTGAATGATTATGCCAAAAACTGTACAAAAATAAATTAAAAACTAGCAAATTATGAAGTCGTCACCAAACTTGTGTGTACAGAATGAATCTTAAAGGGCCCATATCGCACAAAATTGAGTCTTGCGAGTTTTAAGCCATGTTATAATGTTGTTTCCTCATCAAAAACATACCTGGAGTTGTGTTTTGTTTCATTTGCGCAACCATTTATTATTAATCTGTGCACATCTCAAACAAAAAACACTCTGTTCCACGCTGTGATGTCATGAGGTGGCAGTTTTCAAATTAACAGCTACTTTTTTTACCTTTTGTTCAGTACAGACAGGCAATTCCAGGGCTGAAATTATCCAATTGATTCTAGCGAAGGTGTATGGAGTTTACAAACACAGAGGAGCACTTCTTCTTGTATTACCACATGATGACATCACAAGGTGGAACAGAGTTGTTTTCAGCTTGAGAACAACATAAATATGCAGGGATTTGTGCGTTAAACATGTGTGAATGAAGCAGAACACAAATCTGGGTATGTTTGTGATGAGGAAACAACATTATAACATAGAAAATAGAGTAATATAAGTAATGTAATGAGAGATATCATTTCTACTCAATCATGCAGACATTACTCCTCCACTGCACCCCATATTCTGCTCCTCTTAGTCTGATTGGCATTGATTTCCTTATATTTACATGTGACTAATCATATAGACAGTAATAATTCACATACATAAACATAAAGAAGTGTCACCGATGATAGATTCATTGTTATTCATTGGAAGCGTTGGACTAGTTAGTTTTCCAATCTCCATCTATACGAATACCCACCATCTTATGCCTAGATGTGCACAAAATGTATGCATAATGTATGACTCCAGACGCTGCAGATTATTGTGCAGATGAGCGCATTAAAAACTCAAGATAGCACTTCCTGGAGGCACGGCTGTTAAACTGCATCTGTCTGTCTGTTTAATAGGAAGAATGGACCAGCACTTACTATGGCTATCCTTCAGGCGTTCACAGGTCAAATGGAGAATGTAATGGGAGGATATGAATTTCTGTCTATTATTAGCTGAAAAATAGTACTACTGCTACTCTAATACAGTGGGTTTTGTACTATGAAGCAGGAAATCCTATGACAAACGTACAACAATCACATCTTAAACAGGGATGACACATATTGACGGCGAAAAGCTGGTTTTAATAGTAGAATCTGGCAACACAAAGTAAGTAGTTTTGTACTATGAGGCAGGAAATCCTACGACAAATGTACAACAATCGCTTCTTAAACATGGATGACGCATATTGAGAGCAAAAAGTTGGATTTAAAAGTAGAATCTGGTGACCCAAAGTAAGTAGTTTTGTACTAAGAACCAGGAAATCCTATGAAAAATGCATTACAATCACTTCTTAAACAGGAAGGACACATATTGTGAGTGAAAAGTTGGTTTAATAGTAGAATCTGGCAACCCAAAGTAAGTAGCTCATTCAGCTTTCTTCTTGGATAATGAACAACAAGAGTCAATCTTACAACATGATAAAAAACGCTGTAAACCTCGACTAAACAAGATAATAGCATCAGTCATGTATTCCCAGAGTTGTACAGTCACCACATTTTGAGAACCACTGCTCTAATATACATTACAGCTCAGAATTAAATGAAAACTATTATTATTCTCTTACTGAACGAAGAATAAAACTAACAGTGACACTAAGGAAACAAACACAGAAATACTAAAATACAACATAAAAAGCTGTAGAAATAAACAAACAAAAACCGTCTCATGTTTTAGTCACTTCATACTTTACATTTACCCTCCCCAACATGTTCTCACACGCAGCGTTCTCTTTGTCCACATTTTTAAACACTTTTACTGGTCTATAGACACTATCACATTTTCAATACATTAAGACCTTGGGGACAGCTATAACTGCGACTAAGTGAACCAAAACAGAGGTCGGAAATGAGTGCAGAAAACGCTATAGAAGTAAAATTGGATAAAGCGCTTGGGAAGAGAGTCAGATTATGGAGCGAATGCAAAGGCGGTGAAGTGATTAAAGCCATGGAGCTGTTCTTTTTTGTCCCTGGGCTATGTTGAGGGACTCTGCTTCGCTTAGAAAGAGAAGCCTGCACATTCATACGCTCCTATACTGCAGAGGCGCTCACCACTGTAAAAGTAGAGTGTGGGATAGGAGCGGGCTGAGTGGGCTCACAGGGTGCGTGGGTGCCTCATTTATACCTTGCTGCAGAAATTGGCAGTCCAGGGAAAGGCTTAGAGATCTGTTTCCCATGCAGTGTTGGAAAGTGGTATTCATATCCCCTCTTAGCGGTTTGTACAGACGGAACAGATGAAGATATAAGACTTAGGCCACGCCAGATCAAAGGAGGATCATGGAGTTATAATTGAACATACTCTAATTATTTTTAATGAGAAGAATCTGAATGCCCCAGTTTAAGAGAAGGAGTTGCGTAGTACTTATGCCATTGCAGTACAAGGCTATGTTACAGAAAACAGAGATTCCCAAAAGGATTTATCCAAAACACAAGCAAGAGACAATAGGAAGAGAAATGAACTTTGATGTGGGTATAATGCATTTGTGCAGAACACCATCCAAAAATAGAGAGTGGCTATGTCAGTCAGTGGCTATGTTTGCATGCGAAATCTGATTTGTGAAGAAGGAAAACCATGCAAAAATAGCAAAGAAAATGTGGTAAAGACAAACATTTTAATGCTGAAATGATGATTATTTATGTTTTGATTTGTTATATTGTGATTTTAATGTATTTCTTATTCTGTAAACCACTTTGAATTCCTCTGTGTATCTATTTTGGGGCTAAATAAACTTGCCTTTCCTTGCCTAGAGATTAAAAGAGCTCCAAATGCAACAGTTACTCTGAAAATCCATTGATTAACTGGCACATGTACATTTGTTTGTGCTGTAAACCCACACACAAATCTGATCTAATTATGATTATTGTAGCGCTCTGATTTTTACTGGCCATGTAAATGTATCCCACAAGGCAAATGAACAGATCCACAATGGACATCTCAGGCTGCCTATAGAGTAAATCAAGCTAATGAGTACTGGTTTCATTATATAAGTTGTGCATGATGTCTTGGTAAATGAGAGTTTTAATGCTAACTGCAGCGTATTATTTTTGTATAAACCCACAGTCCATTTTTCCTGTTGATAACATTGTACTTTGCTATGAAATATCCAACATGTAAAGTAATACATATTGAACCTGATCATTTCTATTAGTAAGTAGAACCAAGAACTCACCATATGACAACAAATATCAGCATTTTATCAATATTTATTTTAGCTGAGCCCATCTGTATTAAATATTATAACAGGGGTGTCAAACTCATTTTCACCGAGGACCACATCAACAAAATGGTTGCTCTCAAAGGGCCAGATGTAACTGTGAGGCAGTATAAATGTAACTAAATATACCCAAATGTAATGTAAAATAAATGCAACCACGTTTTAAATCTTGTTAATTAACCATTTCTATATTTATTACTTATTTAAGTTACAAATATTGCATAAGGATTTGCATAGATATGAAAAAATGGCTTTTTACCTTTTAATTTACCTTGTCGTCAGCCACATAAAATGACATGGCGGGCCGCACTTAGCCCACGGGCCTTGAGTTTGACACATGTGACCTACATAATGTTGTGATGTCATCTGAAAGCTGCATCACCATAGCAACGGGTAAAAAAATGAACTATTAGGAGGGAGTAGCTTAAACTAAAACAGAAATAGCAAATGCTCTGAACATTCATGGAAAAGGCGTAAAAGTGAACTATTTTGAATTTTTGGACTGATCCTTTAGCCATGGCGTTATTGGTATCACCCATTTCCGTTAGCGGCGTTAACGTTTGCATCATATATTTTCACCTGCCTTGTTCTGTATTTGCATCTCAACCATTGCTCAAGTGTTTTTTACTTCCAAAAAATGCTTGATGACACTGAGGACCTTCTCATTCTGCACTGCGTTACAAAGGTCCCTGGTGTCCTCCTAATATTACTGCAACAGAGACACAAAAACGTTCACTCCCTGTACTACTATGGCATGGTAATACAGGTAATTTTGTATTAAAATGTGACTTTTAAATTCTCAGCAGCTAAATGTTAAACTCAAATACCACATACCCAGGGACATCAATTTTAAATAATAGACTAGATGGTATTTTGCAGGTTAACAGTAATTGCATCTGATTTTAGACCTAGGTGACTACTGCGTGTGGACAAAAATGGCTGACAGGAAGAAACGGGCACCCCAGTCTAAATGTTTTATTGAGCTATCATGTTAAGTTGACATTTGGGACGGAGAAAGTCATAAAGCGATGTGGTAAAAGTTAGAGTGGAGCGAGGCACTGGGGGTTGTGAATGAGCAGCACCTTACCACAAAAACGAAAGTGAAGTTAATACAGAAGAGAGATTTGAGGGGTGAAACGCTGCCGCTATCACACAGCTGAGCCAAAAGTCAGGGGAACCTTCATCCCTGTGCTCCTCTCTCTCCTTGTAGACACCGTCGGTCTGTTTCCATGACAACGGCAGAATTAAGGCCGGAAAAGGATAGACGTCCTAAAATGGCATACCGAATTTTGGGGAAAAGATGGAGAGATGAATCCAAACTGTTGAACTGATAGACAGATGTGAATCTGAAAAGCTCTGATGACAATAGAAGTACGTAAATGAGTCACGACAAATGCACAGTTTTGATAACATATTCTTTATTCTTAAACAATCACTAATGTCATTCTGATCGTATAATCAATGCATATTTTAATTTCATCTCACAATTCATAATGCATATATGAGCATGTTCTGATGCTGTGAAATCATCAGCAAACAAAGAGAATAAATAATACATACACATACAACCGTGGCCTTCACTCCCTTTCATACATCAATAAATCCTTCAAAAGTGCTGCTCTGCTTCGTGAGCGCGTTTTTACACCTCAGCTCTTTTAACACCAGGCTCTAGCCATCACTTCTCACACTCTCACTGTCAAACTGTCCACATTGACTTCCTCCAATTTCATGCATTTCTTTGAATCCACACACATCTCATTTGCACCATTATAAACCTCTATAAAAGATATATATGCTGGTCTGGCCTGTGTACTCTGTGATGTCGAGTAATGCTGCATGTGTCACTGCTGCTCAACTTGTTTTGACTGGTAGCTCGTGTGTGTGAGTGGGAGTGGGCTTGTCAAGCTGGAAGACCCTCCCAGATCGGATGATTTATCAATGTTGCTCTGTGCAGCTGAATATGTGCTATTTCTGTACATACCAACCTACAAAATGATAACCAGACACCACACAGGTATGAATTCTCACTAAAAGACTGATCAAAATGTTGCATAAAAAGTTTGGAACTAATTATCTGCAAATCTTTTACCAGTTGCCACCTCATGATACATTTACAATACATGCATTCTTCATGCGTAATGACTTCCTAACCAGGTTAGGTTTAGCTGTACAGTATCCCTAACTAAGAAAATTATGGAATCCTGACATCAGTGAATGCAACACAGGCCAGGATTTGTGCAACAAGTGCTGGATCACCAGCGAGCAGCCAGTCTTTAGTCTGGCCCCATTCACGGAACAGTTAGAGAACTTCCTGAGTTAGATGAACTAAGTGGGCATTAGATACGCTTAGTAGCATACATGAAGTACCACGTATACCAGTCACTTCACCTTGTTTATACAGCCCTGTCAGTGTGATTTATGAACACGCCTCCTACACTAGCAGCAAATGGCTCATTTCATGGGTCAGAAAACCAGGAAATGGAGGATGTATGGAGCACGAGAATACAGAATACAAATAGGTATTACTGGGATGGTACATCCTAATTAACCACATATCTCTTTAGTGAGACATCAACAATGATGAAAAATAATCAGATATTTAAACAGTCTCACCCTGTCCACCACTACTGATAATTCTCTTTCACATTAACAGGAACACATATACACTGAATCCAGTTTCTTCTATACCTCTGCCAAAAATAATTTCTTTCAAGCATTTTAAAATATTACGTTTATGTTCATATTTGTAAAAGCATGTTATATAGTTATACTGTGATATTTCGCTTAGCTGGGTCTGTGTTATTGAGGTGCAGTTATGGAGTGACCAGTGAAGGCCATGGCTCGTAGTGCTGATGCTTTCTCTCCCTCCCTGTTATAGATTATTCCATACATTTTTGCCATTTTTGGTCACATTTGGACATCTATATATCTAAAATAGAATAATCTTCACAAAGCACTATAGAATATTGAACATAACATTTCTCTTTTTACTTTCTTGTACCTGTCTTTGACGCAAGCAGACAACCACAGACATGCTGCTGGACTAATAACACTGTCTGGAAACATACTAGAGCGCTCTCCTGTATTGCTTGTATCAGTCTTGTCCTGTCACGGCGGCGCACCGTGGGACAGCATTCAGTGATTTTGGAGGCAGCCCTATTTGTCACATATGAGTCAAACTTACAGTAAACATCTGAATAAAATACATCCCACGTAAGCACTCCTAAATCCGGTCCTAGTGGTTACATTCAGTCTTTACCCTCACACTGGAGCAAGCGAGACAGTGCATTTAAGATAAGATCAAAATAACCACAAAAATATCATAGAGTCAAGAGAACGGGATCATAACCAATAACAGAACTAAGCATATGAGGGAAAATAAACTCCAAGTTTTAAAGCTTGATTTTCACAGCATAACTTTGAAATGATAAATATTTGTGTGAAGAGAAACCACAGCCACTTTTTTGCATAAAATGTCATGTCCTGATTGACAATGTCTGTTATCATATTCATAAATCTAAAAGGTTTTCACAGGCAAGGAATCCGTTTTTTAAGGGTTGGTACAGCATCGCTCCTCTTCATAGTCAATGATGTTTTGGGGGGGAAGCGTCTTCTCTCCAAAAGTCAAAAGCCAGTCCCCCTGCTCAGTGCCTTGGAAGCCCCGTATTCATTGCTGCTATGTGGAGTCCTGATTGACAGCTTTCCCCCCGTTCATGGTGGGAGTCCCTGAGCTCTTTCTGGACCGGTGCTTGTCCTCGATCTCGTGCAGCGACGGCTCTCGGTACATGCAAACTAAGGGGGAAGAGAGGGATAAAAAGGAGAGAGGGAATGGTGAGGAGAATTGATTAAAGACTGAGACAATATACAGGATTAGAACCATGTCAGCGTTTTGCTTGACTGAGTTTGATGATTATGTCCTTTACACAAGACCCAGGACCAAGAATGAGAGCAAATGGAAAAGATGCCTGTAAAACAGAGCAAAATTAATTCATGAGAATGGATTCTACATCTGTATGACATGGGCTGCTGACAATGAAAACTGAAGAAACAATTGGCAAATAGAGTAACTAGGGCATCTTTATTTATTTCCTCTGTGTACGCTTTTTTTGCAAAGCTTATAAAACAAAAACAATAAAACTGTTTTACATAATAATATAAGAAGGTACTTTACATAATACTTTGCAATTAAACTTTTGTAAATGTTTGATTTTGTGTACACATTATCTTGATCTTGTGACTTTAGCAGAGACTTTCATCTTGTTGTGAGTTTGTGTATTGGTAGGACAAAAAGCTAATTTACATTGTACACATTTCTGCTCCCGGGCCAAATACTGATAGCATTGATTCCTGCAAAGAGGCAATGTAATTACTGATGGTTAACTGCTACATGGCAACATTCTGAAGTCTGACCTTTTCTGAGTATCCAGGGTTTTGTCTCTGAAATGTTATGAAAATATCAAAAAAGACAGCAACAGTGTTGTGCTTAAACGCAAAGCTCACAGGGCTGTGTACTCGTACAGTACCTTCAATGGGCCGGGGTACAAAGTGTGACGAGGGCTTGGTTTTCTTCACCCGGTTGCCCTTCATAACCTGCCCCTCTTTTGTGAGACCCAGAAACCAGGCGCGGCCCGACTCCTGCTGCCGGTACACAGTGGACGAGTAGATCACGTAGTAGTTCTGGAAAACAGACTCCTTGAACCTGCATTCTGGCGTGAACATCTCCTGCAAAACAAAACAGAAACTACACTTTAACATCTACTTTTATTGGATTAGAATGAGATCTGAATCAGAACCAAGTAGTTTTGTTAGTTTATTTTATTACAGGTGATGGATTTGAAACTTATCACTGTATTTTGTAGGAAAAAGTGGGTTGGCCATCACTGTCTGTTAGAAGAGAACAGCACTGTATGAAATATATCTATGAGGGACCTGCCAGAACACCTCACCTGTTTGTTAATCATTGATACCAGATCACATAACTGCATGAGGACGAGCCGCACCAGAACTGAGATGGGAAAGAGGCTTTTAGCTGTTTTGCTTCACAGAAATGGAACACGCTCCAAGGAAAAGCAAAACTGGACACGTTGGTGAAACAATCGTAATTTAATAATCAGCTAACAAACTTTTATACACACACCTGCTCCTGTTTTTAATGTTTTATATGGACTAGTATAGTTGTTTTTTGTCTGTTTTTCGGTTTGTACTGCATTTTAAACAGGGCCGCTTTGGGTTCCCCTGTATAAATAAAGATAAAGACAAAGATAAAGACAAAGATAAAGTGCTGTAATCTGCTATAGGACAGTTGTCAAAACTGAAACTATACAGAAACTAGATTGAACAAAACTGGGAAACAAATCACATAAACCGGACAAAAGTGGACCTTTGCTGAGTAGTCTTACAAAGCTCTTTAAACCAGCATAAGACCAAAAGGTAATAGGTAAATAAACCACTTTTCTGTGTTTATTAAAATGATAAATATGTAATGAGTGTCAAGCCTTCTCCTTAGCACCGAGATGGAGTTTGAAATTTTAGCATCGCGCAACAATAAAAAACACATTTACAGAGGTCGTTCTTATTCATTGGCTGTTGTAAAACCAAATATGCTTTTAAACATTGCAATGACAGCATCTGCTAATGTAGAGAAATGTGATATGATAAACACCTAAATCCCCTTAATGCACACTTACAGTTTACTATACCGACTTACAATAATATTTGGGGGTCAGTATTTATCACTAGGGGCTTTTTCATTGTATTGCTGGGAAAATGTGTGGTATTTTTCTGTAGTACGATCAGATTTGAGAATGTTATGAACTTGTATTATCGTTTATCTTGTATATTTACTTCAGAAATGTTTCACAACTTATAATGTGCTACCGTGACTTACATCTCGCTTCATTTAATAATATAATTTTGATAAATATGAGTATGTTGTATATAAAAAAGTTAAGTTAGGGACACATTAACATATCAAAACAATAAAACATGTAATCCCCGTTAGCTTATAGTTGTTAAATGTCACAATAGTCACAGCTCACGGCGTCTTTCCTCTTCTTCATCCTGTTGCCAGTTCATATTGATCTCCAGTAGTCACCTCACCTTCTGTTAAAGTATTTCTCCATTGCTCCCTTTGGGACCTTTCCTATTTCCGACCTCAGTCAGTCATGATACTTTTCTCTCTGCTCAATACACGTATCCTCCTCTGATTAAACTGCTCCTGCCTTTGTGCGTTGACAGACAAGAGGGACGGGCAAATCACCCCCAAGAAGAAACACATGCTCGGACCGTGCCAGCGTCAATTCTAATAATTCAGATGTGTACATTGCCAAGGTCGGTAAATATAATCTATCCTCTCGCACACATCTTCAGACCCAAGTGATAAAAATGTCTTATTACAGTAATGGCGCACATGGTGAGTTTTCTTTCTTTTTTTTTTCTTGTGGTTTCATTATAAAATCTGCAAGTCAAGGAGAAAATGAAGGGGATGCAGAGATGTGGGACTAGAAGCAAAAATGGAAACAACAGTTATTAGTTATGTTGTGCAAACAAGGTGTTATTGGGAAACTAAGAGGATGACACAGCAAAAAAAAAAAAGTTTTACAGCTAAAATAAACACGTGTAATGAGTGTCACTGGCCTCTAATAGCCAAAACTTTGCCGCGCATAACAAATATATGCAGATTATGCCGTCTACGCTCCATTTGGCTGTTTTTTATTTTAACATAAAAACCCAGTCAGGAGGGATAACAAGCGTACTGGGTTTCTTTCCCAAGTCCAAAGTAAAAAGGTTCTACTGGGAAGTAAAATGATGCATACACAGGCTGAGTTTAAATGCATGAAAAGCAGATTGTTAAACTTCCAATTTGGGTTTGTCCTAATGCTCTTGAAATTGTTTAAAACCATTTTGGTATAAATGCAACACCCTTGTACATAGGGTTTTCGATGGAATCAAAAATCTGATACTAACCAGTGCTAAAACTAGGGATGCACCAATACCAATACCATATCGGATATCGGTTTGATGCCAGGTGCCAGTACTCGTCAATGTGCTGCCGATACCAAGAACCGATACCACTATCAGGGCGTAGTTTCTTAATTTGACGCCTCTCAGCTGAGCGGTGCACAGTTAAAGGTCCTATATCACACACAATGTCAAAAAGCAGAACTGGAGTTGTGTTTTGCTTCATTCACACATGTTTGAGTTGTTCTTCATCAATAGTCTGTACATCTCCAAAGCTCAAAACGCTCTATTCCACCTTGTGATGTCATCAAGTGGTAGATTTCAAGTTAACAGCTATGTTTTATCTTTAGTTCAGTAGAGATTGATAATTCCAGGGCTGAAATGATCAAAATGATTCTAGAAATAAAGGTGTGTGGAGTTTAAAAACATAGTGGAGCACTTCCTGTATTAGATATGACATCACAAGGTGGAACAGAGCGTTTTCTGTTTGCAGGGTTTGTGTGTTAAACATGTGTGAATGAAACAAAAAAAAACAACCCACGACTCCAGGTCTGTTTGTGATGAGGAAACAACATTATAACAGATCAGAAAACAGCGTAATATGAGCACCTTTATTAAGTGCTCAGCTTTAATCACATGTGACTGTTACATGAACTATGGGAATATGCCGGACTCTCAAAGGTTTTTATAATTCACAAAGGATATCAGCGCAGTGCTTGTGTTTACATAGCAGCGGGCTAATGTGTCTAAGTGGTGCGGATGTCCTGATTTGTAATTGACAGTTAAATTTAGCGTCTGATCGGAGCTTTTAAAAGAGGTATAGCATGTCCATATTGGTGGAAAAGTAATGGTAAAAGTAAGAGAACGTTCACTGTTATGCTAAAAGTGGCTCCGTAGCAGTTAGCTCGGAGCGCGCAGTTGGCAAAGACGTTGCAATAAAACAAGGTTTTTTTCTAAATTGCACTGGAATTATACCTAAAATCACTACAGTGGTTTTAGTAGAAATTTAAAACAGCTCCTCAAATAAGTATTACAGTGAAAAGACAGGTTTACCACTTTAATCAAACCCCTGTAAAAGTAATGTCTGGTATCGTTACTCGGTATCCGCAAGTACTCAGAATGAAGTATTTGTACTCGTATTTGTTTTGGAAAAAGTGGTATTGGTGCATCTCTAGCTAAAGTTATTATAGAAAATAGAAACTCAATTGAGCAAGTATCGATACTACAAAAAACGTACAAATATTAAACCTTTTCTGAACAGTTTTAGAACAATTTTAAACTTTATCAGTGCTAGTAATATCGACCACATGGTAACACAAAGAAAGTAGTATTATTTTGTGTCGAAAATCACTCAGAAAATGAGTATGGAGCCGTTCGTAGCAGACTCTAGTCCACAGTGTGTTTAGCTGTCTCTGTGTAGGACGCCGCTGTTTTGTTCTGCGTTTTCATTCCTTAATTTCTCCTGCAGGATCCTGTCTGGCTCTTATTAGATTGTGCTTTTGACTGACAGCCCCATTCTGCTCCCCGTCGAAGGTGACTGTTTAAAGGTTTGTGCGGCTGCGTGTGTGCGCGTGTGGACACAGGTACGATGAGATAGTAATAAGAAGAGCAACATTCTACCGCCTCTTCAATTATAAATCTCCAACCAAGCCACAGCGGGACCGTAACAGACTGAGAAATACTCGGAGGTGGTGAGCATGCGTGGAGGTGTCTGGCGGGTCAGCGGGAGGGGAGGACACACTGTCAAACTGTAGACATCTCTCTCCCTTTTGGGGGCGCTAAGGGTCACGCGGCGCTTATGGGAGCGTGTGTGTGTGTGTGTTTGTGCGTGGACATACATGTTAGAGACAGTGATGTATTAGCGACCAGCAGGCAATGTCCCAGCATCATCTGTTCTTCGCCGAATCAGGTCACACCCAAACAATGTCACGAAAAGAGCACTTTACTATTATAACCTTTACGATCATCACCTTTGCTTTGCTGACACACGGACAGGTTTGTTCTGCACGTTTGCAAGGGCGAAGCTATGTTAGCGATACCGATAACGACGCGTACTGCACATGTGAAGGGGGTGTGTCAAAGTGCATCCATGTCTATTTTTATGGAGGTCAAGATCAGTTATTTGCATGTTTTTTTTTTCCCAAATACAAATACCTGTTATTGAGTAAATACAAAACTAGAACAGTAAGTTACCTGCAGCATCATTTAGTATCAGTAAAATTGCTTAAGTCTACAGTTTGTCATGTTTTAGGGATATGTATTGTAGTGTGGAACCTGTAAAGAACCTACACAGTTATGGGTAAATACACATCACAATTAGGGAACAGGTAAAAGAAAAAATATGGTTTATGGTTTTGGAGACTAATAAAAGTTTGTTGGTTTGTAGAGATTGATCGATATATCGGTTGGCCTTAAACCTCCACCAGAAGCTGATATTTGGTTTGTGCTGATCAACTACCTAAAAATATGTATAAAAAAATGAATAAAAATATGTATAAAATAAAATAAAAATAATAAAAAATATGTATAAAAAATGTATAAAAATCAAAATATGTATAAAATAAAATAATAAAAATATGCATAAAATAAAATAATAGAAATATGAATAAAAATGTATAAAAAATAAAAATATGTATAAAAATATGTTTAAAATAAAATAATAAAAATATGTATAAAAATAAAAATATGTATAAAAATATGTAAAATAAAATAATAAAATATGTATAAAAAATGTGTAAAAATAAAAATATGTATACATTAAAATAAAATAATAAAAATATGTATAAAATAAAATAATAAAAATATGTATAAACATAAACTTCCAAAACTCTGTATAATTCCACATAAGAAAATATAAATGTAGTAAAGTTAACACCATGTTTTAGGGATATGTATTGCAGTGTAAGTATTTGGCAATGCCCAGCTGTAGTTCAGTGTGTGATTGATTATACTGGGCAAACAAAACAAGGTATTAACACAAGCCAGTAAATAGTGTCATCAACATAAACAATCTTTTTAGAAGTAGTAGTATTATTCTGTCATTTGGAAAAGACCCATTGCCCCTATGTCAATCTCACAAACATCTGTCTTGGCTTCAAACTTTTAACGCTGGTCATTTTAATAAACATGATAAAGCAACAATACTATGGATGTACTTTATGAGCGTAATCTTCCCCATCATCACCTTTTCTTTGCTGACACGCCGTGATATCCCTTCCAAGTGTTTCACAAGGACAGAGCTCTGTTAGCGCCCGTGAAAAAGCTCGGTACAGTACAGAGCAGACGGCCTGTAGCTCGGAGATGACAGGGGTGAAATGTAAGTGACTTTGAAGTCTTTGACAGAGTACTTTGTTTATGGTTGACTGAGTAGAAATATGAGGTAAGGAGACAGAGCCAGGGTCTAACATGATTAATGGCAGCTGCCTAATGGACACGTGTGAACCACAGACCCACATAAAAAACAGCCAGACTTAAGTAACACATTAAAATGCACACCAACAGGTTTTGCTCTGCCACCACCTCCACCACCACCACCACCCATTTGTAATGTCCTCAACAAGTTGGTAGGAATATTTTTAAGATGCGTTTTAAAGGTAAGGCAATTGATAGTAAAAATGATTACAAGGACGCTCATTGATATTCGGTGGGACTTGTCGTTATCCTTCAGATAAAGGACTTGCTAAAGAAACTGGGCACGTGGCACCTCTGCGCGTCGCCATTACAAGTCTGGCTCAAGATGGATTATAAACACAGGTACTGCAGATTAAAACACTGTCAGGGCTAATTCAAGGTATTTTCCAGGTTTTTTCCATGTATAGAATAACATAACACTCAATAAAGAAATGATTTAAAATTCAAATCATAATCTACACAGTTATGGGCAAATACACATCACAATTAGGTACAATTAGGCAAAATAAAAATATGGTTTAGGGTTTTAGAGATTAATAACAGTTTGTTGGTTTATCGAGACCATATATCGATATATCGGTTGGCCTTAAATCTCCACCAGACCAACTACCTAAAAATATATATTTAAAAAATTAACATATGTATAAAATGTATGATGTATAAAATAAAATAAAATAATAAAAATATGTATACAAAATGTATAAAAAATAAAATATGCATAAAAATATGTATAAAATAAAATAAAAATAATCAAAATATGTATTAAAAATGTATAAAAACTAAAAATATGTATAAAATAAAATAATAAAAATATGTATAAAAATGTATAAAAACTAAAAATATGTATAAAATATGTATAAAACAAAATAATAAAAAATATGTATAAAAATGTATCAAAATATCTATAAAAATATGTATAGAATAAAATAAAATAATAAAAATATGTATACAAAATATGTATAAAAAACAAAACATGTATAAAGCTTCTTTTGAACACACAAGAGTACAGCATAAAATTTGTCGACTTGTCCAATTAAAACAGGTTTGTGTGTGAGTTTGTAATAAATTAATATAATACGTTGAGGGAGATCATCTAAATCAGCCCTTTATATCGATCCAAACATATCAACAGAGCTTATCGGCCATTGATTTCTCTGAAATCTAAACAATCAGTATCGGCATCGGCCATGAAAAAAACCCATATCTGCCGATCTCTACTGGTTCATATGAAATGTAACAGACAGTGGTTAACAATGGACTGATAATCTTTGCTTAAAACTTCCAATAGAATTAAGCTCTCTTGGGTTTCATTCCGACTGTGCAGCGATCCAATTATCATGTGGAAATTACAGATCCAAATATCTTTACACCATTGCTAACACCGCACAAAGTGAAAAGTCCCAGTAACTACAAGAATATAAAGTCAAACAGAAGGTCAGCCCTGAGTGAGTCCATGTTTGTTTGGTCTTGCATCACAGCGGTGTCCAGCGGGGGATGTCTGGACAGGAACGGAGACAGATGACACCAGTGAAGGGTTTGGAGGTTTGGAGGTTTTAGAGATTTGGCTGCTATAAATCTCAAGTCTGCCTCTAAATCCGACCGAGCTTATCATTATTCTGTGAGAGAACCGAGCTGGTCTAGACGTTACTTAAGTGAGAAACGTCTCCGAGCTCTTTCCCTGTTACTTCTGCCCTGCTTTTTGTCTTTATTCTTTCTTCGATAGTGCTACTTAATCACTCTATCACAATGTGCAGACGAGTAAATTGTTAAACACTTTGACTTGAATTTTAATAAGACGTTTTTAAAGACGACACAAGCAACGGAAAAGACATGTACATCTTATTTCTCTTATAAATGTTTGTTAAACTATCTATACCAACCCACTTAATACATTAATCCTCATACTTTTAAATTATATAGACTCTGTAATAACAATTTTCTTTCTGCCTTTATAAAAAATGGTGCAAAGATAATTATACAAACGCAGGAGACTTTAAAACAGCTCACCCTTGAAATTTAAACGTTGGTATAAAAATATTTGAGGTTTCGAGTTCAAACTTTGGAGGAGGAAATTGGACTGTGGTTAATAAAGTTCTGACTAATGCGTCGTATATTTTCAGGAAATTAACATCGAAAGTCATTTATATTTGTTTTTTAATAAGACAAAATCAAACGCATTCAAAAATCGTAATTGGAAAAACAAAGATTGTTCTTTTGTCTTATCACACAGCCCTAATTAAAAAGTTTCGCGCTAGTTTTTCCTTAACAATCCTCCAACTTTTCCAGACTGAGGAGCGGCAATAACTTGTCTGGAGTAATTAATTCATTCACGTATTAATATTAATTCTATTCCATGGTTATAATGGATAGTGAGACAGTGAAACAAAACAGGAAGATTACGTTATGTGCTTTCTTTACCTTGATGTTTGAATAAATAGCGTCACGAGTTTCTTCCTCGCTAAACGTCTATAGACACTACCACATGCATACTGATGATGGAGGACTGTTTGCCGCTGTGCTGTAAACTAGGTCATATTGAGAAGTGGTATAAATAATGTAGGAAAACTGTTCATTGTCGATGCTCTGCCCCCACACACTTCATCAGCAGCGCTCCACTCAGATATTATCATCTCCCTGCCTGAATAAGCAAACACACATGGCAAAACGTAGAAACTATTTTGCATGACGGTCCTATTAGAACGGCTTTAGGCTGCAAATCTGCCGCAGTAGCTCCCTTTAGTCTACGAGATTAGCTTTGTCATTGGGAAGACGGAGTATAGAAGCGCTGAGTGGAGTAGGTAAAAGCCAGGGAGGTAGTTTTAGAGGTGGAAGAGAAGAGAACCCCTCAGTAATTACGTCCCAGGAGGGCTTCCGTACATCTCCACTCGCTCATATGACAAGGCCTAAGCAAGACCACCAAAACCACAACGGCGTGCAGGACTGTAGGTAGTAATTTGAGAACAGATAAAGATAGGGATATGGAATAATAACGTAAATTGAGCTACTACGGAGAACGCGGACCAGGTTTGCTTTATAGCCCTGGATGTACCACCACGAGGAGAGCCATAAAAGAGTGAATAAGAACCACTGTGTTCTTTTTTATGGTTGCCTCGAAACACGCTCCGTATGCCGTCAATCATATGCCTAATCAGCACTAGTAAATTTGGCTAGTAAATTTCAACTCTTGGGATGTGGACTTGGGCTAGTGGGACGCAGGAGTAAGTCACAGTTCACATTCTATTGGACTGGGTTTGATTTAGATCTATGGCTCTTAAAGGCAGAGTTTTAAACCTGGATTACTTCTGGATTCATGGATCAGTTCTTTTTTCAGTTTTGTGTTTAGTTGTTGCGTCCTAGAATTCGTTTTGAGATGTTTTAGTACCAGTAGAAGTTCATTAAGCACTTGCAGAGCTCATTTGCAGAAAGTGCCGTTTGAAAAAGTCATCGGAGGCTTGTTGTTCACTCTTAGTGTAGTAATATTTTCAAAAGCCAGCTGTATTTTACTGTTATCAAATGATTCCATCCCTTCTTAATAAAGTCCGCTATACGTTATTGTCATTGATAATATCTCTAGAAGATGGTAACAAAAAGAACAGAACAGCTTTTTTAGCAATTTTTCAAAACAGACATATTTGTTTTTGCTATTAAACTCTTTACTTTTTTGATCTGGATGAGTTTAGTCCTGATTTGGTCCTTATCTAGTCTAGGGTTAGTTATGAGACAAGTCACTAACTTGTGTGTTGAGTGTGTGCAAGCATCACCAGTCTAGTCTTTACCGCACAGGGCAGCAAACAACACTAAATGGGGACAAAGAGTGGGGGAGAGACATTCAGTAATGACTATAGCACGGAGCTAATTGTATATTTGTCTTTACCAAACCCTTGGCCCTTGTACCACACGACAAGTTTTAGTCCTGGCCATAGTCCCTATCTTAATTCTTATTAAATGATGTTTAATTAGTGTTTAATGTTTTTAAAGCAGTTCTATTTTGCAACATTGACTTTTCAGAGATTTTAACCATATTATAGTTGTTCCTCCTTCTCATTTACCCTTTTTAAGTTGTTTTTGGAGTGATTTGTGCATGTGTGACTAGTCTCTAATGTAGGGGTGGGTAGAGTTATTGACACACAGGCCACAGTGGGCTCTAAAATTTGACAGAGGGGCCGGGCCATATCCATATATATATATATATATATATATATATATATATATATATATATGAAATATTAATTACTTCAGAGATTTGCCCTGTAACATGTAGCAAACCATGAATATGCAAGGCTCATTGTACAAATTGTTTTCCAAATGCTCTTTTAAAAAGTCGCCTTCGGAGAAACGCTTGCTAACACTTTTGCTAATTTGAATGCCAGCAAAAAACTTGCCTTGCTACTTTGTTTGGACTTCGGTGAAAAAAATATTTTGTTGTCTACTCTGTATTAAACACTCAGCGCTCACTATCCACTTTTCTTTTCTTTGATAAGCTCATTTTGGCAGAAGGGCTGATAAGAGAATAAGAAAGTAATACACGTGAACAAGGTTGATGTAGCTGAAGTGCACCATCTTTTGGGATGCGTAAATTGAACAAAGTTTACCTTTACCAATTTGAATATAATTTGGTCATGTTCGATGAGCCAGATTATAAAGCCCAGTGGGCTGTGTGTGGACCTTGGGCCGTAGTTTGTCCACCTCTGCTCTAATGACTTGTTTTTAAGACACTATATTGCCGATCAATCCCCGTTTTCACCGCCACCGGCATACGCCCACTGCTCTGTTTTCCAATTTTATACTCATAATCGATGGTAAATGTGTAGAATTTGGCAGTGTTGAGTAGTCACTTTGATATAAATGGAAAAAAATGTGTTACTCGCTAGTGTGATGTGCAGATATCCATAAGAGAGGCCGACAGCTACACGGCTCTTCGTTGTGATGACATTTACATCGACGTCGGCTCCCATTGGGCACCGCAGCTTTCTAACACAGCAGAATTCCTTTTATTAAGTCGTTTTAGATGAATATTGCAATTTAAAATGTGCAAATTATAACATGAATCTACGGGTCTCATAGATTATAGCTATATAGCAGGCACAAGCACAATAAGTCTTCTTTAACGTTATTTTTAATGCTCAAAACTGTATATGTTTAAGGACACCAGGGAATAAAACTGCCCTGCGTGTCTTACATCAATATTCAGCCTTGAGTCTCTTAAAAATTCATATGGCTGTGATCCCTAATAGCTCCACTTGCCTTCTCATTACTAATGCTTGTTCATTTCTTTACATGTCTGCACTCACGTCACCTCCATATGACAGAGAGAGAGTGAAACGGGACGTCGCTTTACATCCCCTAAGTTTCAACTAATTCTATTGTCAATGCCTTGGCTATTGTCAGGCTTCAGGCAACCGCTTAAAAGGTCAAAGTTCTACCTGGCTGTCCCATAAAAATGACAATTCAGTTGATAAACAGCATATTTGCAAAAGGTGTCACATGACCTTAGGCGTCTGTGTAGATTAATAATGATCATTTAATCTGTCAGCGCTGCTCGTATGATGTAAAGAGAGTGTGTTTTTGGGTCAGAGATTTGCAGTGTTTTAATGAACTGAAAGGTGCTTTAAGTTCAATGCAGATAGGTGGGTGGATGCTTAATAATAGATACGAATGAATCTACTGACTCATCCCATTCATTGCATGTCCTTCCCTGAACTTACTACAAGTTAATTTTTTGTAGTACCGTAAGGCGTATCGGGCTGAATGCTTGGAAATAACAATTATAAAATCATTTGCCTTTCATTTTTTTAAGAAGCACTCTTAAAAATGCAGCTTGTGATCCTTTTATTTGGCACAAGCCTTTTTGCAATGTTCCCCTGTCTCTGCCGCAGTGAGGTTGTTCTTATCAATAAGCAATGCAATGCAATTTGCCCTGGCTACACACTGTCCTTGAGGGATTTTATGATTGCATTTTGACAAAGTTTGATGGGCAGTCTGTGTCCTAGCATTGTCACTTATTCATCACTTCAGCTGCCAGCCCTGCCAGGACTTATGGGTATAAAACCTGTTCCAGTTATCCTTTGTCTGCTGAAGCAAATGATGTAACAAAACAAGCACTGGGATATCTGGTACTACTTTACTCTAACTGCACCTTAATTAGCTTTAAAGAGCCTATATTACACTATTTTCTGATCTATGTTGTAATGTTGTTTCCTCAAAAACCCTGCATATTCAAGCTGAGCACTTCTCTCAAACAGAAAACACTCCGTTCCACCTTGTGATGTCATGGGAAATACAGGAAGTGCTCCACTGTGTTTATAAACTCCATCATTTGGATCATTTCAGTCCTCGAATTATTGCTAATCTCAACTGAACTAAAGGTAAAAGGAGCTGTTAACATGAAAACTACCACTTCATGACATCGCAAAGTAGAACAGAGCATTTTGAGGGTTACGCAAACATGTGTGAATGAAACAAAACACAACTCCAGGTATATTTTTGAGGAGGTAACGGCATTCTAACATGGCTCAAATCTCACAAGAGTCAATTCTGTGCCATATAGGACCTTTAAGTCTCTGAAGTATTACCGGATATCTTACTGCACATATCCCTGTCTACTTCGCCCCCTCCACGTTTGTCTCTTCACAGCTCACATGTGACAAACACGCACCAAAAACATGTCTTGCGTATTGCATAGGGTATAACTTGACAATCCCTCTGACATCCGTGACTGCATCCTCCTCCCGCTCAGCTGCATCCCACGCTGGCTTCTTTTATCGAGTTACCCCATAAATATAAAAAAATACAAATAATCAGCTCTCACAGTGTTGGATTTGGAAAGGATGTGGTGGTTTTATATTAGGATTTATGTATTGCCAAGGATTTTGTACTTTCTCTGCGCGAAAGGCTAGAATCAAACTAATATCTGAAGCATCTTTTTGCAAACGTTACACACGGATTTAGACGGATGCCCTTTGTTTGCCAATGATCTATGTATAGAGCATGCACAGGGAGTATACTGATAAGAGATTCAATTATTTAGACTTGAGTAGGTTCTTTTATATACAAAATTCAAGTCTGGAAATAGATTTGTGCTTTATACAAATACGATTTAAAACTACCGACTTTTCTACCATATTCCTATTATTGATTTTTGACTCAACTTGACAGTGTTGGACTAAAAGATTATTTTTAGAAGGCCCTGTGTGGGCAAGAATTTCTACCAGCTATACCTGACCTCTGCTCCGACACGGAACAGCCAATGCATTGAAATTCAGGGCAAGTTTGTTTCTTTGTATTTTGTAATAGCAAAACATTAACAACTCAAGCAACAACCTCTCCTAAATCAAAACACACAGAACAAAGCGCAGTCCTATTACTCTTTACAGTTTCAACTTAATGAGCCTCTGTCAGCGGGCAACAAAACAAAAGGCTTATAAAAAAAACGGGGTGAGCGTTCAAGTTGTTGTCAAATTAAATGTACAGCATGCCCCACGCGGCTTCGGAAAAACAACAAAGAATGGTAAGAAGTGAGACAAAGCAGGCGCCACATGTGAAGAGCACTTGAATCAGAGAGGGGATTAAAGAGGATGCGTCTGCGCAGTAATGAATAGGTTTGGCGAAGTAGCACAAAACGCAGCGTGAGTGACTTAACTTTATCTTACCGAACTGTAGAGCATGCCCTCGCCGTTCATCGCGATGTAGAAGCCGCTCTTGACACCTTGGATGGCCACCACTCGCAGACCCACGGGAATAAGGTTGAACAAGGCTGCAGAGTGGAGAGAGAAAAGAAGAAGCAAAGACGACACTTAAACTAGAAGTCATTGCGAAAACTGATTTGATGCCATTACAATTAGCAAAAAAATAGAAGTTAGGGGTTGTACTTGGATGTGTACATGTGTTTGAACCATCCTTTTGGTGTTATTCAGTGTCGGGGCCAGTCTCAAATACAACAATTTAAAAGAAGAGATCTTATTATCAAATGGTAGATTGTATTTTTATTATATCCTGCCTTGTGGTAATAAAGACTTTTAAAATAATAAACCTCATTATTTTTCTATTTTGTATTACAATTACAAGATTATTGACAAAATAAATCTGCAAAATGGATGTGTTCACAGGTGACTTGCTCTAGTCCTGGTTTAATTTGAGGTTTAGTTGAGATTTTAAAGTGTTTTTTGTGTGATTATGCATGTTTTTTCTGTTATTTATTTCATAATCGCACTGCGCTTTCAACATTATCCTAATCTACTGACAAAACACCTGTTACTGTATTACATCGCGATCATTGCTATCGATCCGTTTTCACACTGGTATTAACGGTTGTCTAAAGTGTGATGACTTTGCCCAGCTGACAGTGCCGAGGGTGTGAGGACGCCCATGACGAAGAGCTGTTTGAATGATTGTTCTGAAAGCGGTGATGGGGACTATCAGATAAAGCTGGCAGAGGCCGGAGGAGATGTGCCAACACGGGTGCGTCCTCTGAGCGGATTCAATTTCATTCAATAAATATCGACACGCTCCTTCCGCTTGCCAATGACTGAAAGCCGCCCCCGGGCCACTGTTGCAGGTGATACACAGCTAATGCTAACAGCCTGCCTGCTATACTGCCTATATCATGGCTCAAGTTCACAAATGGCTCTTATCATGTCTCAACCTGTCCTTATTCTGATGCTGCGTAGGTCAAACAAAGGAAACTAAAAGGTCTAAGGGGCACTGCACCTGTGCTGTCTTGAACTGTCAGTAACACAGTGAACTTCCCTCCATGTAATGTGTCTTATGTATTTAATGCTTGTAGTTATGGTAATAGATGATTATTATATAGGTTATTTTAAATATTTGTGTTACATTTACGCATATGCAAGTAACTCATGAGTGCTGTTGAAATATGGACCATGTGGTAAATGGTAAATTGTCACATTTTTATAGAGCGCTTTTCTAACTTCAAGGCCCTCACAGCACTTTACATCAAGGAACATCTCACCCATTCACACACACATTTGTACCAGTGTATGCAGACATGTACACATAGATAGGTTAAGTGCCTTGCCCAAGGACACAACGACAGCATTCATCTGTGGGAGCTGGGATCATACCACCACCCTGTGGGTCAGTGGATCTGAACGCTCTACTATATTTATGTCGATTCAAACCTCCAGCCTTCGGTTCAGTGACAAACACTCCACTGAGCTCCTGATGGTATGGTGTATATATAACAAGTTTTCATTTGTCCTGTGGCTAAATATTTGATTATTCAAATATGATTTATAAATGTAAATATTGTTTGATATTTTATTTTTTACTAAATCAATCCTCAATAAAAATTTTGCATTTTGAATATTTAAATGTTTGTGTGTGAAATGCATCACTTTAAATTCATATATTACAAATGAGTGTACTTGTCGTATTTTTCAAATAATACATGCTAGTTACATTAGAAAATCATAATAATATAATAGGTTGTGAAATGTCTTGAGTTTAAAAGCACTGTTCAGATGACTCTCTATAGACCAGTCCTGGATGAATCAGGGATTTCGTTGACAGTTTTTCGTACTACTATAATTGCTTCTACTCTGTCAAAGTTTAGGCTCTAAAAGTTCCGTATGAATCCATTTTGTTTCAAACACTACCTCTACTTCTTGCACTATTATTTATGACTGCTTTGTCTCTCCCTCACTGACCCTCGTCTCATTTGCCTTTCATGGCTTCTGCCTCCAGTGTCTCTGAGGCACTGTCCAAAATCCTGTCATGTCTCGCTAAAATCCAGCCGCGCTCCCCCCCAGAGCTCCGCCACTCAAATAAATTCAAGCTTTTTGGTGCAGTCATACTTGCACAGAAATCGTCCCTAAAAGCATTACCATAATGGCCTCGCTTGGAGATGTGACATAATAGATGGTGCTCTACAATGCTATTTTGTTATAATTGCAATCTGCTGTTCCCCCAATCTCGTTCGCTTGCCAAAAAATGACACTGGTGACAGGAGATGTCAGGAGATGCTCAGCTCTATACTAAATGTTCTGCTTTTCTATTTGCACTAGCCCAGGCTGATGGATACCACAATTAGATGCTGTTAGCGCACCTGAGGTTGTTCCCAAAGCTATTCCTCTCCCATAATAACCCCAATCGTATCTTTCTTAGTCTGGGCAGGAGATTTTTAGGGAGCTACCATCAATACAAAGCCAGACACGTTTTTTTTCTTTTTTGTCATTGAGATGCTAATCAGCTACAAGCTAATCCAGCAGGTAGGCATATAGAAAGCCCCTGCATCTACAAGAAGGTTTAGCAGCCAATGGCACCTCTCCAAAAGCCATCCAGACACAAAGATGGCACAGCTCCTATATCATACCATACTGTGTGGCTACAAAGACAAGAACACCTCACCCAAACCTCTGATAAAACAGGAGAATTGGAAACAGATGGATTTTGATGGCAGGTGCTTCTTAAACAACTAATTTTACACACACAGGTAATTACTGCAGTCAATCAGCTGTTAATGATTACATAACGAATAGAAGAATTGGTTAGAGGGATTTAATTATGGCTATGTTAAGGCACGCTTTCGGGTCTCTGTAGGGAGCAGAACGGGGGCATTTGACCATTCCTTCAATCCTGCTGTGCAATCTGTCAGGAGCGGAGAGGAGTAGCGCCCTTCTCACAATCCTGAGGGAGACTGGCTAGTTTCGGCAGTACAGTGCAGCGTATTGAGGTGCATGTTTAAGGTTTCGCAGTTATTTTTGTAGAATGTCATCAGCTAAATCGCAAAAAGTGTGGATTTAAGAATGCAGCTATTAATATTATTCATAGTAGTAGCAGTAAGAGCAGTAGGGTTAATCTAAAGAGGCAACTTGTCCACATCCTTTTTCAGAGATCCATTTTTGTTTTTCTTCCTGGTACCTCAAACCTCATCATCCTTTCCCCATCACCACCTATTTTCTTTTATCATTTTATAGAGCCTTCTTTTTCTATCTGCCTATAATTTAACGCAAATAAAAGTGGTAACAGCGCCAGCCCGTTCACTCGTTCCAGGACAAATGCTTGTATTCCATCTGCTGCTGTTCTGCGGATTCTGCGGGTCAGAGAGTGACATGGTTCAAGAGTGGGGGTAATCTATTATTCCAATAATACGGCTGGTCGATCAATAGCTGCTGCGAGACCTGCATATCAAACTGCAGGTAATGGCTTGTATCTCACTGTATCACACCTGGACGATGAATCTATTGTTACCCTTTTTGTCTTATCTGACGCGCTCTTGTGTCTCAGTTTCTCAGCATAAAAACTGGGAAAGCCTCGCGCCGCAACTCCCGCTTTTTGGACCGTCTCTGCTCGGACAGTCTCTGAGCTGGAGGCATCGCACACATAGAATAATTCATCTGGTACAAACGGAGACGCTGGTATTTTTAGTTTCCTATGGCTGAATAATTCACTGTATTCTTCCATCTCTGGGCCAGTGAGGCTGCTTAACAAGAGGATTACCTGGAGGTGGGGGAACCCTCGCATGCAACACAAAAGCTGCACAGGCCAAGTGATATATAGCCGTAGAGTGAAGGAGCATTATGCAGGCTTTTCCATCCCTCTTATGTAAGCTCCTAATGAGTACTTCCTCTGTAACCTAAATGATACTTGACAGGGGAAGACCGCAGCACTGCTATAGACAAGGCTTTAGAGCTGAAACTGCATTTATAAGCATAAAGCTATTGAAAAAAGATGTTTCATGTCACGGGGCTATCCTTAATTATAAATAAAACATAAAGCATCTACACCAGCTTCAGCTAGCTCGATTTCCAGCTCTCTGACTATTTTCTAAATGTCTCTCCTACTCTTTTCAAATACAATGTTAATGTTCAGATGATGCTACACTTTCAATTTTGTAAGTCGCACATTGACGTTTCTCTTATCTTTATTGGCTTCCCATACTTTCCCTACTTTTTAACTTATTTTTTATGTTATATATTTTTTATGTTTTTCATCTTGAATATTTTGAGAGGCATCTATGTTAACAAATATTATTACGCTAAATTTCGATCCTGTATTCCAACATGAAAATCCCCTGTCTTGTTTTCAGGGGGGATTGTAGGAGAGGTGTGAGGCCTTAGGCGACAAGACCCAGGAGGCTATTTATCCAGCCGTAGTCCACTATAGAAAGTCGATGGCTGGACAGTGAAATATTGCAAAGAAGTGGCTCAAGCAGGAATCTTTGTGACAGGGCTCCCATCAGGAATTAAAACTGTTGCAGTTACAGTAGTTTTAGCTGATAGCTTTTCCAGGAAGTGAGTAATCACACATGCCTCAGAAGGGAATCAATCAAATCTGTGTGGCACTCATAATCATGCCACGTGCACAGTGGTTTAGACGTCTGGGAGCAGGGCACTTCATTTTGCTTTGCTGGTCATATCTTTATGTATGTTGTGTTGTAGAATGTGCGGGCACACGATGTGTTCAATCCAGGACTAACCATATGATATGATTTCTAAAGGTGTTTGTTGCACCACCAAACAGAACGTTTCAAAACTAAAGTTGATAATGAAATATTTTGCTTCTGCACAAAAAAAAAACAAACAGTAAAATGTATACTATATGATTCAAGAACTTTCAGTTTTATATTTTGATTTCACAATTTGTGCAAATACACATTTTTCACCCTGCCCCGAGCTATTCACTGCTGGGACAATTCTTTTTGAGTGACTTGCATCCTAAAAAGGTCAGTGGTTACTTAATAAGAAACACATAATGATATGGTGCCTCTAATGTAACAATAGATCATATGACTAAGTGGCTGGTTGCTATTTAATATTGTGTCTAATCTAAGCACACTCACTGCTGTCGGTGTTCTCGTCCTTGCTGCCGTCGATGGTTCCATCCGGCTGCATCTGCAGGTAGAAGCCCTGCTGGCTGAACAGTCGTGTCACGATGCCTTTCAGCTGTGGCTCTGCAACACACACCCACACCACAGCCCCCACCCAGACAAGAGAGTCAGCACAAGACTTACACAGACAAAACATCATTAATCACATGGTCATGGAGACTGCAAAGAGTTACCAAAACATCATACAATCATACTTTCCCAGCCCCCAGACTGACTCCAAAAGTCTTGTGTATGATCATATTTTCAACAGAAAGAATTTTCACGTCATGCCGGTAACTGATTTCACCTTCAAACTGTGACTGAGAATATAATCAAACCAAGTCATTCCTGATGTGTGAATGTAGGAATAAAAAGAAAAAAGGGGCTTGGAATAAATATGATTCCAAATTTATAGGCAAATTATTAAAACCTATGGACAACAGCGTATTAACACACACAGGTCTATACCATAGGGTAAAATTATAACCATACATCAGACACAATCATGATGCCATTATCACACTGACTAATGTGGTGATAATTCTACAGAATAATGTGATGTGTCATTTTGTATGAAGAAACAACAGAACTGGAATAGGATGCTATATTCATGTCTACAAAAGTAAATATCTGGCTAATGAGCTCAATGAAACTCAGCTGCATTCCTGTTCTAACCCTGAAGCGACCTCTAACTTGGAAGGGGAGACATCTGGCGCCGGACCAACATTATGCTGTATGTGCTCTTCACTTCAGGGCAGGTGAAAACTGTGAACAGCTCAGGGAAAAAAGGCCAAAAAACAAAACATGCCACAGGGAAAGTATCAAATACCTCTGAATAATACTGATGCCGTGGACTGGACCACTTTGATTCTATAGTGGTATTAGCCATGTTAGAACAGACTTTTTTTTAGATCACGAGAACAGATGATTGCTAATTAACACATTGATTAATTTCATTGTGTTTGTCATTAGGGCTTGAGCTTATCCCAGCAACAAGTGCCCCAGGTGTGTGTGACCAGTTTGTACATAGTATTTTTTAAAAACACCAGAGACATGTAGAAATGCAAATGTAAACCTGTCCTGATATTTATACACACACACACACACACATATATATATATATACACTGACTTAATTAGTACCAACAGGTAAATTTGTTTGGCAGTGAGTCAGCTCATTCAGTCATTAGAACCACATTCACAGAATCAGTATTTTGACATCTACTTTTATTACATTTTTAATAGACTAACCCTTAATACTTAATCCTGAGCAAATACGTGGGTCCGTACCTACCAGCGCTGGTGTGTCTCTTGGGACAGCTTTAGCAATAGCTATGTTACATCTTGTTCATACTCTATATTTTGCTGTATACATCAGTTATCAGGAGTCAAAAGATTTGTATTGTCACTTACGTTCGTGCCAAGAATTAAATGCTGCTGTTGTTCACAAGACAAACCTAAAACACAATAGTTCTTGGTCCACTTTTACCTGGTGATGCTGACAATGAGCGTTTAAATCACCCAGACTGAGTTAACATTAATGAAGAGGATCCAAGTCTGCTGGACGCTGTGACTCGTTGTTACATTCTCCTCATCACCGTGACCATCACCTCCCCTCTCACTCACCTACCCCTGTGGTGGGGCCATCAATTGTTGGGACGGGCCTTTTCATCATCCATCACAGGACAGGGGGGCGTGGAGGTGCAGAGGACGTGCATGTGCGACCATGTGTGCTCTAGTGTTAGTGAAAGCACACGGGAGCGTATACAGAGCTGTAAATCATGGGGATAACTACACATCCATAAATTAGGAGCCCAACGTGAGGCAGAGCACTGGCTGACGGCTCATCAGTTCCAATCATTTAGTGGACAGAGTGTGCTTTGTGTATATGCATGTGCTGGAGATAGAGCATAAACAAAGTCACACCTCAGAGCTTATATCAGCCACGTTCCCAAAGGCCTCCACAGCGGGGCTGACTAGGCAACGATTCATCAGAATAATTGTGACGAATCGACTATTAAAACAATCGTTAGCTATTTAATCAACGTTTATCGTTATCTGGACTGTACAGACTCTAAAGCTGCATGCCAAAACACTATCTATAAAAAGACAGCAGCAATATTTCAACAAAATGGCACAAAAACTTGTATAATCTGTTCTTTTATCAATAATAGTCTTCAGTATGCTGTGTAAGCCTTGTGTTAGTATATTACATTTTTATTGTTGCAAATGTATGAAAGAAATCTCAAAGACTAACCTTCTAATATGGAGGTTGTCATATATTAAGCCTCCTGAGGGTTTTTGGTAGCAATACAACACGTTCTATTGTATAATGTGTCTTATGCTGTATTTTTGACCAAGAAAAATACAAAAATATATATAAAGAATCAAATATTTGGTGAAAACACATGAAACTGATCTGGAGAAGTCCGCTTTTGGCCGGTTGGTTTAGAGCAGCTGACCGTCTTGTAACTGTCTTGGTGGAAGCAGTGAGAGCCGGTGGTACAGAGAGAGCTTGTCCCAGCGGAGTGCAGTGGAGCTGCTCTGAGCTACTGCAGGGGGTTTAAAGAGTGTGCTGGCATCTGCAGGATTACCTTCCTTATGATTTGTTAGGCAACCCCACATTTTGTTTTTGACTTGCCTTTGATGTCTGGTAGCTTTGCAGTTTGTTACATTTGTCATCAAACAACACGGTGAAAAAAACACAAATGTATTCAAACCTCTGTGTCATCAGAAATTGTACTTATACTTATTATTATACCAATATAGAAGGAAGGACAAGAACACGTGAAACAAATGGCACCATGATAGTGGAAGAGTGAATGATCAACACTTTGTATTGCCAGACACATTATAACCAACCACATACATCAAAACACTTAAACAGTACTTCACAATAGCACAGATTTAGACAAAGAACAATAAGCAGGAGGTTCAAGACTGATCCAACACTGACTGACTGACTGACAATGGACGAAATGAGAGAGCCAAAGGCGACTCAAGGGACACAAGTGTTTGATAAGGGGGATTTCGAGAAAACATAAAAGTTGACACTGATTAAAGAAACAAATATTTCAACCGGTCAGTAGATAGGAGGGGGTCGCTGTCTGTTTAGGACAAGTGTCAAGAGCCCGTGATCATGCCCACCCCTTTCCTAAAGCCCTCCCATCCTTCCATAGGCCGGGAGTGTCGACATGGGCGTGGGATGACGGGATGAAGGAAGGAATCAAAAATTAAAATAAAGCAAGAAAAAAACACAGCATCACACACGGATGGAGGCTGAGCTACTGACCTAGCCTGCAGCCCTTATGGGACACCTGTGGAGGTTTGGAGGGTGCATCTTACGAAGGGGGGGAGGGACAGAAGGAAAAACAACAGGCAGAATTCAGAAAGAAGTTGTCATGCAATATCTTATTTGCATACAAACAAAACATTGAGGATAAAGGATGTTATAAGCTGTGGTAAGATTAAGCTGTGGATATGCAAATTGATTTAGTATCCTAGCGCCTCACGTTCTCACGTTTAGTCATCTCTCTCACTTTTGGCTGCAGCATCGCCGCCTGATGTCACCATATGGGTTTTTTAAATTCTGTCTGGTCTTCTTGGCTGTCTCCCTAGTCGTCTCCAAAATGTCTGTCCTTCTGTGTGTCATAGATACACACAACACAATAGACCGGGCCGTTTAAAAGGTAAAGGCTCAGAAAGTGGTTTGCAATAGGAAAAATCAGTACTGCGTATAGAGCAGAGGGGCTCGTTCTGCTGTCATTCTACTGTCACTCCGTGTGAGAGCAGATCTTAATGACTGGGGCTTTACCTCCCACTGCAGTAAAAGCCCCTCTGCAATAAACATTTACCTTTAAAAAACATTTAATCTCAAAAGAGCCTTGGTGCACTGCGGTGCAACTGATCTCTCCTCAGAAGCCCAATATACATTAATATTGAATTAGGCTTTTGAAAGCGGCGCATTTTCAACTGGATGTGAGAGCAACAATTACTACAAGTGTGGTTAAGTGTAGAGAAATATGAGTTAAAGAGATTACATGCCATGTGTTACGTGTTGTCTGGCTGTGTCCTGTGCAGGGGCTTTAGAGACAGCGGGAGGACCTACAGAAACAGGTGGGCTTTACGCGGAGCCGAGGACCATCGCTCTCAGTGGTATTCGTATGGGAGCCTTTGACTGCAGTATAAAACGCCTATGCTATGTTCCACAGAGAGAGGAGGAGGAGGATAAAAAGGTGGGGTGGGGGAGAGGGTGTGGAGGGATGGGGGAAACCGCTCTGTCCCCTCATCCATAACGCACACATTACAGAAAGGGGGAAAACGCACACACACGGACTGACCTGGGCGCCTTCGGACTGGTCGTTTCTTGCCGCTGCAGAAACGCACTTTGCTAAAGACCCCCAAGAAATGCCTTTCACACAAAGATCGGGGGTCTTTGCTGGGGCTGGGGCGCCGTTTGGAAGTAGACACCCGGTCACTGTTGGACTCCCTCGCCTGACGTTTCTGGCGAATCAGGGAGCTGGCGATTGCAGCCATCTCCCCGATTGAAGAAAAGCCTTGATTTTATGAGCAGATGTGGGATGTAGTGCAGATTATAAATGCAACAAAAATTTAAAGTCCATGAAGTGAAGCCTTTCTACCCAAACGTCATCCTGCTCCGTTTAAAAAATCCTCCAAGTCCAATGCATTGCTCCCTTTTAGGAGTAACGAAGCAGCAGAGTTGCCAGTTAGCGCACACCTGGCTCACATATGATACATAAGTAAATCTATTTACATGCTATAGGCCCCCGGCCCACTGGATCTTGTATGAAAATCACATGCAACAGTCTTAATAAGTTGATGCGGCCGCGCGTCATTGGAGAGCTTCAGGTATTCCAGGTGAACACGTCTGGCAATGCGACTCAAACGCTCGAGCTGCTTGAGAGGAAGTTTTTTCCTCTCTTAAATGATTTACTCTATCAGTCCCCAGTGCTGTCCTTGTCCCGGACCTCTCATCGAGCCTGTGATCTGCCGTCTACATAGAAAATGCAGCTGGAAAAGAGAATGAGCAGCCAAAGGATACTCTGCAAGGATGCGGCGGAGATGTGATTTAAGACCGAGGAAAGCGTCCGTAAAGCAACAATTAGTTGTAGCGGAACGCAATGCCACGATGCACCGTTCCCTTCTCCGTGTTAATGTTCTTTTTGAAGCCCCTTTGACGTTTTTTCCTCATGCGCAGCCCAAACCGAACCGAAGCTGCTGTTCCATCGCCGACTGTGAACGAAGTGAATCGGTCCAGCTCTCCGCCGGAGCAGCCCCCCTCCTCCCCTCTTCCCTCTATCTAACTCTGAACGCAATCATACGTGATTGAGGTTCGTATTAGAAATTCTCTCAGGCTTCTTATGACCCAAGATAAGCTATCTGATCTGGATATTTATGTGCCACAGAGGACAGACAATAAAAGCGGCATTCTTTATGTAAAAGAGGGGAGGAGGCGTTTGTAAGTGGGGAAGGGGTGGTCTGAGTCTCTCTTCGAATTACATTTAGTGCCGACCATTTTATCAGAGCTGTCCCGTAGGCAGAATGCATGAAAAAGCAATCCCAATCAGGCCCAGTCTGAAGTCTTACATTCACACAGGGCCATACAGAGAGAGTCTATTTGAAATACTCAAACAGTGAATTGCAACAGGTTTGTCATGCAATAAAACGGTACATTAAAGACAAGAGCTGGCTGTGTGTGATATCAGAGGTTTATAGAGACAAATGACAAATGACAACATGTAACAATAAGGTGTGAAGACATGAGCACAACGAGCACAGAGTGAACATGGGACACTAACGTTCACTGTACCACAGGCCTGACCATATCTCACAGGGAGTCATAAAACTACTCAAAACATAAAAGCTCTTCTCTGACTGTCTGTGGAATCCCTCAGTCGTCCAGGTCTGAGCCATAGTAAAAGCCAAAGTTAAATCTGTCAACTGGACAAAAAGTTGTAGGAGTGAAGACGTTTTGCTGCTCATCCAAGCCGCTTCTTCACGTCTTCACTCTTCTCTGATTTTCTTTATCGCACTGTATTAATTCTGTCTGATGATGATGTGTGATAATGTTATTGTCTACAAACAGCACACAGCAAATGTTTTGGGGGTGTTTGGTATTTTTTTCTTCAGACCTGCCTCTTGAACCAGGAGACTACTGTTTGTCACCACTTTTTTCTATTTATTGCAATGAAAAATGAACATGAGCAAGTTTTTTTTGGTCATTTTTAGGATAATTTCTGACCATAATCATGCATATTTGCAGCTTTCATAAAATAATAACTGTATGTGAGAGTGACTGGCTCTCTGAGTGTCTACCCTGCAGTTAGAGGGTGAAATGGACAAAATAGACTGTTTTGTAATACATCAGAAAGGCTAAAACGTGTCTGTAAATGTCTTGGTTGGAATTTAAACATAACAAAAGATGGTAAAATGAACAATAAAAGTACAAAACAATAAAAAAAAACTACCCTTTTCACTGTAAGTTCCAGCTTTTGATAATATCATTAAACTATATGCTCCATCCAAACTTTCTATAGCTACCAAACTATATTTTTAAAGCTCTTATAATGCAAACCATACTGATAACCCATAATTGTAATGCTACACCACGGACAACATAAAACAAATGAGCGTGTTCCTGAATCTATTTGCATATAAGATCTACATGATTAAAACTTGGCCCAGTAGTTGCTGAATGGAGATATGTCATTGGAAATCATTTGTGCATTAAGTGGCTGTTTATGCATTGGGAAAAGCCCACGTCTCACGCAGCGGGAGGAACGAACATGAGAATTCTCGGCAGCACCGCAAACCTCCTTCTTCCCACTGATGAAACTGCATGAAACATTTATAGGTTTTTTCTAGGACCGGTTTTGACACCCGGTCCTCCAAACCAAAGGGAGAGATGGATGTGGGGAGATGTGTGGTTCCACTGCTGCTGTCTGGCTGAGCACACTTGTCCCTTATGTAACATTTGGATACAATAGATCAAAGTGGTCCATGCTCAGGGGCTGTTGCTCTTTCAAAGCCATGAGACAGAGAACAGAGAAACATGAGAGCAGATAAAGCGGCAGATATAGCCTATTAGAGCTTTTCTTCACAACAAGAAACACTTTCACACGATGCTGTATAGGCAGACATAAGGCGAATAATCAAGCACCAGAAGAGAATACATAAAAGCAGCTACATTGTGTAAAATTGACGCCATGTTATGATGTTGTTACCTCATCAAAAACATACCTGCAGCTATGTTTTGTTTCATTCACACATGTTTGAGAAATCCTTTCAAGTTAACAGCTACCTTTTACATTTTGTTTAGTGGAACTTGAAAAATCCAGGGATGAAATTATCCAAATGATTCTAGTGAAGGTGTGTGGAGTTTAAAAACACGATGGAGCACTTCCTGTTTTACCACATGACGTCACAAGGTGGAACAGAGTGTTTTCTGTTTGGCTCAAATCTGAAATATTTAGGATTTGTGTGTTGAACATGTGTGAATGAAACAAAACACAACTTCAGGTATGTTTTTGATGAGGAAACTACTTTTTTAACAGATCAGAAAAAAGAGTAATATGGGGCATTTCATCTTCTTACAGCTATTGCCAATTGAAAATGTGATGGACTGGAGCCTAATAGCAACTATGGGCCTTAGACAGAAAGGACTTTGAGAATAACCAGGTGAAGGGTTGAGTCGACACAAATATTTATCATTTAAGAAACATCAAACACCTTTAAATATAATATTTCAAATAAGGATATATAGTGATATATCTGCACTTTTGAGGTTAATTTGACTCATTTGTGCTTTGTCTTGATACTTGAACATCACCACAATATCAAAGCATTTACTCTTACATTTTGGATGGTTTACTAAAATATTCTTCCATTCATATTATTTTTTGACAATACTGCCTACCCCTGGTACATATGGCAACCTTGCATTTCATTTAGGCTCAGTTAATAACCTCATGCATACGTGCCAAGCATAGAGTCAGACTCAACATGGTCTTTGCTGAGCCAAGAGCAGCGCCTATGCAAGTTTAAAATGCAATACATGCTTTTATAGTAGGCCATTATGTGAACAAAACAAGGGATGTGCCCCACTACAGGGATACAAGACAATACGTCTATGTCAAGAAAAGATAAAGTATTCCCAATGAGATTCTGCAAGGCTTCAACCTCAGACAAAGACAATTGATGGTGCATCAGTCCAACGCAGTGAGGAATAGTACTGGAGCTGTGTATTCAAAAGGCTTGCATCATTAAAGTATACATGTTTGCTAGACTGAGCGATTGATGTAACTGTAATAAAGAATTGAACATATGGTTGTGTGAATCTCTCTTTCTGTTGTTTAATTGCATCAGTAGCTGTGGATAACAGTACTGTAGATGGCAGCATAACAAATACCTCTGAATACGAGGAGCTATGAATCAAAGTCAATGCTTTCCCCAGAGAGCATTTCTCTGTAGGTCTGAGCTCTCCACTACTACAACGACAACTGCTGCATTTATGGTGGACGTGCTGCCACCTGCTGTAAAAAAGGAGAACAGCACATGCAACAAGGAAGTAGTATCTTTGGTATCTGAAGTTTTCTCTCGGCAGTGTCCTTGGAGGAACTGAACCAGACATGTTTAATGATTTTGTTCCTGTGTCTAAATAGTTTTGGTTCATCGCTGGTAAAGGCACACTCCTCTTTACAAAACCATAAAAATTATAAACCGTGAGCATTTATCTTAGAGCAAAAATACAGTTTTCCACAATTTCCCACAATGATTTACACTGTGCTCACATAAACACAAGTTATACTGTTCATTTGTATTGGGTAAATAACATGCCGCTTAATGGGAGTGTAGGAAATGTTAATGTATAACTATTACAGTAAGCATTTAGTCATTTGGACAATTAATCAGCCGCCAACATTTCAACATTTCTATATATTTCATCATTACTATATCAGGATTACAAAAGTTTTATATGCACAGCAGCAGAAAAGAGCATGGAGTGAAGTAGTGAAGTAGCTGAATCAAGACGAATCATGTTTTTAATGTAGATTTTTATATGTGAAGTTAGTGTTTACTTGTACTTCTATTTATGCATAAGTGTTATTTCGAATCATAGCTTTCAGAGATGGCATCACACCTCATTTAAGTGACAAATCGATGAATGGAGCACGTCTTTAGTCAGCCAAGAAGCCCAAATAACTTGTCCTTCTACTACTGTAATTCAAGGAACAAACACGTGTTGATGGTTAAACATTGTCAGTGAGACTTTCATGTGTAACTTTACTGCTAACAACAACAAACACCCGCAGGACAAACATCTTTCATAACCCACACTTCATTTAGGGTTGACTGCAATTGTAAAACAAACAGGGAACTAATTTTCTGAAACAAGTACGCAAGCTCAGGAATATAAATAAAACCAACTTCTTATGAAACTGGCAAACTACTGAGACCTCATTACTCACAGGTGACACCAGAATGACTAAGCTTGCAAACTGCAGACACACGCTCCTCAAATTTTCCCCAAAAGCTAAATCTGAGTGTAAACAAGCAGCCATGGTCCCGAATGTTTAGCTGACTCAGGTGGAGGTCAAGTGGTTCATGTAACGGTGAACAGGAAAGAGACAGCACTTGGACCGGCGACGCTTCATAACACCAGCTCCCAGTGTGCGTGCTGCTTTTGGTCCAACCACCTCAAAGGAATCAACTGTGCTTAATGGGGTTGCTAATTGTCTCTGGCCTGAATATGAGAACTGCTACTCTAGTTGAAAGTGACTGATAGGATAACTCTAAAGCACGGTACTCTGAGCCTTTGTAGACGTTATATTATGCCCCAACATCAGCAATGCAGTGAAATGCTGAGACATGACTGTAGAGGACATGGCTATAGGCGTGTTGCCAAAGACTGCTCATTGTGGATAGTGTGGATACGCTGTGTGTCATTGAGAGCCAGCGCCATGTGGCCTATGTAACATGTCTTTCTTTCTAAATGTCTTTCTAGTGACAGAACAGGCAACTCCAATAAGAGATTATCTGGTAACTTCTGCTAATTGTGTAATGTGGTCAGCAGTTTTCATAGATTCTGAGGCTCTGGAGTAGGCCTAAAGATAATGTGAAAAGTTTGGAAGTAGCGGCTACAGCTATGGCGCTGTCCATGGTGCTGATTTGTTTGGGGCCCTCACTCCTCCACTTACACAAAGCCTTAACTTTAATCACTTGCATTCTTCATACAAAACGACACATCCTACTGGTTTGGAAGAGCTAAATAGATGTTGAATGTAGCTCAAAGTGTGTTTTTGGTGCTATTATCATCATCACACTACCAAAGAAGATCCAGCGTCGTCGCGTACAAGCTTTTGGAGACTGCACAACCAAACTCAGGACAGCTGTACAAGGAGACCGCTGCAGACTGGCAAGATGTTACCCACACACTCCTTTTGGCAAATGCATCTCTCTATTATCATTTACAGCAAGCATACAACATCACAGTGGCCACGGTGCAGCCTGATGTCTCACCGTCGGTAATAGTGGTCGACTTCGATCGTTGTCCACAGAAACACTGCAGCATATGCGCTCCTTTCTGAAGGAATGGCCTCAGAATCCTCATTGATTTGGGTTGATGAGAGCCTTTCCTCAATCCAAACAGTCGGACACGGCGCTATCACAAAAACACGGTGGTAGCAGCGGGGTCAGGCACAGCATAGCGCGTAGCATAGCCCCCTCAAAACGCCGGAAGGGCACAGTCTGCGGGACAAATGACGCTAAAACGGGGCATCTTGAGCGTTTCCCCCGCTTTGCTCTCGTTCTCAACACAGTCCTGTTTCTCTCATCGGTCATCCGCGCACACTGCTCTTCTTCCGCCACAGTAACGGCAACGCAAGGACGTTACAATGTGCTCTTAATTGCACAGCCTCTACGTCTCTCCGCGTCTTTAGCAGCAGCAGCAGCGAACGTAATAGCAGGAAAAAGAAAAAAGCCGAGAGAGGAGGAGTGTGATTGTGTCGGAGGGAGGGAGAGTGCACGCACGCCAAAGTTAAACTGCAGGGGTAAGTGGCAGGCCGACCACGAGTCACTGGTGAGGTGAGGTAATGCGGAGCTGACAGTTCAGGTGACGAGGCTGCGCGCACACATGTGGAAAACTGAGGGGGGGATGTGTTTATATAAATGTACAAGGCTGGAGCAAGCAGCAGAATGGCAGTACTGGACAACTGTGGAAGGAAAGTTTGCAGTTCAGACCATTATTGTGCGTAAAGGGATGTGGGATGCTGTTATGCAGAAGGTTTGCAAAGTCCTTGAGGAGTTAGGATACAGAAAAGTTATGTAAATATCCAAGTACAGGGTAGTCACAAAAGGAATCTTAACACAAAACTTAAAAAAAACTGCATGATGGTGGTGTAAAGTGTATGTTTAGTCTATGTTTGTGGATTGGATTCAACAACTGGTCCGTGTCTATCCCCATGCACCACACTTGTTTGTCCATTTTATGTCCTTTTGCCGGATCACCACTTTTCTTTCCTGCACCACTTTTGGCACACACTGACCACTGCAAACTTGGAACAGGCCACAACAGCTGCAGATTGGAATGTGCTAGTGCTGGAAGCTGTGACTTATAGACTTGTAAAACTTATAGTGCAACCCGGCCAATACTTTGTGCATGATTATGTTTGAAATGTTAAGGATGTTTGCTGTTTCGTGTGTTGTGTGGCTGGGGAAAAAAAAAAAAGATTGATAAAAACATATGTAGAATAGTAATGTTTAATCACTGGGGTGAGTACAGTTATTTGGAATTTTAGAAGGATGTGAGAAACAATAGAGGTGTAGAGGGATGGAGCAGTCTGCCATCATTTGAGACTTTCACATTTTTCACAGTAAAATTATGTATTTAACCCAGCATTTATATTTGTGAACATTTCTATTAGATATTAAATGGTTTTTTTAATGATGAAAAATAAAAAGTTGATAATAAAGCCAAACAACAAAAGCAAAGTCTAACTCCAGAAGGCAACTCTAGGGGGAGCCATAACCCAAAGAGTTGAAATGTTAGGAAGGAAAGTGCAAAGGGCATTTTATGTTAGTAGGTTGCCTGGCAAATCCAGACTGAGATGCCTCTGTAGTTTTTATACAGATTGAAGTATTAAAGATGTGTGTATTTTAGATCCCGGGCAAGTCAGCGGGTGTTCAACAATAATAATGTTCTTTTGAGAGCTGACAATAGTTAAACAAAAATTGAATTCACCTCTAAAACCTATAAAAGGCATGTAAGGAAAATATGTAAACAAAATTTTAGAAAAGTCAGTGAAGAGTTTGCTACTAAATCCAAACATGCATCGTACAAACTACACAAACACACTGCAAACACAAAACATCCCACTACACTAAGGCAACCGGCCACATTCAAATGATGATCACGGTTTGATTGGTGGTTACTATTAACAATGAATTATCTACAAAAGAGTCTGAAACTATTTAGGTAATATGTGTTCTGAAACCTGACAAAATATTAAGTCTCAACAGGGTTTTCTGTTTAAAAGACGTGCCTGAACCTGTCCATCTCAAAACCGGATATTTGTCAGAAATAAAATCTGAATTGCAATGTTTTTTGTTTTTTGTTTTTTTCAGAGAATGTTCACTTCAGTTCTAAGAAGCAAACTAATGTATATAAGACAATACAGTCTGTAGAACATACAGACACACACCTGTGATTATGTTCAAACTGATAAACAAGATCAAAAGACACATCCATGTCAATCATTTCAACTGACAAGAACATAAAATGCAGAATGAGCATAAATGGTACAATTTTCAAAGTGATACAGCCTCAGTACTGTGCTAAATCTTCTTTTTGAGCCTTTAATCGTGCCTGGTCAAAAACACACACATTATCTGTTTGAATAAAGTCAGTAAAGCTGAGGAAGTCTGTGTAAACCCTCAGGTCTGTACCCAATATATTTATTTAAATGAAATGTGTTTCTGCGACAGTCAAGTCAATGTTTAAAGGAGGTTTAGAACAAACTATCCTTCACTAGTAATATTGATTTAAAGCTATTCAAGCCTCTATAATATCAGCAGGTGCATAGACTAAGGCAAGCACTAAATCAAACTCTGCACTCAACAAAAACCCTCTGCTCAGTATCAACGCCGCATGAATACACCCATCTGCACTCACTTCTGTCTGTGATGACACAGAGCAAAGATCCCAGACAAGTCCTCTCCCATTACACCTCTTAATGTGTGTCAACTAAGAGGTCAAAGTGCTCACCTTGAGATTCACATACCACTGCTAATCCAGAGCTGACAGTGAAGGTGTTGAGTCAGATAACAACCCATCATTTTTAAATTTATATTATTGTAATTACGATCCAGGTTTTGACTGGACTCTAACCAGGTTATCTACTCAAATGAATAAAGAAATGAGAATAATGTTGGTGCTGACTGTATTGAGCACGCATTTTAGTAAATCTTGAACAACATGGTGTTAAATTAGTCTGTGCTTTGAGAGCCTTGAAGGTGGAAAATCGCTACATAAAAACATAAAATCATTCCCCAACATATACCAAAGTTAGACTGACAGGGATGAGCAGCTCTCTTATTCACACACATAAGGCCACAAACATGAAAAAGTGTCTTGCCCCAAAAACACAATAACACTATGGAAGGAAGGCAAAATCAGGCTGACATTCCAGACCTATAAATGTGCGTTTCAGCTAAATATGGTCCTTATAACTGCAAACAATTACATAAGATTAACAGGGCCACACATGACCCTTACTCTGTGCCCTAACATTCTTTAAAACTGCCACTAAAATTTAAGCAAACACAACACAATCCCCTTTTGCAGGTGTTCTTATCTAACAGGACAAAGGCAAACAAGACGCCATGTCCCTTAAAAATGTGAGTGTAGGTAAAGTTATTTTTATGCACATTGCTCACTTTAGAGAGGCGGGGTCATGCATCACTGCCTGCATTCACATCTGCATTTCTAGCTTGAGCAGAGTCCATTATAGCCTGAACAGCTTTTTCAACAGCCCTCCCAGACCACGCCGTCCCCACCGCTACCGCTGCTCGAGGGAAAAGCTGCACCGAAAAAAAAAAAAAGTGGAGAGGCAGCAGTTTCAGTCTAAATCAGCTGACGGAGCCCAGGGTCGCTAAAATGAAAGCTGGAGCCCACAGCCCTTAATAACGCCACACTGGGGGCGCACAGATGACTATAATGGAACACTTATCAAGTTATGTTCGCGTGGATGTGTGAGCTGCACTGAACTCGACTTTATGGACACGTCAGAGGCGATTCAGTAACTCCGAGGAGGGGATGGAGCTCCAGAGCCAGAGGATGCTGCAGTGAAGCCTACAGTATGGACACATCTGTGGTTGGTTCACAGTAGAGTCTGCAGTCTGTGGCTTAAACGTGGCTTTACACTGCGCATGTGAGTGATGTTTGGCTCCAGGCTACACTCCATTCATAAACAATGTAAAGTTTTAACACATTTTGGCACTCATACAAACAATGCACACGAATAACGACATTCATCTGAGCACAAAACTGCCCACACGAATCGGTTAAAACACTTAAAGTTTCCTTACCGGCGTTTTTATCCCCCATGTCCCTCTGTGCAGTAAAAGTTTTTCCTTATTCCCGCTTTTCCTCTGTCCCGCCGGGGAACAGGCAGAAATACCACAGGAAACAAGTTTGTGTTTCTCAGTGAAAGACTCAAACTGGACCTCGTGGCTGATGCGCTGCGCCTTGGAGCCGGCTGTGCATGCGCCGCGCTGTGGGGTCGCTTTTCTGACGGAGGTGGATCACAGGACTCAGGTAAAGCGGGATGTGGAGGGAGGAGGGGTGGGGCAGATGCAGCGTGAGCAGCAGAGGCTACACTGTTTTATTTCATCACAAGCTGTTCTTACATTGTTGTCCTGTAGCAAAGAAACATAATACTGTCGAGGTTTTTAATGCTGAGGCAGGAGATTCTTGTGCGTCAGACTGAGTCACATTAGGACTATATGCATACTTCAGTTTACTTCAGTTTACTTCTGTTTACTTCTGTTTACTTCTGTTTACTTCTGTTTACTTTATACACATAGGTAAAGTTCTTAACATACTTCATAGTATAATTTACGTAGGTGATATTCAAATGTAAAAAGTCTATAAATTACAGGATATTTGACAAACAGCAGTAACTTTGTTGCATTGTCCTGAAATTTAATCTGTGTCTGCAATATTCTATCACCATTTTAAAATGTCAAATGTCAAAATTCTAGGAATATCATAGGTCTAATAAGTCTACTATGCAGGAGTCTGAGCCTAGACTTATGTTTATAATAATGCAATCTATAATAATCTTGCACAACATTAAATTGAAGATGATCTTAAAAACAATTAGAAAAATACATACTCAGTGTTGTGTATTTACAGGCCGCTGGCAAACTGCTAACCACATACACTGCTCCTCTGCCAAAAGGTGATTTTTTTTACTGGGGTAAATGAATAATTTATGACTGACTCTTGGATCAGGAGTGTCCTGAATGTGAGAAGTTTACTCCATCAATCACATCCGTCAAATCATTGCTGAACAAATGTTACATACAGACTTCCAAATGCACACAGTGAGAGCTGTGGTGTTCTGTCCACTGTGGAAACAGGAAGTTACACACAAACAGCATCTGGTCTGAAAACAGTGAAGCGGTGACGCTGGTGTTATGTCTCTGGCCCATTGATCAGTGTCTTAAAAAGCTCTCTGTCAGCAGCCCAGTGGGACGCTATGATATCAGCTTCAGTTTCCTTTTGCGTTATAAAAAGGCCGCTTCTGGTAAATGAGCTTTCTACTAAAATAGAAATGTTAATGTATTATTTATTTACTCATGCTATAATAAATCATGCATCAGTGTCATATCATTTACATTACAAATTCACGCCAAGAGAGGAATTGTGGAAAGATTATGGGGAAATTCAAAGTTGACACTTGTCCCACAGTCGCCTGTTTCACTTTTTTCAGTTGCACATTATTGGCATTGGTCTCTAAAATTCATATAGTGCTACTCAAGCAATTAGGAATGTATTAAATGAACATATTGTAGGGATCTCCAAGTCATCAGATTTCCACTTAATGTTTTCATATTGACATAGTCAAACTCTAACAAAAATAAACTAATCAACCATATATATTCAGACTAAATCAAAGCATTTATAATGATGTTTTCTAACACATAATAAGGCCTCGGTTGCCGACACAGGCAAATTCTGACTGGCGTCTGCTCACAATGAATCGATGAAGAGGAACTGAAAGCAGACACCTCTGCTGAACAAAGGACCCTACATCCCTCTTAACATTATGATCATCGAGCATGAAATTAACATAGATTTATTTGTTGATTATTTGCACCAGTAGGACTTATCTTCTCCATGTCAATATCTGATTCTAGTTCCCCTGAAGCTCTGGCCTGTAGCAGCCCTCCCTTTCCCTTGCATCTGTGTCCTCCTCTGCCCCAGACCTGGACCCATAGGGTATCATCTAACCTGGCCGTGTGTCCTTGGGTCTATACAGTGGCAAAGGCATATTGATGTCCTTTCTCTATTGCACCACCTCATCCTATCTTTATTTTGGAGTTTATGTGTGTCTATGATTAATTACTCTCTCTCACACTTCTATTCATACTGTGCCTGCATTGAGTTTGAGACTGTGCGTCTTTATAAAGAGGAGGACCCTATACTACATAGACACTGCAGTGCAGCCCTCTTGCCGTGAATTGTACTATTTTTGTAACCTCCTTGGCACAAGCCTGCAAGATCTGTGAGGCACTTGTCCAGATGCCAAAAGTTACACCCAACATCATCAATATTTAGCCGTAGACTCCTGAATGTGCAGGCTACAGAAGCAGCGCTGGAAGAAGCACTGAATTTTGATACTTAAGTAAAAGTACAGATACAGAGGCATAAAGTTACTCAAGTAAAAGTATCACATGAAAAAATCTACTCAAGTACAAGTATTTAAGTACCTGTTTAAAAAATGTAGAATAAAAAGCAAAAGAATTTCACACAAATGTTGTTAATTTGTTACAGTGTAAATGTACTGATATTGATTAAAAAAACAAAACAAACAAATAAACAAAAAAACAGATAAATATTTTGGTCAACAGATACAATATGAATCAATGTTTTTTTTTTTGTTACATGAAAACTACTTTTTACTTCTCAGTCCAGTTAAAAAATGCACAAAAGCCTAATATTGATGTAAAAGCGTTCCTTTAATGCAATTGTATTGACCAATTATAAACATTTATAGACATAAGCCTTCATGAATAATTATAATGTGGGCTATTGTTAATGCAAGTAATGACATGTTATGAGATTTGCTTCCATATCAAAACCAAATCAAATCATTTATTGCTTTCAAACTAAGAAGATGATTTGGGCTATGAACATTTGACCTCATTATGCTGTCCTTATTATTACTCATTCATTTTCATTGATTTTATGTTGCTCTTCTAACCCGTTTTGATCCTTTTTTATTTCTTTTTGAACAGTGCTGTTTTTTGTGCTGCCAATTCACGAAACCACGTGGCGAGGCTGGAAATTCTATTCCGAATCTGGCAACCCACTAACCCTGCCTGAAAAACAAACATGGCGTGGAGAGGAATTATAGTAAGAAAACTGACCAAAACTGAGTTTGTGAGGTCGGGAAACACAACGTGGTCTCGCTATAGGTGAGGAAATATGTACGACTGCAAACCTTAATGAACAAGCTAGTTGCAGTGTTGTTAGCTGTAGTGTTGTTAGCTGCAGTGTTGTTAGCTGCAGTGCTGTTAGCTGCAGTGCTGTTAGCTAACTGTCATAGTGAACTGTAGCCTCAGACAAGACAATTAAAAGAATATTTTTCGTAATTCAACTTTTTAAATGTTGTGTTTCTGACCATCAGAGGGGATGTTATTTATCTTTTGTTACGTTCTGACCATGTTATTATATTGTATTATTTTTAAGAGACTTTTTTATATTTATTTCACAGACTTAACCCTTACCAGCAGCAAATCAGATGTTTCCGTCGAGAAGCAAAAAGGTCAGAAACCAAGAAAAGCATTAATGAACAGGAAATAAAAGTGCCACCAAGTGCAAACAAGACAGCCATACCTCCTCCCAAAATCCCTCGTCCATCACTGCTCAAACCTCTTCTTTTCACGTTAGGGGTAGGTGATCTCAACAATATTCTTGATGATGAAACTCAAAAAAACCTGTGAGAAGAGAGTGCATACGTCTTCAAGATGTGTCTAATTTCATGTCAGTTTACAGGATGCTCCTTTGCTGCTGCAGCCATCCTACAGTATGAAAACCTGAGGTCAAAGGTCAAGGCGGCACAAGAAGATTCAGATGAACTCTCAAAGGTAAAATTACATTACAAGTAAAATAACATTATGTCATCATTGTTAAAAAACAGTAATATTCATGGTGTATTTTAAACACATTATTGCAGGGCTCACATGATATAACGTACTGGCATAATTGGTGGAATCAATTGACAGCTTTTCAGAAGCAGCTTATTCTACTGATGTCGATGGTGGACGACTTCTGGGGTAGCTTAACAGAGGGTCAAAGGACTGTAACTGGTAATTGTAGACATCATTTTCAAATTGTATTTTTCCATGTCTTTTATAAGAACAACTTATTTGAAATCTTTCAGGCATTATTGCACTAAACGTTGTTGTTGTGTGCTGCTGGAGGCTTCCTTCTATGCAGAGAAACATGATTAAGTACTTTACCTCAAACCCAGTTTCTAGTGAGTACACACATTTTAATTATTAGCAATGCACATGTAAACCATTATTGGCATTGTTTTCTATATTTTTCTCACCAGAAACACAGTGCCTTCCAATGATCTTGTCTACATTTAGTCATTTTTCCATTATCCACATGATGGCCAACATGTATGTTCTGTGGAATTTTTCTTCGGGACTAGTCTCTCTCCTCGGAAAGGAGCAGTTCATAGCCTTTTACCTTTCTGCAGGTGAGTCTGCTTCACATGATCACCCCCGTTGACCAGTGTGCATTAATAAATGGTAATACACTGGATTTTGTACACTTCCAGGTGTTATCTCAAGTATGGTTAGCTACATGTGCAAAACTGCCACAGGACGTTTCCATCCATCACTAGGCGCAGTAAGAGAGTTAGTTCTTTTTTTTTTTTTTTTTTACATATATATATACCAGTATATACATTCATGTCCTTGTTTTTCCTGTCTGTAGTCTGGCGCTGTTATGGCAGTGCTGGCAGCAGTCTGTACAAAGGTGCCAGAAGCCAAACTAGGCATCATATTCCTTCCCATGGTCACTGTCAGTGCAGGACATGTAAGTTAACCCTTAGAATAATTATACAGGCTATCCATGTTTCACTAACCTTTCACTCATTTTTAAAATGACTTATTTTCAGTGTTATTGGTGTAGACTTGCCACTGTGTGTAACACATGTTTACTTTTAATCATGGCATGGAAAAAACGGTATCAGCAATAATCGAACAGTCATATTGTGCATAACAATTGAAAAAGCAATAGATTTCAAATTGTGATTTTGCTGTGTCTTGTTGAAGTCATCAGATTTAAATATGTGCATGAACAAAATAACCCAGTATATGTGTGCAAATGTCTAAGTAAAGTACTGTATGTCTGAATGTTTGATAGTTATTTAATTTAGTTGTATTAACTTTCTATTTGGACTTCTCAATGGACCATAGGTGCTGAAAGCACTTGTTGCTTTTGATACAGCTGGCCTGTTTCTGGGTTGGCGGTTCTTTGACCATGCTGCTCACCTCGGAGGAGCCCTTTTTGGAGTGTGAGTTTCACTTAGTTTTTCCATTTGTACCAAGAAATATAACAATTTAATAAGTGCTGTTTTATTTTGCATTTCATCTGGGTATTATTTTTAGACTAGTGTCACAGGAAATGCTACGTGTAAAATCCCTCCATTCGTAAAAGCCCTGATTTCTCTCCTTGCTCACTGTGTCTGTTTCTGTCACTTTGTCTTTTTAAAGATTAAGTGCAGCACTTCTCTTTAGGTAAGTTAATGTTTTGTAGAATTAAACTTTCTGTTTTTTTCCACTGTAGGTGGTATATAGCAGATGGTCACCGACTTATCTGGAGGAGAAGGGAGCCCTTTGTGAAGCTCTGGCACAGCTTGCGTTCTAAAGTCACTGATGAGGCCAGGCCTGCAACTCGTCCCGGGGCAGACAGGGGTGAACGTTAAGAGACGAGACGGGCCCACACTTGGATGGATGTAGAGACACTATTTTAATTGTTAATGTTCTAAGTTAATAAATGCCATACCAGCACCATCTACTGTTGGATTTGATTATTTCTCAATTATTTTCTCCAATATTCTTACAATAGATTGAGTGTATTGTTATTAATTGATGCATATTCATTGCTTATTGATGCCTTTTTCCTCCACACAAAATGTTATGCTTAATTTTAATGAAACAAAGTCATTTATTAAGTAGAAAATATGCAAAAAAAACCAAACATTGTACACCTGAAAAGTCTGTGACATTGTTCATTACATAAATGCAGAGGGATGCTGAACGATAAGGATAACATAAAAACTTAAATTTTAAAAAAGGTTCCAAAATAGGTTGACTACAAATAAAACTGCAAATATGGGGAAATATAGGGTCATAATTTGGTCATTTTAAGCAGAAATGACTCAAATTCCTTTTGTCATATTCAGCCTCTACTTTTGTGGTTTGCGTAGCTCGGAAAACCAAACTGAGAAACCATCAAGTTGGAAAAGCAGAGCGGCATGACACCATAAATGTGTGCCAGCCTGTTCAGACAGTAAGACCTCTGAAGTAGATGTTCTGGACGATGCCACATTCCCTGATACCCGCTACTGGCATCCTTTTCGAGATTTCGCATGTCAACTGGTTTGACAAAGACTCCAGATGGCCGGTTGTAACTAGTTTCACGTATCTTTTTCAAGTACAGAGACACAACAAAATTCATTACAATGTCATCACAGTTTTGAGTTTCATCTATCAATGCCAGCACCGCCTTATCCTGTTCCTGAAAGAGCTGCAGATATCGACGGTGGAAGAAAGCTGCACCAATTAACACCATGGAGTACCTGCGTTAAGACGTTGTTAAGATGTTGAAATGGTTGAAAAATACAAATATAATGTCATAAATAATACTGTTGTGGTTATTGTGTTGACATAGAAACAGTGCTTACCGGTCTCCTCCTGAGATTTCTGGGTTCTGTAACTCAAAACTTCCATAACTGTAAATTCCTTTGTCTGTGACCACATGCTTACGGGGGACAAACCCAACAATCTGGTCTGGAAATTGCTGTAAAACAATTGAAATGTAAACAAAAATATAGAGTATGTAAAGCAAAAATGTGATATTGTGTAGATTTATCTTACATTCCAGACAGAGAAGGCAAAACTGACATCTGGAACACTGACCAAGGTGTCGTCATCCAGCATCAATACAGCTGAAAGTAAATAAAAACATCCCAAAAAGTTTAAGAACAGATATTAAAATGGGTTAATACTTAAATATAATGAACACTAACCATCAGTGTCAATCTCTTTAAATGATTGTAGTCTGTTACGCATTAAATTGGTACTTTGTTGTTTGAAAACTATAGGAACAGGGTGAGGTCCTAAGGAGTCCCATAACTTCTGAGGTGTAGGCTCCCCAATATTGTTCCACACTATAATAATTCTCTGCAGATGAGGCATCGCTTGGTAATGATTCAGAAGTTTGAGCAGAACGTCTGTGCGGTTGTAAGTCTGCATAATGATAGTAAATTTGGACTCTTCCACCATCCTGTGTTGCTTGTGAGATTGTGTGAGCCCTGGGTTGCTGTGTTGTCTGAAGTCTGCTCCTTGATGTTTCTCTGCAGAAGGCACAAAAGCCATCAAGACTCCACCGACCAGCAGCAGAACCAGCAGTAAAGACAACACCATGTAACCTCTCCTGGGAATCATCCAACATCTGTGGAGTCTGAATCACAAACATGAAAAAATCAGAAATCATGCATGAAAACTGTCTTGTGCTAGTTGTGCTATATTAGCAGATGAAAGGGTTGCTGCTATGGCTATTAACAGTTTAATATGAACACATTTTACATAAACACTCATCATTTTAACAGTTATTTGCACAGATTTACAACAACACAGAACTAGGTTAAATCATAACTCACCTCATGACTGCTTGGAAATGGCTAACTTGTTAACTTTTCCAGAAAAAAATGAAACCAAACGAGCTTTTTGACACATGACAAAACTGAGGAAACTTCAACTATTTAAGCTACTGTCTGCAGATACAACGTACATATCGAATATATATATCGTATCGTTGAAGATAAGCGTCTCAGACCAATCCATGAGGTTTTAGCTGCTGTTGGAAATTGATAAAGTTTGGACCGCTTCGGCTTCCATACAATTCCACGCGTGACGTCATGAAACTACTGAACTGGCTACATAACAACTTTTCTTGTTTTTATTTGTGGAAAAAATATGTTATCTCCAGCATCCAACATCTCTTCCACGATCCAACTTTCTAATGGTTTGGAAATGCCAATATTTGGACTGGGTACGTGGCCCATTTAATCCATTTTCTGAAGACAAGTAGCGTCTGTCTACTGCAGTAAAGGTATTCTGTATATACTGACAAAAAAACTAGAGTGTGGATAAAACTAGGCCTAATTTGAAATCTAATCATTTTGAACTCATTCTTGGAGTTTGACTATATTGTCACTTTCTAATTCTTAATTTTTTTCATTTCAGACACAAATATAATTTGGCCCATAGTTAAAAAAATAGGAAAGAACAAGTTAGCCTACAAAATATACACAACAGCCAAATGAGTCTATGTAGTTCATGAATGAGTATGAAGTCTCTTTGTCCAGGGCTTTCTCAGTGCACAGGTTTAAATTAGCTTGAATATATGATTGAATGGATTGTGCTTTTGTGTGTTTGTCCCAGATAACATTGACCACTTACCTCTGCAACAGGCACATCTCATCAAGGAGGATACTCCCATGATGCTGTTGTGTATGCTCTCACACAGTGTGGCGTGTGCCACATTGACACAGCAGAGCGCTATGGCTGTGAAGAACAACTGGGCAAAGCTATCAGAGAGAGTATGGTGCCACGGGAAGATCTGTGGATCACTAATAAGTTATGGCCAAGTCATTATGGCTTCAACTCAGCAAAAGAAGCCTGCCTCAAATCATGCAAAAGGATGGGTCTCGAGTATTTTGGTATGAAATGCTATACACATTTTTTTTTAAATCAGCCATATCATTTTAATGTGGTCTGGCAATCATCTTTCTCTTTAAGATTTATATCTGATGCACTGGCCAGGGGCATTTGAAAGTTGTGACTCTAACAGGGAGGCAAGAGCGGAGACATGGCGGGCATTACAAGAACTTTACAAAGAAGGTATAATGCATGTAGCACTTTTGCATTGGCATTCTCTATAACATAAAATGTATGTAAATGAGTGCTAAAATGTGTCTCTTCTATTTAGGAATTTGCAAATCTATTGGAGTGAGCAACTTCATGGTCTGTCACTTGGAACAACTAAAAGAGGACTCTAGTGTGGTTCCGCATGTTAACCAGGTTATCTTCACATAATTTAAATGGAGTATCATAATGCCTTGATGGCTACTTGTTACAAAACACGCTATACCTGTGACTATAATGCATCAAAGTACAACATACTCTCTAAGAAACAGACTGTGGAATAAAAACAATAGATATTAAATTATAGGTGCATGTAGTATTTAGATAAAACAAACACACAACAAAACACCCAAAACGCTTTTCATTGTATTTACTGATTCACTGATACAAATGAATGAGTTACTATAGCCCTGAGTAGGTGACCGCCAATCATCTACACACATTAAAACTACAGGCAAGGTGTTTACAGTTTGTCTTTGTCTCTTTAATGTTGATGTTTTGTTCGTAAAGTACCTTGAGTTTTTTTTAACTTGCATCTGGGCATGTTACGCAGGTGGAGTATCATCCATACCAGCAGCCCACCACAGTCCTGGAGTATTGTAACCAGGAGAAGATTGTGTTTGAGGGATACTGTCCTCTTGCCAAGGGCCAGCTCCTCAATGACCAAACCGTGCTTCAAATAGCAGAAAAACACAGACGCACACCTGCCCAGATCTGCATTCGGTGGAGCTTACAGGTGGTTGTCTTTACTTATACTGCCCCTAATCTTTGGTTGGTGCGTAAGAACATGCCCATCGTCTTATGCTTTACTTTTTTGTAGAAAGGAGTTGTTACAATACCAAAATCAACCAAAACAGAAAGAATACGAGAAAACTGTCAGGTGAGTTGCTTTGGACATCGTTATTGAAATTAGCATTGCTTTGGTTATTACAGCTGTGTGAATCTTCGGTTTCTGTTTTAGGTGTTTGACTTTAACCTGGATAAAACAGACATGAACACATTAGGCAAAATGCATGACGGAAGACATGTGACATGGGATCCATCAAACATACTGTGACAAAAATGTTTTTATGTGATCAGTATTCAATTCTGCCTTAAAATCCTAAACAAATAAATGCATGTCAACAAGACTATTATGCAGCTTCACTTTCAAGTGTCCACTTTTTGGAGAACGTTTATAGGCAGATACAGCAGATACATCTGATACTCACAGTATCAGATGTAATCAGTCCTGGTCGTTGCTCTAAATGACAAGTGGTTCTCAATCGACCTACCTGGATAAATAAAGGCTGAATAAATCAAATCGATAAAAAAAAAAAAAATTGTATCTTAAAACTCTACAACAGGGGTGTCCAAACTTAGGCCCGGGGGCCAAATGTAGCCCTCAGACCAGTTTTTATTGGCCCTCAAGCCTCCTGCTGAACCGGCCCAATTGATCATAAGCAGTAGTTTTAACAGCAAATTAAACTATTTCTACCATTATAACCTCAAACATCACATTGCAGTGAGATACAGACCTAAGCAGACCTAAAAAATGAATGTGCTTCAAGCCTTAGTAATAAACAGCGGCTCTGTCAAAGCACGACACTGCATTGATCACTGGTCTGTGGCCCTCCGCTTCGAATGTTTTGAGATGTGGCCCTCGATTAAAAAAAAGCTTGTGCACCTCTGCTCTACAACATACCAAATCCAACTGTGATAAATTGATTACTGAAATAATCCCTAATTAAAATAACTAATCTGCACTATGGCTTTCAACACCGCCCATGTCATGTGCTGAGAAGAGAAGCTCTATCAAAGAAAGACACTATTATATCAAAATGGCACCAGAATATAGGCCACATTTTTATTTACATCTCTGTAACATTTCTCCAAGAGTTCTTAAATCCGTATTTTTGAAAGAAAATATGGTTAAATTCAGTATCTGCAAGTTGGCAAAAAAAAAAAATCATATAAGTACTTAATATAATAACGTAATAATAGACGTCTGGTGTAAATAATTAAAGCATTAAAACTCAAAAACACACAATCAGAATTAGCAATATCATTTAATATTTTCTCCCTCAGCTTAAAATCACTGTTGCACATAAGTTACATTTTGTTATTTCAATTTCACAGGTTCATTTTTTCCTTTCTTCAAACTTCCAGTTTGACCTCCCTCTCTTATCAAACAAAAGAAAAAACAGCAGATTGTATTATACAAAAATGCAGACCAATTTTCACACAGTGAATTCTCTTACAAAGTCATAAAATGGCGTAATAATGGCTACATCCACATTGGAGGAAGATAATTCTAGACATTCCTTAATGGAGTATAATATACATATAAAAACTTTCTTCTTGCTGAAATCAAACTTGTACCTTAATTTAAGAGATATTTTACAAGGGAGCACTCATATAAAAATCCATCTGCGAACTTCCCCAGAAAGTCAGGGATTTAAGTGTGAGCCTCAAACAGCAGTAACAGAGTTCAGAGGTCAAATTGGGATAGAGGCCAGAGAAAGTAGGTCTAGGCAGCAATTTCACTGAAAAATGAAAGCTCTGAGTAATGTTGCTAATGTTGTTTTGTAAACTACAATTGAATATGCATTATTTTAAGATAAACATTGTTCAGTAAAACTGCAGGACCCACATACAACAATACTTAGAAATAGAGTCATTCTATAAATTTGGGACCTGTGGTCTTTTCATAATTGCCTCCCCCACTTCAAAAAGGAAGTAACTCAAACTAGTTTAGGGTTACTCTTTCTTCTTTTCCCCATGAACCAAAGGCCAGTAAAATCAATCAACTACTGCCGAAAACTACACCTCATCTATGACATCGCCTTACAAAATAATACACACAATTTTGAGAGATTTCTATAGAACAATATAGCAATTTCTGTTAAATTGTTGTCACTTCATGCTCCTAGAGCATGGAGGGGCATGGTGGGAGAATGTAAGGCCAACCTTTCAAAGAAATCCTGAATGTTTTAGGAGTTGAGTAGGAAAACAATCCCCCAACACCATTCTTAGACCTGAACACTATTAGCCAGTACAGCACACTTTGAGGAAAAACAACTTAAATCCGGTTACATTTTCTACAATACAATCTAACACACAAGAAACTTTCCAAAGGAACAACATTTTGTCTTCTTCGGAAGCATAGTCTATAAAGAACATGTTTGTTTGAACACAAAAGATTAAGTGAACAGACATCAATGCGCACAGAAGTCCTTCGTCTGGGAAAGGATAAAGTCTGTGTTGGCAACAAGTGGACAGAAAACAAAACAAAAAAAAACATTTTGCCGATTCTAAGTAGATCATTTAATATAAATGCTGAGCGAGTAGAATAACAGGTGGCACATTAATAGTGCTTTAGTATATTAATGTATGTATACATACTCATATGTATAAGTGAGCGGTGTACCTAAACAATAAAACATAGTGAGGAGCAGCCAGTGGCTATAACGCAGTTGGAAAAATGAAAAACCCAACATCACTATTGCAGCGCAGAAACATTGTTAAAGATGCACATTGAAACTCAAAGGAAACAAAAGCATTTGCATCTTGATACTACCACTGGATAAGTTACACTTGTCAGTTTGCCAGTACCCCTCATAAAGACAAGTTTACAGTAAACCGGACTAAGTGGGAACATCTCCTCTATCCTTCAACCGTTTAAGCACAAGGACTCACTCGCTCTCAGCAGAGCTGGAAATAAGCTTGTCATGCTAATTGTTTACAAAAGGCAGCAAACTCCATTGAGCTTTGCAGTAAACAACTGACATGAAGAAAATTAAATTAAAATAGCAATAGTAGTGATGATGATAGGTTTTAAAATTTTAAATCAGTGTGGATAAACCGTCTTAAAACAGAGAAGGTGTGTATAATGATGCAACCAGGAAACACATAGCTCTCCTGTGCAAAATAATTTTTCACATGATTTTAAATATGCTGCCCTCTTTCCTATTATATACTTGAGCTTGTTTAGGAACACGACCCTATCAAAGAAGCACATTTGTTACGTCATTCTATTTTTAGAGCAAGGTCTGTGCTATTAGAGTTGTGACCCCCAAAATTGTAACAACAAAGCATGAAAATAAAACAAAGCACAATTGAACAAAAAGTCAAAAGGGAAGGCAACTTCATAGAAGTTAGGAGAACAAATGACAAGATAATCCCAATGGGGAGGTTTTTATGAGTGGCCAGATGAGAAGTTCTGAGGAGGGAAACCGCTCTGTCCTTTCTTACAGCCTGGGCATCACAGCTAAACCACATCCAAGAGAAGCACATAGTAAGATTTCCAAGTATTTCCTTATAGAAAACATGTGAGAAGCTCTTTATCAAAAACTTGTTGCAATCTTTAAAACAGAATGCTTTGATCAAATATAATAAACTTGCTTTCAAGTATGAAACAGACATAAAATGTGTTTATAAAATGCATTAATAAAATCATGCTTCTCATGGCAGGTGAAACCATGCATGTGGCAGAAGGTGCAGCCACATTTTTGAACATTATCACTTCATTTTAATACTGAAGGCCTCATTTAGAATATTCGCCTTCTCAGACCATCATAATCTGGACAACCACTTTTCTTTTTTTTTCCTTTTTTTTTTTACAACTTTGGGGGTAAGCTCCATGCACTCAACCTCACTTTCCATCCTACGATCCCATGAAAGAGGTCCTAATTTAACAAGCAACTAATTGGGCTGAGACATTGTCTTCTTGTAAACTGCGCTCAAAAAGGCAAAAGGCAAATAGTAAACCAGAAATACAAAGGTGAAAGTTTGTCCTTTTAAATAAACTGATACTACTTTCAGCATCACCACTATTTCTTTTCCTGATATATTTTCCGTGAGCCTTGTTAAAGTATAATCCCAGTAAAAAACAACACAAAAAACACAGACACGAGAAATGTTATCATATGCTCTGGTTTCCAGGCAAGGAAAATCATTAAAAAGCTCATTCACAGAACAAAAAGAAAGAAAATTTATATCACGGCAGATACTGCTCATCTTCTAAATAGAATGGTTTGTGTGCCTGTGCATGCTTTTCAACTGAGCATCTCTTCTGTAGGTGTGTGCAGTGTCAATCTGTATCTCATGACTAAGAGCATGAATGGACCACACCATTTTTCTGAATCTCTGAACCAGCAGCACCTGGATCTGAGCACAGACTCAATGCAGATGTCTTATTGGTCAGTGACAGCATGGACCCGCCCACTGCACTTTCTTGCAAACTGCTGGAGCCGTTAGACACCTCACTATTCAAAAAGAAAGACAATATTTCACTGAAAAAAAACTAACCCACAATATAGTGGTATAAATGGTGTTTCCCCTCATTATTACTATACCTTAGGGCCAGTGAGATTTCCTCTAACTGCGCCTTTGGCTCTGGTTGTCCATTCTCTGCAGGTTTCATTTTAAACTGCTCATGGGCTACTTGGTTTTCCTGGTTAAAACATTAAAATGTTATACAGGCTGCAACATTCCAAAACCAAGACAATAAATAAAATACTACTTGTTGAGCAAAGTTGGATTAGTAAATCAGAGATCTACTTTACCCAGAATGTCTTACCATGGCCATTTCTCTTGTTCTCTTGCCAATCTCTCGTTCCACCTGATGCAGCTCCAGGCTGAGCTGTTCGCTGGAAACTGTTGTGGCATTTGTGCCCCCTGGAGGCCACTTTGGCTGTTGCTGCACTGTTTGGCTCTGGCTAGCCTGGCCTGCAAGGGCACTGGCTTCCCTTTGCAACATTAAGGAGTTACTAGCAGCCTGGAGTGGTAATAAAAATAACTTTAGCCATAATATTCATAAAAGACGAGATAATCTGGTGTATATCAAAATATACCCACTTCGATGCTATGCATCTGTGTCTGCTGGGTAATCTGTTGGTTGACCTGCTGCAGTTCAATCTTTAACTGTTCTCTACAGAAAGGAATAAATAATAATGTTGGTTTATTGTAAAATTACAGCTGTTATTTAGTATGCAGTTTGAAAGTCAAAAAATTAGGAAGTAAATGAGCATCAGTCCTCACCGCTCAAAGTGTCCCTGAGAGGAAGAGGTTGGCTGATGGGAGGGGTATGACGCTCCACCCCATCCTCCATGGCTTCCATATGAATATTCTGTCAAAAAATACAAAACTGTATTTTGGGATTGTATAACTTGGGTCACATTCAGACTGAAGTGGTAGCTGAAAGTAAATAAGAGCACATGACTAGCACATAAAGTGCCTGCCACATTTCAGGTTAGAACTTGGGGACTGATGGAACTTTTATTCATCCTTGGTGTCATTAATATTTTGGATGTTCTCAGTTGTAACTATAACTTACGGAGTTGATGAGAAGTTGGGAATAGAAAGTAGATGAAAAAGAAACATTTTCTACCTGGCATGGCATGTTTTGAGCTAGGATTCTGAGAGCTAGCGACAATCGTCGGTATAGGGCCGGTAGGTTGGTAGCCAGTCTTTGAGGTGCGGGAAATGGCACCAAATCGGGACACAGTGGGCTGAGGACCAAAAGGGATAATAGGATCATCATCCTTGACTTCTGTTCCCCGTCGAGGAGTCTCCAGTGATGGCTCTCTGAGATTTTTTGCTTCTACATTCTAAAAATAAAAACAAGTAGCCATTACATTCAAATACATATGTTTAATAATTTAGACTTCTGTTGAGATATGCAAAATTATTTACCATCATATCCATGCTCCCTGGAACCATAACGTCTTTGGGTTTGGCATCTTTTGTACCAATGTAGGAACCAATTGTATCACATGACCAAGGAGAATATTGACTGGCATAATCTGGCTCCCTACATTTCACAATTGTTTTTGAGCTCTCATCACCGTACTGTGAGGGAAAAAATAATAATATTTAATGATTCATTCTGAAATTTTAAAACAACTGTTAATATGAACCAACCTCGTGCGGGTAATCACTGGGAAATGCGTGAGAAAGCGTTGGAGATGCAGCAAATGGAGGTGGGGAGATGACCTTCCGTTCCTCCAGCTGTGACAATAGCTCCTGCCGGCGACGATGTAAGTAGTCCAGACTATGCTGTGAGCCTGTGTAAGATGAGCCCTAAAATCCAAACAGCTTATTTGTAGTTTTAAACATTTACAGAAGGCTATAACAGAGAATGTAACACTTACCCTGACATATGGTCTCATGGGTGGGGGCTGTGTGCCTGGTGGATAGTAGCCATCAGGTGGGTATCTATCGCGAGGATTTGGCTCTTGATGGTATAGTGAGTTGGCCTGCCCTGACTGTGGGGGAACATCAAGTGGAGCGGGGCTCATTCTGACAAGACTTTCCCTCTGTGGTGGATATGGCTGTGGCGGCGGTGGGGGGCCGTTGTAGTTGCCATGCCGACCTCTATCATAGTGCTGTGGATGAGGATAGGAGAAGGGAGGACCAGAGTGGGATGCCTGGTACGGCCGCTCAGGTGGTGCATAGCCAGGATAAGGATCCTGGTAAGGTGGGCCACCTGCCTCACTGGGGGGTTGAGGATTACGGACATAGTCTCGGGTGACATATTGTGGTGGTTGTTGATAATGGTACCCTGACAATGAAAAATATTACCATCAATACAAAACACACACTTTTCTAAAATGACAGCTGAATTTTTTGGTTCCTTACCTGTAGGATACTGGGAGGGCTCATACTGAGAAGCAGAGGGTGGCCTAATACAGTACATATCAGTTAACTGAGGCTGTGGATAAGAACCTCTGGCCACTACAGGCATCGGCTTGACCCCAGAGTGATGGTCTGTGGGCAGCCGGGGATGAGCCATGCTATGAGGTGGTAGTGGCATGCCAGGTTTGGGAATAGGCTCCAGTCTACAGTAACGAGGAAAACCAAACAAAGACAAACAAAGACAAAATTGTGTAATTCTGTGGTAATGCGTTTTCAAGCAGATCATAAATGGTGTAAAAGAATAATAGATATACAGTATAACTATGAGTGTAATACCTCAGTCATTACATTTAATGAAATAATGATAATACATTAGTCATATATAGTCCAGACATCACTTACTACAAGGGCCAACCCTGTGTGCTTCTGAGATCTGACAAAATCAGGCTTTGGTGGCACATTTGTACCCAAGCCTCCTTATCAAAGTGCTTTCAAACTACACTTACAGATAAAAGTATCTATAGTACCACTTTGTAAGTTGGTGTCAATGTCTTGGAATGTTTTTGTTATGCAGTCAAAATCTAAATTCTCACATGCAAAAAAAAAAAAATACTAAAACTAGAATCTCAACTAGAGAAGTGCTAATTACTAACATGCACCACTACATCAATGTTAAGTGTCTTGAATGACCTACAAAGTTCAGGTTAACTTACACATCAGGTGGTGATCCGGGTGCACTGGGACTGCCTCCATCCATTTTGACAGGTTTGCGGAGCAGTTCATAAGAAACTGAATCAGTGCCACGGGCAATGAGCTGGGGAAGGGAAGGCGCCCCACTGCCGTTGGTGAGAGGCGAAGGCTTCCGGGTTACGGCCACATCTAGGGGAAGGCCATCTTCTGGCATGAGCCCTCCACTTCCAGGAAGGCGAGCTGCCAGTCGTTTATTCATTTTCCGATATCTGGATACAATTAGTGTGGGAGTTTCAGTATTATTATTTACATTAAATAAAAGTACGTGCTCATGGTTTACCACTCACTTCTCCAGTTCCTCCTGAGAATGAGCAAAGGTACAACTTGCACCACGAGGACATCCTCCCTTTTGCTTCATGTCACGACACATGTATGTTTTATACTTGCTGTGTTGAGGAGGCTAAAAAAAGAATTTAAGAATGTATTGTAGTTCACTAGAACTATTTGACCCTCATCATAAACTAGAGTCAATGACATTGTGAGATCATCACACAGTATTCTTTCCATAAACATAATGGTTCAATAGTGTTTTTTTAAAGTGTGCTGGGAATTGTACAGACCTGTTGAGGGTCGGCTCCTTTCTTGCTGTGATTCTGGATGAAGTCCACCAGACCGTGAACAACAGTCTTTACTGCAACCAATCCCTTCTCTAGTTGTTCCCAGGTTGGAGGTGGAGCATCTGCAAAAAGAAAAAAGACAATTTTAAATTAATAATTTTGATCTTCAAATTTCCAAGATTCAAGTTTAATTGTGCTTACCAGGGCTGGGATCAATATTAGCCAGTAGTTCCAAGTGGGGTCGAAGCCTGTTTAAATTAGCTGGGTCACCAGTCCTCTGCAGTGCTATTGTCAGCTCTTGAACACTCTGAGCAAACGATGCAGGAGTTTGCAGCTATAAGGAAAATGCACAATTTATTATGGAAAACAGACTTAAATATAGATATATGAAATACTGAGACATCTCTTCTCTCATACACACCTTATCTATAATAGACTGCATATGTGACTTATGAGACTGATCTCCATACAACAAAGAAGACCATTGGTCTGGTGCAATGCGTAGGCCACCCTCCATAGCAATCTGAACAATCTGAGAGTCATGTTCCCTCCTCAAAGCCTCATATGTACGAAACTCCTCCTTTAGTTGCATTAGAGATGAATCTTCATCGCGCTTTGTCACCTGTAAAACCACATAGAATGTTGTGGGGGGGTTTTTTCAATAAAAAATGTAATGCATTATGCCAGACTCAACATATCTCTGCACTGGATTTTTACTTACCTTGAAGCAGGATGCCCTGTAGAGGAGCTGCACCACATGGCCTATGCTAGTTTTTGATGCCTGTGGAAAGCGGGGTTCTAACCTCTGGACTACAAAAAGAACTAATACTTTTCTGGATAGTGCAGAGCCATCTTCTAAAGCTAGAAGAACCAGTTTTAGAGCCTCTTCCTGCATCGCTAGAAGGCAGGCAAACAAACAAACATAATATGAAAAATGTCCACAATGGATCTTTTAACAAAATAAAAAACAGTGAATATATATATGTATGTATACCTGGACCAAGAAACTGGCATCCTCGTGCTCGGACAGCAGCCCACAGGTTGGAGGAAAGCTGCTGAGGATTTTGATGCTGTAAAATCAGTTCTGTGACTGTTCTTTCACCCAAACTGCGGGCAGCTCTCATTGCCCTCACACGGCCCTCCTCCTCTACCAGCTGACAGTGGACGAGTGTCACCAGTTTTCTCTGCATGGGTCGGCTGAGAATGCTTTGTGCAGTGCTGCTCAGGCCTACACCTGTGAAAAAACATTGTAGAGTAGACAAATTATTTTTGGCAAACTATAAAACGGCTTCATACACTAACCAGCCATACTACCTATTTTCCTGTTTATTTACTTATTTATTTTGGATAGCTCCTTGAAATGCATCATGTCTTTTTCAAGGGGGTCTGTTACAATACAAAGAAGCATTTCAAGCCAACATTGTGCTTATGAAGAATCATTGTGGGTTGTGAAAAATTATTATTTGCAACTTCCAACTTGGGGGGACAAGCCATTTTCAAGTCCAATGGCCAGAACCATCACAACACTAAAAAGCTGTGTAAGTGAAGGAAAAATGCAAATGTGTGTGCTTGAGGAAGCCCGGTTTTAGTTCAGTCTGAGGCCCAATACGTCCAAAATGCAGTGGCATGTCAGGTTTTAGCTAGCACTGATGTTCAATGTAAAACTATGAACTACAGCTATACTACTTGTACAGCCCTAATTTAAAATAAAATTTTAAGCAATGATCAGCTTGGTTCCTTTTATTTGTGACTTGTTTCTTTTATTAAAGTGTTTTACATCAATATTGCCAAATTATAACAATGATCCATAGGTGTCATAAATTACTATATATATTATACATGTACTATTTTATATTATATATATATATATATATATATATATATATATATATATATATATATATATATATATATATATATATATAAAATAAAAGTTGTGAATGGTCAGTAAAAAACAGTTGCTAAAATCTGATCAAATGTATGTGTGTAGATACCTCTAGTATTGCTGAGAGGTTTGAGGTATAGAGCAAGCTCCTCCACACACTGCCTGGCTTCCTCATAATGTTGTGAATCTTCTGGACTGGTGATCAACGCAACAGGCTGAGCTTTAGGAACCTACAGAGAAAAACATTTGAAATATGTCAGATTCCCTGATAAACCTAAGAGAACTGAGCATAATGTTAGAAATTTTGCAATGAATGCAATGCAAAAAAATATAAAATCACAGCTATATAGAAGGGTGTCCTACCTGGCCTCCAACCAGCTGCAACAAGGCTGTGTTAACAGGTAACTGTTCAATGTCCGTGCTGATGGCCGTCTGGTCAAAGGGACAGGCCTTTCGGTGCAACTTGTTCAGGCACATCTTGCAGACAGTGTGTCCACAGCCCAAGCTAATAGGCCGTCGAACAGTCTCCTCAAATGTCTGCGTGCAGATTGGGCACAACAGGAACTCTGTCCATTGAGGTGCTTGCACTGGCATGGTTATATGATGATGGGACAAGTGTGTGTAAATCTATCTTAACACAGAAAATATATAATAATAATATAATAATTATATATGGAAGATTCCACTGGAATCAAAATTTCTTCTTTCGAACTCAATTGTTCTTAAATGTCCCCACACATTGTGGATGTTGGATTACATTGCATGATGAATACTGTAACAAGAAAAACACAAAATGGAAGCACAACATTAATAGATGTATTAAAATCACTTCATTTTCATATTTATCACCTTCATAAACATGGAATATTTCATAATTAGTCAGCAATAGCATGTACGTTATGCAGGGTAATTTTACATGTTAATAATAGAATTCAAAACATGAGCTGCCATGTTTCCTTTCCAAAGCCTCTGGTCAGAGTAAACTGCTCATTCGTTTTGCGTTGTTTAAATGCATTTGTCGATGCATACAGAATGGACTGACAATCACACTTTATCTGTTACAACAAAACACTGACACTGCGCCTTTTTGTAATAAATGTTAATAACGATCCACAGTAAGATCAAAACAACCACTGTGGCCTACTTTAAAGAGTCAGATACTGCGACTATGGACAAAGGGTCTTCAGCAGGCTAACAGCCAAGTCCTTTTGCGTTTTAACTACTTGTAATTTGATATTACTTTATAGTTAAATTGTATTTTAAGCAAGCAGAAACATATACCGTTGTCATAGATGATCTATAAACGCGTGCGATGCCATAAAGCGCATTTGGAAGATTTACACAAATGGCTGTTTTGCAAACGCTAGCTGGCTGAAGCGTTAGCATGCTAAGCTATGGGTGGCTAAGTTGATATGTTGGCTATCAAGTATCCGTCGCCTATGTGTTATGTTATTAACATTAAACTGTCATTAAAAGACTTGCCACAACATTAAACTATGTCCGAGTGCATAGGAAGATAAAGCAGGGAGGCTACCGGAAAACCTGCTGCCTAAATAATGATTTTGAGCTTTGGCAACGGAACAACCACAGTGACATCGAAGATCTAACGTTAGCCATTTGCAATATTGAGATTATGTAACACCGATCAACCCAGTTATCAACTCCAGAACAGATCTCCAGTCTGTCAAATTGTCACGCAGACGATCACAGAGACTATTTAGAGATAATTTGTAACAGATAAAACACAACATATACGACACGGTACATAAACGCTAGCGCCATGGCTCCTCCCAACACTAACCCACAGTTAGCCTTTAGCTTAGCTTAGCTTCTGTTAGTAGCAACTATCTATTGCTTTGCGTCATAAACGGGAGAATTCACAAATGTATCCACAGCTTTAAGTTCTATTCACCGGAGATAAACGAGCATCACCAGAACTTACTCATTCCAAACGATACGGAAGATTTTCATCCGTTTTAGGGATAAGATTGCGATATTTTCTTGCCATGTCGACTGAGCAGCTTTGCGGCTGCCGAGGTTTGGGAGGGTGTCAACTGCTACAGCAGCACTAGCCCAAGAGCCGGTTACAGCTAGCTCTGTGCGGGTGTGTGTGTGTGTGTGTGTGTGCGTGTACGCTCGCGGGCGTGTCACTGTGTATGAAAAGGGCGCCCCCTGAAGGTGATGACCGGGAATTACAGCAAAGAACTGATGAGTTAAAACATTCTTTTTAGCTTTTTAGTTTTGATCGACTTAGTAGTTTCTTTACACTCATAGTTTGCGGTGGTAACCAGCTGTTATTTGAACACAAAAAACACATGTTCCTAAACTGAACAGATAAGGGACGTGCCTTATTCTTTATTTCGAAGAATTATTGTGAGTTTTGAGGCTCACAGTCTTAAGACTCTGGCAAGAGTCTAAGTGTAGGCCTGGTTTTTAAATGTCAGATGTCCCATTTTTAGCCTGCATATTATGGCTGTGTTATCTTCCCAGCAACATCCAAATGTTTGCAGAGAAACATGGCACGAGAGAGAGTGGAGCTGACAGATAATTTTGGCAAAAGCCCAGGAAACGGTTCTGCAGACTTGATCAAAAGAAGGTTCGCCAATGTTTGTAGATTGTTATACTGGCTTAAAGGAGGCTAAATGACGATGTAGACCTGGTTATGGGAGGGCAGGCGAAAGCTTGTATTATATAGGCTAGGCCTCATGGTCCTTACGCGTCACAGTTGAAAACAGCCTACTTTCTTTGCGCTCTGGCAACCACTGTGTGCGCACTTGAGACAAGACAGAGACTCTCCGGAGTCTATTCACTGGGCAGGGAAGAAAAAAAGCATGCATTTTTGCATTCCATTTTTTTCTAATCCTACTGATTTCTGAAGGGATTACCGAACCAATCATGATTGAGAGACTGCTGGATCGTCCCACGCGCTCTGTACCGCCTCCCCAAAGCGGTGTGTGAAATCACAACATCAGCACCACGGCACTTTCCCATCAGGAGGGTTATTTTTTATGATGGTGATCGATCCATCCGGATGACTGTTTTGCCAAAACAACTCAACTTAATTCGGAGCTTCTTCGTCAGAGTTTTTTGTGATGAGTTTTAGGCCTGATTGAGGTTGTCTTTTAAAGGATTGTCATCAATCCCCTTCAACAACATCCAGGTACTCTACGCACCGATAGTTACAATTTTTGAATTTCCTGATGCAACTAAAAGGTAGGCCTAATCATGAAATAATTATCAAAATTAAGTCTGTGTAAATAGTTGCAAAAAAGCATTTACAATTTAGGATCAGTTTTCGGATGAAAAGCAATATAGTTTATTTGAAGAAGGGTTCAGTAGCAGGCAGCAGTTGCTTATTCTCATCCGAAAGGATTATCCTTTGCACTGCAAAGTAATCAGTGGATAAGGCAACGTGACTGTATCCACACTACATATCTACAAGCCAGGCAAAGCAACTGAGATGTAAGATCTATTCAGTTTAAGTGTGCTTTCTTTTTGTTTGCAGCCAATGGAGGGAGAAGCTGGTGTGGATAAGGTTTTAGTACAAGAAAAAAACAGCTCTCCTCCACCTAGAGGGTTACCGATTAACTGGAATCTTATAACTGGTCCGGTCCGTGAGCCCATCTTCTCCACTTCTCCGTCTATCTTGCCACAGGATTCAGCTGTGCATTCGCTGCAAACCAAACTGAAGACTTTTGGCCAGCGCAGGCAAAGAGGCAGGGAGAAGGACAAAGAGAGATCAAATTTGGTCTCTCATGAAGGAGGTTTGTGTGGCATTGCACCAGAAATCTATCTAAGACCAAAGGAGAAAGGAAAGAGTCTGGCACCTGTAACTATTCCACCTTGTCGCTCTAGAACTGCCAGGAATTTGAGTACAAGTGATGAGGATCAGGAGGTTGAGGTTGAGGTTAAGTTGGAGATCCATAGTCCACCTGCTGAAACACAGATGCTGTCTCAGGGAGCACAAGAGGCATCATCAGAAACAGGACAGAATATCACACAATGTAAAAGTTTGGAAAGTCTTTTGTCCGACAACATAAATCATGAAAAGCCAAAAGAACCTCTACAAGCTGCACCTTCTGTTGCAACATCTTCAAGTACTAATGTGTCTTCAACCTTTACTACATCCACAAGACACTGGGCACCGCCTAAAGGTTTTTGGAGGATAGCACGTCCAGAAACACTACTTTTAAGTGGTGTCACACCGTCAACTTTACCCATAATGGATTACACTAAGATTGATGAAAAATGCAAGGAACCTGCCAAAACAGACAGCAAATGTGAGAATGTGGGAGTTGCAGTAGATGATGCGGATGCCCCGGGTGGGATTAAACACTCAGATAGTATGGAGTGCTACCTGGAGAAGTGTGAGCAGAAGGAGATGGAGGCCAAAGGACTGTGTAACGCCAATAATGTGAACACAACCTCGCAAAGTCCTCCATCTGATGATACACTTACAGCCAAACAAAAAGCCTATGCAAAGTTAAGAGAAAGACAACAGAGTCGCAGAGTAACAAAGGAGCCGGGAGGCGAAAGTGCAGACCAAACAGACGACACAGGTGATATCAAAAGTACAACTTTTGCTTCCATTTTGTTTTCACACTAGCTGAACAATGAGGACACCTGAAAGCAGTAATTCTTTTAAAAGCGATATTCTGAAATTGTCTTAAAAATAACCAACTTTATTGTTTTTAAAACAAACCAAGTATTCATTAATATAAAGAAGACAAAATGTAATTCTTTGGAGGAATGAGGTCTCCTCTAAGTGACCCCTAATAACTTTCCTCATATTGATCAATAACAATTTTCAATTACATTTTTTTGCCCTATTAAAAACTAATAAAATTACTTTAAATATTACTTTCATGAAGATATAAAACACTCTTAATCACAATAACCACAATAGTCTGTGGCCCTCTCAATTATAATGACTCGTATCATTGCCAAAGAAATGACTGAATCTTGATCTTTATTAAAATTGCACAAACCTTATACCTAATCAACATGACATCACCGCATGCTAAAGGTAATAACCTAACGTTGATGCTGGAGTGTTTAGGGTGCCTAAGGATAACATTCTGTAAGTAAATTCAGTAAAAAAAGTAAGTAAAAAAAAAACAAAAACCTATATGTAAAATGTGCCTTGTTAAACAGGTCTCAGCTGTTGCAGATTGACCTAAGCTTGTCTTCCCATGTTGTCTATGAATGCAGCTGGAAGCTGCCGGCTTCCCATTCTGAACAGATGTTAGTTGTGCAGATGTGCAGAAGGGTGATGCTATTATTAGCAGCCTGAGCTCCAGGGGAACAGTCCCAGCATTTGTGTTTTATTGCACTTAACAGACATTCTCCATGTTGATAGGTGACAGATGAGGTTTTCTATAAAGTGTTGCAATGGTGCACTTTTACTTTACACAGCTTAGTCAAATGGTGATTATAACTGTGCATAAATCCATTTGGTACCAACAGCATTAGACTTCATATTAAATAAAAGCTTTCAAAGATGCAAAAAAAAAAACCACAAAAAAAATCTAATGACAGTATTTCCAGACTACCTGTAACCTCAAATAATGTCATATAAATGTACTTTTTATTATCATGTGACTGTGTCACTGTATAAAAACAAAAGAGAAGCGAATTGCAGACATTTGACAGACTTTTTAATGTTTATTTTCAATATGCTGAGTAATATGCAGTCTAAATGTATGTTGACCTTTGCTCTCACCTCTCTGCTTATGTCATTCAGATGTCTCAGGTCTTTCAAACTGCATAGACTCAGCCATTCTTCCTCAGGAACTTGAACCATATTTGAGGTAAGCGACCCTGCACTTCTATCCTCCTGGTACAACTGGTGACATACAACCCCTATGCACTATTTATACCCTTGTCTCATAAATTCTACTTTAGTGCTGTGAGGATTGAGGAAATAGAAGCAAATCCATTGAGAGCACAAACAGCCCGCCTTGTGCAGAAGATCAAAACAAACATTGCAACGAGGCACAGGGATTGAAGAGGCATTGCTCTAAAAACGTTGCATTATTTTGCATAATTACATAGTGTTACATAAGGTCTTTTGAAATGAGAAAAGTTTTTATGGTAAATGTTTTACTCAGGTCTCTTATCTTGAGCACATGAAGTGTAGTTTAATTAAATATGTTTTGCTTTTGATACGCCACTAGAGAATAAATTATACTTAGCCCATTATGAGGCTTACTCACATGGCGGCTGTATCATTCTATCTTTATCACTGGCTATGGGATAAAGACAAGACGCTGAAGCACAATGCTGAGCAGCTTAACTCTGGTGCAAAAGAACAGATAGACCATTAGCTGTTATTTGTTGCCACTACTGTTCCCCATTGATCCCCATTACATTTAGACAGTTGTGTAACTACAGATTTTAATCAAACCACTGTCAACCTAACTGGCACACAGTGTCTAATCCGTTCTTCTTTTTTGTCCAAATTTAGGTCACTTCTTGTAATATCTGATGAACTTCCTCTTAGTCCAAGACATGAACAAGCTAAACGCCTTTTGGAGAGAGCAAGGCTGAAAGCACGGTCCAATCACATGAAAGGTGATGGAGTCAGCAGACGAGTTGAACCTGATCAGAGTGACGTCATGTAAGCCTGTACACGCCAGTCAGCCATATCATTATGACTCTAACAGTTTGAAGATTATCATTTTTGGAGTTCCACCCATGAACACACTCACTCCAAAATTGCAATCTTAGGCTACAAACCTCAGTTAGATCAAAGCGATTATGGGGAGCAAGGGCTGATCTGCTTGGACAAATTCAGTAGAGCTACATTCATCCAGTGCATAATAGTACTGTCTGTTGTGTATGATGGTACAGATTATATATTTTGGCCTCTATTATTAGTGAGCAAAATGCTATGTATGACAAATCTTAAAGCCCCACCATGTAAGACTAAAAACAAACTAAAATAAAAGCGTGTTTATTTCATTTTGGTTGTTTTTATTGCAAAGAAAGACATATAGAAAATATTTGTTTTTACTCTGAGCGGGCTTGCATCTCCATAAACCTGACACTTGGCCTGGAGCAGGGCATGCTCCTACTTGTTTCTATGCAAATGTTTGGTTAAAATATTCCACAGTATACTCATAAGTAACAGTAAAACTCATCTCTCTCCATGGAGAATATTCCGGAGTATGGTGGTAACTTTATATTTCCATGGAATCATACAAGTGACATGCCACCTCCAGAAAGTTACACGGTGTTGCTTAAATAAAATATTATTCAGGTACTACTAAAATGTTGTTAATAGTTGTCATAGTCATCCATTGTTATTGTTTATATTTCTGTAATTACTGAACCAACCCACATGAAACAAAAACTGGCACAAATTGAAAAAGTGATTTTTGTTTTTCACAATGGAAAAAAGTGGACCAGTTTTCAACCCTAAAGACATTGTTGTCACTTGAAAGCTAAGATTAATATGGCAAATTTGAGGAGCCAATCCCGGTTGGTTCAGCTTTAAGTTTTAGTATTCCTTTCAAAAACAGTAAATCTCCCATAGAATGAGTTTCAGCTTATTGTTTATACATGATATTTTGAGGACCTTTACTCAAAAGATGTAATTAGTTTTGATTTGTTGATTATGGCAATGATTTTCATCACTCTAAAACGCATGAATAGGTCCATTATTACATTTTCAAATTATAGCATGTGATTGCAATCTAATCAGCTCATCTATTGTGTTTTTATTTTCAAATTTGCAGTAAGAAACAACAATTTGACTCTGACAGTCCGACACGGGTGCAGAAAGCAGTCCAGACCAAAGAGGAACTCTCTCCTCCAAGTGTCTATGTCCCGCTCCTTCTCCCAGAGCACAGAGACACATCTCCCTCAGAGCAGACAGGTCGGACCAGGCGTTATGGATGCTCCCCAACCAGAGTGCGCTTCGAGGATGAATCTGAGAAAGAAGCACAGTCTCGATATTTGGACCGAGTGAGACAACGTGGCAGATCCAAGAGCAGAGAAAACAACCAGGATGCTAGCAGCGGTAAGAACCAAAGAAGCGTGTCCGTGCCTCCTGCTCTTGTCAGTGTTGAAACTCAAACTGTGGTGAGGGAAATCATTGTGGTGGTGAAAAAGTGTGAAGCGTGTGGGTCCATCGCCAGAGAAACGCAGGCTGTTACTTCTCCATCTGAACCACAAAATACTGACCTTCAACAATTAACTTCCTCTGAAGATCCAAGAACTAAGCAGGCTTCAAAACCAGTTAACACACGCCCAAAAGCTCCACTCACAGTCACTTTTGCTGGAGCCTACGTTCTGGGAGAAGACAAGGAAGTCAGCTCAGGATGGAAGTCTTCAGGATTTGGAAAACTCAGGAGGAGGAGCAGGAAAGGGGAGAGCAGAATAGAGTCCGGTCATGGTCCTTATGGTCCATCCTGGGCTCAGAGACGTAACTCAAATCCAAGAAATAGGGTCAACATGCCCAGGGGGGTGACTTTTGCCCCCGGAAGCCCCATTGCACTAGAACCACGTTTGCTAGAAGCATCTGGTGGGACAAAGGAATTAACAGGTCCACCACTGCCAATCAAATCAGCACTTAAATCAAGCTCAAGGAATCGTGTTAGTCCAAACCAGAGCGTGGTACAGTTTCAAGCTGGGTCCAGTGCAGGTGTGGAGGGGGACATAGAGCACGACCAATCAGAAGTGAGAAGAGAGTCTAGTCCAGTGTCTTTAAACCAATCAGCTGCCAGTACCAACAGCCCTGTCTCCTGCATCCGACCATCCACTCTGAGGTATTCTCCAGCCCGAATGACCTCCGACCTGCCAGATGCTGACCTCTGGGACTCTGCTCCAGATGGGCCGGGTGAGTTGCCATTACACAGATTAAGGGCTTATATATAAATATTTGTTTTTGTATTTTGCAGTACTTTGGGTAATTGAGTGAATACAAGTTTGACTTTAGACCAGGGGGCTTATTTTTCCCAAATACAATATGACATACATTGCTTGCTTAATGAAAAAGGCACCTGTTTTGAAATACCAAAAATACATTTTAACTGAAAGCTATGCATATTTCATGATACATTTACAGTTAAGTGGTGCATAATCAGTCTCCTATTATCTAAGTGATTATTATTACCTGAATTAATGAGAGAATCTATATGAACAAAATTTGCTACATAATAATGATGAAAATATGAAAAAGTTATTGCATTATCAACAAACTAACATTACTTTTACATAGTGTTTGTTTATCCCAGCAGGTTTGTGTGTGGAGGGGAGTGGGGGTGTAGAGGGTCGCCCCATCCTGCGGAACATGGCCCTGTCCCGCTCAGACGACCTGAGGGCAGATCTGTTGAGGGCAGAACATCTGAAAGCAGAGGCCATGTGGGAGGACAGCCCGGATGGCTCGAGGTAAGACATCACAAAAAAGCTTAAAATAAATCCTTTATCCCCATTACTGCTGTTTCAAAACATAGACCTTGCCAAGAGAGACTCTATGAAAGGCTATGATATGATTGGTCAAAACCATTGTCAAAACGCTACGCTATGGCTTGACAATTGTGCCCTCTTCTGGACAGATGGCGATACGCAAGCACATACAAATAAATAATTACATATAATATCTCATATCCAAACTGATATATTTTAGCTTTTCTGTAAAAACACTTGCTAAAATGATATTGTTCATTGGTTTAATTCTATGGCACAATTGTAATTGTGTAATTAATAGTATTAAAACTGTAAAACTGTAAAGTGCGATGAACCACCCCTGGTGGGATTAATAAAGTTGTCTGAATCTGAACCTGGAGAAATGATTCCAGAAACACTTATACCATTAAACCTACTGTGATGGTGCCAAGAATGTCTCGATTCTTGATAAGAAGAGATACATGGGACAAATGGGATCCCAATTGATGCTTTAATTTATTGGAAAAAACAGTGGAGTTGAACACATGGTGACTGCTGGAAAGCAGGTAGCACATCTGACTGCTCTTCTATGAAAGCAGGACAGGAGAGGAGGGGGCAGAGCCAAGCAGGGTTTTCACACTCAACTGAAGTAGAACTGAACACTAAAACACTAAAATGTTTTTGCTTCATTCATTGTATTGTTTAGTGTTCCTAGTCCCGGTTTTGCAATTTTTGTGCAAACTAGGTACATTTATGGCTTTCTGGTCAAAAACGTACAAAAAAAAAAAAAAAAAAACATAAAAAATTCAGTGTGTGCATGGTCGTCTGCCTCCAGTGGTCACTGCAATTTCAAGCACTATGTGACATTATGCAGGACTGCCCTGATTACAGTCAGGTGTATACTCTATTATAGTTTAGCAGTTCTATTTGAAATGTAATTGTGGGAGGAGTTTAGGTGTCCCACTTTGATAATAAACCTGAATTAAATATTGTTACATGTTCAATGTAGTGTAACTGTTATCTCACACAGAAAGTTGGATGGGCGTCCAAAACTGTTCCTGCGTCGTTTCTTTTCCTCCATTGGTTTGAACAGTGTGGGCAGACTGGTGAAGGGGTCTCGCTCCAGCAGCATGGAGCAGCTGAGCCTTCCTCCTGCCCCCCGGGCCAGCTCTGCCTCCCCCAGCCCCACGCGGAGACCCCAACCCACCATCCGCATCCAGAGGACCCCCTCCCTGCAAACCCTGCACACAGTGAGTTACGCTTCAAATGTGATTCATCCCCAGCCTCTACCTTCATGTGTAAGGCTCACAACATTCGCCTCAAATCATGACACGTTCCCAGTTTGGCTTTGAGAAGCCTTTCACAAGTTGTTTGCCACAGTGGATCATGCGAGGCTTTGAAGTAACAGCATCACTGGCTGTCACTGAGCTCAAATAATTCATTATAGGCCTTTGCAACTTCATCCTTTTCACGCACTTCTCTTTGTAATTATTCCAATGTTAGGATACATTTTTCCACACTTTTGTATACTTGTATTATTACCAAATTTCAATCTTAAAATGTTTTATATTGATTTCAATGAAAAGCTGTTGTGGACAATGAGTCACTTAAGTCAGAAAGAAAACTGAAAAGCAGGTGCTGTGCTGCAGTGATAGTTGCAATAGTTGAAATTATCTATGACGAATAATAATTAAAATGCTACAGTAACAGTTCCCTCTTGCGCCACTAGGTGTTCCCATTGGCCCAGCTGCGCAAAGCCTCCTCTGTACAGAGCTTGGAGAGAAGGACAGAGCGCTCCACCATTCTGGGGGAGGTGCAGATACCGTACGGCCTGGCTCCAAGGTAAAGAACCAAAAATTCAGATTAAGTCCAAATAAACAGGAAAAGGTTTTACAAAACCTTGTTTTATGCTGCAGTCCTGAAAGCCCTCAGCTGGCACTCCACCGGGCCCTCAGTGTGGAGAATGTCCTTGTGTCCAGGATGGGGCGTCCCGTGGGCAGGGTCACCCAGGCCTTCGCTGATGGGACACTGCTCTTGGAACTCACCAAACCCCCCAATGGTCCTTTTGGATTTGTTATATCGAGAGGCAAAGGGCGCCCAGATACAGGTTATTCAATTATTATTTTAATTATTATTTGTGTATTTAGTGGAGACAGTACATGATAATGAACACACACCAGATACATCCTGTAAACACCAGAATGTGGCCATGAGCTCATTTACATCTGTTCTTCTGCATACTCTCTCACACATCAGCACATATGAACACTTGAGATGCAACTTAACAAAATATTTGTCTTTACAACATAAAATGGTTACACATGATTTTGATGGGCTTTTGTCATGATGTCAGTTTTCCCTGTCCTCCCGTGCTCTCTCCCCCTCCCCTACCTGGGTGTCTGGAGCTGGGTGGAGTGCCTGACTCCTCCCGTGCACACCTGGGGTGCATCAGCCTAATCACCGCCACCTGCTGCTGAGTACAAGAAGGCTTGGCAGTCTACACTCGGTGCCAGACCGTCCGCGTGTAAAACATTCCTGCCTCTACTCGCCCAGCTCCTGCCGCCACGTTCCAGTCCCGGTATCGCTTCCAGCTCGTCTTGTCTCCTGCTCGTCTCGTCTCCTGCTCGTCTCGTCTCCAGCTCGTCTCGTCTCCTGCTCGTCTCGTCTCCTGCTCGTCTCGTCTCCTGCTCGTCTCGTCTCCTGTCCGGTCCTGGTCTCTGGTTTGTCACCCGCTCCCCGCTCTGGTCTTCGTCTGCTCCGCCCGCCCTGGTACCGCACCTGCTTCTATCCCCGTCCTGGTCCTGTCCTGCCCGCCTCTACCTGCACCGCACCCGCCTGACCCGTCTCCCGCTCCCCGGTTCCTGTACCTGCTCTTGTGACCTGTTTAAAGACTGCATTTTCACCGCTGTAAATAAACACTGTTAAAACTGCTCTGGTCTGCATCCTTTGGTCCTATCCGCACCGTTACGACAGAACGGTCTGGCCAATATGGACCAAGCAGGCTCAGATCCGGACCAGACGCGCCGCCTCACGCACTCTCACCCCGAGGCGGTGCTGGGTCAGCACGAACAATCCATTCGAACTCTATTGGAGCTAAATCAGACATTGTCCCAGCAGGTGGCACAGCTTAACCACCAGGTGGCCGCGCTCCTCGTCACCCCGCCTGCTGCAGCTGGAGCGCCACCATGCCTCCCGGAGCCGAGAGGCACGGATCCGGAGCCGTATGCTGGACAACCTCACCTCTGTCGCGGATTCCTGTTCCAGTGCGAGTTCATGTTCCAGCAATGCCCTTCTCGTTTCAGCTCGGGGGCCACCAAGATCCGATATATATGTGGATTACTCCGGGGCAGAGCTCTCCAGTGGGCAGAGGCGCGCCTAATGAAGACGTCTGTGGATAGCCTGGATTTTAATGAATTTGTGTCCACGTTTAAGCTGGTGTTTGACCACCCGCACTACCAGGACAATGCTGCCTCCCGGTTATTGACTCTCAGCCAGGGCTCCAGGACGGTAGCGGATTATTCCATTGAATTCTGGACACATGCGGCGGAGCTGGACTGGACGGACAGCGCGCTGCGGGCTGTGTTTGTGCGGGGCCTGAACGAGACTTTGAAAGATGAATTGGTTTCCCGGGACGAACCCCCCGACCTGCGGACCCTCATCTCCCTCACTCACCGTATAGACAACCGCCTACGGGCTCGTCGCCGAGAGAGACGCCGGTCACCGGTCCCGCCGGAGCCACGCGCTGCCCCGCCCCCGCCGGATGAGCCCATGCAACTCGACAGGACCCTTGTGTCGGCCGAGGAGCGTCAACGGAGGCGTCGTCTGGCCGGGGCTTGCCTCTACTGCGGTGAGCGCGGACATTATGTGGTCACTTGCCCAGTTCGGCCAAAAGGGGGGGCCCACCAGTAGCACTGGGAGTACTGGTGGGCGAGCAACACATCCTGGACTCTTCTAATAGACTGCGGCTCAGCGCCACCCTGTGCGTTCGCACAGAGACCTTATGCGTTTCCGCCCTTATCGACTCCGGGGCTGAGAGGGACTTTATTGATGCCCAAGTCGCGGAGCAGCTCGGGGTCTACCTGGAGCCCCTCGAACGCCCCTTAAATGCCCAGGGGCTCAATGGACGTTTTCTGGGGCACATCACTCACATCACAGAACCTGTCACCGTGATTCTGTCCGGCAACCACCAAGAGAACCGTCAGTTTCATGTCCTGTCCTCCTCCGCTTCTCCTCTGGTCCTTGGTTACCCCTGGCTACGCGCCCACAACCCTGTTTTCGATTGGGCCAGGGGCGGAGTTTCGGGCTGGAGTCCCGATTGCCACGCCAAGTGCCTTCGGTCCGCCCTCCCTCCGGCCGGGAGGTCCGTTCCTGTCGCTGATCCGTCCCCAGACACCCCCAATCTGTCCTCGGTGCCTGCTGAATATCACGACCTGGGGGAGGTTTTTAGCAAGAGCAAGGCCCTCTCTTTACCGCCCCACCGCCCATATGACTGCGCCATTGACCTCCTGCCGGGTGCCCCACTACCGTCTAGCAGGCTATATAACCTGTCTAAACCTGAACGCGAGTCAATGGAGGACTATATCCGTGGGTCCCTGGCTGCCGGAATCATCCGCCCGTCCACTTCACCCGTGGGAGCGGGGTTCTTCTTTGTGGCTAAGAAGGACAAATCCCTGCGGCCTTGCATTGATTACCGGGGTCTGAACAATATAACTGTAAAGAATAAATACCCGCTTCCCTTACTGGACTCGGCATTTACGCCCCTCCACGGTGCGACCATCTTCTCCAAGTTGGATTTGCGGAATGCGTACCACCTGGTGCGCATCAGGGAGGGAGACGAATGGAAGACGGCCTTCAAGACACCCCTGGGACATTTCGAATACTTGGTTATGCCCTTCGGTCTCACCAACGCCCCTGCCGTATTCCAAGCCCTCATCAACGATGTGCTCCGTGATTTCCTTAACCGATTCGTCTTTGTTTACTTGGATGACATCTTGATTTTCTCGCGGTCCCCCCAGGAGCATCATCAGCACGTTCGCCAGGTTCTCCAGCGCCTCCTCGAGAATAAACTGTTCGTGAAAGCTGAGAAATGCGAGTTTCACGCAGAGGAGGTCAGCTTTTTGGGCTTCATTGTGGGGCGGGGCCAAGTAAGAGCTGACCCTGAAAAGATCCAGGCTGTCACTGAGTGGCCCGTTCCTACCAGCCGGAGACAGCTCCAGAGATTTATCGGCTTTGCCAATTTTTATAGACGTTTCATCCGGGATTTTAGTAGGGTTATCTCGCCCTTAACTAAACTCACCTCTCCTGCTTTGCAGTTTGCCTGGTCTCCTGAGGCGCAGACAGCCTTCGAGAAGCTTAAGAGACTATTTACCTCCGCTCCCATCCTGCACCAGCCCGACCCTTCACGGCAATTCATCGTGGAGGTCGACGCCTCCGACTCGGGAGTGGGGGCCGTGCTTTCGCAGAGGTTCGACCCCCACAACCGCCTCTGTCCCTGCGCCTTCTTTTCCCGGCGATTGTCCTCGGCCGAGGTCAATTATGACGTGGGGGATCGGGAGCTCCTTGCCGTAAAGCTGGCCTTGGAGGAGTGGCGCCACTGGCTCGAAGGGGCGGAGCAACCATTCATCGTCTGGACCGACCATAAAAACTTGGAGTACATCCAGTCCGCCAGGCGCCTCAATCCCCGTCAAGCTCGTTGGTCCCTCTTCTTCAGCCGCTTCAACTTTCTCCTCACCTACCGCCCCGGATCTCGGAACGTCAAACCCGATGCCCTCTCCCGCCAGTTCGCCCTGGAGGATAGCCCGGTCACCGCAGAAACAATTATTCCCTCCTCGTGTGTGGTGGCCGCGGTCCATTGGGATATCGAGGACACCGTCCGAGAGGCCCAGACCAACGACCCCGACCCAGGTAACGGCCCTCCAGATAAACTGTTTGTTCCCGATTCTGTCCGGTCTCAGGTGCTCCAGTGGGTCCATGCCTCCCGTTTCGCCTGCCATCCTGGTGCCGGTCGCTCTCTCTCCCTCCTCAGGAGACGCTTCTGGTGGCCCACGATGGACACAGACACCCGGGCTTATGTCGCCGCCTGCCAGGTATGTGCTCGGGCCAAGGCCTCCCACTCACCCCCTTCTGGTCTCTTGCATCCTCTCCCAGTTCCTCGTCGCCCTTGGTCCCACATCGCCTTGGACTTCGTGACGGGCCTTCCCCCTTCCCAGGGGAACACGGTGGTTCTCACCATTGTGGACCGCTTCTCCAAGGCCGCCCATTTCGTTGCCCTGCCTAAGCTCCCCACAGCCAAAGAAACTGCCGACCAGCTGACCAGTCATGTCTTCCGACTCCACGGCATCCCGGTGGACATCGTGTCCGACAGAGGGACCCAATTCACCTCTCAGGTATGGCGGTCTTTCTGCGACAGTTTGGGGGCCACGGTTAGCCTCACGTCCGGGTTCCATCCACAATCTAATGGGCAGACGGAGCGGGCCAACCAAGACCTGGAGTCGGCCCTACGGTGCACAGCCTCCGCCAACCCCGCGACCTGGAGTACTCACCTACCCTGGATAGAGTACGCTCACAACTCCCTCGTGAGTTCCGCCACTGGTATGTCCCCCTTCGAGGCATCGCTGGGATATCAACCCCCTCTCTTTCCCACGGAGGAGAGGGACCTCGCCGTCCCGTCTGTTCAGCGCCATCTCCAGCGCTGTCGCCGGATCTGGAAGAAGGCCAGGGCGGCCCTTCTTCGGGCTGGAGCGCGCACTAAGGCGACGGCCGATCGCCACCGTGTCCCGGCGCCCGTATACCAACCTGGCCAGATGGTTTGGCTCTCCGCCAAGACGATCCCGCTGAAGACGGACTCCCGTAAGCTGTCCCCCCGATTCCTGGGACCGTTTAAGATCATGAGGATCATAAATCCATCGGCGGTGCGCCTCCAGTTACCCCCGTCTCTCCGGATTCATCCGACCTTTCACGTCTCCCAGGTTAAACCAGTCCGGACCAGCGACCTGTGCCCTCCGGCCGATCCCCCACCGCCCGCCCGAGTCATTGACGGCCACCCGGCGTTCACCGTCCGCCGCCTGATTGACGTTCGTCGCCGTGGTAGGGGCCTCCAGTACCTCGTCGATTGGGAGGGTTACGGTCCGGAGGAGCGATCCTGGGTGCCCAGGGCACGCATTCTGGATCCCGACATGGTGAGAGACTTCCACCGCGCTCATCCTGACAAGCCTGGGGGTCCACCAGGAGGTGGACCTTAGGGGGGGGGTACTGTCATGATGTCAGTTTTCCCTGTCCTCCCGTGCTCTCTCCCCCTCCCCTACCTGGGTGTCTGGAGCTGGGTGGAGTGCCTGACTCCTCCCGTGCACACCTGGGGTGCATCAGCCTAATCACCACCACCTGCTGCTGAGTACAAGAAGGCTTGGCAGTCTACACTCGGTGCCAGACCGTCCGCGTGTAAAACATTCCTGCCTCTACTCGCCCAGCTCCTGCCGCCACGTTCCAGTCCCGGTATCGCTTCCAGCTCGTCTTGTCTCCTGCTCGTCTCGTCTCCTGCTCGTCTCGTCTCCAGCTCGTCTCGTCTCCTGCTCGTCTCGTCTCCTGCTCGTCTCGTCTCCTGCTCGTCTCGTCTCCTGTCCGGTCCTGGTCTCTGGTTTGTCACCCGCTCCCCGCTCTGGTCTTCGTCTGCTCCGCCCGCCCTGGTACCGCACCTGCTTCTATCCCCGTCCTGGTCCTGTCCTGCCCGCCTCTACCTGCACCGCACCCGCCTGACCCGTCTCCCGCTCCCCGGTTCCTGTACCTGCTCTTGTGACCTGTTTAAAGACTGCATTTTCACCGCTGTAAATAAACACTGTTAAAACTGCTCTGGTCTGCATCCTTTGGTCCTATCCGCACCGTTACGACAGCTTTGTATTAACAATAAAACATTTATTATTGAACCACCCGTTTCCTTTGATCCTGTCAGGTGCAGCCAGCAAAGAAACCTTTTTAACCAAAAGAGAAAAATATATTTGAAATGACTATTACTTTGCAAATTACTTACCTAATTCCTATAATTTATGACAGTGTTTCTCAAACTGTGGTACAAGTACCATTCTAGTAGTACCTAAACCTCCTCTGTTGATACCCAGATTCTTCTGCAGTGATAGTATTTGCTTAAATCAAGCATGTTATTTTAAACATATAGGCAAATAAATATTATCTCAGGCGTGTTGACCTGCACCTTTGACATGGGGTTGAAAATATACTGACATAAGTATCAAGTGAATTATTTCTGCCACTTGCTCAACTATTATTATTAATGTGCATTAAAGATTTTGCTGTTGCATTTTGAAGCTATTAATTCCAGTGAATTCTAGTGACAGATTGGAAATGTAATATTGCACAACATTAACTGCTGTTATGTCACATAATATCAGTTCATGTTGCAACTGGCAGTTTGCACAAATGTCACTGTAAAACCTGTTTAGAGAGAAATGTATTTGTATCATTTATTGCCACATAAGTGTTCTGTAAATGAAACTCATGGTGGTGTTGGCCTCTTGTCTCAGGTGTGTATGTGGAGAAGGTGGGTGATGGCAGCGGTGAGGGCTTGTACGTGGGCCTCCTGGGAGTGGGTGATGAGATCCTGCAGGTGAATGGAGAGGCGGTGGCCGGTCTCGCTCTGGATCAGGTCACCAGGCTCATGACCCGGGACAGCACGGCGTCTCTGCGGATCATGCCAGCCCGACACAGCCCGCGATAAAGGGTCTGAGGTACATAACTCCTCCTGTGGATGTGACACTGGAATCGAAGGCTGTTGAGGCTTTGCCAATGACAGTTAAATATCAAAATGCACAGCAACTCTCAAAATGTAAGAGAAATATTTTGTTTTATACAGCTGTGAAAAAAAGAGAAAATAATGGAATATTGTGTATATATTTTAATACTGAAATATTGTGTATTTTATGATTTTTGTTATTATTGATAGTATATTCTCTTATTTGAGATTAGGTAATTAACTGCAAATAAATAAATAAATAAAATACTAAGACTACTTTTACTATAAGTAAAAATGATAGACTTTGCAGTATGGTATTTGTAGATCTAAAACATGTCCATTGCTCTTTTAATATTTTAATAAAATTATTTTTGGAACATTCATGTGTAAATTTAATCTTAGTAATTTTAAACAAACACTGTTGACTGCTATAACAATTCTGTATTAACTTTATGGAAATATATATACAAGACATGGATAGACACATCATTTTAAATCATTTAACGTGTGTAATTTTTCCATCCAACAAAAGTTGTCATTTTCCCCAGACTCAGGTGGATCAAAGCTGTGGCTGAATAAACATGTTTACGGCCGACCACAGGAAGCGGGATGAAGGTCGTGACTGTTGGTTCTAGCGCAGACTGTGCGCAGACTGTGCGCAGCAAAGCGCCTCAAAATATATCAAACATTATGGGTGTTTTACCAAAAGCACCAAATGACCCATTTACTGTGAACACGGACGGTTTGTCGTTAATGGGCCGTACCTGCGGGAGCGCGCACTGATAGCGCGTGTTCGTTGAAGCTTCTGTTTTATCTGATACAACAGAAGCAGATACGCGTTTATCTCACGCGCCCATGACTCCCCCTGGACCCAGGGACCCCCATAACACAAAACTATCCCCGTGAACAGACCACTGCTGTATCTATTTATCGTCCATTTTCTTTCATAAATAATCGCTGTCCTTTCAATTAACGCGCGCTTATCATAATTAGAAGCGCATCGTTTTTGTGATCTATTGTTAACACGGCAGCCTTAAGGCATTCATGGATTCTAGGTTAGGCTACTATTCCTTAAATTATGCCAATAAAAGACATTCCACCTTTGTTATCTTATCCCGGGATTAAAGAGAATCTTTTGTTGAGAATATACAGGTCAGAAGCTTAACCCTCACTTTTGTTTCTCTCATCAAAATTAAAACAGCACTATGCAGCTCACAGGCTACAGTATCCTGGTTGTTACAGGCCGTTGCTCCGTGGCTGTTTTTCCTTTTTTATGCTTTGCCCTCCACAAGCCTATATAGCCAACGACAGCCAAATAATAATGAATCATTTCATAAATAATGGGTTTAGGAGCTTATCGGGAATGAAGAGGCCGCTGCCGTGCGCTTATCTCACTCGGCCACATTGCGGCCTGTGTTCCGCTGCTCCCCACACTGAGGGAGCGCGCGCGTGCACGAGGATGAAGAGAGGAATAACTCACCATTACGCACACACATACACATACATTCACACCGGGAGAACTCGCGGAAAAAAAAGAAAAAGCGCAGACATGGATGACCCACTCACAAAATGGCTCCACTTCCACACTGACATCAACAACACGGCGCTGGCGGTGAGTTCTCCAAATACGCACCTTATAATAATCGTTAGGGCTTCTTTCCTGTGGCTGGTGGTCGGTATTTTTGTGCTTAATGGTTATATTTGAGCAGATGAGCGCTTTTGTTCGACTGGATGCTGTGGTTAGACATAAAGAGCGCGGGGCCTGTGAGGGAGTTCAGGCATTACGCTTGATTATGTTTTATTTTACGCATTAAATTACCTTTCGTTTGAGTTGAGTTAAATGCTGCTAAAATCGCGGTATTACCTCAAACGTTTCGTGAATAAAAGAAGTGATATTTTGTGTTGCTGTTTTTTTCTCACTTCGATCCAAACATAATATTTTGTCCTGTGCTTGAAATGGTCTTTTTCTGTTTGTGCGCGTCTTGTTGACTGTGTGGATGCCCAGGGCTAAACGAATCCCCCGCACTAATCGTTTTGAATAGTTCTGTGTCTGTCTGTGCCTTTCAATGAATGTAGGTTGGCTTATTTAATTTCATTTTGATGTAATGTGGATTTTTAAAATTGGTTATTAAGCTGATCACGTTTGGCTTTTAGGAAATGTGAAACTGAAGGAAAATAAGAGGTTTATAGAGAAAACGCATGAAAATCACAAGAAAAAACCCGCCTTCTAATCAGTCTGTTACAACGACTTTATAATGCAGCAAATACACACAAATAATATGGATTTTATTTAAAGACAAGCATTTTAGCATTTTAGCATGTGTTTTAGCACGTGCGTTCAAGCAGCAGAACGAATAGTTTATTAGTCGGAAAGGATACATGAAAGATATTGCCTAATAGTAATAATAATAATCATTTTGTGCACACATGGCCTTTTGCAGTGTCCAAACACAAAGGCTCATGAAAGAAGGTCAAAAGAAAAGCACAAAACTGCACAGGACAGGATGCTTAGGCCTTTATAGCCTTTAATGTTTTTTTCTACGGTGCAATGATCCTGTTTGTCTGATAATCAGCACAGCAGCAGTAGAAGAGGTGTAAAGATTGTAATAATGGTTTAATATGGTCCAGATTGTCGAGGAAGGGTGCGAGCGGTGACGCGGTGAAAATGATGGAAAAACGGCAGCCGGAGGTTTGTCCCGGGAGTCCCGACTCAGTCCAAGGTCCTGAAAAGCGGGAAGACCAATTCTCGAGACAGAATGGATGTAAGGAGGAGCACGAGGAGGCGAGGGGGGAGCACGAGGGGTGTGAGGAGGAGGAGAGGAGTAAAGGAGGAGGAGGAGGGGGCATGAAGGCAGTGGAAGAGACGGATGACGTTCCTCTGCAGAAGTCGAGCAACGGGACCAGCATCAGCATCATCATTAACGGCGTTGCCAAGGAAACTGCCTCTCACAACGCCCTTGACCTGAAAAGGGAAGTGCCGGTGATCGAGCTCTCCAGGAGGGACGCTATAAAAGCGCTTGAACACAGGACTGACAATCATTTGGTGCCGATAACAGAACTTCGTAGACCTCCGCCGCTGCCGCTTCCGCCGCCACAACGAGACGACGCTCGAATGGTCCAGCTGAGCCCAAACGCGCTCCCTGTCCCGGCTCGGGCGATGCTCTACAACCTGGCACAGCCTCTCGCCGCCATCAACAGGTAACGCACACAGCATGAGCATGATGAATGAATGACGTGTAGGCCTGTTCTAAAACTTTATTGACATGTGAAATGACTTAGACATTATTAAAGAACTATTGCACAATAGAATGAGGCCATCTTCTGTGTGCCACTTCTATCATAGGGCAGGCTGTTATTATGTTTCAGGATCTGGCATCTCACAGTGTGTGCTGACTTCTCTCACTCCTGTGTTTTATGTGATCTTTGCATGGGACTGCAGTCTTGGAGGAGACTCAGAGCAGTACAGCATGTACCCCAGCAACAGGGTAAAGCGCCGCCCGGCGCCTTATGAGGTTGAACTCGACGAGGGTAGGCGCATTTTAGATCTTTATAAGTATGGTAAGACGCACTTCTGCTGTGTCCTCCTTCTGCCAATACAGTCCCCTCCTCATCTCCATTGTCATCCATCCACTGACATGGATCTATACTCTGAGTGCTGCAGGAGATGCTGCAGACAGCAGGATGAGCTAAACACATTTAAACCACAAATGGTGTCACATACATGCAATATTTAGTGTTCAAAGGAAACATATTTTGGGACAGTTTATTTCATTTGGAATGTAGTCCTTATTTTCCACTGCCCACTCGCTGCCATACAGGGGTGCAAGATGGGGGTGCTGCCGCCTCTATGCCAAGGCTTTACTGCAGAGTGGGCTGAAGGATTAAGATAGACTGGGTGTGTTCCAAGGGCAACAATAGCCTGAACACACCATGGTTAGGGAGGATGAGAGTACCTGCAGTAGGGTGTTTTGTCATCCTTAAAAGAATCCAAAAAAAACCCCAACAACAACAAAAATTAAAAAAACCTGCACACACACCATCAGGGAGCAGAAGAGCCCCGGTTTCTAGGATTTGGCACGGGACTTGCTATTCCTCTTTCATCCTATTATACAGTTACACAAGATACACTTCAAACACAAACTTTTCCTCTTAGGAATTGTTCACACAACAAAGTTCATGACTGTATGGAGGACAATATGAAGCTGTCATGTTGAAGTACTTGTGTTTTCTTTTGATTCAAGTTAATGTGTGTATTTGAAATCTATTCTTTACTGTGACTATTCCATTCTTTATTTAAAAGTACATCACCTAATCGCAGTAGATGTCATTGTGTTGTAAACTTGCAACGAAACCCTATTTTGACCAACTTCTCCTGTTTTTTTTCGATCTTTTAGCGGGCCAGCCCAAAATCGTCCGCCGCATATTCACAAACAGCCGAGAGCGCTGGCGGCAGCAGAACGTCAACGGGGCATTTGCCGAGCTCCGAAAGCTTATCCCGACTCACCCTCCGGACAAGAAACTGAGCAAGAATGAGATCTTGAGGCTGGCCATGAAATACATTAGTTTCCTATCCAACCTGCTGGAAGATCAGGATGGCAGCAGGAATCTCGGAAGTACCACGGATGGAGACACTGGGATTCTAGTCGGGGTGGGAGCTCACGATAGGACGCCGCAGGGAGGGCCGCGGAAGGACACGGTGGTGAGTTTGGCCCGGGATGATATACTAGAGACAATGTCCCCCAGTTCTAGTTGCGGAAGTCTGCCCGACGGGGACGGAGAGGGCAGTCCGGAGAGCTTTGTGGAGGACCAGGATTCGCCTCCAGTTCCAAGGACGATATCAGCTCAACGCTCCATCCATCTGCCATCTAGAGATTTGAGACGCAACGGACGCACCTTAGACGGGGCCAACCGGCGATGATCCAGCGTTTCAGCCGGCTTCCGAAACTCAACCAACTCAAGCGAGGATGATAAAAGGTTGAATCTTGCCCAGGACCTTTAAAAACGTTTCGCCATTAGTGGATTTCGAATTTCATTTCATTTTCGAGCAGTGATACAGTTTGCATGGCACTGCTTTTGTGAGTGTATCGGTTCTACTGAAGGACTTGTACATTCTGCATGTTTTTTGACCAATTGATTATTATATTTGCTGCCCAAAGACACAGTATTCACAAAAAATATATATATAAATAATACAAAACCAAAAAAGGAACAATTTTGGCAAACAATGTGCAGATTTGACATGATGGTTACAACGTAGTCCCGTTCCAAAATGCTGTACATGTTTCAGAAGATTGAAGCGATGGTCATAATCCCAGTTGCGTATTGTAAATAGAGCAAACGTACTAACAGTGACTGATGTGGTAACAACGTAGTGTTTGTCAATGGGTTTGATAGATTGATGGCATGAACATGTAAGGTCTCATTTTTGTAACATATGTGGTACCATTTTGGTGACGATGAACCAACCGAAAGATATGAATTTGCTGAGTAGGTACCGGACATGCAGTGTGTCTTTGGGTCACACAACATCATAAAATGCCTCATGAGGTCCTTTTGATATGAATGTTTGCATATTTTTAAAGCTGTAACATGGTTTAGTAGTGTAGTATGGTACACAGAAATATCCCTGAATTGCAGTATCTCTCACATGCACAGTGTTAATAACAGCAACACCAGCATCTCTCTGCTAAGGACAGTCGTAATGCTTGCTGTTGTTGGGTTCTGCTTCTTTCTGAGCAGGACGTTGTAGCTTATATTGGTACCTTTGGTAATTATGGTATTTTGTTAACTGCAGTAAAGGGAAATTGTACGTTTGGTAAAGGCTATTTGTTGTATAGTTGTATCTATAAATATATCCAATGTCACAGGAATTTTATATGAAAAATCCTAAATAAACAAAGTGAGAAAATTGGTTGTGCGCAGTTTTTAAATTCATCCGGATCTGTGGAACCGGAAAATGTTTGTCATGAAGTTGAACAAAATCACTTTTCAGGCCCACACAGAATTTTAAATTGGTTTTCAAGGTGTTTGATAAAACAAAAAGTGACCATACATACACTACCCCGAGTGTGTAATGAATGTGAGCATCAGTGTTTGTTGCTCATCTTATGTCAAATCAGAGACTTACTCTGGCAGAGTGTGACCCACTGAACAGGTTCACCCACTGCAGCCTGGAAGATCCTTTAAATTTACTCAAGATAAATAAATACACTGTATGTATAAATGTATAAAGCAACAATAATGTAATTTAATACATGGTGAAACTAGTGTTTGCGCCTATAATATTTAGAAATATTAGATTTGTATTAAAAAAAACTTTTCTGAACGATCAATTTGGTTTTGTCATGCTGTATAGGATTCAAGATTCAAAGCTTTTATTATCAGATGTAGAGTAAGAAACACGTTTTCTTATACAATCAAATTCTTACTTTACTGACCACACTGATGCCAAAGTACAGAGAAAATTATGTAGATAATAAATAGATAAATAATAAAATAAAGAGAGCATATAAAATATATAATCAAATAAATAATAGTGCAAATTATCATGTGCAAGATGTAAGTCGATGTGTAGGAGGAGGGAGTTTGCTCAACAGTTCAAGAGTCTGATGATCGTTGGATAGAAAGAGTTCTTAAGTCTGGTTGTTCTGCATTTCACACTTCTGTAAATGCAGGACAACCATTTTATTTAAAGGACCAACTTTTTACCAACTTTTTACCGACTGCTTGGATCCAAAAAGATTCCTTTGCCTGGAATTTTCTACTGTATGGAATTAAATATCTCTATGTTTACAAACAAGAGACGCTACCAGGCAACATTACAGGACAGATCTGTGAATCCGGCTGCTGTTTTTTAATGCATTATTTTTAACATATTTGATCACATAAAATTAAAATAGATAAATTTAATGTATTATTGTGGATCATTCAAGGTAAAGCAAAAGCATCTTCATGGAGATGGGCAGGTGATTGGAGACACACACACACACACACACGCACACACACATAGATAGATAGATATTTGTATAGTTTAAAATGCAGTGTCCTTATAAAATCTACACCTAATCTGGACTAGAATGGAATCCTACTACTTCCCCCCAACAAGTGACAACTTCCTGTAGAGTTGAAGCTGGCTTGCTGACCCACAGGATATCCTGCCATTGTGAAAGTAGTTTGGACAGCCTCCCCAGTGCTCATTTGCGCACGTTGTGTCTGTACACATTGAAACAGCCAAATTATTTGCTTATGCAATCGAAAAGTTAGAGGGAATTAGGTGTGTTTTTATAGCTTTGCCATTTGAAAAAGCCAACTCTCTCCTAACTTTCCCAGTCTCAGCCCTTATTTCCTACTGTTACATTTCCAGCGCCAGCAGCTCTTGGGCATTTCTAAAAAACTATAATTGCTTCCAGGGAGCATCAGAGACATCCAGGTGTTCGGGGACCTGGCTCCACTGAAGGACCTCTCTGGGTTAATGCCTGCCAAACATTTACCTGCGCCTCCTCCAAAAAAGACAGGCTCACAAAACGAAGAGGGATACAGGCGGGGTATATGAGGTTTTGAAAAGGGAAGGAGCGCGTAAAGCCAACGCTGTTTGTATGTGTGGATGCGCGAGTGTGCGTGTTTATCAGTGCCGTGCAGATGGGTGGCAGAGTGCCTCTTGCAGCCAAATGATTCAGTATGCTAATGAGTTGTTATCTGCGCCTCTGCAGGAACAATATACTGTCTTTCTCACAGTGGGAATCCAGCCTGCCGGGAACAGATTACACACTGCACACGCCGCCAAGGTAGTTATTTATATTTTTCCACACAGGCTGGAGAAGTTGCGTAAATGCGCGCGCACACATATACACAGATAGGGCTATAAACAAACAAGCCAAATAACATTTTAACATAGGCTACATACACACACAGTCCCAGTGCAAGCAGAGGCGTAAATAATGTGGGCACTTGGAGTACATTTACGTCCTTCACCAGTAGATGGAGACGTCACTGGTCCATATAAGTTAGAGCTTAGCCCGAATTTGACAAATATTGATGAATTAATTATTCATCAATTATTTTTACGAAGTTTGCATTTAGGCTACAACAAATTTGGTATGAGTACATATACTCATTATTCTCATCATCACTTATGTTAAATCACAGGATTTTGCAGTTGCAATAGTAGCCCACTGTGTGCACCCTACTGTGTCTAGCCTACTGTGTGCAGTCTAGTGTGTAGCCTACTGTATGCAGCCTACTGTGTGCACCCTACTGTGTGTAGCCTACTGTGTGCAGTCTAGTGTGTAGCCTACTGTGTGTAGCCTACTGTGTGCAGTCTAGTGTGTAGCCTACTGTGTGCAGCCTACTGTGTGCACCCTACTGTGTGTAGCCTACTGTGTGCAGCCTACTGTGTGCAGCCACTTTACTGTCCTGATGTTTGAATAAAAATGTTATTCACATAAAACATTCATTATAGCTATACTCAGTACTATACTATACTAACTATACTTAATATTTTAAATGTTAACCTTAAAAGTCATGTTTAGCCTATTTACAAATGAAATAAGATTCCATATAAAAGACTTAAGCTAATGTAGGATTATTACAGGCCTAAATGCAAGATTTAAAAAGCCCCTGAAAATAGCCCAGTGTGTCTTGTCTGTGTAATCCCTCAATCATCCAGGTCTGATCCACAGCAAAAGATGAAGTTTAAATCAGTCAACTGGACAAATTCTACAACGATTTGTCCAGTTGACAGATTTAAACTTAGTCTTTGCCCAGTGTATTGTGTTTGAGGTCATTGACAAATATTATATAAAGCATAAAAGGAAAATCTGGACTGCGTGTTGATTTTGTTTGCATTATATCGTTTACTGTATAAAGAGTATCAAAAGGTAGGACTTGCGTCATTTACTGCTTATTTGGCACACACTACATGCATAGATGGACCTGTGGTAGTCTGATGTTTCTGTCCCAGTGTGTTTAGTCTTGGCAGGTCAGGTTTCACTGTTTCACTCTCCCTCAGTCCTCACACATTTTACTCCATTACACTGCTGCTGTGAGACAGAGGGTGGTCTGATTTTGAATGGTCTGATTAGTCTTTATAAAATATAACCAAATCCACATTTTACCTTCTGCAAGCCCTTGTAGCTATTGGAATATTTATTTTATTAGAATATTGACAAAATGACTAGTATGCAAATTAAAGTTGAAATTAAAATGTATTCATACATTGTAAAACTGAGGGAAGTGCGACCATTACGAGGTTAGATATCTGACCCCCTCTAGCGGTTATTCATGGTAGCTACAGTTTCCAAGTTATTTTAGGTTGGTAAAACAGCAGATGCAAGACAAAAGTGATGCATGGTAATTTTATTGCCGTGCAAAGTACATATGAGACACAGGAGTAAAGCAATCTAATAGGAACTATCTTTTGGTGCAAGTGAGGCAGCAGCAAGCAGCAGAACTATGAGTCTAATCTAACAGCATTTGGAGGTGGAACTGTCAGAGGTTTTCTAAAGCGATGGGCTTGTCCTTTGAGTCAGGGTAGAGCAGGAAGCCAGAGAAAGTGCTGTCATCTTCACTGCTGGAGTAGATCCCATTCCAGTCTCTCAGAGTCTCCAGCCACACCTGGTCGCCCTCGCTCAGCTGCATCAGGACCAGATTAGAGGCTTGGTCAATGTCTTGGCCGTAAAGGGAGTCCCGTGTTCTCAGTTTTCTTACACCATTGACCACCAGGGCGGCCCGAACAGGTCTGTTTCTGACTGTAATGTGGTACGTGAAAAGGTAGACCCCTGGGTGGGTGACATTGAACTTGCTGAGAGCTGGGTCCCAGTGGCCCTCCCCATTATAGAAAACCTTATCAAACTTCACAGGCAGTCCAGGTGGAGGGAAGGACCGACTAGGAAACAGGCCCACGCTAAAACCAGAGCGGACTGGTTCCACACTCTCTCCAGGAGGGCCTTTAGGACCCCTTGGTCCTCGTACACCTTTGACTCCCCTCTCCCCCCTCTGACCAGGCATCCCCCGTCCTCCTGGAGGGCCTGGAGGACCTCGAGCCCCTGCATCCCCCTTTGGTCCCAGAGGGCCTGGGTCTCCTCTGTCTCCCTTCAAACCCTCAGTCCCATTGAGCCCCATTTCACCTCTAGCTCCAGGGGGTCCCGGGGCTCCCACATCCCCTTTAGGGCCCATAGAACCCAGCAAACATTCTCCTTTGAGTCCCTGGTCACCTTTCAGGCCTTTTAGCCCAGCCAGCCCAGGAGGACCCATGGGGCCTTCTTGCCCCGCGATACCCTTAGTCCCATTCTGACCAGGTTCACCTCTTTCTCCTTGATCTCCTTTCAAACCAATAGCACCACGTTCACCTTTTTCTCCTTTGGGGCCAGGATCACCTGTTTTAGAAGACAAGGCAAATGTAGAATATGTACTTTATTTATTATTTTTTGTATTTTTGAACAATTTCACTTTTTTAGAAAATGGGCCCCACCTACACATATTAGTTTGAGCTGTTTACAAGAAATGTAATTTATAACATTTACATCTCTATGGAGACACACAGCTCACATACCTCCCACCAGAGAAGTTACATAATGCACCTTTAGGACTAATGTAAAGACGGACATATACTTTTGTTGTCCTCAACTGCAAAGTGTTTCTGGGTACCTTGAGATTTTTGTAATATTGTTATTTAATGTATCTGTCAAATGTCATAGAGCAGGACAGAGGGGTCTTATATCCAGGATCACACTGTATATGGTGTATGTGTATACTGTCATACCTTTTTCTCCTTGTTTTCCTTGAATGCCTGGGGGCCCAGGCAGGCCCATAGGTCCCTGGTCACCTTTTTCACCTGTAGTAGTTGTGATAAATAAAGCGTAGAAAATGATATCCAAAAAATACTTAAATAAAACAGTGCTTTGCAAAAAGGGAGACAAGCATAAAGTGAGGGAAAGAGACAGACATGAGTCAAAGGCTCGTCTGCTGCTAAGCTCCGATGTACCTATGTCGCCATTGAGTCCGTTGGCTCCAGGAAGTCCTTCTGGGCCAGGCAGTCCTCTGAGCCCTGCCTCTCCCTTCTCTCCTGGTAGTCCTTCAAAGCACAATCAAATCAGATGTGGTACAGATAAACTGAGAAAACTAACTTTACAAATGTGTGAAGATTTACCAGGTAGGCCTGCTTGCCCTGGGGGCCCCGGTAGCCCTGGATCTCCTTTGGGCCCCACAGGACCTTTCTCAGGTGGACAACACTCGCAGAAGTTAAAGAAACATTCACTGTAGTCAAGGGTGTAGTTTGCAAGGGCGTTCCCGGCAGGTGCAACAGCATCATTGTGAAAGCCTGTGGGGTAAAGGTCACTGGAGTATGTGGTGCTGTCAGTTGCTGACAGAGTGTATGAGTCTGTCATCACATCAGTGGTCTCATCAGTGTGGCTGGACGGGGTGGTGGTAGTGGTCCTCCTGAAGCCTCCACTGCCTCCTGCTCTGGGGGGCTTCTTAGTGCTGTCTGCTTTGAGCCCCCGTGTGGTTTTGGCCTCAGAGATCTGCACAGCCATCAGCCCAACCAGAATACACACAAGGAGGAGGAAGTGGGCGCGGGTCATTCTGAGATGAAAGTCAAAACGAACTAAAAAAAAGAACAATATCAAAGAGGAAGATCCAGTAAATTGAACAAACTCTTATCCTCCCATATAAATGAAAGTAGCCCAAGTTTACTGATAATGTAGCACAGGTACCTGCTGATGTGTTCATACTTCATCCATTGCCTCCAGCTCATGATCAATGGAGCCCACTCCCTTATATTGCCAGTGAACAAAGACAGCGCACTGCAGGTTATAGGGTAAGGTGGGTTGGCACCTACAGATTATATGACTCCTGAGGGATATACTACAAAGCTGGCCGTATTTGCCACAAGACTTTGTGATATGGGATATGATTCCTGTGTCACAGAGGGTTCATGCTCAGTGCATGGTGTTGTTTTCACACACCTCTGATTTGTACACAAACACACTATAAATATAAGATTACCTAAAAGAAAGACACCTTCAGAACATAGAGAGACACAGCGTGTTCTAGTCCTTTTAATCATTTGTAAGTTCATCACCTTTGAGTGGCCAAGCCATTTGGCAAAGCTTCAAAGCAGAAAATGGATCACCACAAACCCAATGGAGCGGATCAATGTCCCAGAAGCTGGAAGGCGTCAATCCAACTATTCACCACACTGGCTCTAGAACTCTGGCTCTAGAAAATCAATCAGGTAAGAATTCTTGATCTTGATGAATGCACATTCTGTATTTTAGAAATTATTGTTTTTTTTCTACATTAAAGGTTCACTGTGTAACTTTTCTGGTGGAGCACTAGCATCTCCATAGAGACCAACAGGTGCCATCACCTTTTTATTTGACCAGGAATGTTCCTCATTAGAGCAATTAACGTATCTTTTTTTTCTTTTTTTTTCTTCATTCTAAAACATTTCAGGCACAGCATTAACATCTACATGGAGGCATGCAGGTGCCTCCAACAGAAAAGTTACATAGTGTAACCTTTAACCCACTTAGGCAATTAATTGCTGTAGGATAATTATAAACAAAGTTATTCATTCATTTCTATTTGAAATTTGGTCAAAGCTTCCCATATGTTGGTTTTAATCAAGGAAAAAGTGAATGATTCTGTCAAAACTGTAAAAATGAACAGGTATGGGCAATTAAAAAGTCAGTTAAAAAAACAAAAACTTAACTAAACAAAAACCCTTAACAGTGTAAAATGAAATGAGACCCCAGGGGGCACTGCTCACACTTTTAAAGCAGGTGACAAACCGCCTACAACATTCAAGTTTATTTTTATCTAACCGACCAAATGCTGCGTTTACAGTGGGACGGTCAATGGGACCAAATCAACATGAGAATAAAGGCGTAGAGCACAGTTTACATTAGTTCTCGATGTTTATCACACAAATGACCTCATCCATTACCGCTGCGCCATTGGTGCGCGCGCTGTGCGCATCAGTCACCCGAGTCTGCAGCTGCGCACTTTTGTCAACGATCCTCTCACACCAGCATCAAGCTCTGGGAGTCTCAGAACACTGCATCCTTTTTTATTTTCAAAATAAATGTCCCAAACAAAATTACAGAGGCGTCACATGTGTGCACGTTTTATGCAAAAAGAAGCACATTTCCGGTGTGTGTTCGTCTCATCGCTGGTGTTTTCTCTTGTTTTCATCGCTGGAGAGGACGTGTGTGAATGTTTCCGAATTTAACGCGGAGGAAAATTGACTCTGCTTTGAACAAACAGGTCATTTACTCAAACAGGACACCTCGACATCACGGAGTTGATTTGGAGGTTTTACCTCGTCCCGTAGCGTCCGGACAAAGTCACCGTCCTACAATGGACTGACTGCGGGAGATCACCTCAACTCCTTGAGTCTGTAATGCTGCATGAGGAGATGAGACACGTTCAGCCCGGCGCTGTGCGCTTGGAGGTGCGCGTTAAGTGCGACAAATGTTGAGATTGAACCTAACAGTAAGGTGCTAAATCTACACGATATGTTTCTGTAAACGGATGAACAGAGCAGAGAGGAGAAGACAGACCGCCGCCTGGTGCGTGTGATGATAGGAGACACAATGACACTCTTGTCTCTCCTTGGTCGCATCATGCGTTATTTCCTCCTCAGGCCGGAGACTTTGTTCTTGCTGTGTATAAGTCTGGCTCTATGGAGTTATTTCTTCCACACGGACGAGGTGAAAACCATCGTCAAATCCAGTCGGGACGCCGTAAAGATGGTGAAGGGAAAAGTAGCCGAGATGATGCAGAACGACCGTCTGGGAGGCCTGAGTGTGCTGGATGCAGAGTTCTCCAAAACATGGGAGTTCAAGAACAACAATGTGGCCGTTTACTCTATACAGGGACGGAGAGACCACATGGAGGACCGTTTTGAAGTGCTCACTGACATCACCAACAAGAGCCACCCATCTATATTCGCAATATTTGACGGACATGGAGGAGAGGTATGGGACATTACAGTTATTGTGTTTTAAGTAGATCGTTTAATATGGCAGTATAGGACCATTAAAACACAACTGGTAGAGGACCAGACATTTAAACCACTTTGTCCATACCCCCTTCATTTTCTGCTGCCTGTGAGCTGTGGTGGGACTCTGCATTTAAGTCTGTGGGTGAGGGGTGGTCCCCTTTTTGTTTATGCTCACAGGCTATAGTCTTATTTTGGTGGCCATCTGGTATTTGATGTTTCCCAGAGATTCTGTTGCAGGTATTACATGTCTTTCCTGTTTTTAAGACAAGAATAATTGTGAACAAAAACACTGGTGATTTGAAATGTTGGGATGTACCTCCATAGAACTTCCCCTCATTGTGATTATAGATAAATATAGAATAAAAAGAGAAGAGGGGTTGATTTGTTGGCCTTTTTGCAGTTATAATCATTCTAGTGTATAAGGTTCCTCTTCACTCCATAACATAAATTTGGCTGTACTATCACACCAAATATGGACAAATGGTTCCTTTTTCTCTCCGGGCCTAAAAATATTTAGGGAACATGTAAGAAGTGATAAATGGCTTAGTGGCAATGAAACGATTCTAATGACAAGAAATAAGCCAGTCGAACCTTAACAGAACAATTGTATTCATTTTCATAATCCATACATTTGAGTTTTTAATCTTGCATACACTGATTCTGGTGGCACTTCATAAAGTAAATTATTGGAATAGTCATCAACTTTTTTTTGCAATGTATCACTGTCTCACTGACATTAGATGGACTGTATCTACAAAGGAATCTAACCAGAGGGGAACTGTCAGGGACAGCATGTAGATGTTAGATTTAATATAATCATTCTGATTAAATTGCACTAAATATATAAAATAAAATCACAATTTTAAGGCTATATTTCTATCAGACTTTTCATAAATAAGGAGTAATGTCCTGAGTACAAAAATGTACAATGTCCAATCAGATTTGATGTAGTTTTGAGGAACTGCTAGCTCGTTCGTTTGGCCTGCAGACAGCAAGCTGAGGGCCCTGGGGTTAGCACTGACCAATCAGATTCTCGCTTTGCAGTTGATTAACAGGCCGAAAGCAGCCCAGTGCATTTGTGTGGCCCCGCCCACGCCTCCTCGTAGACCTGCACTGCTCCTGTGGAGTGACTGAATGACCACCAGCGGCACCTCACTCTGTTACTTGTATTAAAAGTTATTTGACGGCTAGCTTGCGATTCACTTTTAGTGGAGTTTAAAAACAAGAAATGGAGACTAGTGCTCTGTTGCGTCGCTCATGTGTTTATGCATTTGTGCACAAAGGTGGTTTTCATACTGCCACTTGTTAGGTCGACGTAAAAGAACATTCGCTCCGAGAGTGGGGCACTAGGGCCGGTGTGAACATGAACGTAAAAACAGCTCCATCTGGAGCTGGGCGAGTGTGATGGTAACGCAGTTGACCTCAGACTGACCGATGCAGTCGCTGTGGCAGTGAAAGTGCAATGACCATTCATACAAATACATTCCAAGCAGAGCTGCAGTTTCACACGTTAGTCTAAGGAGGCAATTTGGATCAACTTAATCTCAGCCACAGTCTCCTCCTGCCTCTGTCTGCCCAGGTGAGCCCGGGCCTGTCTGCGTAGGTGAGCCCGGGCCTGTCTGCGTAGGTGAGCCCGGGCCTGTCTGCGTAGGTGAGCCCGGGCCTGTCTGCGTAGGTGAGCCCGGGCCTGTCTGCGTAGGTGAGCCCGGGCCTGTCTGCGTAGGTGAGCCCGGGCCTGTCTGCGTAGGTGAGCCCGGGCCTGTCTGCGTAGGTGAGCCCGGGCCTGTCTGTGTCGTTCAGTAAGCTTTTTTCCCTACTCCACCAGCGTGCACAGTCCTCACAGTGTATTTAGCCACAGGTGAAAGAAAAAACGGGCTCGGTTGCGTCCCCTGTACACGGTGGTCTTTTCTTTCACCTGTGGGTAAATACATCGTGAGGACTGTACGAGGAGGAGACATGGTGGTGGAAGAGAGAAAGCTTTCGGAAGACATGCAGGCAGACCCAGGCTCACCTGCGCAGACAGAGGTAGGTGGAGATGTGTTGCTGATGTTTATTTGAACCAAATTGCCTTGTCAGATGAATGTGTCAAACTGCAGCACTACAGCACCCATTCATAGAAATATATGTGATTCAAGTGCTTTTTTGCCCAATCCCAAGCACTTTTACTGTCACAGTGGACTACGGAGGTCGGCTCCAGAGCGTGAGTGGAGAAGCTCCGAGACCTCCTCTTTCGGGCGCTCTCAGAGTGGCTGTTTACTGTGGTCCAGAATGTGACTGCTGGGTTCACACCGGCTTAGCACAGTTTAACAACAGTAGTTGTGTATATTCAGCGCAACTCATGTTCCACTCGCATCGAAAATTGGTTTAAATCATGTGTCTGGGGCTAGTCCTGCCCGTACGTGCACCTCTGCAGGTACGTGCACCTCTGCAGGTACGTGCACCTCTGCAGGTATGTGCACCGCCACAGGTATGTGCACCGCCGCCTGTATGTGCACCGCCGCAGGTATGTGCACCGCCGCCTGTACGTGCACCACTGCAGGTATGTGCACCTCCGCCTGTATGTGCTGGGGCTGTAAGGCTGCAAACAGTCACATTTTTACTGATAGTTGTAGGCCATTTGTGAATATGAGTCTGAAGGCCTAGGTGCCAAGGACACAGTTTGCTATTGAATTTAACTAATATAGTATACTTTTTTTTTTTTTTTTTTTTTAGATTCATAATTTATTATAAATATATGGACACTTCTAGGATGGAATAATAATCAAATGATTTGTGGCATGAATCAGCTTGGGGTTCATGAATCTTATTACCATCTATTTTATAAGAAAAATATTTATTTGTGATATTAATTCAAATTGATTGTCTTCATTTTCTGGCTATTGTCGCGTGTACCTCTGTCAAAAGGCTGGACACACCTTCTCATTCACTTTAAAAAAAAAATTTGCTTACTACTTTCTGCATTGTGGAGATGTACTGAAGACATAATATATGAAGAATGATGTATGGAATTATGTTGCAGAAAAAAGTTAGTTTTAGATTTTAGATTTCTCAAAGTAGCCTGCTTTGTTACAACACTGCAGCTGCAAACTGGCCTTCTCCCAATGAGCTCCATGATGAAGTCACTTAAAATAGTTCACTTCACCAGTGCCTTGTCAGGGCCATTTAGTGGAATGCCAAGAGTGTACAAAGCACTGATCAAAGCAGAGTGGCTTTTTGAAGGATCTAAAATATAAAACATTTCTTGATACTTTGTGCAATCCCTCACTACCCCACAATCTTTGAGCAACCCTAGCGTTGTTTTCACACTTTAATGCATTCTCTGGACTGACTTCACCCCACACTAACTTTAGTTCTGTTTACTTCACTTTTGGGTTGGCCCTGTTGACGTACACCCTTACACATCATTAGACATTACACATCATTCACCCCAGATGGGCCCATGGTTCATGTGAGAGTCCATCAGCTGATCGCCAAAATTATTTCCATGACAACAAGCTTCAAGCAGACAGAACCCTGTGGAGAAGTGTGCACATGCTTGCTTCCCTGGTGCTACATGGTGGTTCACTCTCAGAGCAGTATGCTTGGGCATACACTGAAGCATTCATATTTAGACAAGTAAACATATGTTACAGACATCTATTAACAAAAACAATAACTCTTTGTATTCTATCATCTTGTTCTTTGCCCAGGCTGCAGCAGATTTTGTGAAGGCTCACTTGCCCGATGCTCTGAAGCAGCACCTGCAGGCCTTTGAGAAGGAGAAGAGAGACAGTGGGCTCTCCTATGCTAGTATCCTGGAGCAGCGCATCCTGGCTGTGGACCGTGAAATGCTGGACAAACTCTCTGCCAGCCATGATGAAGCAGGTCAGAAGGGAGGGGGTATGTCTGATACTACCTACTTTTGGAATTTTCAAAGCATGTTTCACTTAAATAACTGGCTCAAGCTGTGCCTCTACTAATGATTTATTTAAGCATAAAACATAGTTTTTCTGTGTTTGTGCCCTGTGTAAAATGCAAAGAAGCTTGTCCAGTACTGTATGTATTAACAGCAACAGGTTTTATTGAAATTAACTGCACAAGACTGTTGTTTAAAAAATGTACATCTTAAAAACAAAGTTTTATTTAATATAATTTAACATTCCTATTTATCTGCTTTTATTTTACTTTGTATTTTATCCACAGGCACCACCTGCTTAGTGGCCTTACTGTCAGATAGAGAACTCATTGTAGCAAATGTTGGAGACTCCCGTGGTGTGTTGTGTGACAAAGATGGAAATGCTGTTGCACTGTCACATGATCACAAACCATATCAACTCAAGGAGCGCAAAAGGATCAAGAGAGCAGGTACGACACAGGAATAGCATGGAGACTAGGATGAATAGCATACATTAACTAGTACATTTTTAAAAAGCTTAACTTTCAATATTTTAACAGTGGTTCATCCATAGTGACTAAAGAAACAGACTTAGTAGTAAACTGTCTACTATAACAATAAAAATATTCAGTTAAATTCACCTTTTATTCTAGGAATGATTAAATATCTAATTTAATCAACATAAAAATGGCAAAACGTTTACAAGAGATTTTTTTTTTTTTTCATTTCACGTGACATGTACAGCTTTAGTGCCATCTGGTGGTTAATATGTAAACAGCACCTTACATAGTGGCTCACTATAGTGAGAAATTTCAAATTTAGACTCCACAAACTGCTGAATAATAAAAAGTCTGACCTAGTCTGACCATTGCATTAAATCCTTATTTTTCTCATTTGCATCAGACTATAATGGATCTCTTTTGTGTACTTTGTAGGTGGCTTCATCAGCTTTAATGGATCGTGGAGAGTCCAAGGAATTCTGGCCATGTCCCGCTCTCTCGGTGATTATCCCCTGAAAAACCTCAATGTTGTCATTCCTGACCCTGACATCATGACGTTTGACCTGGATAAACTCCAACCAGAGTTCATGATCCTAGCCTCTGACGGTCTGTGGGATGCTTTTAGTAATGAGGAGGCTGTCCGATTTGTCCGCGAGCGCTTGGATGAGCCACATTTTGGAGCTAAGAGCATCGTTCTCCAGTCCTTTTACCGGGGCTGTCCAGATAACATCACCGTCATGGTGGTGAAGTTTAAAAGTGGAGCGGGTGGTAGCAAAACAAGTGAGTAGACGTAGAAGAGATTACGCCAGTATTTTCTTCATCTGAATGACGATGGAGTAGCACATGTTGGTGTGAAATAAAAAAACAAACACATAAATAAAACACCACAAAATACCATCTGGTTGTGTTAAGGGAATTTAGCTTCATAACAGACCCTTAACCTGATAAGATGTTGTACAGGTGCATATTCCAGTGTAAAAGACACTGGAATATGATGGGTTAGTCAATATTTCAGTAGTTACATTAAAAGTGAAGCTCATTTTTTTGTTCATTTCTTCTGGTTTATTTCTGTGCAAGTAAATGCTGGTGTTGGGCCTTAGTCAGGGTATCCAACATAGTTTTGTAACTGTAGAAGAGACTGTCATTCAGTGTGTCCACTAGTAACTCAACCTTTTGTGTAAAAACATGCGTTTTACTTTTTGGACAACTGGAATAATTCTCTTCCATTACATTCTTGTTTATTATTGAACCAGCGTACACTAGATTATGATTGCAATGTTATCTACTGTACATGCACATGAATGGTACAACTACTCTGGGCAATTTCCTGTTATTTACATTTAACAGACTTCAAACTAGTGCCTATAAAGATACATATAATTGAGGGAATTTAATTTTGTGCATTCAGTGGGCACCTGAACTTACTAATTGAAATCTGTTTGGCTTGGATTGATCTTTATATTGCAAATGCTGATGTACTTAATGAGTATCAAAATGAATAATGCACAGAATACGATACTCGATGATAGAACGCATGGACTGCAATCACACAAAAATGCACTTTTTATTTGTTGGGAATGGACTTTTTTTTTTTTTACATCAAAACTATAATGTAAAAGATCCCCAGCAGGGGTTTTATCATGTATGTAAATCTGCTTTAGCATTTTTTTAAATGTGTTCCAGGCATGTGCAGCACTCCATCAAATAGCTACAGTAGTATTTCATATTTGAATACACAACTATCATGAACTAATATGGCACTGAACTGAACGTTTGTTTCCTGTGGCGCGAATATGAAGCAATACAGTAAAAGCAATGATCTGTTATGAAAGATTTGACTTGATTTACACTGTTTTGTCATTCATGTTAAATACCGTGTTCTATGGAATTTGTTTAGAATAAGCCTTTTATTTAACAGTTTGCCTAATGCCTTATTTATTGTTGAGTTTGTGGATATGTCTGTCAAGGTGTTTTTGTTATATTTTACTTGATCTGAATAAATAAAATGGACACTTGTGAAATGATCATGCCTCTTTACTTCTTATGCATTATTAAACCTTATTAAAGAAGATTAAAATGATGTCCTCTGCAATGGAATGAAGCAGCGTGAGTGTATTATAATAGAACAGGTTATATGAGCCACGTGAGGACAAATCACTCCCATAGTTTTTGCTGATGGTCAGTGCCTCTATTCCTACATCCTCATGATTGGAAATAATAACAGCACTGACTAATGCATTTCCTGTACACTCCACATTTTAACACCTCCGGGAACGTGCGCACTTGTCATCAGCCTCCAAGAGACATCCATAAGTGTCCATCAAGTGTAGATCAACAACCACAAGAATGCAGAGGTTTAAAAATGCCCAAGTGGCGCCTGATTTGTTGCGGGACATTGACGTAAATAACACCAAGGCTCTTTAGGCTAAATTTGGATCTCACTCAACGTTTGGTGACGGTCTAAACCAGGTGGGCGCACTCAAAATAGCGCTGCTCCACATGCCAAGAAGCAACTACAAGTTTCACCCTTGCATTAAGTTTGGTACGTCACCGCGTTGCTTTATGGGAAATCATTACAACCATCCCCTTGACCTCGGCGCATTATAAGTCAGGACTGGACAGGGACAAGCTCAGACATTACGGATTGTCCGCAGAACAAGTCCATCGACAGCTTTTGAGTATAAAGAATTGTACAGTTCATCATGGGTCAGCAGGGCTCCAAATCCTCCATGGAGGCGAGGGTTGTGTTTCAGCGCGTTGGTACCGGGTCCCCAGGCAGAATGGACCGATCATCAAGTCCCATTTCTGTTAGAATCCAGAAAAGGGTGGATTGCAGATCTGGAAGTCCTATTTTCTCTGCTTGGGCCCAGAGCCCGGAGAACTGCTGGTCCCAGTACCGGAGTGAGCCTGACGGGCTGGAGTACGTGATGGACAATCCAACCGGGGGCGTGTGGGTCAAGTCCAAAGAGCGATGGACCAGATCCTGAACATCCGTAACTTTCTCTTTGATGAATATCGATCGTGTGTGACGTGTGCCAGTGCGTGGCGCAGTATGTGAGCGCATATGACGCAGCGGATGGATCAGTCCGTGGTGACTACGCACCGCGGCGCGCGGTGGAACCGGGATAAAAGAAAGTTGTTCTGGATGATCACTGGGATTTCTTGTTTAAGTCTGTTTAAGACAACCAGTGCAGGACTAGAAAGGGTCAGTTGGAAGTGATTCACTGACATTGATTTCGATCCCTCTTCCTTTTTGTAAACATTTTTATTTATTTATTTTAATTCCTGTTATTTTATTACAAAGTCAGGAATATTATTTTTATTATGCCTTTAAATAAGACAGCAGTGGGATGGAGGTGCTTGAAAACCTGCCAGACTCTGCTCTCTAAATAGACGAGGCTCTCTGACTCAACAGCATCATCTGAGTCTGTGATTACAACACTAGAGGCAATTGAACAACTCGTTTGTACTGAATGACATTGTACGAAATGTGCAAATATTAAACTTTAGGTCACTTGTTCATGTTTATTGAGAACGAGTTTTCATTGTTAAAAAAAAACTATGCAGATTATGTAATATTTGGTTATTTGCCATGTTGACAACCAAGCCCGATGCTGTTACTATAGTCAGATTTTTTAAAGCAAAATCAGAAAAAAGTGCAAATGAACTGAAATAAATGGGTAAGAACAAACTGCTTTTATTAACTAGACTACGTTAGAAATTATACATAACATTGCTTTTAAAATTACAATAAGGGGTGCCTGCCATTTTATTTATGTATTTATTTATTGAATTTAGGCAGTTAAACACTATTGACTTGCATTAGCCATAATGTATATAATATTATTTGCAGTTGTTTTGGAACAATTGTGCCTGAGAGCAATTTGGAAAATAAAGTCTCATTTACATGGAACATGATCCCGCCATGAGCCATAAGCTGGACATGGACTCAAACAGCTCCATGTAAAGCGTGTTAATGCAAAAGTTGATCAGTGATGCAAACTTTGGCCTCTGGTGTGGCTCTTTATCAGTTGGATCACTCGGAAGCTATGGGACTAATACATCATCTATTAAAAGAAGGCAAACGCAGTGCGCAAACACACACAGAGGAGGAAGAGGAGAAGTTTTAGCCTTGAGCTTGAACATTTCGTAATCCTGAGACATGGGCCAAAAAGGGTCCAAATTACCAGAGGCCCGTGTCTTGCTTTTGGGTCTGGACAATGCTGGAAAAACCACCCTGCTCTACAAACTCAAACATAACATCTGCGTAAAGACCAGTCCGACCGTGGGTTTTAACGTGGAAACGATGGACGCGAGAAAAAACAACAAGAATATCACCGTTACCATGTGGGACGTGGGCGGACAGGGCGCAATGAGACAGCACTGGAACAGCTACCACCAGGACACCGCGGCCATCGTGTTTGTGGTGGACAGTTCGGACCGACGACGCTTTAAGGAGGCGAAACGTGAGATTGAAAAGACCCTGAGCAGTGACCAGCTGCGCGGACGTCCTCTGATCGTGCTGGCCAACAAACAGGACATAGACGACTCGATGACCGCCTCGGAGATAAAGAGCAACCTCACCATAAGCAAGTTGTGCCCGGACCGGGACTGGTTCGTTCAGCCGTGCTCTGGGTCCACGGGCTTCGGGGTCGAGGAGGCTTTCACGCGGGTGGTCAGCATGATTAAACCCTCACACGTCACTGGAGTCAAGAGCAACATCAAGGAAACGGTGAAATCCATCAGAAGTGGGAGTAGATTGTAGACTTTGACTTTGAGTGACGGCACATTCTTCCAAACCATGACGCGTTTTGGCACAGACGCTCAACATTACGCACACAGCTTTACTTAATTTGTAGTTCATGTTTGGATGTCTTAAATAAACACATGTGAGAAATGTAACCCTTAATGATGCACTGATGCAAAAAGAAGAAGGCAAGCTGACTGGAATGAGAGAGGAAAGAACGTGCATATATTATTTAAGAGTTGATCGATTAACTTAAACGTATATGCAATAAATGTTTGCTGTTTTTAATTATTTAACAAGGGTCTATGTATCTTTATTTCACAGTAAAGTTTCTTAAAATATACTTTTCAACCTACAATGAGCCTTACAAGCGATTAAGCTGCTTTATTTATACATTTTAAGAGTGTAGTGTCCCTTGTTGCGCGCGGGACTCACGTATAGTCTCTTCATAAGTTGGGAGCCGTTTAAGATCCTCATATGAGGGTAAAGGGGCGCTCAAGGCTGGACTCCGCAAACTGTCGGGCGTATAACTCTCCATGAGCATCTCCTGGGAGACTGCGGCCGTGGGGGGACCGTTATAAGGGGCTGAGAGTTGCCTGGACCTGGAGCACAGCATCCTCTGCACGAAATACCCAAACGCAAACAGCAGTAACATGATGAGAACCCCAGAAAGTTTCCGTGTGACCATCGCGATGCTGTAGTAAGTGTTGTCCACGAGCTCCTTGCAACAGGTCACTATGGTGGTGTCATTCCCACGCACGCAGCACACTTGGTCGTCACGGCAAATGTTCAGTCCACATCTGCGTATTGCCAGAACCAGTTTACGCGCAAAACAAATGAGAGTCAACACCGCGATATTTAGGCTTTTGGAAGAAAACATGATCCTCAAAACGCGATAAATCCAGGTGTGTTAAAAAAAGGAGGTGCTCAGAGTCAGGCAGTAGACATCACAAAATCATTGGAGGGAGTATGCGCAACCTCAGACCATCAGGAGGATAAAAAGTAGCACCAAAAAAAACCCCCAAAACAACTCTTACTAGTTCACACAATATGCAAATAAAGTAGCTGTCACGGGCTCTGAGTGGACCAGCGTCTCTCATACATTATGCACTTGGCAGAGGTTTTGATGGCGTCAGTCCACACAATGAGTCCAACATGCGTGCTTATGTAAATGCCATGAAAGTAAACAGGCGCCCAAGTCATCGACCAGTCCTGTTGGAAAGCCAGGATAAGCTGTGATTCATTGTGGGAGTCGGATTGAGACCAAACAGTCTTCCAAACGTCATAGGGGGGGACGTTTCAGGACCATGGACAGCGCCACTCACACGCCCAGGAAGTCCAAGTCAGGGCGCTGTCTCATGCACTTCCCATTAGCAATCTGAATATAGCCCTGTCTATAATGTAGGGTCAACTAAAGCCAAAGCGCTTTTTAAAAGGCTGTGCTGTCCATTTAGGATGATTACACCAAACAGACCAGGAGTGAGTGGCTTAGAAATGAAACATGAGAATTCACTTTCTTTTTTAATACTGACAAACCAAGTGCCTGATATTTGTGTTTTGGAATTATACAAATCTTACACAGCCTGAAGAAACATATTCCCATAGCATAAGAAAATACTGCATGTCTGAAATATTCTTTTTATGATGTAGCCTAACACAGCGTCTAATCAATAACTGCAAATGAGTAGATTGTGGGTTGTAATGGACGAAAGTGCTGTCTAAAAGCGTCTGTGCTTTTCTCTCTTCAAAACAGTAGTTATCATGTTAAATGTTATTTACAATGGCGAGGAGATGATGCAACAGCACAATAGCACAGATCTAGAGAAGTTTGAGTGCTTAAAACCACTGCAAATTAAACCGATTGCCAAAGCCATTTGCTTCACCCAAAGGATTACAGGAAACTAACTGTAAAGATCAAGTATCACCCCATAACGGCATCATGCAAAAATCCTGTTAAATGGTGTGTGGGAAAAACAAAAAATTAAAAATGAACCAAATGTAAAAGAATAGTGAATTAAAACCCAGGAAGTTGATTGAAAACTTGCTTCAAGACGTCATTTTGATGTCATCGCTCCTTTGGCTTTTTGTCTGATGAACATTGATGGTCTTTTGAAGAGGGGAGGATTATGAGGGGTCCAAGCCTGACAGTCCCTAAAAACATTGCAACACAGAATGATCAGAAGTTTGCTGCATTACTGGACTCGGTTAATCCTTATGTCTCCATGTTTGATACTCAAATTCTGACCACTAAAATAGAGGAATGCAAACTTGCCCAATTCAACTATTACATACATGTTTATAATAATAGAAAACCATTCATTGTTTAACTTACCGTTTATTTTTTCCGCTTCCTTAGTTACTGCAGTAGATGATGGCGGTTTTGGATGTACATTTTGATGAGTTTGTGGGCGGACCCATATGTATTTGGCCGGTTTTGATTTAAGCATGCTCTGGGCCGGCCGTCTTGGTGAAACGACGGTGGGTGATGCGGTCGTGGACGTTTCTTTAATCGGATACGGAACACCACAAGTTCTGCAATCCTCGTCATTCCCGTCTGCGGAACGCCACCTAAAAACAGACATATACTGTAACGGAGGGAAAGAATTGTACTTTGAGCAGTGAAAGTACCTGTTGGCAATGAGAGAGCAGGCCTTGTGTTTTGATTTAACCGAAGTTGGAACAGCAGTTAGGTGACAGGTGATATAAATCTGAAAATTAAATCAAAAAATGAATTAGTACAACAAATGCATGATAAAATATAATGTGAAATCCACCTGTTTAGTGTTTTCTTGGTAGAACTTAAACGCATCTAGTTGGAACTGAATCCGGTTATCCTCCGCTCTTGACAGAAATCGTGCAGTTGAGTTTGTTAGATACGCATCAACAAAGCATCTAAAAGGAAGTACACAACAACATGCAGTGTAACGCAAGAACAACAAAATGGCCTGGACATTTCCAAGAGGCTCACCCGTGATGATCAATTAAGTCATATCGTAATGCCGCTTCTGCATCAGGAGTCACTGTAGCTACACAATGATCGACAAACACACGAAGAGGCTTGTGGTTTCCCGAGATGGATGATGCTTCAAAATAAATTGGATCACCCACATAATACGCATGCGAGTCTCTCTCAAACTGCCAGTCTCCTACAACAATGTCAACGGATGATATTGTTGTTTGAAAATTCAAGAGCAGTTTTTCATTAACATGTTTTGGCTGCAAGGGTTTCATTTATTCTTTATGTAACCAGGATAGTCCCACAGATACTTAGAATCTTATGTATTTGATTGCTTTTGTAATAATGACCAAGGGACTACGTAAAATACACTTTCAGTCACATCTTTGGTGACTATAGCACTCCAATAATAATGAAAAGTCAGACATTTCTAATATGAAGAATGCAGTCAGTAGCCTACCAGTCATCAACCTCAGACTGAAATCCATCTGACTCTCAATTGTGGTCCGTAAAACAAAAGGGGTCCATGTGGGAAACACGGAGAGGGAATTTACAGAATGAAACCTGGACAAAAAGAGTAAAAAAGGTCTGTCAGTTTAACATGGCTCACTGTAGCTACTATAACCACACTGAACTTAACTTGTTATAATGACATTCAATTGGAATGGTTGCTTCTTCCAGTCTCAGTAAACCCTCTGGTGAAGGTTTAGGGGCATAGACCAGCACATTAGAGTAGACAATCTTTTCTGATGGCTAGAAAACAATGGACTTTTTCGTAAATTACTGCTGTTATAAATTGTGTAAGATTTAGAAATCTGATCATTAGACCTAATCTCAAACCAATACATAAAATAAAGATAATACTACACAATGTAGCGCTTACTGGGTGTTTCACAGTGCCACAGTCCATGAGATGGGCCCGGATAGTGAATTCGCTCGGTCCTGAGGGCGCAGCTTTACAGACATTTGGATTCATTTGTTCCTCCAAACCCAGGCGTAAGTGACTGGCCTCCACCACCAGGCCAGTGTTGAACATGTCCGCCTGAATGATGACCTCCAGAGAGTCAGGGTGGCACCTCACGACCACAGCCCGGGGAGAGCCTCCGCTCTGGAGCTTTGAGGTGTGGAAAGGATCGTGAACGTCGTTTTCCCATTTTTTCACATGAGGCTGATCTGCTCCATGGTTGTACCTCTGGCATTTTGTCAGTGTAAGTAAAACTACAATGTTTATGAACCAGGTAAAAGTTTTCAACATGTTTAGGTTAGTCCTTGGAGCTGTTTGTTTCCACAGGTGTTCTCCGCGGACCTTGATGAGAAACTCTCTCTGCGCATGCGCTACATGGACAGTCCAGGTCTAAACTGTTATTCTCAGATAAACTCTCCTGACCGGACTGAATAAACTGCGCGTTGGTCTTCGGTGTATCTTAGTGCTAACAGTGATGTTTCCTATAACGTGGTTTTGACCTAATTAGATCATAGCTCTGCAGAAGGACACAGTTGGTGAAACTACACCAATCATAAAATCCTCTAGAGGGCGCCAGAACAGCAGCAGCAGCAGCAGCAGAGTTTTCTTGGCCAAAGGCCAAACAATACCCGCTTCTCCATACTTCACTTCTGCAGAGTACACATCAAGAGAACTAGTCTGAAACCCAGACTATCACATGGTGTACACAGAGGATCTACAGCAGCTCTTCAGCTACAGCCTTCATTAATATAAAGAGAAAAAGACCCACTCTGCTGTGAAATGAAACATCATGATTTTCATGTGCCTGACACTAAAGGGCCTGACTAACCAGAGGTGACAGAGGTATATCCTCTTCAGTTATGTCACTTAGGTTTTAATGACCTTTGTTGTGTGTGTCTAGGTTACGTCATTACACTTTAGGTTACATCATTATACACTTTAGTTTTTAGTGCTTTTATTTGCCCAAAATCTGGTCCCTATGTGGTGAGCGTGTCATAGCTCTTTTTTCCCCTCTTCACCACTCTCTCAACCACATCTCAGCCTATGTGAGCCAGCTATCTCAGTCAGACATAACATGAAAGTATAAACTCTTTCATTTGGTTCATAAAAATATTACTCAGCTGCGACTATTAATGAAATTCATATTGTTATATTCTTAATTGTTTTTATTTGATTAGGTTTTTTTCAGAGTTGATGCCTCTATGAATAACCTTAAGAGCTTAATAGTTGATACGAGTTGATCGGACCTGGGTGTGACACAATCTTTTGTTTTCAGTGAGGAGTTTCCATAAAAAGACACCTTCATTCATCAATGTAGTGGCAAAACATCTTTTTGTTTTTGTTTCTCACCACAAAATAATCAAGCCATAAAATCTACACACACTTTCAGCAGACCCTTTGTAGGTCTTACAAAAAATTAAGACAAATGTATATTTTTCTCTCTTTTATTTGATTTAAATAAGGGTAGTAAATAAACAATAAATAGTTTAAATAAATAAATTAAATACAACAATAATGTTGTTCATAAATAAGTCTACTACATAAGTAGATGAGCACATCACAGATGTTACTGTTTAACTCTCACGTAGTTATTTGTTGTGATCCCCAGAGTGGATGTACTCCAGAGCTCGGTTGATTGTGATGGTGCGGATATGGAAGCCCTTCAGTTTTTTACACAGATTCAGTCTGTCGTCGTAGCTGCTTGAACTCTCAGAGGGCATCTATAAAAGACAACCATCAACATTATTAACTGTGCAGTGAGTTATTCAAAGTATGTTTTAGTCATTATTACCTTATTAAGGTCTCCAGGTAGAGTCCTTGAAAAGCAACTCTGTCAAAAACATGTACAAGGTTTGAACTCTTCACTGGTAGAGCAACAATAAAATTATAATAATAATATAAATAGTGAAAAGGCATGAGCTACCATCATGAGCTCCCTGAGCCTGACGAGGACAGTACTTCTGAGGAACATGTCCGGGTCAGGATGGGCAGACAGGACTTTGTAATAATGATGCAGGTCTTTCTCAATGTTGTTCATACACATGTCCTGGGGTCAGAGAACATTATTAAAACCACAATATCAACATGACATGAATCTCTCTTCGTGAGCGTAGTTTCATTTAATTTACCTGATTAAAGTCTGATTTTGTCACTCCAGAGCAGCTTGTTCCCTGTGTGACACACAACACAGTGTTACAGGCAAGTTTTATGATGAGAAAAGATTTTAGAACAGAGACTTCTTACATGAGGCGCACAGGCATATACTGTGTCAGTCTCTGTGTTGAGGTCTACACTTTGTTGTGTGCAGTTGAATCCTTTAAACAAGTTTTTCTGTCAAATAAATATGAATACATTATTACTGATAATCATGTAGGCTATGATATGCAAGTCGTACTCATATGTACAGGCCTAATTAGTCAGATAAGCCTGTTTGTTATACACTGTATATACTGCACAGAGAGAAGATACCCAACCTTATGTAGATGCTCATCGTCCTGGGTGAGGGCGTCCTTGATGTTATCCAAAAGTGCCCGTGCGTAGAGGACACATGTATTTGTCACTGGTTCTGTAGTTTTCACTGGCAATGCAAAACCTCCATGCCATATAGACAACAGTACAAGCATCGATGCAGGGTCTAAAGCACAATAAACACAAAATGATACAGTGGTCATTATTAGTATAAGCAGAATAAAGAGTTGGTTAAAGTTGCCTGTACTTACATAGCGTGACAGGCAGCATCTTGACTCCAACAGATGTGAGATTGTGACTGAACAAACTTGCTATCCTTAGGTGTTTTATTGAGAGGAGGCAGGGAATTCCCTTCCATGCAGTTAAGTGACACCTAACCGTAGGTTGAAAGTGCACGGTCAACTTTATGTCATTTCCTTTTCTGAGTAATGTTTTGTTGAAAGTGGATTTAGGTCTCTGCTGATAGGGGACTGAGATCAAGGGGTCGAGACCTTTATGTTATGGTCAGTAAGTCATTTTGGGGAAAAGTTTGCGGTATGTTTTTGAATAATAAAAGTTTGCGGTATGTTTTTGAATAATAAAGGTTTGCGGTATGTTTTTGAATAATTATCCCTTGTATCTGATTATATTCAATGTACTCCATACAATTAAAATCAAAACACTTTTTTTTTCCTTATGTAAAATCTGAATCAAACTGAGGTACCAGTAATTGTGGCACTTTATAACAAACTGCCCATTTGTTACAAGAGTAACCCACTCAGCACCTTACACTCTTCACTATGTGCACTATTACACTTACACTTTAATAACACACAGCACTTTGAACATTATTTGCACTTTAACAAATAAGACAATTGAACACAAAGGAATTTAACATGTTTATTTATTTAACTTGTCTGTATTTTCACACAATTTTAGATACAGAGGCACATTGGCACTTTAATTGAAGCTGTGTGTCCTACTTAATAGCTAATAATTAATTCAATTGGATATGTGCACTTGTTTAAGGATGTTTTTAAGTGTGTGTGTGTGGGTGTGTGTGTGTGGTGTAATTTGTAGTGTTTTTAGTGAATAGTGCTTTAAGAATGTTTAACCTCCAGTGCCCTTGTGTCCAGGTCAAAGGGGTGCCTGATGGAGTTCCCTTAAAAAGGTTCTGGGACAGGACCAGGGTGGGGAATGTGTGAGGGAGGCATGTCGGGCATTTTTAAAGGGTTTATGGGTTTTAACTATATTTGGTGTTTTGTTTTAGGGTTTATGTGTATATATGTATAAAGTTAATCTGGTTTATGAGTTTATTTGGGTTTGTGGAGGTTTTAGAGTTTTTAAAGTTAATGTTAATTTTACAAACCTCTCTTAAGTAACATTTGTTTTATCCAGTTAGTGGGACAGTATAAAAGCTGCCTGAGACCAACACACCATGTTCTGCTTCTGGAGGAGACACTGCTCCTCAAACCTCCAAGGCACAACGCACTTGTGCTTTGGTAAACCATGTGAGTGCTGCTGTCTTCTGTCTCACATCCTACCACTAAAGATCAGCCTACGTCAGACACACATTGTTTAAATAAAAATTTCTGTAAGATTTGTAATTGTTCCTTGTTTACTATTCAGGAGAACGTTTTTAAAAGCATGGTTATGATAAAATAAAAAAAGGATTTTTACTGCTTGCTTTCTACATTATAGAGTGCCAGTGTTGGCTTAGGGTGCTGTATTTATCATATTTATATCTAAATATGTATATGTGTGTGTGTGTGTGTATGTGTATATATATATATATATATATATATATATATATATATATATATATATATATATATATATATATATATATATATATATATATATATATTTCAAAGGCCCATAAGGGTCAAATATAATTTTAAACACCAAATGTTGAGTGTATGTAAAGTATAGAACATCACTGAGCTCATTTTGTGAAAGTATCTTAAAGTACAAGTACATGATGTAACATGTTATTACATAGAGGTATCGAGTGTGTATCGCGTGGGAAGTTCTCTTAGTTCGTCACCAATCAAGTGTTAGCTTAAGTGTGACAGTGTTAGCAGTTGGGAAACTTTTTTTTGGCACAAGGAGAAATTTGTCCCATTTATTACTCACACATTACACACTGCATATTATGTTCACACACTTTATTTTTACAACCACTGACAAAGCATATAAAGACATCTGTGGTAAAAAGCGAGAGTGGAAACCTAGCTAAACAAGGCGTATCCTTCATCTTAAATAAAGTCTGTTTTACAGTTACACACGGTGTCCATAAATATGTATTGACAAATAAATATCTCTTTTTATGTTGTTTACATAAACACATCTCATTAGTAAACTTGAGCAAAACGCATTGCATATTTTGTATGTAAAGTTGTCTCCACTTTTGCATTAACTATCCCTCTAAATGGAACCATAAAATGTGGAGCACATTTGGCAAATGAAACATCTTAATACATTAGTACAATTCTCAAAACATTTTAACATTTGAGGTGAAGCCGTCCTGTGCCATCATCCAACTGTCATTGATAAAGCTGCTGCCGTATTAGAGCAACAAAGTGAAGCTGATAACTACATATACTGTATGTAAATATGATACTGTGTAGCCATGTCAATATACTGTATATACTCAATATATTTCATGTTTTATGTATGAATCATTCACTTGCTTGGCAACAATAGTTGTAGAAGTTCAAATAAAGACCATATTTGTGAAATTCATTTTAACTGAAGTTGGGGTTATTTATCTGGCCTAGTCACATATTGTTTGTTCATGCTATGAAAAGAAGTGAAAATCTTTTCTGCACAATGCACACAGCTCTACCCTTTCTCCAACATTATCCAGTAATGCAGTAGTGTGTTATCCAAAGGGATGATGCACTTAATGTTCTAAGGACAGTCAGTACAGATGGAGTCATTAGTAACATGTTGGACCATGTTGTATGTTGGTGGCGTGCAGAACACAGGAGCAGGGCTTTTATTTTGACATAGCTTTCTCTGCTTGGTGTCGGTAATGAGTATGAGCATGCCTGTCAAAAGAAAAAAAAACAAAACATATATTCTGTAAAAGACAAGACAAAACAAAACAATATTGTTGCAAGTTCAGACAGAAGTTAGTATTGAGCTCACCGGGTAAGGTCTTCAATGTCGACGAGCATAGCATCCTGTTCAACATGAAGCTCATCCCTCAAGAGCAGCAGCTGCACCAGCTCCTCATTTAGACCTATTGTGCCACATAGTAGAATGTGTTCAGTGTTTTAGCTTGTGTTCAAGTGGATCCATTCATTGATTCAAACTGTCTGAGATAATATGCATTTGTGCTTGCACTCACTCTGAACCTGGGAGTGTAAGTCATTAGTGATGACTTGCAGTTGTCCAAGATTCATGTCCCTCATGTCCCCTCTCCGAAGCGTCCTCTTCATTAGGCCCTCACTGATGTGAGGAAGATTAGGAAGCTAAATACAAACACAAAAGCAAAAACCTACTCAAACCTGCTCAGACATATGTCCATGCTGCTTTTGAATGATGACTTGGGGCTGTTCTTGACCACTTACTGGCAAAAACTGACCTTTTATTCAGAACAGCTTATCAAGGTAATATACTATAAATGAGTAATTTTCTCCCCTGTAAAACCACGGGATATTGGGTCTTCTGAAAGCTGATTCATACATCCACATATAATGTAGTAACAGTTTGTGTGGCTCACCAGGTCAGCCACAGGTGACCTCCGATGAAGCTGGATCTGCCTTTCCACTTCCACCTGCATTCGAGCCATGGGCCGTGCCAGGGCCAGAGCCACGCGAGCCTCCTCCTGGAGCCTCCTCTGCACCCTCCAGAAGCCCCCACAGTCATCTAAAGGGTCTGAATCCTCCTCCGCTGTGTCCCGGTCTGACAAAGAGGAGCTCTGCTTGCTCTGAACAGCAAGATGCACATTCATCAAAACTCGATAAAGGAACACTAATCAGGGACTATAGTGAGAGAAAAAAGCTCTTTACTCTATCTACTATTGAAACATAACAGAGATGTAGTTGTAATATAAAATGTGCAATATAAATGTATTGAATGCAATACAAAAAAGTTACTGAGAAGTTTTGTTAAAAAATTGCAAACTGATAGAGGTACTGTACCACAGGTGACAGAGGAGTGTCCAGGCTGGTCTCTGTCCTACTGTCCTCTGCATCGCTGTCCTTGTCACTGCTGCTGTCATTGACAAAGCACACCTGCAGATTCACAGCACTTTGCCGACTGATGAAAGAAAACAATACAAGCTTGTGTTTTACTAATGTACAGAAAGACAGTTCTATGACAGTCTGAGATGTGTGAGAGACACGGCATGTTGGACCAGAGACTGTAACTGGAAATCCAGCTAGTGTGCATGGTGCAAAATGTCTAGGATGAGGTATCGTGTTAATGTGTTAAATAATTTCAGGATTGTAGAATCATTTCAGGTGAGGTAAAAATAAAGCAGGTCTCTAAACCACAACCCTAACCATCACACAAAGTGACCTCACTATTAGTAGTATTAGGTAATGGTAGGTAATTAGGTAATGTCATACTTGGGCAGATGCAAACTGACATAATAATAATTAGTTAAAGATTCCCAATTCTACCTATTACTATGTTACCAAAAAAAATAATACTCAAAGGTGGGTAGAGTAGCCAAAATGTTACTGGAAAAAGTAGTGTACTTCAAAATAATATTACTATTAGAAGTTCAAAATAATGGCTTAGAGAGTAAATCATTTGGAAACTACTCAAGTAAAAATATATAGTTTTAAGAGTAATATATATTTTTTATAATTTGACGTTGGAAGGGCAAACATGATATAATAATAATAATAATAATAATAATAATAATAATAATAATAATAATAATAATAATAATAATAATAATAATAATAATTTAAAAATTTGGTCTTTTCAAAGAATAGAAAAAAAAAATCATACCTGTAGCAGTGCAAAAAACACAAATGTTTAAATCATTTTATACTGTCAACATAGAGAATTTGTCGCTTGTAAATTTACTTATGAGAGGAGCACCCAAAACCTTTACCCGAGTAAGAGTGCTCAAGTAGAGTATTTGTCTGATATCTGCTCAGAGAAGAACAATTTCATTAGAATGTTACTCATGGACCTGACTATATGTATCTCAGTACTACCTCAGATAATCATAATGAATTAGATTTAGTTATTGTTGCAGCGTTCACCCTACACAACAGAGGGATTTTCCACAACACCCAGTTCTAAACCTATGATGTGTCCACCTTTACCTTTAGAGGGTCATATAACAGCAGTGTGTAAGTATGACTCTAAACACTGACATATAAGGGTGCACTTCCAGTTTCAGCTGTGTATGACCACAGGCGCAGACACTTCCTCAAACAAGTCACCAGTGTAACAGTGTCAATAAATAGACAATCGTCCAAAGAGAAAAAGCATGCCCTCTTTTCGGAAAGAAAGCAGAGCAGTGTGGCTTTGGTTAACCATTTTAGTTCTGATGTAATGCAACTGTCCCGTAAAAGGTTCGTGGCGAGGGAATCAAATAAACAAGAAAGCCATTGATTCTCAACAATCTGAAATATCAATCTCACATACAGAGCAAATCTCAGTAGAGACTTGATATGTACAGAAAGTACACAGAATATAAAAATGGAATCATGGGAACAAGTGTCGTCTCTGACCACATTTGCTGTGCCGGGTGTTTATAATATGGCAATTCCGCATGTGGAGAATCAAGTTTTTGTTTTATTTATAAATGAATATGCTTTATAGCTATAAACCACTGCCACTTAAAGTGAAACAATCCGAACATAACAGAAAAAAAATGTGTACATGTGTACGGACTTGGTTAATAATAACATTTAATTAATATATAAATATAGATCCAAAACTTGAATTCAATTTTTATACTTTTTCTTTCTTGGGTTTTTATAAAGCTTGACCTGCTGTCAGCTGACTAGCACTGCATCTGGATGAATAGCAATACATTTAACTGATTAGATGTTTCCCTAGTTTATCTGACCAGAGAGAAAATACTCACCGGGAGGACGGTCCATTTTTGCTGCAGCTGCTGGTGTAGATGACGGGCTCGTCGTCATAGAAACTGCCAAGGGCAAGTTTCTGCCTGATGGACTCCCTCTCGTTCCTCTGGGCCTGACAAGAGAGAAAAATCACTTTAGTTAGTATTCATCTTCTGTGTTCTTTTTTTTCTGCAACCTTTTTGTTTCTGCTGCAGTGTGTATTGATATTAAATGCAGTCGTTAGAATTAGGCCACGTCTACCAAAATAGCAACGCACCTGCTGGTAAAGAGGAGGGTGAACGCTGTGAACATAAATGATCAAAAAGTCACAGTGATTTGATCATCAACATTTCTTCATTAGATCTGACTTTGAGTGGAACATAGCCTTTATGACAGACTTATTTCACAAATAACACAAACCGCAGTCAGGTACAGCAGTAATCAGCAAACTGGGCTTAATATAGATCACTCTGGCAGCCTACGCTGACGACCACGTCAGTCAGAAGAACCACCATGTCACGATGCACTTGTATTTTCAGCTTTAAAAAGACAGTTGTACCAATCACAATTTTGTATTTTCTTAGGAAACATTTTTCATTAGCATTCTCTATATAAAACTTTGGATGTTAGTGACAAGCTCTCAAATATGTCAGTATTCACACATAATACCTTGGTCTAATGAAATTAAAAAGATTTCTGAAGATTTCTGAACCAAAGTCCTATTCCATACACTCCTTGCCAATACTGTACATCCAAAGATGTTATTATTTTACAAGCATAAACCATAAAGTGATTTTTGTTGAATCCTTAAATAAGTTGAATTCAATTGAGACCACAAATGTGTGAGCACTCAAGGCACACCCACACCTCCAAATGACTGTTCCCTCTGTATGGCTGATCTTTATCTACAGCAGCACGGCCATGATGGATACCCATCACAGATACCTGAAAGAATTCTCCTTCACCCTCCTGTGCCTCATCCTTTTCCACTGTAACATCAGTAAATCTATGTGTCCACAGACCTGATAGACGCGTTTCTCCTGGTGCACCATCCTTTAGCACATCGTATGAAAACAGCCGTCCTGCCTTTTTCTGTGTGCTGCAGTGAATTCAGACCCAGGAGACACACTCAGTTACTGCAGCTGCGTGCAGGAGAATCAAGGAGGGAGGGGGCCGCGAGAGGAGAAGGAGGAAGAGGAGGAGGAGGAGGGAGAGCCCAAGCGGTGGGGGGACGGAGTGGACGTACAAATGACGCTGCAACTAGATATGCATCTCCTCTTCAGTCTTTCACATACATTCACCTATCTATCTATCTATCTATTATTAAAAATACAAAGTGGATCTTGTTGAAATGAAAGCAGCGCATAGGCAATATCAGGCAGACTGCTCTTTTTTTTTTAACAGGAACAAGGGCAAATAGTGTTAAGATGAAAGATGATGGTAATGCTGGGCTTAAAATAGCTTGATAAATGACACTGCAATACTGCAAAACAAAACCATTAGGAAGCCTGACTTTATGAACATCAGCTTCTTCGATACATGCCAGGGTCTGTGCAGTTTGAAAATGGGGTCTACATAATTTCATTGCCCTTAAGCAAGTTGCATTGTAATCACATATCTGCTCTGTGTTCGCATAATTATTCAAAGCACTTTCTTTCTACTGAGAAATGCCCCGTTTTGAATTCAGTGGCATATTATGGGCTGATTAAGCATAATGTTTTCACCCTTTATGCTTCAGTGAATGCCATAACACAATCCCCCATGTGGATATAAATAGACTCATCACAATGACAAATATAAATTCAAATACGTGTTGTGTTTTCAAAGGTTTGGGACCATCACTCACAGAGATGGAGGAGAGTCTCGTTCTTCTTTCACAACAGTCTTCGGTTTGGGCCTGTGCTATAATGTCTTGGAGCTCCTCGGCCCAGCTACGACTGTTGACCATGCACCCCCGCGTGGCGCTCCTTTGCTGGGTGTTGCTGTCCTCCTCATACTCCATCCACCAGGGTTTGGGTGGCGGAGCCTTCATCACAAACAATGCATCCTCCTCTTCCATGTCCACATCATAGTCGTCCATAAAGACACAGGGTGGATGGGTTGGAGCTACTGCCACTGCTAATGTGGGTGTGAGTAATGTTATATAGATTGCTGTAGTAATTGCTATAGGGATAAAGAAAATAAAAATAACTGTTACATAAATTACCTATTGACATGTTGTCCCATTCTTCTCCATCGTAATTTCTCTATAAACAAAAAGCACATGGATTATATGACGATATCATTTTACCCCCCATGTTAAGCAAATACTGAACGCTTACCTCTGATGTAGATGGAACAGAATCACAGAATCAGAGGCCAGAATCACAGCTGTGTTTCAGGTCTCTAATCTCCAGTGTCCTACATAATTTTAACCTAGTCAGTGATGATAGAAGATGTTTTATATGGACAGGGAAGGAAGACCACAGCTGTACAATGGTCCTTTTCAAAGGATAGCAGTGTCTGTGTCACGTGCAGCTTAGAGGCAATGAAGTGTGAAGAGCTGTGTATGTGTGTCATCACGGGACGCCCAGAGGAAGAGAACTGTGCAGAAGATGTAAAGGAACAGACAGAATGGGGTGTGTGTGCATTGGCCTCTGTAGAACCATTACACAGTTCACTCTCCATGTTCAAGGGTCATTTTACCAATCTGGTAAAACTCCAAGTCAAAGCAGGTGTGGTCTGTTAGCCTGCAGTTGACCTATTACTGAAAAATATATCTTTGTGTTACTTGCAAAGACTTGTTCATAGAAAACCACTTTAGTGATGGTTAAAAAGTAGGACACATTAAAGGAGATCAATGTAAAGTTTGAGTCATTTGAGAAATTACACAAGTACATGTTACATTTCACTGCACCTCACATCCTTTCCCTTAAGAGCCCTCGTTTGATAGTCTAGAAAGGATTTGTTTTTCCTCCAGCATAGACCAAAAAAATCCAACCACTTTATCAAGTCCTTGACCTTTGACAAAGTGTGCAAGCCTACCATGTGAAGTCTGGTCAACAAAAATTTACCACATTTAAATCCAAGCTCAGAACAGATCTGTTTAGCTGTGCAAATTACTGAAAAGGTTTTTATTCTTCACTCGTTTAATGTCAAGATTTGCATTTGATTTTAACATTGCTTATCCTGTAAATCACTTTGTGTATGAAATAGCGCAATATATAAACTTTCCTGCCTTGTCACTATGTGTTGACCCAATCTGACTGAAACAAAACTTTCCAAATGACTCCTTATACAGAAATATTACCACAGCGAACAAATTAGATTTCTCAAACTTTTATTTTGACTTCTGCATGAAAATGAACGGCAACTGAGAAGAAACCTCAACAGGAGGACGAAACTGCATTTGTCCAGGAGCCTTGACCGTTGGGGAGGGGGGGCTTGATGGCTGTGGAGGCCACACCATCCCCTGGCCAGTCTGGGAAGGCTTGGATGCAGCTGTATCTCGTCCTAGGGGCCACCATGGAGTCTTCACATGGCCGGGCCAAGGAAGCTGACCGAAGGGGGGAGGTGCCGGTGCTTGGCCGACATGTTGGGAATGCATGTGAGGGTTGAAGTCAGGGGGCATATATGGCATCTTGGTTTGGTCAGCAGTCCAGGGAAACATGGGAGGTCCTAAATGGGGTGGCATTGGGTTCTGAGGAACATTTGGGGTGGCAGTGCCTTTGTGAAACATTTTCAGAAAGTCATTGAAGTTTGGGGGCATAACTTGGGGCATCTCAGGGACAGGGTCTTGTGGAGTAGCAATGGCCTGGTTTTGGCTTCGGAGCATTGAATCATGATGATGGTGGTGATGAGGATGAATGTGGTGATGGTGAGGATGGTGAGGATGATGAGGGTGATGAGGATGTTGGTGGTGATGAGGATGGTTATGATAATAGTACAAATAGTAATAATACCAATAGTAGTAATACCAAGGGTAGTGATGAGGATGGAAAGGTGCTACATGCTGAGACCCAGGAGCAAAGGGAGGAGTAAAGTTCAGGCCTTGATACCAAGGAGTCATCGAATTCTGCCAGGGATTGGGCTCTTGCATTGGAGGGGCAGGAGACTGTGCTGGTTTTTGAGTCAAGGGCCAAAACTGGGGAGAAGGGAAAAAAGGTGGCACTTTAGGAGGCATGGGATCCTGAGGTTTATGCATGGACCATGGGTACGGATGCGGATGTGGTTGTGGGTGTGGATGTGGCTGTGGCCAAACCCCTCCAGGAAACGGATTAGGGTAAACCACTGGTGGTGTCACAGGTAGGGGCCCATCTTCAAGCTTGGGGCACTTCAAGGTCACTGGGATTCCATGCCAGAGCAGGAATAAGTTGTAGTATCCATCCTAAAAAGATAAAAAAAGGTCATCGGGTGGTTTTAAAATTTATAAACTAGTCATTTACCTCTTGTGCAACATAGCAGCCACTATAGGGGACATCCATTGAAAGTCCAACTTGATTTCTCTGCACATTGTAGCCACAGGTTTTAGGCACGTGGGACAGAGGTACAGGAGGATCTACAACAGACAACTGCACAGTTAAACCATCACAACCAAAGAAATTGTGCGTCTTTAAACCAGTAGGCCTACTTTGGTGCAGTGCAAAAGACTTGACAGGTGGGCCAGTCGCTGTGAATTTCATCTGGTCCGCTCCACACCGCAGGGCAGGGTACATGCGCTTCCATAGGGCTTCTTTTGGGTTCATATCGAAAACTCTTCCTCCAGGGAATCCTGCAAGGTCCAGAAAAAAAAGCTTAGAGGCTTTGAGTAGAAAGCAAAAATGACAAATCCACCTTTCATGTCTTACCTGGAAAATCTGCTTGGTAAGAGTCATCATCGTCCAAGGATGCATTTTTAGGGCCTTTTCCAAATATAATGATGCCTTCTCGAAAGCTACTCGCAGTCGCTTCTTTCCGTCCATCACGTCTTTCTGTTCTTAAGACTGAGGCCTCCGTTTGCGTCAAGTGCAACGCAAGTAAAAACGCAGTGAGCAGGTAAACAGCTGCACACTCGGCTCGTCGTTTCAGTAACATCTTATGACGCGTCGGACACGTGGGCTTCAGAAAGTACAATGGTATTTATTTATAAATGGTGCCAATTTATACAATCAGGTGAAACACGTGCGCTCCAGACCAATCAGCATCCACGGCGCGTAATGAAGGAAGATTTGGAGCACCTGGAGGAAAGGCCCACAGCTGGTTCCACCCATTGAATAGGCTTATATTTTATTTATTTGTTGTGTTTTATATTTTTAAGAATGTTTCAGTGGGCTTGAGTCAGACAAGTCGCATAAAATTAACGATTACGGATATAAAACCTGTATTGATTTGAAAATAAAGCTGGACACCGCGCTATACCGCCCTCTTGTGGACAAATCATGTATTGTATTTTATTTATTTATTTGCCAAGTACAAGGAAGGCCTGTTTATGAATAAAAATGAACATGCATTTCCATGACAACCACAATCAAATACTTGCACATGAATCCACCGATTTAAGGTAAGATTTGCATTGTATTATATTATATTTAGGGAGCAACCAAATATCTCTTTAGCCTATATATATTTTCAATAAATACACAAAATCATACTTTAAATGTGCAAAACAAGTTAATGTGTTAGCTGTTAGTTTGTTTGGAAAGCCAGAGCTGTTCTCCTAGCAGCACAACCAGTTTGGTTACATTGGCTGCACAAAATAAACACTGAATCCCCCGGGTTACTGACAGTACCGACTTACATATGATGCACTCACTTAGGTAAATGTTTTTGTCTTTTTGTGCCATTTCAGAAAGGACTGTGTACCGGCTCTGGTATTAAGAAAATCCCAACAGGTGAGGTTGGATTAAGTAAGTATCTATATGTCTATGTTATATGAAAGTTATAATGACATGACTAATATTATCCCTTTATTATAGACAGAGCAATAGATGCCAGTCAGGATAGAATTGCCCTTCTTTATCTCATGAAAGTAGGAGAACTGCTCAAAGCTAAAATTCCATATTGAGATTTTTTTTTTCTTAATAATTACTGCTTTTAGAGTATTAGAATGAAACAGGATCACTCTTGCCAGTTAGCAGTTGAGTTGCCAAGCCATTGTACCAGAGCTGCAGGAATATTGAAGTACTTGAGGGAATCTGCAGAATGTGAGCTGACATTTGACACAAAGGTGCTAGGACAATATTGGTAAGTAGGCTAAATACATAAATACATTTTCTGATGTTTTTGCATTTTTCAAAAGACTGAAGGCCCATGTGATTACCAAATAAATTGTGAATATTGTGGACAAGAGCTCTCACCTTTACTGAAGGAAACAGGCATGTATGGTTCTAAGGTGAGAGGTGAAATAAATTAGAGGTTAGATTAAAATAATACAGTAAATGTACAAGCAATGGCCTTTTTGTTTACATTTTAGGAAGAGCTGGTGTTTTGCTGTGATCAGTGGAGACAGCTTTACAGGCTTTTGCTAAAGATGAGAAATATGTGGAAGGGGAAATCAGTAGATGACTACAGTGAAAACAGAGATTTGGTGTATCAAAGGAAAAAGGACAAATTCAGCATGTTTTTGGAGTCACCAAAAGAGTAGGTAGACTGGTAAAAATGATTTTAGCAAATTTGCTAAAAAATCAGGAATAACTATTATTATTCATACAGAAATAAATCCGTACCAAGATTATTTAATTGACATGCCTGTATTAGACGATGGTGGGTGTCACTGAGGAGTAAGTACATTTCACAAAACGTTTGATGATTAGAATGACCTTTTTGCTCTCCTCAGTCGCTCCAGGGCCAAATGTCATAAAATTCCGACTATCCTGTCCTGAAGAAGGAAGCTGGGTGAAGTTTCCTGAACGTGAAAGTAAAAGTGAAAGAAGGACAAATTTTTCAGATGCAAACGTTAACTATAATGAGATTTTTGTTTCCATTTGTGATCATAAACCACTTGATTTTGGCTTATGCTATTATCAGGTAAGCTTTAAATCACCAAATAATACAGACTACAAATTAAAGTGCTTATAATGTTAAATGTTTTGTTTTTCAAAGGAAGGAGGTGACATTGTGACTAGGTTTTATGCTGATGGTCAAAAATTCCTTTTAGTCCTTGATAATGGGTCAGCCCAAGTTTTGTATCCAACCAACCAAATGTGTCATTTGTGTTAATACATACACATAATGAATACCTTGACCTAACGATCACAGCTACCCGTCAGGACTCTTGGCTATCCTTGTCACAGTTACTAAAGCACATGGAAGAGTCTGCATAGTTTATGATGATGTCCCTGGTCAGTCAATGAGAGCTCTGTTCCAGTCTGATGGCAAAGGCACTTGTTATCACACCAATGGGAACATATGGTACAGAAATCAACATGTCAACTTATCCAGTTATATGACAGATTCATTATTATGTTTTTATTATTTTTATAGGCTGGTCATCAATAAATATGGGAGCCAATGTTTGGATCCAGATGGTGCAAGAGTTCGCAGGTGGACATGGCACAAATTGCGGTCCGCTCCTCTCAGACCAATCTTCCTGTGTATTAACAAAAGTATTGGAGTTAGAGTATTGGGAAAGCAACGGGTTTTTGTATCCTTCCTGGCAAATGGCAAACAGGCGAAATTCAATGTGGGGGCCTGGTGTCGTAAGGTATGTTTCTAAAAACAACAGTCACATGGTAGAATATTGTACAAATATGTGAAATGTTTGTTTTATATTTTAAGGGCAATTGTAAAGAAGTGCCAACTCCTCCGACTTCTGCAAAAGAGAATATCGTTAGCATCCAGAATTAAAACAAAACGGCTTACTCAAAAGATTCACCAATTTTTGTGAACACTGTCTCATCCTCCATCCATCCATTTTCTTCCTCTTATCCGGGGCTGGGGCAGGGGGGCAGCAGTCTAAGCAGGGACTCCGATACTTCCCTCACCCCAGACATGTCCTCCAGCTCCTCCAGTGATCCCAAGGCATTCCCAGGCCAGCTGAGAGACTTGGTCCCTTTGGCATGTCCTGGGTCTTCCCCGGGACATGCCCAGAAGCTCCTTAGGGAGGTGTCCAGGAGCCACCTTAACTAGCTCCTTTCAACGTGGAGGAGCAGCGGCTCTACCCCAAGCTTCTCACCCTATCTCTAAGGGTGTGCCCAGCCAACCTGCGGAGGAAACCCATTTCAGTCGCTTGTATCCACGATCTTGTCCTTTTGGTCACTGCCCAGAGCTCATGACCATAGGTGAGGGTAGGAACATAGACTGACCAGTAAATCGAGAGCTTTGCCTTTCGGCTCAGCTCCTGGCCTCATCTCATCCTGTTCTGCCAAATCCTGCACTCACCACTCTTTGACTCCATCTCCTGGCTCAGAAACTTTTCAAATCTGGTGAGTTGAATGAGTGAAGAGGACAGTGACTTTCTCCAAAACTGCCTGGAAGGAATAATCTGAGAAACTCAAGAAACAAGTAAAATTAATAAGATGTATTTTTATGAGTGGATGGTTCAGAAAATAACTATTTGAACTAGTCTAAAAGGAGCGATCCTTTTATGTCTACATATGCCACCCAGGGTGGCTTAAATTAAAACATAGAAATATGCAACAATGTCCCTTTGTAATACACATCTTTACACTCATTTATGAGAAGGGCAACATTATGCATTTATCAATGTTGGGGTAAAATGAACCATAACTGTTACATTTCCTTATCAAAAACATACCTGGAACTGTGTTTTGTTTCATTCACAAATATAAATCCTGCATATTTAAGCTGAGTTCTTCTCTCAAACAGAAAAGTCTTTTGTTCCACCTTGAGATGACACAACTCAAGATTTTTTAAGAGGGTAACAACATTCTAACATGGCTTACAGCTCACGCGAGTCAATTTAGCAGAATATAGGACCTTTAATCTACTAAAGACTGACCAAGGTCTTAACAAGGATCCATAACATAAACATTTTCCAAAATAATCACTACAATTTGTAACCGACACTGAACATGTAGGGTTTGTAATGGCACATGACGCAAAGCATTTTTCCATCTTTGAGGCAGGCAGTTGCAGCAGTCTAGTCCATTACTGCCTAATCTCTTTTGTCTAACCTAATTAAATCAGTAGAGGCTCTAGCTCTCCAAATAACATTAAGATGACCAGATGGTAAAGGATGCACACTCAGATAGAAGCCAATCATATGAATAAATGTTAGTGTGTTAAATTATGTTTTATTAATCATCATAGCTTATCATCATGTCAATATAAAAATTATTCAGGTTTCAAGACGGGATTCTGCAACTATATTTTTCCACAACATTGACAACACATTTTTACATTTTGGGTCTAAGCTACGCAAAGGATTAATAAAATAAACAATTCTACACATGCCTCAGTGGTACAAATAACAGGGTATAATTTACTCAGATCAAATGTAAGCAAAACGTTAAAGACTGTTAAGGATCCATGTTAAATGTCCGTGTGAGACCACTGATATTGTGGATGAAAACTGCATGGAAGTAGACAATTTCACAAGAGAACGACCGGCACAGGGATCCCCTCTGGCGTCAGCGGTAGGATATCCAACGGAGCACAGTGAACGTGATGGGGGCATCCAGTCAGCGCTAACAGTCGAGCTGCCTTCAGCGCAGACCTTCATAAACATCACCTCACAGCCCAGTCAGAATTCCACCTCAAAAGGGAGATGAGGTTATTGTTAAAATGTTATGCCATAATGAGCAGAAATATAAAAAGGAAAGGAGCCTTACATAGAAGGGCTTGCAGTCTGAAAGCAAAGAGAGGGTTAAGAATGGTGGTGGGGTCGTGTGTCCATGTGAACATTCATCTTCATCTCATTATCTAGGATTTGTACAAGCTGCTGCATGGACGGCAGGTGACCAGATTCTAGTTTGGACCACACAGGAACGTCTATAAAGAGGAAAGAGAGAAGAGAGGAAAACGTTACACTTGAGTTAATCATATAGTAGTGTTACAAGTCTCCTCACAGTATACTTACCATTTAGTGTGATCTCAAAAGCTCCTGTTGACATTAACTGGTTCTCTATCATATTGCTTAGGAAGAACACCATCATACATGCATATATCTGGAAAAAATAACATTTAGAGAAATTAGGTCAAGGATTGAGTCTATTGCACAACCACTTTAACTAGTCAAGGAGTTAGGCAGATTAAAGGGCACCGAGGTTAAAGTGTAACTGTGCACTCAAAAAACAACACATTTTGGTGCAAGAATCAAATTCTACAGCCCAGGGGAATCACTGCAAAACACTGCAATATCATTCTTCATGTTCCTTGACAATGCTCTGGGAATTTTAAAGCACAAGCAACCAACAAACTGCGTGAATAACTGCTAATGAAACCTCATGGGGCTCAATGGTTGCTATGGGCAGTAGATTTCACATTGTTTGTATTGCAGTAATAATGACCCAAATATTTGTATTCATGTGCTCGGTCAAAACAAGACGATTTTACCTTGTTTGTCTGCCCCCACTCCCAAACGCCTGGTGCTGGCATCCCAAAAAGAGCAAATGGATCCCTGCCAATGATGATCATTCCAATCACCAGCAGTTTAAACATGGACAAGAAAGAAGCAATGTGCCTGAAAGAACAACACACTAGTTTTAGATTAACTTATTCCTTTTGAGAATATAAGCACTGCAGCAGATATAGTCAAATAATTGTGTTGAGCCAGGGCAACTGGCAACAGTCTTTTCTGCACGGTGTTAAAGCAGACCACCAAGCAGATGTAATGTGTGAGTATGTCAAATACTTTAAGGCTCAGGTCTATAATGGGTGTATCAATAACCTCATCAATTAAAAAACTCCCAAGGACCTACAGAGATCACACAATCTGAAATGAGCCAAATGACCTGTTCTACACATTCTACCTAATCTCTTACCTATAGAGGGGAATGGGAAGATAGTTCTCCCCTTCAATGCGGATGTCTGGGTAGCGCTGGTACAAAGCCTGCGTGTACTCCTCAAACACCCGCTTGTACCCTCAGGAAATGCTAAAAGACAAACAAAAGGAAGCAGAAAGAGTTTCATCATTTACCTAATGACTGTCATGTCAAAAATAGAAAAAAATATCACGTTTCTTGTAGTAATTAGTAGTAAAGTAGTAATTATTTAACCATAATATTACTACTACTATTGATAATAATGACATTGGACCTTGTTTACACTAAATGCCTTATACAATTTAACATTTTAATTTAAGATGGAAATAGCACCAATATCATAAGCTCTAGCATTAGCTACCTGCAAATTTCTGAATGCTATACTTTTAATTAGGCTAAATATAAGCGTTAAAAACACGCTCATAAAAGTAGCAAAAAATGAATGATATAAAGTTAATTGTCAATAATCAGTTTTGGTGTAAATCTGCGCACACATCCTGTTAGCCTGTTAGCCGTTAGCTTCCAGTGCTAACAGGCCCATGCTATTAGCACAAGTGAAGCTAGTCTGCAATGACTCGCCAGAATAACCCATCTTTTTCCTACCAAATTTGAAACTTGAGGAGAGGTCCTGTTGCGAATTGCATCTTCATCTTTTTCACGCCACTGCTGTCTCCAGACGTGGCGTGGTGCAACGAGCAAAACCCCAACAAAAGGAGCGACAAACGCAGCCACTTCGCCGCCATCTGTTCCGGGTTTATGAGCCTGGGTAAGGGCCGGTTCATGTCACTGTTCTGTCGGTTCCTCCCTTGTTTACGCTTTGGGCCAATGACGCTGTGACTCCGACCCTGCAGCTCCACGGCGCCGCCTAGTGACCGGGACCCGCAAACACATGATTAATGCAAAATCACTCTGTATTTATGACATTTGTCCATTTTTCATCGCCATAATTCTTGTCTAGCTACAACATTTTTGGGGGATTTTTTTTTAAAGCAATACCACAACAAAAAAGTGTAAACTCCGTGGAGATATAAATTTCATGTTACGGATTAAAGTGGTGTATTATAGACATAGGGGGACTGATTATAACCAAAGGAACATTTCCAGGCCAGGCCAAATAAGGCAGTCTAGCGGAGATGCAATGTAATTTGCATGTTGTATTATCTATTTAAAACGTATTTGTAATGAAAAACATGCAGAACAAAGAAATATACATGATGCAGGAAGCACATTTCAGTCTTTTCCCATTTATTTACAGTCAAAACATTCAAGTGCAACAGTGAATTAAACCTGTCCATCTCAAAACAATTTTATGACCCAGCTCAGCTTGGGACAGGGGCAGTAACAAAGCAAGATGGAAAATTGTAAAACTAAAGTTAATTAATTTATTAAAAAATTAATGTTAAAGTAAAAATGAAGTTCTTAACAGAGTAGTTCAATATACAATTTAAAATACAGAGACAGATTAAAAGTGGCATGATGTTCATTGAGTCCAGAGTGCAGCAGCCTGGAGGAGCAGGGTGATGGTCCTTTTAAGGTGTGGCAGCTGCAGGTGAAGGACCAGGAGTGGCCAGGCTCTAGGCACCAATCAGCACATAGAACTCAGGAGCCAATCAGGTGCCAGCTCCACAGTAAAGCACCAATCGCAGAAGAGGTCTGTCGTTTCAAAACTTGCACACAGAAAGAAGGATCAACTGCAGGGACTTGATATATGGCTGTAGTAGAAGCTGGAGGCCTGGGGCCATAACAAATTTAACATACAGATAGTGTTTTAACATTTTTATTAAATTCACGTTAATTACAAAAAAAAAACCCAAACATGTTAATATAATTATACAACAAGTAATGATAGAACAAAATGTGATTAAGAACTGTTAATGGTTGAGCCTTGCCATTCTTTCTTGATCCACAGCCGACTTCAGAGCCAAAGCTGTGTCTGCAAATGAAGGATAAATACACTTCAGTGTCTGTGATTGAATACACATCAAATACAAAAGCATAGTCCAATGTAAGCCACAAACCCATCAACTTCTGTGAATAATCGATTATGTCTGGAAGTCCTGTCTCAATATTATAGGAGGTCTGCTCCATGGCCACAGCCAGATCACTTGCTTTCTGAAATAACAATCCACAGTCTCTAGTGATAAATGTAAGAATTAAAAAATATATATAAAATATGATAGGATTTACCTGCAACTCTGCATAAATCTTCTCTTCAAGTTCTCTTACTTGAGATATGGCATCGTACACACTCGCATCCACAGCAGATTCCTAATGAGAACACTGTATTTAAGCCTTGTAATACACTGTGTTTTCTACATATATATACACACACACTAATATATATGTAAATAATGTATGCATATATTGTATACAACTGTACCTCTGACGAGCTATCCGAAGACTCTTCTGCCTTTGCAACTCCATTGCGTTTGGAATTTCCATTTAGTTCTTTTACCCTGTCACAGGTCAAGAACAAATGTACCAGGATGTCTTTATAATTGATATAATATAATAAAGAAAATTATTAGGCAGTTTTGCTGTACCTGTCTGCATATCGAAGTGTGTTCATTGTATATTCACACGAGGCCATGCTTGGAGACACCATGGCAATCTACGCGGAAAATATTTATTTAAAATGTAACTTACTGTCCCCTTTAACAAAACTGGGCTGAATATTTGAAGCTTATGAAGTGATGAACTTCACAAACCATGCAGGTCCTGGACTTCTCTCCAATGAAGGAATCCCTGAGGACCTTTGTCAAAGTGCTCATTCGAAAAGGAATGTGGTCGCTGTTTTTTCCAAGTGAACGGATGCACTCCTGAACAATAATTAATTTATTATGACTACATGAATTTCATATAATCATTTCAATATGGCAAGACCAAATATATCTGTAATTAACCTTAAGAGCCAAGAGACTGCGATTGATCTCGGCCGTCTCAACCAAAGTGCTGCGGTCGTTGCTGCTGACGTCTGTACCGCGCTCGTTACCAGCCAAATCCACCAGAGAAAACTTCCCATGTAGTGTAGAGTGTCGATCATTACGCCGTAGGACAATCTGAAGGATCGCGTGAGAGCGAGAGGAGTTGGCATTGGCTGATGTCTGCCCCGATGTTCTGTGGGGGAAAACAGGAGCATTTTTTAGTAGTAGTATTTATTCAAAGATTTTGTTGTATTTTTTGTTATACAAAAGTAAACATATTGCCTCCCATCACATCTACAGAAGTTAGAACAAGAACAAGACAAGCATGACTTGTACCTGCACGCACTGCCTGTCTGTATCAGTTTGATAACTTCATCAGCTGAGGTTACGTAAACCTCTTCCAGTCCCACCACTTGGACCTGCTGCCGTTCATCTTCCAATACTCTAAGCTTTGCCTTTTTGTTCAGCAGGTCATACACCTAAGACCAAGAGTGATAGGTGGTAATATTGTTACTTCCTGTTTATATATTGGCAGTATTAAAATTGAAACATACTTTGCCATTGTAGATCTCAAAGAAGCTCACGTAAACGGACAGGTCCTGATTCGTATACTTCCAGTGGTTGAGATAAGCAAACACATCTTGAGCTAAAAGGCAACTCATTTATTTAAAAGGTAAAGAAAAAAAAGAGCCTTTGCCTTATTACTGTTCTTATCGAGTTAATCAGACTTACACGCAAAAGCATAGATTCCTTTAGCGCTGTTTTGCTGCTTGCCAGAGAAGTCCCCTCCCATTGTCTGTATTCAAGGAGAAATTTTTTCTTACAAATGTGAAAGGTGTAATCTGAAATGAAATTCATGAGTCTTACATGAGTCTTCCCACTTCCAGTCTGACCATATGCAAAACATGTAGCCATACCACCTTCAAATATGGACTTAACCAAAGGTTTAGCTGTAAACCTGAATAGGATCAATTAGACAGTGTTAAGTAAGCTTATTACAGGGTGGTCAGTATGACAAAATCTAAATGTCAAATATTGATCACAGTTCATTACTTGTAAACCAGATCATTGTTAGCAGTCTCATCAAAAGAGTAATCAAACTGGAAAACTTGGTTGTCCAAATATTTGGTGAGATCCACTTTCTGTTTTGGCTCATGGACCAAAAGAGCTCCTTTTCCCGGTACAGACACAACATCGATCTCCTTTTTATTGCACTCTTTGAGAAAATAAAAGATGAAATAAACAGAATTAGTAAAATGGAAAAAAACTGAAAATCATGTCTGAGATAATAAAACACATTCTCAATGCACCTTGTTTGTTCAGAGGCCTTTTGCGAACACAGACACAAATCCTGTGAGACTCAATCTGTAAATAAAGGCATTTTAGAACATTGTCATAAACTTCCTGTTCATGTATTTGTATTGTCCATTATATTGGAGGATCAATTTACCACTTCAGAGGTTGACATTGGTATTATTTCCAAACTTTCTCTGAATTCTTGGATCATGTCGTAGAATTTTTGATTAGGTCGAGTTGATTCTCCAAACTGAATTGTAAAGGAGAAAAAAAATTAATGAATGCCCCCAATTCACACATTTACATATGTAGACTTTCAACCAACCTTTCCTCTTTTCAGTTGCATTTCAGGTGGCTTAACAACACAAGACATACGTTTATTGGCCTTGTTTAGTTCTTGGGGAGCTACACTTTTTCTTCTACCTTAAATTGCAAGGAATATTTGATAAGTTAGAAGCCTCTTTTGTAAAGATTTCAAATTGAAACTTTTCTCTTGTAAATATAACACATGCACATGCAAACTTACCTTTGGCAGGCGGGGGAGGTTCATCATTTTCTTTTGCAGCATCAGGGGCTTCAGCCAGTGAAGTCATTGGCTTAGTTTCATTCTTTTTGCGTCGTTGGTTACAGCTGCCTGCATTAGGGAAAAGCAAGTATCAATGTAATATACGATAAACCAAACACAAATATTTACTTTCTTGTGTCCTTCCAACAGATGACACACTTGGCTGAAGCAACCAAGTCCAAAACTGACGATCTCAAACTTTATATTCCTGGTTCCCAAAACTCACCTGAATTTATCACGCCACTAGCAGGTGACACCTCAGATTTAGCGGATGAGCCAGTAGTTGGGGCCAATGTTGTAGAAGGGGCTGTGGCCTGAAAAAAACAGGTCTGTCTGGCTTGACTCTTAAGGGCAGCTGAAAACAGAAATATTTATAGTATTATGAATAATAGCTTTGACCAAAAATGTGAATTAATATATGACTAATTAGACAATTACAATAACTTTATGATCCATTTACACCAGTTGATTTGTGAGCCCAAAAGCATTAGTCAAAATATACTCAAGACTCAAAGAAACAGTGTGTGAAAATATTTCAAAAATGTTTCAAATTAAAATGTCGAATCATGTGGATCGAGAAAAATCACTGCATGAATATGAGCAATAAATTCCACACAATATTCCTTTAACTATGAAAAGATCAGGTCAAAACTGTGCCCCAACAGCCCATATAACACATGCAAAAGATTATTTAAAAAACTAAAAAAAGCATTGTCATTTAAGTGAGCAATACAAGCATTGCCAACCTTCCTCTTCAGCTTTGACCTCTGCAGGAGCAGAGGGTTTTGCAGAAAGACAAGCTGGAGAATGAACATTATGATATTAAACAAAGGCATTAAGAAACAGACCTTAGTGTAGTAGTTTGTATACATACAAAAGGCAGGGGCTGGGATCCTGGATGACCGCAATCGACCCTCATACTTCTACAAAATCATCAGTAAGAAAGAAGACAAACAACTGGTTAATGCATTCACAACAATCTATTAAATAACAAAATATACAGAATTATAATGTGTACCAACCTTCTCTTGTGCCACAGAGAGTGCATTTGGAGCCTTGTTTTCAACTTTAATTTCTAACAATTCAGGGTTAAGAGTGCACAATTCACTAACTTCAACCTAGGAAAAAATAAACCAAAATTATAACATGAGCAGTCTGTACAGGTGTAGGGTGACCAGACATCCCCCTTTACCCGGGACAGTCCCAGTTTTGAGCCCTGTGAACCCTGTTCCAGCACATTTATCCAAAACCATTGATTTGTCCCAGTTTTTTACAAGAAATGTGCCCGGTGTCCCTATTTTTGACCAAGCTGATCCCCACCAACAGTGAAGAGGGTAATATATTGTCATTTGTTTTGCTAAAATACAGAAAAACATGCCATAGGTAATTGATATAATAGTTTTTCACGTATTTTATTTATGTTACTAACTTCTTTTCCCCTGCAGTTGCCTTTCTCCTGCCACTCCACCATAACAGTGCACTTGGTTGTATCTGTGGTCTTAACCGTGGCCAAATGGATGCGACCTGAAGGGTACACGACAAAGCAGACAGCGTTAACCAGGATGTGATCGGGATTAGCAAAGCCATTATTACACACAGCATTTAGAAAGTACAGAATAAAGCACATTACCATCACTGCGACTAATGTTTACAGATCTCCCGACAAGGTATTTGTACAAACGTGTGTCCATTTCGGCTCCTTCGCGATGCGCTGTCAAACGGTGATCCAAACCCACTGTTTCTAGCTGTTTTTTAAATTATACACAATTATTAGATGTTAAAGTGTTAGCTTTTTGTATTATATTTCAACACACATCGGTACAAAACCAAACTCACCCAGTATTAAAAGTTAACACCGCCCCTAGATTCAAACTTGTGATTTCCGGGTGTTATGAATCTGATTGGCTGGTGTCGCTCTGTCGTTTGTTCCGGGCGTCATGTTTGTGCTGTAGCGCCATCTGCTGGAGCGTTTCAAAACTGCACGCGCGCTTGTACACAGTGGTTCAACTGAATATTTGGGAGGTTGGTTGTTCACTTTGATTTAAAACCTGTTGCGTATTTGCACTACTGCTTTTGCACAATTTTTCTGTTCATGTTATATTTACGTCCAATATTTAAGACAATATTTATTATAATATTAGCCTATTATTATATGTATTATTTACATTGTCATCAAAGTGCCAGCTGATTATAACAATGAAATTATTATAGGATGTTACCAAAAAACCTTAAATTTAACATTAATTATAGACAAAACCATTCAACATTCTATAGTAGTGTTAATTTGTACTTTCTTTCACCAGCCAAGTGTTCCACCAGCACAATCCATTCTCAGTACATTTTAGACCTCCAATGCTCCTGTATTTACAAGTCAGTCCAAGTCAGTCTTTTGTATTGTTTTTGTATTGGTGTTGGCATATTTGACCAGTGTTGGGCAGTGAATAGTTACACAGTAAGGGATTGCTGTAAGCTGATTAATTTTTTAGTAGCCCTGTAATGCAACTAGTTACAGTTGAAAATGAAGTAACTAGATTACAGTTACTTGCCCTAGTAAGTTTTAGTTACTTTTTCCCTGCTGAAAATGTATGTATAGGTCTGCCATAGGACTGTGTCATAAAACAGTAAAAAATAAAAATAAACAGAGGCACAGGATGTCGTCTTCTGGTGTCAGACACATAGCTGTGAACCAAAACAATACAAATATTGGTTCATGGAGGAATTTGCACATTGACTCTGTGCTAAATAAGGTTCTATGACAGAAAGTGCAGTCAGTGTGAAGAATGTTTTTTATGAGTTGGTTCCTGAGTTCTGTGTTTCATTTTTTCAAAGTAATCAGTGATCAAATTACTTTTGAAAGCAAGTAATCAGAGTAGCAACTAGATTACTTTTAAATGGAGTAATCAGTAGTCAGTAATCAGATTAGTTTTGCAAAGTTATCTGACCAACAGTGTACCTGACTAGTGAACACAGAGACATGGCATGACAATCAAAGGTCTAATAAACTAATAAACAGCTTGTGTCGAACAATTTTCCCCCTCACCACTAAAGGATGAAAAATAAACAAACCCATGTCAGTTGGCCGGGCCAGACCATTTGGTGGGTCTGTCTGTCAGTGACTGGGTGGCCCCGAGCTGCTTGGTGTGAGGCCTGGGATGGAGCCACAACTGTTTCCTGTGAGCAGCCCAACCCCCAGGACTTCTCCACAACTGGCTTAGTGGGTGGTATTCCCCTCCTCCTCCTCCCTCCTCCCTCCTGCACCCTTCTGCGCCTCAAATGCTCCTGTTGCCTTCAGTGCTCTCTCTCAGCTCCCTTTACCCTCCTTCTCATGCTCCACTCTGATCTAAGTAGCCTACTTTTATATGTTTTTGTCATGTGTCTCAACAGAGCCAGCCACTCATGTACTTTCTTTAATAAACCATAAAGCAAATAACTTTATCTTTAAAACACAATTTCTTTTATTGACTCATTTAAGTAAAGATTAGATTATAGAGTCCAGAAAACAATGCTATGTCGGTAGAATGTTCACAATGCTGGTATTAGTGGTTTATCTGGAAGTAGAGGTTTAGTAGACTATGTGTTGGCCCTGACTGCTGCTTTTTCCATTCTCCCGAAAGCATATTTTCGCAATGTAAACAAAATGTGCCCCTATGTGCAGCTAAATAATCAGACACAAGAAAACGTGGCTGATTCACAGATTGAAAAGGGGAAAATATGACGAGTAGAACAGCAGTTGTCACACAGTATAATGTTTTTTTCTCTCTCTTTCATGGGAAGACCTATATGACAAAGAGGCCCAGTCTTAATAGTACAGAGCTGTTGTTTTACACACTTTTGCCAGCAGAGGGCGCTACATCTTCTAACAGCATTCTGCATTAACTGCTGGAATTGGAGGAGGGAAAAACACTGCAAAACAGGGTAATTTAACATATGGACTCAAACACAAAACGAATACCTTTTCGTTAGATTAGTTGTATAAAATCGACCTGCATCAAACTGAGCTGCAAGAAAGATGCAACAATCTCCAGTCAAGTAAGTGTGTGTCTGGAAGGCTCTCTCATTAGGCTATATCCCTATTAGTATTCTTGGCATGGATGCCTCCACCGAAACATGCCAGTGACCCATTTTGGTTTCTGGACGATCATATAAAGCACCATGGTTCAATAAGCGGTTTATTCACCTTTGGGACCTGCCACAAACAGTTGTCAGTGTTCCAGTGGACACCTATGTTTGCCCAGCTGGCTGATTCGACCTTTTTTGTTATGTTTGGGTGTTAGTCTGTGTGGCTAGAGCAGCTGCTACAGTCACACTGAATATCCAATCAAAGAGTATTTCATTGGTGTTTAATGAGATCAGTGAACAAGATTAGGCAAAGGATGCAACTGTAGCTTTCAGTTTTAAGACAAGGCTGAAGCATAGACTGTATATATAAATAGGCTGAAGTAGATCTAAGTAAATAAGGTAATAAACCCAAGCTTCCAGGGGATATGAGGGTTACATATGGTGCATGTTGTATTGTTGGTTATGTCAGGGCTTACATCCTTTTTCTCTTAAAGGTCTAAGTTCATTACTAGTGCACAATGACTTTAAATGCTTATGGGAAATCTTGCAGCAAATTAAAATACATCTAGAACAGTGTCTATAAATTGCTCAATAAAATCTATTCTAACATTTGTTCCTTCATAAGCATCATAAAAAGCCTGGGTTGAGATTCGGCAGGCCCACATATACAGCCTCTTTAAGGGAACACCAGTTGAAACCACAGACCATGAATAGTGCAGAAATGTGTTAGTGTGCTTTGGAGATTAATCCCCCGAACCCACCAATGTTTCTTTTTTCCCCTTTTTATTAGACCCTTTAGAAAAGTCATATGTTTGCTTGAACTGAGTAGGCTGCAACATGTGGAGCCTAAAGATCTCAAAGAAAAACTACACAGAGTTTCACGTTCACATTTCCAGCACACCGCATGCACATGTGAGAGGCCGCTTACATCACCTGCATTTACTGAGAGCCAATGCATACTTACCATAACTAGATTAGTCATGATGATGAAATTGCTACAGTACATACACAGCCAAGACACACACACAGATGCATAGATACTATTTTAGATTATCTTATATTTGTTATGTTTTATCAATAGTTTATTTTCTGTAATATGTTGTTGCATCACTTCTGCTCCAATACTTAATAATTAGGCTATAATCAGGATTGAAGGAAGCGCTTAGTATATTTACAGCAATAACACAGTTTTATTGTGTTTAATTATGGAAGAGATGGAATTAAGATGGAAAAGAGAAACTATGTTGCCATAAAGTTTGCAGTGGATTCATGTTTGTGATATAGACGCCTGTCACGATAATTACTACATCAACTTATCATTCAATATATGACAGACGGAAAAATATATTTTGGTGTGTCCAATTTGTTTGCAATAGCCAAGAGATTTTTTGCCATTTGTTATGTAATAAGGTCAGATTTGAGCTGTGGAGGGTTGAATAAATAACTTGTACATTATGTTATTTATTTGTTGCTGCTCATGCCTTTTAATCATATGGTTTATTTTTATAATCGTTTACTGGGATTAACCTGCTTTATTGTTATTGCGTCAGAGGCATAAAGTAGTTTAATGTGATTGTTTATTATTATATTTCTCTATAGCAATATATCGTGCTTCAAAATTTATTATGGTGACAGGCCTAAATCAGGCAATTTTAACAAAACGGAAACTATGCAGCCATAATATTTGCAATGGATTAATGTTTGTGATATAAATGAAATGTATTGAAATGTTTTAAAGTAACTATCAGTCTTACAGTATTGTCTGGAAAAGGGGCAGAAAACATAAGATTACACTTCTTCCTCCTTCATTTCTTGTACATTTAACTTTATGACACTGTTGATGTCGTTTTATATTTTATGAATGAAATAAAATAAATAATAGCCAACATTAGCCATTTAGTGCTAGTCTATGTTCTATAAAACTGTATTCTTGTTATTGGATCCCACTTTAAAAAAAATGGCTTACACTTGTAATGCACTTTTCAAAGCCTCTCAAAGTGCTACACTATAGTCATTATTCATTCATTTCCACACTTGGTGATGGTAAGCTACTATTGTAGCCACAGCTGCCCTGGGGCAGACTGACAGACGTGAGGATGCCAATCTGCACCATTGGCCCCTCCGACGACCACCTATTAGTCGTGCACACACCACTTTCATACTAGGCAATGTGGGTGAAGTGTCTTGCCTAAGGACACAACTTGGTCTGACCTTCTCTTCTTCTCTTCTGTGCTGTTTTTTACTGTCTGTGATCTGCAAATGTGTTAATTCCATTGTTTGTCTTTTCCATCACCGAGACAATGATATGGTAGACCTTTCAACAAACTATATTGCAAAACCGCGCTGTTGCATGGTGTCAATTATTGCTTATCCTGTTCTTTGCCCCGTTCCCCGTTGTGGAATCAGCGGTGGTTCGTTGCACCCCAGCCTGCCCCAGTCCTCCTCCTCTCCTCCTCACCACATGAAATGGCCGTGTGTGCCAGCCTATAGCACTGAGCCTTCATTAGCTTTTACTAGCCCACTTGGATGTGTTTAGCTCTCGTTCTCTGTGTGCATATGTTTAATTACTGCCCCCACCCTCGCTTCCTTTGGAGTATACCCTTCAATACTCTGCCACTATATCATTACATTGTGGCTGCAACTTCAACTTCAGCCACACGTACAGTCACCAAAAGTGTAAAGGGGAGACTGTGGGCTTTTACACAGAGAAATCCTGTTTGGTTTTAGCTCTTTCTTCTCCGCAGCGTAGTGTTCCAGCACATGCAGAATATAATGAAACAGAACATGCGAAAGAGAAAAGCCTCTAACACAACCAAGGATCCTGCGCTCACTTCAAACTGTTATTGTTCGAACTAAACACTCCACTTATAAACACAAGGCCGAGACTCATATTTAGCCCCTTCTGTAAACAGCCAAGCACAGAATGAATCAATTAAAAGGGCATTACGCTGGTTCCTGTTTATTTAAAACATGTTTACACTATACAGGGCCCTCCCGCCTGTCTGCGTGATTGCCTGGAACTTCATCCTCCTCCTTCTCCTCTCCTCTGCTGCTGCCACCCCTCAATGGGCCCGGTCACGGCCAAGGTAGATCCACCACACACACATTACACACTCCGGACAGAGATTGCAAACACATTTGTTATACTGCAGAGGGCTTTCAGTAAATATTGATCTGCTTCTTCCTCTGTTTCTGTGAGACATGATTAGAAGTCTGGCGCAGCAGCGTGCACTTTGGACAAGTGGGCAATCACAGTGCAGCAAGGTATGGATATACAATATAAGGTTGTTGTGGAATTCAATACTGGACTAGATTTGGTCATAAAGCAGCAGAATTTACTCTTTTTCCGTAGCGCACCACTCCCTTTCCACATAGGTATAAAAACATCTACTACCCTACTACCAAAAGCATTGCTAACTCCAAAAAATATAATAATAATAATGAAAATATTAAAAATTATAATTATATTATGTTGCCCTAATATCAAAATAAATAAATTAGTCTCACACAAACACAACCGCTTTTTGCAAGGAGGAGTGAGGTTGTAGGTTCAATTCCCGGACCAGGTGACTATAGTTTCACTAAGCAGAATGATGTCACCATGTTTATTCGTACTAGACAAGGTTGGTGTCTTTAAAATAGTGGTTAATTGTGGATGTGAGAGTGGTTTCTGAGATTACGGTAGCAGTATTATGAAGATTACAGTACATCAGGTTTATATTCTTGAGCAGTGGGTCTCATACTTTCCCTCCACTCCTACTAAGAAGGTTTTGCCTCCATATTTTAACCAGACCTTAAGCTAAACCAAGCTATGACTGTAAAAGTGCACTGTAGGCAACTGTTCTGGTGGAGGGTTCATCACTCGCTTGTCTCCATGGAGATATATGTCATTAAACCTATCTATCGTCAAGCCATATTACAGGTCTTATCTATGGAGAGGCATCCTCACTCAGTGTAAGAATACATGTTGTATACTTTTTTGAGAAATCAGAAAACAACATAAACTACCTATTTAAATTATAATTACTTAAAAAACACCCTACCCAATATTTTTTATAGATAGAATACTTCAGTTTGTGGTGTTGTTTAACATTAATTATGAGGCAAAATTAGCATTAGCGTTAGGATTGAGACACATACATCTCTTTTATTAAACACAGAAGTGCCCTCTGTCATGTTTAACAATGTCATGTTTCTAGTGGAGGATCTTTTCACGTGCCTGAAGTGCCTGAAGTTGCTTTTGCTTTTCCCGCAGTGTTTCAGAGCATGGCATTAAATATATCTAGCTTGGAATTATTCAACTGGCTCTGTGCAGAACAACATAACCTCACTATTAGCGTCACTATTTCCTGTCCAATTGTAACGGTAATTATTAATAAATATTTAAAGATAAACTAGTGGACAGGTCACTGACAACACAATGTATACTTTAACTAGTTCTGAATGATGACTACGATGACAGTTATCTCTAGTTGAAACTAAACTAGGACAATAACTACAGGCCACATATCAGCAGTGGTGCCCGGTTACTCATACCACAGTTTGAGAACCACTACTCGATAGTACACAAACCCACTTTCGATAACTTTGTGTGGTATGCCAGTATGTCGGGTGTTTTCTTGTCGGCTTTACAGCTAATTCTTCTATTCTTCTGTGCAGTGCTTAGTGCAAAAGTACAAATACACACACACCACCCCCTCTGCACACTCAAACACACACTTTACTAATCAGCGCTATTGAATTCCTGCAACAATGGCCGCTCATCCCTTGGCCACCCAGGCTGCACACTTGCATGCACACTAACACCAGCATCGCCACATCACGAGTTTGGCCTTTTGTTCTTCCATTGTGTTTTCTTTACTGCTTTTCAGGTTCACCTTCTTCTCACAGGTCAGGGCCAGGCACTATCAGCTGCGATCTGGACTACCCACAGTACGCAGTGAAATTATATAATGCTTAATCAGTTGATCAAAATATAGGTGTTTCGGCTGCTGACACAATCGTAGCTCCTATCTGCTGTCACAACTCATTTGGAGTAAGTAGCGGTGAATATAACCAATAAAGGGCAACACATGTGGAAGATAGAATCACTACTTTTGCCGTCTCCATAACTTTGTCAAACTATCTGCTATTTTTATGTGATGTCTCCTTTTACATCTTCTATCTCTTTGTCTGTGCAGTGTATTTCTAATTCTAATTCCAGCAGTGGAAGGTAATGAAGTACAGGTAGTAAACTAATGTACTTAAGCAGAATTTTTAGGTATCTGTACTTTATTTAAGTGCATTTTACAGTGGATACTTTTTACTTTTACTTTGCTACGTTTGAGAGCAGTATCTGTACTTTTTACTCCACTACTACTTTTTGAATTGGACTGAAAAGTAAGTATTTTTCTTATGATTTGAGGGGTTATTTTTACCATGTACGCGGTAACATCCTGACTAAAGGTTTCGAGTTCAAGCTTCACAAAATACACGAAATTCTTGAGAGAAATTGTGAAACTGATTTGTGTTCCTGTTGAACAAAATATGTATGATTTTTTATTTTTTTATTTTATTTTTTTAATCAATAACACTACATTTAACACTTGAAAAATTAACAAAACTCATGTAAAATACTTCTACCTTTTACTCTAAAAGTACATTTTTAAACGGGTACTTTAATACTTTTACTTAAATAAATTGTTTCATGTGATACATTTACTTTTACTTGAGTAACTTTAATAATAATAATAATGATGCATTTTATTTATAAGCGCCTTTCAAAACACCCAAGGACACTGAACAAGATAAGATTAGATAAAAAACATACAAATACAATAAAACATGACAAAAAACTGATTGATAAAAGATGTGTGATTGGTTACAAGAGGTAGGACTGTCTGAACAGGTGAGTCTGGATTTGAAGAGTGGAAGAGAGTCTAAGGTGCGGAGATCAACTTTTTACCTCAGTATCTGTACTTTTATTTTTTTTTAAGTAACAAATTTAGTACTTCATCCACAACTGTCTAATTAACAGTGTAAAATTAGATGATATCATAATTTCAGATGGATTTCATGTGGATTTTTTTTTACTAAATCCAAACTTTTGATTCACATATGTTTAATCTTATCAGGGATTCGCGCCACAAACTTTCCATATTAATCATACGGCTTAAAGTAATTTCAACTAACAACAATCACATCTTTGGGGTTGGCACCACTTTTTCTTTCATGTGGATAGGCCCAGTAATTACATAGACCATAAACCAGGATAAAGCCCTTTGACAGTTAAACAGACATTTCCCTCCACCCACGTATCAATTAACATAATAGATCAGTTAGAAATCAGCATGACTTTTGGGAGCTGAATTTTAATTATGTTACAGATAAAACTGTATTGATCTCACTATTGTGTTATCCTGTCTGAATAACTGTCCAGACTTTGGGTTAGTGGTTAGAGTTGGTTGACTGGAGGTATCAGATTCAGACAGAGCCACTCCGCAGTGCCTAACAAACGAGGGGCTGTGGTGGGAAGGCGAGGAATTTACAGCATCTACCTTTCATCTACACAGGTGGGCCGACCGCGGGTACATGCTCTTCACTCTGTGCCCAAGCCTTAAAGAATGTGCTGTGTAGGAGCATCGTGGGGCAGATTTAAGCGGCCACAACAACTATCGAGGGAGCCAGGAGATCTCCAGGTGGGACAACTTCATTATACACAGACGTATGAGCTTTAGATAATAGTATTTCTGTATATAACAATTGTGCTATTTTAATACTGTCAATTCAGGATTACCTAAAATTATTCTAATTGCTAATGAACACTGTTTAATTCTGGAAGAAACATCTTTTTTATTCTTTTTCTTTTTTTTATTTAATATAATATAAACTTAAATACGGCCCTAAATCACAACCCATTATTGTGAAAATGTGGCATAGTAGTTTTATTTGATGGACAATTAGCGTATCAGTATTTTACATAAGTCAAACACATGCAGAACAATGAACTGGCAAAGACCACAGAATCTCTTTTGTCATTAAATTTATTTTGTTAGTTTAATTTCTATAGTAGGTGAGGAACAGTCACACAAACTTAAGCATAGTTTTCAGAAGTCACAGTGTTTCAGACATGGACAAGGACATTTTTTAATTACAAAGAAGATGGAGGAATCTCAAAAGATTTCTCCTTTCTCCCTAAAAAAACCTCTGCTCTAAAGTGTTGCTGATCTCCCCTCACCATTGCCCCCATCTCACAATGCAAACAAAACAGCATAAATCTGCAACAAATAGATATATTTATATATAATATATATTTACTCTTTAAAAATAGAACTTCAGTCTAGATACTAGCATCTGTACAAACTACAAAAATAAAATTTTAATATAAATAATTTATATGGCATGACATTAACATTTTGAAATAAACTACAAACCAATGCAGAAGCTCCCCCTCCCCCAACAAGTTCTATTATAGCTGTCTATGGTTAGGTAATGTGAATGACACTTGCTGTTTTATCTTCACAACTGCACAGTAGCTAATTTACACTTTACACAAAAGCTGCCACTGATATGACATGAGTTTTCCCTGCATTTTTAACCTGGCAGTGATAAGACCAATACTGATCAATGTAATGCAATGCAGGCTTATGGACTGAAAACAGAAACAAAACAGAACATACTGCTGTATTATGCTACAACTCCCTTTGCATTGGATTAAAAAATTCCCTTTTGAAAAATAAACAATGGAATACACAACTGTTACGCAAAAAGTGACAGACGTGAACTCCGCTTATGTGTTGAGCTTACAAAAACTGCAGAAAAATACCTCATCACAGCTCGTTCAAGTAGTTTCAAACAGCAGAGGACACAAGACAAGAGGATGGACATAGTATTTACAATAGTGTTATCTAACTAGTCTATGGTGTAGTAAACGATACAAACAAAATAATGAGCTTTGAGAAACATAGGCACAATGATTGCCAAAACTGTGACATACAACAAAAATACAAATATGGACTACAGAGTTGATGGGGGAGGAGATACTGCATTTTTAAGGCAAATCACTTAAAATTATTTTAAAGTGTAGCAGCAAAAAGAAAAATACAAATAGAGATAAAACACTGACCATGTATGTTCAATAGTCTAATATCTTAATAACATTTTCTGTGGACACTTTTTACATATAACACATCTTATTCTGTACAATGTGGGGGCAAAAACACAAGTGTCCCACAAACGAATAATCTTTTACATCTTACACAAGAGTATACCCATGTTATACAGTACTCTTTTAAATAGCTTCCCTCTTTTTAGTATAAAATATATACTCATAAAATTATATAATTATTAAAACAAGGCCTTAGAATCTGTCCTTGAAATAGATCCTCTCCTTGCTTTAGTGAAGACTATGTACAGAGTTGTCAAGGTGCAGAGCCAGAGAGGCAACATGGTGCTCAGTGAAGCAGCAACAAGTTTGAAACTCAAATAGACAAGGCGACACGAGAGGAGAGGAGTCTAGCAATCTTTGGATGCTTGTATCCTCAGGCCACCTAAAAACACAGGATTAAAACATTGGTTAGAAACTGGTACATTAATAGGGACAATGACAAATTAATTGATGATTTCAAAAAGAGGTTACCCACCATGTGTCTTGCCTTGCTGATGCTCCGTCTTGTGCGTTGCTTCTAAGTCCTGGAGCTCCAAAGAGTCTCTCTTACATGAAGAAATGTTTGTTTTGTCACTGTAAGTCCTTTTAGCAGCGTCGAAACAGTCCGACTCACTATCTGTGTCAAAACCTTCATGCATGTAGCCCTGATAAGCTGCTCCCGGTAAAGTCGGGTGCACGGCCACAGTGACAGAAGCAGTGGCTGTCACCATGGTAACAGGTCCCTGTGCGCCCTGTTTCGGTGGCAGGGCAGGGCCGGGCCCTTTAGTCCTGTTGGGCAGAGGCCCTCTGTTGCTCTGAACCCTGGGACCGCTTTGACTAGTCCTCCCACTGAAGAACTCCCTGTCACCAGGCAAAGGCTGACTGGTCCGTTTATCTCCGTCCCAGCACGTAACCTGGGACCCGTGGGTTTGTGATGGCTCCACTCTTCCTGTGGTGTTCTCTTTGAAAGGCTTCACAACCTGTCAAAAACACACAGTATGTTAGATTTATATTTTTACAACATTACTTATTAAGGGTACTTTTAACTGAATAGTTCTGTAACATACCGTAAGCTTGGGAAAGCTGGGGTTTGTGCTTGCTTCCAGCAGGATGTGTGATGTAGGTGGCACATTAGCATGAGATGCAATGTATGCACTCCGGTCACAGTACTTATAATCATCTTCAATACCAGAGGTGGTAGTGACCTCAGAGTAGTACTCTGAATCTGAGGACTCAGAGAAGGCTGGTGGATGGGACGTCCTGGTGTTGTGGTGGCCTGTGTAGTAGCCATGGTGGGTCATTGGAGGAGGCATGGAAGGTTCAGGTGAAGGCAGCCGACTGGAGTTATCCACAGGGGTGACCTCAGCTGGAGGCCCCATCAGAGACAGGAGCACAGGCAGCAGAACCAAACCATTGAGCATGCCCAGAACAGTAAGGAGGGCCAGCACAGCAAAGAAGTACCTAAAAGAAGCAAAAAGGAGCATTTCTGTTAGCACCACTATGATAATGTCAATGCAAAAGTGTTAACACTCAGTAGCCTATAATGATGAAGAAAGCTATAAAACCTAAAGCTAAAAATGCACATATAATTGGTACATGAGGAAGGGAAGTAGTTGAGTGGAAGGAGCCAGGGAAAACCCAGTGTTTGTGTATCAAAGGCTGGGGGTGGGGGGCAAATCTGATTCCCAACTAAAGTCCAACTAAAACATGCTTTGATGGCTTTGCTGCAGCTACACAACCTTCTGGTGCTCTGTTTTGGACTGTGTGTGCGTGCATCTCAGTGGAGCTCTGAGGAGGCCACGGGTGGAGGCAGAGCCACAAGAAAGAGCTCCCCAAGAAAATTAGAGGACTCCACTTAAGCACTAACAGAAAGCAGAGCGGGAGAGAGACATTGCGATGCTAACCACCAGCCAGACTTAAAGAGGTAAAGAAAAAATTATAAAAATGAAGGAAAATAAGCCAAAATGGACAGGAGTAATTGCTGTAAAAGTGTTGTGGAATGGTGCTTCTGTCCACTAACAAAACACTTGCCACTACTTAACATGACAAAGCTCAAGGTTTGGGAAAAACATTCATTAGATTCACTGCAGGGTGTGATTTCTTGCCTTCACCACCATCCTTGCTCTAACCACAACTGTCTTTCAACCCCACACAGACATTCAAATTGCGTGCCTAATCTATTGAAGCTGCCTCCGAGCACAAAACTCAACAAAAGTCAAGTTTTATCATTGGTTTTCCGCAAAAACACACATGCAAATAGTGTGTCCCAGAGTCAGGGGGACCTCCAACAGCGTCTCACTGTTAGGAATTCTGTTGTTTATATAAACTGTAATCTTTTCCATTCGTGGTGAGGGTCTGGGGAGGCATGCCTGTATGCGTGTGAGAAAGCCAGTGTTTACATGTCTCCACATATGTGCGTATTTGTCCGCACATTTGTGTCCCTCATGCTGGAAGTGTGCATGAGTGAGGAAAGAAAGATCGGACTTGGAGTGAGCCTCGCTGTTTATTCAATGCATTACAAGGCCAGGAGATGTTTACAACAGTATATTTATGCTGCTCCCCTGCTCTCCAGCTCTGGCTTGCCCCTTTCACCTGATCACTGCTTCAGCGATGGCTAAACAGGACCTCCTACAGAGAAGACCCTGCCTTTTCTCCACACAAAAAGAGTCCAACTTTAACTCCTATCTATTGTATCATAGTATTAATACACATAATAACACAATATAAGGCCAGCCAGATGGTATTTATCTTCCTTTGCTTCTGTTCCTGTATGGAAAACTGCACTGTTTGAGTCATGGAGGCCTGCTGCAGTGAGTGAGCTCAAGGTTGTGGTTTGGGTTTTTGGGCCGCGACCACATTCATCTGAAAAACATCAAGCTATTCGCCTTTTTCCACTCTGACCATGAAACATTGGTAGAACGCACACATACATTCATTCTGTTCACACATTCGGCCTGGGGAGCCATGGCTGTTGGTGGGCTCATCCTCAGGGCTGACCAGTTCAAATTTAGTCTATTTTTTTCTACCCAACATGAAGAAAGCCAAAATGAATGATAGGAATTTTTACAGATTCCCCCATGTGTAGAAGTAGACGGGGTGAATAAGAGTGAGAGACACCACCCAGTGGGTAGCAGAACACTTCCATGTTTACGAGCAGCTGCTACACACCCTTGATGTTTTCCCCATTTGTTGTGCTCTGAGGTTAAGGAGACAGCAGATACATGTGTGCTAAGATTGACAGAGCCAGGTGCATGTTTGTCACTGTGTGTGTGTGCATAAATAGGGGTATAGCATTTCCACCTGCATGCCCCTCTGACCCTCCACAAAGCTTCCTAAGTGAGACTAGACAACTGGCACCACACACCAACAAGCAGCAGCAATGGCGCTAAACCAAAACAACGATTCTTCTGAAGTTGATATATGAGGTGTGAGCTGACATGAAGTGTCTTCCACCTGGCCATGTGGTACTTGTATTGATAATCTATACAGCATCTTACCTCATAATGAAGTCAAATTCAGATCCTGCCAACATCAGAACACCCAGCAGTGTGGAGATGGCTCCATCGACCACCGGGGCGAACATGTGCTCCAAAGCCACAGCTGAGCGCTTGTTTCTGTTGCCAATCGCCGTCAGGAAGCCCTGTGGTGGAGGTAGTGTATGGAATGAGTTGGAGACCTTGCTGATCACACAAAACTTGCACTTGTGGGCTATAACTGGCACCCTTTTGGAATTTTGGGTTTTGTAGCTCTTTGCGAATAAAATCCTTTCAGTGTGATGTGCTAAACCTCCCGGTAATTCTTTAAGCACTCAAATTTCCATCTGAATTTATATTTTGGGAACGAGTCCAAATGTCATTAAAGGAAAGAAAAACGTAATAATAAAATATATCTGGAGACCTACCAGTGCGATGTGAACGGTGAACTCCACTCCAATGCCAACCGAAGCAATAAGGATAACTACAGGGATGGCGCTCAGTTTGATGCCGATCAATCCCATAATTCCAAACAACTCCACAGTCATCATGGCCAGAATAAACACCTGACAAAGAGAAGTAGAAAGGCAAGGTTATAAATCAACATTTTATAGTACGAATCTGACAGAGAATGAGGCTTATGGGCCTTGAAACTGCATGAATGTATGTAATGTGGCAGCCATTTTTCCTGTTCACCCCACACAGTCTTTGACCCAGTGCAGAGGATCCTGACCACACGGCTTCGGATTACAGACCCTCAGGCTAATACCACGGTCTTCTCTTCTCTCTTACTCTTTTTTTTTTTTTTTTCTATAAGTAAATGACAAGCGCACTATAACAACCTTAAAAGAACTGAAGTACAACTTAGAACTTTTTCCCACCACGAAGTCATAAAGTTAGCTTTAGATTTTTTAACACCTACAATGTAGAATGTAAGGGTAAGCCACAACACAAACAACAACAGCCAGTCTGCTAATTTGAGCTTTTAATCACAGCAGGAACTTTCTCACCAGGGTGCAATCGCATTCAATTAAAAGTTGCTTTATAGCCAATTCAAATACATGCATCATGAAGCTGTAATTCTTGTGCAGCAGAGATACTCAAGTTACAAAGTCTTGACTGCTTTTGATCACATTCTGTCTAAAAAGATTTCTTCTAACAGCTTAAATCAAACACATTCCACTTGGTTGGAAGTGGCTCTGTTGTTGTGCTACACTTATATTGGTGTATATGGGGGCCCCGAGGTAGCTAGCGGCAGTCCCACCAGCTTGTGTGTGAATGAATGCATTTTAGACTATCCCTCACACACATGCATATATCCCTGATGGATGGGTTGAGTAGGCCAAGGTCGCCACTGGGCAGATCTGTTCTGTCCTCTTCCCTGTGACAAAAGCTGCGGAGGGAGCTGGAGGTAGAGGCTTCAGGAGAGCAAAGCCTTTCCTTCGCTCCTTTGCATTTCTCTTTCTATGGCCGACCCAGCCTGAATTAGAATGACAAAGGTCCTTGTATTTGTGTGTGCGAGCGGACTGGCCCTCCACAGAGCAAAAGGGGGCCCCCAAGACAGAATTATTGAGCTGTGCTGAGAGGGGAAAGTGAGACGAAGGCTGCAAGGTACTAATGATATTGTTGATGAAATGAGCGGACTGAAGTAAAAAAGTGGACTTACAATGATGCCAGCGGTCCAAGGGTTGAGCAGGAGAATGGCGCAGACCAGGAAAGTGCAAGCCAGGACAACGCTGATTGACAGAAGGAACCAGTGTCTGAGTCCAATGTACTGCTCCCAGAACAGGAAGGGGTAGCCGTTTGGGTAGTTGAACACACCCTTGCGACTGAACTCGTCACAGATGGCCCGCACACTCTCGATGGCCTCCACAAAATCACTAGCCTGTCTGAGACCATTCAGGTAAAATGGGAATTGGGCAAACTCCAGGGGCTCTGCTGCTGGAACTGCAAGAAGAAGGAAGAAAACAAGGTGGTTCATAGTCTAAATGCCAGAAAATTTGCCTTAACAGTGCTTGGCAAGCCAACATTAGACATGCATTTTCGGTTAAGGCAGCTTAAGGCCAAAGTAATTTGTTTTCAGAGGAGATACTTACTGCGCAGATTCTCCCCCGTGGTGTCATACTTGTCATGGATCCACTCTCTGGGATGGGGGTAAAAGTTGGCCTGGGAGGCAGCGTAGCCCAAAGGATCATTGCTGACCCAAACAGTCAGATAAATGTAAAAGACCTCAGGTGGGATGAGACCTTCTGAATCCACCAGTCGACGAGAGGTTAACTAAAATAGAAAAAAAATGTTACAAGCTGGTCAGAAAAACAAAAACAAAAAAACAATAACTACAAGGCAAGGCAAGTTTATTTGTAGAGCACAATTTGAACACAAAGTAATTCAAAGTGCTTTACAGAATAAGATAAACCTTTCATAGATACATACCTGGCTGTAGTTAAATGGATCTTTCTTGGACCCTGTTTGGATGAGAAGCTTGTAAGCCAGAGCTCCGTCCTCTGTGCCGTTGCGATAGCTGTCAGCTGTAATCCTGCCTGACTGCCAGTCTGCATCAAACGCAACCTGAAGCCCTGTGAGGTAAAACACACTTGTAAGACTCTACCATTCACAAAAAAAACAACTTTATTTTGACTAGAACATGTAAAGCAACGATGAAATAGTCAAACATGAAGTTGTTTCATCTCATTTTACACTCAGCTGGTTCTGATTGACGTGTTAGCTATTACTTCCTCCTGACTAGGCCTCTGACAACTTCTAGCCTGGGGAACTTTCACAAAGATAACCCATGACCCCCAGCCAGTCTATGGCACCACCCCAAAGCCCAGGTGTCCAGTACCACTGAACTTTCACTCACCCTTCACAAATTTTCACCCTTACACACTTATGTCCTTTGCCAAAAACCTGAAAACCTTATGCTTACGTCATTATCTCAAGGCTCTAGGGGAAATCAGAACATTTCTTGACCTAGACATTCAAAAAACAACATGGATTTCTTACCTCTAAGCCAGTCTTGGAAGTAGTGCAGCCACATCCGGGGTAGCTTGTTGTTGCTGTCCCGAACCACGTATTTCACTGAATTGAAGGCATTGTGAAGCTGAATGAGTAGCCTCTGTGAGCGGGCGTAATCAAATTTGTCCTTTGTGACCATGTACATATTATAAAAAGAGAAGTACTTGAACTGCGCATCGATAAAGTCATACTCCTTAGTGTCTCTTGGCACAATGTCTGTGAGGTATAGTCCATCGTGCACCATGGTGGTCCCATAAAGGCTTAGTCCAAGTAGTCCCAGGAATAAGACCACCACAATAGCTTTGCTTTTGGGCTTCAACAACAGAGGGGCATATTTGTCCCGGGCAAAGCTTGACAGGTTCCAGTCCAAGAAGGGCAAGGGGACACACTTTTTCCCTGATTTGGAGTCTTCCACTTGGGCCAGAAGATCCCGCGTGGAACTGGACGTGGGGGTGAAGAGCTGAGATCCAAAGGGGTCGGTGACAGTACTAGTTGGTGTTGGTGTCGTAGCTAAACAAAAATAAGAACAAAATGATTAAGATCTGGAATAAACTTTGTGCATTTAACAAAAATTTAACAAAAACAAGCTTTCGTTACCTTGTGTTTGAGAATTATTGCAGACGATAATAGATGGGCTGGTGGATATCTGCGATGTTGGTGGGAGAATGGTGACAATGTGCTGTCCTGCTGCATCACACTGTGTAAAAGCTTGCACAGTGGTCGTGATGTGAGTGCTCGTGGTGATGGTGGAGCCTGTGGCATACTGGTGAGTGGGGGCCGTAGAGGCATGAGACTGCTCCCCTCCATCTGACAGCTCGTGGGGGGAGAGGTGGATGACGCGGTCGGAGCAAGGGCTATACAGGCAGCACAGAACGTCCAGCCGCTTGTCCTCTCTGCGGTGAAGGTCTAAACTGAGGATAGCGGGGAAGATGAGCAGCACCATGGCAAAGTTGAATACAACCACAACAGCCGCCTGTGGGAGACATATTGAAAATGTAAATAAATGCATGATGTGAAAATACTCCACCAAGAATATACATGAAAGAAGACACTATACTACACTATTTTTGTTGCAAGTCAGCGCAAAACCATCATCTAAAGCTGGCTTCAAACTCGGGCCAGTCTCTAAAGCTGACAATCTAACTAGCTCGTGGTTTCCAGTCTGTGTATGTCTAGGGCATGCTTGTGTGTTAGCCAGACCACCCACAGATCAGAGCAAACCGCTTTGACGACCAATGATATACTATGCACTCTTCTACCCTCTTTTTGTCTATTTTTTTAGCCTGTCTCTTCTTTAGATTATTCCACAGTAAAATACACGCACACAAATAGCCCTGTAGGTGCAGTGGCAATAAAAGTGGGAACAAAGAGTCCGAATAAATGTCACTTCCCTTAAGTTATCCTATTCATTTTCACAGCAGCCCCAGGCCCCTTAGTGGGCGATTGTGCTGATGTCTTTGAAGATTATGTGCAAAACATACCTGCAATGAAAACGCTCGTAGGGCAGGGATGGGCACAAGGGCTGCCATAAAAAACGCAATCATGTTGTTGATGGAAGTCAGAGCCACACTGGTGCCAGTGCGACGCAAGCAGTCTCCTGTCTTCTCCTACAAAGTAAATGCATGGTTAGAGAAGAACACAAAACACAGTATACATTAAAAAACTCTTAAAGGGTTACCTTAAAGGGGATGTTCGAGCTCGTTTCTGTAAAAGAGTGGGCCAATAGAAACATGTCATCTACACCAATGCCTAGAGCGAGGAATGGAAGCACCTGTGGAAGAAAGGATTTATTAAAGCATAGGTTTTACGTTTTAGGATTTAGGTTTAAGATTAAAACATTGTGTGTAGTTATAGTTTTTAGATCTACCTGTGTGGTTGCAGCATTGAAGGACAGGCCCAGCAAAGAGCATAGACCCAATCCAGCAGCCACAGACAAAGCTACCAAAAGTACGCCAGCAAGCCCCACAGCACCCTGGGACTTAGCGCAGTCCCAGCGCAGCATTGTCACACAGGCATAGGCCAACTACAAAGAAAGCACACACGTAATGAGAATGAGAACACAATACAAATTATTTAAATAAGCACAAACTAAAAGTAAAATCTAGATTTTCATTGCCAAAATAATAGTCCATTACCATTAGAAGGTATCCACCAGCAACCCTGATGGCACTGACATCAGAGAAAGACTTCATGATATCGTTGAGGGTGGTAGTAGAGAAAGCATGAAGGGACTGGCTGGAGTTAGATGGGACGCTCTCATGGACCACCTAGTAAATCAAAATAAAAAAACGTTAGCAAAAATACAAAAACAAAAATGACTACAATGTATTGGGTTGCTAATGATTCCTTAGTGAGAGACCCATATTTTAACAGCTCCTTTGAAATGTGCGTGTGTGCGCGATAGCATGTGTGAGAGTATGACAACTGAGGAGTAATGAGCACAGATGCCAGAGGTTGTGAGGTCAAAGGTGAAAATGGATGGGATCAGATGGCTTTGGAGGGGGCTTCTCTCTCCCCACTGCTTCATGCCACAAATTGACCAACACTCCTCAAAAGCTTTTCTACCTGTGAGCGGTTAGTCATCAACCGCCAATCTCCAGCACACATCTGTACTTGCTCTTTTAATGTGTCTAGAGTGAAAAAGGGGGGCCCAGTGTCATTGTCAATTTGGAGTTGTGTAACCCCCACTTCCACTAGTCCACATGTTGATGACCGGCCTCCCCTCCTTACTAGGGACTGTGGTGGGTGTCAGTTATCAGGGCAACAGCTTGTTCCTATAACTAGGTCTCTGACAGAGAGAGATGACTGGCCTACCACACACACATACGTATAAATAGTATATACCTAGTGCCCTGGAGTGCCCCGCGATTGGCTTTACAAGGCAGCTGAGGACTGATGGAATTCAGCTTTTAAATGTGTGTCCAAAAACAAAACGACACTAGGAACAAGAAGTTTCACTCGCTTTTCAATCCCACCCTTGGCAAAACATGTTCCATTAGGTCCTTTAAAGTGTATGTACTCACTTCAACAAATTTCCTTTGCCAGGACTCCAGGATGGCAGTGGCTTTTTCTTCATTCCAGTTGATGTCATGGATCTCATAGTCATCCTTGAAGTGCTCATAAAGCTGCTTAGGACTCATCAATAAGAACATAGTTTGGAGAGCCTCCGCGCTGCAAAGACAAAGCAATGATTTTAAGATTTGTAAATCTAAGCCCTGTTTATGAGCTACATCCTCCAAAATATGCAAGGCTATTGGTCGAGTGAATGACTACAAGCTAAAGATGCCGTCTCTTCCGCTATTTGTCTGACTGCCAGTGCATGTGCCAGTGTAAACAGTTTAAAGCAGGTGTTATCTCCACTGTCAGTCTAGACCGTGATCCCAGATGTCCTTGGGTTTTCTTGGCACAGCCGCACTGAGCTCAAATTTGCAGGAAACTGTCATAAATCATATCTTAAACCAATGTGTGGCTCTCTGCAGTAACAAGTGCAACTCTGTGAACTTCATTCACAAACATCTGCATTGGTCACAATCCGTGATCCTGACCAACCCTGTCACTCCATTTGTTTTGGTCATGTTTTATATCCTTTCATAGCAAATACATTAAAGTAACTCTACAAAAAAGTCTAGTAAAAAATATTTCTTTAATTATATTTTTTGATTTTCACAGCAAACGTATTTTTATTATTGAGACATATTTCAATAGCTGACTTGCACACACACCTTAGCAGAGTGTCCTGGCTGTTCTTGACCCGCCCCCCCAGGATCAGCTCCTCCTGCCAGTGCATGAACTTCCTGCTGAAACCATGGCAACCACCCTGGAGACGCCCAGCAATGTCAGGGCTCTGAAAAGACGGAGGCGGAAAAAAAGTCAGCCATTTCTGCCTGAAAACACCATATTCAATACAGCTTCATTTTGAACGTACCTCTTCTAGCTCCTTATTGGGTGCGCTCAAAGGGCAGTCCGGGTCTGAGGGGTCTAGACATGGCCTGTTCATGTATGCGTGGCCCACCTGTTAAGTAATGAGTATTGTTAAATAAATGAAAAAAGAACATAAAAACAAGTACACGTAACAAGAAGTAATCCAAGTCATTACTGACAAACAAACAAACAAACAAAAAGAGCCTTACCTGTGCTTTGTCTAGCATCTCCTTGAAACCCTCCAATGGCGTGAATTGACTTAGCTCCTCCATGAGTTTGACCGGGTCTAGATTCATCCACTGGATATCTGGCATTCCCCTGTAGAGAGGAGAGGCACTTTTAATGAGCATACAAGCAAAGTATATTCAATCACAACCAAAGAATGTGTTCAATCGTTTCAAGGGCATGGGGCGAGTGACAGTTACAGGGTAAAAAAGCGTTTATTATCCTGTTTCACGCTGCCACAATGCACAGGGAAGAGGCACAGTTGCACCCACTCCTCAATGTCTTACACTAAGTCATAACGATTACCTCTGCCGCTGCAACATCTTGATAAGGAGGGAATTGAGTATAGGGAGGTGACTACAAACATTAGAAAGACACTGGAAATGAATGCTATGGATTTTAAACTAAACTACTGCGAAGGACCACGCTGAACACTGGGTAAAAAGAAGTATGGTGACTCTCCCTCCTCTCCTATCCCCACATACCAGCGTCCTTTCTCCCTCCACTCCAAAGACACACTCCTTTATCAGCTAGTTTGTGCTTGAGTGAACCAGGGGCCTTTTTTGTTTTTTCATAGATTGCCGTTCTTTGTTCCCTCACTTTTTGCCTCAACTCTTCTGTCATCTTTCTATTTCACATCTAAACCTGGGAAGTGGATTCACACTAGCACCCCCATGTGATAAAAAGTGTAATTAATAAATCAGAACAGATGTTGAAGACTAGTCGGAGGACGAGGAATCATCAAAGGCTTCTCTACTCCCCTCTCTGCCGCCTCTCAGGCCAACTGGGAGACTGAAGGATGGGAAACATGGGTTTGTTTCTCAATGTGCTGGCTTGTCATGCAACATACCAATGTGACTTCTTGACACTAACATAAATAAATAGGTTGTTTGCAGAAAACCATCTGCTATGATCTAAACAATTTAAATGAGCGAGTCAATTGAAATATCACTTCTCAGGCGGTAAAAAAATCTTTGAGTGACTCAATTTCTCAAAGAACTTTGTCCAACGAAAAGAAGGAGAAAAAAGGGGTCCGAAAACGCCCAGACTCCACTGTTAACCATCTTGTAGCTTCTCTCTGTCTTTCTCCAGGGACTTGAAGCTTGAATACTGCCCATTTTATTTGTTGGACAACTTGGGAGCTGGGAGCCTGGGGCATTACCATGAGAATGCTGAGTGTTAGCCGTGAGCGGACAAAGCTGCCCCCCCTCCCTGCTCTAGGGCCCCTGCACTGATGGACACTCACTCGTAAACTGAAAGAATGCTTACCATTGTCTGACCCAAAGGGCTCCCTTGCCACCACCGCCACCACCCCCTCTTCTCTACCAACCCACCACCCAACCATCTCTCCCTCTGGGTCCCAAAGAACTCTATTACTGAGCCGGGTCCTGTCAGTCACTGCAGCCCCTGACACTACAACTGTATGTCTCCATCCGTGCCCATAGCCAACCAGCTTTCTGCCACATGTGAACTAAAGCAGGACTTACGGCAAGTAGGCGGAGCCTCCCTGTAGTTTGGCCCCTTCCCAAAAACAGTCCAGTGGGGTGATTATCATACAGGGGAAGAGCTTGTCAATCATCTGAAAATCATAAAACAGAAAAAAGTTAAATTTTGCTCATATGTAACACCTCAGTGTAAATCGGTGATCTAAACGTACCCTCTCAATCATGACATTCTCAATAATAGGCACTCCTGATTTGTAGCATATTTTATTAAGGTCCCATGATCTAGAACAGAAAATGACAATGTTAAGCATCGAACTCCTATCAGCATACTAATCATTTGATCATTAAAAGCACTCTTACTTTCCAAACAGTGACACCTGGACTTTGCTGGCGGACAGGGCAGCCTCCATATGCACTAGCAAAGCCTCCTGGGTAAGGATATTGGTGCCCTCCTCTTTGGGGGTCTGTATGAGCATTTGTGAGGTGAACACCGACTCCTCCCCTTGCTTTTCCCTGGTGTATCGCAGCTCCTGACTCACCCGGCTGCCAGCTGCAACACAACAAACATCCATCGGATTAGAAGATAAATTTGAATGGTTGTAGTTTTTGTTCATATCCCCACACACTTCCACTAGAACACACACATTCATATGGAGCTACGCCCTTGGCCCTCACCAGTGTTGGTTTTGAAGGCACTTCACACAGGCTCGCGTCTGGCCAAGAGAAATGAGTAATACAGATTCTCATTGGTTCTCTCTGCCAAACAGATGTGCCCTGTTAGTTAGGAACACCAGCCTTCTGATGCCCCAAACCCTCTTTAGCACTTCAGTCAGAAGCAATGTTACTGTATCCTGCAGAAAACTTGAACTAATATGCTCGCATAGAGATAGACGGTGGTGTAAAGAAAGTTTGAGGGCTATGTTGTGCTGTGTGGTAGACTCCAGTCCCCTAATTACAGGAGGTTGCCCTGAAAAGAGTTTGCCAGCCGGGGGGATCTGTGCCTGTGCCAAGTGGACATAAAACATGCCGTGCTGGATCACAGAGGGCCCGTCTGCCCCCTCTTGCTCTACCACAACATGACAACCCTGTACAGAAAGGGAGGGGGACAAAAAGTAACTTTGAAAACTGCTTAGTTCTAACCCCGAGACAGTAGTTTGCCACAAAGCATCTACCAACTACTATGCTTAGCTGTCTTTCTAATCATTTCTTTCCCTCTTTCTGTGTCCGTGTATGCTCCTCCCCCAGCCTAGAGCAGGCTCCTATAATTGATGGGGAGAAAAGAAAAAACAAACTATTCAGCCTATGCTGCTTAAAGTGTGAGATCAGGTTAGAATGTGGGCGTCAGAGATGCAGGCCAATATTTCTAGGCTTCACTTTCAAGGCTTTAATTACCTACGCAGGGTCTGCCTATATCAGGTCACCTCATTTGTTTGGACTTTTTTTTTCTAAGGTCTGGCTAAGAGCATACCCCCCAAAAGAAAATAGCCCAAAAATAGGGCTTATTCTTTGTAGAGCATTCTGGAGAAGTCTGGCTCACTACTGATACTGTAATGGTACAAATGGTAAAAGTCAGAACCACCACTCCATGGTAGGGGTAGGCTATGATTTGTTCACAGAAGATATGCTAGAAAAGAGAAACTAGAAACAAAATACAGAAACAACAGCACAAATATGCATTAGTTGTTGGGATTTATTTGAAAGGCTGTTCACACTTATTCTCCAAGGGGAAATACAGTCAACTCACTTTGCTCACACTGTCAAATACACTAACAATGAACATGTTTTAAATCCGGACGAGCTCCCCAGGACTCCACACAGTTTCCTGACTACACAGGTTTCTAATCAAAAAGCCTCCTACAAAATGGAAAGGCCTTCCACTTCAGACATCTGCTAAAACCTTTTTTGACATTTCGTATGTTAACCTCTGCAGTGTAGGGTTTTGATCCCAACAGGAATTGGGTGGCTCGGAGAGACTCTGGCTCTGTAATTACAGGCCTCCTGAAGTAAATTATAGCTATTTGTGTCTCGTTCCTCCCATCTGGACCACCCAGACTGCTCCCTCTCTCCTCTTTCTCGCCTTCCCCTTCAACCCTGGTCCGGCCCCAGCCACACAGCTCTAAGCTCCCTGCTTCTGCTCTCACTCTGTGCGGACCGCTACCTCTTGCCTTATGAGTTTGGGTCTAAATTTCTTTTACTATCCAAGTTTGTCCTCCCTTTTCTCACTCGCTCTCACCCCCCCTAACCCCGATCTGAGTACTTGCACTCCACAGTCACAACCTTAAAGAGACAGTTCCCGGAAATTTTTTCCCACCACTGAGAAGAAAGAGCCTTTTAGTGTGGAAAACAGAATTTAACACCACTGTGGTTGGTGATTTTACTACATGAGTAATGTTGCAAAATATTAGACAAACAGTATTGAAATGAAAGCTCCTTTTTGGGTGGTTCGATGAACATGACTCTTACAGGAACTTGTATATTAAATATAACTTTTTATACCGCAAGAAAGGCCCTAAAGTCACACACAAGATAAAATATTGAGGATGACAGCACAGCTGTGTGTAGGGTGTTTTTGTGCGGTGTGGTGCAGTGGAATGACTAAGTGCATGTGTCACAACAACAAATGCTGCTTTCACCTGTCCACTACTTCTCAAGAGTGCAAAATAACTTTTTTTAATGTATAAAAACAGGGCTCATTAAAGATTTAGCATTTGAATCAGATTCTTTTGAGCTTTAGAGTTTTTCTTCTGGGTTCAGGCCATACTAGGTCAGGACGGGCCACCTTCAAAGTTCAGTGTGGTAGATTAGCTGGATTAGGGGGCCACTGAAAGACCCCACGCTGGTATGGAGGAAGACCTGAAATGACGAAAGCTGCAAGTGACAACTATTCTGGTACATACCATGACACTAGAAGAACAAGTGACAAGTGTCTGTACCTACTCTGACACTAGAAGAACTACAAACTACAGTTTTAAAACGATCCATGCCTTCATCATCCTATGGCTTCTCTTAAGTGTCAACAATTGAGCTAAATGAACAAATGTTTGTGGCACTGCCTCATAAAAACAGTCAAGCTGCAGAGGGCATCTGCACCAGTGTTGTCTGGCTGAGAGTCAGACTATGAGCAACACAGTCCTGCCCCGTGCCACTGCCGATCCTGGGCACAGCCTCAGAGCTGCCCCCAGCAGATGGGCGCTGCTCCATACAGCCCATAGCCCTGAGCCACACTCAATGCACAGGCTTTTGTCATTCAACTCAATTTCTTTCAGAAGTTTCACAACAAACAGTAGAATAAAATAAAAGGAGAGTTTCTTTTTCTTTTTTTTCGACAAAAGCAAATGGACCAAAACTTTCCCAGCGGGTAAGACAATGAGCGAGCAGGCTGTGGGAGGGTGAGGCTGGAGGCACACAACAGAAGCTGGCACTTCTGTCTTACCTATAGAAATACATTGTACACATTGTGCACACTGTATCACTTGGGACTTGTCTACGTCTGTGTGATGTAGTTACTATCCAAACAAGTGTAAATAAAGCATGCTTTTGTTCCATGCTCCTCTCATCAAAACATGTCCATTTGAGTTCACACTTAAAACAATGTACAAGTTGATAAACAAGATGAAAAATCAGTTTCACTTACATTCTATTCAGATGTGCCAGTGGTGCTAGCCACCACACATAAATTTCCACCAGGGTTGGCATTTAGGCACTTTCTATTTCCATATGTATAGGCTTGCCTCTGCTAATTATGCTAATCATGGGCAGTGTTGGCCACTGTGAAAAATAGTCACATTAGACACTCCACTGACCGCTAATACTGCTTAATGTGTGGTTGAAACATACATTCATCCCTGCCTGAAAGGCAAAATTTTTCCACGTTGCTGGTCGCATTCACATGAGAAATGAATTTATTGAGCCCAAGAACCATTTCTTTTTTCCCTCCCAAGTACCAAGAAAATGTTCAGTCTCTCTCCATTTCTCTGTCCCTTCACTTTTATACTTTGATGGTGTAAAGACAGTGGCAAATGGAGCAAACTCTGAGGTGACTGGTGCTGCTTTATTCGGTGCACAGAAAAGACAAGGGTTGGACTTGGCCAGGAGAAGAATGAATGCCAAACTATTATTGATGACGTTTTCTGTATCCCTCTCTCTTACACTGCAGCTTTTCAGCAATTATCAGCTTCTGTGACAACAGTCTGAAATACAGGCTCCTGGAGGCTGATGTCATCCCATCATGTACAACATTCAAAGTAAATTTACTGTCCTGATGGCCATAATTGTATAATACTACAGTACTTCTTGTGCGTGAAGATGGCAGGGTGTTCTGGTTGTCATCTACACTGTACTCGTGGCTGCAGAGTGTGTGTTTATTTGCTGGGGGTGGGCTGGCTCAGACTGTTGAAGGATGTGCATTGGGGGCTGAGAAGGGATGTTTAGGAGCAGGACTTGGACTGAGCGATGGCGGAGAGGGGGTGAGATAAACATTTGGAGGTGACCCAGGCTGACTCTGGTCTTGTTTGTTCTCTCTACCAGTGAGGTCCTGGGCCCTGAGCATGGGGAGTTTATTTATCTAGCTGGGGCACCACTGTGCACTATTCACCTCCAATAATGCCTCATAGAGCTGCCTTTCTCTGTCTGAACTGGGCCGCTGTGTGCGCTCACATGAATTATAGCATTTACCTGCTGTGCCGCGCCGAGGTTTGTTTAGAGTAACCACTCCAAACACACAAAGTGCCCACATGTGCATATGCTTATGGGCGCAAACTCAGCCACATTTCTCCGTTCTAATCAAGGTGTTCCTCAACGCTCTTCCCATCTGCTAAAGATCCTGTCTGATTTCATTGCGAGCCGATGCAGATTGTAAACATTCACGCTATGTAACTGTGTATAGTCCTGAGCTCCCCCTTTACAATCCTCTTTTTACATGGGCTTTTTATGGCACATGTGGTGAGCCTGCTATCCACATAAGCCTGGTCTCCCTGCTCTCATATTTAGACAGCTTGAGTGTGTGTACACGTCTGTCATACTTCACCTAAACTCCGCCAAGAAAGGATGAGTTTAGTTAACGTAGGAATAAACACCCGCACTTTCACGTTGACGCCAGTGCTCCATCTCATTCTGTTCTGGATTTTCTGTAAAAAACCTCAAACTATTCAGACAATTACCCCACTGTGAATGTCATGCTTAGGTAGCTTCCTCTCTCCCTGTAAAAGTCAAAAGAATTCACTAACTGCTTCATCCTTTGGGGCATGAGAAAGTTGTTGTTTTTTACTTATAGCGAAAACGGCAGTTTAGTAAAGTGTCGGCCTGCAATAAACTTTCCAGTCTGTTCCTGTCCCAACCCCCAACGTCTCGCCTCATCCTCTTCTTCTTCCTGCACCTCTTTTTACGACTCTTTTTCTTAACTCTGGGACAATGCAGAGTCGGTCAAACACGAACACCAACATTTAGACACTTAGAGAGGGCGACTCTGTAGGTAGCGTGACATATTTTTAGTAGTTTAGCTCCATGCCATCCCATAAACATAAACGATAATATTCTCAAATAGGTATGAATGAACCAGATCTTATGAATTGTTTGACTTACATAATTGGACAATAATGTAACAATGGTTCACTGCAATCTGCCATCATTTACATTGGTGATATAATGCAATTTTTTGTTACGGCACCCATGAAAAGGACAGTTTGAGTGCTTTCATTGGGCTTTCCCTATATGGATAAAGATACATAAAATAAAAAAGGAGTAAACAGTAACTTAAGATGATGTTTTGATGATCCCATATCTTTAGTTACTATGCTACAAGTTGGAGGTAGATCCTAATCCTCATGTCAGACTAAACACACAGATATGCTCCTCACCTGTGCAACTGAACACAATAGCGGCAAGTCATTTTACTTTTAAGCTTAAGACCCTGCTATTGCACAACTGTCTGTTTAAAGGTGAGCCAATCAGACAGGCTTATGTTTGTCTGCTCATTACGATCTATAATGCCAAACCCTAAAACTATGGAGCAATGTTGTAATACTCTTCACAAGGTTTTGATCTTGTAGGAGGAAGGAAACAATTAAAAAGTCTTTGGTGGCCCGACTTCACAACGTAAGGAAACAGACAGGTATCACGGTATAAACAGTGAGTCAGACAGACAGGAGGGCACACAGTCAGGAAATCCAGGCTGGCAGACAAATGGCTGGGACCAGGTGGCAAAGATGACAAGTGGAGACGGAGTGTGAGTTGCTGGAGTTGAGCTAATATATGATAGGAAGCACATGCCGAGCTCTGACATGGCTTACATCTGGTTGGCTAAGGTTTCGCTTGTTTATTCTACACAGTTTAGGTGTGAAGGTTTGTTTAGTTTAGATAGATTGGAGGATAGAGCGTATGCACAAAATCAATCTTGAGCAATGAAAGGTGTATCAAGACATAAACAAAAGATACAACTAATTGCCCTTGGACAACACTGAACTTCAACAAAGATTAACTGGTTTAAACTTGCAACAGTAACATAATGTGAACCCTAAAACCTCTAAGTGAGAACTGAATGTTTTTATTTAATTGAGCTACAAAATGATGCTAGTGCTACTAACATGTTGGTAAATTAGAATAGATGTTTTGTGTCTCAGCACTAATCATATGGACATATTCTCTCCACTACATAGTTTGAGTGTTTAAGAGCATTTGTCACACTTCGCTAACATCTTTGCACAGTACTGTAGGTCATTCCCTGCTCCTGTTGCCTAGCTTATGTGCAATGGTGCATGCTATTCTGTGCGAGATAGAGGCTGAGGGGAGAACTAACCTCGCCTTGTTACCAAACCACTTTACTTTCCATTGAGGCCCTAGCAGCTTTGTCAATGGGCTATTGGTGAAAACAAGGCAGGCAGAAACTTTAGAAACACGGCCACGGCCTCTTAAAGGCACAGCATTCCTTTTTTTTTTTTTTTTTTTTTTGCAGGGTCCCCCCAACTGCCACCCCCATGTCAGCAATGCTCTCTCAATCTTGCTGCAAAACAACTGGCAAGCACGTATCAAAACACGCTCCCCTTTAAGACACAGAACGGCACAGCGTAATAACAAATCAATAAAAAGTTAAATTTATCTTTATGATACATTTTCTGTTTAATGTAAAGTTTAAAACTGTAACTGACAAATGCTTTCTTTTATATTCTGACAGTTCATTCACAAGTTTTCAACTAAAAAATCTACACATTGAATACTGAAGTTCACAAACTGCTAAGGTGCTTTTGACGTGCGCTAAACAGGTGGGTAAACTTCTATTTTTTTCTTGTGAGGTGGTTGTGGTGGAGCTGAGGAGTAAAAAAGGGTGGGGGGTTTGAAGGAGGTGGTGCCTACTTGCCTGCCTTGCCTCTTGTTGAATGGAATCCAAGAATAGTTAGGGACCACACAGGGAGTAGAGGGAGAGAGAGAGGGGGAGAGAGAGAAGGGGGGAGGGGCCAGAGTCCTCAAAGATGGCTAACCATTCACACAGTCCATCTGCTGTGGGGATCAAGCCTGGGGGTTTAAATGGATTTTTGTGTGTGTGAAATAACAAATAAAAACGCTGCCACCCCATGATAAAAATGTTAACGTGAAGGAAAAGTCAAAGATGTGTTTGCTCATTAAGAAACCAGCAGACATGAGCAGACAAGACTAAGTTGTGAAGTAGAACACAATTTACTCTCAAAGTAGATGAGAGTTGTCTTAAAAGGAACCACAAGTCTATCTGGAATGTGCAGCGTACATGATCTAAAAACAGTACAAGGAAGCTCCACGCCAAACAACATCAAACAGGCTTTCATAAATCCTTCATCTTAGCTCTGTCAGTCACTGAACACCTAGTGCCCTCCCATGGCACTCATCTGACACTAACATGGCCACCCTGCACAACTGTCACTCAAACTATTTATCACCACAAAAATAAATTATATATATATACACACACACACACACACACACACACACATATATATATGTCATCTTCATGTTTACACCGCAGAGCCAGAGCCAGTAAAAGCCCCAAAGAAAATATTTTGCTCACCTTCTACCCATAGTTGTTCGATGTCCGTTTCGATTGCTGCCACCCTGAGTCCTACAGAAAGTGCTCCGAATACTAAGAGTCCGATAAAGAGGACTTTCCCACAATGCCTCTGGATGTGGCATCCCAGCGAGAAGAGAAGAGCCTGGAACCTGGCGCGGATCCACAGGGGAGCTTTCTGACCTACAGCTTTACCCTGTGCCAAAGACAGAGGATAGTGTTAGCACCAAAACACCGCCATGCACTTGTATCCATAGAAACTGTAATAATGCTAATATACAGCTATGACACCATTACACTTCTGCCAGTGATACACAATACAGCAATAGTTTGTTTGAACAGTTCATTGGTAGCAAAATCTTATTATGCAAATTCAATTTGTCTGTAGCAATAACCTAGAATAAGCAGACTACTTGCAAAGTTAGAAGATTTACAAAAACTTCAAAGAGTTGTAATTGTTGCCCTTTCCTTTTGGTAGACATATTTTTTAGTAAAACCAAACATTGTATCTGTCTTATAATTAGTTATTTTTATATGAAAAGTATAAGGTGAATAACCAACTATAATACTACAATATAATATTTGCATTACTCCTTTTGTTACACAAAGTCTACAGAGAATAGTGCAGGTCATAGAAGCTACTCTAAATGTTTACAATTGGACTGTAGCCTACAACTATAGAATAGTATTGGCCCTTCAGCAGGACATTGTTTTATTTCTATGTCAGTGATAAGTAGCGCCAGAGCCTAGTCCTGGTGTCCATCCTCAGACAGAGCTCTGAATGTCAGTGCAGCACAAGACATTGCTCTGGTGTTGTGGTTTCTCTCGAGCAGCGCTGAAACACGTCCAAGCATCCGGGCGGTCCAAAGATGCTTTGTCAGATCAAACTCAATCAGTGAATTCCTTTTACAGGACCCACCACATTTCCAAACACTCAGCCTTGGGCCAGTGCGCTCTGTGCTGCTTTACCCAGCCCCAAACACGCACGACCCGAGAGTCACGATTATAACAAAACTCTCCTCTTTTAACAAGTAGAACTATTAGGACATCATCAGGCACTTGGCTGCTAAGTCCATGACTGATTTAATCATCTAAACCGTCCACTTTACTGTCCTTTCACTTTACGCAGAGAAAGTGCCTACATTCCGTTGTAGTTTACTCCGGAGCCCCGGTGGTCCCAGACCCCAGACGGAGCTCCCACTTCAGCCTGTCCCACATGTGCCTCACACTTGGACAAACTTTAACTACATTAACAACTATTCACTGGCAATAGCTACTGAATGAAAGACCTGTTAACAAAGTAGGCCTAACCATAAGCATCTTATCACCTTAGAGATCTGTTTAAGTGCGAACGCGGCGTGGCAGTAGCTGGGTCTGCGGAGGAGCTCCGTGCTCGGACGCTGCTGCTGGGAGCGCGTATAACTCGGGGGTAAATCTCCAAACACGCTGGCCCCTGGGACCCCGTGATCCGAGGCCATAGTCCAAAGACTGGAGGGGTAATACTAAAGCAAAGCGACGTACAGGAACGCAGCGAGTTCACGAACAATAATCCGACATAGGAGGGGATCGCATCCAGCGACACCGGCGACAAGTTGGAAGAACGTTTTCTACTCTTCCCTGGAGCCAAAGAAGTCTCGAAACTCCATCCCAACATTATGCGCCCAAATCCGTAACGATCCTCCAGTCTTCATTCGCCCTGGTAGTGTGAGAAACAACTCTCAGACAGGCGAGCAAACTCGTAGTAGAAGTTGTAGTAGTGGCGGTGTGCGTCTTGTCCGTGTCAAGTCTAACTCCGTTCTCGTAGCGGTAACATTTGGATCTGTTCGCCTCTCGGCAAATCCTGAAAAGGGAGGTTTGATGGAAAAGTGCTCCGGCTCCCATTGGCCAAGGAAGAGGCAAATTACTTTGCAAACATCGCCTATTATTAGCTGCTAAGCAACAGCTCACCAAAGTGGAGAGAGAGGGGGGACCACCCAGGCTGCTCCTGCCCGGGCTGGAGGGGAGGGGCTGAGGGGGAGGGAGAGAGGAACTCTTTCAATAAACTCTGCTCACACACACATGCGGCTGCCTGGCCGCTCACTGCAGCTCTCTAAGTAGTATTCCCTGTCACCAGGCCCCCGAGCACCCCCAAGACGTCACACTTTTAATATTATTCAAAGTTATGCTGTATTATTTTTATTCCGTAGGGCAGTCTATGGTAAAATGCGATTGCATCAACATGTTTCAGTCACTGTACAAATGCAACTTTTCATTTTGCATGTAGCAGCTTCAAATGTGCATTATGTGACCAAATATAACATTCTGAAGCATGCCCAAATGGCAGAGATCCTGAATAAAAACATTGCTGGGACCCTCCTGTCATTGCCCTGTAGGCAGCTGTGTGCCAGAGTAACAGCTGTACCTTCACCCCATGTGGCCTGAGGCTGAAGTAGGTTGATAGATTTTCTTACACCTTAGAAAACTCATGCCCTTTGCCCAATAAAAATAAGCTTGGGTGTATTAGTGGTTTGCTCATGAATGCATATTTTCACAAACACCTTGAAGGCGCCCGGCCTCTGAGCGACGGCCCCTTATCTGTGCAGACTTTTTGGAAAGTTTCCACATCTTGCCATGCATGATTTCATGAGTTCAGAAGGTGCTCCACGTCAGAACTCAGACTGAAAGGAAGACAGTGGACATATTGTTTTCTAATCTCCCACTAAAGAAGTCACAAGTGTCTCAGTGGTGTGCTCCTGTAAGCCCAGACCTTATTGGCCCCACTCAGGACAGTCACTCAGGACAGTGTAGAGGTGAAGAACTAACACTTTTAGCAGATCAGTCGTTTCTTACCTAAACATGACGCCTGCAGAACATTTGGCAGGTGTCAATACAAGGCAATGTGAAGGTTGGAGGACTGGTGTGAATAAGGCTCTTAGATACATTGACAGTGGACACACAGTGGGAATCACAACTGTCTGTCATCGCATCCATCATCTGTGTTTACATGTGACAGGGAGGAGGTACAGTTACATTGTTCCACAGTAACAATCCACAGTATCTCCTTTAGTTTCACATGTTTGAATTGTATGTGTACTCTCTAATTCTGCCTCTGTAGTAACCCACAATGACCCCACTTGTTTATCATTATGTTATTAATGAGTATTAGCTACAAACACGCATTGATGTATCCGGATCACCTCATTATTAAACTTTTTAAACAGTTTGGGAACTTTTATTCTCTATTCAGTATGTACAATAAATCATTAAATACATTTTACAACATTAAAAATACACCACTTGATCTGTTATATTTTATTAAGTGATCAGCTCAGATTTGAGGACAAAACAGATATAGATTTTGTTGAATGCATTTGTGCCGTAGACTCTCATACATAGGTTCAGGTGAGGATTCCCGTTGCAATTTGCACCCTTACCACTAGGGGCCAGTAAAACGTATCTACTGACAATCAGAAATATAACAACATCAATTATAATGTCTGATATATTAAGGAATAAGAACATAAAATAAGTAAAACAAGACTGAGCAAGCACTTTTTACTAGAATTTAATTATGTGCGTACTTGATTGTGTGATAACCAAAGTAAATATGTGCATTGATAATAAATATATAAACTAAAATGTATATAAAACACACATATAAACACACATATATCATAATTGAAATTAAATGTACACAAATACACACATCAAATTTGGTCTATAATTGAAAACGCTGAAATATTCTTCATCCTCTTTTCCTCCTTAACTGTGAGGACCCTCTTCTTTCCCTTTAACCATTCTAGTCTGGTACTGTCCTCTTTGATGTGGCTATGCTTACTGGACTCTGGACTGGACCGGGCAGTTCTGGAAGGGACAGCAGCTGGAAATGGGAGCTTATGTGGAATGTGAGGAATTGGGTTGTGTGGTAGGGGGCCCCTTCAGTCCTAACAAACTCAGGGAGGTCCAGGGCCTGGTCTGGAGGCCTTGGATAAATAAACCAGCGGAGATGACCATGCACTGTGCAGATAGCTGCCATCACACCGCCCCAAAGTCTAAACACTCACTAACCACCATTTCTCCTTTTCTTGTCCCGTGTCCCAAACGCTCTCCATGCTGTAGCTTTTATGACCTTTAGAAGTGAGGGTAAAGATTTATGCGTTGTTGTTTTTTCTTTTACTCTTTAACGTTTATATAAGCAAAAAGTTAGTTAAAGATAAGAATGATAATGAGTAGTAGTGTTCAGATTGTGATGTGGTACCTTTAATTCACAGTAGCCAATGGGTGCATTTACATTTTTATACAGCGCTTTTCCACCTTCAAGGCACTAAAAGCACTTTTCATCAAGTAACCACTCACCCATTCACACACATACTCCTACACCAGTGTACACAGACACTGACACAGACACTGGAGGCAAGATGGCTTAAGTGTCTTGCCCAAGGACACAATGACAGCATTCATATGTGGGAGCTGGAATTGCGCTGTCAACCTGTGGGTCAGTGATGTTTTTTTTTTTGTTTTTTTTAATTGTCAAGAGCAGGATTTGAACTGTCAACCTTCGGATCAGTGGATAAACACCACTACTGTCACCCACTTGCACAATCACCACAGAAAAACTGAGACTGCTCTGGAACTAAACCTGGAACTAAACAAGGACCAGGCCAAGACTAAACCAGAACTAGAGCAAAACCCAGGAAAATCAACATGGGCCCAAACCAGGACCAAACCACAACCAGTTGAATTTGCCCTCACTAGTGGTACTGTTGATTTTGTGTTACATAAAGCCAGTTTAAATCCCTTTTAGGTCTTTCTTTCTCTACTCTGCACTTTAAAAATGGGTCAGTGCTACATCAATGTCTACCACAGAGGTAAAAGTGGCAAATCTAGATATTATATGATGATATTTCAAGCAAGCTCATAGTTTTAGTTTAAGAAAAAAATGAAAAAATTGTTCTTCAAGTCACGTATCATGAGATGGTCTTTGTCTTTTCTCTGCAGACTTTTCTCCGGGCTCATCTGCTTCTCCACTCCTCTCCTCCACCAGCCGTTCGTTCCTGCAGTTCATGTCTCCCCAGTGGCTCCGTGCACCCGAGCGTTCATCCGTGCATGCGTGGGTCTGTATGGGCTATAGGCAGAGCTGCAGCAGCACTGTCCAACATACACACAGTCCGGGCTGAGTGAGGAAGCATTTATTTATCAAGCACGGGCCAGAACACATTTGTATGGGATAAGGAACGGAGTGGAAAAAATAACACTAAGACAAACTCACTAAAGTTCCTAAAATTGTCATAGTGCAAACCAGTGCAAACATAGAGCTGGTAAAGATCTCAGACAAAACTAGATATGGAGTAGTACATCTAGTTTTGTTACTGCAAAAAGAAACAATTTATGATCAACACTGCCCAGGGGCTGTATATTGGCATAAAGTGTGTTAACAAATCAGAGGTGAAGCTGTACGTTTTGCCTCTCTGCTTCTGAATTCTTAAACTGTAGTACGGAAACACCAGGATGGTTTAAGTGTCGTGCCCAGGACACAGCGACAGCATTTATCTGTGGGAGCTGGAATCGCACTGCCAACGTGTGGATCAGTTTGCTCAACAACAATGATTTTTTTTGTTTTTTATTTCCTTATGTCGAGAGCGGGCTTCGAACCACCAACCGTCGAATGATCACCGCATCAAAACTGAGACTACTTGAACTGAACCTGGAACTAAACCTGAACTAAGGTATACTTTTTCTGAATACTTAAACTTCTACAAGTCAGGAGTGATGCAATATGACACAGTGGGGACCAAGATGTTTAGGCAGGATCTGGAGTGTTCTCGAAAAGTCTAAAGTCAAACAGATAGAGCAATACCCTCATCTTACTTTACACATCATTTCAAAGACATGCTGCTATTTTTGTGAACACTTAAACCTCAATTATTGTTATAATATACAAATAAATTACTTAAATTAAGGGTGGAGATGATACAAAACACTATTCTGGGTCCACAAGAAGTGCAGCCATCTTTTTAATGTATCTGCACACTGTTCTTCAAATAAATAAATAAAAAATAATAATAAGAACAAGACATGATTTAGCCATAGTTATAGTTAGTTCTAATGTAACCTGACCTATATTTTGTGATATTTTGATCTCGTCCCATCCCTAACCTGTAGTAGTAAAAGTGGACATGTATTTTGTTTGAATGAACCACTACGACAGCTATAACTTCTATTGCTGCAGCTGAATGGTGCTAGTCTTCCAAAGCCCAACATGGCCTCCTTCAATCTCCTAGTGACACATTCAGGAGAAAAAATGCAATGTTTCTGTAGCATATCAGTGTGTATATATGCTACAAATATGCTACTATTAATTTGGCTTTACATACAACTTATCCAGACGTAAATTATTGTCATTTTTGTAGTATTATGTAGAAAAATTGTCATTTCTTTCTATCATTTATTACATTGCAAACTACCATAGTGCATTGATTGTGCAGAAATAAACTAAGCATCTCTATAGGAATAAAAATAATTAATAAATAAAAAAAATAAAAACACATCCCCGTTACTCCAAAAGTGGAAAGTGCCACCCACGTTCTCACACAAGATTAATTATGATAATGCATTTCTTTAGCCCTTTGTCATAGTAATGAATGGTGGGCTTTCTGCAGCAAAAGCACACAGAACACATAGAGACACAGTCAGAAACACACTTTTCACACAAGTCATTGTAGGTACGATTGTGAGTGAGGTATTGTCCCACAGAGTTAGCAGGAGGTAGTCTAAACTCCTCAGCTTCTTTTAAAACAAACCGTACAACCTGTGTTAATGTGTGTGTGAGTGCATTGTGACTACACTTAAATTAAAAAAAAATGTAAAATTAAAAAGATGTACAAAGACATTATCTGAATGCATTTTCTTTTCTTTCTTTTCAAATTCAAAGATGTTGGAATGTTTCTAGCTTGTTACAAAGCCAAATTATTTCCCAGTTGAGTAAGAAATGTATGCTATTTTTTTTTACAACTGGCAGATGTATTTATTATTTATTACTATATAAATTATGTTGAAACCAGTCACATCATGAAGCTAGATTCATAAATTTACCTAAGCAATGATATTGAATCTAGACAAACCTACTCAAAACCAGATGAATTTATTTAAACAAATATTTATTTTGGTGGAATGGAGTCATTAATTCAAGTTTTAAAGCTACTGTAAATACGGCCTGATACAATTTTGAGATAGTTTTTGCTTGCGTCTGATAAATTCTGCGTTACAATTTTGAGGAGGACGCCATCTTGATCCGTCAGTTTGTTTTCACATCACTAATGACACAACTAATTATTTCCTTTGTTTTACCATTTAACTTTCCCCATAGCTCCCAATCAAGCTCCCCAAGTCAGTATGCAGTTAATGAGCCTTGGGGGGCCTGCTGCTGTTACATGGCTTAGTCCGTGCGCAGAACATGTCCTCGCGGTTGTTATCCCCTACACGTCGCTCTGTCTCCAAACACGCTATTGTTGGCTAAGTCACATAAGCAACTGTTGTATCTCTAAGGCTTGTAAAAAGAGCTGTGTGTGTGTTCGGATGGTTAACATGGTGGAAGCTGGTGTATGGGGTGATCTTTATAGGGTAAAAAAAAAAAAAAGAGGGGGTGGATGGAGGGGTGGGATGGTTCATTTGTGGCTGAAGAACACAGAAGACAAATTGAGGAAGTGTTGTGCTAATGTGAGGGGTCAGGAGTATACACACACACGCATAGGTTTGTGACTGACTACTACTTGGGTGGGCTCAACCTCGTTCTCCTCTTCTGTGTGTGTGTGTGTGTCGTCTCTCTGCGCTCACCCACGATCAGCCCCGGAGCCATGGAGCCACCCAGATACTACCAGACCCGACCCCCCCCCCCTACTACCCTTCCTCCCCACCTCGCTCACATTTGCCCCCCACCCAAGAACAAGCGAGGGACGCCACACAACCTCCCAGGGCATCGGCAAGTGTCCACTGCCTGCCTGACTCCTACACGGGGGAAGTATTTCACCAGGATGTCCAGTTCATCGGCTCACCTCATCCATCAGGCCAGATCAAGGTGTTCTTCTTGCATCTCTCTCTGCTGTAGATAAGACACAGACTTTGGGTTGGACTCCGCTGATGTGATTCTAGCAGTTCCTCCAGATTAGATCCAGATCCAGTAAAAAGTTCATTTCTTGACAATCACTTTATTTTCACTTTAGAGAGATTTGCAGAAAAATGAGCACAAAAAAAGGACTTGCTGCACTGAAAGAAAACCGCTTTTGGAGAAAGAAATAAGCTTTTATTTACTGGAAAATGAAAAAAGCTGTATTTATTGTAGTGTTTTATGTTGTATGTAGATAAAAGCATCACCACAAATTTTACAATGTTGCTAATCGTATTATCAGACTGCAGTCAAATTTAAATATGACCACTGCTTTGGCCTATCTGTAAACCGTTTTTAGTATTGACTTGTGGTGCTGGGCGTTTATATGGCATTTTTACAAGACATTCAAAAAATAGACAAGTAGTAAAAGGAAACCAATCAAAAACAGGAATCTTTCCCCCAAACGCAGCTGTACGGTTTTTGTTTTTGCCAAATGAATTGTTCTCAAATAACAGCCAATTCCCATTGCTGAATATAACTCAAATATAACTGTACACATTATTATTTACTGTACAGATCTTTTTTATTTGACTTAAAATATCCCACTTATTTAAGAGAAAATGCGTCTATAGCCGGAACTGCAGGTCTAGTTCAGCTGGTGGTGTTGCGTTGCTCTGACTCCAGGGTCCCTGTCCAAATATACAGAGTTTGAAGCACACACATGGCTGCCAGATCTCATCATGAGGTGGAGGCAGGGGTCATAGGTCAGGACCACTGAAAGGGTCGACATGGCCAGGACAAAGAGCACAGACATCCTCCGCTGCACTTTATACTTTTCCTAAACCTCCAACGTTCAGTCTTTTTAGTCATCTGTGTAGAAAAAACCTGCCCCATGTTTAAAAGGGCTCTCCAGATCATTAAAATCTTTATGGCATACCGTCCTAAGTCTCACATTCTTAGGTTTCTGGCTTGTCTTTAACTGAAATCTTGTGCTAAATGCTGCCTGTCTTGTAAATGTCCGGGCTTTAGTAACACATGCTTTCTGTTGGTCCACAGTTGGATCACTATAATGACATGATTAGTTCAGAGTGTTTGGAGAGTTTAGGCACTGACTCCACTAAAGTGTTTTCACAGGCTGAGGAGGGCTTAACATAATGAGACAGCTAATCAAGTCTGTATATCCAAATGTATGATGTACATATATCTGAGTTATGAGTGCGCTGCTTCAAACAACTGTGCATTATTGCATCGATGTTCATTTGTTTTATAATTGTCAGAACCACCGGAAAATCATAGAACACTGCATTTTTCAAGTGTAGTTAATATAGAAGTCAAGACGATTTGTAGTGAGGGGAGACATTTTTGTATTCAGTAAGTAGTTGGTTTTGAGATTAATCATAAAGTAGGTACTGGCTGGAGCTTTAATAGCAATGTAAGTAGCATTATTTTTACTCCATATTTTATGTCTAAATGTCTAAAATGGTAAAAGGTCACATTTTTATATAGCGCTTTACACCACAGAACCCGCTCACCCATTCACACACATCAATACATCAGTGTACTCTGGATGTGAAGTGGATGAATTGTCTTGCCCAAGGACACATCTGTGGGAGCTGGAATCACACCGTCAACCTGCGAGTCAGTGGATCTCACTGCTCAACCGATGACGTTTATGTCGAGAGCGGGATTTGAACCGCCAACCGTCAGATCAGCGGACACTCTTCCAACTGAGCTACTGTCGCCCCTCGTCATCTAAAACCGAAAAGCCACACACTGATGCTTAGTACAGTTAATAATTCAACACTTTATACTTCTTGGAACCATATCAGGTCTATCTCACACAAGTTTGTTATTGCGGTTATAATGGTAGAGAAATATATAATTTGATTGTGATTTGAGAGTGGTACAGTATCCCTATTGAATTAAAGGATACATGTAAAAATGTCCATGGCCCATTATCCCATTACTGTGGCAGAAGTGCGTAAAAAAAAGAGAAGTGTAAAACCTAATAACACTTATTCTCTCTAAGGGAAACACCTCACAAAACCTGTTCAGTGAACTGTACACAGTAGACATTACTTTCAAACCTAATGATTAATATGAAAGCTTCCTAAGGTCACAGCCAAAGGGAAACACTTAACAATAAATTACACTGGAGTTCTATGGCTCACATAAAACATCTCGGCATCACATGGACATCCCCGTCCTCATCTTCTTGCTTCGTGACTCAAGAACTTCAAACCTGTAATTTAAGAAATGTTTTGCCCAAGGAATGCAATAAATCCTGTGACAGCAAAGGGGAGCAGAAAGGAAAAGAAGAGAGGAGAAAAGCGCAAGTTTCCGCCTGCGCGTGTGAGTGCGAGGGTGGGGCGTCGCTGTTAACTGATACTGAGTCAAGCTGGGTGGTCTGCGGCCTACGCATGCACCATTTTTGTGTACAAATAAACCTCATCCCCCTTTTACGTAGAGCGTTTTAGCCCCTCCCACTGCCTGTTTCTCAGCATATCTGCTCTTCACATCTCGTGCAATTTAACACCAAACGCAATTACTGACACTGTCAATTTAAACTGACAAGCAACTAACTCAGAACTCAGATCAGAAACACAGGAATGACAAAAGAGAGGAGTTGTTAGGAAATGGTTTAGGATATCCGGAGTAAAGATGCAACCCCCTTCCAGAGATATATTGTGACTTTAATTAGATTACTATTTTGAGAGTATTACTAGTTCACTAGAATCCGCCTAAGGGCAGAACATCTCAAGCATTACAAGATGAAACTGATGCCTTTCATTGTTCACACGGTACAGTGTTACTTCACAAGATTTAAAGTTGCTGTTTTGATTGAAATATTAGAATAACCCCCAAAATAAATATGCACAGATATGCGATTGAAAACAGATGTGTATGTTGACATAATACATGACCAAAGTACAAATATAATGTATGAGGTCAGGCTTTATTAAAATGTAGACACAATGTACAAAGAGCCCATAGCAATGCCTTACATGCTCCCTTCTGACTGGTTAATTGTTTAGATTTCCATCAGCTGATCAGTTCCCACGATGACCTCGTTGGTCCTCTCGGCTGAAAAGTGATACATTTAATTAATGACAGAAAAAATATAGCCGTTTTCATAATTATAGAATATCAGCGCTACTACATGTTCCAAGTTGAAGGAAACTCCTCCACAAAAGAGTCGTCTTTAAGAATTGCACGGCGTTTTTTTATAATAAATGTTTGTTTGGACCACGCAAATGGCCTTTTCGCTGATATGTACAAAGGAAAGGATACAGAAATTAATAAAGATTTGAGCAAAACATCTAGAAAAGTTTGTCTGAAAAGTACATTATAGCAAAGGTTCCCAAACATTTGAAGGCGGGACCAGCAAATTCACTATGCAACCAAACCGGGACCACCAAAGCAAAATAAAATTGTTCACAGTAATAATAATAAAATATCATTTATCAATCAGCATCTCTCTTAAAATGCTTTATGGTTTTTATTTTGATTACTTTGAGCTTCACTATCACACAAATTCTGACCGCTCTGTGAACCACCCACTAAGACGCAGAACTGGAACTGAATCTGTGGCGCTCCCCGTGTATCGTTCTAAATCTCATCCCGCTACAGTTAACTCGGGCCTCTACACCCTCTATCACAGAGCACCGCTGCTGATCCAAAACAAGCGGTGGCATGGAGTAATGTTCCATCCACACAGACAGCTTTTAGTGTGAAGGAATCTGCAGCTACGGACCCGGACGACAAATTGAGCATGGGACAGAGGTGGAGAGACCAAACCTCTACTTTCCATTAGAAATAATATTTATAAAGCAGTATGTTTGGAGATGCTAAGTAATAATACATTTAATTCACAATAAGAATACTCCAAGAGGCAGTAACCATGATGCAATAGTCATAATTTTAGTGGGATTCTGTAATAGGCCTGTACTAGTAATTACAACAGTTGTACCACTAGTAGTTGAATAATGATTTGCTCCATTAGAGACAATATATTCTTTACATTAGGTATTTAATAAAGTGCTTAGTTGTGTGTGTACTTTCATGTCTGTGTAATCCCTTAGTTGTTCAGGTATGATCCATAGCAAAACAAAAATTCAATTCTGTCAACGGGACAAAAGATTTTAGAGTGAAGACATTTCACAGCTGCGGTTATGCAATATTTAACACTAAGAGACAAAACCAAGCTTTCAAGAAATGCATGACCTGAACAACTGCGTATTGACTTGTATAATGTCTACGGAGACGATTATTAAGATATCAGATCATGTTAAAAAGTCAACAGTGATGTAGCGTCTCTTTCCTGTCCATATGAGTCTTTATTACAAATACGTGCATGTGAATTAGGTCATACTGCCTGAGGAGATGTCTCATAGTAGTATCCACACCTGACACACTAGTGTGTGTGTGAAGGGGGGGTGAGGCCAACTGTCAGGGTGGTCTTTAGTTGCTGGTGGGCGTGTAATGCCTTTAGCAGCCTGTAGTCTGCTACAGTAGGTGACGAGAGACAATCAGGGTTTTATTCTAATACACTATTAATCATAAGAAGCCTGTGGATTTCTAGCCACATTCTCCTGTTCTCTACGGGTTTCTTTTGATACTATATATTATGTCTACATGTCTATATTAATAGATCTATGCATTTTATAGTTTACATAGTCATACATTTATCATAAAAGAGTCATGCCTCATCTTAAACACACTGGAATGAGAATATAGTGCCCTTGACTAATAGCCAATAGCTTTATCTGCTTTTCAGTTTTTGAATTGAAATAATGAACTAATTTGTTTAGTTTTTTCCTCAACTGCATACTTTAATTCCTACCAGAAATAATAACAGATTTCAAAACACATCTTCTGTAAAATATTACAATGTCTGTGTTAGGTTATTTATCCAGTCTGGATTGCCAAGATGAACATTTTATTTTATTTTTCATGTTTTTTCCAGCATAAAAAATGAAAGATAAAACAAATCTCTTTATCATTCATATCATTATCCGGTCATCTTGGCCCATTACCTACTACCTATGCCTCCAGTGTTAACAGCGGCTGCAACTGTTTCAGACATTTTTCGACCAGTTTAGCTCAACCTCACACTGTTGTTACTTAAAGCGCCCTGTTGTTCACTCAATTAGGCTGCTCAGTGTGGTGGCCGTGCTATACGTGTGCATGTGTGTCTGAATGTGGCTGCGGGCCGCTGCTGTTGAATTCCGGGTGGTCCTGTTCTGGCTCTGCTCTCTAACCTCTCCATCAATGTAACGCACACACAAACACACACACGCAGCTAGCTTTGGGGACAAGAGGATTAAAGATTTTTTTTTTTTTTAAGTCTTGGACAAATCTCTCTATCACACAGTCTTGAGAATTAAGAAACTTTCAGAGTTGACTCAAACGCTTGGCACATAAAGATACCACACACATTCACCATACACCTTTTGTAGCAAAGTCTAGCAGGGGAGGATAAAAGCGGTGACAAAATATGATTAATTATCTTAAGAGTAGATAAAGTTAATGGTAATTTAGGTTCTGGTAATGTAATGTAGTACTTATATAAACTATAAACCTCAAATTGCAATAGAAGAAAAAAAAAATAATAAAAAAAATTGTGTTACAGTCTTACACTCTGCATCAATCCGTTGTCCGTTTCCAACAAGACAGTATTTCAGGTCTGCTCCTCTCCCAATCACAGCATTACTGCAGATCACACTGCCTTGGATATTGCACCTGACAAAGAAAAAAACAATTACGTCACAAATAACTTATCATTGCATGTTTTTCTGTGCTTTTCTATAAGTATCAGACCAATTAATTTCCTGTGAGTCATGACCTTTTTGGGGTCCAGCCCACCATTCGGGAATCACTGCTCTTTAACACTTGCCAACTTCGGAAGTAAACTGGAACATTTAGCTACAAAATAAGCCCCTGCACCTGCCCAAATATCCTGGTACAAAATGGTGAGCTAAACGTCCATGTTAATTAGGATTAATATTTCACTGGAATAAGTCTGGTGGACATTTACTGGTTTGGTTAACAGCAAGTTCCAAATGTGCCGTTTGTGCTCTGGTTCCTTAGAGAGTTGGCAATGTTTACTGTTCACTCTGTTTTTGCTTTTTGGGTACACAACTCTGAGAACATTCACACTGGGAGCGACCCACTGACTGCTACACGGCCTTCCACTGTTAGCTGCACCAAAACCGGGGTTGACCAGACAGAGGGACAGATCCCCATTACAGATTCTCCCACCTGTTGGGAAAACTCAAACGCACTCAAGTCCGCTGACGTTAATGACAAGGTATTAGCATATATATTAAACAACAACAGAAAACTAGGCTATGTGTGTGTGTGCTCGAGTTTTGCTTTTGACATTTTTGGCTCGCACTCGCTGTACCACCTGAGTTGGCGCTGCTAACCCACCATGCATTCTTCCACGCAGCCAAACCATCACCATAAAATTCTTGGACTGGACACACAGAGCATCTTGTCTGACCCTCTAGAATGTGTCCGCTTAAGTGAATGTCTTGCCCATGTAGTGACGCACACTCACTTGGCCCGGCGCGCGCCCCACACATAGACTACGCTTGTATCCATTCTGTTCAGTGGGCATGGAGGGACAAGCCGGTGCTGCTGCGGCCTTGCGTGGAGGTGGAGGCGGTGGTAGTTGGTGACGGGAGATTACACGATTCAGAGTTTTGCAACATTACAGACAGCGCGGCATAGAGTGAGACCACCAAAGAAGCTTCATAGCTGAAACACCGCTAATTACTAACACTAGGACTCCTCCCTGCGACGACCCCCCCTAGAGCCTCTCTCACACACGTCAACCAACCCCCCGCCCCCCCCTCGCTGTAAGGCTGACCCCGACTATCCCCCTTCCCAAACATGCAGCGCTTTGTCAACAAGCTCTGGTCAGCTCCAAACAAAGAGCACCCAAATGTGAGGGGTTTCTGCGACATGGCCGGGGTCTGCTAATCCCCTCATACTAGCTCTTTCTTTCCCTCTTTCTCCTTCCTTCTTATGTTCTCAAAGAAAGAAAAGAAAGAATTGCGATTTCTTTTCGTGCGCGCCTTTCCTCCTTCTCTCGTTCTTTCATGGCTTTGTGTGGTGCACCTACATGGGCATCATGAGGGTCCCCGTGCAGACTGGCTGGGGTCCCTAAAAAGGCTTAGGAGACGGAGGGAGACGGACCGGACATAGGGATACGGCAATGAGGACTTGATGGAAAAAGCAAGAGATAAAAGGGAATGAGTTGGAGAATAGGAGCTAGAATTTCAACTTCTGAAGCAACTACAGCCTTGTATCCGTGATAATAAGATAAACTAATGTGACAACTAATACACTATGAAATAAAACAAAATTAAACCATTCAAAGGTTGATGTCTATGATTATAAGCCCACTTCCTCCCACAAGTTTCCCTATAAACTGTAAAATGAATTTCCAGGTTCTTGTTATGACAAAAGGCTTATTAAAAGGAGAGAATCATGGTGTTGCATCGTGGTAACTTATTATGCAAATACAATATTGAAATGCCCCCTGGAAGTAAATAGAACTATCAAAATTAGATTGATACAATAGAACTACACTGTTTTGACAAATTTCTTTTCATGATAACTTTTCAATAGCCTTTCAGTTGAATGAAAAGTAGATGCTGATGCTAAAGGACAGACAGAAGTACAACAGCATTTTGAATGGCATTGGTGCTTCCCAAATTCCAAAAGCAGCAGGGATTCTGGCACCAGTGAGTAAATTTGAGGTTAAATGAAATATATGGATGTTTTGGGATTCAGTTCACTAGCTTCGTGTTTGTTTGGAAGTGGTCTCTGGCTGGTTGCACCCCAATAGATGCATTGTTAACTCAGCGCTCCCCGTTTGACCCCATGAAGAAGGGAAAACAAAACCTGCTACACCTCCCATCAACACGCACACAATTGGTAATGGGACATGGAAGATGAGTTAAAATTTCTGTTCCTAAAATCAGAACATGACATATTTTTGAGTATTATCCTTACCCCTCTTCAATGGTCACATGATGCATGATGATGGAGTTGGCGATTTTGACCTTCTCTTTAATCGAAGTGTAGTTTCCAATGGTGGCCCTCTTGATAGACGTCTTATCTGCAATCTGGCACTTCTCTCCAATTATACTGTCTGAACCCATCTAAAAAGCACAAAATACATTAAAAGTTTAAATGTTTACAATAAAAACGCTCACATTTAGACCACTTATCTTAATTTCAGTAGACTTTTTTCTTAGATAATTTGTTACATTTAATGAAACAGATTACATACCTGACATCTTTCAGAAATGACAGCAGATGGATGGACTGCTGGCTCCTCAAACAGTTTTGGGGCCTAGTCAAGACAATGAGGATGAAAAAACGATTAAATTAATAAGTGAAGGGTTAAAATTTTTCCTTTAAGAAGAAAAGGGATGGGGATGGGTTCGAAAAGACACAGTTTAAATGCATTTAAACACCTTTTTCAAGCCCATATTGAATATAATTTCATCTGCATTTATGATAATTGAGTGATTTAAGGAGCAACTTTACAAATCCAATTAACATGGGTATGGTCATCTGACTTAAAATAGCTGGCACTTTCTGTATAACTGACCAGTCGGTTGGCCTCAATGTAGGCAGCCAGAGAGTTGACCCGGAAGCACAGGCCCTGGTCCATTATGTGAACGTAGCAGCGCAGCTTCCCCCCGTGGTACGCCTCGCTCATGTCCCCTCGGTGGTCATTCCAACAGGACCGCTCCTGGGCCAGCTGAAGCAGAGCCTCATCCCGGGATGAAATCAGAAGCTCTAGACAAAAGCACACCAGAATAATAGTTAATTACGTTTCAGTACTATAATATTTCCAAATATGGCTCACCGTGGATGGCTACGCTGTCAGTTTTATTTTGGCTTTGATCGTCCGTGTCATCTTTGATTTTAGAACTGTTGGTTGTTTTTGAAAATTGTTTGCGTACAAGATAAGGCACCAACTCCCCACGAATTGATGAGATAGATCTAAAAAATAAAAAAGAATAAATCACTTTTTTATTAGTAAAGCAACACCCAATATACAGTCGTACCTAAAAAGCTGGAGGGTAACACATCATTTATACTATTTGGTAGATAGTATAACTCACTGTTGCCATGACACAACATAATTGAAACAACCTAATAGAAATGAGACTATGCATCTACTTTCCATTTACTAACTGGGCACAAGTAGATAAAGCTGAGCAATGTCTTGTCTCCCTGTGTATTTCTTTGACTTAAGTTCTTTTCCTCCGCACTGAACTCGCACCCCTTCTTTCTAACTCTTTTAAAGGGAGATTAGAATTTCCATCTGAATGGAAAAACAAAAACAAGAGTTACTCTGTCTATTTCTATCAAAGAGTGAGACACTGAACAAGAGAGAGAAAAGGAGAGGGGGCCAAGAAAGAGAATGCAACAAGAGTCTCAAAAATTCCCAATAATGTGAAGGAGATGTGATACGTGTGATGATATGACATAATGTGCTTAATCCAACGCACAAAATCCCAATATTGAATTTAATACAACAGGGAATGAAGAGTTCAGGGAAACATTAAGAATCCCTTTTAATGCTAAAATACGACATTTGAAGTTTCCACCCAACTTTAATATTTTTAGTATTTATTAGTATTAACCAAACTGCAATAACAGTTCCAACTAATAACGCTAATGCTTGTATGTTTTTTTAAAGGGAATTACTGACCTGTAACTCACACACATATGAAACACTCACCTGCTACATAACATCCCAGGTATCACAGCTCACAGTTAACTTTACACATTTTATTCTATTGTGTTTTTACATGCTGCACAAATCAAATACTCCACCAATACCCGAAGAGCATTGTTGCTGTATAACATCTACAGCAGGTAGTCTGTGACATGGCTTCACTTTGAGGTTAAAGGCCTAACTGCCTACCTCAGTGGCACATAGTAAAACAAATTAACACCTCGCTGGAATATCCTGCTAATAGGACCTTTACATACTGTGCGCAATGGTAAAGTAGCAAACCTGAGTTAATGTATGAGAGACTCGGAGGTGTATGGTCTTACAGTAGATCAGAAGACTGGTAGCGGTCGACTGGCTGAGCTGATGCGTTTTCCAAATGTTAAAATACTCATTATTGGTTCAAACAAGTGAAGAGAAGAATCATCTGTCTTGTGGATGTAATGAGAAGGAAGTTATCATTTATGAGAGGCTGACCACACTCAAGACGGGCCTCTACTTTGACAATGTTTAATTCCTGGCTCCAAACGGTTCTGTTTATCTGTGCATATGACTGAAAGGTTTTTATTCTGCACTCTTCTCTTTTAATGCTAATTTTATGATGATTATTTATGTTTTGATTTGTTTGTATTGTGATTTTAATGTCTTTCTTATTCTGTAAAGCGCTTTGAATTACTTTGTGTACATATTGTGCTATACAAATAAACTTCCCTTGCCTAAAGAAAATATATATAATTAATGCAATATTAAACACTTACTTGTTTTCTGTAAGAAAGTCCACCACAGCCTTTTTGAGACAGTAGAGGTGAGCGTCTTCAAGTCCGGTTTTGATGTGCATCCGAGGGTGTCTGAAGGAAAAATGAAATGAAAATGAAATGAAATTGACAATCTGTTTAATCTGAAACTAGATACATATTGTTGTGCTCCACTGTTGTTGTATACAGTTCATAGATGCTCTTCATGAGAAACCACTTAGCTTGTACTTGGGGGGCTATTTTCTAGAACGTCTTTAATGCATACCATTTTTATTTTGTTATTTTTTTGTTTGCCTCTCATTTACCAACTCTCCTTTTTAATCTTCTCTGTGCATGAACGCTTGATGGAAACCAGATGACATCCAAGTCTTAAACTAGTGACATCTGTCTATTGTCCTGCCTCAGCCACCGTAGATGTCGCCCCACAGAGCCCCCGTTATGAGCAAGCTGCCGGCGAGACAGGTTTATGTTGACTCGGGGTCTGCGTACACATAGATAGACAATAAGTCACGGTGGCGCTGAGTTTGAACATGTGACATTTATGAAGCGAGAGCCAATGAAAGCCATTTCGACCTCCAGGTTTCCATAAACAAATCAGGCCTCACCTCTCCGACCTGCCCTCCTCTTCCTCTGCCCTCCCAATCATTACATAATAAAAGCAGCAGGGTGCACTCCATCAGAACACTGCCTTAACATGCCGTAGCCCATTTGCTGCTAATCACATACACCATCCATTAGTGTTCAATAGTTTGGGCATGTTGTACCAGTTTAGCAAGGTGATTTAAAATGTCTGCCTTTCATTACTGGAGTAAAAATGCTATGCTGACGAAAAACAAAAGCATATGATGGTCACAGTCCACAATGAACTTTAAAAATTGATTCAGCAAATGTAACAGCATTAATAACCTCGGCCCTGTTAGCAATTATAGATGGGTGTATGGTTAGATGTAGAAAAGGACTGAATAAAAATGAAAAAAACGACAAAATAATAATAATTCTATTTATTTATTTATCTTTATTTATACACGGAGAGCCCAATGAGAGTACCAGTCTCTCCTTTTCATGGGTGCCCTGTTTAAAATACAGAAAAAAACCCCAAAAAACTAAACACAACTCCTTTTAAAACATTAAAAACAGATGCAGGTGTGATTATAAAAGTTTAACACCTGATTATTAAAGTGCAATAGTGGCACCATTGTATCCAGTTTTGCATGTCCTTGAAATATATTCCATTTTTGGAAAGAAAAATAACCAAAAGCCTTTTTTCCCCCATTTCAGTTCTGAGAAGAGAAGAAGAGAAGAAGAATATATTTTTCAAATTTGTGGGCCATTTCATAATCAGTTTACATTTTTGTGATATCCGAGAATCAACCAATACATTTTCCGTGCATTTTATCCTATTTTAGACAAACTGAAAAACATATTGCCCGATTATAATTTGAGACAATCCCAATATCACCTCATTAATTTTAGACATCCAGCCTCAAGATAAATTAAGAGCAGTATTATAGGTTCGCCAGCAGCAATTAGAAAGAAAGCAGCAAATGTCCATATTCCTCAAATGTTAAAAACATGTACAAATACAAAATCATCCACAATTTTTTCCATTCCCACCCATAAATCCCCATTCATCATCATCAGTGCGTAGTCAGTCTTCACCAATAATATATACATGCCCAAAGTGACACAGAAGGATTGCTCAGTCACACGTATTTTACAACCAGCTGTTGAAAGCCATACATCAAATCTGTGAAGTGTGTGTGTTCATCATAGTAAACTTATTGTATTCAAAAGCATAAAAACACATGTGAATTCACTGTGGACACTCTGCAGGTGACTCGTGAATGTACTTATTCTTACACCATTTCCCATGTGTGCAAGTCGATTAGGGGGAATACTCTGCATACGACGTCATTGTGTGTCACCGATTAAACGGACATATTATGCAAAATCGCCCTTCAACCATGTTACAACTGGTGGTGAAATTCTACTAAATTTTACAGGGGATACTTCTTACTTTCACGTCACTACATTTGAGAGCAGGTATCTGTACTTTTGAGCTGGACTGAAAAGTAAAAATGTACATTTCATATGATTTTAAGGGTTATTTTTTCCATTTATGTGGTAACGTCCGGACTAAAGTTTTCAGAGCTTTGAGCAAACAAAAATAAAAACACAAAAATCATAAGAAAAACTACATTTAACCCTTGAATAAATTAACAACACTTATGTATCTGTACTTTTACTTAACAAAACTGAGTACTTCATCGACTACTGGCTATAACAGTGTTCATTATCTAGCTTAGAGTTCTATTTTGATTGATTCATGCATGTTTGAATAATAATGTACTGTCCTGCATTCAAGGCTTAAGTGCTCAGAACATTTTTCACCCACACCCCTTGTACTTGCAATTAAAAAAGAAACAAAACAAAACTAACTCCAGGTAATTTGCGTAAGGTTAAAAATATCACACAGCCATTCTTCAACAATAAAATCTGCTGCGTGCTACAGTGAAATGCAGAATACTAAGAGGGAGCCACTTAGTTCCAAAGTTTTGAACAGAACGTCAGTGAGTTTGTTTCATTATTAAGCCGTTCTACAAAATATTGCACTTTAAAATAAACAATATGCAAAATGATGGTCTACGTATATGTTAAACTTTAATACGAACTACCCAAAAACCATAATATGTCTTCTTAAATATATAGTTTTAATGAATGTTGTTGGCAAGAGTCAGGGGTTTCCAAATTAGATTATGCTTAAAGTGAATATAAAACTGCAAAAACTAATATTAATACAAAAAAATTACAAAAAGGTTGGATAGACGGCAATAGTGAAATGAAAGAGCATGGCTGTATTTAATAAAACTACAGTAGTAGAGACCAAATGCCATCATAAAACTAGCATCTCACCAATATACATTTCTGTGTTGTTTGTTTTGTTCCATTAATTACAGGTCAGGCAAATTTACAAGCGCACTTATTTCCAAAACAAGACTACGCATCTTTTATTTCTTCCTTCCCGTCACTCTGACAGCTGCAGAGTTTAGCGTAAAGGAGACAATAGTTTAGAGGCTCTGCAGACAGTGAATCATCAGTCAGATTAATAGCTGAAAACAATCTTTAGTAAAGCCTTATTCCGTTTCATCTAAACCCCCGAGGCAGAACATGATTTGAAACTGCAGAGGGACTGTTAATATCCTCATTAGCAGGTTTTTGCCTTAGAGCTAAGAGCACTGAGAAGCTTATTTAACAAATCCTGTCAATGTTTGTTTTATGGTTGAGGATTTAAACAGAAGTAAATTGTATTATTTCGTGGTATATGTTCATGTATCTCTTAAGACTGCAGTAACTTTGTGTGAGTGTAGATATTTCCCATCACAAGTTTAAGCTTAGATTGAAAACAAATTTTGAAGAAGGGTGATTAAAAGGGACATTTCAAACACAAATACAGTGTAGTGTGATTACATGAACGCTGGTCCTTTAATTTTGACCATTAAACTGCTGAACATTAAACTAATGACTTTTGTTTTCCCTTTGCACTAGGTTATACGCTAAATAAAAGGTTACGGCAATACCTCTCCAAGTCTGTGTTCAAAGACAGGTTTCACACTGTCAAGGAAGGGCATGTTGAGGTGAGCCAAAAATGTGTGCAAGATGAATGGAGCCAGTGCAAAATAACAACAATTCGGAAATATTAATAATCAGAGGTATTTTCTGTGTGTGTGTGTGTGTGTGTGTGCAATATATATGTACTTTTTTATTTAAATGTGAAAACTATTTTTTTTAATCATAACTGAAATCACAATATTTTAAGCAAGCGAAAAAGTTCAAAATACGTTGTTATGAATCCATTAACGTAAAAAGCTCCAACCAGCAGACATTGATAATAATGCAAATAATCATTTTATTTTAATTTATTTTGTACTTTATGTGATCGTTTGGGGTTATAATCACACATAATTGCTACATTGTATTAACGGTATAGTCTTCATTCATAAAAATTTTAAAAAAGTACCAGATTTAGGGTCTCAGTTCAACCTATAATGAATATGTTGAAGTAGTAAAATACAAAACTGTACATCATGATCACATTTGAACCAATAACCGTGCATGCATGTGTTGTGCATGTGCAGTGATCCACTTGATGGCTAAAACAGTCGGATCTTGTAAAATGACCTACTGCTGGGTTTAAGAAATTCATGAAACTCTGGAATCTGATTACAACCTTGGGCGATAAATAGTGTTTGAGTCATATGTTTGCGTTTCATCTGCGTGTGTATATAAATGAATCGGGATGATTTATAGGATATGAATCTTTCAAAGTGAGCCAGACATGTTTTGCTGTGGGCTCTTCTGTGTATCCATAACAGAGTGACAATATGTGACTGTTTTTTCTCCATCACTATCCACCTCCAGGTCATGTTCAAAGCCTCTCGGAGTGTTTGTAAGCATTTGCATGTAAGTGTGTGCGTATTTGGAGGAAAACCTGCATGCAGCTGCTCAGCCCCCCTCCTCTTATTGGCCAAAATTTACAGTGGCTTTGGCTCCATGAAGTATTTACGAGCTTCCAAAACACCCGCTCGCACATACGCAAGCATTTCAGAGAGAGAACCCACCTAGAGGAGAATTCCTATGACTAGAATCCCACACACAAACTGTATAAAACATCTCAAATGATAGCTTCCATTACACGCTGGCCATGATATTGGGAATAATATTTATACAGGAGCCATATCATTTCATTTTATATAGTGACATAGTTATGGCAAATTATCCAAGAGTAACAGTTGGTTTATCTGGATTTGCAGAAGCCTGGAAAAATGTTTACTTTAAAATTTAAGGAGTATTAGACTAGACTAGACTAACACTTTCCTTTTAGTTTTAGGTTTTATATGAATCATCTCCCAAATGAGTGTCAGACTAACCATATACAAAAATGAAAATAAAAAAAATTATATATTGTATAAGCACAATCTATATAAACTGACAGCATTTGTACACAATTGATTTATTATAATCCTGCAGTCACAATGTGGACATACTAAACCTTAAAGTGTGTGTGGTTAATTGTCATATTGTTGTGTCATTTTGTCTATGCCGCTTTATTGTGCAGTACACTTTGCTAATCTGCTTATGCTGCTTTTACTAATGTTTACTAACTTACCCATGTCTTTGTGGCTTTCAGTATTTTGTGATTTGTTTTGGAGCTGGCCGTCTTGGCACCAACCTGCCATGGGACTACTGCTGGAAATTAGTCTCTATGTCTAATTCTGTTATATTTACATAGGTTAATTATAATTAATATGCACAGTCCCATTTATTAAACAAATAAAACAAATAAAAGATGCATTTATTTTTCACATCCACCCAACCAGACTTACTTTCTCATTATAGATTTCCTGATCGACAGTCCATCTTCCAGATCTGCCTCGTTGGCCATGAAGAGCAGCCTCTTGCCTGAATGATCCACGCCGACAAAGTCCCTCTGCTCAGCTGAAAAATATCATTTCATAATTAAACCATACACTTGCACCACGCACCAAACCTCCATAAAACTTTACAATCATTACCTGTTTTCTTCTTGCCCTTCTGCCCCGGGACCGTCTCTGTGAACTCGTGCGTCTTGCTCATTAACATGGCCATGGTGGCATTGTGGGCACGGAACAGGTCGACCACTTCATGTAGAGCCACATCAGTTATAAGGTCACAACTCAAAACCAAAATGTCCGTCTGGGGAAAAAAAAAAATACACCTTAATTGTATTCTATTGATTTTGACAACCAAACCTCTCAGTTACACAAATATGCGGTAACAATGCTTTAAATAAACCACAGTTTTTTAAAAGTTGCAGAACGAGAGGAGTAATTGTTCTTGGTCAGGGGTGTAGTATTACTTGTACATAGGCCAAACCAAAGCACCAGCATACACACTTGTAGGCTCTGTGTTACACTTGCCTAAACAGAGTTGACAGTAGGCAGTAAATCCTGTCTTCCTCTCCTGTTTAAGGTATGCAGGACTGCTGGAGTGTCATTGAGCAGAATTTTCTTTCAGAGTAATCACAACATACAAGTATAATGTAGAAACATGATAGGTGTGAGCTGACCAATGGCCATATTTGGTTTCTGTGCTCAGTTCAATTTAAGTGTGACTTAATGTGGAAAAGAATATGCTGAAAAACATATCACACCAACTTTTATAATGTACGTTAGCCAAAAATATTGTTGTAATGCATTTGTTCTGTTAGGCTGCTGACAAGGTAAAATAAAACGCAGATAATGGTAATAGTAGATTTTCAGATAAAGGCAGCAAGTAAGGAAAAACTATTGATTTGTGACATTAACATACACCTATTTTTCATTTTTAGTGGAAGTCTACAATGTTTCTTAAGGCAATGCAGAGGGAAAAAGTTTACCAATAAGGACAATGATAAGGTGAGCGCTGTCTTTAGTCTAAATGGCCGTCACTGATGCTTCATTTCAGCATGTATCTGTGTTTACACTTATGTGTCTGTGTGCGGTATCCATCTGTCTGTGTAGAGATCTGAGCTGTCAGCGTGGAGACTAATCCCACCATTAGTGCCAGATGCCCAAACGCTGAAGTGAACACTGACTTTAAAGAACAAACTGTGGCATCCTTCAGGCCTGAAATGATAGACCGCAGCTATTAATGTTAAAGAAAAGATTTTATAAGGGTCAAAGTTCACACAGTTGACCTATAGCGCCAATTCGGGATCATAACCTGGCCTGAATCTGGCGACAGGAAACAGCCGCAGCCGCAGATTGGATGTATGTGTCTGCAGCAGATCTACCAACACTGAGCCTCTGGGACCTTTCAACTCTTCCCTATCACACACTGAGAAGCACATATGCATGTTCCCACACAGGCGGAGGCGACAGCAGAGTGGAGTCAGCTGGAGAGCCACAGACACTTTGGCCTTTCAACAGCCACCATCCCTGGACAGGTCAGGACCACACACGCACAAACAATCCCACAAGCACTCCACCATGGGCCAGCTACGCCAACGGCCATTTTAAGCTTTGAGCTAAATTATTGTTGTAAATCTATTTGAGGAACCTGGTGTACAATTTTGAATTTATGTGGAATTAAAAGATACAAAATGCAATGATATCATTGCTTAGAGTGTTTAGGCTCTGGTCAATAGGGCAAGCTGTTAATTTTTAGATTTTGCTTGAGGCAGCTCACTAGACCAAGCACTAACCTGGGTGTCAGAACCCAACTTTGGGTTCCCAAAGAATCTCAGGGGGTCTGTAAGGGTTCTTAGAGAAGAGGTTGAAATGTGATTATGTGAATTTGAGAGATACAAATTTGCTATAAATTTATAAAAACAGAGAAAACTGCATATTTCTAGATTTTAAACTCTGACCATACCATTTTACTTTGACAGAACATGATATGAAATCAAAATAGTATAAACGCTCAGGTGTGCACTTTTCATGTTCTCTCTCAATTTCTAGCCCCCGCGTAAATATCTTATAACTAAATATTGTACTGTGCCTATTGTACCAGGCCCAGCTGCGTTTGACTTGCAACTCAGCATAAATCAAAACCAACTCTTAAGCTGGACTTGAACATGTTTTTCTTTAAGAAAAAATATTGAGACTGCATACACACGTGCTGCCAGGTGATTAAGCCCAATGATAATAAAAGTAGTAGGTTTAGGCGTACAAAGAAGCATTTACACTGGCTTTATTCATTGGTGAGGATTACAGCGCAACAATGAGAAATATCCCTCCATTCTTGAGTCTGTTTAAGGAGAGGGGAAAATAAAATATGTCACTCATAATCTCTCTTTTCAGTAATGAAGAAAGATGACCTCCTTTGCTTAGCTGGAGTGTACACCGATTCCTGTAAGCATTTTGTTTGAGAGGTTACACCAAATCCCTTGGTGGGAGTGGGTTTATGTAAGGAGATGAGTGAGCGAGTATGTCTATACTGTACTCATGCATCAGGTTGACAGTTTGAGTGATTTCTGCGCTGGGATTTGGCAGGCCATGGTTACGGTGCTTCACTCGTCACCCTCCAGTGTGTCAAAGAGTGTAACTCAATGCCTCTAATCTAACAGGCTGCTCAAAGGATTAGGAACTGGCCTATTCTCAATGGAAGCATGCTGGAGCTAGTCCGGCCGAAGAGTGTACGTGTGTGGGGTTACGCTACGCAACTATTCAACAAAGACAATAATAAGAATGTGAAGAGACCCATTCAAATGGCACAGAGAAAATATTTAACTCACCTGTCACAACAAAATGTGGCATTTTAAGCTTCTGATGAATCCTTTTTAAAATGAAAAAGGAGCTGAACTCAGAAGATTGTGATGAGCATTAAGTGTTGTATAAAAACATGTGGCTGGGTGTACAGTTTTGTCAAGAACATTTTACTCCCTGGTTTATCATCCAGCTTTTTTTATAGCATCAACATAAACAATTTTTGTGGAAAAGATGCGAGCAAAAGGTCTCAAATATAGGTCAGCCAAGAATCATCAATATTTAACAGTATACACTAGATCTTGTAGAATGCAGAATTGATAAACTTTTCACAACAACCACGGTCTGTCAAATGTGTGGTATATACAGAGGGACAAAATAACCTCACATGTTCAAACACAAATGTTGCACAGATGTACACTGAATATGGATGAAAATAAATGGTGCACTGGGTAAACTGGCAGCACAGGGAGTTTGAGTTTTAACCATGACCTCATATGTTTATAGAGAATGGGATGAAGGGAGGCATGGAGGGATCTGTGAGCATGAGACAGAGACGTTCTGGAAATTGGTACCAGGGTCATGGATAGCATGTCAGCATGGGGGCCATGCATGTCTGTGTGTATTTAAAAAAAGGTGAAATGAGGCACTTCGACAGCCCTGGTTGTCCAGAGAAGGGAACAGCACGCCTCAGTGGTCATCAAGCATTACACAAAATGGACACAATGACCCCTTTTAAATCATCAGTTTTCATTAGTTACTTGGTTTTGACTTTTGCCAAACTGTTTATTTCAGCACTGATTGCAACATGGTTATTTCATGTACCATTTATCACCAAACAAACCCCTTTGACCGAGTAATGTGTACTATTGATTCATTCATACCTTTATTTTCTGTTGGATGTGCCTAAGAGTGTCTGCAGTGCCCATGTCTCCATCTTCCTGGATGCAAACCACATCAAGTTTCATTCTGACCTCCTTTATTTTAGGGTCTGTGCTCATCATCTTCTGGACTTCTTTGGTGGTTATGACTATTACCTCTGAAAACATAAAATAAATAGTTACAAACATGCTTTTTGTAATTTATCTAAATACAGCCAGATCTACTGCCATTTATAAACTTAATAAGTTAACAGTATAACAAGACGTCTTTGTGCTTCTAAAACATTGCAGGGTCCATCTGGTTTAATGAGTTTTATCTACATAAAATGAGTTCTACTGGGCATTTGTGTGCTATGGCTCTGTCAGCCTAGTAAAACCAAATTGCAGGGCTTTGGCTAGTTGGCAGCACACTGTAAAAATTTGGCCACACAGGGTGATTATGTATAGCAAGGTAGTTTTATTTAGGGTAGTTGGGACCTACAGGCTCTCATAATAACAGCCCTGTTTACTAGCAGAAATAGCACACAGCAACAAATCCCTTTATATGACCACAGATCCTGGACCTTGGGCTCGCTGCACCAAAAAAGGCAGAAATGTGGGTGGTAAATCTAGACAGGAAATGCACACCTGACACTGTCTTACGATGTGATGACGAGCTGGTTAAAGTGAGATTTGTAACAGACATTTTATGAATGGATTCATTTTTGGGCCAATAATAGTACGTATAAAGTTAAGAGATTAAACATGGTCTGTAATAACATAATTCATTCATAAACATGGGTTAGTGAGTGTTGTTGCAAGATTTATGAAGGGCTGACATTATTACGAAAGTGGAAGGGCAGATGAAAATATATGCAACACAAAGTTACATAATGTATTATGTATGTTTTAACTTCAACACAGTTTACTGCGTTAAATATATAACAATATAAATATAATATAAAAGAAAAAAAGAAAAATATCAAATGGTCACATTTTAGCAGTATTTTAGTGTGTTGTAAAATCATGTTTTTTTTCTCACAATAATCAATTATTCACATCTATTGAGAGCATAAGTAAACAACAGTGAATGAATACAATGTAATTTTTTTTCATTCCCATTGTCAAACAGTAAGTGATGAGCTTCATCATAATATCAAAAAATTCTGAATGATGAAGTTAATGTAAAATGATCAGATAGATAAAACACTTTTACACATTTAAGGTGGCCTTCTAGTCTAGATCAAATTTAAATTACTTAATTTTGCTTCTAATTGTCATGATTATTAATCTAATTTGGTTCATTAGGTCTTGTGATATATGCACTTTATAAGACATGTCACATTGAAAAGTCACATTATTGTTATTCGTCATTGTTGTTCTTTAGTACTTTACATTATGCTATGTAACCTGAATAATCACAATTCCCAATTAACCAACTAAACTTGACATCTCTACTTTACATTTTATTATATGAAAAGTGAGCACTTCTAGAAGTACATCTGACAGCAATTTTCACAATGAAAAAAAGATAATGTAATACCTTCAAAACCCACTCTTTCCAGTAGATTGAGAGGGTACCAGATAACTGGCTTGTTGCCAACAGGTAACATAGGCTTGGGGGTGTTGTAAGTCAAGTCTGTCATACGAGAGCCCCCTCCAGCTGCCATCAGCACTGCCTGCAGCTCCATAATGTCTTCTGAAACACAAAAGACAAAACTGGATTCACTAAATAGCCTATGTTTTATTTCACTGTCTTAAAGAATAGTAGCAAGTGAATGCATTTTATCTATAGCTGAATGAGAATAAATTCCAGAAAGACTTAATGGCAAATCATTATATATTTTAGTGAGTAAAGTCCTTACAGCCGAGCCGCAGTTCTAAAGACACATGGTTGATGCAAACAACACACTTGGTTACACAATACTAGTTAGATCATCATAGGTGCATACCTGTCAGGCTCTACACGATCCCAGGAAACAGACTGTCAGTGGAAATGACAGCGACTGTATCGCATGGATGAAACTAGTTGCTGCTGTCACTGTTGTTAGCACTTTGCTAACATTTGTCAGAGCTATCGCACACCGCTTTGCTGCACTGATCCAATATAAGCATATAGATCGATATGTGAGGAAATTAAATTCCGATTCCAGAAATCATAGCTAAAAAACAGAAAGTCTACTCTTAAATGCTTGACATAAATCCGGCAAGTTTAACTAGCATGTATCGTATGATGACACCTGAGTGCTTTCATGAAATCGGTCCGTCAGGAAACTACGCCCTGTAATATGAAGTTCCGCAAGGGAAATTAGCAAAAGAGGGTCGGATAAAAGGTAAGATAGCTAACTCGCATCGCGTTTTGATTTAATGAAATTAATCTAGTTTTACTTGTATTTATAATGCATCTGCAAAAAGCAACTAGTATGTTATAACCACAAACAAAGTGTAATGAACCTGAACTCTAAATTCTTGTGGTCTAACGTTGTTAATATTAATTTGTACAATAATCAATTACACAATAAATGTGACGTGTTCTCAATAGTAAAAGAATGAGTTTGGTTTAGTGATGCCTTTATAAAATTGCCTGCAACATGGTGTGCAGCAGAGTGCTCCTCCATAACATCTTACAATTACATAGAGCATTTGTATCTTGAGCTTAAAGAACATTTTATATTGAAGTGAACAGCTCTAAAATACAAAAATAGAGCCCCACTGCGCACTTACCACACACACACACACACACACACACACACCCCCCCACACACACACACACACACCCACACACACACCCCCACCCCCACACACACCCCACACACGCACACACACACACGCGAAACGTGGTGTGAACAGATTAGCAGCCACCCAGCTTCTCTTCCATTCTTCAGGCTTGAAAACTCCCAATTCACAGAGCTGAGACGTAACAGCAAATTGAGCTTGGGGAATGTGGCTTTGGTTTTGTTTGCTCTGGCCAGGAGATGAGCTTGACTGCTCGTTGCTGCTCACTGGAAACCAGAGGGAGGAAGCACAGTGCAGTAGAGAAATAGACAAACAAGCCTTTATTTAAGAGCGAAGATAAAAATCATCCTGCTAAAATGAGGGTTATGATTACTTTTACTTTGTTAACAGAGCTGTTTTTATGGGCTTTCTGGTTTATGTTTGTATCCCACTAGATATTCAAGAACTACCTACATATAATGTTTGGTTTTTTATAGTATATGTTTTGTTTTTTTATAGTATATGAACATCTTATTTGTTTTGTATGCCACTGTAAGTATGTCTTATTATTTATTTGACTGTCGATTTGAAATATTGGCAGTCCTGCAGAGCAGTGAGTGACCTCTATATTGCTTGTAGCACAAGAGCAGCCATTCTTCTCTTTTTTAGCTAACCACAAAAGTTTACAAGGTGCTGTCAGTGTGCAGGTGGCATCCCCTCTCACTCATCATAAAATAGGATTTTGGACTGGGAAACCCACTGACTCAATACACTGCGCCCCTGCGCACCTTTACGTGCATAGTTCCCAAATTGAACTGCTGGTAACATTTGACCTGTAATTTTAAAGTGTAAGCTATGTATTTTACATTGAAATGGATGGTAGATCACTGTTAACAGACCACAAAACCATAAATATTGAAATTACAGTTTCAAAATGATTGCCTTGTGATTTACTCAAAACCAGTCCAGATTTAGTTCCCCTTTCAGCCCTGGTTTAGCTGTATTTTTTTCTTGATTAAGTTTTCAGATCAAGCCAAACCAAACCAAACTGCACTACTATTAATGTTGGAGGGTCTGCCACCTACCTGCCTCCGTACAGATGTTATTGCTTTGCCTGGAATGTTCTGCAGTGTGGCTTTTCTATCTAGAGAAAAGCTGGTGACACTATCAGGCCAAGATACACATCAGATCTGTGGAGAGGAGACCCAGCTCACAGTAAGAATGCGTGCCATTTTGTGCAATAAACCCATGTGTAATTTAATACATTATACCTGAGTTTAATAGCTTACTGTGGATCCTTTCAGGAAAAGCACAAACATCTCTATGGGCACAAGTAGGTGATGGACCCTCCCCCAGAAAAGTTACATAGTGCATGTTTAATAGCGAACATTTTTTCACAATTTGTCTTTCGTTCTTAAATCGAAAAGCAGAGTGTACAGGTCTAGTGCCGAGTTGACTTCAAATGGAGCCCCATGGTTTTGTCTGATTTTCTCCTTCCTCTTTGGCCATGTTGTTGCGTCTTGTAAATCATTCTCAATTCACTGCAACAAGCCAGTTGGATTAGCTTGGTTTAGATCATAAACATTTGCAGCGCGGACCACCCAGGGAGAGAGCAGAGCAGAGCTGGGCCAAGCAGGGACTGTGTGTGCGAGAGAGAGCGAGACGCGCACATGTGGATGTCTGTTTGAGTATACAAGTTTAGAGGTGGGCATATACACTGCGCTATATGGTGGTTTGTGTTTGTAGCATGTCCAGAGCCAATGTGCTGGGAGGCCGCACTGGTGCCATGGAAACCAAAACATAACCCTATGTATAATTTTGTTTGCTCTTTTCAGATATTCTACCATAGCAGATCACATGATTTGTAGTGTGCAAGGACTGGTGTGGAAATATGTTATAGATGCCCTCCATGACACAACCTGGGCCATTGAGGAATGACTATGTGAGTATTCTTGCTTCCTATGACCCACTTTTTTATCCCACAAGTTAATTACCACTGAAATAGGAGGTAAAGCAATAATGTTCAACTAGTGAGTAGAGTGCAGAGTAGTGTTCAATGTACATTCACATCATCATTCAATCTTCCCCCATTCATCTTGTTCTTTCTGGGATATCCATAAAAGTATCTCATCAAAGGTGTAGTCGTATACTATGCAAAAGTTCCCAACCTTTTTTGTCTAAAGTACCCTCTTAACTTTGTCTCACATGCTGAGTAACCCCCAACTTGAATACTATGCAAATAAATGTGTTTACTATGGTCAGTTATTCTATATATTTGCTTTTATAAAAAAAAAATCCTCCAAAACATTCGTGAGGATGTAAAATACTATAAAGAATATTTTTATTCAAATAATACTGAAATCATTCCAAGTACCCCCTTGTAAGTGCTTATGTACTTCCATTATACAAAAGTGTATCAGTATAAGTGGCATACTCTTAAGACAAAATCTGCTTGTTTTATATAGATTTGGAACTGGAACAAGCACATCCACTTACAGATGTGCAGAATGACAACGAGAACAGTGAACCATGAGTTTATTATGGCCCATGTTTGGTTCCTAACCCACCATTTGTGAATCAGTGGAACACAGAAGGTCTGCTTAGAGCATCTTTCAAATATATTGAAATACAACCACAAAAACAGACCATAAAGTTCCACATAACAGTGTATTTAAAACTAGCTACAAAACATTGCCACCAACCCAAACATCTGTGTCCTGAACCACGTTTTCCAGTGACTTCTTACAAATAAGTGGGATCTTTTCCCCTCCCTTAGTCTCCCTAAAGTTTAAGCGTCTGCGTCACCAGACCTTGAAATTCATTCTTTTGCACTTGAACACACATATGGAGTAATTCTCTTCTTGTTGGAGGGTTTTTGAGAGCCAAGCTGGTGTCAGAACCAGGAAATATCTGGGTTGGGTTTTTGAGAAGCCCAACTGGGAAAGGTTGGGCAACTCCCTGCTTTGGGGCACTGGCATGGCATGTTCATGCACAAGTTTGTCTCATCTTCTCTCTGTTTTAATAATGCTGTTTGCTTATAGTTATCCCTATGAGATTACCATGTACTGTATAGATAATAATTACAAAGCAGTACAAATAATCAGAATGGAGGATGAGATGAAAGAAGTGTTGATCTCTTAGTTGGACACACACAGTTCTTCTTGTCTCGTGTGTGTCGGCACATATTTGGCCACACTGGTGGAGGGACCTCCCAGACAGTGGTCAGCTGGTCAGACAGACAGTGGCCTTTAAAAGACACATGTGAACGCACTCAGCTATTTCAACACAAATATACCATCACTGAGAAAATAGAGCAGAAATATTTTAGCATATTTTTAAGCCAATGTGTAAAGTCGTACAAAATAAAATTGCAGGTATTGCCTATAATAGTAAGAATCAAATTTGCAAAGTAATGTTTCTTGAGGTCAGGTGACTCACTGTATAAGCTTCTCTTATAACGCCCTTTGCATTTGAGAGGAGAGTTGAGATTTCATGTCCAAACTACTGCATTTAGAAGATTGAACATCCAAAACACACTTTTCACATACTCTTTGAAATTGGAGAATTGTTTGATTCTAAATATGAATTATAAATTGTTATTTCAGTGGATAAACAATATTAGAAATGAGAACAGTGGTACCGGAGAAAAGACAAACAGTTGAAGGAAGTAGGTGAACCGTAGATGTCCAGGGCAGGGCTGCACAATTTTGGAAAAAAGTTGAATCCTGATTTTTTTCTGATCTGTGATATATGTTTAAAAAGTTGCATTCTGTTCAGAGTGCATATTGTAAACACCTCCAGGAACGTTAACATTTGAGAGACGACTGAAATATTCACTGATAAACTAATCCCATGAGTTTCAGAACGTGTTTGTAGAGGTCTAAACTACGCGTACAACAAGATATTTCTTTACAAAGACTGTATATTTTCTTTGCCTTTGCAGCCCTTTGAGGAGGTCTTAAGAATGTGATAAAGATACTTGCAATAGTTATCATTAGTTAGTATTAGTTAAGAGTTAAATTACAAGCTGCTATGTCAGAATAGTTTTGAAAGTTAAAATATAGAGAACATGTTTGTGGATGTACAACAGATTTAAACATGCTCTATATAAATGTTCTAGTAGAGGTTCTGCCATCTGATTATCTCCAGAGGTTATTGCTTAGCCAATAATGTTTCACCGTATGGCTTTAAACTCTCCACAAAGAAGCTGGTGACATCACGAGGCCAAGTTACAGGTCAAATCTGTGGAGAGGTGACCCCTCTAACATTAAGAATTAATGTTTCCCGATGTATTTCAACAATAAAAAACGCTTAATGAAATAAATGCCATATAGATATGTTTGAGCCATACTGTGAAACGTCCCAGGCAAAGCAGTAACATCTTCATGAAGCCAAGCCACCGGGAGATCACAACCAGAGACTTTAAATTAAAGTAGACCCCCCTTTACAGGTTTTGGTTGCATTCTTGTCTTGTCCCCATCTCATCAGTGATTCAGCAATGCTCTTTGTGAATTTTAAACTTTTTCATTATAATAGACAAATATTTCTGCTTTTCAATCTTACACTCCACAAATTCTGTCTTTTAACTCAAATCAAAGTTAATAGCATTCCAAAGACGAGTGTGTGAGACAGTGTGTGTGGTCCTGTCTGCACCTACATGAGACTGAGGTGAAGGTGTTTGTCTGTGTCAGGGGTGTGGTGCACTGTGCATGCCAGGCTGTGTTTAAGAGGAAGACAGGGAGAAAGGCTGACCTCAGGAACACCCATGCTTGTGTCCAGTGTTCAAATAGACAAAAGCCATAAGTCTGTTTGTGAAGGGGGGCGTTCATAGGTTCAGGTGGGCCTGTATGGAAAGGCTTATAAAGTTAGCATTCATCCAGATAATATACTGTAATTGTAAATTTGTATAATGTATTGTAGTAAAATACACCTAAAATAAACTCTAAGAATTAAAAACATTTCAAAATATATGTCAGTGTAATAAAATAAAATTTTGATTTTATTGGTCAAGATGTTGGTCCTGCAATGGAACTGCAAAGGACTCCAGCCAAAAATGAATCAACACATAAATACATTCAATCAATCTTTTTTCTAAGTTATGAATTCCAATGTAATAATGGAAATGGACACCATAAACTATCACCAGTGTCCTGACTGAAGAGCCACACAATACATCAGTGCATGCATTCACATGAGTAATAAGTTATGTAGTTGTTGGAGATGTGAAGATGACAATAAGACTGTACAGTCTTCCAAATATGAAACAATAAAATATAACCAGACATTACGTAATACATTTATAATGAACATTAGCCTCTTAGGCACAATAGCCCTTGATTTGTCTAAGGCTCATTTAGCAACATGAATGCACACAAACCATACATTTTTGTATGTAAAACATACAATGTACATATTAACTGGTTATATAATAAAATAGCTAACCCCTAACCGTGAAGGCATAGCCAAACAAGGATCAGGGAACACTTTTCCAGCATTAACAAACGTCTGTTGTGTTGTTTCCCTGAGGACTGTACTCCAGGCACTATAAAATACGTGGAAACAGTTGTTTGCAGTTGCAGACTATTAGACCACTGCAGACACACATTCATGTGGGCATATTCACGAACCAGACCACACACGCTCAACAAATGACATGTCATTTTCAGCTTATATTTGGGGATAAATCATAGCGTGATGCGATTGTGGGTCAGATCTGCCTTTCAAAAGTGCAGTCATTTTACTGTAATCTTTCCACTTAATCTAATTACATACAACATGCTCCTACATTGCCCTTTCCTTACCTTTTGTTGTTTTTGTCACAGGTATTTCAAACATATGTTGTACAGATTCTTGGATTCTGTAACTTTTTCCTCTCAAACTAACTCTGAGTTTCTTATGTATCATGAGTGTATATTGTTGCATACGCAGATACACACATCTGGGGCAGATGTTATGAAGGTTGTGTTTCGTGAAGGCACTGCAGTCACACATTGGAGCGAGGATAAATCAGGGCCCCTGGACAGCAGTGAAGACACTTTTAGAGGCCTCCGTAAACCTACCGCCTGCACTTTGTTCCCATATGGCAATATTCACATATGCTCCATGAGATAGTAGAGGTGTACACAGACGGTTATTTTCAGTACAAGCTATCAAATTTTATTCTCTGTTCTGTGGGAGGAAATAGATTTGTGCACTACATTAAACACACTACTTGGTTACATTCAAAACTACATCAAACTATAGCATGTTTTAAAGTTGAGCTGTAGGATTTTACTAGTTTACTGCAATGGAAACTTTATGTTATTACACACACTAAGCCCACAAGCCTCTCTAGAATTGTGATAACGAGAACATTTGGACCTTGAATATTGCATAAACCTGATATAGGGAAAGGGCAAGTATATGTGTTTTAGTATTGTTTTCATGTGAAGAATTGTTAAATTAGTACTAGTTGCCAAGTAGTTGCAATAATAACACTTTAGTTACAATACATTAGGATATTTTTGTTTGTGTTTTATTATAGACATCACTTTGCTATGTCAGCAAGCAGAGTTATGCACATTGGATATTTTTAAAAGCAGACTCCATATGCACATATTTAGTTTTTGCCACTTAACCAAATAGACTCATTACTGGTTAAATGACCTTAACATTTATATGGAAGTGAGCTGCAACCACTGTGGTCATCTGAGACTGCCTGCTTCTGTCATTATTTAAGATGAAGTACAGCCGCAAGCACTATACCCAGGATTTGTTATTTGCCCCAGGGAGAAGGACTTTAGCAATCTTTCTTGTGAAATCTGCTGTTTCATGGTCGTCTGGGTTTGTTTTATCAGAAGTCCAACCATTTGTCTTGTAGCAGGGCAAAACGCATGCATCGGGTAAGATTTACTGTATGCAGATGTTAAGATATTGCCATGGTAGCCTCTATATGTAGATTACGTATACTCACTGTGGCTTAAATCATAAATCCTACCTCAAATAACCCTGCTCTCAAAGCTTGCTGCTACTTGAGACAGTAGAAGATTTTTATTTCACTAAAGTGTGACTTCACTAATGGGCTGGTAAGGCCTTTATCAGTCTGGCTGCTGGCACTCCTTTAAGTACTGGCTTAACCTCTTTCAGGCTTATTTGGCCTTAGAGTTTTTTGGGTTTTTTTCAGTAAACCAGTGAATCAGGGGATGATCGCCATCTGCTGGTTGAAGTAAGGTACTGGCACCAATGTGTAAGCACGTGGTGAACTTTTTACAATATTGCTGTCATCACTGAATGTGGATGTTTCAAGGTTGCTGCTAAAAATGTAAATATAAACCAAATAAGGCTGTTACAAATATGTTATTTAGACCACAGGTAATGATAGGTTTGAACTGGATTAATATGTTATGTATTGACCAAATAGGCTGCAGAACTAGGTCGTAATCGTTATAGTTTAATTGCATTTACATTTAAGCATCCCTTTGTCCTCTCTGTCGATATTTTAATGAATTTAGTTGCACAATGCATGTTTTTCTAGTCCTAAGTCATTATTTTACCATTCATGGGCTATGTAAAGAGTATAGAATGTGTGCATGGGAGTGGGCTACAGAAATCCCTGGTGCTTAATGATAAAAACGTGTGTCCTGTCTTCCGCGGGGGGCATTCTCTCTGGACATGATGTGACTGACCTTGTGCCTTTCAATCCTTTCACTCCGGGTGCCTTGCTTCACTGGTGGATGTCACAGTGTCACCCACAGAGCCATGAGATGGTTGGGTGGCGGGCGGGGACAGCACCCACTCGCAGCACCCACCCTGACTCCCTCCTCATAGCATCCTCACACACAGCCAAGGCAATGCAACCGCCGCCCCATTGTGGATCTCCTTAACTCCCTCCCTTCCTGCATGGGACCACCCCCCCCTTCCCCAAAAGTACCCCACTCGCTGGCCTCAACCCTATTCTCCGGTTGTCATGGAGATAGCTAACAAAGCCATCACTTTTACCAATTTCCTCAGAGACAGGTGCTGGCACAATGACTGCTTCCTTACTGGTTGAAAAGGGACGGGGGCAAGAGGGGTGCATGGGAACTCCGGGCGGACACTCTGAGGCCTGTCCAAGTGTCCTCCTCCCCGGGACCGGCCCAAGAAAAGAAGGCTAATTTGTTGTCGCTGTGTTCCCAGGGAGGGGGGAGAGAGAGAGAAGTGAGGGAGGGGGAGAGTGTGTGTCCAAAAGGGGTGTCCACTGGTTTGCAAAACAGACCGCCTAATATTGCGGCGCTGGCTCTCTCCTGCCAATGAGAAGAGAGGGACTTCTCTTCATGGCCTTGGTCCCTTTATGTGGGCTTGCTTCTCTCCATTCGGCCCCTTACAAGGCTTTGGCTGCAGAGACAATGGCCAGTCATAGCATCATGACTGCAAGATGTTTCAATTTAGCTGGCAGTTTTTTCACCCTTTTGTGTGTGTTTGTGTCTGGATGCTGATGTTTAGTGACAAATGAGGTTTTAAAGCAAAGCTTTTAGCAATACATTGCCTGTTTGTTGTCAATATTAATTAATTAATATATTAATATTTCATAATTTTGCTGTAAAGGAGAAGTTTCATTTATTGTTACTTAAATGTATTTAATTTTTAATTTATTTAATTTAAATATTTTATTTAAACAGGGACAATGCACATTTCTGTAAATGTGCAATTGTAGTCCCTGCAATGCCACTGGATTTAAATAGCACCGCTCACTTTTCTACCCCACACTCAGTCTCTGCCACAGCTGCCCTACGGTAAACTGACAGAAGTGAGGCTGGCGTTCTGTGCTACTGGTCCCTGCAATCATAAATTTTGCAAGTGTCTTGCCCAAGAACACCATGACAGTTGGCGCTTATCCAAGCTGGATTTGACAATAGAATTTGAGGATACTCTATTTCACCAGAATAAAATGCAAACTCTTTGTTACACAATATTATAATTTAAATGCGCTCATCTGACATCATAATAATTATACATTTCAAAGTAAAATGAAGGATCAGTGATTCTGAATAATACATTCTTTGCCAGTTGCACTAACTTCCAATACATTAATGCAAACTATCTCTCCTATTAGTGCTTGTCATATTGTATAATGTGATGATGGCATAGTCCCAGATGGGGGACAAGCGCCAGATTTACCTGAATTGATTACATTCTACTTTACCATGAAATATCCAAAAGGTAAATTCATAAATGTTTAACTTGATGATTCCCATTAGTGACTAAACCCTAGAACTCACTGTAATATAGTAAAAAAAATCTGCATTTTAACAATATTAATTTTGGCAGCCCCATCTATTGGCCTATAGAATGTTTGATGTCATCTGAAACCCAGCACTTCCATTCAAATAGGACTGTGCTGATGTTGCTCCTCAGTGCATTTTATGGTCACTACCACTAAGGGGCGCTGAAGGCCTCCTTACTCTGATGCCATAAACTGCATAATTCACTGGTGACTAAAAGTTTCTCAGACAGGTGAAGTTCAGACATGAGGTTACAGACTATTGGATCAGAATGTGTCATTAGTTATGATAAACTGAATGACGAATGCCAATCTTGTGAGACATTAAGACATTGAACGCATTCCTATGTATTGAGCAATAATTATTTACCCATATATAACTTACTATTCACAGATCAGTTTCTATTCTATATTTAAAGAGTATGCGGTTACCCTGGTAGTATGGCTATAAATATTCCACTTATAGTCAATAGTAATCTCTTTATATTACATAAAGTCATGCTTCAAGAGAGGTGTCACTTCCTCATCTAATCTAATTATAGGCCAGTAAAGAGAAACCCACCATTGATACTATCACTACGGTGCTTTATTTAGATAAGCAGGTCCCGTGGGTGTTTCTCCTCAGCTTCACTTACCATAGCTATATCTGTAGACTTGACATGCACCATTGACTTGGCAAGAACTGATGTAATGTAGGATTTTCCTAAGGCACAGGAGCTGCATTCTTCAGACTGACCAGTAAATGGCTGCATATGAGCCAAAGGTTAAGAAGAACAAACAAACAAGCGGTGAAGTTGACAGCTGTAATGTGGGATAAAAAAACAAAACAAAACAAAAACATGATAGGACTAATTAATATATTTTAATGACAATGGCTATGTGGCGCAGATAATTTTCTGTGGTAATCCCTGAAATAAAAATTTAAAAATCCTAGGAAAAGTCAAATACTGAGCTAGAATATTATTACAGTCAAGGATAAACACTGTTCACACTGACCATCTCATACCAGTTGAAAAATTGTTTACCATTAAAAACTCCAAAAATGTAATGTAATAGTCAGAACTTTTAGATAATTTTTTCCTCTTTATTTATTAATACAGCTGTGTCGGGTTTGAAAGTTCTTTAGTGTCTCTTGTTTTTGCAAAGGAACTGCTCTAGGACTTTCATCTTATAAATGCTGACCTCCTTACTAACTGCAGAAATATTGCTTTTTTTGTCCTTTAGGGGGAGCCATATCATTGCAGACTTCCACCCTCTGCTTCCTCTGTCTGGTTAGAGGCAGGTACAGCCACTATACTTGTGTTACAACTATAGTCTCCTCTCTCTTCAGATGTGCTTCATTCACACTACTGAAGCAGAACCAGTGCATCTGTTTAAAGCATCTAGATCCACTATAGTCCACTGGGTCAGCTGAAACGTACCCGTATGCCATCTTACACTAGTTACTATCTCATTACGCTTTCTGCATCTTTTTGCATTTTAATGAGAGTCTTGTGGATGCTACAGTGTAAGCGGCCTAGATACAGCTTGATTACACAAACAATTATAGACCCACTAGATCACTGTTTGGGATAGGCCTAGTGAGAGCAATCTCTAATTCAAATCCCCATCCAGGGGGTTTCAGCATGATGAAAAATTTGGATTGTTGCCATAGTGATTAGCAATTAACAAACAACAAAAAAATAATATCTACTGAAGGGAAAAATGTCCTCCAAATGTTGTATACAACAGAAAGCTGAGACCAGGAGGGTGCACAACAGGAAGTATATGAATAACAGTTAGAATAAAAGGAAGTTTTTGTGTGACCATTGTCCATGATTAATTTGTGAATCATTATCTGTGGATATACCAAGTCGTTCTTTGAATTACTGGAAGATCCACCAGTTTTACTATAACTTTATTATGCTGTTGGACAGGCATACACATTAAACATAGAACTGCACATTAGAGATTTAGTTCATTTGCAGAATACAATTACATGGGATTGTTCATTACTACATATAATTAATTCTTGTTTGGCTAGTCTGTTTTTTGAGGTTGCTCTTGGCACTTGATGAGACAATATTAACTACAAAAATAAACTATTATTAAAAATGATGTAAACTGTGGCCTGCCCATATGACACATGACAGTCATTAGGGTGTTACATCGCTGCCTCTATGTCAAAGAGGATATCAAGTCATAGACATAGTAAGAAGATTATTCTCACTGTCCCAACTGTGTTCTGATTGCATCATGACCGCTCATCCAACTCTTTTCATTGTAATTTCCTTTGAAAAGTTCCGTTCTGTTAATGCAGACTAAAGATAGCCTGGCAGCTGCTCTTTTAACTTGTGTGATATGATTGCATTATGTTTGCTAAGACATTGATTCAGGACACAAAGTGCTTTGAAAATGCAGTGCATATAAACATGTACATAGCAGACAGAACATTGCTTGTAAATTGGCAGTTTGCTAAATGCTTTTAGAAAAGCTATAAAGTGAAAACTTGGTGGTATAATCAATAATGCATTTGTTATCTGACCATAATTTTTGCTTAGCTTTTTAAACAGTTCATATTCTACGTCAAAGTCCTACTTTTTATTTATAGCTTGTTCTGGAATGTGTACATTTTGGGTTACACTATATCAATGGAACAGATGTGTCCAGCTAAAATAGCCTTGAAGGTTTATTTCTGGGTGAGGATTTTCTTGTGCAAAGGCAACTTTGTGTAGCCTCCCCTAAAAGTTCTTAACCCCGTTTTGGTTCTAAAATAAGAAAGCTTGCTGGAAAGTTCAGCGTTGATTCAGCCATGTTCTTGCAATAGCAAGCATTCGATAACTGCTGCACAGATTGGGGCCAGTGTGAGCAGATCAATTGGCACATGCTGATTTATACACCAGCAGGAAGTAGGAGACTGGCTGCATGATGAGCACTGAAGTAAACAGGAAGTCTTTGTTGTCTGGTAATTTGTGAGAATTTCACTGCAGTACAGTTTTCACCACATTTGAACTTAGTGTGTAATGCATCTCCTGTGTGTTCCTAATGTTTTTTATATAATTAGTTCATTTGTAAACAGTGATGTAAACAGTGATGTAAAGTTTTAGCACTGTTTTCTCACAGTAAGATTTGACTCCATGATTGACCTTAATTGTTCTTCTTGTGAGTGAATTTCCTACATTTTCCTGTTAAGAATCTAACAATAGCTTTAACCAAAAAAATGGAGTTGTCTCAATTGGCCAAGGATTCAATTACTGGTCCAAATCCAGCCATGTTTTAAAAGATTTTGTACCCATGAGACTGGACCAAAAAGGTTGTTCAGTGGTGTCTGCTTTATTGTGACTTCCAGCATTTTGGCTCCATGGTTCAATAGACATAACATTAACCTAAAAAGTTAGATCCTGATTTTCTCTATGTTTCATTCTATCATTACATGACAGGGCCTTATGCCTTGACACCATCTTCTAACACGCAACAAGACCGAACGAATGTACCTTCAGCATTCCTATGACTTACATTATAGCTCTACTGTAGTGCTGCAAATGCAGTTTCACATTAACCGTCTCCACACGTCTCCCCTTTCTCCTCTTTTATGCCGTGGAGCTGGGATAGGGTTGGATTGATGAGCTTATTCTGCTTATTCCCTTTTCCATTCTCCTCCACTGCTGCAGAAAATAGCCCCATGTCTGTTGCTAAATTGTTTATACATGTGAATTCATACTAACAACAATGGCCTGATAACTAACGTAATGTCGCAGACTCATGTTCAACAGTCACAACAATATTAGAAATGCCATGTTACAATATATTACATTACAATATCTCTCCCTCACTCCATGTTGAATAATTCTTCCTAAATGATGGTTATATAATGGAAGTGCATGGGCAAATTTTCTCAAATGACTTTATCCAAATGTATTAAAGGATTTCAACAATACTCCGGGGATGAGTTAGACTGCCAGTTTACACAATGCTCCATCTGTGGTCAGTTTCAGTTTTTGGAGCCATTGTTCATACTGTATTTATAATAAAACACTTTTTCCCCCTTTCCTTTCCATATACACTGACATTTCACAAGCAAAACTGAAATTTGTGATGCATTTGGATTTTTGTGTGTGTGGATCTGAAACTCTGGTCATGTTCACAAGAATTTCTACTGTCAAGGCATTCAAAGTGCATCAAGGAATCACTCACCCATTCACACACTCATACATACACCAGACACTACCCAGACACTGTGGGCGAGATGGGTTAAGTGTCTTTTACAAGCTCACAACTACAGCATTCATGTGTGATGGCTGGAATCGCATCATCGAAATGTGTGTTAGTGGATCTGATCACTTTATTAATGATGTTTATGTGGAGAACCGGTTGAACCGCCAACCTTCAGATCAGTGGACAAACACCCAACTGAGCTGCTGTTGCCCTGTCAGTGTCTTTATATTCCATGACAATTATGTATCATTGCGAGATAGAGGCCAATGATACTAACTCCAGCCGTAAGTGGGCAGGAAATGAACTTAATATATTTAGTTTACTTACCCCTAAAAAAAGATGAGACTGGTTTTAAGTATTTGGTTCTCTGCGGCTGTGTATTTAGAGGAACTGTGGTATCAAGAAAGGTTATATCTAAACATCTTCTTTCTCTTTATGTGTATTGGCGATTGAAGGACTGAAATTATGTTGGTCCATTTGTTGAAAACTTGTTTAAGGTTAAGCAGAGGTTGTTTGAACAAACTGCTTCATATGGTCTATTTGCGTTAACCAAAATGACTATATTGTGTTGAATTATGGTAATTATCATTTCAAAACTATAGCTCATTCTAACCTACGTTATTTATGCATCCAACCATAACAATAGCTTCTCGCACTGTTTAAAATATCAAACCCACATCTTCATATATTCTCAATATTTGTGAGTCAACAGGATGTGTTCTCTTCACAAGTGTATCTGAAGTTAGAGGATGTTTATAGCTCTTTGTTTTATGTTTTCCTCCAAATCTCTTTGTTACTGCATTGGCCTTGCTCTGATCGTGGACATTTTTGGCATCCCAGTCATCTGTCACTCTATCATTGAGTTGGCATCACCGCAGCACTACACCAGAGCAAACACGCACAATCCCAAAAGCACTGCAAAATTCCCCCTAACGTGCCATGGAAGCTGAAAAAATGAAAAAATGAAAATGAAAAAATATGGTACACGATTACATTCCAGATACACAGAAAGCAAAAGTGTGAGTTGTGTGGGAGGGGTTTTGCTGTATATGGGTCACGGCTCACTGTGGTTTGGTAAAAGTCAAACAATAAATAGTGTTGCACATCAAAACATAGTTGCTACGTCACAAAGTTTCCACCGAAAGATGCAGGGCTGTGGTCTGAGAGGCAGGATGTCAGGGCTTGTAGACATACTCTCACTTGTATAAAAATAATATAATCTTTAATCTTTAATATGTTGTCTGACCTGTCACCACTTCTGTAATATTGGCAAGTGGTAGTATACACACACATGCACGCGCGCGTGCGCGCGCACACCCCCACACCCCCACACACACCCCCACCCACACACACACCCCCACACACACACACACACACACACACCCACCCCCCCCCACACACACACACACACACATATATATATATATATATATATATATATATATATATATATATATATATATATATATATATATATGTGTGTATATATATTGAGTTTTTGTCCATTCTTCTTACAGATCATCACTGATTTTGGGCTCGCAGAGAAGGCCTTGCTGGCCTATATATATATATATATATATATATATATATATATATATATATATATATATATATATATATATATATATATATATATTAGTCCTGGCTGTTGTGTCAAATTTTCTGTCTTTTATTTGTTTTTACTACAGGAAACTTTATTCTATGTGGGGGAAGTTTTTGCTGTAAATAGTGACCATAAAGACGGTGTTCCTCTGCTACCTGGTCAAGACCTGGACTTGACTCTTTCCCATGAAGGGATGCGGAAGTCTGGTGGTAAATGAACAAATGACCAATTGTAGAGGCAGCATCAGATGAAGCCCAGAAGTTGTGAATGTGTGAATGAATGCAATCAGAAATCAGGGGCTCTTGAGGTCGGGTCCTCAGATGGCTTTGGGGAAACTTGTTGGTCCCCAGAAGTCTCAGTCAATGAGGGTTTCTCACAGGATTTTCGAGATGGTAGACAGACTTTTGTTGACCGAAAGGTGATAGAGGGTCCATGCTTGTTCCTGGAAGCCCAGTCCCGAAATCCACTCAAGTTTACTTAGCACTCCTGACTGTGCTTTTTAGCTGGCTTCAAGTTTTTCAAGCACAACCCAGTGCTTGGCGCCGATGCACCTCACTGGGTCTGCACCCCCAGGTAGTGGATCAGATATGGTTCTGCTTTGGTCAGACCTCACAGGACAACTCTCATTGTCCCCTGTGGTTCTCAATAAACGGCCCGCCTGCGCCACTGAGGACAGATGCCTTGAGCCATAGGTGGCCTCAAGGGGTGCTCTATGCATTCCCTCCACTACCTCTCCGTCCTTAATCTCCTTGCAGGCGTGGGTTCTTTTAGTGGCACCAAGCCGACCACAGAGACCCTGGATGTCTGAGGTGTATGAGATGCTGGACAAGGAACCATCATGGCTCCCATCCAAGGCGGACTTAATGCCCCAGGGACAAGGCAATATATTGATATGATAAATTTGCAAATGTGGTTGTTGTGATCACTTCTGTTATCAGATGGTGTGTGGGCTCTGCCTCACCTTCCCTGTGACTGGTTAAAATTAAATAAAACAATTGTTTACGAGGTGAACCTGTAACCGTCTTGGTCACATGTCGGTGGTCGGCTGGTCACGCCCAGTCTTTTGCACAACTTTACACAACTGTCAGAGACTAAGGTGGTGTTTTGTTGTGACGGTAAATCTCACCATGTTAACAACACACTTCTGCTTTGCTGAGAATAAAGTGCTCTATAGATGCAGACAGTACACAGTGGTCTCATCATGTTCACATTAAGAACTGCTTTTACAATATATATGTACTTGGGCACAACCTTTAAATAATCAAAAAATGGAAACAATTGCTAACACAAATTTTAATCTCACTGGCTGTTAACCATTTACTTTTAGTTTATAAATGTCACATGCAGTATTGTTTACTATCAAATCTTAGAACCATCCTTCTTTTATCTCATGAAGGAAGGCATTTATCTGATCTTCCAAAGGTCATACAATAGTTTCACTGTACACATGAGTAACACAACACACCTACATCATGAGACCACTTCTAATCTGCACTTCCCCATCAACATTTACAACCCCCCACACCTCTTTACAAGAATAGTGCTGTGAATAAACTCTGTTTGAGATAGGTTTAAAAGGGCTGGAGTTTCCTCATTTCACCTGATTTGAGTCTATTCATGGCACTGACGCAAGCACAAGAAAACAACTCTCCCTGGCACACTGATACCGCACTATACTGCACTATACAGCTGGCACACAGCATTAGCTGAGTGGTGACGACAGCTAGGGTGGTACTGGGGCATCTAAACCTCGTCTCCTCATCCTTAACCCAGGGCTCACCATCCATTACTGTGTTCATTTATCTTTTATCAGTATTTTCTTGGGCCTGGAGCATAGACTGTAGCATACTTTTACTCTGACCAAAAATGGTCTAGTTGCAAGGCTGCAAGTTGCCGTAGAGACTTCTTTGGTATTCTGACTTATGTTTATCTTAACAGACCTGCAGGGACCTGTGGGGTCTACAGTAACGGTATCTCTCTTGCATACTTGCCTGTGCTTTTATTAAACCAAAATACACTGAAAAGCATGCATTCTTGGCCTACGTATCTCCATGGAGATAGATAAGTTTAATTTCAATACTGTGGAACATTCCTGGGAAAGACAATAACAATCAAGGGGCGGACTCTCCACCAGAAAAGTTGCACATAGTGCACTTTTAAAGCATCCAACATGTTGTTAGTTTTAGGCAAGTTAAGATAAAGTCATTACTTTGTGAGTAAAATGTCAATAATGTGGAGATATCACCCATCACCATCTATCAGCAAATTCAAAATGCCTGACCACACAAAGATATCAGCTCCATTCACTAAATATTGGAGCAATTGATTCTTCATTGTTTGATGTCTATTTTCCTTTGTTGCAACTCTTGAATGAACCTGGCTCTTGCCAGATAGATATGTGTGTCACTCTGAATTGAGTTCTACACATTATCAATCTGGGATGGCTTTCACTGAAAGTGAAAATGTGGAATGTCATAGTGATTATTTGAATCTGATTGGTCGAAGCGTTTTGGTTCACCTTTGACCTGCACACAAACCTCAGTGCTGCTCTGTGATTGGCCCCTATGACCTGTCGGCCCCTATCGCACCAACATGCCAAGATCGATCCTGGTGAGTTTGTGAACTCGGAAATATCGTGAGAATCCGTGTTGCTGTGCAAGGTTACTCTCAAATAGCACATTAAACAAAAAACAAACATTGTAAAATGCTAAACAATACCATTGTTTAAGATTAGCCATTTTATTTCAAATATACATACCTGAACCCAAACTGTAGAATATCTGTCACAATTAAAAATCAACTTTGAGTGTTCTTTAGATCAAGAAAAGAAATGGTTAGCACATGGGAAAGTAGATTATGGAAAATGCACGCTCAGGTGGAACATTTTGAGGTCAAACGGTCATACAGCGCACAGCTTCTTGAGGTTTTCTCTCATCAACACGTATGCATTTGTTGCCACATCGACTGAATATGTGCAGACAAAGGATGTCCCACATTGTTGGGTGTGTCGTGATGAATGGGTTTGGTATGCGCCTCGTGTCCTCACCTACTTTCTCTAAGGGTATGTATACAACAGTGAATCACATTATTTCATTACTGTTTATTTTAAGGCAGTAATTCATCAATATGAGCCGTGGCCCACTTACGCACTTGAGCTACAGCAGAACATGATGCACCGATTTTTAATATTGCTGCTAAAGAATCCTGCATCATCTTCATACAGTTTCAAAAGATATGGCCCTTCTTCAAACGATCTCATGTGACTGACAGCTCAGCAGTCTTCAAAGTCTGTAGTTGTCCTTCCAAAATGTCTCTCAGTAATGCAAAAAAATACTTGTAGATACTTGCAAATTATGGATTTTATTGCTTATCATTGGAAACCGTTAAAACCGTTTCTTGTTGGTCTCTACTGAAAAAAACAGTTGTCTTTACTCCTTTAAAATAGTACTCGACAGTTATATATTGAAAATGATCAAACTTCCAAAGAAAACATTGCTCAAATTACCACCCACTTCTTTGTAAGCCCCTTAAAATCCCATTGTTCATTCATTTCTCAGTTACAGGTGATGAGCTGCCCAACAAAACATGTGTTAACGTGAGGAAATTTTAAAGTATTTCCAGTATATTTAAAAGAAAAACTCCAACCAAGTGTATATCCATTTTTCTTACCCTGAAAAGATTGTGGTGTAGTTAGAAAGAACACAGTTTATTAAGTAGGATTTTATGTCATGCATGCCTGTCTCAGTGAAATCCAAAAATTCCTCCTTTCTGTCCTCACAAATTCTGATACAAAGCTCTTTAACTTGAACAATCTAGTTATGAAAAGTTGACCTACTATATCAGTTCACCATAGTAATCCGCTTGTTCTAGACACGGATAGATTAAGCTTTTGCGTATGATCCACTGTAATCACACAGAGGACAGCTTTGTTTGCTCACTCAATCCCTTTATATAACAATAGTGGAACCATTTCTACACTTTTCCCCTCCTCATTTATTAGGCTGGTTCTTACCTGTCTGAGTGCTTTCATTAGCGGCTCTTTATAGCACTACCTGGAAGCATTTCAAAGTGTAATCTGCAAGTCTTGATAAGATCTGAGCCTTACAGATCTGCAGCAATAATATTATATGGCTGCACGTGAGGTAAAAAGAATGTGGGGAGTTGTTTATGTTGTAAAATTAGGGTGCAGCCAAATATCTACAGCTACACAACTAAAATAGGAGCAAATATCCAAGTCTTTCAATTCTTTTTAAATAAATAAACGGTTGTAGTGTCTTGAGTTCAATTCCCAGCTCTGAAAAATACCTAAATACAAAGTTCAGTCACAAGGGGTCAGTAAAAGACCAAAACAATTGCTATTGAGTCTAGTGCCTTGGTAGAGGTATCAGTGGGTATCTTGTTGTTTTGAATTGGAAAAATAAGCTTGAAACATAGAATAATAAATAGCACACATCATATACTAATTGCTAAATGCTGCTAAAGGAGATTTTATGTTTTTATGGCATGTTTTTATGGTCATTGTGTAAAATAATGTAAATATATTAGGCCTATTCAATGTTGTCCAAAAGGGGGTGCCCTAGAGTTACCATTTTGGGTCAAGAAAGGACTGTGTGAGAAGAAACTTAAAGATAGTATATGTAGAGTATTTAGCGCTTTCTTTCTGGTTTAAAAAGAACTACAACCACAGCTGAATGTGGGTTACCAGTGTCTTAAGCTTCATAAAGGACATAGAAGTTTGTAAGGTCAGAATCTCCAGAATTCACTCAGAGGCTGCACTAGCACTGATTAAAGAACGGCTGCAGGAGTTGGGTTTTAGGTAGAGAAGATTCAGAGTCATTTTAGGGTTATTTCCTACTGGTTATTGTCATAGGAACATAAAATAACATAAACAAGAGACTCATTCTGCTTTTAGATTGGATAATAACCAAAATACACATTGAACGACTTAGTGTTTTTGTAACTAAGAATAAATCAACATTACAGGGGTTATCAGTACATGAAATATTTGATCTGTAGTGGTGGATGAAGTACTCAATTTTGTTACTTAGGTAAAAGTACAGATACAGATGCAAAAAGTTACTCAAGTAAAAGTATCACATGAAAAAAATCTATTTCAGTAAATGTATTTATGTGCCCTTTCAAAAATACTTAAAGAGAAAAAAGTAACAGTGTTTCAAGTGTAAAGGTATTGATTAAAAATTGTACATATTTTGGTCAGCAGTAGCAATACAAATACATTTTTCTTATACATTTTATGAATTTATTTTTGTTTGCTCAAAACCGAAGCCTGAACTTGAACTGTAGACAAGATGTTACCACAAACATAGTAAAAATAACCCCATCAAATCATGTGAAGTACTTTTACTTTCTGTCCTGTGCAAAAATGTGGTGGAGTAGAATATACAAATACCTGCTCTCAAATGTAGTGAAGTAAAAGTAAAACGTATCCACTGTAAAATTACTTAAGTAAAGTACAGATATCTAAAAATTCTGCTCAAGTACAGTACTTTACCACTTTTACTTTGTTACCTTCTACCACTGTTGCTTTGTACATGCTGATCTTGTATCTTGAGGCACAAATAGGTCATGTTTTTGTAATTTGGAATAAACATTTTATATAGTCTTTAGTTTTCAGTCTAACATAATCATGTTCTAACAACAAACAAGTTACAAAACATAAAAATAGATGTTTATTCCACTTCACTTCGGTCTCATTTGCAGTTTAAATTATTCATGCCACAACAAAACACTGTGAAATGACAGTCTGCTAATTTACATGATCAAAGACAGCACACCTCCTGAAGCATTTAAACATTATAGAAAGATGGACTCGCACTGAATCACTGTGTATGCTGCCTCTACAGTGTCTAATGTGCTTAACTGCTGGATATGCACCAGCCTGTATAAGTTATGTGACCGACACGTGCACGCTCCTACTTTTCATGCACATATTCAACTTGATTATGAGGGGCGTCTGCATTTCAAACAGCCATGGCCCCTCAGAAGTGTGCCGTGGAGCAGGCAAGCAGAACAACAGGCCAGATTAGTGAGTGAAAAGACGCTGTCCTCTCCTCCCCTCTCCACCCTGAGCCATGAAGAAGGGCGACAGATGGGGCTATTCTCTCTGACCATGTCCCCATTCACAGCTGCCCAGGATATGGGGAGGTGAGGTGGGCTGTGATTCAGGCTTTAGGCTAGAGGTGGTGGGGGATGCGAGGAGTAGGAAGCCCAGGGGTCAAACATTCTCTGGAAGAAAGAATGGGGCATAGATTTAAACTGACAGGAGGTAAAGACTCTCCTACAAGTGATATTTTAGATAAATTGCTGTTTGGAAAGTTGCATCCTGTTTTACTATGAAATGGCAAACAAAAACTCCTGGTTCAGTTTGCTCCTGTGTGTGATTGATTGTGATCTGCATTGCATCTGTTAAATTTGACGTTGGAGTAGGATTTGTCATTGATTGACTCATATGCTGTTAGATGTAAATGTTATGATTTGGATTTTTGCTAATTTCTAACCGGAAACTGACATTGCATTTCAACTGAACCCACATCATCACCTGCACTGGATTTCAGACACCACGTTAGGCCCTTTGAGTGTCTTGAAAGTGTCTGTATAGCTCCAACACACTATCATTATTATTATTATGTTAAGTTACACTTTATTGACCCATCCTTCAATGCCACTGGGATAACCTGTCCTGCAACGACCCTTGGATCGTGAGGAGGAGGATTTTTTACCTATGGTGCATGTTTAGTGTTGAACTCCGCACAGAAAGGAGACAAACCCAGAACATTATTGCTCTGAGGTGTGAGTACATATATACCACCAACAATGCAGTATTTCAATCCAGATCCAAACAATAGAAACATGCAGAGACGTATGATTAAAATTTAACTCATGGCCTTTGCATGCACATTATCTATTTACGTAATGGCTCAGTTTATATTGGAGATGTTTTGCTACCCAAGCTCTGTCTTTGAAAAGATATGGCCTTGATTCACTGAGTGGTTGCGTAGTTCTTCATCACAACACAGTATTTTTTTTCCATAGTTCACAGAAAATGCATTGTGGTCTTACACTAATAGCGTGACTAAATTGTTTGGAAACAGTAAAAATGGTCTAAACGCACGTGGAGCTGCCTCCATATTCATGAAGTGTGTCTGCGTCTGCTGTCCTGTTTGTCTGTCCATCTGCCTCACCAGCTTGACCCCTCAACATGTCTGTCTCTAATCAGGCTTTTGTTTTGGTTCACATGAGACACATTAGACTTGTCCTGCTCAAGGGCACAAGCAGAATCAGTGTAACTAGCTCTGATTATCCCATCTGAACTCTCAGCTTTCATGTGGTTTCCTTGTGCATTCAGGTCATTCCAGTTGCCAGGATCAGGAAGCAACAGCCTTTTCTCAATGCAGGGATTTCCCTCATGGCCCTGCTGGACAAGTCTTGACATGTAAGGGAGGTAACACACACACACAGACACACAAAGCACCTCTGCAGATCGAATGGCAGGGAAATTCTTTGGAATGGTGTGGAATACTTACGACGTTTTGATGTTTTTCTTTAGCCTGTCTGGGAGCAGAATTGGTACTTCATAAGAAAACTCAAAAAAAGAAGAGAGAGTCAAACTTCAGACTACTGAAAAATGAAAAATACTACCTTATTTCACAAATGCAGTATCATCACCTGTACCATTGCTCTTAGTGGATACTTTTTACTACTGCAATACCTCAGTATACAACCAAAAAAAACATTATTTGTAGGCAACTGTTCATTTTCACCCATGAATCTGCCTTCAGTTGGGGTTGTTGCAGACTTATATATTAAATTAAAGACCTTAAATGTGGTAATTAGTTCACCTTTTAACATGTGTACCCTGTGTGATTTTTCTTGTAAAGGGCCAGTCTGTTTCTCTTCATTGTGATGTTGCTTCGTGGGATGTTACACATAAATACTCAAAGTTTGTTGTTAGTTGTTAGCATGTTTGCGTTTTTGGCAATTAATACACCTGTAATTGAAAAATGCAAGAGAAATAAGTTTAATGGTACAGTGGAACATTCCAGGCAAAGTTATAACATCTCCATGGATACAAGCAGGTAGCAAATAAACCACAAAAGTTACACAGTGCAGCTTTAACTCAACTAAATAAAACAAACTGTATTAATGCCCTGTTAAAACTTGATGAATAATCTTTGTGGGTGTTTTTAATTTTTGCTCTTCACCCTCAACCTCATTATGCTTTGTTTTTCTTGTTATTTGTGGTGGCACAACAGCTGCTGCCAGCAACTGGAGGAAACCATTTATAAAATCTGTGCTACCCCACTACCGCAGAGACCAGCAGAGTACTTCAGTGACCTGGATTATTTAAGGTAACCCAGCATCTACAGTATTTACAATATTCAAGAATGAAACACATTTATCTGAAGCTGCATCACTCCTTTTTTCTTTTAAAACAGCCCAATGTTTTAGTTAGAGACAAACATGAGGGACAGAACCTTAAACTGAGCTTGTTAACAAAGAGAACACATGAACAGTAGTGTCAGTAACGGGATGTGATTACACAGCAGAGAACATCATCAGTCACATCCCAGCCACGTGAGCTAATCCTCTTAAACCCAGCTGGTTTATAGTTTCATAAACAGAGCTAGTTTCAATGCCAGATACTTCTGTATTACTCAGTAACTGATCTATGTACATGTAGACTACTTTATGTAGAAGCTCATTTTTTTCATTTAAAGTGGTCAAAGATAAGATAAACTAAAGACTTTTATAACATTTTGAGTGAAAACTGTCTTTAGATGAGTCAAATATATATTTGACCTGGGTGGTAAAGTGAGCACTACACTTCCTTTTGCATTAGTCTCTATTAAACACATTAGTAGTTGTAATTCATTAAGACTGATTTAGGAACCAGAGAGTTAGAGAAGCGACATGTGTGAAGTCTTTGCATCTTTGCTTAGTTTGCAGCCTTTGTCACCTGTCCCCAATAAAGAAGTTCCATAATAATAATAATAATCCATGTGGCTTTTTAACAAAGTAAGATCACCTCATGAGCACTTTCTTTCCGTGTCCTGAACAGAGCAAGACTGTTTTGTAAGGTAATATCTGACATGTGAAATGAGCGTTCTCTATAGATTACAGGAACATCAATCAAAGTGTTGAGTTATATAATCTTTAAAGCCTTGAGACAAATTACAGTACAAAAAAAAAAAAAACAACTCTCTAGGCGCTGACAAGGTTAAACTAAAAACTCAGAATTTGTATCTTTGTAACAATAATGCTTTTACCTTCCTGAAGAAAATTCACCAGAAATTTTGCATTCACAAATTCTTGCTTTGGTTGTTGTTTATCACAGCATTCTAAATAATTAAAAAAGAGTTTGACGGCAGGTCAGGACTGTATGGTAGAAATTGCTGTTCAGCTGTCAGATTGCAGTTTTGTTGACCTGGTTTATGGTTAATTTCTCAGTAATAACCTGGCCTATTCACATGAAACGAAAATGGGACAAAGTACAGTGCCTTTGTCAGCATAATTCAACAAAAGGGATTTTTTTTTTTCATATTTGCTTCTGAAATTGGTTCCTTTATTTTACTTTGTTTGAAAAAGCTTGTTTACTGAGCTTTGGTTTCTACACTGTAAAGCAATCAAACATGGGATTACTCAACCCCAAAATGTGATTGTTGTTGTTGAAAGAGCTTTAATTCATAAGATTAGTATACTCAACTTATCCCAAAGAAGCTCATTTGTGGATCGTATAGATATAGATGCTTCTTCAATGAATCACCTATAGAGTTATACAGGCCCCTGCCCTCCATTTGAAACTAAAACCTTACTCAATACTAAAAATGTGAACATAACCATAGTGGCGTGGGTGAAGAACATAGTGAACATTGGTTGCAACACAGAAACATGCAGGAGCAGATCATTTGTTCTTCATCCTTCTTGATGTGTAAAAGACGCATCAAACAGCCACACTCCTCATATTGATTGACTTTCATCCTGTAACTCCTTGAAGCTGGCCCCATTCCCATCTAGTGCAGCATTTGTAGTCCATCCAAACATAACGCAGACCCTAGACAAGTTAAGACTCACTTATTAATATTGAGAAACTTACATCACATAAAATATCGTTTGCATTGGCCAAACAACACAGGGAATCATTCAGCGCTTTGGGTAAAATGTGCTAATTTATGCCTTTTCCTCAACACTCCCAAAAAGTCCACCAATGGGAATTACCTGCAACTGGGATTCTGCAACTCGGCAAAACAAGTTATTTTAGTGAGAGGCGCACACAGAAAAGGCGTATTCAGGCCCTTCAAACTATTTCCAGAACAATAAGCCACTTTCCACATTCTTCCAGCGCACACAAGAAACAGGTGCTTTTCGCCTGGTCTGCAAATAGTTGTTTTTGTGTTTTTTCACAGCCTTTTGAGGAAGAAGCAGGGCAACTGTTTTGTCATGTCAAGACTAAATTATGTTGTAGATTTAGCCTTGTATCTTAAAGGTTCCATATTACAGTATTTTCTGATCTGGTATAATGTTGTTTCCTCATCAAAAACAAATCTGGAGTTGTGTTATGTTTCCTTCACACATGTTTAACACACAAAATCTGCATATTTAGGCATATTTAGAGCTATTTTCCCAATCAGAAAACACTCTGTTCCACCTTGTGATGTCATGTGGTGATACAGGAAGTGCTCCACTGTGTTTTTAAATGCCATACACCTTCACTAGAATAGATTTGAAGATTTCAGCCCTGGAACTGACAAAACGCTACTAAACAAAAGATAAAAGGTTGCTGTTACCTTGAAAGCTACCACTTCGTGACATCACAAGGTCTAACAGACCATTTTGAGCTTTCGAGATGTAGACAGACTAATAATAAAGGATTACTCAAACATGTTTGAATGAAACAAAACACATCTCCAGGCATGCTTTTGAGGAGGTAGCAGCGTTATAACATGGCTTAAAGCTCACAAGAGTAAATTCTGTGTAATATCGGACCTTTAAACTGTTGATTCTCGCTTTCAATATACTGCTGCTGCTTTTATTATCACTATTATTACTATCATCATGATGCTAACAACTATTAATAATACTACCTCTGTCACTGTTTAGCTGTTTTGGTTGTTATTAGTGGAACAAATATTGCAATCAATATCAATAAATAAATGGAAATTAAATGGACAATATCTACTATTGTTAATTCTGTTGCAATTAACCACTTGTACTATTGCATCAACTACATTCATAACTACTATCGCAACACCACCAACCACTACAGTTACTCATACTGCAATAACGAGACCAGACAAGGCTTTTTCGCTGTGAGACAAGTACATTTTCTTTCTTTTTTTTCTTAAATTCTTTTAGCAAACATACCTAGCCCTGAAAAATAGCTTTGTGTATGGCTTTGCACATTAATCCCATTTCCCCTCAGAAAACAGCTGGTTTGTGGAGCATTCCTCTGGCTCTCCCCCTCTATCTTGTCTACTCGGTCAGGCATGCGTGGAGGACAGGTGTGGCCCTGGTGCCTGCACACATGCACACACAGACGCAGGCGGGATGGGGCTCTCAATAATGTCATTGAGAAAGACTGAATGGGAGTCAGTGGGGGCCCCCGCTCCGTGCTGCGCCTCTCCCCGACAGACGAGCAGCCGGGGCTTTGTGCAGCACCCAGGGGCCAGGATCATTCAGTGTAGAGGAGGAGGCTGAGCTGAGGTTTATGGGGGTCTTGGTTGCAGCAATCAGCCTGGCCTGTCGTCACATAGCAAAGACGTGAATGGCGGGAGGGGTAGGGAAAGTGGTGGTGACATATGTTAGATTACTATGTGTGCTTTTGCTAAACGTTTGGTCAAGTTTGTAGACGACAAGCTGAGTGCACATTTTATATATACTTAAATGCATTTCAGGGCTTGGAATAAAAAGTAACAAGGAACCATAAGTGCACTTAACATTTAGGCCTGTTAAAATAATTACTAATAATCAATTTATCATTCAATATATAAAAGCCGGAACAATATTTTTGGGGTCAATATTTATCATGTGTACATTTTTTTGCACTACTGGGAAATTTTTGTTTATTTTTTAGCTATTTGATAAGATTTAAGCTGTAAAAGTTTGAATTAATAACTTATTTGTCTACAGATGCAAAACAAGCTGCACAAGTGTTTCATTCTGCAGTTTACTTATTGCAGCTTATGATTTTTTAACAACATTTTATCGTCTATTTTTACTTCAGCAATATATCAAACTGAATATGTTTTTGTGACAGGCAGATTATTAATACTCATTGTGTCAGTTTAGATAAAGAAAGATGAAATCAAACACGATGTCAGTCAGAATACTTGTAAATAATCTCACATTTTGGATCATTTCTGCAGTGACCACACATGTAATGGTAGTTCAGAGCGACAGAACAATAGGTTCCTGTTTTTATTGTATGTAAATGATATATTGTATTGTAAATGAACTCATACTTAATTTAGAATCCATTCCTTTACCATCTATGTGTGACTATTAATCTATTGTTTTTATATAGTACAGAGTAACACTGCCTCAATATATAGTGCTGTATATTTTCCTTCCAAGAGTTTGCATTAGGTCAGTGTGTGTCTGAGCCGGGAGGTCTGTTGTGGATCCCACCTGCTACGACCATACAAAGCACTGCAACGTTAGCTCATCACAATAGCCCAAAGCTGCTGCTCCTGCTGTTGTCCTGCTGGCTGAGCTTTCAAAAGTCTTTTCAAACCCAGGGCCAAATTAAATACACACTTTTCTATAAGGAACTCAGGCAGGGGTCAGATGAATTTTAATATATAGTTTGATTGTTTAGGGGCGCAGTATTATGGTTAGTTTTAAGGTTGATTTTAGATGTAGAACTTGTTACTTTTGTACTGGGTTCTTTACACATTTTCAGGTAATAATTGCAGTCCCTTGGCAAAGATAACAGCTCAAGTAGCACAAATTTGAATTTTTTTTTTTTTTTTTTTTAGTACTTATTCTACTTGGGCATTTTGTATAGTATTTTCGCCTGGCGCCTGATTATCATTTTGTATCAATACTTCATAATCCATAAATATACTGTACTTATATAATTTCCCATTTTGTTTTGGTTATGCTTATGTTCACTGCCCTATACATAAACTTTACTACATAACACATTCTGATAACCCTTGGCACATAATGTTTTTTTGCACCACTGATCACACACACGGTCACCAGTCAATGCACCAAGTGTCTTTTTTTCTATAAACATAATTAAACCATCATGTTCCCAGCCACGTACTTGAGGATGAGTCACTGCATTTGTGGAACAGGCTAAAAGCATTGTACAGCACTGCAGACCGGGCCCCACTGGGAAGCTTTTGTTTTATTAAAGATGTGAAATATTTAGCTCCTCTGATTGTGTCTGAGGCTGCCTACCGCAGTGCCAAGAGCTGTGCCTCCTGTCCGATCGATACCAGGAGATGTGCTTGGCATATTGTTTTGTCTGATGCAATGTCTTAAGAGCTATAGTTATTTTAGGATGAGAGGCATCGTAACGCAAGTGATGGCTGCATAGTTCATAACTGTCAGTCATACCGAATAAGCTTAGACCATTAGCCTACATTTTATTCCACTGTTGTAATGGTGTACGCAATTGTCAAAACAAAATTTAAAAATACAAAATAACCATTTCAGTATTATGATAGTTTGAATATGCATCATCAGCTAAATCTGCAAAGGCCGTGGCAGGTGTGTTGTAACCTTTGTTATGTAGTCGCATCACGTCTAAGCTGTGACATCACTGCAGTGCTAAGCCCCTCCCACTCCCCCCCTCTTCCTCACACACTCTTCTGCCCTTCTCTGCTTCTCTCTCTCTCTATCTCTCACATCCTCCTCTCTTTTACTTGGTATTCTACCCCTCACAGAGACAGGGCTGTATTCCCAGAGCCACAGTAGATGCTAGAGTGGGCATGGGAGAGGAAATCAAAAATAGGAGAAAATTTGTCATAATTAAATAAAGTGTCATGGGAAGCAGTTTGGAGAATGCACTGAGCATTTAGAGAAGGTCTGATGGAACTGATGTCTATTTGTGCAGTTGGAGGGTCAGCTGACTGCCTGTAAAGGAAGCTATTATACACTTATTGTATCTGACTTTTTCTGACGCTGCGAGGCTTGGCACAGTGGAACCAATGTGCCAGAGGACACATGATGCACACTCCATCACTCTGTCTCTATTTGAGTCCCCATCTTGCAAGTTGTTTAGCCTTGTCTCACATGACAGCACTGCACATTGTTCAAAACACAGGACCTACGCACAAAACACTACCATAAATGTGGGCGACAGTAGCTCAGTGGGTAGAGTGTTTGTCCACTCCCAAGATGGTTCAAATCCTGTTCTAGAAATAAACATCATTGGTTGTGTATGAATGTGTGTATGAATGAGTGACTGGTTCCTTGATATAAAGTGCTTTGAATGCCTTAAATTTGGAAAAGTGCTATATAAAAATATGATAATTTACCATTCACCATAAATATTAAAGATGTTGTTCTTGGGATGGAGAATGACACCTTACTCATATGAATTGACTTGTAAATGTGGCACTGTGGCTCATTTGTTTATCCATGGGCTTTAAAACAAAATATCCTATCTTTGAACGATAAGAAAAGTCTTCCAAAAGTTGACTATAAAAGGCAAGGCAAGTTTATTTGTATAGCACAATTCGTACACAAAGTAATTCAAAGTGCTTTACAGAATAAGAAAGACATTAAAATCACACAAATCAAAACATAAATAATTACAAATAATTATCATAAAGTTAACATTAAAATAGAAGAGTGCAAAATAAAAACGTTTCAGTCATATTTACAGATAAACATAACGGTTTTGAGCCTGGATTTAAACATTGTCAAAGTAGAGGCCTGTCTCACATCTTAAGGGAGACTGTTTCAGGTTTTAACGTCATAAAACTGAAACGCTGATTCTCCATGTTTAGTCCTGACTCTGGGCACCAGCAGGAGGCCGGTCCCTGAAGCTGAACAGGAAGATGAAATCCACGAATATGCCTTGAAGAAGACTTTTATCAAACTACAGCTGTGGCGGTATCTTTCTTTCATAGTATTATTAATACTGTTAATAAAATAAGTCATAAATTCAGATAAAAATCTTTACATCCCAAAATGATGGTCTAGATGTTGCAGAAAGAGAATTGTGATGTGATGTAATCTTCAAACTTCAAACAAGCTTCATATGTGTGTGTGTGTGTGTTATATGTAAGTATATATGTAATTTATATATAGATATAAAAGATGAATAATGCACCAATGTGGAAAACTGCTATATCCATTTTTCTTTACAGTGACAGACCTTCAATATGAAATAATATGGTCTTATTTGTTTAGGATTGAGATTGCATCTGTTGTTCGCTTTCCAGTAAAGACGTGCATATGGGCACAAATGAATCATCCTAACCCAGTTTTCATTCTGTGTGGATCCATTTTGATAACCCATACATGACGTACTTCACCCAGAGAGCATATTGATTATCTGCTTGTTATTTTCTCTGCCCACTCATGCAGAAGAGAAAATATTGGTTTGGCTTGTTTCATATTATTCAGGTTCTATTTTTAATGCTACCATTTCTAATGTTCAAATTTAATTGCTTTTTTATGAGAGCGGTCAGACAGTAAAAGAGTGTAATAGGGTCACAGCAGGAAGAATGGTTCGGTCACTGGAGCATGGCTAACAAATTTATGGAGTATAAAGCATGGTGATTTGTTAAACCTTTTAAAATGGCAAATTACGTTTGAGGTGTTTTATTTCTGGGAATCGAGGCTTAAGCCTGTCGTTCTGGTGCCTGTACTTTGACTTTAGATGATTACTTTAAAAAGACTGTTAATATCTGGCATATTCCTGCATGCATACATACTTTTTATGCTTAGGCATATAGCTACAGTGATATACACCTAATTCTACACTGTAACATTGTTTTGAAAACTGTAATGTACTGAAGCTCAAATTACTGCTGTGTGCATTTGTGCATTCGAGATTAATTATCCTTAGGCATGGTTGGCAATTTGCTGCACTGTACTTGGGCTGAAGTGATAATTATTCATACAAATGTGGGATAAAACACTAGAAATAGTATTAAAGTACATGTACATATATAATAGATTGCTTTTTCTATTGCCATGAACCTTTAGATCTAACGTGCTGTGCAGCATATACCATGCAGTGTATTGAAGCTCAAATTGATTACTGTGATCTCTAAGGTACCCATTAGCCACAGGCAGAGTAAACAATGTGTGCAAAAAGCTTACGTCAGACAGACCTATAGCTCTGTGCATTATGTGGAGTCATGACAGCCACTCACTGACTAATGTGCGGCTGCTATGGCAACCTACAAGAGGACAACGTCGTACAAAATATTTTTCTTGACTTCTCCCAAACATTTTGAGATGCGTTACAACTATGTTTGGAAAATACATCTTGATATTAGGAATAAACATTTCATATTATTTCAGTTTCTTTGGCATTGATGCGGCACTGGTTCGTGATATATATAGTATCTAAGTGTTGAGTTTCTCGTCTTCTAACTCTCCCTGCTCTTACATAACTTCTGAGAATTATTTCACAACCTTCTTTGTACCACTGCTACTGGAACCAACCATCCTGCGCAAGTTCCCAACTAAGATTCAAGTCCTTCAAACATAAAAAATAAATAACGTGAAAGACATAGCAAAGAACAGAAATATTGCTGTGTATTGTACAGTGGTCCATTTCCTAAAAGGCTGGGACCTGCTCCAGACTAATCTGTGCAAATCAAAATGATGGAATGGATTTTGTAGCCGAGAGACATTTAGTATTTCAGGGGCACCCAAGCCACTATAACAAATTGCATGCTGGGTAATTTATGACAAGATATCTGTTGAAACAATTACAGCTGTGGTGTATTCCCAAACACAAAGCTGAAAAGGCCATTATAAAACTGGATGTCTTTTTCAGATTGGTGTTGCCGTCTTCTCGCTCTAGGAAAACTTTGCTCAGTGTGATGTATATATAAATATACAGTGCCTTCATTTAGGACAAATCCCCCAAATCAGGAAAAAGCTATATTTCTCACTTCTGTGGTAAACCTGGACACATAAAGCAGCTGCAGAATGATGAGATTTAGATGTATTCTTTGCAGTAGAATCAGTGGTAAAATGGTAGTAGTAGTGGTGGTAGTAGAGTAGCAGTAGTAGGTGAGTTAATAGTAATAGGTAAGTAAGTAGAAGTACCAGTAGGTAAGCTAGTAGTAGTAGGTAAGTTAGTAGTAGTAAGTAAGTAATTAGTGAATAGTAGTAAGCAGTAGTAGTAGATGCGAGGGTATGTATGAGGGTATGTCTATGTATTTGTGGTAAATACCTTTCAAATTTATCTAGTGTTAGAAAACTTGAATAACTAAACCTACTACTACTTTCTTATTGTGCTATTTATGTATTTATTGCAGTGTGATATGGTTCATTTAGGGTTTACAGGGATTCTGCTGACTTATGGTTATTGTGTCAGTGACATAAAGCAGCTTTCCGTATTATAATATATTTGAATATATACAATAACACATTACCACTTACCTGAACACTTTCTTATTTTGTCTGTGTAATCCCTCAGTCATGCATGTAGGGCCTGTAGCAAAAAAAAAGGTTGAATTCTGTCATCTGGACAAAACAACAACATAAAAACGTTTGACCATTTGACCCAATTCAAACTTTTTTTGCTCTAACCTTGTATTTTCATGAATTTTTACTTCTCTTTTACAATTTCTTTTACCTCCAGTGACCCCTTGTACCTCCAATGCATCTCCTGGCTCATCAAAAGTATGTTTTTCCACACATTCCCTCGCGACCCTAAAGTTGTCTGAGAGAGGAGCTGAGGGGAGTTCACACCAGCCGTGAGAATACATCACGTACTCTGCATGGGGCCGGTGGCGGGTTTAGCTCTGGAGGTGCCAAACACAAACACACAGATAACGCGGACCCCCTTAACAGCAGCGCACCCACGTGTCGGCTACTCGCTCATAAAACAGTCAGGGGTCCAGGAGCTATTTATGCCCCTGGAGCTTGCAGTACAAACCTCAGGGGGAAATACCTTCTAGTTCACTGTTTTGGATAATGGATAGTCCTGACATAAGCACTCGCAAGTCTAATTTTTCTTGTATACAGGTTTGGCAAAGTAGGACTCAGATCATTTTCAGTCAAAAAGAACATTGTATATGTCAAAATGCAGTTCCAGTTCTCATGCCCAAGTATTAGTCTTGATTTTTAAAGTTTCTCATAGGATATAAGCCTATTCCAAGTGTGATAGGTGCATTTACTTGCTAAACTAATACGCTGCGTCACTGTTTAAGGACATTTATTAAGAACAGCAGAGGAATATTCAGTCAAAACTCAAGATAAACTATTAAGATACAAGCATAATAAAGTGGCTATGACGTTCCTATTAGTACAATTATCTCATAAGGCAATTTACATCAGGAACATGAAGGTAAATGGTGAAATGACAGAAGGAAAAAATGTAATGTAGATTTGCCTGACAGTTTTTACAGTATTTAATTACAAGTGTCGTAAAACTCGCTCGTTTATGTCTGCTTTTGTCATATGAAAACGTTTACCCTGCTCCTCTTTGAACAGTGCTTTGTAAGGAGGAGGATGAAAAAGCATAGACCTAGTTTTCTGGAAAACACATCTGAGACAGCGGAGGGTGGGGGCACAGGGAGGAGGCAGCCGAGCAGCTGTAACAAGAAAGCAGTAGGAGGACGTTCACCGCATTATCTAAGTACTACTGCATGTGCCTGCTACAGACTACTGGAATGGTTCTCTGCCTTGTCCAAGTAAAGTGTGTATCTTCAACTTTAAAGTGTTGATTATTTAGCTTTATATGAGGAAGGTATGTTACACAACCAGGATTTGGCCATTTGAAAATCCAATTGTAACTTATAGCAGCTGTTTTCCTCTAACTTCACAATGAAATATATATACAACCAGTCCAGTTTAATAGGTCCAGTTTACTCCTTATTTCATTTATTGTTGGTTTATTTGCATTTGTAGATATGGGCTTATGGTATATTTTCAGATATTGTCATTCTACTGAAACAATATTTGCTTCCTAGTCTCGGCACTGTTCAAACTTGAAGTATTTTTGCATATATTTTGGTTTGTTAACGATAATAACCTTGCGTATTTGTCTGTGTTATTTGATCGACATACATAAACCTCATAATTGTTGAAAATGGATGTTATCTCCAGAGTGTGGTGTAAACTAATAGATGCATTGGCAGTCAACACAAATCTCACTTTGATCTTGTATTAGCTGAAATCAACAGCCCAGCCCCTCTCCACACGGGGATATGAATACTAATGTACAGTGGGTGAGTCATCGGCACACTCCGTTATGAGTACAATTAGGGGTTGTCGCGTCACCATGGCAACACTTCCGGCGCCGTTGAAAACCTCATCCCTGCCCCGTGTCTCTGTGTTCCTCTGTATGGAAGTGGGTGGAGGTTGGCTGTAATGTCACACTGGCCCATAATTGTGAGACAGCGCTGATATTTAAAATGTGCCGTGGGGGCAGAGCAGTGGGAAATATGCGATAAATAGCACCAGATATGGGAGACATTTGGTCGATGGGACTAATTTTGAAGGATTTTGACACATTTTTGTATAATTAGAGGCAGCAGGATGATAACTGAAAAACTGCATTTGGCTAGGGGTGAGTCATGTGATAGACAACGAGGACAGTTACATGTTTTTACACACACAGGGTTACATATACTATAAAGAGCATTTAGCGCATATTGTACTTTCTTTTTTTGTCCTTTTTATACAGGGGATTAATTTGGGCTTAAAATAGAATACAAAAAGAAAAATAAACAAGTATACAAGCCCATATAAAACATTAAAAACAGGTGCAGGTGTGTGTATAAAAGTCCATTACCGCTTTATTAAATTGCGATTGTGTCACCAACGTGTCCAGTTTTGCTTTTCCTTGGAGTGTATTGTGAAGCAAAACAGCTAAAATCCCTCTTTCCCATCTCATCCTTAGCCTTATGCAGTCAGGTGATCTGGTTTTAAATGTTCTGGTATCAATGAGTAACAAGCAGGTGAGGTATTCTGGCAGTTTTTGAAGTCGTCCCTTATAGATACATTTTATAGAGTCCTGTTCTCTTGGGTATGTTGGGTATTTACTGAGAAAACATCTGTCTTTCTTAATAATACAGTGTCCTCATTAGTTAGAATGCTCAAAAAAGACACTATGCAAAACTAGACCTGCAGAACGTAAATACCTACCCACACTGAAATAGTACCACAATGGACCTGTATCTAAGAACACGGCAATATTACATAAACTACTGTGTCAATAAATACATTCTAGTGTGTTCTATTGTGGTATGAAAATTAGTGTTGAGTACTGAGCCATTTTCTTGCTAACAAATGTAAAATCTTAGTATATTATATCAACATTACGGCAAGTATGTTTTGCTATAAATCTTGTGGTGAGCAGAAAATAGTGAAGGAATTATACAGTTCCCAAAATAATGTTGACCATTTTAGTCATTCAAAGAAAGGACACAGTTCTGAGTACTACTGCGTTTTGTAACAGCAGCTGACCGTGAAATATAACGATACCGTACATACATAGATACATAGATACATCTTGAAAGGCTCCTGCTTGTTTGTTTACACTGGTGGTTTTCTGCTTACCCAGTGGAATGGCAGTATTGTTGTGGATGGGTAAGTTTTATGTCTCCCTTTAGCAACAAGCTGATGCCTTTCTGAAAATATCTCCTCTTTACAAATGTTTTCGGGCATTCTATATCAGTAATGTATAAGAAGTCTGTTCGGAGCATTGCATTAGAGTGTGTGTGTCCCAGTAAACTGCATTCAGCCCTTGAGTCTTTCCATGTGATACAATGCAACAACACATTAAATGCTTGAATTTGAAGGGGCTATATTGCAATTTTACAGTAATAATGTCGTTTCCTCATCCAAAAACATACCCGGAGTTATGTTTTATTTCATTCACACCTGTTTAACACACAAACCCTGCATATTTAGGCTGTGTTCTTCTTTCCTTTAACGGAAAACACTCTGTTCCACCTTGTGATGTCATGTAGTAATACGCTTGACTGTGTTTTTTTGTTTTTCCATACACCTTTGATAGGATTATTTGGATGATTTCAGCTGTAGAATCGGCAAGTTCTATTAAACAAAAGATAAAAGCGACACATCACACATCATAAAGTCGAACAGAGCATTTTGAAGATTTGAAGATGTAGACAGAATAAATCAGTTTTATTCAAATATTTGAATGAAACAAAACACAACTCCATGTATGTTATAACACGGGTTAAAGCTCACAAGAATACAAGTTGTGTAATACAGGACCTTTAAGTTTATTTACTGCTTTGAGCGCTTATAGGCCTTTGTCTCCATCTTTGTTTATCAGTCTGACTCGGTGCTCCTGTCTCTGTACAGATCTACTGATACTGGGCGGAGACGTGTGATTTATCCATGTGTGATTAAAGCGGCTGAGTCGACAGTACGGACAGCGGTAAATTCCACAGCAGTCACTCCAAACGATCGCACCGGCAGGAACACATTAATTAATGACAAAGTTTTACAGGCCTCAACACAAACACACACGTACTCACACACAAACTTCGGTGCTGAGAAACAGTTGGCTGGATTTGAGTGTTGGTTACAGAGAAAAATGCTAGAAAACATTTTGGAGCTTGCCACAGGCTGACACAGACTGCCCCCACACCCCTTCTCTCTCTCACTTTCTCTATCGTTCTTTCTCATATCTCTCTTTTATAGAGCGACTTATCGGAAAAGATACAAACGTGAATATGCTTTGTAGTCTAGCGGTGATAAATGGTTGTAAATTCAGGAATGTAAACTGGAAACAAAAACAGATGGGGCATTTTGGTTTGATTTCTCTAAAGCGTTTTTCTTTAACGCGTTGGTGGTGAGCAACAAAGATAATTATGCAATGCTTTGTGACAATACGTGTTGTGTTCAAATTGGTTATGGCTCTTGAACAACTGGTATATGTCTTTAGTTTGTTTTTTAATGATCTACTAGCATGCAAACAAGGTAGTATAGCCAAAATAAACCATGTAATACCTCTATATCAGCTCGTAATCCTTGTTTGAATGCAATAAAATAAAGTAAAAACTGTTCTACGTATTCATTCTACACATAAGAGCTAACAATTTGACACAAGTAAGGTTAAGTGTCTTGCCTAAGGACAGTAGAAATAGGACAGTAGCATAGTAAAAATGATAGAATTCTCATTGGTGTTGAGGTCACAAAAAGGAGAGATTAATTAAAACATGTATAAGGCGCTGTTCCTGATGTTTTTTGTCTTAATAAAAATGTGAAAAACAAAAGTATTTCACTAGTTTGCAGTGGTCCAAAGTTATTCCTCTTATCTTACGCATTCCGAGCCTCCTAATTATTCACCACAGTGGGTTTATAGGTGCTTTTCACAACTTTCAGAGGCCGGAGCGGAGTTTACCTTCACTGTAATGCTAATAACAACTTGCATGTTAACTGTGCACTTCCTGATTATCGGACAATAAAGCACTTTACAATTATTTGCACATAGCAGACACCTCAAGAGCTGCTTATTTAATATATTTGTACTGTGGTAAGGTAAATTATGCTCAAATAGTTGGAAAAAAAAATCAGGTACAGGCCCTTAGTAGTAGCAAGTATAAGAATTGAATAATACTACCTGGTTATACTTTTCGTTATGACGAGTGGGAGAGGGAGATGAGTTTATGGAGTTGATTCAGACTAAATAACATTCAAACTTCCCTTAGCATTTTAACTGTCACATTTTCTGACCGCCCTTTCACTTCCTGTTTGTCATTCCTTCTTATTTAAAATGTTAACACAGTTTCCCCTCATTAAAATTACCACTGTCTGATTATCATGACATTTCCATAAGGGTCTTGTGATATAACCATAAACATTGTGTCAGCTGTTATTAAAAATAGAGGGTCAGCTACACTAGAGTCTATTGTAATGACTTGTGATAAAGATCGTTTAGCCTTTAGCCTTGTTTTTATTACATCTGTCCCTGGTATCAAAAGTAGAAAGTACTTTATTGTAGTATTATAGCATATTTAGGGATGATTTAGGGAAATATACTTTTACTTAAATGTCCTAAATTATGTTATAATGTCGTTACCTCCTCAAAAACACACCTGGAGTTGTGTTTTGTTTCATTCTCACATGTTTGAGTAACCTTTTATTATCAGTCTGTCTACATCCCCTAACCTCAAAATGCTCTGTTCCACCTTGTGATGTCATGAAGTGGTAGTTTCCGAGTTAACAGTTCGCTTTTACTTTTAGTTCAGCAAAGATTGACAGTTGCAGGGCTAAAATCAACCAAATGATTCTAGTGAAGGTGCATGAAGTTTAAAAACGCAGTGGACCACTTCCTGTATTACCACTTGATGACATCACAAGGTGGAGCAGAGTGTTTTCAGTTTGAGAGAAGAACGCGACCTAAATATGCAGTGTGTTTGTGTGTTAAACATGTGCGAATGAACCAAAAAAACACAACTCCAGGTGTGTTTTTGAGGACACAACATTATGACATAGATCAGAAAACAGTGTAATATGGACGTTTTAAATATGTTACAGTAAAATATTAGCAGTATTTCAACATGTACGTTTGAGCAACAAGTGATATTAGTCATAAAAACAGTAGTTTTACAGTAACGCTAGATTGATGGATCGATAGACAGACAGACTATAGACTACAGGAGAAAAGCAAAGCTGTTCCACAAAGCTTTGGGTCTTTCCAAAGAGAACACTTCCAACCACACGCCCACACGCACGCCTTCATAAAATACTTTTACTTGAGCACACATGGCCCTCATAAAGGAGTGTTTGAGTACAGGCAGTGTGGAGCAGGTTTGGTTTGCAGAAGGTGACACCTGGGACAGCCCCACATCAAACACAGGGGGAACACCAGGCAGGACTGTTACTGAAAAAAGCTGTTATGGTGTCTCCCCTCACTCCCTGTTTTCTATACGATGACGATGGTTTCTTATGTAGTCACTGTACCCAAGATGAATTGACACAGTACAAGATGAAAATAACTAAATAAGAATACTATTGTTAAGTATAATTATAGATATGTGTACTTTACTTCACTACAATTTTAACTGTACTTAAAAGTATAAAGTCATTTTCATTATAGGTTGAGAGCTACTGAAATGGCAGATGTTTTTTTTTTTGTTTTTTTTTTTTGGTAATATGGTGATATCCTGCCTAAAGGTTTTAAGTTCAAGCCCTCGTTTATATAAATAAAAATTCGTAGAAAACTTCTGTTGACCAAAATCAGCCAGTTCTACTACATTTGACCCAGTAATAGTCCTGAAAATACCTGTGAAATTCTCCTACTTGTTTACTCTAAAAGCAGATTTTTAAACAGGTACATTAATAGCAGATTTTCTACGTGATACTTTTACTTTAGTAACTTTTTACTCCTGTATCTGTGTGTTAAGGGACACCACTGATTATGTGTTAGAACATAGTGAGTGACATAAAGTACACATACAGAACAAAGGTTATGAATGTAAGTTGTTGAAGGATTGCACCCACAACCTCTGAACTAGGCAAAACACATCAATTAGACATAATAATTTAACTTTAACTTTCAGATTAGTTACTCTTATAATACTTTTGGTGGAACATAACAAACTAAAAGTAGTAAAGTACTGTAGTTAAGTCAAAATTTTAGGTATCTGTACGTTTTAAAGTGAATACTTTTTACTTTTACTTCACTACATTTGAGAGCAGTATCTGTACTTTCTACTCCACTACATTTGATAACTGGACTGGAAAGTAAAAGTATAAAAGAGAGCTTGTGAAAGGCAATATAAAATAATACAAAAAATGCAAATAGAAGCAGCTAGAAAAAAACAAAACAAAAAAAACCCCCAAAACTATTGATTCAGTTGTTTCTGTCAGGCAAAATTCAGCACAAATCTTTATCAAATCACTACATTCGAAGCTTCATTAGATCTCACTTGTTCATGCGGTACTTTTATTTTTTATTTGAGTACTTCTTTGTTCCGTTATCTGTACTTTTACTTACTAAGAAAATTGAATACTTCTTCCGTCACTGATTATAACACACAGCACTGCATATCGACAGCCAGCAGTGTTAGATTTTATAAAGACTCTTTGTGCCACATTAAAAAATAACCTTGCGTTTAATCCCATCAGGTTCACTGGTTAAAGATAAGACTAGACTTTCTTACAAATCTCTTTTTTGGCTCCAAGATGTCTGGAGACACCATTGTCTGTTGTGCGTTTTCACCTCAGATCCAAATACCCCTTCTCTATGGCCACAGTACTTTGCAATACTATGAAACTATTCTTGAGCTTGGCACAAAACGGTGTTATCCAAAGCTCTGTAATACTATTATCCTGTCTTCAAACAGTCAGTCGTGTTATGGATTTCCCCTTTTCAGTCTATTATACTACTTTTATCTGCTATTATGAGCTTGGGAAGGCAGACAGAAGATGGTTCCACTTCCAGACGAAAATATTTCTACTGTTGTGCCTCGCAGGGTTAATATTTAAAATTGCATTGACTTGCAAAATGTTCATGTACAAACTTTACCAGTCTTTTTATAGGGGAATCACATGGCAGGGACTTACCCACATTGTAAATCATGTAATATAAAAGTATGCTGAGAAATCAATATTTAAATCTTTCTTTTGATCTCTTGAACTTATTTTGGTTGCGGCAAACTATTTTCACTGGAGAATGTGTTTATACATGTCAAATGATCTACAATGTGGGAATCCCCCTGTTATCAGTCGGCCTCCTCTGGAATCTCATCCAAAGCTCCTCAGTTTGTTTGGGTTAGACCACATGTTAGAAAAAGGAGAAGAGAAACAAGACGGCGGTCAGTGTGTGTGAATGCTGGTAATAGTTCAAATCTGCTTGGCGACATACTGGACTGGACTGGACTGTGAATTAGCGGATAATAAATGGTGCGTGATCTTTCTCAAACAAACCTCTCATACAAACGGACAAAGGACAAAGTATAGCATTGAGACGTGTGAGCCGTGGCCGCATACAGTCTGCTATTCTGCTCCAGATGACACTGTGCAGTCTGAACATACTCGGGAGAATGTGGGAGGCCTCTCACTGTTTGCTTTGTGGAGTTTGAGGAGTTCAGAGAATGTATGGAAGAAATGAAAACCATTTGGGACATTTTAATCTGGAGTGCTTTATGGCAGATTTAAACATTATAGCAAACACTTAGGCACACCAAGAATCATATGTATGCTTAGAGAGCCAATTATATATGTAAATTATTATTATTATTATTATTATTATTATTATTATTATTATTATTATTTATTTATTTATTTATTTATTTATTTATTTATTTATTTATTTATTTATTTATTTATTTATTTATTTATTTATTTATTTATTTATTTATTTATTTATTTATTTATTTATTTATTTATTTTATTTTATTTTATTTTTTTCGTGGAAAACAACTATATAAAAATGTGACTATTCATTTGACAACTTAATAGGTCTTGTCACTAATAAAATGATCAGGTTCAGAATTTGTGAATTTACCTTTTGGATATTTCATAGCAAAGTACACTGTAATCAATAAGAGAAAACTGGTTCTTGCCCTCGTTTGGGAGAATGAGAATCTAAAAAGCACCAATTAGTTCAAGACACAGCATCAAAATGTACATTATTATTTAAACCTTCCATACATTTCCAAAAAAAATAATTCCCAAGCTGTGCCAAATGAAGATCACTGGCCCTAGACGACCTGTTCTGCATTATTTTATTATTTTGACAACAGTTTCTAATGATAGCCACCCTCCAATTTGGGCACTCAACATGTAGCAATTAGTAGTGTTCCTGTTTTTGTGATCACTTGTGACCATGAGTGTGTCTTCTCCTCAAAGATCTCATTGAGTAAAGGGTCATGACGGGTCTTTATCACATGCGGAGTGGATGACACATTGTTGTCAGCCCAGATTGCCTTTACTTCGCAACAGTAGTCAGCACTTTTCTCTTCCTATTTCATTCTTATTCGGCAAAAAAATAAAAAAGTGAAATGCTCAGGTGCTTTGTAATAGTCTATATATGTATTATTTCTGTATAAATGTCAAAATAATCCCGTAAACCTTCCCTATCACTGTGACTTGAGTCAGCAAAACGATTATACTCAGGGTTGATCCAGCTCCTCTCCAGCCGACTGTTGTCTAATATGTTGTAATAGTAAGATCTGCCGGTAATGAATCCTCCATTTACCCTGATTACCATGTGAAATCCTTTCGTAAAAGTTAATCTGGGGCTGCTTCTCTGTCTGCTGGCCATCTGTTTCCAGACTGAGGGAGCTTTTTTTGTCCTGTCAGCAGAGTTTTCTTGTACTGAAGACATTAGTGGATTAACGCACAAGGTGTCTCCACATAATTCAAGGGTGTGGACAGGCTGCTCTCAAAACGAAAACAATGCTGCATCATGGGAAATAGTGTTCGGGAGAAGCACAAAACTGTACAAAATGTTATACATCATGATATTATATATGAGGTGAAACATGATATTCTCGTGGGAAATCGCAGTGGAAATATCTGACCAATCACACGTTGTTATTTAACAGAATAAAGAGGTGTCATTTCCAGCCCACTCAAAACAATTTAAAGGTAAAATACATTGAAGTGTTGTTTTTTGACTTTTGATTTACACTTTTGTCAAACTCAAATCAACTGCAAAGATAAAGAAAAATCACTATAATTTGATTCCATTCTCATTTCAACTTGACTGACATAAAAAAGACAGTAGTAAATAGTAGTGTAGTGCAGTATTGTGTAGTAAAGTATAATGTAGCATAAAAGCGTAAACATCTCTGGGGTCTTTTTGGTTAGTTTCAGTTGTACCTATACAATGCAGCCATGGCATTTGGCAAACAATCAATCCAAAACAGAACGAGAACAGTATGTCATGCCACTGTATAAATTTCCATTTGACAGCATGGAAACATCTCACCGTGATGAGCGTGGAGGCGTTGTTTTGTCCTGTTTGTTTCTGTGTAGGCTCTGTATGCGCCTTCCTCTACACCTGACAAACAGGAAGTGTGTGTAACATAACCAGACCTAATCTTTCCACGAATGTCAACCCCCCCATGACTTCTGACTTCTAAAAATAGGCTTGTTTAATAAGTGTGTTTGGTATTGTTCATCTGACACTGTGAAAGAGCATGCGCCGTGAAAACATGTAAAGGGCAGGAGAGACCCCCCCGAGCCAAGTCAGATCAAACTGGTTGAAGTCTTGTGTAGTCTGGTAGAAGTCAGTGAGGCTCTTCTGTGACAGGATGTGGTCAAATTAAAATTATATGCGGCGTGAAGAAAACAGAAATAACAAGAGTAAGAGAGGCTAAAATATGCATTGATGCTGACGTGAGCGAAAGTTAAAGACACTGTCAACTGTTTTGTGGCTAATTTAAAAAGCACATTTCAAATACAACTTAAGCTTCACACCCAAGTCAACACAGACAGATATACATAGAATATGACGCATAGGTAAAGAGCAAGAAACAAACAAGATATCCTCCCTAGCGCGAATCAAATGCCAAGGAAGAGGTGGGTTTTTAGTCTAGTCTTAAACTGTGGTACACGACTACGAGGATCTGAGGGAGGCTGTTCCATAGTCTGAGCGCTGCCACATTTATGTAGGACTATAGTTATATGTTAAGATTTATTCAGGGACTCTCCTAGCTGTAAAGGAATGCATGCAATGACCAGTCACCAGATAGTCACAGGGTTGGGACAGGAGGACAGTGAAGTAATCGTGCACTCCTTCATTCTTATCAGAGGTTTGGTTTTGCACCTTCATCCCAGTACGCATAATTTTTTCCATGCGTTTGTGGTTTCATTTGTGGACAATAAAGTTAGCCTTCACTATGTTACCTAATAATAGCATGTTCTTATCTTCTATCTCGTCTATTCAAAGTTACAGGAAACAGTTGGAAGAAGGTCTTTACAGATCAGTGACTTGGTTGTGTTTGTGTGTCTGAAAGATATCTCCTGAGGGACTCATCTTCAGGGTTTCAAGAAGCTGGAAGGAAATGGCAAAATGTCCAGATGCAGGAAATGAATGTGCCGCCCTGAACAATGCACTGGGATGGGCGCTGTGGCTACATGTCATGGGAAAGGAAAAGGCCTGTGCCAATTCTGATGACTCACAAACACAATCCCACTAAGAAAATACAGACAGAGCAGTAAATGATGTATAGGTTGTGAAATACACCCTTATACTGAGGTAAAATGGTGAAACTAGCCAATGAAAATTACCTGAATAAAGCTAAAAGGCAAAGGGGACTGTTAACTAAAGTTGCACTACGTAACTTTTCTGGTAAAGTGTCGGCCACGCACTTATCTACGGCCTGATGTTATTGCCCCACAGTATTAAACTTCTTTTGCATTTATTACTTTACAGTTTTTATTGTTAACGAAAACTAGGATTTTTACTGTGAGCGGGGTCGCCTCACCACAGATCTGACCTGTAACTTGGCATGGTGGTGGGTGTTAAATGCTTGTTTTCATAGACCCTCCACCAAAGTTATGTAGTTCTCCTGTGAGTATACTTTTAATATACTTGTAATTGTGCAGTAATGATCAACTATTATCATTTTTGGGCGACAGTAGCTCAGTTGGTGGAGAGTTCATCGTCTGATTTGAAGGTTGAAGGTTCAAATCCCGCTTTCAACGACAAAATCATAGGTTGAGCGGTTTCCTTGGACAAAACACGTAACCCTCCTTGCCCACAGTGTCTGCGTACTTTCGTGTATGAATGTGTGAATGCGTAAGTGGTGGAAGTATTATATAAAAGTGTGACCATTTAGCATCTGACCATTTAACATGACTTCCTGTGAGAAAATGCAGCCGAGTCAACTCCTATTTACAGGCTTGGCTAGAATTCAAATGGGGAATTACAGCACAATGGCTTCTCTACATGAACATGAGGGGGCTGGGAGTCTGAGCGCTCTGGAGAGAACACCAGTTACTAATTAAGTGAAATAGTGTGACAGCAGTTTAAGATGTCTGCCTGAATTCCTCTCTCTCGCTCCTGTTTCTTTTTTCTCTCTTCCAGCCTCTCTCTCTCATCATGTGTCTCTCCATCTCTTCTCCATTCTCTCTCTCTCTCTCTGCCTCTCTCAACCCCTCCTCTCTCCCTCCTTCCTTCTTTCGCTCTTTCCCTCTCTGCACTCTCTCTCCCTGTTGCTCTCTCTTTTCCTCTGTCTCTCTGTCTCTTCCCCCCTTCTCTTGCTCTCTCTCTCTCCCTTCCCCCCGCTCTCTTTCCTTCTCCCCTTCTCTCTCCCTTTCTCTCTCCCCCTTCTCTCGCCTTCACTCACCCTTTCTTTTCCTCTCTCCCCTTTCTCTCTCTCTTTCTCTCCATCTTATCCCCCTTTTCTCTCTCTCTCGACCACCCCTCCCTCCTTCTCGCACTTTCCCTCGCTCCTCCCTCTCTCTCCCATCTCTCCCCCTCTTCCTCTGTCTCTCTATCTCTTCCCCCTTCTCTCCCTTTCTCTTTCACTCTCTCTCCTTCTCTCACCCTGTTTTTCCCTCTCTACCCCTTTCTCTCCCTTTCTCTCCATCTTGTCCCTCTTTTCTCTCTCTGTCCACCACCCCCTCCCTCCTTCTCGCTCTCTCCCTCTCTCCTTTTCTCTCACCTCTCTCCCCCTCTTCCTCTGTCCATTTCTTCCCTTTTCTCCCTCCCTCTCCCCCTCCCTCCTTCTCACGCTTTCTCTCACTTCTCCCTATCTCTCCCTCGATGTCCCCCCTTCCCTCTCCCCTCCCACCACCCCCCCCTCTTCCTCTATCTCTCCATTCCTCCCTCCCTCCTCTCTCCATCCTCGTGTGTGTCCCTCCAGATGTCAGACTTCCGGGTGCAGTGATGTTGGTGTTTCATGTTGGTTTGTGTCACAGCGGGAGATACTGCGGTTGATCATTAGCGTCGATGAATAACGACAGTAACACTCACCAAAACGCGGGAGGGAGGATCAAACAACATAAAAGAACTTAATGAACAGAGAACGAGCATGTTTTAACTTGGAGCAGTCTGGAAAAGAGAATATAGACTGAAAACTGCCAACACTGTAATTAAATGTTTAGACTGATGATTGGCTATTACTATTAAGTTGTCGGTCTGTAGTAGTACACACATTCACTTTCTAATTATATGTTAGCGTACAGAATATTCATAATAATAATAATAATATTAATAATAGGATGTCTGACCAAGATAGTGGAACTTAAATACATCCTGGGAACAATTACTAATACATCCTGTTGGTCAATGTTCAAGAAAGATGTGAAAGTTAGATCCCAAAATACAAGTTACCACATGTGTCATAATCTGCAATGATTAAACCAGTTTATACTATAGGATTATTTGCATCTGACGTACAAATAATAGCAGTAAAAGTACCAGGTAGTACCAGTAGTAGTCATGTATATTAACTACCAAGTGTCAGCAGTGGTGGAACATAACAAAATACAAGTAGTAAAGTACAAATTTTAGATATCGATACTTAACTTGAGTACTTTTTTAATGCACGAAATACTTTTTACTCTCTAAGTACATCTTTCAACGAGCACTTTAATGCTTTTACTTAAGTCGATTTCTTTTATTTGCGTATTTGTTTCCTCCGGTATCAGTACTTTTTAAAAAATGTAGTACTTCTCCATCACTAGTTGTCAGTTTGTCTTGTCAGTTGTTAAGGAAGTAGTCGTATTTTTGTATTTGTAGAACTAATACCCTGGGGTGATGGCGATGAAATAAGAGAAGTACTGGTTTTAACTCTTCAGCGGTGGTTAGTGTAGTAGTGTAGATGTACATGCATAACTTGTGTCATTCCAGAAAGTACAAATGTTGGTTACTTTTGTCACGTTTTGTTTTCAGCTCCCATGCACTACCCCATTTTAACAGGCCACTTAAACTAACAACAAGCTATTTCTTTCCCCCACAGTTCACAGCAGCAGTCAATCAGTCAGGGCCGATCGAAGAGCTGCTGGTGAATGAGGATCTCCTTTGTGCTCCTAATGGGCTACAGAGGTCAGGCCTTAACGGGGAAACGCACACACACACTTCCTGTTGGACCAGAGTGGAGTGGAGTGCTGGCTGACGTAAGTAGCAGCGTGGATTCTCTCTCAGGCAAGAGCTCGGTGACATCAGCTCCGAATCCCGCATCCAGGATAAATCAGAGCCAAGACGAGCGCACAGACAAACACAGGGAGAGTAGTCACAAAACGCTCAGGCCGACTGGGTTACCCGCATCCCTCCCTTCTCTGTCTGCGTCACTTCTGCATTCACTGGTGATATAAGAGTCATCACTGTTACTGTGCTCTTCTGAGGTTATTATCTGGTTATGACACACAGACGACAAAAACAGTAATTTAGTTTTATTTTAGAAAACAAAATGGACTGTTTTGTGCCTGGAAACTGAATGGGCTGAAGAAATGGGTTTAGTTTTCTAGAATATTGTTTTGTTACTCTTCAAATAACTTGTAGTGAAATGTTAAACCAACAGATTTGAAGATGTTTGTACTGAAGTTCGTGATTTCAAAAATGTATTGTGACTATGTGTATTTTCTAGTAGTAGTTAGCCTGCAGTAGGTTCTTTGTTTATTTTTCACATTGTTTTGGTGAGTGTATCGCTCTAAACATTTTGCCGACTTACTACAAAGATGGCAACGTTGGACAATAACATTTGGTTTATGATCTTTAATCACAAACCGAATGTCAGGCTGAGAGAATAGACGTTAAATCAGCTCTGCTAGTCTGAAAATCTCTCCATGGACCAGCACCAAAGAACATCTCCCACATGTTAGAGCCACATGAACCAACTCACACTCTGAGGACTTCAGGGACCGGCCTCCTGCTGGTGTCCAGAGTCAGGACGAAACATGGACTAAAACCAGGACTAAACCAGGACTAAGCCAGGACTAAGCCAGGACTAAACCAGGACTAAACCAGGACTAAGCCAGGATTAAACCAGGACTAAACCAGGACTAAATATGGGCTAAAACCAGGACTAAACAGGATTAAGCCAGGACTAAACCAGGACTAAACCAGGACTAAACCAGGACTAAACCAGGACTAAACATGGACTAAAACCAGGACTAAACCAATACTAAACCAGGACTAAACCAGGACTAAACCAGGACTAAACCAGTACTAAACCAGGACTAAACCAGGACTAAACCAGGACTAAACATGGACTGAACATGGACTAAAACCAGGACTAAACCAGGACTAAACATGGACTAAACATAGACTAAACATGGACTAAAACCAGGACTAAACCAGGACTAAACCAGGACTAAACCAGGACTAAACCAGGACTAAACCAGGACTAAACCAGGACTAAACATGGCGAATCAGTGTTTCAGTTTTATGCAGTTAAATGCATATGACTGAAAGGGTTTTATTCTGCACTATTCTCTTTTAACATTCATTTTATGGTGGTTATTCATGTTTTGATTTGTTTGTATTGTGATTTTATTGTTTCTTGTTCTGTAGAGCACTTTCAATTTCTGTACAAATTGTGCTATACAAATACCACATTTTCCTCAGTTATTATTGGTCATTAGACTTGTCTGGGGAGAGAACAGTCTTTTTTTTCTTTTTTTTTGTTTTGTGAGGAAAGAGAATGGAGTTGACAGGCCAGATAACAACCAGATTTTATACCACGCTCAGTATATTATGAAATTTCCCGTTTGAGTAATAAAACACATCAAGTGAAAATCAAATATATAACCAAATATGTAACCAAACTATAATGAAAAACAGTACAGCTGAAAGCCCGGAGTGTCCCTAAAGCACAGATGTGTCCTCCCACAGGAAACCGTGAGCATGCTGACTGTGGTTACATGACATCACGCTGCAGTTGTGCTCATAAATCCACTCTGTCTATGCCCCATCCAATTAAATCTTACTACAGAAACTATAAATCCACACAGCTCCGTAAATTTAAGCGCCAACATGCACAATATGATTAGGTCATTTAAAAGAAGATGAATAGAAAGTAGTGAATTTAACGGGATGATTATTATACAAAGCACGTTACTGTTATCTTGTTAGATTGGCTCACAAATGAATATAAATAACATGTTTACTCAGGCAGTAAAACACAAATATTTTAGCTACTTATTTAATTTGTAACTTAGGCCCATAAACTCCATATTACAAAAATAGTCTTTCGTGCCTTAAAGGTCCTATATTACGCAAAATTAAGCTTTAAGTCATGTTAGAATGTTGTTACCTCAAAAACAAACCCGGAGTTGTGTTTTGTTTCATCCACACACGCTCTGTTCCACCTTGCGATGTCATCAAGTGGTAGTTTTCAAGCTCCTTAACAGCTCCTTTTACCTTTCGTTCAGTGGAGATTGGCAATTGTGGGATTGAAATTATCCAAATTATTCAAGTGAAGGTGCGTGCAGTTTAAAAACACACTGGAGCACTTCCTGTATTACCACATGATGACATCACAAGGTGGAACAGAGTGTTTCAGTTTGAGTTAACTCAGCCTAAATACGCAGGGTTTGTGTGTTAAACATGTGTGAATGAGACAACACGCAACTCCAGGTCTGTTTGCTCATTAATATTGTGAGACTGTGCCATCTTAAAAAAGTCTCTAGTAGTAGCTGTAGTAGTAATAGTTATAGTAGTAGTAGTAGTAGTAGTACTCCAAAGCTGGTGGGGACATGTTGAAGCAAGTCTGGCAGTAAAATGATACACCCTCCGTCTGGTGATGGATGGGCCACATCTTTCATCATTACAAGTTCATCAAGCTGTGGTGAAGCACTCGGACCTGATATGAATTGAAATGGTAAAGAGAAAGACTGAATGAAAGACTGAGTGTTAAGAAGATGATGACTGTGCTAACGGCAGCTGAAAAAGCAATCACCGGCTAACTGCTGAGTGAAGCTGGCATGTGGCCACGAGGTACACAGCCCTGGATATGATGCTGCTCCCAAACACCTACTGATTTTCTGCTCTACTGAACCAATGCAGCATATTTCAGTGGCATCGTGAACAATGTCCCAGGTTTGCTCTCAACTGCTCTTAATAACATTCCTGTCGTGGAACTATTTTAATTCTTAAGTCTTCTTCGCAAAAATCCCAAACAGATGCTGCCCCTAAAGTGTTACATAAACTGGATTTATGTAACAGGCAGCCAAAAGCAAAAGTTCAATTAGATATATTTATTATTTTGAGCCGGGTCAAACCTATAAACATGCTGAGGTCAGAATTAAAGCACCAAGGTAGTTTCCTCATTGTTTAATCTTTAACTATTTTATTGGTGTAAAAATAAAAACATAATTAAACCAAAAACATATTCCACTCTGTGCATGTAAAGTCTACACTACCAGTTAAAAGTCACTGTTTTCTTTTTTCTTTATGTTTACTATTTTCTACATTTTAGATACATACACAAGACATCAGATATAAGTTAAATAACTCTACTAAATATATATATATATATTTTTACAAACAAAGGGTGGCTACTCTGAGGATTTCAATATAATATATAAAAAAATAAGTGTTATTATTATTATTATTATTATTATTATTATTATTATTATTATTTGTATTATTATTATTATTATTATTATTATTATTGTTTTTTTCTTTGCTACATAATCCCATAAATCTTACTCATTATTTTCTTCTGTGTGTATATAAAATGTAAAAAAAAATAAAAATAAAAAAAAAAAAATTAATGAATGAGAGGGTTATCCAAACATTTGACTTTTAGTGTATATATTTATTTTTTAATTCAACTACTGAAATAGTTTTTTCCATGGCATGCTAGGCTACATTTACTGTTCCGTACTTGTCTTTTCAAACCGCCTTTATCTCTCAGCATTTATTATCACTGTGCAGTTGCTGAAAAACTCGACAAAATGCTATCTCACGTTCATACCATTTACACCTGGGAGGTAAAAATCTGGCTCCGAGATGCAGTCAAGTGAACGTTGCAATTAAACTTGAAGCATCAGCGTTTTTGGGTTTTCCAGCAAAGCAAACCTACACGATGAGTCTCTGCTCTGCTCTGTTTTAAAATGAAGAACCGGGAGGAGGGCGAGTTTGAGGACATCTCTCCCCCCTCCTCCCCTGCTCATCGCGGGGGTCACATTGGGACTGCCAACTCAGCCTTGTCACTGTCAGTCTATGTCTGTGTCTACGGAGGCTGGTCTGAATAGGCTCACACAGGGCCCAATGATGAGAGTAGCTTATGCGGCTACTGATGTTGCATTTATATTCAATGTCAGTTCCTTCCTGGTTCATATTTGCTCAGTGACTCATTACCAGGCATCAGGCCAGGGTCCAGAACAAATTGACTGAGGGCGCGTCCAAGTTTCAAATGGGTGGAAATACAGTACTCTTTTTAAGTGACATTATTTTACCTTTTAAATGAGGTTGAAATACATCCTTTTGCACCCCTGTGGACCGGGACCTGTCATCATCTTTGCAAGCTTTACCCAAACAATGTCAAATTCAGCATGCGTATTTTCAGAGGAGATGTTTCTAGTTTTTAATTTTGCTTATTTGAATAGGTACAGATACAACAAACATAGAAACATAGAAACAGTAATGTGATGCAAGTATTACAGTGTTTAAAGTCTAGGCTAGTTCGCAACACCAATCCCCAGAAGGGCTTTTAAACCGGTTCAAATTCCTCTAAAAAGCAGTGGGATTATGTGTAGAAAAATCAATGGATACAGTGAATTTGTCCAGAGAATCAAACATCAAAATATTACACACTTGCAGAAGCATAGGACTTAAGTCTGTTTTTTAAAAGATGTACGATTTGGTGATAGTCTTTTTGTGAGCAGGTAAAGAGTTATGAAGTTTAGCTCCTTTCACCGAGAAGACAGTCTGAGCAAAAGACGTCTTAGAGAAGGTAAATATAGAGTCTACCTTTGCTGTGGCTCGTGTGGACCTTGTGTACTATGTCTATTTACAAATTTACAGTGTGGTTCAGCAGCCAGTCCATTCAAACATTTAAAAATTAGTTTTACATAGTGATACAAATGTTAATGGTTATACTTTGGGAGCACGTACATGAATAGTTTACCTTAAAAACTGGATTTCACTAGAGGTAAAATGTGAAAATGCCATTGTGATTAAATACATGTCTTTGTTTCTATATTCATAGTTTTACACCAATGAACAATAAAGAGGTACTAATGACAAAATTCTTTCAAACATCCACTTGAAATTTTCTCACCTGTTCACTCGTTACATTCCTGAACTTCCACTCGAAACGCCATGTCAACTGTGAGTAATCGTTTAAGAATGACGAGCGTCTCCTTGTTGCGCATGGATTTGAACTTGTTTAGCAGGTAACAATTTGTTAACAATGTCAGGTATTTAAATTCCACCTGAGCTCTACATACACTTACACATTCACTCGCAATGTAAGACCATAAATGGTAAAAGACGAAAGTTGTTGAACAGGTTTGTGTACTTCTCATATGTTCTTCCTGGCATTTAATACTAACCATCTTTATTTTTCTTTTCCTGTGTATCGTTATCTCTGTATATTTGTTTTTTATTCTTTTATATGAAGCACTTTTGGCAGCTGGAGTTGTTTTTAACGTTGTGCCCTATAAATAAACTTGAATTGAACTAAACACATGTCATTTTTAGAAATACTGCAGTGATATTTGACTCATCCTTATATTTCACACAATCTGTACTTTACATTAATTTTCGTGTCATGTTTGATTTCCATAAGTTACTCATGCTGCCGTCGGAGCCACTGTGTCACGCAAAAACACCAAAACAACACGTTCTCTTTGGCTTTCAATAAACGTTTATTTAATCCCATCTTCCCCGAATACATTACATACAAAAGGTGATCGGAATTGAACATTTCTTTGTGTCAAGACCGCTTTAAACATTTGCACAATAAATAAAAAACATGTATAAATAAAAAATAAATAACACGACAAAATGTGCCAAAAATAAAGACTCTTCTGATATTGGCAGATGGCTTTTTGAAAAAACACAATACTTGTACGTAATACTTTGCATTCCAGGTCACAGTTTTTAGGATACAACTCTGGGTCAAGAAAAGCAATGTAAACCGATTAGGATTACAGTACAGTACAACGGAGTACAAGGTTCTCTTTTTTCTGATATAGAGACATTACTGGGATATACATTTAGGATACCAGTCGATCTAAAAAGCTTATACCGGGTATGAGTGTAGTGCTATGGGGAGAACTTCTTTACAGTACAAGAAGTGGGCCCTGCTTGTAAATCCCATCCACTTTGTCACTTGTATCCAGCTTGACATTCACAGATAGTTGTTATTGCACTATACAGACATCCCTCCGAAAGGCACTTTATATCTCACCCCCTCCCTCCTCTGTCATTCCCGACCAAGAGCACACGTGGCACACACACACACATTTGGAACGCACTGTGAGTTTAAAACTGAAGCTTTTAAAACTTAAGATGCTTATCGGGCTAAAATTATTCAAATGAGTGGTAGTAAAAATGGCTTTCCGTCTGGATGAAAAACGTAAAGAGTGCAAAATTGTGTTGATCCCATTTTTGCCCATTTGCTGTGTACCGCTTTTGTGAAACTATTATTTTGACTACCAGCTATTCCTCGATTAAAAAAAGTGATGGCGCCGAGTAAGACGTTTATTACTAAAGGCTAGGAATGCTATGGTGCATGTGAGAGATTGTAGTGTGAGTCAATGGTTGGCTTTTAAAATAAATAACGAGAATGTGTGCATCAAAAGTCCAACAGGCTTGTTTCCATCTGAGGGTAGGAGGGCCTCTTCTCTCACACCACAGCCCTTTTCCAAAGCATCTGCTCGCTAAGACAACTCTTCCAGATCCACGCTGGAATTTTATCATTGTGGGGAAAGGCTGTCCTGCTGAAGGATATCCCACATCTGATGCAAGCGATGGGAGAGTCTTAGTGTTTGATGCCTTAGGAAAACCATGCTTAAAGGTATTGGGAAAGGCTGGGAGCTACATGACTGGTTGGTTGCTTTTGATGCATCCATCCAAGAAGCCAGTGGTATGGAGTGAGAGAAGTTGATCAGACATCCGTCAGTGAGGGATCCATTTTAGGCCAGTTCAGGCATCAAGACCAGAGGCAAAAGCTGGCCAGGCACAACCCTCTCAGGAAACATCCCCAAAGTGAGGTCTGCAGTGTGTTTTGACCCTTCACATGTCAATGCAATAATGAGCTGCCTAAGCATCAGTCCAGGTGAAGATATTGCTCACTGTCCGACTGCCCGAGTACAAAGTCCTGTCCTTGAGGGACACCTCAGAACAGAGGACGGCCTCAGGCATCCATGTGATGCTGCAGCAGCTGCACCACATACCTCAGTCTGTGCCGGAGCTCTGAGGAGCAGCCCAGCTCACTCAGCATACTCAAACGGTACGTGTATGACACCCGCTCCCGACTGATGTAGGTAAGCAGGTACGAGTCATCCGACGACTTGCACAGGATTATTTTGGTGTGGTCTGTGTAGAAGTTTACCTATAAAAAACAAATAAGTTATTAATTATCATCATTATTAATTATGAAAGTAATTGAACACATTGATATAGAGAAAATATAAATGTGATTCTTACCTGTAGAGTGCCATTGTTGAAGAGCATCACAAGTGCATGGTCAGTCTTGACCCACTGGAGCAGTAGTGGAGGTGGACCAGAGACATGTTCCTCACAGTGTAGATCACCACCCTAAACATTTACAGTGGTGTCAGATTACAGAACCATACAGCGATTTCATTAAATGACAACACTTCACTAAACAAAACCTACCTCCATGAGGTTCTGCTCCATGTAGTTGGCCATAAGTTCTACAATTTGCTTCTGGCTGCGGAGCTGCTCTGGTAAGGAGTTTGCAGCAAAGGTAAAGTGTTTGTTGTTGGTCAAGCAGTAATGCACCGTCCTGTTTGAGGAAAAGAGCAGCGGTCAATAAAGGATAAGCATGATGAGGAATGTACAGGATGTTAAAGACACATACTTGCGTTGCTCACAGAGGCTGAGGTGTGTTCCTTCATTGAACAGCACACCGATGTTTTGGTTGGACAGTTGATACCCAAAGCCATATTTGTTAGAGTAGTCAACCCATTTGGTCACCCACAAAAAGGACTGTGGCCTGGACAGGCAGAGTGGGTTTCTGGTAGCTGTAGAATAGACACAACATATTAGAAATCTATACTGTGCAAATATTTTTTTAGTTCACACGAAACAGGTTAGGCTGCACTTCATGGGTTTCTTACCTGCTGGCATGTTTGCCAAGCAGCTGTTCAGAACTTTCATAGCCGCTTCAGCAACAGCTGCGGGACTCAGCACATCCTCACATGCTGGAGAGACAAAGAAACATGTGACCCTGTTAGCATGAGGAAACGCTACAATTGTATGCTTTTCAAGAGGGATTTGAGCTTACGTTCAGAGCTGCTGGCCATGGTGCCTTTAAAGGAGCGGGAGATGGACTTCCTGGATTCTTCCTCAGCAGGGGTTTGCTCCAGAGGCACTGAGCTGACCAGCTGACCAGCGGGGGAGGGAACCTGGAGAGCAAGTCAACATTTAGCCCACCAATAGCACAAACCAACCATTCAACCATGAAACATCTGCTCTTCAGGATTAAGCCAAACAAAGCATAAGGGCAAAGAAATGCAAATAAGTTTTCAACTTTGTACAGTTGCTTGTGTGTAATCATACTTCCTCTGCCCCGTGTTCCTGTGTAATGGAACGCTTAGTCAAAAGTCTAACCTCAGCCACAGATACTGGATGATGTACTTTTGATTACCATATTGTCCACATTCAAATTCCCATCTTTTTACTTCCCTCTTCACAACAATCAGGCTCTCATTCTAAAAATAGCAACAAACGCCCACTGAGTGACTACTTAAATTATGACATTTTGGTGTCTATTTTTACACATCTTGTTTGTGATACCATTACAAAAAAAAAAAAGAAAAACACATACCTCATTTGGTCCCACTGTTTTGTAGCTGATCTGCCGATTGATGGAACATTTAACAATGCCAGACACCAGCTTTGAAATGTCCTTGTCATCTTTGTCTTCACACGGCATCTTTTCCACTGCAGCACAACAAAATGGATTCAGCTTAGACACAGTAACTATCACTTAAAAAGCAATCGTTCATGGAGACAACAGCCAGAGAAACTGACACATGGACATTGTTAGACTTGAGATAGTGGTCATCGCTTCAGCTTACCTTTTGCCTTCTTCTTGCCAAAGAGACTCTTGGCCATTTTTGTAAGGAATTTCTTGGCAGGACTTGGCGGGTGGAGCTCTGGCACCATCACACAGCTGCTGGGAGGGAGTTTATCAGGAGTGTAGCCCTGAAGGGAAAAAGGAGAAGAAAAAAAAAAAACCTTGAATGTGAGACCCAAGGAAGAGCCAGAAAGCATTTGGAAAAACCAATCAGAAGTGAAATATGCAACTTATCCATACAAAATGAGTATTTACTTTGGTGAAGAATTCATGGTTGAGGATTTGATCAAGGGTAAGTCTGTCACTAGGATTCTTCTGTAGGATGCTAGAGATGAGCTTCTGAGCAGAGGGGGACAGCGTGGAGGGGAGATTATAGCGCACTTCTTTAATGCATTTGTAGGTTTCCTTTAGATCAAGCGTCTCAAATGGAGGGTTACCACACATGAGAGTATACCTATAAAAGACAACATGAGAATATTAACTGAGAAAAAAAAAAAAAGTGAAATGTTTTTTTTGTTTATTCAAAATGCCAACTTACATGACACACCCAAGTGACCAGACATCAGACTCTGTGCCGTGTCCCTGTCTGTTGAGAACCTCCGGGGCCAAATAATTAGGAGTACCACAGATTGTTCTATTGAAAAAGAAAAGGCATATTTCATTATTTTTGCCTAATCGCTCATGACATTGCCTGTATGACTCTAGCAGTCCTTCAGCATTAATCATCCGTCATACAGGTACTGAAACAAATTCCCAAGTGCAACCGTCAACCGCCACTTTAAAACCAGTTGAGTCAGGTGTTTATCGGAAAGGGCAGGTAGGACCAAGCATGTGACCAGTATTCTGCAGTTTGTTTTATGCAAACCAAAGAAACTGATACCCGTTGACTAGTAAATTAATCTTTTCTTTAAAAAATACTTACTTTTTTCGCTGCTCCACAGTTTCTAGTTTTGCTGCGAGTCCAAAGTCGCCTAATCGCAGCTCCATGTTCTCGTTAACAAAGAAGTTGCCTGAAAAAGAGAACATTCGTCCTGTCAGCATTCCACATATTGGCCATAAGTCACAGTGGATTCCAGGGATGCTTTCATGTGTTAACGCATTGACTGTGATGCCAGGCGCTCCATACTCACCTAGTTTCAGATCTCTATGCAGAATTCCTCTGCTGTGGAGGTATTTGAGGCCAGATATGATTTGTTTGAGGTAATACCGCACTTCGGGTTCGGTTAGTGTGTGTCTCGCCTTCCAGATGTGAGCCAGTGACTGCGGAGGAACAAGGCAAAGGGGAAACTGTCACATCTACTACTATGAATGGGACTGAACAATGCTCTGTACAAGCCAAGCACTTTGGTTTTATCATGGTGCCTATACATGTTCGTTTGAGTAAGATTAGGCATGTTTATGTCTACATAAGGCAGACACTGTCCACTGTGGGGTCTTACAGTGACTCACCTTTCGGCTGCATAGTTCCAGAAAGATGTAAATATTGTCTTGATCTTCAAAATAATGGGAGAATTTAACTATATGCTTGTGTGAGAGGGATCTGTGCAAGTCGATTTCATTTGTGATCTGTTGAAAACAGCATGTGTTAGCCTGCTTCCATTTAAATACAGTTCATTCATTCAAAATGCACATTTGTGTACCTTGTCCCTCTGATGTGGCTTGGACACCCTGCTCTGTGGAATCACCTTAACTGCGTACATTTTGTTGTTGGAGAGGTCTGTCATTTCGTAGCATCTTGCAAAGCCGCCCTTTAGAAGAAAAACAACTGGTCAACATCACATGCAGCAGGTAGAAAACCTGCATTAACCCTCCATTGAAAAAAAGCTCTGAATCCAAATGCTTATGCAAGGTCCACACAGAAAAGTCTGGAAGCACCATGTCAAACGGCACCACACTAAAGACCAAAATGGTCGAAAATTGTTGAATCTATCTGCATGAACAGAAAGTATGCAGGCTCTTGTAACCTTGGGCTGCATCTGCACCTTCCAAAATGTCAGTATGGCACATGATGTCTATGGTTTACATTATTCTCTTTTGCATGTCGCACAGCTCGAGCTGCCATCCACACGCACACGCCTGTGGACACGGGATGAAGCAGACAGGGCTGCTGCATTCATTAACCGTGAAATTGACGGGGACATTCCCAGCTCTGCGGCAGGGAGCATAGAACAATCTTGGCTGCGTGCCCGATGCAGTATGTCCGATGTAAATGCAACATGTTGATGTTACTTCATTCATTCGTGAAAACGCCAAACCAAACCTTCCATTTAATAATTAAAGTGTGTCGCTGGATGTAATGGTTTACAGACAAAGATACGTCTAACATGAAGGACACGCAACAAGCTCATTGATAAAAATATGAATCGTTTGGTGGTGTGAGGTGGTGCCAATCATGGGCACACCTTGCGTCTGATTCATTCAGCAGTGACGCGCACACAGCGTGGAGACATGAGCTTCATCCACCACGAGGTCACTGCCTTTTCCCGCATTAACTACACACCTGGATGACGACTGTCAGTACATTTGAATCACACAAAAAGCAGAAAAGCAGGTGCACTCTATATTTCAACATGGACCAAGCGATACGTGCGTAAAAAGAGTATGTGTCGTACCTTTCCCAGGAGCTTGCCTTTGCTGTAGCATCTTCCAGATTTAGGGTCCGTGATCACTTGAGCGACCTCAGGTTTGTTCTGTTCGCCTTTATTTCTGCTCGTTTTCGTCGGGGCAGAGGACTGTGTGGGTCCGCGCTCCGGAACAGGCTTCAATAAATCCGCATTCATGTTGTGGCAAGAAATACGCTGCGCTGCCGAAAAACACCCGGTATCCATGGAGCGCAGCAGTGGCACTGTCAGTCACTGAATGTGGTCCGTATTTGTCCCTTTGGCTTCAATAGTCACTAGTTGGTTAGGTTCACACTGCCTGGACCACCTCAACCAACTGTATCTCTCTGGTGCGTCTGGGACCGACAGTCAATGGCTTTATAGCTCCGACGTCACGGGGAGGAGGCGGGCTCAGATTGCGCACTGGAGAAAGTCCAGACATGTTCGCATCACCGTCATAAAACATTAAACTGAAGACAAAGTGACAGTAGAAATGCGTATTCTTGTGATAGAAAGAAAACAAAAACAAACTTTGGGCCCTGATTAACCAAAGTGATAGACTTAAGGACTGCAGTAGTCTGGGAACTAAAAGTAATCAGCCAAGAGGCGAACAATGGGTCATCTTGATTCCCAGTGAGTCTCTTGATCATCACACAATGATTAATTGCCCTCTTAAGCACAGCAGAAAAAAAATAACGACCAACCTCTATTACTGTAAGCGTAAGTGAGATCTGGGAACCTCTGGGGGGATGTTTATATTTCTTCATATTACTATTAAGCCCACATTAATGGAAATGGTTTTAGCATGTACATTTAAGGAGAAAACATTACATATTATTGCATATGCGGTGTAAAATATTATTAGAGGGTCCTGTGTTATCTTCAGATTGATAGAGCTGACTGTGGAAGGACCAGACTAATGACTCAGAATATCAAATGTCTACTTTGATTTTTGCTGCCCCCTTCACACTCTGGTGTGTAAGTTCAGATGGGGTTCAAAATGCCCACCATTCATTCCAGCACTGCATCGCTATCATTTGATGAGATGTTCTATAAATAGCACTGCTGCTGTCAGGGATTGCCAGTAAACATTTGGCCATGGTCTTTCGTTCAGTAGAAAACCCACCGGGCAACGTGTAAAACATGTTTTCCCCTCGTGTTCTGCCTGTATCTGGGTAAATCTGAATAAATAGATGTTGGAACAAGACTGCCACCTGCTGCCATCTTCTTTAACAAAAAATGAAGGATTGCGCTTTACTTTTGGAGGAAGAAGGAACACTTATGTAAATACAGTCCATTTTTATTAGTTCTGAGTTTTGATGTGTCTTAGTTGCTTTTTTAAAAGAAACAACACAAATGAGTTTAGACATAAACAGGTCTTGTCAGGCATTAACTTTACATAACATTAAAGTTTACATTGACATTATTATGGAATATATTAAACAGCCATGTGGGTTGACATTTTATGGCAAAATCTATTACTTCTATGGAGACAGCACACATTAATATATTTGGATATTTTTGGAATGACACTTGCGCAGCCATTTTTTAGGAATACCTTCATCTATTTAAGGAATGACAGAAAATGAAAGTACACACAAATGGCGTCTTTTGAGTGCAACTACAGACAAATGCATAACACTCAGTCTCATATATTTTAGGTAAGATGCTTTCCTGTTTGTATTAGAGCTTTATATGTAATAATAACATATAAGTACAATAGAAGTAATGATAGATCTGCGTGGTAAAGTTGATATAAACTCTTGGGTGTAGTGGGTTTAATCTAACATGTTCAACCCTATGTCTCACTTGGTGGTCCAGTGATGGAAGAGGTGATTCAAGCTCAAAAGTCCATCATGTCTGCAGCTCCTCCTCTTATTTTCTTCTCCTGGGATTCTGACCATGCTTTGTTGATCGTTCTCTTCATCTCATCGTCTCCTTCATCATAAATCTTTTTGAGCATGTTCATCAGGCCGTCGCTGGGATCTGAATTGTCCTCCATTTTTGGTTTGCTATTGAAAAACGACAAGAACATTAAGTCCTGTTAGGGCATGTCTTTTGAAGTAGTATGTTATGATGCCAAGGATTCTCACTTACTCTTTGTCTTTGGACTGCTTTTCCACTTTTGTTAGGTAGTCCCACTTTTGTGTGGACTGTTTCTTACACATTATCAGAAGCATGTCTGTTTTTACCTTAAAAGAGAAAAACAGGTGTTATTTGGTAGCCTAATTGTTAATTTACTCTGAATTAACTGTCACTGTAACTCATTTATCTTAAAGGACGACTTATACTACCTTTTTATAACTGTCCTTCTCATTGATAGGGTGTAATAGACTTAGAATGTTCATCTGATGGTTCTTTCCATCAAGTTCCTTTACCAGCACAGAAAGTGAACTGAAAAAATAACAAAAATCATTGAACACAGAATGCAATACATTGTCTTTACAGATATCTTTGGAATCTCATAACAAAAGCTACGGCAACTTTATATATATACATATATATAATACATGTATTAACTATGCGTAAATCTGGTAGATCTAGAGTAGATGTTGGGACAAGGCTGCCACCTGCTGGCATCATATTAATACAGCAGAATGTCCACACACTAATTTGATGTAGCTCAGATTTTTGTGAAAAGAAAACAAACACTGCAGTTGAGTTTAAGAGATATGTATAATACAGTTCAGTTGCTCTTACCAGTTACAGTTATTCAAAGACTGACAAAAGAAGCATTATTATTAATTATTGAAAATGTTTACCTTTCTGTAAAAGTGACTTCAACATTTTCTGATGGAATCTTGTGCACATCCTTCAGTGTGAGGTAGATTTTCACAAATTTATCAGACTGGTCCCATGCTGCAGGCAAGAGACATTCTTATTGTAATTTTTAACCACATGCCAAACCTGTTCTAAAATGCAACTAAGGGCATTATACTGTACCATAGTTCGTGATTTTGACTGTGTATGCCGCTTTAGAGGCTGTTGGGGGATTCACATCTTTTCTGGCAAGTTGCTCCTTCTGTTGTTTTTTGACAGAGAGCTCTTTCTCCACTTTCTTTACTTCTTGTGTCAAAACATCTTTAACTCTCTTTCGCTCTGCTTTCTCCAAAAGGGACCCAAGTTCTGTCAAGTCTGCCTCCAACTGATTGATCTGCAGGAGGAGATGTATAAAGGAACATTTAGAAAAGTGCATTAGATATTTAGGATTGGTGTGGAAAATGTTAGGAATATAAAGTTTTCACCAGTATTTTAAAATAACATAGCCAGCCTTTATTTCATAATAACAGTAATGCTTTATTGCATATCTTTCTCATAGTGCTACACTGTTAATTTTTCATTTTCATTTATACAATATGAGTATTCGACTCTTTTTCATGGGAGTCCCTGTTAAAATAGAGAAAAATATAAACAAAACAAATAACTACATTTAAGTAAATTTAAAACATTAAAAACAGGCGCAGGTGTGATTATAAATGTTTATCACCAGATTATTAAAGTGCATTTGTGGCACCAGTGTATCCAGTTTTACATGTTCTTGAAATATGTTGCATCTTTGGGAAGCAAAATAAGCAAAAGTGTTTTTCCCATTTCAGTTCTAGTGCAGCCAGTTTTTGGACAATCACGTTATCTTCAAGAACAAGAATCAAAGTTCAACAGTGAGGTATTCAGGCAGTTTATCACGTAGTCCCTTATATGTAAATGTCACTCTATGGCTTTCTAATAGAGTAGTTCACACCTAAAAACGCAATCTATGAGATAATTATATAACACGTGGAAATCATCTTGTATTGTAAACATTTCTTTCGTCTAACACAGCACTGTATTCATCTATTAAAACACAAGGGCACATAGGGGAGTGTGTAGATAAACACTAAAACAGCTTTAACATCACTGTATTCATCTATTAAAACACATGGGCACATATGAGAGTGTGTAGATAAACACTAACACAAAAGCCCTTTCTCCACCAAAACACAGCAGATTAACATTAGTGCTGATATATAGGTTTAATAAAATCCACATTTACGTAGATCTTGTTTGTCATTTCTCACATTGTTAGTTAATTCTCACATAACCTCATTGATTTGTGCTGTTTCTGTTGCTAGAATATTCCATTCGCCTCGAGCCGGACTATGACATCAACAACCCGCTAATTCTGAAAGTGAAACTAATAAAGACACTGGAACGGCCACTTTATCCCACATACCATTAACCTTAAATCTGCCCCTTTACCATTCACTATTGACTGTTAAATGAAAGAGAATTACACCAAAAACCTCGAGTTGAATGAGGCTTGAAGCTAGCTCCCACCGGATCATTAGACAGTATTAATCATCGATGCATTCTGATCAAAGGACATGAATACTACCATTTGTATCATCAAAAACACAGTAGATTAAAGCACAATCCGCTTTACCTGCTCCGTTAGATCCATTGTCCTGGTTTATTTTAGTACGAGCAATAGAACGTCCTGTTTTCAACACAACGCACGCGCCGCTCGTTCTCCTTCTGCTTTCATTTTCATTTGGTAACAGGAACTCAGCCATAGACTGCCCCCTAGTGGAGTTTTAGGTATTGCACCCAAAAGAATAGTTAAAGCATTTTGTCTTATTCATTTGTATCAGACATAGTAATGTTATAAAATGCAAAGTCTATCAAAATTAGTTAATTCCCATCATCATAATAATAATACTACATTCTATTTATAATGCACTCTTCATTCTATAGAATCTCAGAGTTCTACAATAAAACAAGAACTTTAAACCACTACTAATTGCTAAATGCGAAAAAACAAAACAAAACATCAACTGTAAGCTTTTCTGAATGAAACGGTTAGATTAGTTAAAAAAAAAGTCCAGGCTCTGTGTGGCTCTCAACTCAGCAGGAAGGCAATTCCAGAGTTGTGGTGCAGCTCGGTCCCCCATTGCAAGGAGCCTAGTGGGGGGGACCTAAAGGAGCATGCTACCTGAAGATCTGAGGGTTTGGTTGGAAGATTGCAAAGTGTCTTGCAGATAAAGTGGTGTCTGACCAGTGATGTATTAATAGGTCAACAGAAGGATTTTGTATTAAATCCAGGATGAAACAGGGAGCCAGTGCAGTGATTTGAGAATAGGAAAATTTTCTGACTTTCATTAGGATCAATAATGATTCATGACTTGAAATGGACTGAAGGTAATTCCATGCAACTTCTTTCATGCTTTGCGTGAATAGTTCGCTCCAGTGGCAGTGAATGATGGGTGAAATGCAGAGGACAAATTTCCCAGGGACAATAAAGTTTAACTTTCAGACTATTATTACATTTAAATTCAATAAACATTTATTAGCAATGAAAACAATATTTACAAAGAGGACAGTATGTGTAGCATCTATCATTTTATCTCTGGTCATAATAGTTGTGACACATCTATGAAGAAAACATCCATCACACTGACTGTCCACATGTGAATAAACCAAGATGAGTTGGAGAGAAACGAGTCTCTGTTTTAACATTTGTAGTATCACCATCTTGCTCTGAGAATACCAGACATCTGGTTGTGGTCAGCTAAGTGACGGAAGACAATTCGGCTAAGTCTCCACCTCCGTTTCACTCCTCTTGGTCTTGAAGTCATTATACACCTATTGCGTATCCGCACAGGGCAGCTGTCCCTGGGTAATGCAGCAATTTCCTTATCTGCCACCTCCTGCAAAACAGAAAAAATCCAAACATGTTAAAGACGCCCTATGTAACTTTTCTGGAGGAGGACTACGACATGTTTGTCTTTAAGGAAATGGTATTGCTTTGTTCCACAGCAATAGACTCATCATTACACTCAATGTCCAAGTTACAGGTCAAAATCTGTGGAGAGATGACCCACCATGGTAACAATTGATGTTTTTCCAAATGTTTTTGGCAATAAAAACTCCAGTAATTAAAAAGCATGATAAGTTTAATTCCATACTGTTTAGCATTCAAAGCACTCTCAACCAAGCAAAATTATACCTTGTACCAAAAAAATTATAATGCACCTAAATCAGCAAGGAAACATAGTGAATTAATTTTAATTTTATATTTTTTAGACTGGAATTTTATTTGTATGCAATGCGCAATACAGTCATGGTCTTGTACCTGAAGTGTCTTAGGCAGGATGGTGTTTTTTCTGATGGCATTGATCCGCAGTCTCTCATCAGCATAATCAAAGGCCATTTGTCTCCTCTTCACATCTCGAAGCATCCTCCAGTCGACGTAATAGTCTCTCACCTGCTCCACAGCCGCCCAACAGCTCCTCAGGACCTGCACAAAAGAGTTTGGCAAATTTTCCATATCGTTTATTGGTGATTGCGAGATTTTTGAATGTTTGTGGGGGCAACAGTAGCTCATTTGGTAGTGTTTGTCTACTGATACGACATGGATATCATGCTCCTACAGACGAATGCTGTTCTGGTGTCCTTCGGTAGGACACTTAATCCCCCCCAGTGTGTATGAATGTGTGTGAATGAGTGATATAAAGCGCTTTACCATTAGGTCACATTTCCAAATGGAGGGTAAGACTCACTTTTTCCTACTGACAGCATAGTATTTTACCATATTACTGACAAAGTATTAAACAAAACCTAGCATTTTAACAATATTAATTTAAACTTGTGTTAATAATACTGGTCAATACAATACAGTGAAGGTGCCAGAAACCCAGCATTTAGCCAATATATTCGCATTATGCTGATCAGAAGTCCTCAAACATGTCCTCCTGCTGATGTTAGCTAAGATGCTACGGGGCAAACAGCGACAAAATGTAAACAGGACTTTTTGGCAACTGCGCGATCACAATGGTCTGTTAATCATATTAATAATACTTCAAATAATGGACAAAGAAAACAGACAATGTTTACATACTTGCTTTGGAGCAAATAGGGTAGAATAAAGGGCATTTCTCCCTAAACATGTTAAACTGCGGGCAGCCATGTTTGCTCCAGCCTCTTCTTCGTTTTACTGATTTACAGATGTGGGGTGTGCGGCGCGCCCCCAGCTGTCCAAATACAGTACAACAACTTTTTTACTTGGCTGTAACACTACGGGCATTTCTTGCTATTTTCTAGTTTTTTCAGGCTTCGTAACACGGATTTGCGATTACATCAGGCTATGCAGGTGCGGGGAATGGCTTATTATGTTTTTTGCAGCAGTTCAAGAGCCTAGTCACTAATATATATGATCAGTTCAACATGTATATATTTATAGATTTTCCTTTTGGATATTTTTGAGACTATTTAAAAGTCCACGGTTTATTTAACGCAGCTGATGGTACGTGGCTCATGCTGTTAGAGGTTTGTGCGAATGAGCTTAAGGTTTTAAAGCATAGTCTACATAGAAGGAATATCAGTTTAGCAGTTTAGCATAATACCAGACCATCTGCAGTACTTTAAATATCCTGTAGAGGGCAGTAATCCACCACAGAATGGGTGAACAGCTTTTTTTGGCCAAAAATATGGAGAAATTGGACATGGTCTTTCAAGCCAAAAGCACTATTAGGTTTATTTCAAATGAGAACAGGACATTGCATTGTTTTATTGAAGATTTGTATGCAGCATGAGTGTTTGGTTGATTGTCCCTAATCAACCAGCTGTGGTCGCTTATGAAGTCTGCAGTTAAATGAATAATTAAATTAATTGAATAATTATTTTTGGTGGATCCAGTGAAAAGGTAGGTGATCCAGTGGTTCAAGTTCAGAGGGATTTTTGGTATTAAATGAATTGAGGCTGCAACTTCAGTTTATTAATCTACTCAAAGTCTGACCAATAAAATGCCTTTAAAAACCTGCATTCTTCCTGTGCTCTCCACAGATCTGACCTGCAGATCTTATGGTGAATGCCACACTATGGAACTTTTCAGACAAAGCAAGAACAACTCCATGGAAACAGGGAGGTAGCGGAGCCTCTACCAGAAAGTTACAAAGTGCGGCTGTAATCATCAAACCAAAAATCTGGCCAACCAAAACTAAAATTAATTGCGAGACCTGGTTGAAATCAAGCTTTATAGGCTTTTTAATATTGGCCAAAGAGGTTATACTATTTTTGGACCCTTTACCAGCATTTGTCAGCATAATTTATTACTGACATACCACATACATCTGAAACAAAGTAATCAAAAGAATTCTTTACAAGTGTGTAAAACATTCACCACCATATCTCCTGCAGGCCCTGATGTGAAGAAGATGGCTGATGCTTTCTCTTTGATGGAACGGAGATCCACATACTCCGTCTTTGAATTCCTCGCGGCCATGTGAGTAGATATGAGACTGTTCTGCCTGCGGTGTTAACTGCGGTGAAATATAAGTTAATAAAATTTAACCGCTTGGCCTCGGCACCTCAAGCTAAATGTATTTCTATGGGGACTCTCCCAGTTCACATGAAGGATATAATCACACAGAAGTATTCCTTTGGTCGCTCAAATATGTAACAGCATTCTTCCTGTGTTTTCATTTCCAGCTGCCAAAACAGAATCGTTCCATTTTTCTATATCATAATGTTGAATTGTCTATAACCTGGTACTCTTTAAACATATAACATATTTTATAATGGGTTAAAATTTATGAGAGGGTAGGTCTCTGTTATGGGGGCTTAAATCATATTCAGACACATGTACTTATAAAAGATGTGAGTCATATACTGTGGCATTCTCCATGGATACGGAGCAGACGTTTTATTTAAGTTGCCATATCATTAAATGCCAAATAAGGCAATGATCTTGTTGTAGATTTAATAGCCACCATGCATCAAAGTGGGAGACATGAAAAAAACTTAGATCATAGCTTTTTTACGAATGGAGCAGTTATTTTAATACTTACAGTGATTTCTGTATAGCCTTGGGGGTTATTGTTAGCGGTGTGCAAAAATATCAAAATATTGACATTGCATTGTTCAATTTGATTATACAGTATCAATATTGTGGGCTGCTGTATTGATATATTGCTAAGGGTATTTTTTTGGTATATTTTGCCAAATGCAGTACATTTGACATAGTTACTGTTTTGATGATTAAAATAGGTGTACTTTCTATTACCTTTGCACAGCTAACGGTTTAACATAGACTTTTAGTACCACAGTTGTGATTTAGTAGTTATGTTTGAGCCTTTAGAGCAGTTAAATTACATATATCTCTATGTAATAGTACATCTGGAGCTTGTATAAGCTGTGGATGAATAAACAATGACCAATGCAACAGACTTATGTATTGTTCTAGTTAGTAACTAACTAATTATTAAACAAAATGCACTTTATGTTTATAATTTTATAATCTTCAATAAATGGAATATAAATGCACCATTTATCTGTTTTTTTTTTTTTAATGAAAATGGGGTTGATCATGAAGTAAGAGCCCAAAAGCCTTACATTTTTTACTGAACCATATCAGATCGAATTGAAATTTATTGTTTTGAATTGTACTGAATCGATAGTGCACTGTATTGAGACACATCGTGGCCTATGTATCGAGGTGTGTATCGTATCGGCAATGATACCCAGCCCTAGTAACAGTTTATGTAAATCAAATACTTGTCACAAGAGCCACAAACCTTGTTAGCGGGCTCCCTCTACTGAACTCAGTGTGGGCTAATATTCAATTCAGTTCATCGTTATTCTGGACTCATGGTCCATTTTTAAAACAACAACATTTATGTTTTAAAAGACAATCACACCAGTGTCTCCACATCTTAGATTGAAGAGTATTGCACTGAATCTTATATTTGTGAGTGACATTATTATTTCATTTTCTGACCTATTCAGGGTGCAAATAAAACTCTACTTTAAAGTTTTGAGTATAGCTTGCAAAGTGTTCACTCGTGCAGCGAGAAACAGTAAATAAAACTGGGGACAAAATTCCCCCTGTCTAACCTCATTTCTGACTCTAAATGGGGCAGACACACTGTTTCCCCACTTAATCTGCATTGTCTGTTGTGCATCCCAATTAACTAAAATACACACAATATATTTAGGTACATCCCTCTGAATCAACTTCATAAATCATTTCCAGTAATTCACCCTGCCAAATGCTTTGGATGCATCTAAAAACACATGGAAACTGATCAATTCTGCCTCTTGTATTTGTCAATAATCTCTTTTAGAACATACACACACGTCTGTGCCCAGCAGAGCTTTAAGCAAAAACAGTTTTTCTGTGGATTTAATAAATTGTGAGATCCTGTCCAGGAGGATTAATTCAATCATTTTTGACACTATGCTGGTCCGAGCTAGAGGTCTTTAATTGTCAGAGCTGCCAACTTTTCCAGTTTTATTTTTAATAACGGGGACTAGCAATAAAACATACAAACAAAAAAAAAACATGAACAAGTAAACCTGTGAATAGTTTCTGTAGTGAGGTCCACTATGGCCAGGGCTGGCCCAGACCAAAAGCAGAATAAGCACCTGCTTGGGGCCCCGAGGCCACCAGAGGGCCCCCAAGAGCCTATACATTTATATTGAAAATATTGATTAGAAAGTTGTTGGGTTTTTTTCTGAAAATGACACTCCGGTGTTTATATATACTAGTCTAAATATCCCTCCTAAACGATTATATATGTTTTATTTCCAATAACTAGACATGTGCCGCCTACATTTTTTGAGTCAGACAGTGGTGTGGACAGGTATGTGTTTACACCGGTGTGAAGGACCCCGCCCCTCCAGGTGCACTCTGGGAGCACTGAGGCAGCAGGGGGTCTTTTACAAACTAAAAGACTAAAAGTTATTGAAGTTAAGTTTATCTAAAGTACAGGACAAGGCCTGAAGAGCCCAGAGGAAGAAAGAGGGACTTTTCAGAGACTTGAAATATGTCCCATTTTACATCAGTGGATCTGCAGATAAAACAGTGAAGATGGACGTGTGTAATTCTGCAGACAGGACACACCTCAGAGGGACAGAGGACAAACAGGACACACCTCAGAGGGACAGAGGACAGACAGGACACACCTCAGAGGGACAGAGGACAGCAGGTGAGTCTGTTTATTACACTGTCTGTTTGTGGTTGTGGCTCGTCCTTTTGTGGTCATTTATTTAGATTAGTATCAGACTTAAATATTTAACACTTCCTCTCTGCAGACAGCGCTCCGAGCTAACATGCTAACGAGCTAACATGCTAACGAGCTAACTGCTAACGAGCTAACTGCTAACACACCACTGTTATCATAAGAGTTACTGTTGTTCCTTTTCCCGTGGTCTCTCTTTCACACATTTGTTGATGCTGTTCGTCTTTTTAAAGCTCTGAACTCGCTCTGTTCAGTCTCTAAATAGTTTTTGTCAATTATAATAAGTTTCACTGCAGCACAAATAATCCCCAGCGCCACTTAGCAGCGTTAGCATGCTACTATCATAAACACAAGCACTGGGCTGATCTGTGAACTATAAACACCTTTAGTCCTAAATATTTGTATATTTCATGTGACAGTCACATGTGTCACAGCTGAGCTTAATGTGCAGAACAGTGAATGTGCAGCTTAATGTCCAGAGCGGCTCTGTGGAGAGATGAGCTGTGAGTCAAACAAGAGGCAGCACAGATACAGTGGTATCGGCTCTTGGTATCGACAGCCCATTGATGAGCACGAGTACTGGCACCTGATACTGGTATCGGCATCTGTGCGTCCTACTCATTAATATGTGCATTTATGTGAAATCACAGTATCCAAAGTCTGACAATAAACTTAAAAATGACGTGATCCTAAAATCCTCTTATTTAATGTTCAGTTCTTCCAGATGATCTGATGATTATAAATCTGATGTTATGTCCAGGCTGTTTCTCTTATGCAACTCTTAACTTGTATCAATACTTTATACTTCTTGAGTGATATGGTTTTGAAAGTGTACCCTTTGCTTAAGTACATCGTTTGGTTACTCTCTCCAACCCTGCATTTTATGACATAATGAACTGATAATGTAAGCCCAATTTAGTCAACTGGAACAGATTAAAATGCACCAGAAACCAAGAAAAAAGGGGAAGACCCCCTCCCTTACATGTTTTTATACTTTTAGATTTGTGGTTATTGCTGTTGTGAGCCACTAGAATTTGCAGTATTTTTATCAGTAGTTGTGATGAAGTGGAGAGGGCCCCCGAGGGCAAATTCAGCTTAGGGCCCCCTAAAAGCTAGGGCCAGCCCTGGCTATGGCTGCAGTGTTTGTGGCATCTTGGACATGTGTCTTCCTCAAAAAAGAGTCCAGAAATACTGTGTTTTAAATGGTTATTTGCATATCTTTTAGCCATAAACAAATAATACATAGCTCTCAGCACCCGATAGATGACGTCAAAAGACAGTTTACCCCCACACTGCAGCACCTGAGTGCTCCTTTCTGCCTCTTGATTTAACCTCCTGAGACCCGAGCTCTTGCATGAGATGCTTTATTAATTTTTCTTTCTTATTTGGGTTGGCTGGGACCTGATGAGTCTAAATACAAAGAATTATCTTTTTACATTATGTAGTTTTTGAGAAAAAATTATGTAAATCAAATGTCCTCATATGTGGACATTATACTCATTTTGATAAAACATTTGAATAATGATTTGCAAAAACTATTTATTAAGACCCTGAACACAGCAACATTTGTCCTGAATGTAAAAACAAAATGAGAAACAACAATTGTGCCTCTTGGAACAATGTGTCTCGTGTGAAGAGCTGATGACAGGAACAGGAAGAAAAACAAAAAAAATTAAAATATTCTAAACATTCTAAACTGTTAAAAAATGAATATATATTTACATTGTTGCTGTTCTTGTTGCTGTTATTCTTCATCTAATAATTTGCACTGTGGCCTAGACAACCCAAAATGTGTTGTCCACATATGAGGACGCCAGGTCTCAGGAGGATAGAGCAGGTCATTGCGTGACATCATACAGGTGGCGCCACGCAGTGGCAGGAGGAGGAGGAAAAGACATAAAATACAGAACTGAAATGGCTCCAGCATTTTCCAATTAAAGAAGCACAAACATAGATCAGAATTTCTCATTCTTTCTCCACCAAATGTAATCAACAAGTTAATTTAATGCATTTATACGCTGCAGCAAAAGAAAATGAAATTCTATCAACTGGACAAAAGTTTTTGTTTTTGTTTAGCTGCTCACCAAAATGGCTTTTTCTGTTTTTAGATATCCAGTTCTGTATCTAAAAAGCTTTTGTCCAGTTGACAGAATTTAATTTTCTTTTGTGATGGCTACTACCTGGACGGCTGAGGGATTACAGACATTTATTATTATCTGTTTTCTTTCCTACTCTCCAGGTTAAGACCACATAATGGGAAGAAAGTGAAGAGAATTTATGCAAGGTAATACACAGCCTCTAATCTAGATTAATAGATATACATACAATATACATCAGATGGATGCACAAACATGGATACACAAACACACAAAACACTTTACCACATATACTTTAACTACATGTTCCTCTCTGTTGGCGACTACAATGGCAGCCTGTACTGACATATTTTTTCAGACACTACACAATATTGTAGTGAATGTGGTAAAGTAATTATATGTGTCTTTAAAATCCCAGCTCCTACTGTGAAACCGCAATGAAATGCATACAGGTATAACGTAACCATGAGACGCTTCCTGGACTCAGTCATAGACTAAAATAAATAATTCGCTGTACACGCTGTAAAGCTCAAAAGAAGGAGTCACTGGAGTTTGGACATGGCATTAGCAGAAATATGAAAGATATAGTCACATATGTAACAGTAAATGCCATGTCATAAATCATATACGAAGCCAGCCATTCAACCGTTCACAGCCAACCATGCCAAGGTTTGACTGTGGAACATTTGAGGAACCTTTAGCTTAATAGGAAAAAAAGTAAATCAATAAATATATAAGCCATCCCATATAAAAGTTTAAAAAGCCACATTTTAATAAACTTGTAAGAATGAAAGTAGTACCAACACTATTACCACTGTATGAATAATTGTTCCAGAAGTACATACATACCTGATACAAGGTACTACTGCTACAGCTACCAATACTACCACTGCTAGTACTCCAAATAAGTACTCTGTAGTAGTGTCTAGCAGTACCACAAACAGTAGGTACGACCACCACAACTGGCATCACAGAATGTTGAGATCTTGGGCTAAGACTAAGACCAGCGATCCTTCAAGGCACTAAAAACTCTTTACATATTGGATCCACTCAGCCATTCAACTCAGTATGAGACACTAGGAGAAAGGTGGATTAAGTGTCTTGCCCAAGGACACAATGGCAGCATTCATCATACATCCGTAGCAGCTGGAATTGCACCTCCACCTGAGCGACTGCCATTACATTTTCTCCACCTCTTATTCACACTAAGTTGTGAATAAGAGGTTCATTTGTTCAGAGAGGATAACAATTTGACCACCTTTTTCTTCCTGATTCCAAGTGTGTGTCTAATTTTAAAATGCAAACGATCTCACCACCCAACTATACTGTCTTCCATAATGTCGTGGTGAATCAGCATGTTCCAGATCAGTGCAGGAAATCCCTCATCTCAAAGTCATCGTTGTACATTTGACCCTGATACACCCCATTTAGTAAGAGGTCCTGATCTTATAACGATGAGAGAGGGACAGCCAGCTTTCAAGGTTTCAGGAATGTGCAGTATTTCCCATAGAAAAAGGTGAGAATATGATCAGTTTTAAGGTGAGGATAGAGTACTTCATTAAGTCCATATGTCAGCCTTAACTGTTTGTATCTATGCAGGATGAAGTATACATTTATTATAATCTCATTTGTATTTATTATTTGAGTGAGACAGATATAATCCTGTTTTTTCATCACAAACAGACCTGGAGTTGTATTTTGTTTCATTCGCACATGTTTAACACACAAAACCTGTATATTTAGGCTAAGTTCTTCACTCAAGCTGAAACACTCTGTCCCACCTTGTGATGTCATCATGTGATAATACAGGAAGTGCTACACTATGTTTTTAAACTCCATACACCTTCACTAGAATCATTTGGATTATTTCAGCCCTGGAATCTCCAATTTCTACTGAACTAAATGTAAAAGGTAGGTGTTAACTTGAAAACTACCACTGCATGACATCACAAGGTAGAACAGAGCATTTTGTGCTGTGTTTTTGAGGAGGTAACAGCGTTATAACATGAGGCCATTTTGTGTAATATAGGGCCTTTAAAGTGAGGATAACGCGGTTACATAAAGTCCATATGTCAGCTTTTACTGTTTATATAAATAGATAAAATTTCCATCAGTATACATTTATTATAATCTCATTTGTGTTTATCTATTTATTCGACTGGGACAGTCCAAGTTCATTGACAGACACAATACAACATGGATGATGATATCATCATCCGTGTTGCCATGTTTACTTTCTGTTACTTCTAATTCAATCTGGACTGTTATGCCTGTATTCAAGTTTATGTTGTTGCTCCTTTCAAAATACTCACAAATATTTAAGTCTGTATTCTAATCTGATACATTGATTCACACTGGCTCTCAGTAAAACTCCTACAAATAAAAAATATACATACTGTTATATACATGTCTTTGGGGAGGCTGGATCAACAGTGGTGTAAATGGAAATAAACTAAAAATGATACAGATAAAGAGGGGAACAGACACATCTGGGATTATACTCAGTGAGTAGACCACCAAGGTATTAGGAAACACAGCACACACTTTGAAAACAAACCCATGTGGCCCTGGAGAATCTGTCGGTGGGTAACTCAGGGTGCTGCTTTACAAAGACCCAATCGTGTCCCTCAAAACCACTGATTTACTATGTGTTAACTCACACCGCCACTCTGCTCCTGCTGTTACTCATGGAAAACTGACAGCTACATGATACGTCATTAGTCCACAAGCACCACATCTGCAGTTATAGGCACTGTTCCCTGTCTCACATGGATTATTGGAGAGTATCTTGCCTAGAATTTGACAATTAGAAATCCGCTGGTGAAGTACTACATCCATTGAGCTTTGATGATTTGGTATTGTTATAGTACTTTTATATTTGAATTGATCTAATGAAAGGAACACAGAGTAAGTCTCTCCAGCAGCTCCTAGTTTGTGCTTAATATGAAAACGCAGTACCAGCTGTAGCAGGTGATATCAGACACTGTGCACTGGAGGTCATGACCTTTAGTGGTGAGGTCACATGACTTCAGGACTGGTATCTGCATCAGACTGGGAGCTCAGGACCAGCTGCTCATCTGAAACACGACTGCTTTACACACACTTTTCCAAATAACGCAATGTACTACTTGGATTGTTTTTGTTTATATAGTCAAATTTAAGATGGAATATTATCTACTAAACAGATATATTCTTGAACTTTGAGGCCTTTCCACTGTGAGCAAGGACAGTAAACATTGCACGAAGGAAGCTGCAGCTGGCTTAGTGACACAAACAACTACCTGGTTAAATTTACAAGGTCAGTTTGCTTTAAAGGTTTTAAATTACACAAAATGGGCTCTTGTGAGTTTTTGGCCATGCTAGAATGCTGTTTCCTCCTCAAAAACATATCTGGAGTTGTGTTTATTTCATTCACACATGTTTAAGTAATCATTTGCATTAATGCTTTTTTAGTCTGTCTACATCTCCAAAGCTCAGAATGCTCTGTTCCACCTTGTGATGTCATGAAGCGGTAGTTTTCAAGTTACAGCTAACATTTATCTTTAGTTCTGTAGAGACTGGCTATTCTCAAGCTGAAATTATCCAAATGATTGTAGTGAAGGTGTATGGATTATTTATTTATTTATTTTGAGCACATGTATCGGGTACACTTAAAGCACATTTCACAAATTAATCCTTATATGAGCTCAAAAAGGAGTGGGAAGAACAAAACTTATTAAATCCCACCCCTATCTTCATTTAAGACATGAATTCAATGCTTTGTTTACGCTTCCTATACAGCTAAAAAAGGGGAAAAAAGGGGAAAAAAGCATATATACATGACATCACAAGGAGGAACAGAGTGTTTTCTGTTTGTGTTTATGTTTGAATGACCGTTTATTATTAGTCTATATTTGCAAAAGCTCAGAATGCTCTATTTCAAGGTGATGTAGACAGACTAAAAAGCATTACTGCAAATGATTACTCAAATGATTCTAGTGAAAGTATATGTAATAAAAAAAAAACAAAAAAAAAACACAGAGGAGCACTTCCTGTATTACCACATGACATCACAAGGTGGAACAGGTGATGCTTTTTTTCTTTTTGAGAGAAGAATTCAGCCTAAATATGCAGGGTTTGTGAGTTAAACATGTACAAATGACACAAAAGACAACTCTAGGTATGTTTGTGATGAGGAAACGACATAACAGATCAGAAAATAGCCTAATATGGGCCCTTTGAGTATCTTTTCCGTATAGAGACGGGAGACAGCCTCAACTCCTCACCACCAGCATTACCCACAAGAGTTCTGCTGTGTGTACAATGTGGCAAAGGCATCAAAGGCACACAGGACCTTGAAAGTGTCTTACAACATCAAGCTTCCACATGGCATTAGTTTATTTTTCCTTAAACGAGTTAGACTTTATCTGCTGTGTGTCCCTCTAATCTGATTCAGCATCTCGCAAAGTCACACACCAAACAAAACAACCTTCCAGACATTTTTAGCATGATGCAAAATGGAGCACAGGAGCAAGCGTCGTCTAATCAGATTTGGCTAGTTCTGTAAACACTTGGCTGCCAAGTTAAGATAGAAGGTATAATGATGTAAAAATGACAGGCTTGAGTTTGCCAAGTTAATGTTAGCTAATGACCTACAGAGAACGCGTGCCTTAAACTGATTTCCGAGGCTAAATTCACAGGTGCTGTCTGAATAGGCCTGTCACTTCTCATTCTGCACCAGACTGTGTAGATCCTGTTCACGTCACATCAGCTTTTAAAATCAACAGTTCCCAGATTTACAAGGAAACTGCAATCAGCGAAGTTTGGCCTGCTCACTAAAGCCGCTTTGTAAAGATTAAATATACCATATGTTTCAACACACTCCAGCTCAGAGTTAAGCTTAATTGACGTAATGTAACTCCTGCGTATAGTGAGGGTATAAACTGAGCTACTGGGGGCGACAAATCCACTGACCTACACCCACCTTGCCACCTGTGTCTGCGTACACTGGTGTATGACTGCATGGATGAGTGGTTTCTTGATGTAAAGGGCTTTGAGTGCCTTGAAAAGCGCTATATAAAAATGTGATCATTTACCATCAGCTTTTAAAATCATCAGATCTCAGGTTTACAAGCAAACTGCAGTGAGTGAAGTTTGGCCTCCTACCTAAAGCCACTTTGTAAAGATTAAATACACCATATGTTTGAACACGCTCCAGCTACAGAGTTAAGCTTAATTGACATAATATAGTTCCTGCATATAGCGAGGGTTTAAAGCAATGAATGAATGCATAATAACTTGTAACATTTCTACCAGTAGCTCAGTTTGTGGAGTGTTTGTCCACTGATTCGAAAGATGGTCGTTCGAATCCCGCTCTCGACATAAATATCACTGGTTGAGCGGTCAGACCCACTGACCCACAGGTTAGCGGTGCGATTCCAGCTCTCACAGTTGAATGCTGTCATTGTGTCCTTGGACAAGACATTTAACCCACTTCACCCCCAGTGTCTGTGTACACTGTTGTATGAATGTGCGTGTGAATGGGTGAGAGGTTCCTTGATGTAAAGAACTTTGAGTGCCTTGAAGATGGAAAAGCGCTATATAAAAATGTAACTATTTATCATCAGCTTTTAAAATCAACAGATCCCAGATTTACAAGCAAACAGCAAACTGCAAGTGAAGTTTGGCCTGCCCCCCAGAGCTACTTTAGAAAGATTAAATGTACCATATGTTTCAAGACGCTCCAGCTCAGAGTTGAGCTTAATAATGTAGCTCCTGCATATAGCGAGAGTATAAAGGAATGAATGTATAATAACTTGTAACATTTCTACTACAACTTTGTGGCAAGAAGTAATTTTAGTAGCAGACAGCAGTATTAGTACAGCAAGAAGTAGTATCTATAGCACTAGCATCGCAGAGTGTGATACTGGAAGTAAAGGTAGTTCTATGAAATCGCTCATTACTCAAATTAACAATAACACATGCAGTAGAAGTTGCATGCTTCTGGCTAAGGCCTTATCATCATGTGTTTAAATGTAAGAGAGTAGCACACTTTGCTGACATTTCATGGTTGTTTTAACTAGAAATATATGAGCCCTGGGAGAGAGAGTATTTATCTTGGCTGCGTGTAAAAACAAGATAATAAGAAAGAGTTGTAGCTCGTGTGAGAAAGACTACAATAAATTTGTTTTTTGCTTTAGGGTGAAGTAGAAGTGAAATTTTAACTATACCGTAGGGACGCGTCAGTCACTCTTTTACCGTTGCTGGCAGGATTCCTAATTGTGAAGAAATATGTACAACTCCAGGGTACAGTGTGAAGTGCAAACCTGAAATAGGGCAGTTTGTTTGAGTTTATTTATACCGTCGTTAAATTTGTTACGTTTGGTGTATCTCATAATGTTGTTTTTTGTGTGTTGTTATCATAGACTGTAAAAAGAAGTAGAACTAAGGGAATGTGACGTCACCGGCTCCAGCCAAATGAAGCTCATCGACACAGTTATACGGGCGAATATGGAGCCCAGTTCGATATTTGTAATTCTGACAACCCGCACCTCTGGTTTAGCAGGGGTCAGTGCTCAATTAAACCTGTTGCTAACGCTAGCGAGAGTGACCTTGAGGAAAGAATGAGCCTCTTTGGCCTGTTATTAATGTTCAGAGCTTGATTTACGGACAAAATTGCCAAATAAAAATGCAAGAATCATGTAGCGCAGATTAATATGAACATTTTAAGACCAAAATGACAAGCCTGACAGCAGCAGTTGTGGAGACAGGGGCAACGGTTTTTCAACAGAAAGTGAATCAGTGCAGCCGGCTCACTTCCTATTTGGAACATGGCAGCTAGCCGGTGTTGTGGACATGTAGCTACATCCATTTATATATACAGTCTATGGTTGTTATGTGATTGTAGTATGTTGGGAAATTATTCATCCATCAGGCAACAGATACACTAGTCTACCATATTGGCTCATTCTGTAAGATGGTTCCCGTGAGGCCTGTGTCTATTTCACATTTTTTAAAAATGAACAAAATTCACACCACACGCGCCATGATTCTCCAACTGTTATCTATAAAAGACAATAATCCCACTGGGGTTCTGACCAAATCTGTTACCCGCTGGAGGCTTAACCGTGGCATATGCTGTATTTTTGATCACGTTCCCTAAGTCCTATGTCATGAATATTATTTACATGACAGAAACATTATGAAACTCTACCCACTGTGAATTGTCCAGGTTGGTCTAGTTATAGCGAGGTTCAAACAAAGAAGCAATGGGATACACAGGGTCTCGTAACATGGTTGACTTGTTTTCACCGCGCTGTAAAGAGCTGTAAATGTCATCACCCAGGCACTTTATCAATACGTCTGCAATACGTAGACTTAAACTTACAGCTTTCAGTGGAGGCGGGCATGGTTCAAACGAGACAGAGAGATGTTTTCCACCTTCAAGGCACTCAAAGCGATTTACATCAAGGAACCACTCACCTATTCACACACACACATTCGTAAACCAGACACTGACTCTGCAGACACTGGGGGTGAAGGGGGTTAAGTGTCTTACCCAAGGACACAACAACAGCATTCATTTGTGGGAGCTGGAATTGCACTGTCAACCTTTCGTATCAGTGGATAAACACTGAGCTACCAACTGAGCTACTGTCAGGCATTTTATCATCAGACAGTAAGGGAAATATTAAAATCATAAATACCATCAAAGGAGTATATCTTCTATAAGTTTTTTTCTGCATTGACCCAGTGACATTTCAATTTCATACATTTTTATCACCTCTTATTAAAAATAACTTTCTTTATCTATCTTTTCTGTAGGTATAAGCCCTAGAGTAATTGAAAGTGCGCCAGATTCAGTTGTCTGTGATAATGGTAATAAGTGGGCACAAATTGTACTGAAATCAAGCTTATTATTAGCTCTGTGCAGACTAGTCCGAATCAGACAGAAAGAGGTAGGGAGAGAGACAAAGAAAGAGAAAAAGAGAAAGATCTTAAAACAAATATTTGTTTTTAATTTAAAGGTCTCATAATATGCTATTTTCTGATCTATGTTGCAATGTTGTCCAGTTGTTTTGTTTCATTCACACATGTTTAACACTCAAACTCTGCATGTTTAGGCTGTGCTCTCAAACAGAAAACACTTTGTTACACCTTGTGATGTCACGTCGTAATACAAGAACTGCTCCACTGTGTTTTTAAACTCCATTCATCTTCACAACTATCATTTTCATAATTTTAACCCTGGAATCGCCACTCTCTTCTAAACAAAGGTGTCAGGATTTGGGTTTTTGTGTGTTTTGTGCTGTTTCCTCCCCCCCTTCTGTGTTTGAGCCTGAAGCTGAGTGGAGATTGCTCCTCCCACACACACCTGCAACTCATTATCAATCAAGCTGCACCTGTGAGGATAAAAGGACTGAGGACTCAACACTCAGGGCCAGATCGTCTTGTCATCTCTTGGTATTTCCACAAGCCATCCTTCATGTCATGTTCCAGTTTATTCGTCCGTGTATCCACCGTGATCCCGCTCCTTGGAGCCACTCTGCACCTCTGTCTCCGACCCAGCTCTCCATGTCCGGTATGAACACCTCAGCCTTTGACCATGTGACCCACGACCTGCTCCAAGACTAATGCATACAACACCGCTCCTAACTGTGCTCTGTCAACCTTCATTTACATTCATGTATCTGCAAATAAACTCTATTGAACTGTTCCCCCGAGTCTGTATCTTTGGTCCCTCCATCAGTCTTTATGACAAAAGGGTAAAGGGTTTATATAAAAACTACCATTTCATGACATGACAAGGTGGAACAGAGAATTTTAAGCTTTGGAGATGTAAACAGCCAGGATTACTTAAACATGTGTGAATGAAACAAACCACTACTCCAGGTATGTCTTTTATGAGATAACATCTTTCTAAAATAGTTTAAAGCTCACGAGTCAATTTAGCTTAATATAGGATCTTTAATACAAGTCCACTGGCATATTTATTCTAACGTTAAGGCTAAGATAATGTACACATGGGGCACATTGACTTTGCAAGCTTTTTACTATCGTTATTTCAAATCATAATTCGGTTGACACGTTCACCCAACATGCATTTATCTTTTTGTTCTTATTAGCTCAGTTAGTAGTTAGTTAGTAGTTAGTTTTTTTTATGAAGTAAACAAAACAAAAAGGTCAAACGGGGGTGCTTCTTTTGTGTCATCTCGATTTTCACCTAAACAATCCTGCCTCCTGCCATCCCCCTGAAAAGTGACACCATACTTATATATTTAGACAGAAGCAGCCGTAAACTATCTGCCAACCTTGACCCCTCGGACATTCTGACACGAGCCCTTCGAGATGGACGATGCTACGGTATGTTAACAGAAGACACGTTCACTGAAGAGAAGCCAGTGATTTTCCAAAACAAGACTGGTAAAATATCATGCATTTATTGAGGTTTATCCGTTTGAACGACGTGGGAACAACTTGCTTTGCTGAGTCTCCAAAGTGGTGTGTTTTGACAGGAGTAAGTGAGAGCGTTTCAGAAGGACGAGTGCAAACTGAATCAAGACTTTTAGTTTTAAGTGCCACTCATCCAAAACACTCAAAAAATATATATCTGAAATGTGTTATTTTTTAGGATGATGACAAGCACAATACTTACTCTATTCTTGTCATATTTACCAGAATTGCAGCCATGCTTTTAGTACTCACACGCAGACTATAAATATACATATTTGGCCTTTTTTTGATAATGGAAAAATACCAAACGCGCATTTTGAAAGTGGCTACGAAGGGTTTTGTGAAGGGCTGCAAGCTGAGAGTTGTGCCCTAAATTAGGCAATATGTTATGCTTTGCAAACAACAAAATATTCTGTTTCAACTATGTAGAGTACCTGCAAACACTGTAGTTTAGACCTTTGCAAACATGCTCTGGAATGCATGGGGTTCTTGTATTGTTGTTCATATTTAGCCTAACAAACTGACACAGTTTCTCCAAACTTGTCAAAAAATTGTAAATAGACATTGTTCCCAAATTATTCAGCCCTAGTGTTATTGAATATCCCATGAACTATAATTAAAACCTGTATGTTTATATGAAATCCAGCCCACTGTGCCTGTGTACTTGGTTATTAGATCTGGTTTGTTTTAAAGCAGAACTGAAGGACATCATTAATTCACAGATATTTAATAAGTCCTGTCGTGTTCTTCTACATTTTGGCTAAAACAAGCAAAAAGAAACCACTGTGTACATTCAAATCCTCTTCTCACTTCTTCCGTACATAATCCACATTAGTACTTAAGTCCACTAAAAGGAAGTGTCATTACAGGCTCACCTCTCCTTTCATTGCAGAGTGCAGAGGGGCAGGGGGAGGAGACAGGACCCTCCCAGACGACCTGCCCACGGCCCATAGGCATCGGGACGGCCCTGCTCACATAGGCAATCAGAGTCTGACAGAGAGCAGCCAGGGAGGAGGTCAACAGGTGGTCCAGTGGAGTCCAGTGGAGTCCAGTCCTTTAACAGTTCAAGCAAGGCTCAAGGGTACGACTACTTTTATTGTCAAAAGTTTTTTCATTTAGATACTTTTAACAGTTTTAAAGGAAACTGTAGCGTTAATGGTTAATTATTCTGGGCATTAACTACATTGTTTTGATGTATTTTTTGAATTTAATAGTAGTGCAGATGTTTTTTAGGGTGAAGTCGTGATATTGAAAACGTACTGAAATGGTCTGTGTTGTGGTACTTCTCCTGGTGGTAGTTTAGAAGTAGTTAGGCTATAGTTGAGGTAATAAGCCACAATTACATGGTGGTGCGTCTATTTAAATCGTGAAGAGTTTTGATGGATCCATTATGCCTCAAAATGCACTGAAATTACATGTTTATAGATCTACAGTAATATTTCTTTGCTTTTCTGAGACATATTTGACTTAATGAAAAGACTTTTTATCATATAGAACAATGCTGAGTTGAAGAATTGTATAGTTACTCTCCAAGTTGTAATGTATTTCTTTATTTTTATTTTCGAATCCATTCTGTATATTATGTTTCCCTGCCTATTTCTCTTCTCTTAACCTCCATCTCTCACCACCTCTGCCTCAGTCCCAGTTTTGACACCTGGGTTTTATCAAATGTCACGCCATTGCAGCCGTTGTAAGTTTGTATTATACGGCAAATGAAAAAAACAGTGGGAGTCCCGGGTTCAGATTGTAGTCGATGAATATAGCAGATTTTATTATTATTTGAAAGGGTCTGATATGGGGGAAACGAAAATGTGGAAATGGCTGTCAAGTGTGAATGATGTGCCGAACAGAGAGGCTCAATATCACACGCTGTTCTGCCGTCACAAAACCGCAGAACATTTGTGAAGTGTTTTCATTGTGCACTGTTAAAATATTACTGGAAATGTGAAGTCTGCCAGCTAAGTAACTAGAAACTTTTACTTTTGAGTATTACTTGGTGGAGATATAACTTCTGAGTAGCAGAACAAGCACAATCAGTTTAAATTTCTATAGTAACTTTTTGAATTAATATTTCTGTAGTAATATTAGTTGCAGTAGTAGTTTTTTTTAAATGCATATTGTATAGTCATTTTACAGAAAGCGAAAGTGCAGTTCTTTTATTGCCACAAATCAAAGATGAGATGCCATGCCAGTAATGACTTGAGCAAGCCAGTTTTTTTTTCAGTTCTAATTCCAATACCTCAGCTTTAAGTATGTGTTTTTGTCCAGTATAAACTAATATCAGTGTGGAGACTGATATAGTAGCATTTTTGTTCTTAAAGCACAATTAGCGTACCCGAAAATAGATCCAAATGTGTTATGTAACTGTTTATTTATCCTTAGGAATGACATAATATCGCTCAATAAATAATCTTTTTACCTAGAATTGATATCCAAGTCAGCATTTTTTTTTCTGTCTGATACGCCCTACTAGGATTGATGCATCCCGAGAAAGACTTTTATACCGTTTTGACCCTAGCGTGTAATATTTGCGCATAAATATTGATAGAAAGCCTTGTGGGGTGACAGGTATTCACACATAGCGCTGATCCACTAGATTTACCTTTAATGCTACTGTACTGGCCAGGGGACTCCACAGAAGCCCCGGTGAAATGAGCTGCAGATGTGGGCCCACTGCCATGCCAAACAGCACACACACATGCACAGGAAGGGTGAGAGAGAGAGAGGGAAAGACAGACAGAAAAAGGGACAGAGAGAGAGGGACAGAGAGAGAGAGAGTGGGTGGGTGGCTGTGGTTGCATAACGTGACTACTAAGATGATGGAAACCTTACGAACCTGATATTTAAAAAAAAAACAACCTAAAAACTGTAAATCTTTTTGAAATGTGACTTGAATTTAGTGATTTGAAAAGTTGGCAGAGAAGTTTTGGGTATAGGTTAGATGCTAAATAAATATGTATATTAATGCTGTGTCTGTGTAATCCCTCAGTTGTCCAGGTCTGATCCATAGCAAAAGATGAAGTTTAAATCTGTAAATCGTTGTAGGAGTGAAGATGCTTTTTCAGTTCTGGTCAGGTGGACACTGCCTTATCTCGAACTATCTCCCTCTTGATCTTGCACTCTAGGCCCCTTATAATCTTACGCTATGACAAGAGCCTATTGATTTATTAAGATTTCAACTTTTTGGATGTGTTTCAGACTCATGTTCTTTTGCATTCTTTCATTCAGTTTTCTTTAGGCCAAAATGTTTCTTCAAATGATGCCACAGGAAACCAGTAGTGGGGTATTGTGGTAGTAATGGACTAATTGAGATGGCCAGAGATAAAATAATAACATAAAAATAATAAAATCCCTTCCATTCCAGTGTAATCCTGAACTTAGTTTCAGTTTTGTGTTTTACAGAAGCAGCTGAATCCATGTTTTCTTAGCTCTCATCTTATAATCTGGCCTGGTCCTGCTTTTGTCCTTATTTGGTCAAACATTTTTCTGGGTTCATCACTACTTTATCCCTTAGTTTACACCTGGGTTTGCTCAGATTTAGACAAATTTTGGTTCACTAACTACCTGAAAAGCCATGTATTTTGAGAGGTAGTACTTGGTGTGAAAAGGTGCAGTGAGGTCAATGTTTTAAACTAACTCTAATTACAATGACAGCGCAGACTATTATACATTCTTGTTTTGCTTAATTGGTGCAAATCTGATATTTAAGAATTGCTGAGAAGAACAAAACAGAAAAACATGTCTAAACTATTATCCAGCCTTCAAATCTGGTAAAACATGGCAAACCACTCACGTTAGCTGACTTTGCTCTCTCCATCAGCAAAACAAGGGTCAAGTGAGATGCAAATTTACTACTGCGTCCATGCATAAACCCGCCTTCCTATATCTCATCTTTGTTTTCTTTACTGACTTCCCTTCCTGTCTTCCACTTTGTTGCTGTGGTCCACGGAGATTTGCCTTGAGTTGAAACTTGCAGAAAACAGCCGGCCTTTTGTTTGAAGCCTAATAGCTCTCTGGAGACAAGAGGAGAGATGCACGCTGTCTGACAAACTCTTCTGCCTATGTGTGCTACTTTCAACTATGTACACAGCCATTTCTGTTCACTTCTTCATAAGGAGTTATATGCATCCGCCACAGCTGTCTAGTGAAAGCTGTCTGACTATATAACTCCCATTAATTGTGGCTACATTCCTCCCATAAACAAGAAGCAAGTGTTCCTTAAAGGCGATGCTGGGACACATGGGTACAATGTGTCCCCTGCCCCTTTAAAACATATAATACAGTCATTACAGGTTGTCTACAAACATTTCACAGGCCCATTGACGTAGCTGGGCCCCGACACACAGCACTTATTGTTGAGAAGGAATTTTTAACTGTGTTTATAGACATACTGGATTCTACTTACGTGTCATAGGATGTTGAAATAATATCTGGATGTGGGGATCCTGAAGTGATGGGTTTTCCTGCTTTATACCTTGGTCAGTTCAGAGTAGACTCCAAAATAAATGTGAATTATCTGCCAACAAGAATAAGTGTCCGGTTTTACAATGGTTTGAATTGTGAATGTACTTTTTTTTAATGGTGTTCCATCATCAAAAACATGTCCGAAGAGGTTTTAGATGTCATCCATGCATGTTTGAGTAATCTAGTGATCTCTCCCGGGCCTTATTCAAACCCTTCTCATGGTTAGCTGTAAAATTCTGTCTAATGCTCTACCCACAAGCTTACATCACCCATTCTCCCACAAAACATTTCTCCATAAATATACAAAAGCATGACACAAAACTGTACACAACCACTTGACAATCCTGGTGTGATGTGCGGTACTTTTATCAGCGGGGTGCACACTGATTGGGTTGTGATGCCGCTGTGAAGGGGGAGTGACTTAACGTGAGGAGCAAAGGGAAAATGAAACTTATAAAACATATCAATACATTGTTTTTGGGAAATATAGCATTTTTCAAAACAATAAAAGTTAACGTTGTGATCTAAATATGTTATGTGCTAGCAGATAATACCCCACAGAACTAAAATCCCCCCTCTCTATGATAAAGGCTACTAAATAACATAATAACTATCAAAAGAAACCCCTAAATATGATATAAATTAGGTAAATGTATAGGCAGACACATCACATAAAGTACCATAATCATTTTACAATCTATTATTACTCCATTTTGTTTAATCAGTGTTGCACATTTATATAAAGGGGAAAATTAGGGGTCTTATTTTGACACTGAGGCTAACATGATGCTGACTTTGTTATCTACACTCACACATTAGAGTATATAATAGTTTGGGCCTATCTGCTACATTAATCTAAAGATGTAATAACTTTGTGAGAGTGCTTAAAGAGTTATTCCTCCCTTGTTCACTTGTACACTATTCATCTTTCCATACATCCTGGTCTCCTCACATGTTATTATCCATACATTTTCCCGCTGTGCTGCACTTCACGTTCCCCTCCATAGCCCATTTCCTCTGTCCATTAATCCCACCATCTGTCTGGCCTATCCCATGCTGGGACGGTAGCAGCAGCATTCCCGATATGCCTGGAAACTCATGGCCGACCTCCTCCAAGAGAAATACGGAATTGCTTCTCAAAACAGCAAGTGTTGAATAAAATCCTTGACAGAGTGCTATAAACATGCTTGTTAAGCATCTCTGTGTGCTAGTGGTGGGCACCATTCACCACTGTTAATGGGGCATTCATGTCATCTGTCACCCATATACCAGACTCCATCTTTCTTCAGTCCAACAAGACACGTATGTTCATTTTTTATGTTTTACGTCATCTCTGAATCATAACTTTTGGCCACTCATAAAACCATATATTAAGCACAGTAGCTCTCATTGCATTAAATTAAATTGTTGCTAGTGATCTCAGAGCTTGGACTTCTTGTTAAGGGTTTGCTAACCTCAAAGACCAGTCATCTGCAGGCAATGTCATGCATTTCTGGGTTTCAACTATTTAAATCGTGTAATTTTACACCATCAGACGCAATCATTTATAAACACAAGTTATTCACCCAACTGGCAGCAAATCTTTCATCTACATTCTAGAAAAGCAGTTTTCCAACCCCTGTTATTTTGATAATATTATTGTTATGGTGCCTGAAGGATTGGCAGATTTAGAGGCTACCTGTTGATATGTTAATGTTCTGATTACTGCTCTGCGTCTGTTGGGTTTTTGGTGTCTGGTTTGTATTTCATGTTGTCCTGCGATCTCCATCTTCTTCACTTTTTGATGCACTTTGGGGAGTAATAGTATGCCTGTATTTCATTTAGTTTTGTCGTCTGTGTAATCCCTCAGTCGTCCAGGTATAATCCATAGCCAAAAAAAATTCTATTCTGTCAACTGGACAAAAGTTTTAGAGAGAAGAAGCTGCAAAATGTCTCTTTTGTCCAGTTGACTGAATGGAATTTTTCTTTTGCTATTTTGTTTTGTCATAAAGTGTCACTTCAGGGTTAGTTAAATCTATCACCTTGAAGATAGGGCCCAAATAAAGGTATTCTGTGGGTGTATTCATGCTCACTCACACGGTTTGAGTCCTCATGAGTGCATTGGATTTGAGGCTGCTGTTGTCCTGGTTTAGACCTGGTTTAGACCTGGTTTAGACCTGGTTTAGACCTGATTTAGTCCTGGTTTAGTCCTGGTTTAGTCTTGGTTTAGTCCTGGTTTAGTGCCCATTTTGATGTGGTGATTGTGAAAGCACCATATATTATGATTTACTGGCTCATCTTTAGCTTTTAACCATGTTATAATGTTTTCCCTCAGCAAAAATATGTACATTGTGCTTAGTTTCTCTTAGTTTCCTTATATATAATTCCCTGCTTCATCATGTGATAATAAGTGAAGCTCCTCAATGTTTTTAAAGTAAATATATATTTACCAGACTCATTCAGATTATTTCACATTAATAATGTATACAGTTACACAATTTAAATGTCACCATTGTTAGCTGTTAGCTTAGTTCCAACACAATTGCTTCATTCTGCAGTGGTCTAGCTGTTTGGTGATTTTTTTTCCAAAAGGCAGAACTTGCTGAGCAGTGTTGGGAGTAACACATTATCTTCAACAGCCTCGCTTCTGATTGGCTCTTTGGTTGCTATGATACTTCCAAAACATCAAACTCGGCTCCAGATTTGCTTCTGTAACTGCTAACTTCATCTGGCTGGAGCTGAATGCTCTGGGTGATGTCACTCCCTTAGTTCACGTCTTAATATAGTTTATGGTTGGGAGTAATGCACCACAAACGCAGTGATATTTCATTCAGAATCAAAAGATGCCTGATTTTTGCTTTGATATAAATCTTTGTATGAACAAAATCAGTGAATGGAATCTTTTAGTCAAGAATTTAAACATCATTAGCATTGCTTGTAATATACTTTGTTCCGAAACAGCAGGTTGTAATGTAGATTCACACATGGACGCCTTTACTATATGCTAATAAATTCCTGTGTGGAGCCATTCTCAGCTGTCTTCTCTTACAGCTCTAGTCCACTTTTGTTGTACGTTTTGCTGCGTGCGCATTTATTGTACATATGTTTTATAGCTGTGGAGTTTCCAGTTGTCAAGCATCACAGCAGGCCGTCCACACTCCGCTCTGTTAGACCCTTTGTCTTCCCATAGACCACACAGGAGCTGCTCACTAGAAGCTGGTTCTGCTGGCTTCTGTTTAAACTTTTTACGGTAGAAGACAGCATTTAAGAGGAAATGTGCTTAGAAGTTAGAAACAGTGTGGTTTGAGTATGTCATTTGGTTTCAAGGAAAGCTGTGGCTGAAGTAAAAGTTCACATGACATCATTATCCCCTGGTTGCTGTGCTAATTATAAGCCACGATGTTAAGACGATGTTCTATGACTCACTTCTGCCCACACCTTGGTGATGTTTTGGCACCAGTCTCTACCACATAAGCATCTCCACCAATATGGATAGCACTTAATCTTTAACCTGTTTTAAACCCAAAGGATGCACTTCGTATTTGCCAAACTTCACAGGGCCCTTGTTCATCATCTCTCCACACTTGGTGGTGGTAAGGTCCTGCTGTGGTCACAGCTGCCTTGGGGCTGATCAACAGTCACATGGCTCCCAATCTGCACAACACTGACCACGAGTCTTGCATAAGGACACAACATTACAGTGGAAACTCTCTTGGTAGTGTGGGTTTTTTTCCTACACTATGCTACAGTTCGAGAAATTTCTTTCTATGGCTCAGTAGTGACCGCCTGCTCCGGTTCCGGAAGTAAATTTTCCGTTCATTTAAGAGTCAAGGCATTACGGAGTCTAACCAGCTGCGTGGTAACTAATATTTATACTGTGGTCGCTTTAAGCCCAAAAAGCAAATTTAAAACCAAGATTCAGCAAAATGGTTTAATAACCTAGTGGTTTATGAACAGATGTTTCAAAAACAGATTTTAAATAAAATTATAGTTCTTGTGGCCATTGGATATCACACAGCTCATTAAATCTGAGCAAGCTTTCAAACTTTATTTATTTTTATTTTTTTCCAGAAAGTCTATGGGAAAAATGAATGAAAAATGTAGTTTCAGAACTGGGGGTGGGTGGTCACTGTTGACCTCCATAGTGCCAATCTGAGATGATAAAAATCTAGACTCTTGTAAGGGATCACCTGTTCCTACAGAGCATTTTTCATTAGCCATGAAAGGCAGATAGTTAAGAAGAGTAAGGCAGTTTGTGTTAAATTGTACTGACTATATGTGAGTAGTGCTCAAGGTCAAACTGTGTTACACTGAGCAGTTTTCATTCATAAAGTTAACTGTGTATTGTCTTTTATTGTCTATATTATAACCTCTTTGTTGTGTCCTTTAGCCATGACCACCAGACTCTTGTGGAGGGCCCGGTGTTGGTTGATCCTGCTCTGCACCCTGTCAGGATGTGGTTTTGGGGATGAGCACTCAGGGGCCCCTGCTCCAGAGCAAGGAGTCACTTTCAGCCATGTCTATAAAATTGACATCCCAGCCACAGGGTCCTCTTGTAAACTCGAGCCCCTCTCCACAGACGATAAAACAGGTCATTAAGAGGCATATAAAGACACATTGTGAAAAGTAGCATTACACTAATACCTTGGCATTGTGTTGTAGATCTTCAATCAGGGACAACAACAACTGGAGAGAATGATATAATCTTTAGACATAACATCAAGCTGCAGACACCCAAGTGCGACTGCGAGGAGTCTGAGAGCTTCAAATCACTGCTGTACAGGGTCAACGGGCTGGAAGAGGAGGTCAACTATCTCAAGACCCAGTGTGATCAGGGCTGCTGTGGAAAAGCTACAGGTGCAGTGGCTTATAAATGCTTTCAAACTATTATTTTTTGGATGTTATTACGACCCTTTAGCAAAGTTACCGATCCTATGTTATCCTCAAAACTTCAACAATTACAAGCGATTCTTAAAAACAAAATTGAAATGTCTAAAACCAAAAACTATAGGAGAGACTTAACACAGATGAAAAAAGAGTAAAGTGCAATTAAAATCTCTCGCCCCCACTGGCAGCAAGACTTAGACACTGGTCTGGTAAAAGAGAAATGGAGAGAATGAAGTGACTGGTGCTTTTGCTGCTGCGATAGAGTTCGTAGACTTAACTGGTAAAACAGGGTGACTTAAGGATATTGTACCAAATGATAATTCAGCTGGCTAGGACTTTACTAACCACTGAATAGGAAAAAGAATAAAAATCAGGCTATTTAATTTTAGCTGTTATGGAAGTTTAGAATTTAGTTAAATTTTTAGGTACACCCTCTACCCTTTAAACATTGACCTTACACCTTACCAATAATCTCTTCTTTACTGCGCTGGTCCTCAAGGTGTGGACACAAGCTGCAGCGGGCACGGGACATACCAGCACGAGTCCTGCAGCTGCCAGTGTGACCCAGGCTGGGAGGGGCCCGACTGCTCCGTCTCCACCTGCCCTGACGACTGTAACGACAACGGGCGCTGCGTGGATGGAAAGTGCGTTTGTCTCCAGGGCTACACCGGCCATGACTGTAGCCAGGCCGCCTGCCCCGACAACTGTAACGATAAGGGCCAGTGTGTGGACGGCAAGTGCGTGTGCTTCCCCCACTTCACTGGAGAAGACTGCAGCGTCCAGAGGTGCCCCAACGACTGCATCGGCAACGGCAAGTGTGTGGATGGGAAGTGCGTCTGTGATGAAGGCTTCTTTGGGGATGACTGCTCTCTTGGTAAGTTGTTGTTGTTCATATTATAAAATTATAACAAAATTGGATTGAAAGGTGTTGATCTTATTGTATTGTCCACATCTTGTATGTATGAATCACTGTTGAGAAATAATTCAAAAGGTTAGGAGTTTAAACTTTTATCAATTCCAAACACAAAGTGGGTTCCCAAAAGAGTACGCCTTATATTGATGATATGATTCAAGGGACTTAATAAAAGGTGGCAGAAAAATCCTTGGTACAGTCTGCTGTATTGTATATTGCATATGGCAGTTTGTTGTTATAAGAAAAACAATATAATTTTACCTGAACAAATCTTGCTCCTATTTGCACTGTGCTTTGTTCTTCTCACGGGACTTAGTGCTATGACTTGAAGCCTTTTTAATACAGTTGCCTCTGTGAACAGCAACTAAGTAGAGTTATTCACTTAATTCTACTTAAAAACGGTCCTTTTAAAACAAGCTTTGGGTCCTGTAAATGCAGTACCTTCCCAGATGGCCCAGTCACCTTGATGCCTCTGGTATCCGATGACCTGCAGTTCACTTTTTGCAGTCCAACATTTAGAGCTCACACGGGGGTTGTAACAGCTTGGTATTGTCAGGACGACCACTCTCTAAAATGGCCACTTACACTGTCATCTTTGTAGTTCCAAGATGACATTTATATTGGCTACTGAAGTTATTATTAAATTAGCTTTTAGTGAAGTAGTTTGATTTTATGTCACCAGTTGTTACTGCAAATGAACTCCCTTTCAATGTGTAACAAAAATATAAACTTTGTCTATATGTTTTAATGCCAGAATAATATTTTAGTGTTCTGGTGTAAGGAAACACGCCATATTTCTTCTGGTTGTTTATTTTCAAAACTCAAAGGCTACTCTAGGTCATAACCTATGACAAAACAAGAACAAAACAACAGCAGTTTCGAGCCAGTCTCCAAAACAGACCAGTAACAGACGAATACAACCTTTCGGCATAGGATAGTGTCACATACAAAAGCAGATACAAGAACAACAAAAGGTGTCAACTCTGAACTAAACACAAAATATCAGATCATTACAATACTACTTTTTTTTGGGATCAACATAATCTCTTTGTAAATTATTTATCCCTTATAAATCCATGAAAACATTAACTTTGAAAAAGCACCCAAAAGTGCTCAAAGTTATAAATGTCATCTGTTGAAAAGTCTGTATGAAGTCAAAAGTTTTCTGTGAGCGTGTAAGGAAAGGTAAACACAGGTCCAAGCCTTCAAAATAATGGCTTGAGTGCTTCATCTTTTCTGTAACTGGGTTTAGCTTTGATGTAACTGCCCTTTGAGCAGATAGCCTTACGACCCTATATACCTTACTAAGACATAACCAGGCTTTTGGACAAATCATCTCCAAGACCTCTGTATGTCACATCGAAGACACATCCATTGCTTTTAAACAGTGCTTTCACTGTGCATCTATAACTGTACCTGCACCGGGAGCGCTGCAAAAATCACATTTTCCAGCAATTTGGGGTCAGACAAGCAGAAAGGTGAGGAGCAGCTGCCAGGCACTGCACTTTATTTGGCTCAGTTCACTGAGAGATTGCGACAGTTGTGTATGCTCAACTTTAGCTCAACATTCAACATTTTCCTAAGGTCAAAGTTCATATTCAACCAAGGACATCCAAAAGATTTTGTATTAAAAGTTATATTATGTAGGTTTGGAGCTTTGTAGGTTGCTTATGAAACCACTCGTGGCTTCAAATTGCTCAGTGTGTAGGTGCTACTGAACTCTTGCCAATGTCAATATAGGCAACGTGTCAAGGGGAGGACAAGAGAAGGTAGGAGGATATAAAAAACATACATTGTGTTGATTTTAGCTTGTAATAATAATAACTGTAATAAGCAGCTGGTAGAGATGAGTAGCGAAGCAAAACATTCACCGACATATTTATTTTATGATAGACGTCAATCCTCTCCGCAGGTGACAATGCGAGGAAAAAAATGTATGTGTTTTGATATTCGGTATTCCAGCGTACTTAATAAGTCCTGACATTAAAGGCAGATGGCATGTGGGCCAAGAAACCCTACTGAAAATACCAAAGTCATAAAGGAAACGTGGCTCATATTGAAAAAGAAGCTGATCAAACACAGGTTGGTCATTAAAAGTGGTCACAGTAGCTTTGGACATGGAATATTAACATGAGGCAGATGTAGAGGATTTGTGGGTATTATTCTAGCCTCACACATGACCTTTTATGTTAAATACTCATATAGTACAATATATCCTTTAAGTTGGTTTAAACCTAAGGCTAGGCTGGGTTCAGTTAAAAATATATGAAACTAAAAATATGTAAATAGCTTGATTAAGTTTCATATTTAACTGCATTATAACATGGCATTATACCATGGCTTAAAGTTCACCAGAGTCAATTTTGCACAGTATAGGACCTTTACACTTTCTTATTAAAAAATACATTTATTTATGTATCTTTTACCTTGTCGTTCAGGATTACCTCACTGGATTTTCCTCCTCTAATTTCAAATTCACATTACCGGAATAATTATTATAATTTTCATTTCCTCTTAACAACTATTTATTTAGCGTTTCTTCCCCAAACAGTTATTTCCATTTAGAGACTCAGTCCTTTTTATGTATTAATTTATTCACCACCACTCCTCACTGAGACGCCTGACGAGAAGAGCTTGTTGATGCTCGTGTCTGCAGTAGCATCAGGGGGATATTAGCGTTTGGTGGATGGAAAACTGCCCGAGTTGCTCCGAGAGAGAAAAAAACAGTGGGCTTCCTGGTTGGACCTTGTGGATATAACATTTAGAGCTGATGTGAATACCTTCCCAGGTCCTCCTCTATAATGTGTGTTACTCGTGTTCCCTGGAAACCCGTGCTTAACCTTAAATCTAGCAGCGGCATCTCATCATGGCCACAAAGTGCTCTGGTTGTTTGTGAGCTGGTCTGGCTGATGTTGCGTTACTCTACACCAGTTAGACTATATACCCTAGCTATGTTTTTCCATCTTCTCAGTTAGAAGTTGTTACTGTTAATGTCGAAAAGGTGACCGCAGAACAGCTTTTTTCTGTTTAGATTGCTACTGGAGTGAATATTACACGGTCTAATACACTGTTTTTCTTACACCAAATTGTTTTTACTACCATCCAAGCAGCAATTTCTGTCACTTATCGAATCAAACTTAAACTATAATGGCAAACTGTAAATGTCTCTCTTTTACAGTAAGTGCCGGTTATGTCAAAAGCAGATGAAAAAGAAATAAAAAATAGTATAAAACTGTACAGCAAAAGAAAAATTCTATTCGGTCAGCTGTACAAATGTTTGAAGATGTTTTACTGCTCATCCAAGTGGCTTTTTCAGTTCTGGTCAGATTGCTGGTGGACTGTGTCTGAGTCATATTTTGCATAATTGTTCAGTCCCCTAATGGGAGCTCTCACACCTAGGGGCCTGAACTATTATGCAAAATATGACTCAGGCACAGTTTACACTAAGTAAAGCTCAATATATATAGCTAACAAACAGAAACGGTGTTAGTTTCAGTGTAGATATAAGCCAGTGTCGACTAGTAATCTGACCAGAACTGAAGAAGCCACTTGGATGAGCAGAGACCCTCCTTCACACTAAACTTTAGTCCAGTTGACAGAATAGAATTTTTTGCTATGGATCATACCTGATCAACTGGGGGATTACACATATATAAAACTTGAACTTGACGACTTGAAACACAAAATTAGTTCAGGAGTTAATGCTTCTTTTGTCTATTCATTCTGATTCTTTCTCACATTTTACCATTTTATTATAACAAAGAGATATAAAAGAAAGCTATTCATATACATTTCCTGAACCCAAAAAGTCTCATTACCTCAATATAATATAAAATAGGTGTTAGATGTGGGATGAAAATGAATGAACTGAGTTGAGTTACACTAAGTTCAATTCACACATTTCTTAAATATGGACTAGAGAATTCAGTTTCAGATGACTATTACATAACCTGTTGTTTGTGTTGTGTCTTGTCAGTGATGACTCCACAAGGTTTACGTCTGGTCACGGTGACTGATGTGTCTCTGCTGGTGGAATGGGAACACGTTAAAGGAGCAGAACACTACATCCTGACACACCACCCCAAAGACGACGAGGGGGCTCTCCAAAAGGCAAGTTCATATTTGTATTTAATTCAGCTAGAGTTTTATTTTTCTAACCCACTGTGTCTTTTTGTAGGTTCAAGTTCCCAACACTGAGAACTCGTACCTCATCACAGGTCTAACTCCTGGGGTCACCTACATAGTCCAGGTCTATGCTGTCATCAGAGAAATCCAGAGTGAACCAGACAAGATAACAGCCACAACTGGTTTGTATAGAGTTGTAATATTCATGCCTAAAGGAATATATGGCCAAATATGGTGTTAATGGAGCAAGTTAAGTTTGCACTTAAACTTAACAATACTTTATGACTAAGAACTGAATAGCAGTACTTTGGTTCAGTTACCATGAACTCAGTGGGTGGGATGTATATAGCAAGCTTTAACACGTTCGAAAAGCAGTTTCTTAGATAACAATAAGGTTATGCTGTGATGTCTAAGTGAGATTTATGCATGAAAGGTTCTCCCGAGGGGTATACACAGTGGATAAAACACAAAACCTCTATCTTTCCTTGACATTTACATTCAGATTTGACAATTATTCCCCCCTCTTAAATGAATAGAATAGTAGAACAAGTTAAAGTCTATAGTTACAAAGAGTTCCAGTGATGTAAGTAAAGTGGGAGTAGATGTAAAGAACAAACTTGAGTTCAGTACATCATTACGTTTTATAGCATACTGGTTAAATTACAAGGAAATGGCTTTAAAATGTTGTTAATTAAGTGCAGTCCTGGCCTTAGATGTGGTGAAAGGCAGATGTTAGGTAACTAGATTAAAAGATTCTAAAATGCAGGGCACGATATACTAACACAAACAACCAAAATACATGAAGACAGGCAATGGTGTTTCAGTGGAACATTCTTTTACCGCCAGAAGAAACTGTCATCTGGCACACACAGCATGAGGGCCCCATCTTGCATAGTTGTAACCTTCAAAGAGCCGCTTCACCTCTGCTCAGTGCTTCTTTTAGATAAAGAAACTGATGTTAACACTTGGAAATTTGTTCCTTGTTTTCCTTTCTTTCTTGTAGAAGTTTCCGCCATTGATGACCTGCAAGTTGTTGGTCAGACCGATGTCACGATAGAAGTGGACTGGCAGAACCCCTTGGCCCCAGTGGATTCCTTCAGGGTTACGCACACAAACCCGTCAGGGAAGAAGGAGGAGCAGGACGTGCAGCGCAGTCAGGAAGCCCGCACCAAACACACCATTGTGGGTGAGTGAAAATCTACGAGGCAAACAAGGGCACTGGTGAAGGTGAGAAGAGAAGATGGAGAGGCTGAGTTGGCTGATGGTCCTGCAGAGGAGGAGGAAAGTTGCAGAATGATGAATGGGAGATCTATAATGGCTTGGTACAGGAAGGCACAGGTCAGGAAATACTGTTTGAATTTATGCTACATCTTCATCTATACTGAATTCATATGTAATCCTATAATATACATATATAAAGTATAGCCAGATGGAGACTAGACTGAGACCAGACAGGACAGGACTATACTGGAATGGACACTATTGCAATTAATGTTTCCCGGTGCTGGGTCCTGTACTGTGTGTAAATAAACTTCTGCATTAGACCCCCAGCCTTCTTTTTAGCTCTCAGGTTACTACAATTCTACAACAGTACAGACTATTTTCTGATTTATGATGATTTTCTATCATTTATCTACTTATTTTACTCTCCAGGTCTTTATCCAGGAACTGAGTATTTTATTTCCGTGAGCGCTGTGAAAGAAGCCAATGAGGGAAAAGCCTCTACAACAACTGGGGTTACAGGTCAGTATACCCAGAATATACTGTATACATATATACCTTTATCGCATGACGCTTTGAATGAATAAAAAGCATCTAAAAAGTCATCCAAGAAATAGCATAAGTAATCTGTAATGCTTTTATCCTCTATTAAACCCTCTATAATTCTTCAGGCCACAGGTTAATATGGAAAACACAAACTGTACCTGGTTTTACCTTCTCCCCAGTCGATCACGTCATAGTTTCTCGATAAACGCTATACAATTATGGTTGAATGATTGAAGATAGGAATTCAGAGCCCGATATTGCTGAGTGGATGGTTGTGGTAAGTGGGAACATAATATGTATAGTGTAATGGCGACCTGATGCTCCCTGATGACTTGCCTGAGGTCTGGGGTGGATTCTTGTCTGGTGGTGTTGGTTTTTGGTCTTACCCTGCTTTGGGAGGCCAGAAGGTATTTGCTGATAACTTTCACAGCTGCTCTTAACATTAGTTTGACAAATAGCGTACAACGGCAGATCAGATTTTTGTTCCTTAAGATTGTTCTTCTCAGTTCAGCTCTGTTCTTTCTTCTAATGACCTCTTCAGATCACCACAAGTCGTCATGTGCTGGGGCTTACTTTTTGGAAACCAATTAAGGCTCTGTTGTGCATTTAGCAAGAGATTCTGAACAACTGGAAGTAATTTATAGGCTATAGTCTTTTGTGTGAGCATTTACTAAAGCTTGTAGTTTCGCTGTGGCATTGTTTCGATTTCGCTTCTGCAATGTCACAAAATTTATTTCAATCCAGTGTTGCATTCATTTTCCACCAAGATGTTGCATTAATGATGGTCGAGTCTGACCGCTGCACAAAGCCTTCTCCAGCACATCCCAAAGATTCTCAATGGGGTTAAGGTCTTTACTCTGTGGTGGACAATCCATGTGTGAAAATGATGTCTCATGCTCCTGAACCACTCTGTCACAATTTGATGAATACTGGCATTGTCATCTTGGAATATGCCCGTGCCATCAGGGAAGAAAAAATCCATTGATGGAATAACCTGGTCATTCAGTATATTCAGGTGTCAGCTGACCTCATTCTTTGAACACAGACTGTTGCTGAACCTCGACCAACTGGAGGAGGCTCGTACCTATTTGCTTAGTTAAATCCAGGTGGTGACTTTTTTTGGCCAGGCAGTGTATATGAAATATGAAAATGGCAATGCAGATGTGTTCCTCATTAAAAAAAAAAAAAAAGTATTTCCTTATATGAAAGAAATTGAAATATTTATATATCTAATACACCCAACTCTGGATCTTATACTGGAGTTCTATAGTTCTGGGCAAAATGGTCCTGTGAGAAATATCTGGAGCTTATTCTAAATCTACATATAATGACAATCACTTATGCTTTACCTGTACTAGCAAAGTATTTTCAAGCCGCACCTGCCTCTCATCTCTTAATGTCAATCAGGTCCTCTGAAGCTCACGTCATTGCTAATCTCTCCTGTGTGGCAGCTAATCTAGCCCAGACAGACAGTGACTTGTCCCCACTCCACTGGCCACAATCCTCCATTTTAGGTGTTGTGTGAGGCGGCTTAGAGGTGATTGAAGAGGATACTTGTGAGCTTGGTTTGACACCGAGGGCAGCGCTGTTCTTACGATGACTGGCACCACCGCGAGAGAAAGGAGCACTCACCTATTATCTCCAACGAACAAGCTGCTCGCCTCAGGACGGCTGTGTAATACTCAGGCAGGGATTAGACCACCCAAGGGAGCTATAGGATGCTTTTATAAATTTACTAGTATTTGTTGCTGGGTTTTTGCTTCACACTTACTTCTCATTTTTCCTCAGTTTCCCTAATAACTAATCAACTGACTCATGGTGCAGTGTGGACTATTGTTTTGGCAGAGCTTTGTACATCTGATACAACTCTAACTCTCTCCTTTTTGGGGATTTGGGACTAACAGAGTACACTGTCATATGAATTTTTTTTTGTCATTTGCTTTGTAATTTCAACTTTATCAGAATATTCCACTGAGGTTTATCTGGCCTTCTGTTAATTTATTTTAATAGATTCTTTTTTCAGACTAAGGTTTAGTTTATTGTCATACCTGGCAGTTTCGCTTCCTCACTTCCTCAGAGCGCTTACGTGATGTTGTGATGTGCCCGGTCAGTTGATTTAAATTTGGTTTTGGTGCAGGCAGGATGACAGCACTATCTGCAGTCCCAGCATCTTCAGGACAGTATCCCAGGTGTGTGAGAGTAAAAAGGGACTATAAACCGGGACAAGGGGGCTTTTTTGCTGTCACACACCTGGGATGCTGTCCTGAAGAAGTCGGACTGCAAATGGCGCTGTCGTTCTGCCTTCACTGGTAGAAATACAGCGCCAAAACCTTTTTAAATCAGCTGTCAGTATTCTAGGTGTGTGAGCGTAAAAGAGACTATAAGCCAGGATGAGGGTGGCTTTTTAGTCTCATACATCTGGGATACTGTCCTGAAGAAGTTGGACTGCAGATGGCGCTTTTGTCCTGCCTTCACCATTAGAAAGTCAGTGCCAAAACCTGTTTAAATCAGCTGACCAGACACATCTAAACAATACACTGAAGAAGACCACCAGTGAGCAGTCAAAATGGTCATATATGAAAACAAATAAAACCGTGGTCCGAAAAAAGAATCTATTACAATAAATCTATCAAAATATGTTTAATTTCAAGAATGAGCAGAAAGGGCATCTGGCTTAAACTGTTCGTAGCGTGCCTTACAAATATGCAAAATCACTATACACGCAGGATTGTTTTGTTCATGTGACGATCCAACAAGGTAATAGCTAAGTCTTTGTGCTGTATTATTGAAGTGTGCAAGCAATAATATCAACATTTTGGAATAATTCTAAAATCCAGCTGATAACTACACTCACCTGAAGGATTATTAGGAACACCATACTAATACGGTGTTTGACCCCCTTTCGCCTTCAGAACTGCCTTAATTCTACGTGGCATTGATTCAAAAAGGTGCTGAAAGCATTCTTTAGAAATGTTGGCCCATATTGATAGGAGCATCTTGCAGTTGATGGAGATTTGTGGGATGCACATCCAGGGCACGAAGCTCCCGTTCCACCACATCCCAAAGATGCTCTATCGGGTTGAGATCTGGTGACTGTGGGGGCCATTGTAGTACAGTGAACTCATTGTCATGTTCAAGAAACCAATTTGAAATGATTCGAGCTTTATGACATGGTGCATTATCCTGCTGGAAGTAGCCATCAGAGGATGGGTACATGGTGGTCATGAAGGGATGGACATGATCAGAAACAATGTTCAGGTAGCCTGTGGCATTTAAACGATGCCCAATTGGCACTAAGGGACCTAAAGTGTGCCAAGAAAACATCCCCCACACCATTACACCACCACCACCAGCCTGCACAGTGGTAACAAGGCATGATGGATCCATGTTCTCATTCTGTTTACGCCAAATTCTGACTCTACCATTTGAATGTCTCAACAGAAATCGAGACTCATCAGACCAGGCAACATTTTTCCAGTCTTCAACTGTCCAATTTTGGTGAGCTTGTGCAAATTGTAGCCTCTTTTTCCTATTTGTAGTGGAGATGAGTGGTACCCGGTGGGGTCTTCTGCTGTTGTAGCCCATCCGCCTCAAGGTTGTGCGTGTTGTGGCTTCACAAATGCTTTGCTGCATTCCTCGGTTGTAACGAGTGGTTATTTCAGTCAACGTTGCTCTTCTATCAGTTTGAATCACTCGACCCATTCTCCTCTGACCTCTAGCATCAACAAGGCATTTTCGCCCACAGGACTGCCGCATACTGGATGTTTTTCCCTTTTCACACCATTCTTTGTAAACCCTAGAAATGGTTGTGCGTGAAAATCCCAGTAACTGAGCAGATTGTGAAATACTCAGACTGGCCCGCCTGGCACCAACAACCATGCCACACTCAAAATTGCTTAAATCACCTTTCTTTCCCATTCTGACATTCAGTTTGGAGTTCAGGAGATTGTCTTCACCAGGACCACACCACTAAATGCATTGAAGCAACTGCCATGTGATTGGTTGATTAGATAATTGCATTAAGGAGAAATTGAACAGGTGTTCCTAATAATCCTTTAGGTGAGTGTATAAATGTCTATACATGTTTTTTTTTCAAAAGAAAAGAAATATCTCCAACGTCTAGCCATTCAATATTCTGGCTGTGATAAAAGCCCATTCGACAGTTGCTTTTCATTCAGCACAGTCGCCCACAGGTCTTTAAACAGTAGCAGATGTCATGGCTGCAGGTCGGAGGAATCATGTTTTCAGGATATACTGTAGCACCTCCTGGTCCTCTGGGACAGAACTGTGCTCTGAGCTCTGTCCATCACACTCTGCTTTAAAGGGTGTATGCTAGAACAGTGACGAATGGGAATGTGAGAGGTGATGTGTAACCGTGAATCTATAGTGGCCCGACTTAAACATACAAACTGTGTCAGATGTGTCAGTGTCATTGGAGGTACACACATGGATTATACAGGTTTTGTCAATATGCTAATGAAGTTCATATGTGCTACATTCTATGACTATGTTTTTCTCTATCCTTCATTCCTTTCTTAATACTAGGCTATTTGTCTTTTATTAGTTGTGGGTGTCTGGTTGCTTAGGATCCAGAATACACACCTCTTCAATACTTTACGAAGATGTGAGTCTGATCACCAGTGAATCTCCCAGGTTTTTAAATAGGCGTGATTGACAGGAGGACAAATCGAGGACAAAAATATCACAGGAGGCTGAAAAACATTCTGGATTTCTGCAGAATCAATGGGCAAACCACCAAACTCTGTTAATCTGAGGTGAGATACATTTTATTTGTAAATCGTAGGTGACGATTGAGCTCCTTCATTTCACATGTGTCACTGGGAAAAAAAATGAATGTGACTGCGTGATCACATTTGACCGGGTTATGGATGCAACAGAGGATGAGGGAACCAGACTGATATCAATCTGTATAAAAAATACATTTTGGATTTAAGAGTATGGATTTTTTTTGTTGTCTATTTGAGACGTTGAATATGGACAGTTAGCCACAGGGAGATAAACATACCAAGACAAATGACTTTCATTTTCATTTAGTACTTCTAACACAGTTTTAAAGAGTACATTCCCAAACTCATTTTTGAGAGCCAAGTGTGTGCTAATCTCTGTAGACTCCTGATGGTTCAACAGTGTAACTTTTAGATTAACACAATTGATATTGATGATTTTGTCATCTATTGTCATCCAGTGAATGAAAAATGATTTCCTGTCCTTCAAAACTCGAATTTGGCACCAATTGCAACCTCCAGATGCAGAGGCCATGACACCTTGTAGAGCTGACTAATAGTCCACCAGAATGCCCCTGTTTTGACACCTACTGTAGTTTTCATTGGCTTCCTCCTGGGTTAGTCGCTCAGCCAGGCACTGAGGCCATGAGAGTATGAATGATGAAAGACGGCCTGTCACACTATGAGCCTTGTGGTCAAACCCAGGGCTGAACATGCCACCTGTAATGGATAAGCTATTTTCCAACTGCATCGGCCCTCTAGCCTGTTGCTACAGTGCTGGTGGTGTTTATCTGAGAGAACTCAATCTTCCTGTACATGTCAATTTAAGGCAAAAATGTGAAGAAAGAAGGACCATAACATGTCTATAAGAACAAATCATTGCAGCATTGTCACAATATATTTGACTTTTCTGTTATAGTTTCGAGCTATGATCCAAACTTCAACAGTCAAATGTTCAAATGAGTATTAATGGCCTAAACAGTATTGAAACTTTTTTTTTACAAATTCACATTATCAAAATATCATATTTCCATTTTGATGGAAGGAATGTATCTCAAAAATGCACCTTTGAATTGTAATATTTCTAACATCTGGTATTATAAAAATATCATTTATTGCATGTGATTTACAACATGCAGTGTTGAAATATTTTGGAATTTGTTTATACACTGAAATGTACTAGTATAAATTCAGAATGTTATTTAGGGCTCCTTATGAACTGAAGATGGGGCTCAAACAGGAAGGAGACGCTGAAGGACAGAGACATTAAGTTTTAGGGTTTGGAGTTGCGTGGCTGCTCCCATCAGTGTGCACGATGCCGTGTGCACGATGCCGTGTGCACGATGCCGTGTGCACAGTGACATGAGACTGACCTGCCTCCTGGGATGCTCACAATGATGATTGCTTTTGCAGTTGTCTCCACTTCCTCTTTGCTTCTGTCGGATTATCACCAGCTTTTGGGTCAACTTCTGCCTTTTGGAGTGCTTTTGTGCTAGAGACAGTAAAGGTGCACTATGTAACTTTTCTGGTGCTGGGTTTGCCACTATTCATCCTAATGGATATATTATTTTTTTTGCTTTGAATGTTTCACAATATGACATTAACCTTACTTATATTGCAGTTATCCAGTTATGGGTGTTTTTATTACTCACTGCTGTGAGTGAGCTTGTGTCTCCACATACCTGACCCGTAACTTGGACAAGTAGTTTCTCCTACTTTTTTATAAGGAAATACATCAGTTTAATTAACCTGCCAGATTGACATGTGTGTCACTCTGTTCTGCATATTTATCAATCTGGGATGGCTCTCACTGAAAGCAATCGGAAAACGTGGAACATCATGACATTGATTTGAATCTGATTGGTCCGTGAACAAGCTGAAAAATCTAGTTTTTGTTGCATCCAGTTGAGAGAAAAGCACAGACATTTTTCGTGTCCACAAATGCACAAAGCCTCTTACCTTCTGCACATTTTTCACAAACACAATAGTCTGTATTGATGCTAAAATAGGCTGAAGTACGTCTGTCTGTGTTATATTTGTTTTGATTCTCTTGGGCACTTGGCCTCTGGCTTTCGTACAGACCTCAATGCTTCTCTGTGATTGGTCTGCCCACACGATTGACCTTACAGACGGAGTCTTTCAAAATGGATTTTTGTGAACTCAAATATCACTAGAATTCATCTTGCCGTGCAAGGTTACAGTTTAATACTATACTGTTCCAGGCAAAGCAATAACACAGGAAGAATAACCATGGAGACAAGCAGGTGGCACATCATCCACCAGAAAAATCACATAGTGCACCTTTATTATATTGGCACATTTTGGCTAAAGTTCATTTGCTGTTTCTACTTTTTTCTTTTTAATTTATCTTTTACATTGAGCCAAATGTTATACTTTTTACATATTTATTTTTTGGCTCCATCAGTTGAGGCAGTTTATTTTAAGACAAAGGAAACTCTTTTTTGCCACATTTCTTTGTTCCTGGCCCTCCCTCAGACCTGGATGCCCCTGTTGGCCTGGTGACCACAGAGGTGACGGAGGACTCGGCCACAGTCACATGGGAGCGGGTGAAAGCGGAGGTGGAGGGCTACATCTTGAGCTATGAAACCAGCGAGGGCACCAGTCCGGAGTACGCCCTGGGCCGTGACGACACCTCATACAGGCTGATCGCTCTGAAGCCTGGAGTCCTGCACACCGTCTCTATCTGGGCCTTCAGAGGGGATAAGGTCAGCCAGAAGACATCCACACAGATGGAGACAGGTAAACTCGTAAAAGGCTGGCCAGCCACAGCTCATAATTGGACCATTTTACTGAGCACCTGGACTAATCTGACAGTTGCACAGCTCAACTTCACTTTTTCAAGCATCTCTTTTTTCATGCAATTCGTACTTAGGCTCTATACTCTTTTTGTCTTTTTTTTTTTTGATTGAAACACATTTTGACATTTAGAACAAAGCATGTTTTTTCAAATGCCCTGGAGCAAAGTTACACCCTTTCTCAAGTGCATGTTTTAGGATAATTAGTCTGCTCATTCAGTGGCACTTTAGTGTAGCTGTAGGCTAAATGTCTTTAAAAAGCCTGAAAACAGACATTTTGCCCAGTCAACAAAATGTGGAGTTTTTCTTGGCCTTTTCTTCTGTCTGGTAATGTGTTGTGAAGGCTGGAAGCTGCAGCTGTCCACTTCTATAGGGACTGAGGTGAACCGTAGTGAGACCAGACTAGCCTCTGTTCACCTGAGTTTAACTAAGGAGCTTTTAAATCACTCACTTCCATAGAAAGAAACACCAGTATTTACTTTTAACACATGTTCCTCCTGAGAGGTTTTGATGAGACTAACAGACGTGTTACGTTCACTGAGCCCACTCATTCGTCAAGCAGCAGGAGCACAATGATGCAGTTATCAGATAAGTCTTGGAATGCAGATTATTACATCTTTATCCTTGATGTTGTGATATTCCGTTTTAGATTAACAGGAATACTACCATAAAAAACACTTCACCTCTGGTTTAATCTATAGGGCCCTCATACATCACATGCACATTACTCTAAATGTAAGCTCCAAGTATGATGCTTGCTATGTTTGTATTAACAAATACCCTATGCAGACCTAGATGCTCCCAACCTCTCCATTCAAGACACCACTGAGTCCAGCTTTGTCGTTAGTTGGGTCCCGCCTCAGGCTGAAATCGATGGCTACATTTTAACCTACAGCTCCTCTGAGGGCACTAGTGAGGAAATCCCTCTCAAGGCTGACCAAAGCTCTCACAAGCTGAGTGCTCTGAGGCCTGGAGTGCTGTACACTGTGCACGTGTGGGCCGTCAGGGGGAGTAAAGCCAGCAGGAAGACCTCCACACAGGCCGAGACAGGTGCACAACTCTGCAATTCTCTCATTATTATTACATGCCTAAAACAACACTAGGACTGTGTAACGTTTCAGTGTCAGGATAAATGCCCTTTGCTGCATAATTCAAATGTGGTACCATGATGTTTTCTGGAAACAGCGTCCAATAATTTCTTCCAATTAACATCCTGGGCTGTCCCAGCAACATAGAGAACCAATTTTTGAAGTAGTATAGTCTGAAGTATAAGTTAATGTAATCTGACTTCATATGGCAAATGTATTATACATGGTAAGACAAATGTAACATAGACCAACCACAACATAGACACAGAGCCCTGTTTGACTGCTGTTTTCATAAGAGCCGTTAAGAGAGGAGTTGAGTTCACACTTGCTGTGCTTAATGCCCTTTAATGACAACTAAAATAGTGAAACTTGGTCAAACTGAATTAGAACTTCTGTTCATACTTTATTCACATAGTTGTCTAAAGTGGACCTAACTAGCATTTGTGTTACAATAATAATAATAATAATAATAATAATAATAATAATAATAATAATAATAATAATAATAATAATAATAATAATAATAATAATAATAATAATAATAATAATAATAATAATAATAATCTGTTTAAAGAAATCATGTAAGATAAGATTCTGGGTCTTTTAACCAGCAGATGTGAACACACTTGAGACTATAGTTGCTTTGACAGCTATCTTTTGTACTGGGTGCAGCTCTTTAAAAGCATGCCACACTGTTTGATTTTTCTCTTCTTTTCCAGATTGAAACACCTGTAGTTTGTAGTGATTAACCTCTACTAACCTCTTCATTTAGACCTGGATGCTCCAGCTAACCTTGTAGCTCGAGACATCACTGAGTCCAGCTTCACCGTGTCTTGGGATCAGGTCCAAGCAGAGATAGATGGCTACATGCTAACCCACAGCTCCTCTGAGGGTGCTAGTGAGGAAATCCCTCTCAAGGCTGACCAAAGCTCTCACAAGCTGAGTGCTCTGAGGCCTGGAGTCCTGTACACTGTGCACGTGTGGGCCGTCAGGGGGAGTAAAGCCAGCAGGAAGATCTCCACACAGGCCGAGACAGGTCAATAGTTTTTTATACTGCAAGCTTCAAACACAAACATTCATGGATATTTAAAATAGTCTGACCAAAGGTTAATAAAAGAGGTATCAGAAGGTTAAAAAGTATGCTGATTTTATGTAGTACTCTTTATGGCTTACTCCAAGCCTGCCTTTTTTGTGATTTAATTGATTTTGAGTGCATTTTACTGCAAAGTGCATATAGACCATAGACTGTATATATAAATGGACATAACCTGCTAGCCACCGTGATCCAAATAGGAAGTGAGCATGGGCGAACTTGCGGCTGCATCGACTCCATCGGTTCCAGTTCACTTTACATTGGAAAACTGTCGCCTCTGTAATTACTGCTGTCAGGCTCGTCATTTTGTTCTTTCTCCAAGGTTACTCCTGCTGTTGTTACTCCTGCTAGCATTAGTGACAGGTTCAACAGCGTTGCTAAGCACTCACTCGCTTCTAAACCAGTGGTGCGGGCAGGAAGGGGCGTTACTTTCAACAGCCTTGTTCCGGATTAGTTCTTTGGTTGCTGTGATACTCCATATCAGAATTTCAAATATGGAACTTGGCTCCAAATTCATCTCTAGACTTAATGAATTTCATTTGATTGGAGCCGAATGCTATGAGTGACGTCACACTGACTTAGTCCACTTCTTTATACAGTCTATGGTATAGACTTAGGACCAACAGGAGCGGTATATATGACCCAGGAAACATCCAGGTTACAGGGGTGGTTGTAACTCATGGAGGGGTAAAAATAGCAGAGCAGAACATGGCGCCTGAGAAACAACTGTGGAGTCTTTGTGTGAGCTTGGTGATCTGGAACATAGTTGTGTGTCCATAAAGCAGCTAATGGCCACAGTGCTGCAGGATAAACTTGTCCAGTTGTAACTCATGAGCCCTCAGTGCAAAGGTGTGACTGGGCACTGTGTTAAAGTCTTTCATATGGGATCCATAAACGTGTGCAGTGGTGCTGCAACTTCACTGGTACTTTTAACAAAGCTGTCTAATTTACTGGGTGCAAAAAGGTGTAAAGATTGAAGGTGCAATCAATTGTCCAGAAGCATTTCTTCGATAGACTGATGCATCAAAAACAGTGTTGGATCATGGGTGGTTTATACAGGGTTTACCAACTGTTTGTTTTAACCCCTCAAAAAGTAGAGACTGTAGCACTGTGAATGTGAATATGTGGTGAGCCAGTCTTCAATGAAAGTGCCTGTTGTACTGCTGTGTTGGATTTTTAAAAATATATATTTCCCCATATCTTTTGACATTAGCAAAGAAAAAAAAGACACCATTAAAATAACTGAACATAAATTTGAGAAAATGTCTTAGACTTTGTGAGGCCACTGTCATCCTAATGATACTATCTATAAAACGATGCCTTTTATAAGATCAGTTAAAAGCATCGGTCCAGAAATCCAGAAAGCAATTAGAAAGTGAGTGAAGAAAAGGATGTTTGTTTGGGGTTTTTTTACCCAAAGTGCTTTCTTATCAAAATATTGCATTATTTTGATTACATTGTTATACTAAATTTATGTGACAGATATTGATGCCCCCAAAGACTTAAAGGCAGTAGATGTGACGATGGACACGGCCACAGTGACCTGGGTCCCTCCTCTGGCTGAAATACAGGGCTACATCCTCACGTACAGGGACGAAGAGGGCAAGATGGAGGTACTAATAAGGATTTTATGAATACAGTATACATACATACATACATAGATTAAGCGCTCATGGCCACAGGACCTACAGGATGCTGTGTGCACTTTTCTTTTTAACATGCTGAGGTCTCTCCAATGTATGCACTGTGAAACGCTGACCTCTTGTGGCTGATCATAACATTGGGACGCAAATGTAAACACACACAAAAAAATTGTACAAAGCTCTGACAATAATTAACAATGGATGAAAAAAATATACCTTCAGCTATATAAAATGTACCCTTGATTATCCATTTTGTTGCACTATGGAGGATAATTTTGTGTTTTCTGCATTTTTTCAGACTGTTGAAAAGAAGCTCGGAGCCAGACATAAAAAACTTGCTTTGTCTGCTCTGGAAATGGGCAAGAAATACATTGTGACCATCATTGCTTACAAAGGCACCAAGAGAAGCAAAGTAGTGGAAACTGTCTTCAAAACAGGTCAGTGTAAAAGTTAAACATAAAGTGGCTTCTTTAATTTAATTATTAATGTTCATTTTTGTCTTCCTAGTTGGGCTCATGTATCCGTTCCCGATGGATTGCACCCAGATCATGAAGAATGGGATCCTGAAGAGTGGCATCTACACCATTTACATCAACAATGACCAGTCCAAACCCATAGAGGTGTACTGCGACATGGACACTGACGGAGGGGGCTGGTTGGTACGTACTTTACAATATAAACAATACACATCATACATACATACAGCGCATACATGGTCACATTTTTATTCAGCGCTTTTCCACCCTTAAGTCACTCAAAGCATTTTACATAAAGGAACCCAGTCACCCAGTCACACACACATTCATACACCAGTCTACGCACACACTAGGGGAGAGGTGGGTGAAGTGTCTTGCCCAAGGACATAACTACAGCATTCATCTGTGGGAGGTGGAATCGCACCGCCAACGTGTGGGTCAGTGGATCTGAGCGCTCAACTAATGATGTTGTTAGTGGGATTAAAATCACCAACTTTCGGAGCAGCGGACAAACGCTCTACCAACTGAGCCACTGTCGCTTATACAAATAAAAGCATTGTTCACAAATGAGGCACTAGGTTTCCCTGATGTTCTCAAAAGTTTCTGTATATATATTACCTGAGATGTTTAAAAAGCAGATTTGATGGGGAATAAGATAAATAGATAGATTTTTTTCAGTACTGAATTAAATAATAGTGATGAGTGTGTTTTTGCAACAAACATTAATGTATTTTAGTATTTATATTATAGTATCAAGTATCATAAATAATTAAATATATTTATCATCTATGTAAATGTCTTCAACAGATATTATGTAACCATTGTTTGTGTAGTTATTTTAGAATCTTATATAATGAAATACTAACAACTGACCTGATCCCTGAGCGAGCTTGTACATGAGTGTATCTGTGCGGCACCTGTCAATCATCGCTCTTGTGGCTGCTTTCAGGTGCTGCAGAGGCGTACTATTGGCAAGTTGGACTTTATGAAGCGCTGGAAACAGTACATAGCTGGCTTTGGCAACATGACCGAGGAGTTCTGGCTCGGTGAGCGTGCTTTTGTTGTTGGGTTATTTCTTTTCTGCAAACAGTGAATTCATGCAAATGTGGTTAGTCATATAACATCTTTTTTTCATCCCTCTAGGTTTGGAGAAGATATACGATCTCACCAACACTCCCACTCAGTACGAGATAAGGTTCGACTTAGGCTACGGCTCAGAGAGGGTCTATGCTGTTTACGACAACTTTAAGATTGCGCCAGTCAAGCAGAAGTTCAAACTTACCATCGGCAAATATAGAGGGACAGCAGGTGGGTTTTTTCTCCTTGAATCTTTCACGGTACAAGAAGAACACCACTGTGAAGCTGGCAAACACGCACCACTCTGCTCAGTGTTCTGTCTGCTAGTGGAATAGAAGTAGTGAAAAGAGGACAAGGGCAGCAATATAACAGACAAGCCGGGGATATAGGGGGGGTTCAATTACGGGGTGCTGCTGAGATAGCAAATATACTGTCTCACTGGGTAGAGTTTTTGAATTAGAAACCCATATTCCCTGAGTTACAGGCAGAGCATATAGGGATGCTATCTGTACAAGTGCCTTTGAAGTCAGACCCATACAGTGCCACAGTGCGCTGAGACAGTATGTACGCAGCTACTTTTAGACGTTTCATAAATTCCATCCATCAGGGAGGAGCAGGCGGAGGCATGAAGAAACAGGTGAACAGGAGTCAGATTGGTATGTTGCCGTCGTAATGATTATGGCATGTTGTTGTGGATGATGCGCAGGTGATGCAATGACCTACCACCAAGGCCGGCCCTGGACCACCGTGGACAATGACAATGACATCGCCCTGGGCAACTGCGCGCTGACTCACCGCGGCGCCTGGTGGTACAAGAACTGTCACCTGGCCAACCTTAACGGCAAGTGGGGAGACAACAGGCACAGCACGGTGAGTAAACCCCAAAACACACAAGGATCATGGACGTTTTTATTTGCAGTAAGAAGAGCAAGAAGTCACACATTGATCTCTAATATGTAATAATAATAATAATAATAATAGTCTTTGTAAAGCATCTGGAAAAGCGCTATTAAGACAGTTTCATGCATTATTCATTCACTCCATATCCAGTGGTGGTAAACTACTATTGTGGCCACAGCTGCCCTGAGACTGACGGAAGCGGGGCTGCCAATCTGTGCCATCAGTCCCTCCAACCATTACCACCACTTACGCACACCCCACTTTCATACAAGGCAATGTGGGTGAAGTGTCTTGCCTAAGGACACGATGACCATTTTTGCCACTAGCGCCCCACTGTGGCACCTACAATTCCCAGTGTAATCACATCCAAGTACTAACCAGGCCTGGCCCTGCTTAGCTTTTGAGATCAGGCTTTGGCAAGAAGGTTTTGGCCATTTCAAATAGTCGAAATAGTGGCGATAGGGATGATGGTGAGGTTCGAATCCCACTGGAGCTCTGACTACAGAAGTAACTTATAACCACATGTGACTGAGGAGTAAATTAATAGTGCAATGTAAAGAGTTTTGTCTCTCGAATACAAAACCTATGCATTGTTATTATTAATATCTATTTTGCTGTCACAACCATCAGCGACATGTGACACAATAGACACATGATGCAGTAGAAAAACCCACTATCCTTAAAAACCTTTGATTTATCACTTACTAATGCTTTTTATAAACATGAATCCATACCATTTAATCTAGCTATTAAACCTGGCTTCACTTTGATAAAATATGCTAGTTCCAGGTCTCCATTCTCAGGGACTCCTCTCTGATGGCACTGAGCTTGTTTTGTGTTCTTGGATAAAGGGGAAATGGTCTGAATCCATCAGTGAAAATAATAGAAGAGATTTTTCACTGCAGCTATAAAACATGCATGTTTTATCTCACAGAGCAAAGTTGTGTTATTTCAAAGGAGTAATGCTTTTCTGTGCTGGGCTTTATTTTGGTCTTATTTAGAGGATTTTGTTTACATAGGTTTGTGGCCAATTATACTCCAGCATGTCATGCAGAAAGACAGAAATGTTATGCATAAATATCATTAAAAAAAATCTGCAACCACTCAATTTTATTTATACAGCACATTTAAAAACAACTTCAGCTCAACAAAGTGCTTCATATAAAAGGAAAAAAAAGCAAAAACATACAGACAACCATAGTCAGTGCATATGGAGTGAATATGTTTCCATAACCTTTTCTCCGTTGCTGTAAGACAAGATTAAATTTTATTGTAAGAGTTATTTTTGGGCTACAGTTCTGTTCAGATTAGCATAAAAGGCAAGACTAAAAAATGAATGCGGGTATGTGATATAGCAAAAAATATTAGCATACTTGTATATGTTTTGCCTTTGCCTCTTCATTTGCATTTGTTATAATAAAACAAAATAAAAATGAATTGGATTTACATATTTATTTTAGTCTTTTTTCCCCTCTGAACTCTGCTGCACACAACATGCTTTTACTGACAGAATTGGTTGTGGACGTCTTGATTAAAAAGATCCAGGCATATCTCAGGCGATTAAAGATGACTGAATCTCAATTTTGATTAAAATTCAATCGATTATACAGCCCAAGGACAACATGCATATGGCCCTGATTACTGTATATAATTTCTCTTTCCTCTGACAGGGAGTGAACTGGGAGCCGTGGAAAGGCCACCTGGAGTCCCTGGACTTCACCGAGATGAAGATCCGACCCTTGGGAGCCCTGGCCAGCTGAAGAGGAGGTCACTAAAGAAGAACAGGAGCACAACTGCGGAGGAGGCTCAGAACAAACACCTCTGCAAACTACCCAGCAGTCTGCACCCATAAGCATTAACAAGAGTTATTTTTATTCAGATGTGAGAATGAAGGAGTTCAGAATAACCTTACACAGCCACACACAACACGCGATGGATATTTACAGTTCTTTGAAAGACACCAAAATGCAAACAACTATAACTTATTAACTGTATAAAAATAAGAGCCACTATTTTGTTACTGAAAAAGATGTTGCATGTTTTTAAACGGTACAAGATTATTTTTTACCAAGAACAAAACATTCGGTGTAGTATTTCTACTCTCCTCATGTTTTATTCATTATTTAGCTTAGTTGAAAATTATACCACTCGTTTGTTGTCTGTTTTGTTGCCTTCTTAAATGAACAAAACTCCAAAAACTGCTTTTATGTCAGCCCTGGTTAACATGTTTACAAAAATAAGCCTTGTACTTCTGCAGGTGGGCTTTGCAGATTGTGTTACTTGATCTCATCACATAACTAAAAGTAAATCTCAGAGCTCTGCCAAGATGCTGCAGCTACACCCTGGAAAGTTTTCTAGATCCAAGCCAGAAAACATTCACCCTCACTGCTCTTTACAATTTCCTAAAATCAGCAAAACAATCTTCCCTCTTGGCACAGCTAATTGGGTTTCTCATAGATTTACCATAATTATCATCTACTCCTGTTTCAGTGCAGTTTAAACCAGCAGCTAAACATTGAGAACAAAACTGTCTTTTCATATGGTTTTGTTTGTTCCTGGTCATCAACACACTAATGTATATTATTTGTGTAGTTTTATGAAGTAGTCAGTTTCTCTTCTTTGTATAGTATTGTCATTATTACAGAAATGTGAAAAGTGTAAATGTGTGTGTGTGATTATTTATGCAGTTTATCAATGGCACATAGTATAACCAGTGGTGGAATATAACGAAATACAGGTAGTAAAGTACTGTACTTTTAGGTATCTGTACTTTACTTCACGACATTTGAAAGCAGCTATATTTCTACTTAACTACATTTTTCACTAGGACTGAAAAGTAAATGTATTTTTTTATTTTTGTTTGAGAGTTACTGAAAAGGCTGAGGGTTTATTTTTAGCATGTTCATAGTTTGAGCAAACAAAAATATACAAAGAAAAACAGAAAAAAACTTGATAAAGTTGTTTTTGCTGAACAAAATTCAGCACAAATCTTTATCAAAATCACCACATTTGAAGCTTGATTAGTCCTCCACATTTGCACAAAATACTTTTACTTTTTACACTTAAATACTTTAAGTGTGATGCTTTTACTTTTACTTATTTATTTATTTTTTGCTCCAGTATCTGTACTTTTACTTAAGATACATAACTGAGTATTTCTTCCACCACTGTGTATCACAAATATAGCAGCCCAATGTCTAATTTCAAACAACGTCTATAATTCTGTAGCGTTCATTTAAAATACCAGGTCACATCAAACCTAATTTTTTTTTAACTGCATATGACAGCTAATCATGTTTTTCTAATTATTCCTTGGTTTGGTGGGATAGTACCTCACATTTTTACATGAGTCAAGAGGCAGTTTGTTGGGAAAAAAGTCAAGAAGAAGTGCAAAATTACAGGAAGTTGCAGTGAGTTCTAAAACAGAATCCCTTTGCTCATTTCATTAACGCTGGAGCTTCCATCCAAAACACAGGGACAATTGACGCACGAGGAGCACATTTTTCTGGCAGTTTTTTATTAGCCTATTATCTCCATCTCATAACTTTCTCACAGACATTTAGACAAGTTTTGAGCCTTGTTAACAGCCGTGTGGTTGCTGTCATGGAATCACCTCGACATACTCTACCAGACAGTTTGGACACACTCGCTCACTACTTTCTACATCTACTAGATTCATACGGAAGAAACCAAATATATGAAGCAAGATATATGGAATTATGTAGCAAAGAAAGCAATTAAATAACTGTTTTTTATGTATTGTATATTCAAATCCTCAAAGTAGGCACTCTTTGTTTTGTGGAAAAATATTTAGTAGAGTTATTTACAGTATTTTCTGGAGCATAAGTCGCACCAGCCAAAATATGCATAATAATGAAGAAAAAAACATATTTCACGTAAATAAATTATAAATTGCATCCAGCAAAAATATGAGAAAAGTGCAACTTATCGTCGGTTATATGGTAACTTTTTTTCTTTATGACATACTGTATTTCTGATGTCTTCTGCATGTTTCTAAAATGTAGAAAGTAGTAAAAAATGTATAAAAAAATTAAAATTGAATAAGGATGATGGATGGATGGATATTTTTCGACAAAACATATGGTGGACACTTTGAGGTTTGAATATAAAATATAAAAACATATTCAGTAGTGTTATTTAACTTTTTTCTTTGCTAAATTATTCCATATATCTTGCTTCTTAAGTTTGATGTCTTTCGTATGTTTCTAAAATGTAGAAAGTAGTAAAAATAAAGCAGAAAAACGTTGAATAAGAGGGTGTGTCGAAACTTTTGACTGGTAGTGTCTGTCCAATCAAGAAGTACAATTAAAAACTTCAACAAAATAAAAAAAAAGGTTAAATGAGTCGTCTAACCTGTCATATACACTTTAATCTATTCCCAAATTTCATCTGTAAAACTGACAAAGATAACTAATTTGGCTGGGACTTTACAACCTAATTACTTTCCATTGTAAACTGTTGGGGACTGTGACATGGACAGGCCTCATCCATCAGCCTCCTGCTAAAGTGTCACATCTCATTTGGACTCCACGCCTCTCATCATTAATTTTGCATTTCCATTCAAAACCGTCTGGGCCCACGAGCCTTTAACGGGTCCAGTCCCAATCCGTCTTCTAAAGGTCACCCGAGACTGACTAACAAGCTGTTTACGATGCTCCTAACTCAGGCAAATTGGAAGTTTGGCTGCACATTTGGCCTTGTTAGGTGTATTTAGATCTAATTTGATTACTTTGCATGCGTTATTTTCTTTTAGGACAGACAAAGGTGATCATCATATACGTATTTAAAGGTCCACTGTGTAACATTTTCTTGTGAGGGCCCAGCGCCTGCTTGTCTTAATGGAGACGTTATTGATTTGGTAAATGGTCACGTTTTTATACAGCGCTTTTCCACTCAAAGCGGTTTAAATCAAGGAACTATTCGCTCATTCATGCGCACATTCATACACCAGTGTACGCAGACACCGGGGGCGGAGTGTCTTGCCCAGTGACATAACAACAGCATTCATCTTTTCTTTTCTTCTTCCCACTCCTTTTTAAGCTTATATAAGGATGAATTTGTGAATTGTACTTGATAAAAAAATCTGTGGGAGCTGGAATTGCACCGCTAATCTGTGGGTCAGTGGATCTGAACGCTTAACCAATGCTGTTGACGTCTAGAGCGGAATTCGAACCTGCAACCTTCGGACTTTGCCTGACATGTTTGATAGTTTGTCATAGTTTGCGTCTGTCTTTCATGCTTTCAATTATAGATGTTCTTATTGCTCAAAAATACCTTGAAAAACATGCATTCTAAATCTTAAACAGGGTCGCCTCTCCTGAGATCTGACCTGTAACTTGGCTGGATGGCGGCACGTGGCTTGTCTTTAATGAGATGGATTGGTTTAATGTCATACTGTGGAACATTCCAGGCCACACGTGTCAAACTCAAATGTCACTCAAATATCCGCCACGTCATTTTATGTGGCCAAGACAAGGTAAATTAAAATGTATGACTGTTAAAATGTCACTTTATCAGGAAATACACAGTTACACATTCGTATTTTTTACATGAAAAGTCTTAGTTGGGTTTTTTTTTACCTTTATTTAACCAGGAAAGTCCCATTAAGATGACTAATCTCTTTTTCAAGGGAGTCCTGGCCAAGACAGCAGCACAGTTACATTTCAACACACACACACATTTCAACACATCACAAACTAAATTCCTAAAAGCAATTACAAATCATAGACTTAGTTTCCAAACCTTTCAACATAGATTTAAACTGAACTATTGAAGTCAGTTCTTGTAATTTCAAGACTTTTTGTAAATTATTCCATGTTGAAGGCGCAGAAAATGGAAATACCACTTCACCAGTCTCTGTGCGGACACTTGGGACAGAAAGAAGCTGCAGTTTTGTAACATAAATTAAAGTAATAAATAAAGAAACAGATAATTACCAAGTTAAAAAAGTAGTTACATTTATTTTACATTACATTTGGCCACATATAGTTACCTTTATACAGTTTTACAGTTACATTTGGTCCTTCGAGGTCCATTTTGCTGATGAAGTTTGACACCTCTGTTCCAGGTGAAGCAACTGTATCCATAGAGATGAGAAAGTGCAAGACCTTCCACCAGAAAAGTTACATAGAGCAGCTTTAACTGTGATGTCAACTGGATTTCAACTTTGCAGCGTTAGTTGAAGTAATAGGAGCATGTTCAGTTGGGATGGTGGGTGGATTTGGGAACTGTTTCTACTTTGTGATTCTGATTTTGAGCAGAGGATGCGAGGTCAGGATTCAGATCGTGACCCAGATAAATCATATTGTAATAACTGTTTATTTATTGACCTCTCGCTCTTGTGGCTCAAGTTTGTTTTGCTGTTGGTCAGTTTCCTTGGACGCAGAGTACACAATTCTTCAACACTTTACCAAAACGTGAGTCTGGTCAACAGTGAAACTCTCTGTTTTCAAATGACTGTGATTGACAGGTGGATTAGCCAATCAGGGACAGGCATGGGCCGTATACATATCGGAAAAAATAATAGAAAAAATGATCACAGGAGGCTGAAAACACTGTGGATTTGTGCAGAATTAAAAGGTGAAGCACTAAAGCGACCAATGAGCTCCTTCGTTTCACATGTGGCACTGAAAAAAACTGATCTGATTGGACGATCATGTTTGTGGACCAGACTGAAATCAATTTGTATAGAATTATAACCTTTGATCTTTTAGCTCACGAAATAAAACAGTTGCCGGAGGATGTTGAAAGTATCGACTTACATTTGCCTTTTGCTGCCGTTTTGAGGAACACTACTTCTGTCTGCGCTGTACTGAATACTTCAACTTGTAAACTCAGTGTCCTGCAGTGCAATGCCTCAAAATTAGCATTAGCATTAGCACTGAGACACAAACAAGTCTCTTTCTAAACATGTAGTACACAAAGTATTAACGTTATTTGTGTAGTTTTTAACATGTTGTTAGTGGCATCCACCTGCAGCTCCCTGTACACTGTTTGACCCTAACCCCCTAAGCTCTGACCTCTGACCTCTGACCCCTAACCCACCTGCAGCTCCTTGTCCACTGCTTCATCTTTAAATATTTATTAATTTTAACGTGACAAAAACCTCACACAGATACAATTGGACGGGTCATAGTGACTCTAACAGTGAGATTGTGCCTGTTACTTCGTCAGATGCATGTGGAACTTTTCAATAGACTAAACAGAAAGTGTAAAACATTTTCCAAACACGCCAGATGGAAACACGTCCCAGTAGATCCTAAATTCACACTTCTAATGAACTCATATGTATGTATAGCTGACACGGGATTGTCTACCGGCTTTCAGTTGTTTAGCAGAGCATTTGATTTCAAAACGTTTGACAGAAGCTTGCTGTCGTGAAGGACTTTCCATCCCGCAGGAGCTGATGTCCCTGAGCGGAGGTTTTCCAGGCGTTAGTACGAGGTGTTCCCATGATGCAGTGTGACTCTGTGTAGGCCTCGCTCTTGATGATGTGTTCTTTTCCATGATGCAGAGGGCTGTGGTGCTGACAAGGGCGGTGTGTTTGGAGAAGTGATGTGAGCCGCCCACGCAGACTGGGAATGACACATGGAAGTGGTATGGAACATGCTAAAGCGGAAAAACTCATTTATTAATTAGAAATACTCTCATGAAGTAAAGTGTATACAGCTCAGGTTCTATAAAAGTGCACAGGTGGAGAGGTGGGGCCTATGCAAAAAGAAATTTACTTCATATTTAGCAGTTTTTGGAATCACATAACGTAGCCAAATCACGTTTTCTTGGCTTTTTTACATCTAGAACTTGATTTTATTTTATTTAGTTATGTAAGTAAATAAATATATGTAAGTACAGCATAGACAAAACATTATTCAAACTTTAAAACTGTTCACTCAATCATTGTTCGGGTTAAATTGTCTAAATACAGTGGTGGAAAAAGTACTCAATTTTGTTATTTAAGTAAAAGTACAGATAACAGAGCAAAAAAATACTCTCTAAAAAAGTAAAAGTATCACATGAAAAAATCTACTTCACTAAAAGTATTAAAAATGTACTTAAAGGGTAAAAAGTAAAAGTATTTTGAGGATATTTTGAGATTTAATAAGGCTTTAAATGTAATGATTTAGATAAAGATTTTATCTTAATTTTGTTCAACGGAAACAACTGAATCAACTGCTTTTTTATTCTAGCTGGTATTATTTATATACTTTTGTTTTTCTCAAATTATGAACGTGTTAAAAATAAACTCCTTAGACATTTCAGCAGCTCTCGAGTAATAAAAACATATACTTTTTGTTCTAGTTAAAGAATGTAGTGAAGAAGAAAGAACAGACAGCTGCTCTCAAACGTAGTAAAGTAACAGTAAAAGGTATCCACTTTAAAATGTACATAAGTCAATACCTAAAATGTGTACTTTACTACTTGTACTTCATTATGTTCCACCGTGGCTTAAATATGTGCTTAAACGCATCAGTTTAAACATTTTCCATCACTTAACTTAACAGTGTTCTACTTTTTTTCCCACCTGCTTCTCTTCATGGACACAGATATTAGGTGAACGGGTTCGCCTCTCCACAGATCTGACCTGTACCTCGGCCTGGTCTCTGTAGCTCATTCTTGCCAAATCAAATGTCTATAGAGTCAAAATGGCCAAGAAAACCTCCACAACGCGACTTTAAGCTCATTAATTACACAGCACGTAAATGTTTGCATTATCCATTATCATATTTCCACATCTAATTTATTCCGTTGGACTTTAAATGTCTGCAAACACAATTATACGAGCTAAATAAAAAGTTTAGCCGTGAGGTCGTCTTTCACATAAACACTCGAGCAGGTGTATAATGCATAAAACGGGCGTAAAGAGATGCGCTGAGGTAAACTGTCAGCTCATTAATTCACTGTTTAAAACTTCACACCTTCCCCGACCCCATCAGAGTCAAACGTGGATATCAGCAGAGGACGGTTTTCAAAGGCAGGTCCGCGGGCGACGCACTTTTTACAGAAATAAACATGTTTACATAGAGATTTGCTAATGCTACAACAATAAAGCTGTCAGCGGGGTGAAGACTCCTGATCCGTGAAATGGAACAAATTCACACATCAGCGCGCTAATGGAGACAAACACCGGCACCTCCAGTCACACTGATTACAGGTTACACACTTAGCGAGAGGCTTAAGCTCATACGCCGTAATCTATATTTACAATGTTTAAGATTAGTATAACATGACACGGGCGACATGGGTGTTAGCAACAGTCTGATTTCAGTAAGTGATGTCAGTGAGACTAAAGGTCCTATATGACACAAAACTGACTCTTCTGAGCTTTAAGTCATTGTAGAATCGCGTTATATCACCAAAAAGAGACCTAGAGTTGTGTTTTATTTCATTCACACATGTTTGCGTAACCCTGTGTCATTAGTCTGTCTACATCTTCAATGCTCTGTTCCACCGTGTGATGTCATTGAGTGGTAGTTTTCAAGTTAACAGCTACTTTTTGACTTAAATTGTGCAGAGATTAGCAATTCCAGGGTTGAAATTATCTAAATGGTTCTAGTGAAGGCGTATGGAGTTTAAAAACACAGTGGAGCACTTCCTGTATTACCACTTGATGACATCACAAGGTGGAACAGGGTGTTTTCTGTTTAAGAGAAGTGTGTTAAACATGTGTGAATGAAACAAAAAAACACAACTACTGGTGTTTGTGATGAGGAAACAACATTAGAACAGATCAGAAAACAGCGTAGTATGGGGCTTTAAAGGGGCACTACGTAACTTTTCTGGTGGATGGTACATCACCTGCTTGTCTTAGTTTAAGATTATTGCTTTGCCTGAAATGGTACATAGTGTGGCATTAAACTGTTAACCTATACTTAATGAACTATGGATGATAGATGACATCCTTCAAACAGAAAAGTAACGCAGTACAGTGTTCCTTCGTTTATCGCGGGGGTTACGTTCCAAAAATAACCCATGATAAACGAAATCCGTGAAGTAGAAAGCTTTATTTTTCAATTATTATATATATTTTAAGGCTGTAAAACCGGTGTCCACATAAGATATATTTTTTTTATTTTTGCCTTGAAGATATATTTTTATTTATTTTCTTTCTTTATTTATTTTTTACCACATTAATAGAGTTAAACATTGGGAAACAGTAAATAAGAGTAGTAGTAGTAGTAGTAGTAGTAGTAGTAGTAGTAGTAGCAGTAGTTTGTGTTGTTAAGTTTTGTATTTTATAAAGTTTAATAAAAAACTTTTTGTTCAGTGATAAATCTCCCAAATGAAGTGCACTTTCACTTTCACATCAGTGAGTGACTCCAGAAGACTCCCTCTGTCAGAGCGGTAATGAACTAAGAACAGCCCCATTTTCCCATCAGCCCTAGAGAGGAGGATCCGCGTAGCTCCCGCGTAAGCTAATACATAAAGATGATGGACTTGTGAGCGGGATCGGAGCTTAATTGGGCTTCGGAGAACTTAGAAATCAAAAACAGTCTCAGAGTTACAGAATTATTCAACATCATTTACACTTTTACAGCTCATTAAAAATGATACGGAGAAGTGAAGTCCTACCTGAGTCATTTAGTCTATTTAAAGATAAACTGTGTAACTTTTCTGGTGGAGGTTCTTTCATCTGCTTGTCTCCATGGTGATATTAGTGCTTTGCTTGGGATGTTGAACAGTATGGCATTACAGGTGTTTTTATTTCTCAAAACTACTGAGCAGGCCCGCTTTTCCACAGATCTGACCTGTAACTAGGCCTATGTATGTGGCCTGCTTGTCTAAATGGGGATAGTTAAATAAAATGACACTCTGGAGAACATTTCAGGAAAAAAACAAAACAAAAAAAACAACAGCATTTACATAGAGTCAAGCAGATGGCGGACACTCAACCAGAAAGTTAAAGAAAGTAACTTCTTTTTAAAGGTTCTATATTTAAAAAAGACAAACAAAAAACAAAACAAACAAAAAAAAAAAGATTCTTGTGACCTTTAAGCATGTTATAATGTTGTTTCTGCATAAAAAAAACATACCTGGAGATGTGTTTTTGTGTGTTTTGTTTTGTTCATTCACACATTTATAATCTGTCTGTCCACATCTCCAAAACTCAAAATGCTCTGTTCCACCGTGTGATGTCATGAAATGGTAGTTTTCAAGTTAACAGCTACATTTTACCTTTAGTTCAGTAGAGATTAGTATTCCCAGGGCTGGCGTCTTCAAAATGATTCCAGTGAAGGTGTGTGGAGTTTAAAAACACAGTGCAGCACTTCCTGTATCACCACACGATGACATCACAAGGTGGAACAGAGCGTTTTCTGTTTGAGAGAAGAGCTCAGCTTCAATATGCAGGGTTTGTGTGTTAAACATGTGTGAATGGAACTATAATACGGGCTCTCAACTCAATATTATCTGAACAAGGACAAATACAATGATGTGCTGTTTAAAGTCAGAGGGTCATTATTCAACCTGCTGCTTGTACATCATGAGAAAAATGATACGAGACACTGAGAAAAATTGTGAAATCACTGTAATATTGAGAAACTGCATCAGATATAACTTGGAAAGGATCTATTGCACAAGAAAAAGTTTTGAAACGAATTTACAGATCAGTGATTTGCAGTGTTTCCCACAGGTTTATATTGAGATTATAGTGGCAAAGGCAACACTTTTTGAACAATTTTGGAGTTTTCAATGTTATTAATTGCTTCTACTAATGAAAAAGAACATATAAATAAAACTGTACTTCCATATTAAAATGTGTAAAGCTAGTTTGGCTTGTTTTTGACTATGCGAGGCCACCGTACTCAACGATATTAATGGAAAACACTGCATTTGCGCACAGTCATAGCAGCACCAGTGAACCCTAAATACAGCAGAAGTGAACATGCCAGCGTATGATTTTCCCCGTGTAGAAAAGTCCAATCCTAAAGTTGTGCGTGGAGTTTTGAGTTTCTCGGCGTGAGGCTGTGACTTGAATCCTTCTCGGTCGATCAGCAGCGATGTGGAGTGCAGCGGTCTTACAGTCTTATCACATCTAGATTGTCCTTAAATAACTCTAGCTCTAACACAAAGTGAGTCTCACACAAGCGCCGCAGGAACAAGAGCCTCTGCAGACTTCAGCGCTTACATTCACACCAGGCCTGCAGTCACGCGCTACGAGCTGGATGTTCATTTTAAATAGTCTCAAATATGGAAAATATGTCTAACTTGTTCATAAAAAGGGCCATTTAATAGAACAAACTGCAAAAACTACAACCGGGATGATTAGATTTAAAAATGAGGCAAAAATAAATCTACGGAAATTAATTTGTGGGTTTGAGCTTCCTGTTTACAGACAAGATTATGAAACGATTTCCATCCATCTTCGTGGGTCGTGGAGGCAGCAGTCTGAGCAGAGAGGCCCACGCTTTCCTTTCCACACTCATTTCTTCCAGCTCTTCCATCGGGATCCTGAGGCGTTCCCAGACCAGCTGAGAGACCAGCGTGGCTCCAGGGCCTTCCCCGGTGGGACTTTTTCTGGATTACCTCTTCAGGGAGGCGTCCAGGAGGCAATCGGAACAGATGCATGAGCAGCAACTCTAGTCCAGGCTTCTCACACTATGTCTTTGAATGGACTTTTGAATTAACTTTTCACCATTTGCTTGAAATAGTTAATTGCTATGGTCCTAGATTTCCTTAATTCTGAAACTCACGGTCCTAATTCCTCGATTGGAACATTAAAAACTATTATTATTTTGTATTATTTGTAGCTCTGTGTGAAAATAACATGTTCCTCTCAGTAGATTCAGTATAATTTATGATTTTTTTGCTGTTCTGATCTGTCCAAACCGGTACATTTGTGTCCACCGCAGCACACAGTAAGAGCACAGTGTTTTTTGTTCCCCTGACAGCAGCCCGCGTCACACACTCACACATTCTCACTGACAGGTTTCTGCTTGTGTCAGCAAATTCCTCATGTACCATACGCTGAATACATCACATTTTGTAAACACTGCCACAAAACATACCGCGCTCTGAATACAAATGATTGTGTACACGGTGCCTTCCATGTCCTTACACCATTCCCAGTGCTACTCTATCAGCCGTCATCGCCCCAGGTTTTACTGAAATCCACAAGTCGTCCGGGTTTGTCGAGTTTTTCTTCTTTTTCGTCTCTGACCTCGTCGTTGCCATGGAGCCCCGACGACAACAGCAGCAGCGGCGGCAGCATCCGTCGGCATGGCGACAGCAGCAACAGTGGCAGCACACGATGAAGGTGGTGAGGATGACGAGGAGGGGTAAGGTGAGCAGGACGACCAGGCACACGCTGTTAAACACACCCTGGTTGTGTTTGTCTGTCACGAAACTCCACAGCTGCTTGAAGAAATCCTCCACTTTGTCCATTTTTCAGTTTAAAAAGTGTTAAAAAAAAAAAAAGAAGTTTAGCAAATCCTTCAAAGTTTGGGATACCGCGAGTGAAAGAATTCTGACGCCAAAGTAATTAAGAAATGGCTAATTAACACAGCCAGACATTTTGGTGGTGTTAGCGAGCTTTCATGTTTTTTTTTTCTGATGCCTCGGTTTGTTTACTCAAGACAGGAACTGCTGCAAGCTTTCTGCAGAACGTCTGTCAAACTCCAAGCCCAATAGCACTCGCTTATAACATCAGAACTTTGAAATCCGTTATGACAATTCTTATCTCAAGGCAGTCGCAGAAAAGTTTGCAGTGCTGTTTATGCATTCCTCTCGCATTTGCACGCTTCCGTTCTTGGCCTTTTGCTTGGGTTTAATCCTCTTCACTCGTTGGGCGTATCACTGAAAAACAAAAAAACAGGAGAACAAGTGAGAGGAGGATATCAGTTTTTCAATTTAATTTTGAACCTCGCTGCTTCCCATCCGTCCGATTATTTCAAATGTTATTAAATATTATGTGCCGTGGCAAACGCAGGCGAAGGAAAGTGACAAAAAATATGTATGGAATTTCAGAACAAGTTTAATAAAGCGTCTGGAACATGTTGCAACATTGATGTGGCTGTTTGAACTTTAACAGCCACATCAAATCAACATCTGCAGCTTTATATCGTCTAAGAACATTGCAAAAACTGTAAAAAGTGTACTCTCTAAACCAGACTTAGAGAGACTTGTCCATGCGTTTGTGTCCAGTAGGTTAGATTACAGTAACGTCCTGCTCACTGGACTCTCCAAACGAGCCTTAAGACAGAACAGAACATCCAGAACACTGCTGCTCGGGTCCTGACTAGAACCAGGAAGTACTTCACAGATGTGTCCTGTGCTCAGGTCTAGAACCAGGAAGTACTTCACACATGTGTCCTGTGCTCAGGTCTAGAACCAGGAAGTACTTCACACATGTGTCCTGTGGCTCAGGTCTCTGGCTCCTGTGGCTCAGAGAATAGACTTTAAACGGCCCATATTACACTATTTTCTGGTTTATGTTATAATGTTTCCTCATCAAAAACAGACCTGGAGAACACTGTATATTTAGTTCGTCTTTCAAACAGAAACTTTGTGATGTCATGTGGTAATACAGGAAGTGCTCCACTGTGTTTTTAAACTCCACACACCTTCACTAGAATCATTTGGATAATTTCAGCGCTGGAAATGCCAAACTCTACTAAACTAAAAGTAAAAGAAGATGTTAACTTGAAAACTACCACTTCATGACATCACAAGGTGGAACAGAGCATTTTGCGCTTTGAAGATGAAGACTGTCAAATAATAATAAAGTTTACTCAAAAATGTGTGAATGAAACAAAACAAAACACAACTCCAGGTCTGTTTTTGATGAGGTAACAACATTTTAACATGACTTAAAGCGAGTCACAAGAGTCAGTTTTGTGTAATACAGGACCTTTACAAGTCTCTGCGCGACCCAGCACCAAAGAACATCCCCAACATGTTAGAGCCACATGAACCATTTCGCTGTTTGAAGACTTCAGGGACCGGCCTCCTGCTGGTGCCCAGAGTCAGGACTAAACATGGGGAATCAGTGTTTTCAGTTTTATGCAGCAAAAACCTTCAACAGTCTCTCTGAAGATGTGAGACAGGCCTGTACTTAAACCCAGGCTCAAAACGGTTCTGTTTAGCTGTGCATACGTCTGAAAGGTTTTTATTCTGCACTCTTCTCTTTTAACGTTAATTTTATGAAGATTATTTATGTTTTGATTTGTCATATTGTGATTTTAACGTCTTTCTTATTCTGTAACGCTCGTTGAATTACTTTCTGTTCCAATTGTGCTGTACAAATTAACTTGCCTTGCCAGTTGTGTTGCTTATATCTCATGATGATGATGATTGTACAGATAAAGGTCATTATGGAACTTTTGTAGTGGAGAGTCTGTCACCTGGTTGTCTCATGTAAATGTAAATGTTATTGCATTGCCTGGAAAATTCCACAGTATGCTAAAAAAACGTGTGCGTAACCTTCGCTCATTCAATTACAGGGGCTTTATTTGGTGAAAAATAGCTGATTTGGTGCAGTCTTCTGTCACACTGTAGAACATTCCAGGCAAAACAACTACATTTCCCTGGAGAAAAAAAAAAAAGGTTTGACTCTCCATGTTGCACACTGCCCTTCAAAACTCCCAGGTCCAATTATATAGCCATATCCCCATAAAAAAACTGTAAAATTGCAAAAGAAAGTGAGACAAGAATTTATGTATTCCCTTGACAAGTTGTCATTCTATTTTGTCCCTCCCCGCCTCCCGTCCATCCATCTGTCACTGCCTGTAACGTCGCCTTCTTGTCGATGTCAGCTCCACATTTTCAGTGTTCCCTCTCATTAATAGTGCACGGAACTCATTGAGCATTCAGGGCAGATCGAGGGGTCCCGCCGAGGAGGAGGATAAGGAGGATGAGGAGGACAGGGCGAAGACAGAAGAAACAAAAGGGATGGAGGATGAGAGTTTGAGGCACGGATGGAGGTAAAATCTTTGTAAAAGGTCTGAAGAGCGTCCCGGGGAGAAGGAGAGGATTTGTGTGCAGATAGAGGGATAATGGCTCTCGTCGGACTTTGCTCGTCAAGTATGAACTTTTTATGAATGGTAGACTGCGGACATTTTCTTTTCTTCATTAATAAACATTTCTTGACACCACTGAGCCAATTAGTTATAAGAATGCATGTTTTTTAAGGGATCTTTTAGCCAATAAAAACACCTGGAACTGAAAACTGTAGGTGATAATGTTGTCATGAAGACGAAGATAGAAAGCACCAAACTGCAGCTTTAAAGAAGACCTTATGCTACGACCGGAGACGCAGCATTTTGCCCAAATATCGTCGCAGGCTTTATACAACTACACTGACACTGACAGGTCCAACCCCAGTGAACAGTGAAGTGTGACGTCGCAGGTGAAGCAGACAGAAGTAGAACTGGAAACAAAATACACCTACAAGAACGGACTTTTTTATGCACTGTATGGAAAGTTTTTTTATTTCTCTCACTGTGACTCCTTCCGCTTCATCTGTGTCCATGCATTCTTAAATTATTATGAATCTAAATACATTTATTTGCTGATGTGCAGTGTTGGAGCATGTATCTGTACTTTCTGCTCCACTGTCTGTGTAAACCCTCAGTTGTCCAGGTCTGATCCATAGCAAAAGACGAAGCAAGAAACTTCGAAATTTCTACTCCACTACATTTTTGAACAGCTCTGAAAAGTAAAAGTCGTTTTTCATTATAGTTTGACACCTGCAGAAAAGGCTGAAAGTTTATTTTCATCAACGTTCTAAATTGAGCAAACAAAAATGTACAGGTAGGACAAAAAATGACTCAATTGTTTTACGAAAATTCAGCAAAAATCTTTATAAAAATCAGTACAGTTGAAGCTTTATGATAGATCTTAAAATCTGTGTGAAATACTTTAACTTTTTACTCTTTAAGTCAATTTTTACACAGTTATTTTATCTAATACTGTTACTTCAGTAGACTTTTTTATGTGATACTTTTACTTGAGAATTTTTTAGCTCTGTATCTGTACTCTTAAGTAACAAAACCGAGTACTTCTTTCAACACGGGCGTCTTGTAAACTGTTAATACGTTTGTGTCGTGTCTCATCAGTCATGTTCTGTGAGTGTTTTTAGCCGTGGGATCTTTCGCCCTGTGTGGTTTGTTCTGCACGTACAAAAACATGCACCTGCGCCTCATGTGTGATGTGACTTTAACCTCAAACTCTGCTAAACTTCTTCCTCTACATTTGCTGAAAAAGAAACTGAGCGCCTCCAGACTTTAAACAAACAAGGCCCCACGATTTACATTTTGGTTTAATGAGTAAAATATGAGTAAACTTAAATCCAATCTAATCTAAAGAGTGAACATTTTTAAGGGTCGATACACTTAAAAAGTAAAAGGTTAGACTTTAATGCCCCCAGATGGAACTTTGCCCTGATGCACAGATCATCAGCAGGACTCCCACCGTTCACCACATCACTCCATCCTCCAACAACGTCACCGGCTTCAGTCAACTTCAAAATCCTCCTCGTCACATTCAAATCTATTCATGACCTCGCTCCACAATACCTCTCCTCCACATCGCCACTTCCTCTCACTCTCCCCTCTCCTCCTCCTCTCTCTTCTGCTCTCTGTCCCTTCTCCTCCTCTCCGCACCTCTTTCCTCTCTCACCTCCTCGTCTCTCTCACCGCTCCTTCCTCTCTCTGCAACTCTCACCTCTCCTCCTCCTCGTCTCTGCTCCTTTTTTCTCTCCTCCCTCTCTCTTCAGCTCTTTGTCCCCTCTCCTCTCCTCCTTCTCTCTCTTCCTCATCTCTGCTGCTCTCTCCTCTCCTCCCTTTCTCTCCTGCTCTCTGGCCCCTCTCCTCCTCCTCTCTGTCTTCTTCCTCCTCTCTGCTCCTTTCTCTCACCACTCCTCTCCCTCTCTCCAGCTCTCTGTCCCCTCTTCTCCTCTTTGTCTTCCTCCTCCTCTTCCTCTCTCCTCCCCTCTCTCCCCACCCCTCTCCCTCTCTCCAGCTATCTGTCCCCTCTTGTCCTCTGTCTTCTTCCTCCTCCTCCTCCTCTCTCTCTTCTCTCTCCAGCTCCCTGTCCCCTCTTCTCCTCTCTGCTCCACCTCCTCCTCCTCTCTCCTCTCTCCAGCTCTCTGTCCCCTCTCCTCCTCTTTGTCTTCCTCTCTCCTCCCCTCTCTCCCCTCTCTCTCCTCCTCTCTCCAGCTCTCTGTCCTCTCTCCTCCTCTCTGTCTTCCTCCTCCTGTCTCCAGCCCTCTGTCCCATCTCTTCCTCTCTATATTCCTCTCCCTGCTCCTCCTCTCTCCAACTCTCTCTCCTCCTCTTTGTCTTCCTCTTCCTCTCTCCTCCTCTCTCCAGCTCTCTCTCCTCCTCTTTGTCTTCCTCTCTCCTCCTCCTCTCTCCAGCTCTCTGTCCCATCTCCTCCTCTCTATATTCCTCTCCCTGCTTCTCCTCTCTCCAGCTCTCTCTCCTCCTCTTTGTCTTCCTCTTCCTCTCTCCTCCTCCTCTCTCCTGCTCTCCGTTCCCTCTTGCCCGTCTCATCACCACGGGGCCCAGACCCTTCAGCCGCTCTGCTCCTCAGCTCTGAAACCTACTCCCACTCGACCTCCACAACATTGACCTCCTTCCTCTTTTCAAATCACGCCTCAAAACCCGTCCAGACACCACAAGACCATCTACACAACTCATCCAGTTTTTAATATTTTACACTGGTTCTGTACAGTTTCCTGGGTTGTTTCGAAAAGCACTTATAAATAAATATTTGTAATGTCCGACTTTAACGTCCCTGTAGAGAAACCCGCCCTCTGCATTTGTCCCACCTTTCCTCAGTACCTCAGAATAACCCGTCAAGGAGCAGTGGGTGACCAGATCCGGACTAACTGACATGTGTGTGTTTGGGGTCGTGTGCAGAGCTGTGGAACCTCAGTATTTTCACACATTGTCGACGCTAAGCTCATGAATAATCGTGTTGTTTGCAGATATGATCCGGCTGTGGTTAGAAAAGATGAGAGGTGTACATGAGTAAGCGTTAAAACTTGTAAATGTGCTGAGGTTTTGACAAGGGAAGGATACAAGGCAAGTGTTATCTTATTATAGCGCTGGTAAAAAAAAACAACAACTATGAGCCGCCACACACAGACTCTACATTTAAACTACATACTACTAATACTTTAATGTGTTATTTCATACTTTTGACCACACTGGTGACTGTATTTGGAATCTCCTTTGGCTCTTTAGCATTGTAGCCGCACAAAAGCTCATTGTTGTGTTTTACTATTTTTCTGTCTCCAAGAAGATGATTCATTATAGGTTTATTTTTTGCTCATAAATACTTCCTCTGAGACAAACAGGTGACACATCCTGACACATGTTTGACACTCGAATCCTCTTCCCTCAAACAGAAAACACACAGTTCCACTTTGTGATGTCATGCGCAAATACAGGAAGTGCTCCACTGTGTTTTTAAACTCCACACACCTCCACTAGAACTAAAGGTAAAAGGAGCAGTTAACTTGAAAACTATTTTGAGCTTTGGAGGCGTAGCCAGGCCTAATAATGCAGTATTACTCAAACATGCATGAATGAAACAAAACACAACTCCGGGCATGTTTTTGATGAGGCAACGGCATTAGAACTTGGCTTAAAACTCCTTAAGAACTGAGCACATTATAGACAATTATACCTCGCCTAGACTTTTTTCTTTTTTTAGCCATAAAAATCATATTAAAGGAAGTATCAGCATGTACTTTTGCCCTTTTCCACACAACTACCTCTATTTTACATATCCAGCCTTATTTTTCCTTTAATGCATCAAATACGTGTGTAATACCAGCTTAAGTAGAAGAAAAATATAAAAACAAATGTACTTTTGAGTAACTTTTATGCAAGCAAACAATGATAAAACTATCTGGCGAGCTCAGAAACACTTTATAATACATATTTAAACAATAATAAATATTTATAGAAGAGATTATGCAGATTGTAGTTAGGGTTAGGTTTTTACAGCCCTTTTTATAAAACAAAAAGTCAGGCGTTTATGCAGCTAAGACATTGATTTTGCAAGGTTATATTTTTTGGAAAGAGCTCACGAGAGTCAATTTTTGCGTAATATAGGATTTCTAAGGCAATGCAAACAAAGTAATACAGTATCAGTGCATAAAAACAGGTATAAAAGAACAAAAAAAAGAACCTAAGAACTCATTTGAGCCTCACAAACCCCATTTGAACAAACAGTGTCATTTATCCATCGACTCTATTACAATACTGACTTCCAATAGTTAGCGACCTCACATTCTTCACTTTCTCAAGACACGGTCCTTTCCTGTAGCCATCCACTCACAGGAAGAGGTCACTTCTCTGGACATACAAAGCCAGGAAAGGCCTGCATGAGAAATATGTGATGGTTACACCAACTTAGCCCCCGTGTTGCTTTTTATGGAGCGTATGTGACCTAAAAGGCTCCAAGTTGTGACAGAAGGCATGGCAGGAATTCTGAATGGCATCCCCCCAAGAGTACATGCCCCCGAGCTTACAGTATACAGAACACAGCCCGGGTTTGATTATGTGATCGCGTACAGAAGGCATGCATCTCGCAATATGGTGAGACAAATTGATGTTTTGTGTTGCTGTGTGCGCTTTTTAATAGGATTGTTGAGTGCTGCGCTGTAAAAATACAATAATAGACCACCCAGCTGTAGTACCTGGTTTAGGCCTAGTTTAACTCTATTTTTGCTATAAATCTTGTTTAAATCTGGTGGTACAAGGAAGAGTAAACATTTTCTATACACTTTCTTATAGACTTATAGAACTTGGTGCCCTTTACAAGACACTTTTTACAAACTACACTTTTTGTGAAGCTTAAAAACAACTGTATTTTTCCATTCTTCATAATAGAAAAAAAACAAAAAATATCCTACTCTGGAAATTCAAAATGGTTTAATATTATACGCGTTTAAACCTAAGTTAAATTTAAATATATAGTTATTTTGCATCCTGTCAAACTTGGGCATATCTGCACAGCATTTTCTATTTAGTAGTTTCAACACTTTCCACTATTTTCCTTCACACAAAATGAAAGAAGAGCTGCAATTTAACAGTTTATACAGTTTACACACTTCTGCGATGACAACTTGATCATAATAGTTTCCAGCATGAAAAGCAATCTAAAAACTGCCAGAGGAAATTTAGCCTTTTTTACCCAAAACGCCTGGACACGTTCAAACTCTGAGGATGCTGGTCTGATTCGATTATTGAAAAGAGATTTTGTGAGTGGTTTATTTTAAAAAAAAGAAGGAGCGTAGCTGGAGGAGTTGATGGGAGTGTGAATCTCCAGCGCCCAAAGACAGGAAGAAACCTATCTGCTTATCTTCAGCGCCTGTCAAACATCCTGTCAAACGCAGAGCCAGAACAAAACAACAACACGAGCTGTGTTCTCAATGCTATTCTCACAACTTCAACAACTTATAAATAAAACTTTCCAGCATATTTCTATTTAAAGTGGCACCTTACCCTTTCAGTAGGTCAGCTGTCTCCAGTACCTCATAGTTGTTGCACTTTTGGCATCCACTTCTGCACAGCTCTGTTCACAAAAGCCAGATCTTGACACAAGTCTTCACTTTCTGTTCCTGTTTCCCCGTGTTGTTCTGCTGCCCCCACCTCTCCGTCTCCTCTCTCTCGTTCTCTCTCCCTCCTCTAGTCACAACGTCACCTCTCTCGGCCCACTTAGTCTAAGAATGGGCCCTCTGTGCTCCCAGCGTGGCGCGCCAGATTCTTGTGGTAACACACTCACACACATGATGTCAGCCCAAAGGTACACTGAACAAAAAAAAAAACACAACAAAAACCAATGCGTCATGGATTATTTACAGAGGAGGTACATGACAGACACACAAAGTACTTTCAAAAGGTAGAAGGAGAAGTTACATGTAAGAAGTGAACTTTTGAGTAAAGTTATACAATTGCACGAGTCCTGTTTTGTAATATTAAAGTTGTAGTGCTAAGTATTTTCAAGTTGCAAACCAAAGTACTGCATTTCAGCTGTAGAGAATGTGCCAAGTAACAGTATTATTATTGTATAGTAATAGCAGCAGTGGTAGTAGTAGTAGTAGTGGTAGTAGTTGTAACAGCAGCAGTAGTAGTAGTAGTAGTAGTAGTAGTAGTAGTAGAAGTAGTAGTAGTAGTAGTAGTAGTTGACAGAAATTTGGGGGCCCGGGACAGGAAATCCCATATGGGCCCCTCTCTAATAGAAATGAATAGGAAGAGGGTCCAATTCTGGGCCCCTAAGACCCTGGGCCCCGGGACAATAGATCCATTTATCCCGCTCTATCTGCTTCCCTGGGAGTAGTAGTAGAGGTAGTAGTATTAGTAGTAGTAGTAGCAGCAGCAGCACTTGTGGTATTAGTAGCAGTAGTAGTAGTAGTCATTGTAGTAGTAGGCATAGTAATAGTAGTAGTAGTAACAGCAGTAGCAGCAGCACCAGTAGTAGTAGTAGTAGTAGTAGTAGTAGTAGTAGTAGTAGTAGAAGTAGTAGAAGTAGTAGTAGCAGTAGTAGTAGTAGTAGCAGGAGCAGCAGTAGTCATAATAGTACAAGCAACCGCACAGAGCAAATAGTAATGGTTGTAGTGGTAGTAATTATAATAGTACTAGTAGTAGTAGTATTAATAGTAATAGCACAAGCAGCTAAAGATAGCAAATAGTAATGGCTGTAGTGGTAGTATTTATAATAGTAGTGGCAGCAGTAGTAGTACTTGCAGTAGCAGTCATAGTAGTAGTAGTAGTAGTAATAGTAATAGTATGAGCAGCTGCACATAGCCAATACTAAAGGCTGTAGTGGAAGTAGTTGTAATAGTAGTTTTAATAGCAGTCGTAATGACAGTTGTAATAGTAGTTATAATAGTAGTAGATTGTAGTAGTAGGTGGATTCATTTTGCCTCAGTACACGTCTTTAAGTGTCTCTTTTACCTCACGTTCACCTTTGGCTCCAGATGAAGAACAGCAGTGGAACAGTGAGGCAGGTGGATCAGCAGAGAAGCCCCTGGCATTTTGGTTCCTGCGGTTTTATTTCACTCAGGCTGGAAAGTATTTGATTAGAGCCACAAAGAGGACATGAAGTGTTTGTGTGTACCAGAGGAGGGAGGGAGTACAGAGGGTATAGCACCAAGTATTGTGATCTTGAAGTACCCTCATTACATGTTGTCTAATAAAAAATGTACATTACAGACTTTGTGAGGCCCCCTCCCTGCACTGGGCCCCGGGTAAACACCACCCTCCACCCCCCCTCAGTCCAACGCCCCTGGGTATTTGGACTGTGTACTTGTGAAGTGTTCAGGCTTGTAAAGCGAGTTACGCACGTGCCGAGCTGTGCGCTTAAAACACACTGTACAGAAAATACATGACCCCAAAGCATCTGTACACACGTGCTCTAGTGAAAGTGAGACGACAGAAATACTGGGAGTAACCTCAGCGCTGAAAGAAGTACTCAAAATACACACAACAACAACAAAGTACGATATAGATATGAGCCAAAAATACTCACATAACCAAATTTGGTGTGATCTTGTGAGAATAATGGTACAACATGAGGCTAGAGGTTAACAGGAAATATTTTTTGTTTATTTATTTAACGCCAGACGGACATATTTAAGTATTTTTTACAAGATTGTAGGTCCAAGACGTATTAATAACAAGACATACTGATTCAAATAACAAGATATAAGACGTAACGGGGCTGTTTGTAGACAAGACTATTAAAATAAATAATAAATAATAATGATAAATACATTAAAATGAAGTAAAAATAAACCATGAGTATGTGTTTATGTGTAGTGTGTAGCTAAATGTAGCATGTAGCATGTTGAACTTAAAGGAAAGAGAGAAACAGAGGGAGAAATGAAGATAAAATGAAAAATAATAGTGATTTAAAAAACGAAAAACAGAAAAAGTGCTGTGTTCCTCGGCGCTGACAGTCCCAGACCCACAGTCATTCCCGTTGTTTAATTTATTTATTTCCTCTACCACTTTCTTCTCCTTATTCTTTATTGAATATTGACGTGGCCACTGAACCGGAAATGCCTTTCAATCACAGATATTTAAAACACACACTACAATAGACTGCCCTTATTACGTATTGTGTTTGTGTGGGTAGATTTAAGACCCGAGCCACTTCTCAGCACTTCCCGGGGCATTTGAGGTTAACTTAGGTGTACTTAGCAAGCACGGAGAGCAAATAATAGACTTTTTCCCTCTGAATTTACATTAAAAATCATTTCCCGTGCATTTTGCCACTCAAGTGAAAGTAATTATCTTGTAGAAGTTTGGCCTGGGAGCTCTTTTTAATGATTTTGTGTGGGCCGGTGCACTCCTGACCCAGCTTCAGTGGACTTGCGGTGTGTTTCTTTTAGCCGCGGGGCATGGTTACTTCAAAATTGATGAGACAATCCTCACCATGTCTGCAGGTGTGTTCAAGGAGCGCAGGACAAATGGGTACCGTCCGCCCACTTGGACACACACACAGTTCCATAGGAGGCTGCTGTAAACTGGAAAGGAGAGTACACATATAATATATCTGTCTCTCATTATAAGTCAACTCCACCTGTGATGAATGACCTCTGAGTGAAGCAGAATCCCTCCTCAATGAAAAGTGTTTACCTGTGGGTTGTACTATACGACTGGAGCAGAAGGGACTGTTATGCAATTAGGCTTAAAATGGGAGCGAATGGCAACATAAAGAAAGTTACATTTGCTTTTCTACTCACTGTTAAGACATGGATAGATCATATTCTTTACTAATTTTAACATTTTTCATATTACATTTAAAGCACAATGAAACAATAACCGATGTATGTATTATTTTGTGTGTGTTTTGTCGTACTAAACGCTTGCCTGGCAGGTCCAGACTCACTCTCTCTGTGTTTTTTTATGCAGATATCAGTCTGGTCACCGAACAAAATCTAACATTTCTCATCAGATCAGAGAGTTTAACGTTTCGCTCATCGATTCTGCAGAAAGACGTGATGTTTTTCAGTCCACTGTGATGTTTTTTTTCCTTTCTTTTTCCCCCCAGTAAGCTGCAGAAGTTGCTGTGATATGGATGTACTGTGCGCACTGTGTGTTCATGTCCAAGGCTAATTCAGCAGTTAATCAGTCAATCATAACGCTTTCATTGTAATAATTAAAAAAAACACATTTACATAAGCGTAAACACGGCTCCAACAGACAAAATAAGAATGATCTAAAAGAGAAATTCACAAATGTTGTACCTCAGCCATGCCCAAACTGTGGCCCGGGGGCAAAATGCGGCCCTCAGTCCAATTTTTCTCGGCCCTAAAGCTTCCAGGTGAATTGGCCCATATTACTTTAAACATTACTTTTTACTGTACATTTCTGAAAATCTACTTTAACATGCTCATATCAAATATTTAATGTGTCCCACTGAGGATGTGAGCATGAATAAAGGTCTAGTGGTTCAGTCTAACATAATAATAACACAGATTTGAAGTATTCACTGTATCGGCAACTGTGTTTTTATATGTGGCCCTTAATGAGACACCCCTGTTGTACCTGATTATTTCTGAGTGACTAGACTCTACAACTCCCCGTGTTACAACAAAGATCTGCATTTTAACAGTACAGTGGTTCCTCGTTTATCGCGGGGGTAATGTTCTAAAAATAACCCGCAATAGGCGAAATCCGTGAAGTATCAGCTTTATTTTGTACAGTTATTCTATATGTTTTGCAGCTGTAAACCCCTCACCACACACTTTATACACTTTTCTCACACAGGCATTAACATTTTCTCACATTTCTCTCTCTTCTCTCAAAGTTCAAACCTTCGTAGGCGTCTTTGTCGGTGCAGAACGTTTCATCGACATTGTGGGTTTTGTCGGGGAGAAAACAAATTGCAAACATACAGCACTTCAGAGTCACACTGTGATCCAACGTTTATGTAAATTTGTCTGAACACATTCTGTGCTGTACAGGAGACACGGCACGGAGGAGACTGATGGACAATGGTCTACAGTCCAACAGCCAATCAGGACGCACAACACAATGCACGCTCATACTTTGTAAAAAACATGTAAAATTGCACAAAGAAAAAGCCGAGAAAGGTGAATATAGCGAGGGACAGCTGTATCATTTTATGTTTTTATATGACGTCATCTGAAACGCAGCATTTCATTAGCACATATGGAAAATGCACTATTGTTTTTATTATTTATTTATTATACAACACTTAACCCATTATGTCTACACTTCCTTATGTTGAGCGTCGCTGCCCTGACTCAAAGTAAAAGTACCACTTCCTGGTCTGTAACCCAACTCTGCCCCGTCCTCCTGTGGACCATAATGAGAGCACATTTCCATAGAGAGCTTATTGAGTTCACCTCAGACTGAGACAATGCAGCCTTTTATTCTGCCCGGGCCTGCAGTTGGGCAAATTGCAGGAAAGACCCACAGGCTCACTCTGGATCGCTGATCACACAATCGTCGTGGAAACAGGGAGCGGGACATTGCTGGTAGCATTAGGCAAAGTTGCATTGAATTACACAAGAAGTAGTACTAATGACTACAACCTCCGGACCCTGACAGTTAGTTGGAAAACATAAGAATATAAAAAAGCAGTCAGTAGCAGATACAACTTTTCTTATTATGGGGCTGTCTACTCTCCAAGGAGGTGTTATTTGCCTGGTATGTTCCGCGTTATGGCATTAGACTTACTTATCGTGCATTCATTCGTCACAAACCGTAATTAATTCTTACTGTGAACACGCTCGTCTCTCCACAAACGGCGTCCCTTGCTGGTCTCCATCAAGATAAATAAGCTTGATACATTGCGGAACATTCCAGGCAAAGCAGTAACATCTCCATGGAGACCAACCAACAACAAAAAGTGACGCAGTTCATGTTTAATTTACTGTGGTACATTTACAGGAGTGTTTGTCAGTAGATTAACAGTATCATTTCTATCCATTGCTTTCATAATCATGGAAAATTAGCACTGTTGCCGTAGCGATTAGCCAAACAAAATATATCATTTGAATGGGGAAAAAGTCAAAATCTGAAACCCATGAAATCCTAACAATCCTGCGTCTAATCCAAACCGTTTTCCCCTTCATTGCAGCCATTAAAGTCCAACAGTTTAAATACTTTGTGCTTCCTTTAAGTGCAGCCTTGAAGTAGTACAAACGATTACTTCAAATGATCATAACCTCATAGCTCTGGCAGCTGAGAGACACATATTTGCAGCCAGCGGACGTACGTAAACGCGTGTCGTAGCTTTTCGAACGGAGGCGATAATGAAAAGTGACTAAAGTGTTTGCGTACTGGAATCTGACAAGTGTCCAGAAATAGCCGTCTAATAAAACCCCAGTCCCCCTGAGACAGACCCACGCCATGATTCAGGCCTGTTAAATGTTTGGCCCACATAAGTCCAGTTAAAACAAAACAGTCTGGTCGTCCATATAAGGCAACGCCGCTCAGTTTGGCTCCCATCGACGAGCCATCAATCTGTAGAGCTACTGGCTGGCATGTAAACTGTACGATTTTACATGGGCCTGGTACTGCAATGGAACTATTTTAACTTCGAGTGATATCATGTGTTTCAATTAGCGAGGAATTTTACCTTTTAAAGTAAGAATGGGTTGGTTTAGTGTTTTGGTTTTGGGTTAGAAGCAAAAAATACAGTAATGGAACTAAAAGCTTCTAATTGCATCATTAGGGGGATTCTCGGTTCCTCTTTACAAAGACGGAACATTTCCACATAAAGGGAAGTGTACTGTAAGGCTGTCCGGGTCAAGCAGGTGCCTGACCTTGTATAACACACCACATCGACCAAAGAGACATGTGCTATTTTAAGTTTGATATATCTATACTGATCTATGGCAAAAAAAATATTAATGCAAAAAAATGATAGATTTTTTCCACCTTCAAGGCAACGAAAGCACTTTACATGGAGGAGCTGCTCACAGATGTAGAATTTCTAATAGTAAAAACCTTAAAAATATATGAAATGAATAGAGAAGTTGTCTTGAATCAAAAAGTCACATTTATTGAATCAACTGTGCACAATCGTCAAAGAGCTGTCGTCCTTAATGGTGTCGTCTCGCCCTTTTATAAAGAAGCATTTTATGGAGCTAAATTACTCCTTGATTGTGTGAAAGATGGACTGGTGTGGGCACAGTTGTGTATTAGTTTTAGTTTTTCCTCGAGTGATGGAGAAAATAATGAGCCACTGTCTGTTATGGTCATGTATTTGTATTTACAGTATATTTATACTTTCAAAATAATCGTACCAGTCTTAATCTAGTCCAAAACAAGAGAAATTCCCGTGCGTAACAACAGAAAGTATCATGAATAGAGATAGATAATATACAAGAACACAACAACACAATGCCGTTCACCTGTGGGAGCTGGAATTGCACCGACAACCTGTGGGTCAGTGGATCTAATGAAGTTTTTTATGTTTAGAGCGGGATTCAAACCGTCAGCTTCAGATCAGTGGATGAAAACTCGCAATTGAGCTACTGTCGCCCCAGTTCTAATCAATACTAATACTAAATCTAAGATACGCAACGATACACTCTACAATACACAAATAAACAAAATAAACAAGTAAATAAAACACACAACGGACCAAATTCTGCTTTTCTGAATGAAATGTTAGAATAGAATGGTCTTAATCCACATAAAAAATAAAAAACTTAAAATAATGATAGTATGAAAGAAACTACTATTATTTTGTGTTGAAAATTACATTCATTCTACTGTTTTTTTTGGGGTTTTTTTCCATTGTAGAACTAAATCAGTTTGGAGAATCGAGTCAAAATCAAGTCTGAAATTCAAATCTACAAGTCATCTCGTTCGTGCCGGTTTATCTTATTTCAAAATCGTTTTTATCCACTATTTCCAAACTTCACAAGAAAAACTAAAACACTACAAATGCTCAGAATCTTAAGTCAGCCTTCCTGTGTTCAGCTCATTTCTAATCTTGACGTTTTGTTGTCATTTTATTTCCAGGCAGGCTTTGTGTCGTCTAAATAAACTTGTTCCACTCGACCGCAGACAGTAGTGTGGTCATAAGATATGTACAGAGCACTTCCTTATTCCTCTTCTTCCCGTTGTTACCAAAATGAGTCATCTGTATGCAACGCCCCAGCTATTTAAGATTCACACCGAAGGAGAATATTAATTTCTCATTTGTAGCAACCGAGACATTTTGACACAGCAGCTACTTCAATTAAAAATACCCCGTGTGCCGTGCAAAAAACAACTGCTTTGTTTTATCCAAGAATCTGCTGCAGTTAATATCTCCAGGACAGTAATTGAACGGTGTGTCATGTCACTGTGAAACCTGTGTGAAGCTGCTCTCCAGGTAAAAACTCTTTATCACCGTTAATCACTGTCACCTGCGAAACAACACACCGCTAGTTAGGCTAACACAGTAGCAGCTTAGCAGTGGGAGCAAGAGTCGGACGAATTGCACAGAGATATGCGTAGTTTGTCACTCAGCGTCTCAAATTTGCACAGATAAATGCAAAAACTTTTCAAACTACAGTCTCATTTGAGCAAGTTCTTAATAGTACTAAAAAAGGTATTGAAGTTTACATTATACGGAATCAATATACCGTTTTTTCTATATAAGTCGCACTTTTTTCATAGTTTGTCCGTGAAATATATGTGTTTTTCTTAATTATTATGCATTTTTTGGTTGGTGCGACTTATACTCCAGAAAATGCGGCATATATATTTTTTTTATCATTTTAATTTTTATTTTGTAGTAACATCTGTTTATTTATTTATTTATTTTAATAGATTCTTTTTCCAGACCAAGGTTTAGTTTGTTTTCATACCTGACAGTTTGATGTGAAATATGTTTTTTTCTTAATTATTATGAATTTTTTGGCTGGTGCGACTTATACTCCAGAAAATACAGTTTGTTTTTTATACCTGACAGTTTGTGCGTTCTTCCTCAGACTCGTCACATGATGTGGCTGCGACATGTCCGGTCAGCTGATTTAAAAAGATTTTCACGTGGTGCCATCTGCAGGCCGTCTTCTTCAGGACAGTATCGAAGGTGTGTGAGAGTAAAAATGCCCCCTCGTCTCGATTTACAGTTCCGTGGGCAAGTTTCCGTATTTCGATTGCCTTCTTAATCCAGCGATGACGTTTGTTGTCCTCTGTTTCTATGATGTTTAAATTTATGATGCTTAAATCTGCTGATATGTCGATGTAACGTCACATGACCACTGTGAGGAAGAGTCGAAACTGTCGGGTATGAAAACAAACTAAAACTTGATCTGAAAAAAGAATCTATTAAAATAAAATAATGTAACTGTATTGATTAGCAAGTCTGTCTCTTTAGCACTGAAATCAAGTTTGAAATTTAAGTATAACACTGCACAAAGGTAACTGCACAACACATCAGTAAGTTATAAGTCTATTTTCCTTGTACCGTTTTCACTTTTAAGGTAAAAATGTACCGTAAATTTCGGACTTTAGAGCACACCTGAATATAAGCCGCACCAGCTAAATTTGAAAAGAAAATCAATTTTGTACATATATAAGCTGCACCTGAATATACGCCGCAGGTTTTTGTGTTGTAACATGTGATATTTACACAGAAAGATTAAAGATTTTTAGTTTTAATTTAGGAAACGCTTTTTTTCTTTTTTTTTAAATTGTGTCTGAAAAGCATCAGTTCATAATATTTCCCCATGTCTCACTTATGCATTTACTGTTAGAGCACCCCCCAGTGGCCGTTTGGCAGTAAAAATCTATAAATTAGCCGCACTGTTGTATAAGCCGCCGGATTCAAAGTGTGGGAAAAAAGTAGTGGCTTATAGTCCAAAATTTACAGTACTATAAAAACTAGTCATCTTCACATAAACACTTCAATTAAAAAATTCTCATACATGTTTGCAGTTATGTCGCTGAATACAATCTCACAATCAGCTGTGTGTGATATAACAGGATTAAATCAAATGATCTGACCCCGTGACAGCGCTTATGTCATTGTGAGAAACAACCAGAGCATTTCTATTAAAGGCTCAAAAACAGAAGCATTTTTGAACTATTCGCCCACCCACTCCGATTTGTCATTTCCCTCTCAAATGAATTCGCAACATGAAAAGCAGGAGACTTTTATAGTGCTTTTTTGAACACTGAAACGCGCTTTACGATAATGGTAGAAATCACGAGGGGGTGGACTTTGCCAGATTGAACGTTTGACTTTTTAGTAGTGATATGAAGTGCTAAAGTGAGTTCATAATGGGATGGAGGTGAGTTCGAGAAGACGGGGGCAGCGGCGGCGAAGGCTCGGATCCCCAAAGGTTCGGTGCTTCGTCCTGATGAGGAGCGTGAGATGGTTGGTGTTCTGAAGCGTCAGGTGGGACAGTGCTGATGGAGGAGGTCGAGGGGAGAAGGAGGAGCCACGTTATGGAGGAAATTGAGGAAAAGTATTGTACGAGGAGTCAGCGGAGTTGTTTGAGGACAGGGGTGATGTGGTTTTTTTGGAGCGGGTGTGGGTGAGGAGGCGGGCGGAGAGGAGAGTTCTGGATGTTCTGCAGTTTTTTGGAGGTGGGTGGAGGGTAGAAGGCTATTGCAGTAGTCAAGTCTGGAGGTGATGAATGTGTGAATGAGGATTTCTGCAGTGGGCTGAGGGAGGGAAGGGCACAGACGAGCGATGTAAAAATTCTTAGAAATAGGAAATTGTTACCGAGAAAATTAGTTTCATGAATTTCTCTGCCATTCCACCCACTCGTGCACACTTGTTTGAGTAACCCTGCGTTATTACTCTGCATCTCCAGCGCTCAAAATGCTCTGTTGCACCCGGTGATGTCATGACGTGATGGTTTTCAAGTTAACAGCTCCTTTTACCTTTTGTTCAGTACAGATTAGAAATTCCAGGGCTGAAATTATCCAAATGATTCTAGTGAAGGTGTGTGGAGTTTAAAAACACAGTGGAGCACTTCCTGTATTACCACGTGATGACATCACAAGGTGGAACAGCGTGTTTTCTGTTTGAGAGACAAAGCCTAAATATGCAGGGTTTGTGTGTTAAACATATGAATGAAACAAAACACAACTCCAGGTCTGTTTCTGGTGATGAAACATTATAACATAGATCAGAAAACAGTGTAATACGACCTTTTAACGCTGCATTAAACAATATTATCATAACTAAATCAAATAAAATCTATATGATGTTAAAAATGGTGATTAACACATGGTACCAGGCCGATTACCGTATTTTCCGGAGTATAAATCGCACTGGAGTATAAGTTGCACCAGCCAAAAAATTCATAATAATGAAGAAAAGAAAAAAAAACAACATATTTCACATATAAATCACATCTGAGTATAAGTCGCACCCTCGGCCAAACTATGAAAAAAAGTGCAACTTATAGTCCGAAAAATACGGTACCTGTGTGTCATGTAGTAGAGATATGGGTCCTCTTTATTTGAGAGAGTTACTGCAGCTCTATACTCCACCCAGGACTATGGAACAGCGCCCTCTGCCTGTCAGATCCTCTCAGTCTTTAACGCAGTTTAAGACTAGACTGAAAACCCACCTCTTCTCCCTGGCATTTAATACTAGCTACACATGATAGCTTTGTGTTTTACTTATTGTATTGTGTTATCTGTATATTTTTTGTTGACTGAAGTTGTTTTAAATGTGTTATATACATATATTGAGCTGAATTAAATTGCACATTTAACCTGACAATGTGTACATTTCAAATACTTTTAATGTATTTGTCCCAGCAAGACTTTTATTATAGGTTTTATATGAATGATGATACTATGTTTTTGTTGTATACCAGATATTTATTGTATCCTGCGCTTTCTTTTAATAATCTTAATATTTATCCTTATTGCTTTATTAAGGCTGAAGTACAGTTATTATAATGTGTTACCAGAGTAGTGGAAAAAAGTAATGAAAAAAGAGATCATAGCTTAATATGTGTTAAATGCAGTAACATAAAGTAAAACATTCAGTTCAGTTTTATTCATATAGCACATTTAAAACAACTTCAGCTGACCTAAGTGCTTCACATAAACGCCAACAAAAGATGCACAGGAAAAGAACAATAAAACACCAAGATTATCCTGTGTAGATAGTATTAAATGGCAGGGAGAAGAGGTGAGTAACAAAGATTTAATTACCTGCCTGTTATTACTATTTAACCATTGATATTTAGTCCCCTGACATCAACAAACTTCATCTCAAGAGCCCATTTTCTCTGTACGATCTGACTTTCCACTCTCTCCTCTGGCTTTGATGAAACCAGGAGGCAAAGGTGTAATTACTGTAACACCCTACGCGCTGTAGCTATGAGCCTGAGCCTATACAAAATACCATCTGAATTTGCCCGACGTTGTCAGAGCGAGCTGCTAGGCGTTCAGCATCTATTTATTTTGAATAGCTCCTATAGTGCCCTTTACAGTTTAAAAGAAACCGCAGGGCATTCGGAAACCATGCCGTTAGAATAAAAACAGTTTCAAACAGCGCAAACGCTTAAGTGAAAAGTAATGCTACTGAAAAGGGCACGCACCAGTACTGTTATATACAATGTGGATGATGAAACAGGCGCATATAGAGGAGTACACAGACTACAGTTCACTTCTGTATTATGGTGAGTAGACTTCCCCTCTAGAGAACTCCTGTCAAATGGGCTGGAGTTTCTGGGCTAAAATGCACCATCTGGGCCATGTCAGTTCTCATCTGCATTTACAAGTCTGCCCCGTGGTCAGGTGCAGTGTGGGGGTGGCAGGCTTCAGAGTTTAAGGCTACAATTTTTCTTCCAAAAGAGGAGAATGGTTAAAATCCTGAATAAATAGAATCCTGGGTGAATTTCGTGAAAACTGCATCTGATAATCGAGCATTACAAGAAAAAAACAACAAATTTGGATGGGGCGAGAAATGACAAAATGTATTTAAATCACTATATGGACCATAGGCTTTAATATCACTGTTTTATATAGACTTTTACAACAGCGTTCACTTTCAACTCTCAAAATTACAAGGTGCACTGTGCAACCTTTGTGGTGCTTGTTTGTTTACACGGAGATGCTATTGCTAAGCCTGTAATTTTTCTTTCTAGGAACCGCACCAGGCCAAATTAGAGTTCAGATCTGTGTAAAAGCAAGCCAACGCACAGTAAAAAGTCATGTTTATCAGGATATTTTATTAGTGAGAAAACATGGGTGATTTAATGAATGCAAAATGGTAAATGGTCACGTGTTTATACAGCGTTTTTCCAACTTCAAGGCACTCAAAGCGGTTTAAATCAAGGAACTACTCACCCATTCACATCCATACATCAGTGTACTCAGGTGGGTTAAGTGTCTTGCCCGAGAACACAACAACGGCATTCATCTGTGGGAGCTGGAATCGCACCGCCAACCTGTGGGAAAGTGGATACTTAATCAAGCTACTGTCGCCTCAATGTTTAATTCCAGGCTCAAAATGGTTCTGTTCAGGTGTATATTCTGCACTCGACTCTTTTAATGTTAATTTTATGATGATTACTTGTGATTATTTACGTTTTGATTTGCTGTATTGTGATTTTAATGTCTTTCTTATTCCGTAAAACACTTTGAGCTGCTTTACGGACCTGTGGATCAGTGGATCTGACCGCTCAACCAATGATGTTTCTGTTGAAAGAGGGATTCCAACAAACACTCTACCAACTGAGCTACTGTCACCCATAGATACATACATTTAATGCCCTGCTTTGTAACATTCCAGGCAATATGAAGACAATACTGTGAGACATGCAGTTTTCAGATTTGCAAAACCACAGCCTTTTTCCATTGCGCATTGTTCCACATATCAAAGCCTGGTTGGTTCTTTGCGCACATAATTAGTCAACTTCTTTAATTGGCCAATCATTATAATCCACAAACCCTCTCATTAGACAGTCATCAGCGTGCAATTATTACTAACAACACACAAAAAAATGCAGGAAATATTAGTGGATTTCATCTCTCACCAGTCCTGGGTGTAGTGGAGGTGGAGGAGGTGGAGGAGGTGGAGGTCTGGGCTGTATTCAAACACCTGCCAGGACCTGTTTGCTGTGAGGGAGCAGTCAGGTGTAAAGAGCCATGGCACAGTGAAGCATCATGGTCCACAGATACACCGGACCGGACTGGAATGACAGGGACAAAACAACAAGTGCATTTCAGGTGCATGAGTCAAGGAGGAAATTGAAAAATGATGGATTCACCTTAGCTAGCGACGCTATAAATATATAGTGTCCGGAGACAAAAATCAGGTCCCCGTGACGTAACAGGCTCCGTGAACAACGGCACCCGGCAATTTCACCGCTAGAGTCGCCGCTTCCTGTTCAGTTTTATCTTTATGAGGTTTTTGCAGAGTCACGGTAAAATTAAAGATTTAAAGTTAAGGCGGCGGACGGGGAGATGCGGGTGGGTTAAGGGTCAGGGGTCAGAGGTTACAGGGTTAGAGAGCTGCGGGTGAATGTCACTGACAACATGTTAAAAACTACACAAATAAAATAAATCTTCACCAGGGGACACTTCTGCGTTTGGAAAGAGACGTTTGTGTGCTAAGGCTAATGCTAATGCTAATTTTGAGGCATAATAAATATTAAACCAACTGAAGCATACTAAATTTTAAATAACTGTGTAGTCTTTATTTTAATTGATTAGAATTTTAATATGTTGTTTAGTTTATGTTTTATGATTTTAATAAAAGTGACCGTTAGCTTTGAGACATGGCTAGCTAGCGTGCTGCTGTGAACAAACTGACACAAACTACATTATTAGATCAATAACATTATTTAAAGTTATGATTCTGGTTAAAATAGGTGAAGACTAGGGTTAAAGTTAGAAAAGTAGTGACTATATATGTAACGATCCAAAAAAAAGTGTGTATTTGTGTTTATATGCAGCCTGTGGTGACGTCGGGAAAAACAATAGTTCGTTCTTTGCATTTATTTAACCAGGTAGTAAAAATAAAACTAACCCTGATAGATAAAAGTAGCATAGATGAAAAATAACAAAGCTGATAAACGTGTCTCTCAACCGTTCACATTTATGTATACATTTATTATTATTATGTTATTGTGAGCTTTTTTTTTGCAGTCCTATGGCATGAGATCATAGACTGTATATATAAACGGACATAGCTAACCTGCTAGCTGCCGTGTTCCAAATAAAAAGTGATCACGGGCACGTTTCTCTCTCCATCGACTCGTCATTTTGGTCTTAAAATGTTCGTATTAACCCACTCTACATGATCCTGGTGTTTTTATTTTGCTTTTGTGTCCGTAACTCAAGATATGAACATTAATAACAGAAAAATCCGCTGCCTTCTTTCCCTGAGATTGCTCCCGTTAACGTTAGCAACAGGTTTGATTGACAGCGTTGCTAAGCAGTGCAGGCACAGGGGGTGTTACCTTCGACAGCTTCGCTCCAGATTGGCTCTTTCGTTGCTATGATACTCCTAATATGAGACTCAGCTCCAAATTTGCGTCTATAACTGCTAAAATATTCGCGAGTTTCATCCCTTACCTTAGAGTCCGTCTGCGCCCAGGACGAGCTCATAACTTCAAGGAGGATTTTGAACAGTTGTTTACAGTTTTTCTCCAATTACAGCTCGGTGTTGATGAGGCAGTCCTGAGAGGGGCTAGTGGAGCAGGAGGAAGAGGAGGAGGTGCCTGCTGGGACCTGTTAGCTGAGAGGAAGCAGACGTTTCTTATGCCAGACGACTGCGATAAAAAGTTCACAGTAAAATAATGTATATTTTTATTGCAGTCCGAGATTCAACACATGTTTTTCCACAATCTACAAGTCTCACAAAAGCCTCACGGTTTGAAAATGTGTTTGACTCTTTTTGAAACACTGTAGGCCACATGTGTCAAACTCAAGGCCCGTGGGCCAAATGCGGCCCGCCACGTCATTTTATGTGGCCCGCGACAAAGTAAATGAAAAGGTATGACTGTTTTAAAATGTCACTTTATCATTAGATCCACAATTATATAGCCATTTTTTTCATATCAGTGCAAATCCATCTGCAAAATTTGTAATTTGAATAAGTAATAAATGTAGAAACGGTTATTTAACAAGATAAAAACGTAGTGACATTTATCTTACAGTTACATCTGGCCCTTTGAGAGCAACCGTTTTTGTTGATGTGGCCCTTCCCTGCTGTAGGCGGTGGAGTAGACCCACTGTTTGAGAATCATCACTTCACTCGTCATTGTAACACAGGACTAAGTGCAGTGTTGGCAGGTTACAAGTGTAATTTAGAGGAGTTAGGACTTGTCAGTGACGTATTACAGTAGTAAAACGATCACAAATGTTTTTCTACTGATTAAACTATAGTGATTCATGTCTGTGGAGTCCCTCAGTTGTCCAGGTAGGATTTATATAGAAACATTCAAATCTGGACGAAAGGTTGTAGGAGAATTCTGGACACATTACAGAAAGATATAAGGCAGTGTCCAGCAGTGATCTGACCTGAACTGAAGAAGCGGCTTGGAGGAGAAGTGAAACATGTTCAGTCCTACAACTTTTTGTCCACTTAACAGATCTGAAGTTTTCTTTTATCATAGTGATTAATATATTATCACTGAGGTTCAACATACTATAGATGCCGTATTTTCCAGACGATACGTTGCACTTTTTCATAGTTTGTCTGGGGGTAGATGCGACTTCTATGTGAAATTATTAAAACAATTTCACACTCTAGACTTGTGCACCAGTATCTACTCCTCCTGTACCACTGAAAACTTAAAATTTCAACATTACGGTAATTCAAAAGAAGCGGGAGCGGCGCTTCATTTACCTCTGGAGTTAGTGGAGTTGTTCAGAAGTGACACCGAGGATGAAGAATTCAATCGATTTAGTGATTTGCAGTGAGATCCAGAGTAAACTTGTTTTTTCTGCTTTATTTATCTGATTAACTGTTAATATCTTACGTTAACAAACCAGACACGTGTTCAGTTCTGTCGATGCTTCATGTCGCTGAATAAATATAAATGTGTTACGTTAACTGTACTGATATTCCGCCTGCTGTTCTCCATTTTATTCTTTTTATTATAACTTGCCTTTAAAAATAAAATGTCTGTTCTAGGTCTCGGATTTTGTAAAATAAATTTCCCCAAAAATGCGACTTATATGTTTTTTCTTCATTATTATGTATTTTTAGCTGGTGCGGCTTATACTCCAGAGCGACTTATAGTCCGGAAAATACGGTAAATTCTGTTAAAAGTGTCATAACATTATCTCTATGTAAAACCCATGTTATTTTTCCCATTATCGACATGAGTTTTCTGCTGACTGGACAGAGTGAATAATTAGCACATAATAACTGTAAAATCTGCACTAATTAACGACCAAATGTACAAACTGCTGAAGCGAGCATGTGCATGAGATGAAGTCAACACAAACGGCACTGAATTGGACTATTAAATATTTTATTAATATGTAGAAAATGTATTAAAAAAGGAACTATATTGTACATGTTTCAGTCAAACTAGAGCTAAGGTTATCCAACAAGAAATCAGTAGTTTTAACATAGCTTTCCAACAGTCAACTTCACCTTTATGACATTTACAGCATTATGGCAAAAAATGTAAATGAATATAATAATTGAACATAAGAAAATATAAATTAAAATGGTTCGTAACATAATTAGTTCACTGTTCAATCAGATAAAAAGAAAAAAACAACAGCGTACATATAGATAACGTCACAGACAAGTTGCGTTTTTCCAGTGGTTCATAAAAATCTAAATATTACAACCTAAAAACACATAGAAACAAAAGGAACTGATAAATAAATAGTACGAGCTATAACTTACAATTGATGTCTTAGGGTCTTATAATAAACGTGTAACTTTTGTGGCATTTTTTTACTGCTAATGCTAAAGAAAACAAGAACTGGCATGAATCTGTCAACAGCTGATGTTCCCTGAAGGTCATGAAATTTTACTAGACCCAAACACGTTATAGTGCGCCGTAAGACACGCCCAGCAAATCACATTCTGTTCCTCCAGCGTTCCTCCCATAAAAACGCACAAACGCAATACTTAATAATAGAAAGTACATGGAAAATTCCCTACTCTACAATGAATCACGGCGGGAGATGGATCGCGGGAGAAGCAACGAGACAGTCACTTTGACACCCAAACATTAATCAGCTCTGCAAAAGGTCGCCCAGCCCATACACATTTGTTCATTGTTTACTTTTTTTTACTTGCATCTGTTTTGTTTTGCCTTTGTTAGCAATTTGAGCCTCTCTTCATTGGCCCGGAGAACTCATTTATCAAAGTTAAGTCGCTTCACCTACTCCAACCTTTCCAGCCAACTTCCATAGCAACCCTGGCCGCCATTAAACGTTTAGTAAATTAATTATGCAACTTGTTAACGCGATATCGGGGATTCGGTTTTTAATTTTAGCTGGATATATTTAGAGCTGGGTTGTTAATGCAGAGGTTACCGGGATGTATGTGTGAATCTGGATGCAAATTACAGAACGTATTTAGTCGAAACGCTAATGTGCAGCTTTAGTCACTCAAGGTTGACATTCTGACATAATGAAAACACAAACTTTTAAATCCAGCGGAAGGAAGGGTCTTTGTTTTGTTGCTGCTGCTGCCTGGCACTGCACCGCAAGTCAATTACACAAGAGCTAACAGAATAAATGAGTATCTAAAATTGTCTTTCATTACCAAATGTAGAGGGAGCTCCAAGGAAGAAATTAAGGACAAGAACAGTGAAGAAGTGTTTCGCGTTAAGTTGACTTCTATAAAATTAAAAGGGTTTTACGTAGACAACTCGTACACAAAAATGCTCGACAAGTGCTTTGACTATAGTTCTGCTGCGTAAAGGCTGTATTTGTGGAGTGGACGTAGCGTTGTCGCGATACTAAAACTTCAAACTCGATTTTGATACTAAGGAATAGACTTAAAACTGTTTTTTGCATCAATTAATATCTGATTTTCGATGCGTTTGACAACCCTAAGTGGACACAAATACAGGCTCACAGGTTCACAGCAGGTTCTTCACATACAATTTGTCAAAAACAGGGAAAATAAACACAACCAAAAACACTGCCGTATAATACAATTCACAGTGGCTGTACGGGTGAGTGTAAAAAGAAATTTCACAGTTTCAAAATAAAAGTGCCTTATGAAAATCCAAATAATGCCTGCAGTCCTGGTGACAAAAAACCCCAAAATAATCTACATAACTCTTTTCATTTTGACAACAGAAACAGGATTTAGTCTGGTGTGTTTGGTTGATTGCTGTATAAAAGAAAATAAATGTTTGAAAATAGTAACTAAATACATAACGCTGGAAGGCCACGCAGCAGATTACACCCGGACAGTGAAAGAATACAAGCACCGCCATGTTGGTTCTGCTGGGAGCTTAAACAGAGAAGCAAAGAATTGGCTCGCGCAATGCAATGTTCTGCTTTCTTTGTTTAATTTAGGCTAACACTGGATTAACAACATGACTTTATTTGGAGTTTATGAGCAACATTGAATACACCCACCCAGGGACATGATTAACTGCGAGTCCTAAAAGGCAAGACTTCATTAAGAGAAGAGAATGACCATATTTCAAACAGCAGGCTGAGTCTATAAAGCAGATTTAGCTTAAATGTCACCATAACTGCAGGCAACCACATCATCAGTAGTCCCACACAGAGAGAGCAGGAGCACGCCTTCGTTCATCAGAGGGGAGTTGATAAAATTATGACTATTGTTCATGAATAGCCATAAAAGTCACACAAATGAGACCAGAATAGCTTATTTGTTCTTACTTTTAGTGCAAATGAAGCTTCCTCTATACTCCCTCTATAATAACTTTATTAAATACACCATTATAATTTTCTTTTTTGGCTGATTTATCCAGAAAACTCATGGTGCATTCATGTGATAGTGAATACACCCAAAATGTTCAGAAAAAGCCAATAGATGGAGATGTATCCGGGCTCAGACGGCCAAATAAAAAATGAAAACACGGTACCATCTTGTCCACTATTCTACGCCAAAATATATATGTATAACACCAACTGACAAAATAAACTATTTAATGCACAGGAAAAAGTGTACTTAAATAACACATCTGGACACACTGAGACATTTGGAGGAATTAGAAATATCACAGAGTTGTTGCTGGTGCACTGCTTTCTGAGAGATTCGGTTGTTGATTAAATTATATCCATTGTAATAATAACATTAACTTAAATAGATGCAAAAACAGGACTATAAATTAAATATAATTAAATTAAATGAAATAGGTGAATATTGTCACAATATCAGTTATAAAAATATAGATATCTTACAGTTAGGAGTTTTAAGGGCGTGTACAGTTTATTTTTGTTAAAAGCGTTTGAATTTAAAATAATACTCCCTCAGTTTGGAGGGTGTTTCGGAGCTCTTGTCTTTCCTACACAGGGAAAGGCCATTCACAGACTTAAAAGGAGAGAAAGCTCTGGGGTTGCCTTCCTGTTTTACAGCAAAATGAACAATTGTCATCAAAATTATTCATCAAATACATACATTGTCTTCTGGGCAGAAGTACAGCAGGAGCAGACAGCGAAAGCAGGAGAGAGGATGTACGCAGGTCGGACCATGTCTCATGCTGCTAAGAGTGGGTTGTTAGAGAGGCTTTTCACACTTCGTAGCTGTTATGTAACAAACGTTAACATATTAGTAGCTATCTTCTTGTTGAAGTTATTCAGATCCTGTGTTAAACATGGTCCGACCAGGGCTCCATCACTCCAAGCCGGGGGTGTGCGGTTACTCAGCTAACCGCCTCCTCTTGCTGCTGATGCTGCGGAACTTGAACGGCCTCATCTTCATCTCCACAAACGGAATGGAGAACTCATGGCCTTTCCAGTGGTACCAGTTAATCCCCTGCACATAATAGTCACATAACAGGAAAATGCTAAAATGCTAATGCCAAATATTTACTGAGCAGAGAAGGTGTTTCATGAGTGATGCCTACTTTATTTTAATGGGTATATACTTGAGAGCTGTAGGCAAATGTTTCAATTACAGACGTTCTTGGAATGGTACTGCAGACTCTCTTTAAAGCGACTTCTCTTTCTGTCAGATGTGAGTTTCTCAGTACAAGTCTATCCAGCTCCTCTCTCAATTTCTGTCATCAAAAGGCAGCTCGAGCTACAGAGTGCTGGAGACGCACTGATGCCTGACAGCCTTTAAAGTTGAGCCAATCACAGCCTCACAACACCTCTGTCTATCAGACCTCTTCAGAGCGCCGCTGAGAACTGCAGCCTGTCATTTTCTATAAAGACCGGGGAGCCCATGTTTATTGATCTATTATAGAAGGACTGTAGCTTTTCAATACAGTTTATGTTTGAGCGGACTGAGTGAGCAGCACACGGGCCATCAAGTACTCAGTTATGTACTAAACAATGGTACGACTGGTATGTAAACGTCCTGGGTAAAATATTAATCAAGCCAGGATACTTCAACCCTTTTGAAAGCAAGCTGACAGCTGCAATTTGACCAATATTACTTCAACAACCACCAAACTTTAGAATTACATGTACTACAAATACTTTTAGTGCCTTTCGTATACTTACTGCTACTCTAAAACCTTCTCCTACTATGACACATGTACTGTATAAATAAATGGACATAGCTAACCTGTTAGCCACGTGCTTCCGGCTCCATAAACTCTGGCTCCAATTCACTTCTTATTGAAAAACTGATGTCAGGCTCGTCATTTTGGTCTTAAAATATTTGTATTAATCCTTGCTACATGATCTTATTTATGTATTTATTTGGCTACTTTATCCATAAATCAAGACATTAATAATAGATGAATGAGGTGCCTTCTTTCTCTGAGGTCACTCCCACTAGCGTTAGCAACCAGTTTGATTGACAGTGTTGCTAAACGCCTGTTACCTCAGTCTGGATTGGCTCTTTGGTTGCTATGATATGAGTATGGCACATATAAATGCAAATAATAATAAACATGAGCAATTAAGCAAAAATCATTGGTAGAATAAGAAAAATAATACTAATACTAGCTTCTCTTTTTAGCAAACATTTAACATATAGAATACAGTTTTGTAGGCTGACCTGGCTGTGTCTGGACTCCCCGTATTTGCCGTTGAGGTTGGCCCGGTGGCAGTTCTTGTACCACCAGGCCCCTTTGTAGGACAAGGCACAGTTTGTGACAGCAATATCGTTGTCTCTGTCTTTAGTGGAGAAGGGCCGGCCCTGGTGGTAGCTCAGAGAGTCCCCTGTGATCAAAGGCACAAAGTTAAACTCTGAAGGAGAACGATGAGTAAACATTTGTGTGGAGCAGCAGTGAATAATAGTGTGATGAGGGGATTTAAATGGACAGGCAGGAGGGAGATGGAGAGGCAGAGAGGGTCCTGCCGCAGCCTCGGTGAATGTATTTAGGCTGAGAGAATTAGAATGATAAACATGAGCGGGTGACAGGTAATTCTGGCATATGGTCATGTTGACAGAGGAAATGTGGAGGAGCTTGAGGGAGAAGACGGAGACAGGAGAGGCGCTTTGGCAGATGGCAGAGCGATGATGGGACACTATTTGCGGTGAGCTTAGAGATTCTGCCACATGAATAAACTGTCCTTCCTGACGTGAAGTAGCAGCACAAAGTTTTTATATAATGTCCTATAGTAGCTCATCCTGAAGTTGGCACATATAATGATACCTGCGGTGCCGTTGTACTCCCCTATCCTGAGCTTGTAAAGGTTTCTGGCGTCCCCGATGGAGAATTTATCATAATTTGCGTAGACCGACTCCTGTCCATCCTTCATGTCGATTCTCAGCTCATAACGGCCCTGAGCGGCGATTCTCTGGATGTTGTCCAAGCCTGTACACAAACAGACACGCACATCACTTATACAACTTTTACGCCAATATGTGAAAAGCACCGTTAGCGTACTGCTGTATTTCCTTGCGCTATGTCTCGACGCTTTCTATTGAAATGAAGAGCTTTAACCAAGTGAGAAATGATTTAAAAAGTAGTGGATAAGCAGCGAATGCAATATAAACCAATTATAGAAAATGAAAACGTCAATCATGTCAACTGGGCAAAAAGTTTTTAGAGTGAAGACGCTTCGCTGCTCATCCAAACCGCTTCTTCAGTTCTGGTCAGATTACTGCTGGACACTGCTTCATATCTGTCTGAAGGGAGGAGCCAACTACACTGAAACTAACACACCTATTTGTTTACAGAACTGAAGAAGCCGCTTGGATATGGATCATGCCTGGATTTCAGCAAAAACGGCTAAGGGAACGGTCCAACATGGATATAAATCTGATATTTACCTATACCAATCCATAGCAATCACCACAAACTTATATTAAGCTACAGTATGCAAAAATGATAACAAAACAAATGCACGCAGTCTTATTTTAACACACACAGAATCTTTATAGTTTAGGCTGAAATGGTCTGTGCTTCTTCCTCCTCATTTGCCTAGCAGCTTTAAATGAAAGCCTTTACTGGATTGTGGCACTCAGTTTAGTCTTTTCCACGGCTTCCCTCGGAAATGTCACATACTGCACTTTTCTAAGAGCCATGTACTTTTACAGTTTATCTTTGAGGCAGCAGAAACACCCACAACTGATAAAGTACAGCTCCCTGACCTGTGCGAGTGGACAACATTCACTATCAGATTACAACAAGCTCCTATCAGGAAAAATGTGCCCTCTCCTGCTCAACCCTCTATATCGAAATATAGTGCAGTGTAGTAGTTTTTAAACCCCTGGAAAATGTAAGTAAAAAATCTGATAACGGGGAGGGGGCAGAGGAATCATTCTGCTGCGAGCTGTGGATATAGTGATGACATCCGCAGTGACCCAAAAGCACTCATCTGGGGAAAGTATTGCTGAAATAAAGTTCTTTACTTTATGTCCAGCCAGTCCACTATTGTCTTAATGTTTTTACTAGAGCCATTTTAACACTTCTTCTTTGCAAACCGGGAGTAAAGCACATTTTGGGAACGTTTTGCCAACATGGACACAATTGTACATTCGCTTCACTGCGTCACTGCACCAAGCTGACATTGGTATTAGATGTGAAACAAGCCGAGGTCACTCAACAGGAAAAATACATCGCCCCAAAGCCGCTATAAAACTGCCCATTCCCTAAACTGTGGCAGATAATTGTGCAAGCTTAATTTCCATATCCTTTACTGCAGCTGCCCGGCGGTTAAGTGGCTCTTCTTGGTCGGTCCTATGAGAGGAAATGATATTGATGTTTATGGTTGTGTGGATCGCTGTAGCGTGTGTGATTAGCTAAATGTGTAATAGCGCCTGGGGGTGTGACAGTGACCCCGTGTGGCGAGGGGGGTGAAGGTCGCGGGCAGTAGCTCTTCGCTGGTCGTCCGTGTGACATTAGCTTGTGCTCTCTGTGTAAAGACCGCACAGATCTTTCAAACGGCCACACCGCGGGCAATAAGGATGGGCTAAAGCGGCGCCCGTGGACCATATGGCAGCTCATGTGCTTTTCATGTGTCACTGGGGTCTATATGTTATGTAATGGAGGGAGTATACAAGTGTGATGTTGAGTATACACGCTATTGAAGCTCACTGAGAAAGAACATGTCCATGCGATGTTTATTTTGTCAGCTTTAGGTCTTCAGCCTCTGGAATAATCCTCTCTGTGTAATAGAACAGCCCCATCTTTAAATATTTCAAAATCTTTGTTGAAAAGTCACTTGTTTGCAGTGACTTTTAACACGAGCTGTATTTTATTGTATTTTATTGTATTTTATTGTAACTGAACATGTGTCATTCAACCACACCTATGTGCAATACTCAAGTCACTTTACGAATATGTTATATTAGAGTCTATTTTTAGTTTATTTTTAAGTCTATTTTTGTATTTATTTTAAGCTATTTATCTATTATCTTGTTTTATTGCATGTACCATTTTCCTTCTGTTCTTTAACTGTGCGGTGCAATACTGGAATTCCCCCACTGTGGGACTAATAAAGGCAGATCTTATCTTATTTGTATTTTTCTGTGGTGTTTCTGCATGTTTTGTTTTATATGATTGGACTTTACACTGCTGTTGTGTAGCACTTTGGGCAGCTATAGTTGCTTTAAAAATAAATCTGACTTGACTTGAGCTTTATTCACAAAACCAGAGCAAGTCATCAGCCTCAAACATGTCTGTTTTGATGATGCTGGTATTACAGTATTGCCCTTGGTGCCCTTGGTTATATAAACAATAAATAGTTAGCATTTGTCAAACAGTGAGACTATAACGATCAATTTACCATACCATACTAAATTAAAGGGGCACTATGTCATTTTTCTGGAGGGGTCTTACGCCTTGTTTTTGCTTAAAATCTTCCACAGCGTGACCCTCCACCAGAAAAGTTCAATTTTTTTGGTTAAGTAAATGAATTTGCATCGTGGTAAGTGCATGTTTCCCTGAATAAGAAAACATCTTGTATTGAGCTCTTCTAGTATAAATATAAAGCCTAAAACTGTTGAACTAAATGACCCGCAAATTCCAACATGTTCAGTAAAGTTTTGAAATTCTTTTTAGTCAAAAATTGTCTGCTTCTGACCTAGATAAGTGAGCCATTTGGCCTTTAACTTGCCCGGATCTCAGTAAAAATACCAAAGCAAAATCTTGTAATGTTGCAAAGGGAGTTTTGGCAGTGATTCTATTTGCAGTGCTCCTCTTAGTTATTTTTCATGACGACTTCCTCCTGCTGTGCACTGTTTCTGCATCAAACTTTGCCAGAAAGAAGGATCATAACAATCAAAGGCCACGAGAGCTGCCAAAAAGCAACTGCATCTCATTGAGTTTGAACAGTTTAAATAGAACACTTTATTTTAAGGTGCACTTGTTAACATCTATCTAACTGCTGTGCAAACGTTTAAGTGCCTCATTTGATCTTATTGTTATTAAGTTATATAAGGTATCGACTCTTAATATTAGTGTCTTAATACTGCGTACCTTATCCTGCTGCTAATTAGACATTTACTAACACTTTATCAACGCCTTCATAACATTTCTTGTGGCAGAAGTTAACTTTTTCTTTAACAAAACCCTACTTACCAAAAGCCTATTAGAGTCATAGTTCATGTACAAAAACGGCTACGAAGCAGTAATAAGTAGTTCATTAAAAGTGTAATTAGCAGAATAAGGTTAATATCTGTGCTGGGGCTAGACACATTTTGACCAAGGACAAAGAAATGGGTACAGGTCCTTTAATAAAACTAATCAATGTAGAATGAAATTAGCATTAGCATTGGGAATAACCGAAACTGTTTCTTATGACTATGTACGCACGGTCTTACAGGTCAAACGACTTTGTCCTGACATTCCTCCCTCTTCTCTCTCCCTGTTCTTTTGTGCTCACATGTTATCTGTAATCTAGAGGGCCTTTCACTGGAGTGCACATCTCTCCTTGATGCCACCAGCCCGAGGTTACATTAGCTGCTTTTAAGCTCAGAAAGGACAGAGTACAGTGGAGGCAGAGGGAGGAGAGTGCAGCCCAAGAGGCCCACCAGTGTGCACACGGAGGGGACTGGAGCTCGATCGAGTCACACAGAGTTTAGTGAAGTGAATATTCCACTAAGTTGTGCCTCCACCGCTCTCTCATTGAACTGTGAAAAGTACAAGCGTCTGCGTCAGGTAAAGTGTGTTTGGGCTGATCATAGCTGACTCGCATCTTATCAACTGTGCACCAGCCCATGAGAAAGAATGAAATTATTATTATTATTACTTTTGTTTTGATTTGTTGTATTGTGATTTTAATGTCTTTCTTTTTCTGTAAAGCACTTTGAATTACTTTATGTACGAGTTGTGCTGTACAAATAAACTCGCCTTGGCTAAACTTGCCCATAAGAAAAAAATGAAAGAAAGAAACAACAAAAAACTAAGTAAATATCAAAACAGAAGGACAGACGAAAATCCTGTCCAAGGTCGTTTCAAAATTGAGGCTTTAGGTACAATTTAGTTTTGTTTTGTTTACACTTTTTAGGTCAAACAGGTAAAGGTCAGTATTGTTTGCACAATGTGTAAACACAATAAAGTATTAAACGTTGTGCTTTACAGTCATGCATGGATTGTGTTTAATAACTTATTTTGTGCAATTATAAGTAGCATTAAGTATCTATCTCTCATTAACAAGAAGGAGAAAGTACAAGTGCTGTTTGCTTCCACTTTCTTTTCCTCAGTTTATACAGTAAAGGATAAAACACTTTTGTGCTAATAGTGACCAGATAAATGGTTTTTGAGAGAAAAAAAAAAAAATGATCCAAATAAAAGGAATGGCTTTAACAGTTTAGAGTCTCGCACCTGGGCCGACTTTACACCACACTTGTTCAAACATCGTCTGAAACTGTGATTCTAAACCAGGCCAAACCTCAAAAGCTTTTTTTTGTTTGTTTTGTTTAATAAAACCAACTACTTTAGACAACTATTACTGCAGTATTTAAAGTTTTGTTTCATTCACACATGTTTAACACACAAATCCTGCGTCTAGGCTGATTTTTTCTCTCAAACTGAAAACACTCTGTTTCACCTTGTGATGTCATCATGTGGTAATACAGGAAGTGCTCCACCGTGTTTTTAAACTCCACACACCTTCACTTCTAGAATCATTTGGGTAATTTCAGTCCTGGCATTGCCAATCTCTGCTGAACTAAAGGTAAAAGGAGTTGTTGAACTTGAAAACACTTGATGACATCACAAGGTGGAACAGAGCATTTTGAGTTTTGCAGATGTAAACAGACTAATAAGCCAGGATTTCTCAAACATGTGCAAATGAAACACATGAAAACCCAACTCTAGGTATGTTTTGATGACATAACAACATTATAACACGGTTTAAATCACACGAGAGTCTGTTTTGCATAATTTAGGACCTTTATGTTATAAACTGTGTCCACCCACATCCAATAGACACATTTTGTTTTACTTTTCATTCATTCTCCCATCATAAATTCTGTTATTTAATTCCTCCAAATCAAGTTCAAATGCCCTTTTTGCTCCCTCATTTATTTGATGAAATATTCATGTAACACTTCCCTTTAATCATCTGCACCAAACAATAATAAACTGGCACATGAAAAAAACATGAGTCATTTGCACATTTTCTAATGAATATAATTATTGTTTCATAATGAGATTTGGGAAAGAAAGGCTTTGCAGCAGTCCATCAAACGTAGTCTTATGTGTTTTGTTTTTGAATCGGGATGCTGCTAAAAACAATTACGGCCGAGACGAGCTTTCACACAATCCAATAATGAATGAATCAGAGAAGCTTTGTGAAGTCAAGTAGAGGAGCCAAATGAGCAAAGGGAGAAGGTTTGAAAAGCATGGTCCTCCATCTTAATCAAGAACTACTGACGTGAAATAATACACTGAAAAATACATGCTTCTTCCATCTCCATCAGTTTAATGTGAATGCCCTGACCTTCTGCTGATTGCACCCACTAAATCCACCTGGGTCAAAGCAATGAGTCAGCCTTCAGAAAGTGTGACATAGATTGAACTAAATGGGAAACAGTTACACAGTAGAGACAGCTGTACAAGAGTGAACAGAGATGTGACCCTAGCACTAAAGTGTACTAATGAAATAATACACATATTTTTACCGGGTTAAAGCAAATCCTGTGTTTCTGATTCATGGAATGTTCTATTAAAGGTTCTATTTTACACAAATTTGACTCTCGTGAGCTTTAAGACATGTTAGAATGTTATTATCTCCTAAAAAAATACACCTTCATCCACAAATGTCTGATTAAACCTTTATTATTATCCAACGGTTTGTGAGTTAAACATGTGTGAATGAAACAAAACACAACTCCAGGTCTGTTTTTGATAAGGAAACAACATTACAACATATCAGAAAATAGCTTAATATGAGTCTTTTAAATACTGCAGCAAAATCCTCAGTGAAACTAAGCTCTACACTTCACAGGAATGATAAACAGAATACATTACCAAGCCAAAACTCATCCTCCAGATTTCCAAAACCAGCGCGGTAATCGTTCCACTTTCTGGAAAAGTCAGTCAGTCCGTTCTGTCGGCGCTGAAACACCTTAAAACAAAATAACAGATAAACAACCACTATTATATGTCCATCATACTCACTCTCAAGTATCTACTTTTGAATTCAGTCGGGCGCTAGTAGCTGTGTTTGCAAATGGGTCTCCATTTGGCTGCCGTGTCGGTCCGGGAGGCACTACTCTTAGCAAAATAGTGTGACAAAAATCCTTCCATCAATCCTAGCCTGTTTGTAGGATGAATTTATTTAAATGTTTTGGTGGTTTTCAGATCCTAGAATGTGATAATGATGATGATGATGCAAGATTCACTTTCCCTATTAATAGCATTGTACTTTGTCATAAAATATCCTAAAAGTTCACTAAATGTAAACGTATTTTTTTCTATCTGTCATGAGGCACGCATTATCTGCCTCTCTTGTGTCTCCCTGTGTGTTCTCCCCCTCCCGCTCCTGCCTGAGTCCGGAGCTGGGCGGAGTTTCTGGATCCTTCTGCGCGCACCTGGAGCGCATCAGCGCAATCACCTCCACCTGCTGCGGAGTTTAAGATGAACGAGCTTCAGAAACTCGGTGCCAGACCATCCGCGTGTCAACGTGACTACTCTTGCTTCGTTTTTGCACTTTGTTATTTTGACTTTTTCGATGTTAATTGGAATTTTTGCTACTCTCCAGATTCCTGCTCTCCCGCTCGTTCCTGCTCCTGACTCCGCACCCCAGCTCCGGTACAGTCCACCCTTTGCCTTCGCCTCCTGTCTTGTCTTGGTCTCCGGCTTGCTTCCCATCTCCTGCCCTGGCCCCCGCTCTCTGGACTACTCCTGCTCGACTCGCCCTGGTCTCATCCCGATCCTGTCCTGGCTCTGGTCCTGGCTTTCCCGTCCCCGTTCTGCACTACACCCGTCTGGTCTGCCTCCCGCTCCCTTCTCCCCGTGTGATTAATGAACTACTGACTCATATTTCTGCACAAATTGTGAATAAACACTGTGAACCCCGAGTCTGCACTCCTTGGTCCGCACCTGCACCTGCCATTACGGCACTATCAGTGACTAGACCATTAACTTGACATATTACAACAAAAAACTACATTTTGACCATTTTAACAGTTTTTATCTGCATTAAATATGATTGATCTATAAAGTGGTGTGACGTCATCTGAAACACAGCAATTTCAAGTTGAATAAAAAGTAACTACAGTAGTACTAAAGTAGTATTTGATGACTCTATGATGATTTCTAGTTGCTGAGGCTAGTGTAAAGTCAATACGAATTTCTCTTTTAAAATGTTTCAGCCTTTTTAGTATTAAGTATATCGGTCCTCTATTACACAAAACTGACTCTTTAAGTCATGTTCTAATGCTGTTACCTCCTCAAAAACACACATGGAGTTGTTTTGTTTCATTCACACATGTTTGAGTAACACTTTATTAGTCTGTACATCTCCAAAGCTCAAAATGCTCTGTTCCACCTTGTGATGTCATGAAATGGTAGTTTTCAAGTTAATTTCAGAAATTTGAGAGCTGAAATGATCCAAATGATGACATCACAAGGTGGACCATAGAAGAACTCAGCCTAAATGTGCAGAGTTTGTGTGTTAAACCTGTGCAAATGAAACAAAACACAGCTTCAGGTCGGTTTGTGTGACGAAAAAACAACATTATAAAATAGATAAGACAATAGTGCAATATCGGCTTTTTAATAGAAAGTTTATATTTATGTTCAAATGTCTTACAATCCAGCCTCCATCGTCCGTGGTCATGTCGCAGTACACCTGCACGCCTTGGCCGGGGTCTCTGTTAATGTAGATGGTGTAGACTCCGCTCAGGGCCTCTCCGTTGAGCAGGTGCTGGGCGCAGTTCTGAGGTGTAGCAAACAAGCGGCTCCCTGGAGACGAGACCAGACCAGAAATGTTGACAGAACGTGCTTTGTGAAGATTTTTCCTTCTACTCACCGGGGCCGATTGGAGAACTGTGTAAACTACAAAGAAACAGACTCTGGCTCCTGGCTGCTGCTGCTGCTGCTTATTCCCAGTGTATTTAGTGAAGTTTTAACTATGTCTTAATGTTGTCACAAGTTATTTTTATTTCTGGTTGGCGATGTGGAAGGAGGAAAGTGGAGGGAGACTTCAGTATAACAACATTTAGTATTTTTTATCATTATAAATCATATATCTTGCATTTATTCATAGGTGAAAAACATTCTTATTATTGTCAGTAAATATCTGACCACCAACTTCACCTGCGTTTCTCCGAGAAGACTAGTCGTTTCATCCAAAGTAATAATACCACAGTGGGGACCAGCAGCTGAGGTATAGAAAAAAAGTGCGTAGTGCATCTTTAAATCCCTTGTACTAATCTTTTTTATGCATTTAAGCAAAGAAAAACACAAGCAGAGATTTAAAAGAGTTTGAAAAGGGCCAAAATGCAAACGTTTAATGACTGATCGCTGTGTTTTACAACCTGTATCACAATGGAATAAAACAGCAATAATGATCACTATTTAACGATCACAATTATTTCCCAGTGGGCATAATGTTCCTTGATGTATGAGTTACACTGTTTTACAATCAAGCTTATGTTAATATTATTCACCATGGTAACAAGGCAGAGACCAAGGAAAACATTTTAACACAATTCCAGCTGCTGCGAACTGCTATTAAGGTAAATGAATGGATACCGGTGTCAAAATGTGGCATGTTTATGTTACGTCCTGGTGATTAGCGGCTTTGTAATGGCGCCTCTAACTCTTGTTTGACAAAATACAAACAGAAGACATTAAAGATTCAAGCATATTGTTTAGTAAGTGCCACCCTGCAGCTGCGGCTTAATGGAAGTCTCTCTCTCTCGGTTGTCCGCGGGGAGGGGATGAACAAATAGTGCCTGGCTTTGGAGATATGTCACTGTGAACCTCGAGGGAAAAATGCCAAGTAACATTGTTGTTTTGGGGTTCATTTATCATCATAAGTGTGTAAATGTATGTGTTTATTGTACCTGTAGTGAAAGTAGTGGACACAACAGCGCTTGTATCCAGTCCGCGGGCAGCCTGCAGCTTCACGGTGTACTCTGTGGTCTCAGCCAGTCCCTCCAGGCGGATCCACGTGTCCTCGGAGTCTAGGATCAGCTCCTATGGGGACAAAACAAACACAGCTCAAAACATCGGCAGGTCATTATTTCAGACTTCAGCAGATCCTCCAGCTAAGTAATCTGAGGTGCATTGTGTCACTGCTGAAACAGTCAAATGTGGTAAAATAGAGGCGTGGCAATGTGTATTTTTGTGTTTTCTACAGAAATCTGGACATTTTACAGATTACCTGGAAAAACAGATTAACTATGTAAATTTGAACACAGATTCAGGCTTGAAATCTATCTATATATATAAATATATATATTATTTTCAAGGGATTACTGGCTGTTTTTTCTCTAGTTTCAAGATAAATTATCAGCCAATGGAATAAGACAATTTAATTATAAGTAAGCTGAAATATCTCAATCCACTGGCAGATAACTATTTAAAAACTAGACAAAAAATATATAAAAAGATAAAAAATAAAATAAAATATATAATTAAAGACTAAATATATAAAAGACGTGATATATTACTATAAATATTTAGAATTCATGTGATTTAAGCATGTGTAGATATTCTGTTTGAGCAGTAGTAAAGCGTCACTATATTTTTTTACATTTTTTCATTAGATTTTCAAATTAGATTTTGTATTTAATGAACTGATCAAACTATAGAACAAAACTAAGCCAAAACCGTGTCCATTAGCAAAATACGTTCAGTACATTTGATGCTAGAATTCAGTTCTGGGGAAATATTCATCTTCCACATCCCAGGTTTGTGTAAAATCTATATTATAATGACCACACCGTGCATGCACCTTGTCTGTTGAGTGTTTTCATAGTTCAAATATTCATAGAAATGCAATATGACGTCTTTTGAGTCCATTTTAGAAAACCTTCAGTTCAGATCTGAGGACTGCCAGAGTCTCTGGAAACTCCTAAAGAAGAAGGTGGCGAGTGGGAGGCTGAAGAGCGGACACTTTGACAGCTATCAAAAGATAAAAGACTCCAGAGCGGCAGCTGGGCTAAAGAGCCGCTAAATACCCACCAAAACAACTTTCTATTTTAGATGAAGTCACGGTGGTCCATTTGTTTTTTTATAAACCCTGCTCAACTTCAGCAGACACTGTTTTTCTCCAATCTGATTAAAAGGAAACATGACCTTGTCTGTGCTTGTGAATGAGAGCACATAAATATATTTGGCCTCAATACACATCAAATATGAACAAGTGCAATGAAATATTCACAGTTTGGAAAATAGCCCCCTATTCCATGCAACGTGCCTGTGTGAATTATGCACGGAAGCAGCTGGTTTACTGTGCCTCTGTTTCTCAAAGGATCTAACAATTTTCCCATTGTTTGTGTTAGATATTTAATATTAGATAAACAACTATAGAAACATAGTTCTCGCTGTAGACTCATACAGTTACTATTCAAAGAGCGGGAGTGACCATGTTTTTGTCCTTGTGCGATTTGAATAGGAGTGGACTGTCATTCGGAGCACACACACAGCTTTCCTTTACAAACTATTAGGTCTGTGTTAATCAGATAAGAGATACATCCTACAGCTTAAGTGTTTTGTATGAATGATAAAAGGCCATTATCTCTTTGAGAACAGGAGCTGGCAACAGACCAATTGGTGGTAAGGACACAGCACATTCAGAGCAGAACCAGACCGTAGCTTTTAAAAAAGGAGGGAGATTCTTCCAAGGAGCACTTCAGTTTGTGCCGACGCTGAATAATTTGCTCCAAGTACACGTGGGATGAGTCAGTTTTGTTGAACTATACTAACTGAAGGGGTGAAGGGCTGGCGGAGGTGACTGTGCGGTCTGGTAATTGTCCAAAATAAGTTTTCAATTACTCTTTTTGAATATAATCGTTTGTGAAAGTGCAGTGTAACAATAGTCAAAGGCAGCAGTGGAACGGAAACTAACTATTACTTCACTACATTTGAGAGCAGATATTTCTGTACTTTCTACTCACTAGGACTGAAAAGTAAAGTATTTTTCATATTTCAGACCTGCTGAAAAGGCTGTTGGGGGTTTATTTTTATCATGTTCACAATTTGAGCAAACACAAATATCCAAACAAATAAGCACTATTAGAAGAAAGCTATTGATTCAGTTCTTTCTGTTGAACAAAATCCAGCACAAATCTTTAAAAAAAGCACTACATTTGAAGTTTTATTAGAGAATACTGGACTCAATCACTAAAGAAATCTAATTCAGGAGTAAAGGGGTTGAAATCCTGTATCTACAAAAGAAACATTCACTATTCTGGCCCATCAAAAACCTGTGCTACTTTATCAACTATTGTGCCATTTTCGCAAACACCAACAAACCAACACTGACAAATAAGGACAAACTGGCCTGTCTCTCTGGAGGTAAAATAGAAAACAATATGACACGGGGAAACCATTTATTTGACTGTAATGCAAATAAATGCCCCTCTGGTCTATTGATCTGCCTCTAAAGGTCAGAACACGATTTGTGGCTTTTCAAACTTCATGCAAGAAATAGTTAGTAGTTATTATGCCAGTTTGAACGCTCCAATGGAAAAGGAATATTTCAGCACGGACTATTATGTACTACTCCATAATAACACAATATGAGTATGAATAGTTAGGAATGACAAGATGAAGAAAATACAATTCCTACAAGATCAAATGCAAATATGTTACACAATATTGACCTGACATGTTTTTTTTAATATCTTATACACTGGTCCCTCGTTTATCGTGGGGGTTACTAAGTGAATTTCCCTTCGGGGATCAATAAAAGTGATTCTGATTCTGATACATTCTAAAAATAACCTTGCTGTAAAACCCCTCACCACACACTTTATACACTTTTCTCACACAGGCATTAACATTTTCTCACATTTCTCTCTTGTTTAAACTCTCTCAAAGTTCAAACCTTCGTAGGCGCCTTTGTCGGTGCAGAACGTTTCATCAACATTGTCGGTTTTGTCGGGGAGAAAACAAATTGCAAACATACAGCACTTCAGAGTCACACTGTGATCTAACATTTATGTAAATTTGTCTGAACACATTCTGTACTGTACAGGAGACACGGCACGGAGGAGACTGATGGACAATGGTCTACAGTCCAACAGCCAATCAGGACGCAGAACACAATGCACGTACATACACTGTCCTTTAAAAGCGTTTTTCATCACTGTACTATATTCCTTAGTGGCATGACCTGAACATTTTAAAATTTGCTTTTTTCAAATTTGCTCATTTTAAAAGGTAGTTTCTCAAGATCTGTACCTCTGTGAGCTCGTAATGTTTCAATAAAACAAACACAAGGACAAAAATCTTATTAGATCCTTTTCCACACTGTGCGCACAATCACACGGCAGTTTTATCTTCCATTATTGTGCTGTATAAATAAAGCTGCACCGCGTAACTTTTCTCGTAAAGGATCTGCCCACAGCTCATCTCCATAATAAAACACCTGCAATTTAATACACGCTAAATACATTCTGTGGAACATTTCAGGCAAAACAATAACCTCTCCATGGAGACAAGCAGGTAAAGAACCCCCACCAGAAAAGTGACATCGTGCAGCTTTAAGTTATGAAGGCGTTTGATATGAGTTCTTAGAGTTTTAGAGTTTTCACTGCACCTTTTTCCGATTTATCTACGCTGTGAATAAACCTGTGACGATAATTACTATATCCACTTATCGTTCAATATATGAAAGATGGATTAATATTCATCATGTGTACTTTTTCTTTGCAGTTGTGGGAAATTTTATGTTATTTTTTGACTATACGATAAGATTTAAGCCGTAAAAAAAAAATTGATTAATAACTACTACCGCACTATTTATTGCAGCTCTTGATTTTTTAACAATACCGTACATTTAGAATAGACTTTGTGGTTTAAATTGTGTTGCGTTTATTGTGTCCGTAGCGTAAAATAATCGGAATATGATCATTTATAGTCTATATTTCGGTCAGAAATGCGGTATATCAAATTTAAAACTTCATTACGCTGTCAGGTCTAGCTGTAAACACCTTGTAGCGCACGTCTAAGTTCCTGTGGCGCTGGTTGCTCTGTAGCGGCCGTCTCTCTTGATCTCACACTGAGTCACAATGCGCTCACAACAAAGGCCATGCAGAGGACCGCGTGTGTGAAAGCCTAATTGCCGATTTGTGTCGTGCAAAGGCTCATGGGAAACACCTGCAGTCATTTCATTAAAGTAAGCAATATACTCTCTACACACCTCTTACCAATGTGCGTTATTATTGCTACTAAGGCACGTTACAAAGTTTAATTTATATTTAATAAACAGCATTTCTAAAGTGGCAAATGAATGTAATATAGTTATTAGACAGGCAATTTTTCTCTGTGCTCCTAGTGTGTAATTTGTGGTATCCAGGGACTGCGTGATTGAAAGATAAAATTAGTGCTCTGAAGGGCTTGTCGTAAAGTTTTCATTTGGCAGCGTTTCTTTTTCAGTTCACTGTGAGGTTCTCTTTTAATTAGGTGATTATATTGAGGACATTTCATACTTGGCAAAATTGAAGAATAAGAAGTTTCAGAATAATATGTTCTACAAATAATTATACAGCTCTTAAGCATTTGGTGTGGTAAGGATGTATTAAGCTCCCTGAAACGCGTTGTTCTAGTGAAGCATTTTTAAAGAAGTTAAAGGTGCACTGTGTAACTTTTCAGCTGGAGGGTCCGCCACATGCTTGTCGCCGTGGACGTGTCATTACTTGGTGTTAAATCTATCTGTCTCTGTGGAGAAAAGCAGGTGACACCACTAGACCAAGATATAGGTCCGGTTTATGGAAAGGCGATCCCACTCACAGCGTTTTTTTACTTATATTTTTCAAACAATAATAGGTGTTTTAATGTTTCCTCATCAAGAGCAGACCTGGACTTTAGTTTTGTTTCATTCGCACATGTTTAACACAAAAACGCTGCATATTTAGGCTCAGTTCTTCTCTCAAACTGAAAAACACTCTGCTCCACCTTGTGATGTCATCATGTGGTAATACAGGAAGTGCTCCAATGTTTTTAAACTCCATACACCTTCACTAGAATCATTTGAATGATTTCAGCGCTGGAATGGCCAATTTCTACTGAATTAAAGGTAAAACTGTTAACTTGAAAACCAACTGCTTCATGACATCACAAGGTGGAACAGACAATTCTGAGCTTTTGGAGATGTAGACAGACTAATATAATAATAATATAATGCAGGGTTGCTTAAATATGTGTGAATGAAACAAAACACAATTTAGGGGAAGTTTTTGATGAAGTAACAACATTACCACTCACTATGTCACAGTTCACCTTTCGTGGTCTTGCTGTTTTGCGGATTTTTATTGCAATTTTACATTTTTTTTTTTTTACATCATCTGAGCGTGCATTGTGTTGTGCGTCCTGATTGGCTGTTGGACTGTAGACCATTGTCCATCAGTCTCCTCCGTGCCGTGTCTCCTGTACAGCACAGAATGTGTTCAGACAAATTTACATAAATGTTGGATCTCAGTGTGACTCTGAAGTGCTGTGCGTTTGCAATTTGTTTTCTCCCCGACAAAAAAACCCACAATGTCGATGAAACGTTCTGCACCAACAAAGACGCCTACGAAGGTTTGAACTTTGAGAGAGTTTAAACAAGAGAGAAATGTGAGAAAATGTTAATGCCTGTGTGAGAAAAGTGTATAAAGTGTGTGGTGAGGGGTTTTACAGCAAGAACAGAGAATAATTGTAAAAAATAAAGCTGATATTTTGCAGATTTTGACTATTGCAGGTTTAATACCATAATGTAAAAAAATAAAGTCAGTAACATCTCTATGAAGACAAGAAAGTGGCTGACCGCCCTCTAAAATAGTTACATAGTGCACATATAAGCAAAAAAAACCAACAAAATAAATAATAATAATCATGTATGTGGTGCATGAAATAAATGGACAAAGCATTGGTGAGTTGCACGTACTTTGCGGCTTCCGTCAGCAGACTTGTATGTGAGCATGTAGTTGTCGATTTCAGCCATAGGAGGTTGCCAGGAGATCAGAGCGCTGCGATGGTTCACTTCACTGGCTGTCAGATTCAGTGGGGCATCCATTGCTGCAAAATCCAGAGAAGCAGTTATCAGGCAGTCAGCAATACTTTACCCACGTATTAGAACGGCTGGATTTTAAACCAGTGTTGACCTTGACCATGTGGTTGATTGACATAAATACTAACTGAAACTAGCCTTAAAGATCCTATATTACGTAAAATTTACTCTATTATAATGTTGCTACCTCATCAAACACATACCTGGAGTTGTGTTTCTTGTTTTGTCTAAGTCTCTGTTCCACCTTGTGATGTCATGGAGTAGTAGTTTTCAAGTTAACAGCTCCTTTTACCTTTTATTCAATAGAGTTTGGCAATTCTCTGACTGAAATTATCCAAATAATCCTAGTGAAGGTGTGTGGAGTTTAAAAACACAGTGGAGCACTTCCTATTACCACATGATGACATCACAAGGTGGAACAGAGTGTTTTCAGTCTGAGAGGAGAACTCAGCCTAAATATGCAGGGTTTGTGTGTTAAACATGTGTGAATGAAACAAAAAAACACAACTCCAGGTCTGTTTTTGATGAGGGAACAACATAATAACACAAAATAACGCAATATAAATACGCAAAATAAATACAATTTTGGCAGATACAATTTGTCAGTCCTTTCAGCGAAAAAATATAGCAACTCTAACTTGTCAAATAACTTGAAGGATTTCAATGGGCCGCTTAAAAGTCAGTTATATTTGTTTTATTCAGATCATCAGTTATTGCAGCTGCGTACTGGAAATACAAACACCGTGTCACTGAAACCACAACATCTTCTCACAATCTGAGACGTGTCGAGTGGCTATCAACAAAATGCGGGAAGCTGTAAAAGAATCAGAAAAAAACCTGGTAGAAAACATGAAACCAGAAGCCCATTGTTGAGTTGTTTGCGTTCACATCAGGTTTTCAGCGTCGGACCTATAGCGCCGCTCCTCACGCGTCTGACCTTTTGGAAACACGCCAAGGCAGGGCTCCACTTTACTGTGAGCGAGGGCCATACAAACAACACTTAATAACTTCCTCGTCCAAATGGCTCACGCTGATATCTGTGGTAGGTAGAACACTTGCGAACACGTATGACTTTACACATGTATTCATTGTGCTTTTCCTTATCTAATCGTATTATATTTTTGCCGTTATTGTTTCTTCAATGTTTGGCCTTAAGGACCTTATTATTTCTGTTAAACTGGGTCAAAGGTCTAGTCCCTGCGAAGCTTTTGAATGTTTTAATATTTAATGAAGACAAGCATAATCGCAACTACTTTCCATTTACATTTCTATGAGGATAATTAGTGTCACTTAGTAGAGAAACTGCACATTATATGCTCACAAAAAGAAGACAGAGGCGATATGTTTAGTGTTGCAAAAGCACTTCTAGAGTACATTCATAAAGCCGTAACGTTCTTAGTAGTTTCGTTTAGGTTAGATGTCAGATCCTGTTCCAAACGCAATCGTCTCTACTCATCTGAACGAGCGCAGAGAGCACGTCGACATGAATGGAAACGCAACTTCATCAAAACCTCGTGATGAATTCGTGACGGCGCGTTGCAATCCCGTCAACAAACAAAACCCTCCAATTAAAGTGGACAACATGTGCTGCATCTACAATAGCTTCAGGAAATGACAGCTTGCTCAGCCACGATTAGCCTATTAGATGCACTCGTTTGTTTGTATATGGAGAGATATGCTCACAAGTGCTCATTTGGGACGCTTGTGCTGGTGCATTCAAATGTCAAGTGTGAAATCATGAACAAAAGGGTCTGTGCAGATATTATAGCGTGCAATTGAAAACCACTTCAACTGGAGCTGTATCGTTACTTAAAAAAATCTGCACTTTCTATAAGCATGCTTCAGTATGGTTATTTTCTCAACATTCTGCTCCAAACTTTCTCTTATTTTACTTTGACCTTATTTACTTACTGTGGTTTTAACCCTTTAAGGACAGAGTACAATATAGACCATTATAGCTCGCCTAGACTTTTTTTTCTTTTTTTAGCCATAAAAATCATATTACAGGAACTATCCGCATGTACTTTTGCCCTTTTGCACACAACTACCTCTATTTTACATATCCATCCTCATTTTTCCATTGATGCATTAAATAAGTGTAATACCAGGTTAAGTAGAAGAAAAATATAAAAAACGAATGTACTTTTGAGTAACCTTTGTGCAAAACAATGGAAAAACTATCTGGACAGCTCAGAAACACTTGAAATTACATATTTGAACAATAATCAACATTTCTACAAGAGATTATGCAGATTGTACTTAGAGTTAGGTTTTTACAGCCCTTCCTATGAAAAAATGTCAGGTGTTTAAAATCAATGCCTTAGCTGCATAATGTTTACTAAAGAATATCTGAAGTTCTACAGCTTATGAGTTTGTAATCTTTGGTAAAATAAGTAACATATTTAAAGAGCCCCATGCCGTCGTTTGAATTTACATGAAGCACAATTGGTTGCGGAGTTACGGTAATGGAAAGTCCACAACTGCGAGTCTATCGGCGGCGATAGCATCCGACGCTATAGGGTTAACATGGTACACCTGCTCTCTGTAAAACACTATATGAATAAAGTTTACTTACTTAACATTTCAACACTAAATATACATTTGATGAATTCATTTTGTGGGTTTCAAGTCACCCACAGTGTCAATCAATATCGCTTACTTGTCAAACACTGTATTTCTGATGCGCTCGCTGTGCCCACGCTTTAACTCGGACTCTACTACACTCCGCTCACTCTCAAGGTTATATTAGTTTATCATACTGAACTGAGGTCTTGTCTGTACTTAAGTGTTCGCAGTATCAGAGACAGAAGATTAGAAAGCCCACCCAAGACTTCACATCTTACGCTCTCTTTGAGTTTACAAGGCATTACATCACATTCTCAGATCCAAGCCGCCTCTTTATTACAGGACTTTTGTTGACACTTAAACCACATCAGTCACTTCAGTTTCCCCACCTTACATCAGCTCTTCCTACTCTGATCTCCTGCTGCTCCCAAAACTATTGACAAGTGCTAACCTTATTTAAGTGCATAATAGAAAATGGATGACCTTCAGTGGCGGAGCGGTTTCCTGGCGTTACATCACCAAACCGTCACCGATCGCAGCCTAAGTGAGCTGTCGCCGCACTTCTGATCCCTCCACCGCACAACTCGAACTGCAGGGTTCTGGCAAGTGCAAGTTTTGCCAGTCCACGCTGGCAATGCTAAGCTGACACAAGACATCTGTTTTGTTTTTTTTGCTTTTGTGTGTGTGTTTTTGTGTTTGCGCATATAAAAAAGCAGCTCAGTAATTGACACAACGCTCCGTCTGCATAACTTCCGACTGGATGTGTGCCTCGCAGTGACAGGCAGCCAATGCTTTGTAGAATTAGGTATGAAGAAGGAGCAGGAAGAAATAAGAAAATAAAAAAATAATAAAGACAAATGTGGGTCGCTATATTACAGTGGAGACAATCTTCTATTTTTTGCAGCATTTCTCACTTCCTCAGCAAAATCAATGGAGCCAAATTAGTAAACGTTTGACCATAGAATAAAAAATCTGCTTTAAATATGTTCCTATTATCGTGTATTTATTTTTGCTTATTTAGATAACTGGATTTATTATCAGTAAACTATAAGCAAATCCAGGCTAAATGAGAGTTTGGTTTGGAGCTCTAGATACTACATTCACCCATATAGAAAAGAATACTCATTTGAATCTGATGTTTAACTTGAATTTCCACATCGTTAAGTTACTGACATCAGACCATTACTGTTTGATGCTGGGTTCAAAGCTTACGTTCCACTTGCCTCGCTTCCTTTTCAGTCTTTGTCGAGCACCTTCCAGTCTAATAGGCTGCCAGTCTAGTTTATTTTATCTTTTGTTTGTGTGATCTTTTGATGAATGCTGCAGTTGTATTTCTCTCAAGTGGCCAGGAGATGAGAAGTGGAGTCTTTTCTGTGAAATCAGGGGCCGCGACTCAGCGTCCCCTTGATTCTGCAATTAAATCTCTCTCCGCGCTATCGCCTTTCTCGCTCGTCCCCTCCAATTAAACCTTCTGCGTGGAGTGTGTCCAAGCAGGTGGCCAGGAGTCATTTGAGTTCCTGGCAGATCGGGAGAGAGGAACAATACGATTGATATGAATAGGTTTGGCTTTGTTTAATGTCTCATTAACAAAGAGTGTAAACAGTGCCACACACAGTGCAGCAGATGGAAAGATAACTACAGGCAGCGGGCATTTGTGCAGGAAGAAAGGCACTTTAGAACTGGGGCTTCATAATTCTCTCCTGATTGGGAAAGGGACCAATCTGTCTCTATAGTCTCTGATGGGAGGGAGTGCAAGACTGTGCAGTTAACCGAGTTAATCGCTGTCAGTTCAGAGGGCATGTCCATAAAAGTTAATCAAACTCATAACAGATTATAAGACTTATAACAGATTACAACAAGTATTAGATTTTAATCAGAAAGTCTACCAGTTAATACTGTGGCCACTTGTTTAACAAAGCTCAGGTTTATTAAAAACATCTTTGTTCATGAACCTTATAATTGAAAAAAAATAAAATGGAATTGAAAATGCTTGACTCAAGTGGAGGAGTTAAAGTATCTCAGGGTCTTGTTCACGAGTGAGAAAAGGATGGAGTATGACATTGACAGGTGGATCGGTGCAGCGTCTGCAGTGATGCGGTCGCTGTATCAGACTATCGTGGTATAGAAGGACCTGAGTCAAAAGGCAAAGCTCTTGATTTACTGGTCAATCTATGTTCCTGCCCTCACCTATGGTCATGAGCTTTAGGTGATGACCAAAAGGACAAGATCACAGACACAAGCAGCTGAAATGAGTTTCCTCTGCAGGGTGACTGGGCGCTCCCTTAGAGATAGGGAGCATGTCTCACCAGGAAGAGGCCTCGGGGAAGACCCGGGACACGCTGGAGGGAATATGTCTCTCAGCTGGCCTGGGAACGCCTTGGGGTCCCACTGTCTGGGGTAAGAAAGCCCCTGCTTAGACTACTGCCCCATGACCTAGCCCCAGATAAGGAGAACAAAATGGATGGATGGAAATGAAAATAGTGTTTGATCAACTGCCCATATCAACCAGCCCTGAGGATTTTATAGTACACATTTATAATACAGACAGGTGTTGGCCTTTGTGGCATGTACAGAGACTTTGACAGACATATTTAGGACCGTCTCCATAAATACTATATGCACTTATCGTTCAATATATGTTAGATGGAACAATACTGTTTAGGGGTCAGTATTTATTGTAGGGACTTTTTCTTTTGTACGACTGGGAAATCTTTTTTTTTCTGTACTACAATGACATTTGAGTTGTAGAAGGTTGAATTCTGAACTTCTATGACTCATTATACAAACTAACTACTTCGGTGTTGCATTCAGACATTTATTTATTTATTTTTGCACATTTATAATCTAATTTTTGGGGGATAATTCTGCTTTATGGCTTCATTATTATCATTTATTGTCTATATTTACTTCAAAATGTCCTATCGTGACAGCTCTACTTCTCCAAAACCAAAAAAGGAGCAGAAACTTTAATACAAAAATGTCAAACGGTAATATCTCACATCTAGGTTAGCCATACTTCCTCAAACAAAATTTTTCACACACAAATCACCACAAAACCAACCAGTTCTGCAGATGAAGAACCGAAGAAGTGTGAGTGCTACGACTGCATTTAACTGTCACAATAGTCTGAAGAATCCAATTAAAATAGTGCTTCTGTAAAAGTAGCATTCTCTGAAAATGGCGAAGAGTGAACAGCCATCTTCCAAGCACTCAGTGGAGAATCTCTGCTACTCTCTCTGCTCAAAACTTACTAAACCTTCTTCAGTAAATGCAGCTCGACACATGTGAGAGCTGCAGGTCTGGTGCCGTTGCCTGCAGGCTCACCAAGACAGATGTAGAAAAAAAAAGCACTATTTTCAGGCTTAAAGCTTAAACAGCTGCCTTAGGGGATGTGCTGCTGTTGAACTAAGAGATTCAGGCGGCAGAACACTAAACAACTCTGGACTGTGGTGTAAGAGGTTTGGCTTCTACAAACTCATGTGAATGACAAAAGGAGGACTGGACAAGGCCAGACGGTGTGCCAGAGAGAATGTGAAGAGGATACATGGCAAAAATCTCTTACTGGCAACATTTTAGAGCTCTTAACAATTAAAAAAATGTAATTACAAAGGGAAGTCATAAGATATATTAATTACTTTTGTTCTATTTTACTCAGTGGTTATAAAAGTGTTTAATCTGCATGTTCATGAGTTCCGCAGACAAACGGTTCCAGAATGTTTCCACCACGTTCATCAGATATCACACTTCTGGATTTCTACGTAGCCCACATTAACATTGTGATAATAAAAGTGAACCAAGAGTGAGACAGTGTGCAGGACTCTTCTTAAAATCTTTCAGTCAAGTGCCTCTTTTTTTCCTTTTTTAATTGTTAAGACACTTTATGGACACCCTGTATATATAGATTGAAAATTGCAATGACCTGAGAAAAAAAAAATCCTCCATTTAAGCATAACCAGTAATATAGATTGAGTCTTAAAAAAAAGGGAAGTTTACAACATATTTGAAATACCTATATAGTCACATAACTCTCCGACGATGACATTCCGACACTGTATTGTAAATTACATGCACAAGCTGATACTTTTTATCTGCACAGTAAATGTCACGATCGCTTTATTTAAGGCTTATATACTGCCCACTTGTGGTGCAGTTACAGTAAAGCCAAATTCGAGATATAATGATGTACTTTAGGTCACTTGACAGACAATGCCAGTGTGTTGGTTGTGCAGAATAACGTCCCCACACTGAATGCTGTTATTTCAAATACTATTTATAAATGCACGAAGCGTCTCTAGTTCTCTCTAATTGTATTCATAAGCTTTTAATAATGCCTGAGCACAGCAGTGTTAGGTACATCTCTGAACCCTGGAAGAATAAAGAAGAATAAAGAAGAATAAAACATGTGTAGTCATTTTGTGTGGACCCCTTTTGAGTCTGAAATAATGCTTGAATTAAACTGAAATAGAAAGCATTTAATTATACCTGAATATTGGTCCAAATAAAACAAATAATCTTGGAGTTATACTTGCTACTTACTCTACTTAGAAAAATAACAAGACATAAATTAGAATAAATAATATATAATGTATTTTGCCATTTTAAACTTGCATCACTGGTTGGTTGTTTGTGCTGAATGCGCGGACAATTGCTCCATTTGGATTTCTTTTAGTAAAACAAATCTGTAGAAGAATAAAAAAACAACAAATTCTTAAAGACATTTTCTCAAAAACAACAACAAAAAGACAACTATCAAACACTCAAGTCTACAACAGAACAAAGCATGCACCAGTTGTGTGAATCAAAAGAAAGTGGTATCCCTCCCTCACTCGCACTGAACAGCACTTGTTAAGCACAATATGGCACAGCTTTCATCTACTTGTTTTTCAGTATCTTCTCTTTGTGATTCCATGCAGCACTCCACGCTTTCCCTTTGGAACATGCAAGATGCCCATGATCTTGATAAACTACTTTCCAAATTAGAATTACCTGAAACTGCCAGCAACATGTGATCATTTGTTAGACCATTACGTTGCTCCACATTCATGCCTTTGGATGTGGAAAGCCTGCTTATTGCTTTTGAAGTCTTTTGTATGGGTTTGTCGACGTAGCAGAAGAGGACACATAACTTCCACTCTCCCTCGGGACACAACACACCTCTGCTGACTGCCTTTTTAATCCCCCAAAGAACAAAGTTTACCCAGAGCTACAACTCAGCGAAAGTAGAGCAGACCCACTTAGTCCTGACTCCGACTGCCAATAGACACAACTACAGAGACTACAGGGTTAATAGAAGGTTAAGCCATTTGTGACCTAAATGCAGCTGCGACGGGGAAAGGTGAGTCATATGCAGTTTACTTAAATAGTTCTTCTTCCTATTGCGTAACAATCAGACATGAGATGGAAAAAATAGCATGAATACTTAAGGGAAAGGGCTGTACTTAATCACTACCTAGTTTACGACACCAGAACCTGCATGGTCCCTTTTTTGATACTTATTCCAGTAAAAGTATTGTCTCTGTGCTGATATTATCTCAGCTTTTTCTCTAGTACTGTTTGGTGGTACTTTTTAACATTATCCAGCTGTAAAAAGGCAGTGGTAATTATGAAACATTGCATATATTCTGTAAATGAATGAACTTATAATACATTCATCACTCTCCGAACTGAACTCTATGCCCAGTATTTCACTTCTTATCCTAAACTATTTATTATTCCAAGAACAGTGCATGAGGGAAAATAAAGCTGTCAAGAGGAGGCCCAGAGAGGCAGATGAGGTCATTTGAATTCCACTCAGAAAGGCACTAGACAGGCGACCCTGTCCCACCACCTCCTACTGCGGCGGGAGTAGCTCTTCCATGTAAATACATACGTGTTTGGAGGTTAGTGATGACTGTTCCACTGGTCAGGGGTCCCTTGGTGGCATACAGGGCCACGGAGTAGGTGGTGCTGGGTTTCAGATTGGACAGCTGGTGCTCCTGCTTGTTGCCTTCTACCAGGAATGTATCAGCCGTTACTGAAACATAGAGGATACATATTTAGAGTTGTTATTGGTTATGTTTACAACTTTCACCACATCCCACACACTGATATTTAATCAGATAAAAATCCCTCTGAAAAGAACATTAGAATCTCGACGCTACTGATGTTTCAACTGTTTCCTCCTCTAAGCTCTTTTTAAGTTCAAAAGAAGCCTGCACTAATTATGCTTTTGGTGAAATTTGCTTTGGGGTACTTCTGTGCAAAAAGTGCTATATTAAGCACAAGATGTGAGTATTCAAAAAGTAGTCTCCAACAATATTTTCCGTACAATCTGAAAACCTATTTGTTGGAGTAAGTGTTTCGTGCCGCAGTCTAAGAGGAAGAATTTGTCCATCAGGGATTTGCGAGGAAAGCGATTGTGTCTATGGCTTAATGTCTTTGTCTTGTTGTGTTTTATTTCATTTGGATGGTAATGAGAGCTGCTGCAGATTGCTTTTGCGAATTGGCTGTGAGTGATTGCAGGATTTTGTGACCTGCCATCTGTCCTCTCTGAGCGCATATACTTCACAGCCTCAGTGCCGCTTGTTAATTCTGAGCACTATTCTGGAGACATCAGCAAACCATATTTTCTCCTGATGGGCTATTAATCTCTTTATAAGACATTTGATTGACTGCTAATAACATTGTTTAGATTTTATGAGGATGTTCGGAGATGTCCATTACATGTCATCTGTGAAGCAGTTCGACACTTGTAATAATCCACTGCTTATCAACCTTGTCTGATTATAATGACAATAAGCTTTATAATAGTGTTCTTTGCAATATGTCTTTTAATGTGTGTTGGCCTGGTAAAAGGTAAAAGTAGTTTATATACAGGGTATCCACACAGTCTCTTTACAATTTAAATATGTAATTACAAAGGCAATTCATAAGATATATTAATTAGATTTGTTCTATTGTACTCAGTGGTTACAAAAGTTTTTAATCACATTGCATTTTTGTATTTCAGGCATTGTGTTGATTAAATGAAGAGAGAGAGGAGAAAATAAGGCTTAATGTGTATCATGGTTTATTGAGACAAACGTGGATACGCAGACGCAGCAAAACTACAGAACAAAGAATGGAAGAGACCCACCGTCACGTCCTTAAATTCACGCATGGCACAAGAAATTTATGGAGACAGGGACAGTGTTAGAAAGAGAAGTGGGCCACCAAGAGCATCTGAGGAACATGTTTTTATGGGGCTATGTTAAAGATGTCGTGTATCGAACAAAGATACGGGACATTACTGGACAGATGCGATTCCAACTATTAATGAGGGTCAACTACAGCGAACATGGCAGGAAATCGAGTACTGTCTTGATGTGCTCCGTGTTACTAATGGAGCCCATAAAGAGGTGGAGTAAATGAGGTAAAAAAAAAAAAAAAACCTTTGGAAACCACTGCGTACAATAGCACAAGTCTGATTAAGATATCTTATCAATTGCCTTTGTAATATATTTTTATAACTGTAAAGAGACTTGGACACCCTGTATGTTTAAATAAAGGCAAGCTGTTTTATTAGATTTTTATTAAAGAAAACTTCAATATTAATCTAAACCCTCTTAATAATAGACACAGATCCAATGACTTAATGTTCAAAACTCCACTCTCAGGTCAAAACTGAACTCCAGGTCAAAGTAGGATTACTCAAGTCTGCATGAATCCATCGAAATACAACTGTGTAAAATAATCATGAGAGGAGAGACTGTTGTTAATAATAAGCTCATAAATCAGTTTCACATAACATGCCCCTTTCAAGAGCGTGTTTTAGTAAATATCTTTGGGACAGCAAATAAAATGTAACCTATTGCTTTGGAAAAATGTGTTTATGGTTAGAGAATATCCTTAACCCATGATGCGTTTTTCTTTATAGTTACTCATATTTATACTTTGCCTTAAAAGCTCAACAAGCTTTACTCTTATCACCCCGAAACATGCAATAAAGACCAAAACAGAAAATGCTCACCCTGGTTGTGCGTGAGGGTTAAGACGTAGTTGTCCACACTGGAGACTGGAGGATTCCACCTCAACACGGCGCCTTGAGGTGTAATGTTAATCGCTGCCAGTTCAGAGGGCATGTCCATAGCTACAAAAGAAAGACACACAAGTGAATTAAAGCTACTATCAGATGAAAAGAGCGCATAAAGATTGAGTTGAACAAGTTTATTTGGTACTTCGATCATGAAGTAGTGAAACTTTAAAAGGGCACAGGTACAGCAGGTGCAGGAGCAGATGTCCTTGTACAAAAACACACCTCACACAATTGTCATGCAGCTTTGTTACATCTATCATTATATTCAGTCTATAGTGTGTGGAGTCAGTGTAGAGCGTAAGTGAAGTGCTAAGAAAGGTCGATGTCGTCATGTTTATGGTATTTCTTATTGCAAAAGCTAAAGTTAAATCTGTCAACTGGACAAAACGTTGCAGGAGTGAAGACGTTTCTCTGCTCATCCAAGTTGCTTCTTCAATTCTGGTCAGATTACTGCTGGACACTGCCTTATATCTATCTAATCATCAAGATGTCCTGTCTAGCTAGTATTAAATGCTAGGGAGAAGAAGTGGGTTTTCAATCTAATATTAAATTGCGTTAAAGACTGAGAGGATCTGACAGGAAGAGCGTGCTGTTCCATAGTCCGGGCTCTGGTGGAGTATTGAGCTGCAGTAACTCCCTCAAATAAAGAGAACCCATAGAGCGCACACATTTAAATACAGTCAATAACGTTTTGAATTGCACCTGATGCCCAGCGCCACAGAGAAAGAATTACAATAATCCAGAATGATGTTACAAATGTGTGGATTGCTTTTTCAAAATCCGCGTGTGAAAGGTAAGGCTTTACTTCAGCGTCTCAACTATAAGACGCTGGACTTTATGACAGAGCTAATGTGTCCAGTTTGAACACAGAGTCCAGAATCAGCCCGAGATTCCTCACTGCAGGGCGACAATACGACGGCAGAGGGCCAATCGCACTGTCAGGCCCAAGCAGTGGGTTAGCTTGACCAAACACCACAAGCTCAGTTTTATTTTGATTTAAGTTAAGGGAGTATGTGCTCAGCCAAGTTTGCACATCTCTGAGACAGTCCTGCGCAGCTTTGGTTATGGTCTGGCTGTCACTGGCGGTCACTGGTAGATATATTTCACTGTCATCCGCAAAACAATGAAATTTGACGTTGTGCTTTCCAAAAACATCACCCAAGGGAGGCATGTACAAAGCAAAAAGGGCTGGCACTAATGTAGATCCCCGGGGCACTCTGTACTCACACAGAGGAGGAGTACTGTCCTACGCCCACAGAACAACTCCTGTCTGACGGATGGGATCAAAATCAAGAGCGCTGCACCCTTAATGTGACTCCAGGAGAAACAGAAGGGACAGAAGGATGCTGTGATCCACCGTGTCGAAGGCAGATGATAACTCTAAAAGCAAAAGAACTGCAGATTTCCCGGAGCCAACAGTTAAAAGCAGGTCATTAAAAACGTTCAAAAATAGAGCTATTTCCGTACTGCGCTGGGATTTAAAACCAGACTGACATTTTTCACCGATTTTGTTCAGGTAAGTTTAAGGTAAGTGTGCAGTTGGTCATATGCAACCTTTTCTAAAACCTCACACAAAAAGGGCCAGTTTGAGCTAGGACTAAAGTTAGAAAGAATATTTGGGTCAAGATTAGACTTTTTGATGAGTGACTGGACCTCAGCATGTTTCAGGGCAGTAGGAAAAGAAGCAGACATCAGAGACAAGTTTATAAAACTGGGAATATAAGGTCCAAGAAAATCAAAAACATCCTTGAACAGACAAATTGAATTATATCTAGCGGACACGAGGAAGGCTTAGCTGTTGAAGATTTTTTTTTTCAAATCCGAACTGACACTGGCTCAAAACACTCAAAGACTGAATTACAGACTGCTGGAGCTACAAGGTCCACAGCAGAGAGCATTGACAGTCGAAGAGCAGAGACATTATCCTTAAAGAATGATAAAACCTTTTCACAGTGTGTAGATGAGGACACAACAACATGGATTTACAAGAGACTTCAAAGTATTAAAAGGCATCTGAGGTTTGTGGCAGTTTTTTGACACCAGGTTTGATATAAAACATGCAAAAATACGAACAAAAACATCAATAATCTAAATGTAAAGCTGTTTCATTGAATTAGCAAAAGGAAAACTGTCAAATCAAACTATATTTTTGCTCCTTTACACAGTCTTTTATTAGTAGATCTTTATTTAATAGCAGACAGCACTACAGCGAGCACTAAAAGTTCACCACATTAAAAAAAACACATTAAAATTCTTTACTACGGCATCTATTTATGTACTATGAGTCTAAAATTTTAAAGACGCGTGGATTTATTGTGAGGATGGTCGCAAAGTTTGAGCCAGAACATTGGTGAGCTGTTTTGACATTCTCAGCACGAACACTCGGCTTACAGTGATCAATCGGTGAGCCACAGTAAACAGACACAAAAATATGCAGTGCCCAGACAAGGACATGCATATTTAACTACTCCCTGAGTCCAAAAATGTTGCAGTGGCATTATTTTTACTTTTCATTTGACTTTTGATTTGTTTCCGATCTTAGAGAAATATATTCAAATCATTACACCAATCAGGTCAATCAAAAGTCTTAAACGGCAATAAAAAGGTGTATGTGTCCTTGTTGCGTTGACCATAGACTGTATGTATAAATGGACATAGGTAACATGATAGCAGCCGCGTTTCAAATAGGAAGTGGAAATGAGCGCGCTTCCAGCTCCAACTCACTTTACATTGAAAAACTGTCACCTCTCTCTGTAGCTGCTGCAGTGAGCCTCGTCATTTTGGTCTTAAAATGTTCGTATTAACCCGCTCTACATGATCCTACTATTTTTATTTCCGTATTATATCAATAAATCAATTTATGCACATTAATAACAGACAAATCAGGTGCCTTCGTTCCCTGAGGTTGCTCCCGTTTTTGTTAGCAACAGGTTTGATTGAGCTCGTTGCTAAGTGTCTGCTCCCTGCTAAACCAGCGGTGTGGGCGGAAACAGGCGTTACCTTTTCAAGATGGGCCTTTCATGAAAAGCTGGATATTATGAGACCCCTGCACTACCTAACCTGTCCCAGCAAGGAAAGGGGTTTGTCCGCAATTTACAGACGAGCAGCTATGAATAGCACCTGTGGCTCAGAGAAACAAAGCAAATTGTACAGTTGCACGCAGGAGGACGGAGCTCCACAATGAAAAAGTGAGTTTATAATGTTAATAATAACGTGGTGCATTGAAGTCACCTCAGTTAAAACTGCACTAAAGTTCATTCAATCTCAGCTGTGCCACATTTTCAGTTATTTCCTGTTGTATAACCTATTGTCAAAAAATGCAAATGATCTGTTTACTTTATTTTCAAAGAATAGTTTGTTTTGTTATTGTCTGGTTGGTGTCTTATATCAAACGGTGACATTGTGCAGTTTATTGGACAGACTTGTTTAAACTCACATAGCATCATTTTGGTTGCATTTTGTTTGGCATCTTTAAATCACATTTTTATTTTTTATTTTTGACAATATATCTGTGAACGTATTTTCCTACTCTTAATTGCAATGCTGCTTATTGGTTTTAAATGCTCCTGAAATTAAGTGTTGCTTGACTCGTCTGTATTGAGGTGATGTTGTGATGTGTCAGTGGAACGCCACTGAAAGCCCAGGGGTGAAATGCACGGCCTGCCACTGACTGCTATGATACTTGCGGTCGAATTTACAAATATGGAACCAAATTCACTCCTATAACTGCTACATGACTGGAGCCGCACGCTAGGAGAGACGTCACACTTCCTTTGTCCACTTCTTTATACAGTCGGATATTAACTCAGGTTATTGGCAGTTTGTAAGAAAACAAAAGCCACTTGAAAAAACAAACAAACACACATACAAAAAAAAACCCCAAAACATGCAACTTTTAAAGTGCATTGAAAGCGATTACCAGTTTTGACAGTTCTTAAGCTCTTTAATTTTCAGTCTGGGAACTATATTTCTAAATGATCTGCTAATATATCTGCTATAACGATTCTCACACATTCAAAACCAATCAAGGTCTTCAGCACCATTCAGAATCAGAAGAGCCTACTCTCAGAAGAGCTGCACCGTTTAATTACGTCTACAACCTGATCACTGTTTCCTTAATTCAGCCTCACATTAAAGGGGAGGTTTACAGTCAAATACCCCATAGCACCTCTCCAGAGCCACTTCTCTCCATCCTTGTCGGTATTCCATTCCCTCACTCCTGGACATGCCAAAATTGGGTTTGAATGTAATTATACCTTTAACCCCAATGTTTCAACCTCAATTTCTCCTCGGGCGGGTGTTTTTGGCAGACGACAGGAGCACACAGAATAGCCGTGTGTTTCCAAAACTCAAATGAGGTAATTAATACTGCCCTAGCCTCACCACAATAAAGAAAGAATTGCACTCATTAGTGAACGGAGCAGTGTTCTTATCTCTAGAATAGATGAGTCAACCTGATTAAAATCATTACGGTAATTGCAAGAGGTGAATTCAGCTGCCAAGTCCATTAAAGAGGATATGAATATGCAAAAGAGATGACAAAAATAAACGGGCAATTTGTGTTCTGGAATATTAGGTTTTTACTCCTCATTTATCATAATTGAAACTTCGTCATGTTATTAATGGAGTAAAACAACAGGTAAAGTCTTAAAGGAGCTGTATTACATTTTTACTATCTTAAAAACATGAAAAACAGTGCGAGTTAAGTTATTCATCACTTATCTCTTATTCACATGGACTGTAAAAAGAAGTGGCCTAAAGGAGGAGGACGTCCACCATAGTGTTCGGCTTTAATCACATAAAGCTCATCGACGCTAGCAGTTATAGGGGGAAATTTGGAGCCAAGTACCATATTTGGAATTCCGACTGCGAGTGTCATAGCAACCAAAGAGCCAATCCGGTGCAAGGCTGTTCCTAGCATCCTAATTACTCGCCATAATAAGCACTTTTCACTCATTTCAGAGAGAAAAGCAGAGTATGCTATTGTGCACTTCCTAATTATCAGACAATAAAACACTTAATTATCAGATGCACACAGCATTCAGTGGACATATTTTGACCTCAAGAGTGGTGCCTTATTTATTGTGGGAGTTATGTTCTAAAAATAACCCACAATAGGCGAAATCCACGAAGTATCAGCTTTATTTTTTACAATTACTCTATATGTTTTTTGCAGCTGTAAAACCCCTCACCACACACTTTATACACTTTTCTCACACAGACATTAACATTTTCTCACATTTCTCTCTCGTTTAAACTCTCTCAAAGTTCAAACCTTCGTAGGCGTCTTTGTCGGTGCAGAACGTTTCATCGACATTGTGGGTTTTATCGGGGAGAAAACAAATTGCAAACATACAGCACTTCAGAGTCACACTGCGATCCAACATTTATGTAAATTTGGCACGTTCATACGCTGTAAAATTGCACTAAAAAAATCTACAAAAGGTGAACCACGTTATAGTGAGGGACAACTGTATATCTGTACTGGGCAAGACACATTTTGCTCAAACACATGGGAAAAAATCATGTACAGGGCCGTTAAGCATCAACTTCCAGCCAATCACAGTTGTATGAAAGATCTTTTTTGTCTCCCATTTTACCATTGTTCAGAATTTCCATAGTTACAAAAAAGTGACACCAAATGAAGTTAAATTACTGCCTTCACACTGTTCATGAGCTCTCAGACCCGTGCTCTCAGTGTTTAAAAGCAGATTTGAAAGGTAACACATGACCTATCATTACATTCAATCAGGGTTAATTATTGCTCTGTGCTGAATAGCGTTTAGCACCCAACCCTAAATGGTTCATTAGGAAAACGGTCATTATGTACTGTCAGGGAGCACTTAGCATAGAATTATCATAATATTAAACTCTGTGATCTTCTGTGAAAGGTAACAAACTGAAAACTACTTAAATGGACTCATTTAAACGTATGTACTCATGACAAACTCGAAGTACTTCACGCTGAGACTGTGAGACGTGCACAAAAGCTTGCACTTAAATAATCTTTTTTTAAATTCCTGCTCACAAAAGAACCGCTGGTGGACTTTAAAACCAGTACATGGCCTTTATATAGGCAATTAACCTCTCATAATGTACTCGCCCACTCATCTCGGTGGAGGGGAGGGACATTAAACTAAAATACCGCTAAGTTTGATAAGAAAAGGAAGGCAATAATCGTTCAATAATATGTGTTAATCGCCAAAAGAGAGAATTGTGCTTATACCAACAGCTTTTTACCATCTAAAAATGCTGTAAAAATCAAAAGTTTAGTGTTTAAACCAGACTTTGAGAGACTTATCTATGCATTTGTCTCCAGTAGGTTAGATTACAGTAACGTCCTGCTCACTGGCCTCTCCAAATGAGCCTTAACACAGCTGCAGTACATCCAGAACACTGCTGCTCGGGTCCTGACTAGAACCAGGAAGTACTTCACACATGCGTCCTGTGCTCAGGTCTCTGCACTGGCTCCTGTGGCTCAGAGAATAGACTTCAAAGCGTTTTCTTATGCCAATCTTGATGTAGTTGTTGAAAAGACTTCAGGTAATACAGCATATGTTTTACTGCAATAACTTTTTTTTTTTTTTTTTTTTTTTTTTTTAGATAATTATTTCGATGCCTTCATGCTCATAGCTTTCATATTACATTTGGTTATTTCACCAGACAAATCCTGCAAGCACTTTCATTTCGTTGTTTATTTGAAAAAGCCAATTTGTGAAATACTCCAGCATTAAATTATTCATAAAGCATATTTTGAATTTCCTCTAGTGGGTGATTCGAGCTACGTTTTCATGGGCAAATTCTTTAAAAAGAGATGCATACATTTATATAGTGTAGTCTTAAAGCGGTTATCTCTCGTGGGCCATTTTTCAGCAATAGACACCTTATTTTGGGATTCATTTGTAGAGAGAGAACAGCCCCGCAGCCTCTCTAAACCGTGTTAAAGAGACATTTTGCATTCAAACCTTGAGTATTGCTTGTGCCATCTAGAAACCAGATAACCGTTTACTACAAGTGCTGCACAGTGTCTTCATTCTGTTATTCTGCAGTTCTGAAACAACCTCTCATTTGGTTTGTATGTCGTAAATAAAGATTTAAAATGCATTGAGTTTTGCCCATATTACACTATTTTCTGATCTTCTGACTGTTCATTCTGTTGTTCTGAAGTTCTGAAACAACCTCTCATTTGGCTTGTATTTCACAAATCAACATATTTATGCAACAGTCCAATGAGGTTCATCTGGTCATCCGTTAATTTATTTTAATAGATTCTTTTTCCAGACCAAGATTTGTTTGTTGCTTAAAACCTTTTGAAATCAGCAACATCACACGACCACTCTGAGGAAGTCCACTAGTGAGCAGTCGAAACTTTCAGGTATCAAAACAAACTAAACCTTTGTCTGGAAAAAGAATCTTTTTAAATAAATGTTTATGCAGCCTTTAAAATGCATCGAAAGGGACAGTTTTGACACTTCTTGAGTTCTTTAAAGAGCCAATATTATGCTATTTTCTGATTTTATAATGTTGTTTCCTGATCAAAAACAGACCTGGAGTTGTGTTTTGTTTCATTCACACATATTTAACCTACAAATCCTGCATATTTAGGCTGAGTTCTTCTCTCAAAACACTGTGTTCCACCTGCTCCACTGTGTTTTTAAGCTCCACACACCTTCACTAGAATCATCTGGATAATTTCAACCCTGGAATTTCCAACCTGTACTAAACAAAGGTAAAAAGTAGCTCTTAACTTGAAGGCTACTCTTTTAAGTCATCACAAGGTGGAACAGAGCGTTTGGAGCTCCTCTTGTGGATGATTCAAGCTACGTTTTCAAAGAGATACGTACATTTATATAAAGTAATCTTAAAACAGCTATCTCCCATGGGCCTTTTTCAGCAATAGACGTCTTATTTTGGCATTCATTTGTAGAGAGAGAACAGCCCTGCAGCCTGATAAACTATGTTAAAAAGAGACATTTTGCATTCAAACCTTGAGTATTGCTTTGCGGTGGTTGAAATAAATCGTTATCTGGGTCTAGATGGCACAAGTGCTGCACAGTCTTCATTCTGTTATTCTGAAGTTCTGAAGAAACCTCTCATTTGGCTTGTATTTTGCCACTGTGAGTGTGGAAGATAATCTGGTGATTTGTGGGAGTGGGGAGATAGTAGCGTGGCACCAAGCCATTGTGACAAGTGTTTGGTCTGATTTGCAAAGATCTCTCAACTGATGGCTCTCTAGTTTTCAACAATGATGAAGTGGGTGTTTTTTTAATATTTTGTTGTGATTTTAAATACAAATCTTTATCAAAACAACCCATGTTTATTTTTTTATTGAATTTCAGCTCATACAACACTTATCAATAGGCCGAGCCCTTTGACGGTGCAGTAGTGAAACCTCATTCCCCTCTCTGGCAGCACTTGTACACAGAGTGAAGACCTAATCAATAGAAAACAAGGTGGTCCAGGCAGCAGCAGTTGACCACAGGATAGAAATGGCCTGGCTCAGATAAGCAGGGATTTGGGATTGACTGGGGCTTACACATTGTTCGATACAAAGACACAAGAAAATTGAAGCCTGGTATGAGGATACGAAAGGTTAAAGGTCTAAATCCTCACCGTAATGAACAAAAAACAAGAGGGCAGGGTGTCAGGTTATACTGTATGTGGTAAAACGCGGTTACAGAAGACATTTTCAGATATTTATTATGTATTTAAGCAGTTTTTTTTTATCTTGTTAATTGCAAAGCAGGATATTGATCTTGCATTTCACTGCTGCAGGCAGTGGACTTTCATTCATATGTTTTATTTTTTAACAATGATTACATGACATTTTTGCACTCTACATCTCTAGCCCGGAGTGAGACTTTTTAGAATAACTAGTAATTTTTAGATTCTCAAATGTAATGATTTCATACTCCCAGATGGAGGTCAAGAACCAGTTTTTCCTAATGATAATATTGTACTTTTCCACGAAATATCCAACCATCTGTCCGGGCAATCTCACCAATGATTATTTCTAACAGTAACTAGAACTATTAACTCACTATATTACAACAATTGCACATGAACGTTATTAATTTTAGCTGCCCTCATCTGTATTAACCATCACAGGCCTATTGAATGTTCTGATGTCATTTGAAACTTAGTAGTTGGGGGTAATTACAGTACGGTGGGTAGATACAGATGCAGGTGCTTTGTGGCATCTTATTTCTTTCTTTCTTTGTTTATTTGTCAGGGATCATGTACAAATTCATTAATCTTAACATTAAACGCCACATTTCATTACGATTACATTATAAGACACTTTATCATTGACATTAGCAGTAAAATACAATAAATGTCCCCTAATCAACTATATTCAGATACAATACATGTTTTCACTTTTACTCATTTGACCTAAATTTGAGGGCTCTCAAATATGATTTGAAGGAAACTAAAATATTTTGTTTAGAAAACAGACAGCGCTTCTTTAGTTTGGTTCAAGGTTTGACTTTTGCTGTAGAAGCACTTGGTCTGGAGGAAGGATAAAATGAACTGAAAAGCTTGATCAGTGCGTAAAGAAATTATCTTTTTTGCCCATATTGCCCAGCACTACCAAATGCTCCAAGCCTCACCAAATTCTCTTTCATACCATTTCCTTTTAAAATGAGCACAATAAAACACACTTCTCTCATTTTCAGTCCTTCTCTACATGACTGTAAAATGAATAACAAAGGCCTTGTTTTTCAAGCCATTACATCCTTTGCCAAGTGGATTACTCTTCCAGTCCCCTGTTTGTGTCATTTTAAAAATGGTATTAGCATGTCCCTTGTCATGCTTTTTATATTATAATGAAAATGCTATTAACCATTTCTAACAAGGCTGATACTAAAGTAGCTCAAGCTGTTACAGTCCCAGCGCCTCTGCTCTTGCTGAGTGTGCTGGGGTTGTTAAAAAAGCAGATAACATTTTCCGAGGAGTTAAGTGAAAGTGAGAGAAAAGGACTTTTACTGCATCTTATTCCCTGGGCTGGATGGTTGAACCTCGCAGCTCTCGGTGAATCAGGTCTCATTGGCATGCAAACACTTTCTTTTCTCCGGTTCCCTCCTGTCCTGTCCTCTCCAAAGCTCTCCTGCTTGCTCCTCATCTCTCACACTGGAGATTATGCATACAGTGCCAGGAGAGTGTGTTAATCTTAGCGCTTCCACAAAGGCTAGAGCTATCTGAAAATGATAAAAAAGTGTGGTTCTCAAACTTGTGTTTCAAGGCTATCTTAAAAGTTCAGAGACCGAGGCTATTAAGGAAAGCGCTAATGAAGTGCAGTGGAGTCCAAACAAGGACAAAGGCGTTCAGAGGTGCATGCGTATGAAGGGAGAAGATATTAATTATAGCGGGGTTTCGGCTGTCCTACGCTACGCTCTTGTTACAGTAAAAGTAACAAAAATGAACGTAAATATGTGCGTAATATTTTGTGAGCAATTGAATAGTATGCGTTGCTTACCTGTAAACACAGATGTGCTAACCGCTTTGCTCTCCTGGTTGTCACGGACAGCAGTCAGACTGATCTCATACTCCGTGGCTGGGAACAGACTGGACAAGGTGTAGTTGTTCACATCACTGTCAATCACCATGCTGTCCTCCCGGCCTGCACCACACAACGACACATATGAGAACACAATCACACCAAGGAGCCAGTGTGTGTACAGCATGTGAGTTTAGAGCTATTTAGGGAACATAACAGGTTTTCATGTTGTTGTGTTTTTAAATTATTACCTGGCTTGGTGGGATAGTGTCTGTGGTAAATATTTATCATAGTTTTAAAGTTGTACAGTTGTTAAGAAAAGAATACAATACAAAAATACGGAAAGTAGGGATGAGTTTTAAAACTGAATACGGTGGTCCCTCGTTTATCGCGGTGGTTATGTTCTAAAAATAAACCGCAATAGGCAAAATCCGCGAAGTATCAGCTTTATTTTTTACAATTATTCTATAAGTTATGCAGCGGTAAAACCCCTCACCACACACTTTATACACTTTTCTCACACAGGCATTAACATTTTCTCACATTTCTCTCTCGTTTAAACTCTCTCAAAGTTCAAACCTTCGTAGGCGCCTTTATCGGTGCAGAACGTTTCATCAACATTGTGGGTTTTGTCGGGGAGAAAACTTAGCAAACATACAGCACTTCAGAGTCACACTGCGATCCAACATTTATGTAAATTTGTCTGAACACATTCTGTACTGTACAAGAGACACGGCACGGAGGAGACTGATGGACAATGGTCTGCAGTCAATTAGCCAATCAGGACGCAGAACACAATACACGTTCATACGATGTAAAAAAGTATGAAAAATTGTACTAAATAAATCAGCAAAAAAGCGAGAGCGCGAAAGCTTAACCACGTTATAGCGAGTGACAACTGTACCCTGTTCTGCCATCAACATGGAAAATTCCGTATAAAATGCATGGACAATTTAATCACAGTCACATTTTTTTCTGTCAGTTTAACCATTAACTTCGCAAAAATGGTTGCAGTGGTGTTATCTCTACATACAGTACCAGTCAAAAGTTTGGACACACCCTCTCTTTCAATGTCTTTTTACTACTTTCTTCATTTTAGATTCATATGAAAGACATCAAATATATGAAGCAAGATATACAGAATTCATAGACTGTATACAGTATATAAATGGACATAGCTAATGTGCTAGCTGCCACTTTTGAAATAGGAAATGATTATGGGTGCGCTTCTGGCTCCATCGATTCTGACTCCAAACTTTAGATAACAAAAGTGTTGCCCCTCTGTCTGTATCTGTTGCTGTCAGGCTCGTCATTTTGATCTTAAGCTGTTCGTATTGATCAACTCTACATGATCCTGGGGTTTTTATTTCACTATTGCGACCATAACTCAAGATATGAACATTAATAAGAGACAAATCAGCTGCTTTCTTTCCCCGAGGTCGCTCCCACTAGCGTTAGCGACAGGTTTGATTGACAGCCTTGCAGAATGTGCTTTTTTCCCTCCATAATTCCATATATCTTACTTCATATATCTGGTGTATTCTGTTTGTTTTAACATGATTTTGAATCTATTTTATTATTGTGTCTTGCATACAAATAATGCCGATCCCTTTAATGGGTTTATAAGACGCCATTAACAAAATACAATAAAACACAAACACCAATAGACTCATTTAAACAAACTCATCTGCTGCTTCTTCCAGACGTTACACAGACATGATGCCAACTTATAAACATTAAATTTAAACAACTATTTCATGTTGATGTCATCATTACACCAGAACATATCAGGGCACAGCGTGAACATTTAATCAAATAAAGGATCTATAAATTCATCATAAAATGGACAAAACAATAAAAAATAGCTTCACTTCTTTCCACTTCTTCAACTCATATAAACCACAAAGTCTTTCTTCTTCAGGGGCTTGAGAAAAAAAACCAACAACAACATGTAGAAGTAAAAATAACAGAAAAAACACAGAATGAGATGGTGTATCCAAACCTTTGACTGCTGGTGTATGTCATATCTGCTCCCCGTGTAACCAGGAAGTCAAATTACTGTGTTAACTATGTTTTAGTGACATGTCATATCCACTTAAACAGCAAACTGATACTTGAATGTGTATGATACCTTGGGCAGACAGGTAGGAAAGTTTGTAGTGTTTGAAAGGAGCCAGTGGTGTGATCCAGGAAAGCGTTACAGAGTCCTCCGTCACATCAGACACCAGCAGCACTTTGGGTGGGTCTGTACCTGGAAGAGGACAAAGAAGAGCCAAATAATATCCAAACTAATGCATATTATAATAAAGTGATAACGTAAACTTGGCAGGCGCAGTAAGTAATGTTTATATAGTGACGAAAAATGTGAAAATGTCCAGGAAAATGTCCAGGAGTTGACAGTTAATTATTGGTTTGAACAACAAAACAGACCAGGAACTACGAATTTTCCAGACTTAATTAAAGTGCTGGTATGGGAGTAGAACGAAAAAGTTTAAATTTATGTAATCCCAAGACTTATTCCTCTTGAACGCTAAGACGACTTTATCTGTACTCGATATTTTTCTACACCTTTAATCCCCCATCATCCCATTTACGTAAACAAACCTTGTGCTTCGTGTAAGTACGATTGTGCAAATGTATTTCAGGAAGTGGTTGAATTTTTTTGCAAGAAAAGCCTGATCATCCAGCCATAAGAACACAATGAGAGGCAATAGGTTTGTGAGGGAGCCATGTCTGGTGAGTAGTCCCTTGCTGCTCGCGTTTTGTTTTATGTGGCTCGAGAGATGACGGACAGAGCGACGACGGAAAGGTTATGGCCAAAACAATGTGGGCTAATGCAGTAATTAAAAGATATCAGGTCCCTTGTGCTAAATAGAAATGGGGTAGAGCTGGACAAGAAATCAGGACTTAAAAAGAAAAGTGGGGAATGCCTTGATCTTATGTTCAAGAGAAAATTGCTAATCTGAATGAGCAGCTGTCCCATTTATAATTCAAAGCTCAGATCTAATTAAACGTTTCCTGCATAGAATTCAGCAGTTGTTATGTAATCGCGGATGTATAATTTACAAAAGAGCACAACAGAAAAGTAGGAAAGTAATTCTATAATTTACCTCTGGCTGTGGAAGCATATACTTATAGAACAATTCCCTGACAATATTGACTATATGATTCCATTTACATTACATTACACGCGCGACCCCAGGGCTTGAATCCATCATGGTGGGAATGCAAATGCTCCGAGAAGCACATTTATCTTGAACAGGCTTTAGGACAGAAACATGTTCTTGTGCATTATACATAGCTTTGTTCAAATCCATATTTGTAATTCTAAAATATTTTGTGACCTTGAAAATTGAGATTATGGATTATAATGAAAGTTCATGATGAAATTCCGACTATAACGACCGATCCGGATATGTCTCTCCCGTTTATGCACATTTTTATACAGCGCTTTTCCACCTTTAAGGCACGCAAAGAACCACTCATTCACACGCACATTGTTATACGAGTGTACACAGACACTTGGGACTGGGTGGGTTAAGTGCCCAAAGACACAACGACAGTGTTCACCTGTGGGAGCTGGAATCGCACCGCCAACCTGGGTCAGTGGAGACTTAATTGAGCTACTGTCGCCTCAATGTTTAAATCCAGGCTCAAAATGGTTCTGTTTAACTGTGCACTCGTCTCTTTTAATGTTAATTTTATGATGATTACTTGTGATTATTTATGTTTTGACTTGTTGTATTGTGATTTTAAAGTCTTCCTTATTCCGTAAAACACTTTGAATTACTTTGTGTCCGATTGGTGCTATACAAACTTGCCTTGCCATGTCAATATACACTGCCTGGCCAAAAAAAAAAAAAAAAAAAGTCGCAACCTGGATTTAACTAAGCAAATAGGTTGGGGTTGCTGCAGTTGGTCCGGTCTAGGTTCAGCAAAGAATGAGGTCAGCTGACACCTGAACATACTGAATGACCAGGTTATTCCATCAATGGATTTTTTCTTCCCTGATGACACGGGCATATTCCAAGATGACAATGCCAGGATTCATCAGGCTCAAATTGTGACAGAGTGGTTCAGGAGCATGAGACATCATTTTCACACATGGATTGTCCACCACAGAGTCCAGACCTTAACCCCATTGAGAATCTTTGGGATGTGCTGGAGAAGCTTTGTGCAGCGTCAGACTTGACCATCATCAATGCAAGAAATAAATAAATCTTGTGACGTTTCAGAAGCGAAATCGTAACAATGCTACAGCGAATGTGTGTCGTAATCAAAGCTAAAGGCGGAACCAGATATTAGAGTGTGTGACCTTTTTTTTGGCCAGGCAGTGTCCTTCTACTACTGCAGCTACTAGGACTAAGATCAATTTTGTTTTGTGCAACTGACATGGGTAAAAAAAAAAGAAAAGATAAGTGAAGGGAAATTGTAAAGTACCTTCTAAAAATACTCCAAAATCAATGCATGAGATATTGTACAGACAGGTGCAGCGCAGTGCCTCAAAATCCCTCCCCAATCCAGAGCGGTCCACCTGCTTATCACTATGTGCAGGAGAATGAGAGGAGACAGCAGTGTGGCTCAAGGCTGCCAAGGCTCTTATATAGAAAGAGCAGAGTAATCAGATAACTGCGCAGGTGTCTCTGGCTCTGGCACAGCACTAATATATCCATCCATGGTGACTTCTCTCTTTGTCTCCTCAGCTTTATTTTTCTCCTTTCATTTCTCTTTCTACTGGAAAAAACAGCATCTCTTTTTTTATTTGTTTAATCCTGACCTGCGAGTCAGGCCTTCTGTGCGAGGAATGAAAGAATACTCGAAATCAAAAGGGAGATATTGTGCGCTGCCACGCAGCATCAAACCCATTCACGTATGACATAACTGGGCCATTGTCTGTTTACAATGAAGGTGTAAGACTGTGAGGGGCTTAACATTTACATCAAAGGGAACAGAGAAGAGACTACATATCAAAAACAATCACTGAAATAACCTACATTATAAGCTAGCTAACATCTTTAACATCCAATTGCACTAGATCTAATAAGGATGAGGTTATTATTTAGAACGGACTGTGAAAGCTGCTGCAGCAAACTATGACAGCACAGACAAAAAGCTATTATTTTTCTATAAAAGGGTCACTGTTGTAAAGCTGCATATGAAGTCATCAGCAGAAACACATTCACACAGCGTTATGGAGATAGCACTTAATAGTCAAACATGGATTTTGGTTGAAGAATACATCATTAGTACTGCATCATCTGTCTAGCAGACATATGCTTCCCAAAGTAATTTCATTTTCAAACAAACATTATGAAGTTGCTTTGGCAAACAACCAGAAAAGATTTTTATTGGAGTGCCAAGGAAAACGATTATCCTGACAAGTTTAGGGAAATAATAAGTCTATGCACCATTGGTAAAACTTGTATTTGTGTAAATATATACTATTAGAGGATTTATATCACTTGTTTTAGTGTGTTGCCAAATATTTAACCCAACGGTAGCAGACTGAACACGAAACTCAAATTTGCAGAATCTTTTGAACCTCTTTATGAACTGTTTGATTGTTGTGGTAAAATCCTTGGTCCACTAAACAGAAAAAGCAACTTCATTTTAAAGCAGCAGCCTGTGTGGATACTCTGTAGGGGTGATATTGGTTAAAGGAATAATAAAATCATTTTCAGATCCATGTAATGACTTTGTTGGTAAAAGTGTCTGTGTAGTGTATGAGACTTGTTGAACTCGTGACGGCTGCTGTCCGCTCACCTGTGGTGAGAGAGGCTGTAATAGGCTCCGAGGTAGAGTCTCCTTGTATAGTGATTAAACTGATGGTGTACTCTGTCGCAGGCAGCAGGCCCTGAACCAGAGACCTGGTCTTGGATCCGTCTAGTGTGTCCTTGGAGGTGTCGGTCCCATCGGCCGAGCTGTAGCTGAGAATGAAGAAGTCTGCAGGGGGCGCTGGAGAGCTCCAGGCCACCAACGCGGTGTTTGAAGTCACCTCTGACAGGAAGAGGTGAGTTACGGGCCTGATTCCTGGAGGAGTGGAGGTTTCAATGTCAGCCAAGGACGCATAAAAGAGCTGACCACAAGCAGCAATAGTGAGAGAAGAAGAAAAGGAAATGTGCTGCTGTTATGAAGATGACAAAGGAGGAAGTCAGTGATGGATGTAGGCGGTCCGGGCGGCCATGACGGGTCCTTTATTACACAGTTGAGAAAATTGGCCTTGGGTGAAATCTTGATGAGGTAGGTTAGAGCACAATGGAGTGCCAGTAATGATTTAATTGGTCATAAAAGACAGAAATAATGAGATTATGTGGCATTAAAATAAAACGTAACTGAAATTATGATGGTGATTAAAAAGCAAAAAGCAGACATTACTTGAGATTGCAAGAAAACACAATTCATTCTGTTGAGTAAAAAAATTGATTAATTTTGAAAGACTGATTAAAGACAGGTCATCAATTTCTCAATATTTTTAGCTGAATGTAAATCCTCATTGCTTATCTCAGTTGAAAGCGTAAGGTCATGCACTATTGTTAGCACATTTCTATGACGTGCGTAGCAGAAAGGATGAAACTAATACGATATTTGAGCTTTAAATAAAAAATGTTTCCACTTTCTAGGAACTCAAATCACGTTACTTTAAGGACTAGTGTACACAGACACTCAGGCCAAGGTGAGTTAAGTGTCTTGCCTAAGGACACAATGACAACATTCACCAGTGGGAGCTAGAATTGCACTGCCAACCTATGGGTTTTTTGTTTTTTTATTGCTCCGTTGAATACTAAAACTACATTCTGGACTGCTAGAGATGTTTTTTGCGCAGATGAAGGTCAGACTGTTTCTGCTGCTCAGTTCGTTCAAAACACTTTGGGTGAAGAGACCTTTTAAAAGTGTTAATAACAGAGAAGGAGGCAAGAGCATTTAAATGATCAGGCTACTATTTAGATGTGTTTTACTATTGTTCTTTCAGAGGTTAGGTCATTTACGCATTTAAAGCAAAGCCAGAGGAGCCTTCAAGACACTCTGAGTCGGAGAACGGTCGTGTAGGAAGAGTTCACGTCAATACCGGGTGACAGATGTTGCCAATTTGACCAAGTGACAAGTTGACATGAGCGTTATGGGCAATTACTTTCCCTTATTCTTGTTCTTTAAAATCTGTCATCTCACTATTGTCTCCGCTCAGACCGCTCCAGATGGTTAAAGAGGTAAAGAATCTACTCCCATTATCAGATAAATGAGATGGTGATTCCAGCGATGACAGTGATGAGTCCAGCGAGAAAAAAAAGAAAAAAAGAAAGAGGAGCGAAGGATGACAGTCGAGAGCGTCCACACAAATCACAGATCCGACAGCAGGTTAGCGCATGCCCGTCACCATGACAACGTCGTTTGTACAAGTCAAAATGGCGGTGGTCACAGTTTTTTTGTTTTGTTAAAACATCAGGAGAAACATTGAAGTATTGATTGTGAGTCACAGTACCGTTGCTTAAACACAAGAATGAATGGCCGGTGGTGGTGTTGGAAAAGGATTTACAGCTAAACACAAATCGTTTTAGATGCAGAACAGAGGCACAATTAGAAAACACTTGTAAAAGCCTCATTAGTCGACTAGAATAATTTACCGTGGCTAATTACTTGTTCAAAGTCCTTTAAGGTCTTGATTTTCTTCTGGTATGAGTAGCCTTACCTCCACAAACCACCTCATTATACAATCCATTCAAGTTCATTATGGAGCTTGGATGGAGCTGGAGGAGTATCTTTTTGAAAACGTTGAAAATGGTGTTTAAGCAGCATTTGAAGGTGATGAAGAAAAAAATATCTACTTTGCGCTAATTCTTTGACGAATTCAATCCAATTTCCTATGTAATTTTTACCTGTAAAGGCGTCTATTGTAGCGGCGGTGCTCTGTTGTCTGCCTCTCCGTGCAGCCACAGTGATTGTGTATTCGGTTCCAGGCTCAAGGTCCACTAGTGTCACCATGGTCACTTCTTTGGGAACAGTGAGCTGCAAGAAAACAAAAATGTTCATTTCTTGCAACCAACATAAGGTCACATCCTTGGAGCATGTTATTGATGTCCTCTGATATACAGTATATTATATTATTTATTTTTACCTCGGTTGTGACGCCAGACGACGATATGTAGGTAACCTTGTAATGGTCAATGGGGCCCTGGACGACCCCCCACGCAAGAGTTATGGTGTTATCTGTGGACGCTGTGACAGTAAGGTCCAATGGAACGTCCAGGCCTATGAGGAAACATTTAAAATACTATCAGGAAAAATTTATTGCACCATATAAAAAATATTTCACGATCAAAATGTTTTTTTTAGTTTTTTTTTAGTTCATTGTTAAACTGTGAGCTTATTTTACAACCTGATCAGATGGAGGACTAAACTTAAACTAGAGATCGGCTGATATAAGTTTTCTGATGGCCGATGCCAATATCGATTATTTAGAATGTCTGATGATATTTTTGGGTTGATTTGTGGTGAAGATTTTTATTGTTTTCCCCAAATTCTGTAATTAAAATTTACAACAAACTTACCCACAGCACTTTTTTACCACAAACCTATAAAGAGCAGTGTAGTCACAGTTTAAGCAAAGCAAATTCCGTATTCATGAGTATTTAAAGGCAGCAGGTCGACCAAAACAAAATATTGGCCTGTGCTGAAGATTTAAGGCCGATAACTGATATGCTAAAACTAGAAAATATCACCACTAAACTATATTTATATATATTGGTCTATTTTAAACTGTTAAACAAATCTGTGTAAACATCTTTTCACCTTGAATGACATTTCATAGACTGAAATTTTGTTAACACAAATGTGCGGTGAATGGCTGGAGAAGGGGAGTGTGATACAAGCTGACAGTCCATCACAGTGAATAGAAACGGATGTTTTACACTTCCTGTCCCGGACTTGTTCAATCATGTTCATGCTCAAGCTTGGTGTTACACTGCTCCGCTTCACCGAAAAATCAATCAGAATAAATAAAAAAATTATAAGGAATAACATACCATAACAGTGAATTCAGACGGTTTGTCATCAACTAAAATAATGTGCACAATTCTCCATCTAGACAAACATGTTTTTTTAGTTTTTTTAATCACTAGTTAACAGTAAATACTAAATGATATAAATACTGTCTTTTTACAGACAAGATTCACCTTCAAAGTTGGGCTGAAAAGAGACCAGCCTTAACTGAACCTGGTCTAGCAGATGAAAATGTTGCTTTCAACCTATGTCCTGCTGTGTGTTGTGCCTGGAAGATGGAGGTGTTTTCAAATCATTTAATACTGGTTGAGAAAATACATGTTGAATATAGTGTATTTTTTAGTTAAAAGAAAGAAAGAAGAAATGGGGCTTAAAAGAGTCGTCGGATTGAAGCTATTTTAAAACACCAGCCACTTAAATGAGCACAACTGGCACTGGGTCTTCCTGTAATATACAAGCTTCACTCTTTGTGTCTGAGTTTGAATGTAATAAATATCAGTAAAAGGAATAACACAGTTTTCACTGGAGGGACTGTCGTGTTTATGAAAAAAAAATATATAACACTGGAGATATTCCATGAAGCAAAATTAAGCCAAAGTTTAGCTAGGCTAACTGTAAAGATTCATTAAGCTTTGCCCCCAAGAATGTCTTATAAACACTCCGTCAGAATACTGTTAAAATGTTAAAACTTCCCGGGTCCTGAGCATGGATCAGTTTGACACTGGACAAACGCAGCACGCTTTAGGGGCTTGGATTGGCTCAGTGTGTGCACCCCCCTGTGACGTACCTGTCCTGGCGTTCATGGTTGAGGGGGCACTCTGGTTGCTTCCTCTCATTGCTGAGATGCCAATGCCGTACTCTGTGCCTGGGAGAAGGTCTGTGATGGAGAAAGGAAAAGATGCACTAGTTAGAGAGTATGACAAAGTGTGTCCTTGTACACAAGCGAGGTCTGACAGCCCACTTAGCGCAACTTTGGTGACTAAGCAAAATTAAGATCATTTAAATTCTGAAGATGCAGCGATTTTTCACCAACAGCATGACTGATTAAATTAGCATCATTTTAAAGAATTCCCCATGCTGCTGGAATAAAATATATGAGCAACCAAAAACTGATCAACAGAAGAATACTATAGGCCCATGAAGAAAGGGAAGGTGTTGGAGAGGGAATGGAAGGAGAAAGTGCATTGATTGCATTGGACATACTGAATAACACAGGGACCTTTTGCTTCTATTCTTATGCCAGCCGTGCCCTTTCAGCACTATGGCCTTTTTGAAAAAACTCCCAGCTGACCCCTTCTCCCTGACAGCCTTTCAATATGGCCGCAGGACAACAAGCGTTTGTGCAGAAACAGTCAGGAGCCTGTCAGCCCACTTTTAGCTGAAGAGATGATCCTCAATGACAACACACAGCCCAATATGCATAAGTTACAGGCAAAGGTGATAGAACGCCCGAAACAACCAGGAAAAGAACCAAATGAATCATTATTCTCAACTTTGCCATTCTATAGAATCCCTAAAGGCATTTCCCTAAAGAAAAAGTAGAGAATATTAATATTAATTTCTTTCTTTGCCTGGTCATTTTAGGCATTAGAAAATGCTTGGGAGTCATTTCTATTCAATCTATACTCCAAAAAGTACAATTATGGAGTACAAAAGTGTTTTGTATCTGACTGTTTATGTCACCTCAAATTTACTTAATCCTTAAGAAAGTTTTGTGTCATAAACCAGATCACACACTGTAATGCTGAAAATTTGTGATTTCACTGTTTGGTCAAGGGTTCAATAATCATGAATAATTGTTAAATTGTGGTGTTTTTTTTTCTCACAATAATCATAATACTAAAACTTGACCTTGTACCATCTCTACTTGGTGCTATGTCACAGTCCAAACGTAGTAGAACAATAGTACAGGTTACATTTAGGTTTGATGAGGAGGTCTATAATGCACTCGTATCTTAGAAAAGTAGCTTTTCTCCTTTAATTTGCAGCAATATCCAAAGATAAACATATCTGCCAAACTTTGCCAAGAATTCTATAAAATGCCTAGACAAAGTAGACAATAAAGTATCTTTTTCCTACTTTGCCTGTAACACATTACATAAGTGCAAACTGTATGAAGTAGCGCTGGTTTAATACATCTGCTTTACCTGTCAGTGTGGTCTTGGAGGTGACTCCTTCATTGCGTGGAACAATAACTTTATCATACAGGTCTCCGGCCAAAGTGCTGTATACCACCTGGTATCCATCCACCTGTAGAGATGCAACGTGATATAGTTTACATAAAGACATCGACATTAACATAACATAGATCAGAGGATAAATCCACTGCTGTCTGAACCAGTACAGAGATAGAAAACTGTTCCTCAACATATCAGAGTCATGGGTCTTAAATTTCTTGTAGAGACTAAAGAAACCCACCCAATTAAATCTGTCAAAAACATCAAAATATTGAAATTAGCTGTGTGGGAAGACAACTGAGATAGCAGCAAACCTAAAGTAAAACAAAAGTGAAAAAATAAGTGTTCTAGATTAAACTGGAAATGATCGAATAAACCAAACAAACAAAGGAAAAAACAAGGCTTCTGCAGTGTTACCATCCGCCTCACTGTTGTCCCACTCCAGCTCCAGGCTGGTGGAGCTCTTGGTCACGAGGCGCAGGTTCTTAGGAGCATCGATCTCTGAGAAAAACGATAAAGCTGACAATGTTGGGGACACTGAGACCAATTCTCAGGGAGGTTGAACAAGCAAACATCAGCAGTTTACACAATCAACTTGTTGTTAAGTCAGATCTTATTTATGTTGATGCAGGAACAGTTTTAATTAAACAGTATGACACTGGTGCAGTGTAGTTATACTTATACATTCTATTATGTTAAGAACGCTGGAGAATAATATTATAAATACAACTGGATAATAAAAGGTCAACTACAGATTTACAGTCAAATCAAGAATAATAGTTCATGAATATGTTTTCTTATTCTGCACATGATAATACACATAATGAGGACACACTGAACACTGAAATGTTGTATTCTATTGACCTTATTCCGGAAGTTGTCGTGAGCACCGCCATCGTCATTCGGGTTGTATTATTTTGCATCTGGGCTGCCAATCTTAACAACAAATACATTTTTAAACAGACTACAAATCTGTTTTAAAGCCTCCCAGAGAATCAGTGCAGTGTTGAACTTTTTACACAAATCAACCTACTTTACATCATGTTTTAGTGTTGAAAACTTTTCTCAAATTCTCCACTGAAATAAATGGGGATTCCTGCTTAACCGGAAGTGCCACTACAAAGAAAGCTCGGTGTAGTAGCATTTAGAGGCAAAAGAAGGCGGAATAAGGTCAATAGCACCAGCAGAACCACATCTCCGTGTGCTGCTGTCAGCTCTCACCAGTGGAAAACTCTGTGGAAATGGCTCCGCTCTCATTTCCTTTCCTCACTCCACTCACAGACACATTATAACGTGATCCGGGCTGCAGAACCTGTGCAACGCAAAACACAAAAAACACCTAAGAGAGGTCTATGCATTTGTCTCTGCTTTATCTCCCAGCACAGACAGCAGACAGGCATGAGATCTGATTAAACATAAACCAGTGTTTCTCAAACTGTGGTACGTGGGCTCGTTCACATGGTACTTGGACGGCCCTTCGGTTTGATAATGGACATTTTTGTATAGCGCTTTTCCACTTTCACTTCATTCACACTAACACTCATACGCAGAAGTAAACTGGAGGCGAGGTGGGTGTGTTTTGCCCAATTTGAACCCTCAACCTTGAGATCAGTGGAAAAAATCTCTACCAATTGAGCTACTGTCTACTCTTGTGGGTTTGCATGATTCAGAGTTAATTTTATCTACTTTTTTGTCTTATTTTGGATAATTTCTTGATTAGAACTACAGTGGAAAATTACATAGTCCACTTTTAGACCTGCTTTAGTCATAAATAAGACCTGGAATAGTCCTGTTTAGATCTGGTGGGACTTGGAAAGTGAAGTCCTTTCTTTGGTGGTATTTCATAGAAAATGTTTGAAGGCCACTGACATAAACCATGAAGAGAAAACATGCTTTATCTCGTGCTAGATAAATACTCCATCTGGTTCGTGGTTCTTGGCAGGTTAACAGGACGCACACATGCAGACATACACAAACATGTTGGGCTGACCTGAAGGGAATACTGGCTGAGAGAGGGCTGCAAGCGGAAGGTGGTGCGCGGCCCTTCTCCCACCAGGCCGTAGCGCAGAACGATCTGATCAATTTTAGCCTTCGGTGGGGTCCACTCCACAAACGCCACCGTGTCTGACACATCTCGAACGATCAGCTGAGTGGGGCCATCTATCACTGAGGAACAAGCACACAAAAGACACACAATATTTACAAAGTGCTGCGGCCGCGAGCACATTTTGAAAGGAACTATTGATGTTTCTGATGTATATTCTATGCTTTATACTGGGTTAAAAGTGACATTTAAAGAACTGTGTTGGATGACGCTAACAGCAAAAAAACGATATTTCAGCAATAACCGATATTTAATCGTGACGAACAGAGGCCACGAGTGGAAGATGTAATGGTTTAAAATCTTATGCAACATTTTTAGAAAGGGACATTCGTTCTTATGGTGTGTTCAAGGCAACTGGGAACTTCTGATCTTTGAGAAGAAAAAATGCTAGAACTCTGATGATAAATGTACTCAAAAATTGTAAAGTATTTTAACAAGAACAGCCTCAGCACAGAGACTTGTATGTATATTCAAAATAATGCAATCATTCATGTTTTTTTTTTTTCCTTTCCACCATCACAAAACTGTAACAGATAGGGTGTAAATACTCAGTGACAGCAGGATCTGTACCATTTTTACAAACCGTAATAAAAGTTAATTTAAAAATGTTCCATGCCGCTGACATTTTCACAGCTATCAAAAAAGTTTTATGGCTGCAGGTATATTTTTGACTGCTGTGGCTGAAGAGCTTATCTTATTAGAAAAACTGGTGGGATTTTTGTCCGTTGCTGGGAGCTTTTCAGCAGTAGATTTTGTTATCTGGAAATGCTGTTCCCCGACAGTCAGACATGTGCATGTTATCAGACCTGACACAACACCATCCCAGCGGCTCTGTCGGAGAGGTGTAAAACACAGCTCATGATTAGAGTGTTCCGCTGTGATTGCTGAAAGACAACTCTTATTAGTGTTAAAGAATAGAAAACATATCAGGTGTAATGAAGCAAACACAATACCTCACAATGAGTTTCACAGACTCAGGGTTGCTCAGAGGAGTGCTAATGCAGAGGATTTACAGCTCAGGTAATGAGGTGCTAAGAACAGAACAATTAAAAACCTTTTCATTGATGATTAGCCAAATTATGGTAATCAGATGTGAAATTGTCTGTTTTATTTATGCATTTTTTATTGTAACACTGTTTATATATGTGATCATTATTACCGTAACATTAGAAGTTACGTAATCTAGTGAATGTTTACATTGATTTCATCTATAAGTCATAATAAGTGTTCTCCATTGCCTCAGGATAAATGTAATAGACTTAGAGCACAGCAGGCTGTAAAGAAGACTTACACTGAAACACTGTATTCTTAGGTCAGATCTGACATACTACAGGTTTGTCTCAATCCGTGCTGCATTAGGAACTGGTCTCATTGGGCCTTGTCCTAGAAAACAATCCAGAGGAAGAAAACTACTCCCACATCAGTTGTCCTGCTCCCACTAGCCTCCCTTCACCTCCTCATTGGTTTGTCGTTCTCTCTACGGAAGATTAAATCTTACATCTAAATAATTGAGCAACTTCAAATTGTCTTCTGCCTCTGTTCTTATCCAATAAGGTGTCCTGCAGTGGGGCTTCAAGTGAAAATTAATGAAACAAGGAGTCATGAATTATTAATCCTTACTTAATTACAAGGTACAATGAGGAACAAAGGCCTGACAGGAAATGGATGATGTTTTGACTGCGGACACCACAGTCTGAATTTGTTATTGGAACGTTTTGAATTGGATCTATTAGAGCTGTCCCAGCGGAGTCACGCGGGTGAACCAGTAGAGCCATACTTCACGGACATTAACGGTGTCGGAGAAACTCAGGTCAGTGTACAGAAATGAACAACACCTTTCCAATTATGTGTGCAGTGACGCAATCATAAAATAATGAGCAAATGAGGTAATGCGTGTGTAGGATCCCAATGTACCACACGATCCCAATGTAACTGAGAGGGGCACGGCCTTCATTTGTTAAAGATGTAAACACGTATAGAACAAAGCCTGGGTAGTGTAACTGCTACATACGTGTTGTGACGATGCCAGTGATGGGTTGGCTCCTGCCCTGCTCCCTCAGGGCCACCAGGTTCACTGTGTACTCCTCTCCTGGTCTCAGACCAGTCTGCACAAAAGAGGTGATGGTGCTGGGGAGCTGTGCTGTCATCCCTCCATCATTGTCCTGGAGGGAAAAACATAGTCATGAGATAAAGGAAGAAGAGAAAAGCTATTGTTCACTTGACAATTTCATGAAAATTATGAGGTCACACTTTTATTTTAACACTGTGTTCAATAAGTGTTAGAATTAGACAAGTTGCATTGTCTTTAATGAAGTAGATTAAGTGTTACCAAAAGTGAAAAAAATTATCAATAATTTCTAGCATAGATGTTTCAGAGAGTTTTCTACCCTGGGCACCACTTTGTTCATTCTGAGCCCTGCACTCATCCATATGGAGCTGCTGGACGTGTTCTCAGGCAGAGGGGGTTTCAGAGCACTTCCAGCAGACAGACAGATGTTAGGCCTAATGCTGCTGTAGACCCCGCTCTGTGAAGGTTTGCACTAACACCAAGAAGCCCGGTGTTTCCAATAACTCCACATGCTACTCGAGTTGTAATCTATGTAATAACTGAATTACTGCACTGGGCATCATCCTGTAGTTTTAGTGCTCATATCACAACTGGTGTTCTCAATAATTATTTGGTTAAACTAAGGCGCTTATTTAGAATAATCCCAACAATTTACTCCTGCACCTCCAGCTGCCTCCTGTGTGCACATAATTAGCAATGATTCACTCTGTGAGAAAGGTCAAATCCACACCTAAAAATCATTCAGTTTTTAATAATAAATGTTGTTGTTGAGGCAAAAGGTTTATTGAATGCAGAAAAGAATTCACTCTGACAATGGCAAAATATTAAAAACTTGCTGTAAAAGTTGTAAAAAATACAACAGCAAAACTAAGCAAACGTTAAGTGATAAACGGTGATTTTTTTATAGAGCGCTTTTTCACCTTCAAGGTACTTTAAAACACTTTACATCGACGAACCGCTCACCCATTCACACACATATTCACACACAAGGGGTTAAGTGTCATGCCCAAGGACACAACAGCATCCATCCGTGGGAGTTAGAATCGCACTGCCAACCTGTAGGTCAGTGGATTGAACGGCTCCACCAATGATGTTTATGTCTAGAGCTGGATTTGAAACACCTTCAGATCTGTGAACAAACTCTGTGACTCCCAATAAAGCTCCAATAAAAATACTAATCCTAATTCAAATATAGCCAAATATAGACAAGTTAACCTCTCCTTTCAAATGCCATATGTACAGTATTATAATATAAATGTAATGTAAACAGCTGCTTTTAAATATGCAGTAATCAGTGAAAAACAAATCCCACACTGCTTTTTAGATCACTAATCACTGGACCTGTAACATTTAGATTATATCTGTTAAATTTAAATGTCTGTTTGATATTGAACAATTGACAGATCATTCCAGTAACTCAGGAGTACAGAAATCATTAGCAGTATGCATTTGGAACAGTGTTGTAGCTGCAGGCATCGTTTAACATCATTTCAACATCAAGAAGACGTTATAGAGCAGCCTTCACAGTGAAATATAGAGATTTGCATTTGCATGTGGCCTGACCGCTGAGCTCTGACCTCCAGCTCGTCTGCTGCATGTGAATTATGACGCTGAGGTAAGGCACTTCAGGGACACTGTACTGCTTCTTCTTCGTGTATTGGAGAAGGAGGCAGAGTTTCCTTGTGTCAAATTATATAATTTTTTAATAAATGCCAAGATATTTTTGCACAAGTGTAGCCTCAAACACTGAGAGCGATGAAGCGTGGAGTAACTTTTTGAACAATCTAATCAAAAATCAAGGCAATATTATTATATAAGTTAGTTGCAATTATAGTTTTCACATCATATACAAAAATTAGTATGAGAATATTCAGTATTAAACAAGAAAGCTACACACCGGTACAGTTTCTGGGCTTTCTTTCTTCCGCATACTACAATTTCTTCCATCAAATAGGTACAGATCCTCATAATCATGAACACAACCTAACCATAACTTCCATTTTAGCACAAACAAAGCACTGTCTCTTCATAATTTCTTTCCTACTTCTAAGCAACGCAGTGAGTTCTTTGAACTCTCAGGCCAATCTCTCCATGCCTTTTTCCATTAGGAGATTGTTAAATTTCACAATCCCCATTGCTGGATTAAATCCACATGGGGCGGGACAGGCAACTCTTAATATGATTTCCCTTGTGGAGGAGGGGGGTAGAGAAAGCAAAGATGAACAAGTGAAGAATACAACTCCAGAAAGAGAGAGAGAGATGACATGCACAAAAGACGGAGACAGCGTAATGTAAAAATAGTGGTTTGGAGGCAAGAGGGTCTATAGTAAGAAGAAAGCAATAGGAAATGATTGGATAGGAGGAGTAAGCCAATAAAAAGCAAATTAGAAGGAACCTTTTTTTCTTAAAAGGCTTGCGATAAATAAAAAGTGCATTGTATTCTGGCCGGACCAAAGGATGTCTCCCCCTGAGAACGTCCTAAAGCAGAAAGCCAATTACTGAGAGGGTCTATGAGATTAGAGTGCCCAGAGTACCTGAGTTTACACTGGGAATTAAAGACAGAATGCTTTTAGTTTCAGACTTTGAACCAGGCTGGCTAACGTTGTCCTCACACAGGGTTTAGTAGCTCATCCATCTAATAGCCAATAAGCTTAAGAAAATCTCCTTTAATTTGGTGTGCGCTTTAAGTAGAGCAAATATTTTGAACGACTAATTTCACTACTCAGGATGTTTTGCTTTTTTTAGATTCACCGTCTCTTTTTCATTTGAGCGCAAAGACTATAGTTGTCATCTATAGTCCACTGTAGACTCATATAGGCGCTGACAAATGGGTCAACACTGGTAAAAACACAACCTTAGGGATAAAGCTGATCTCCCATCCATCGAAGGAGAAGTAGAACGGCTGCCACTGGACCTCCACTGACGTCTGGTGATGGATTTGAAGACTAAGCTATCTGGACTGGAGACATCTGAAAAGGTGAGAAAAGACATATTGTTGTTCTTCAGTGACCCTTACGGAACATAAATCACAACCTCACCAAACTTGTGCAAAGAAAACACAAAAATATGTTGTGATAAAAAAGATGAACATGTAACTTTAAGTGGAAGGTCACTCATTCCGTGGTTACGAGTAAAATTATTAGCATTAAAGAAGAACTGTTGTGCTTGTGTCTACGATATCGCTGTAATCAATGACAACTGTGGATCAATATGTCATTTGCACATTTAAATCGCAATATTCATCTAAAACGACGCAATAAAAGAAACTGACGTCGCCATAAACGTCATCGTAACATAGAGACATGAAGCTGTTGGCCCTTCTTATGGATAGCTGCAGATCGCACTAAAAAGTCATGGATTTTATTTTCAAGAAAATAAAACTGAAGACCGAAGTAACGGTGACGGTGAAGACGGGGATTCACCGGCAAAATGGCGTCTTGAAAATAAGTGATTAACGATTGCTCACACATGCACGAATCACTCAAAAAAAAAACTTCGAGAGGGTAAAACAGAGGGGTAAACAACTACAACTCGATTTTGCGTAATAGTTCTGCTTTAACAGCGCAGATTGGCAGCCTCGCTTATGCCTGTCTACCCCACGGCAGATGTGGCTACAGTAATAATTTACCATAACCTGAGTGTGGAGTGCGGAGTACGTTAAGCGCTTTGTGTGTCTTGAGGCGCATTATTATTATTTATTATCATTATTATTAATTCATGTTTGCTACAGGGCTGAATGATATCAAAAGCACAAATTGTTGCTTTATTTACACATTAAATAAAACATAGCATCCAATTAATAATACATGCATGTCTAAATGTATGTAGATTTTTTATTTAATAGAAAAAGTAAGTTTCCAAATACTGCTAATATATGATTTTGAAAACACACATGGGAGACTTGTTTTGTTTGTGTTGAATTAAAACTGATACTAAACAGGTGTTGGAGCAGATTTACAACAAGATTGCAGAAAAAACCCAGGTGGCATTCTCACTTTATTGACACAGTGAACCAGCAGGAGGGTTTGGGGGGTTGTATCAACTGAAAATAGTGTGAGACTAGATGTGCATCTGCTTGAATTAATATGCTCCCTTTACTGTCTAGGAGAGTAAACAGGAATATTAAAGGGGCCTCATGGGACCATAAAGTTGCTTGTGTTACAGAGAGGAGAGCACTCACAGGTGGAGACGGTGATGCTGGCGGGGACACTGATACTGTTGTTGATGACAGAGAACACGTTGATGTTGTATTCCATTCCGGCGTCCAGCCCGGAGATGGAGCATGTGGTGGTGTTACCGGGCAGCCGCAACTCCATCTGCACCCCTGCGACGAAAGAGTCAACGCCGTGTTACGTATACTTTATACAACAATATGAGTTTGCGTTTAACTTCAATGACAATTACCTACAGCAGAAAGTCGAAGAGAACACCTTTTACAATTCATTACACTATTCATGGGTTTCAGAAGCGTGAAAAATGAGCAAAAATTCAAAACAAAATTTATATCCTCAATATCCTTTAAGTCCTAAAAATGTCACTATGAATACTAAAGAATACTTTGTGTTGATGTACAAAAAACTCAAAAAATACATTAACATTTCTGCAAACTCATACAATCTTACATATTTTTCGCATAAACATTTTACACTCCACGTCTCAGCCTAATCATAAAACGGTGGCTCCACATTAAAGCATTTACCTCCAGGGGTATTGGGTGTGTAAGTGACCAGGAAGTCTGTAAGGACGACCGAGCCCTCCCACTCCAGGTCAATTGATCGATCGGTCACTGCTCGTACCCTCAAGTTCATCGCTGGTGCCACTGAAAAAGAATAATTTAAACACGATTTATTCATGAGCTTATTGATGTGCATCCCCAAAATTCACAAAGCCTGCGGCAAGTTTCAGATGTATTGGTGCAGAAAATCCCCCTTGAGCGTAGAACATTTGGCGGCATGTTAAATATGTTGCCCTTTTTTTCTTTTGTTTTTTTTTAGCAGTAGATCTTCTTATCTAGTGTCTCGCCTTAGGACAGTTTGACAGCATGAGAGGGTAGAGCGGAGCACAGGGGTCAAACTCTGTGACTGTACTTGCTTTCTCACTCATGTAATACAGTTTCTTTTGTTTTACTGTAATAAGTTCCCAGTAAAAGCTCAGCTCATAACAGCTCAGAACCCCACAGCTTGAAACTATCATTTCCCCCATGAAAATACCACACAAAAAGGAGATTCAGAGTAGGACTGTAGAATAAATCGCAAATTGAGCTGGAGATCACAAAAGCTGCAATAATTTAACAATAGAATGTCCTCTGCAAGGACAAACACGCTCTGAAATTCATGGGATTCTTGTATTAGTTTCACAGTTTATATGTCTGTCTTGTCTCAAAGTTAATGCTCCTGGAAATGTTTGCAAAGTGAACTCTGAATAGAATCCTGCTTTATAAAAACAAATTGCAAATCTAATCGAAATACTGCAGATTTATCCTGGCTTGAGCTCATTTTAGTCCTAATATGGACCTAATTTGGTTGTAATGACTCTGTTTGCTCTCTTTTTATTTTGTCTGTGAAATCCCTCAGTCATACAAGTCTGATCCACAGTAAAAGAAAAAATCTAACTTGTCAACTGGATAAAAAGTTGTAGTAGTGAAGACGTTTCGCTGCTCATCGAAGCCGCTTCTTAAGTTCTGGTTAAATCCTGGTTAAGTCCATGTTTCGTTCTGGGTTCTGTTCTAGTTTTCACACAGTTTTAACAAATGGGAGCTCACCCAAAGTTTCAGTTGCTGGTATCAAAGCGTAAAAACAGGATGATTGACTATATTTGGGGTTGCACATTCTTGCTGGTAAAGGATGTTGACACTTAGCAACAGAGAGTAGTGTTAGACGGAGTGATGAAATGCTGCCTCTCATTCAGGGCGAAGTGGATTTTGTTGAGCCGTAAACCGGAGAGGTGGTGCTGAATGAGAATGACGTGGCATAAACAAGAGTGTTTATGGGGGTTTCTGTGAAGGAAACGAGGAGAGTAAGAGGACGAAGGCGGCGAAGGACAAGAACGGTGTATGAAAAAAACAAGGCACAGGTGGATGGCTGTAAATCATCTGAATGGAGAACTTGGCCAACATTTCTGCATGATGTGGCATAAACATGAAGCAATAGATCCGTAGAGACATATATGAGCAATAATACACAACCCATCAACTTCTTCTTTATGTCTGTAAGCTGGTATCCTGGACTTTACAGCACCACATACACTCCTCAGGGAGCCACTGGGCACTTTTTAGTAGCCATTTCAGCTCCTTCCTCACGCACACGACAGATGGACACACTAAAACATCTGAGACTTGTCAGAATGTGAGGAAATAAATCAAAAGTAGGTACTAATCAATGAGATGGCTAGAGAGAGACTGAATGAGGTCGCAGAGGACGGCAAAGCGACAGGCGGCTTGAACATTATGGTGAAGGACAGATTCTGCGGCACTTGACGTTATGGAACAAAGGAGCTCTTCAAATTCAAACAGAAATATGAAGTATGCTCCCACAGAAGGTAATGTATACGTTCACCTAGTCTGGCATGAACCCAGCAACAAGGTCTATGCTCAATCACAATATGACCTTTGAGTAAACCAGCTTCATAACTATAAAAAAAAAACTGTTGCCTTGGATCCAAAATACACACTTCAGTACTGTGTTGGTGACTGGCTGTGATTGACAGGTGGATTAGCCAATCGGGGACACGCTTGGTCCATCCGTATGGGAAAAAATGAAAAGAAAAATATCACAAGGGGCTGAAAAACATTGCAAATTTCTGTAGAATCTCTGACCAATGAGCTCCTTCACTTTAAGTGTCACTGAAAAAATAAATCCGACTACAAGATCGCGTTTGACCAGACATGAGACATCAGAGGACGTGTGGGCCAGACTGAAATCAAACTGTAAAAAAAAATACAGAGATATTCTGGATTTCACAAGGAATAAAAACAGTATGACAGATTGTTTACTATATAGGCAGTGTAGATGATTATCCATTGCCAACTTTGGATTGTTGGTAATTTAATTTGTTGGTTTCAAATGTACTTATTTTTAGGGGTCAGTCTGGGGTTAAGAGAGTCCTTTTTATTGATTTGATGTAATGTAAATCATTTTTGGCTATTGCAGAAGAAAAGTACTTCAGAAATAAGGACAGAACGGTAATGAAATATCAATAGTGATCTTAAAAATGTAAAAGCCTTACATCACTATCTCACTGATGACAAACCCTCACAGTTTGTGCCTGTGGATCCACAACCCACAAAAAAAGCAGTGTTTTTTGTTTTTTAGCTTTATATTTGAAACGATTCCCAAACAAAAGGGCCTGGACTGGAGAGTTGTTGTTGTTGGACACTGCTGTAGGGGACATTTTATTAGATTATCAAGATCAGGGAAAATAAGATTGAATGGGGAAGAAGGGCCAAGCTTAAAGGCAAAATGATGGCTGGTTGTTTGTCTTTTTTTTTTTTGGGCAACCAGATAACAGAGTAAATAAATTAGAGATTGACCGATATGTTGTTTTTTTTTTTAATGGCCAATGCCGATACCTAATGGCTGATTAGTTCTGCCCATATTTTTCGGTCAATATGTGGGGCAGATTTTTATTGTTTTCCCCAAATTCTGTAATTTAAATTTACTTCAAACTCACCCACAGCCCTTTTTACCACAAAAACTATAAAACAGCAGTGTAATCGTGTTTTGTGCAGTCTTCAAACTTCGTATTCATGGGTATTTTAAGGCAGCAGGATTTAAGACAGACAGCCGATATGTGACAAAGCACAAATCGCTAAAAATATAATCAGTATTCACCACTGTCCACCACCAGAATACCTCATGGGGTCACTCATGGGTACACATAGTTAGTAACCATTAACAATAAGCACCCTAATCTGAGGTCACGGGCCACAGTGCAGCTCTACCTGGCCAAACAACGCCAACGTGATGTCACTCTTACATCTCAATCCGCAGTGTGATAAAACAGACTTCAAAACAGAGCTCCTTTTGTTTTTCTCCAAGTTTTACACCATAATATGCACAACAAAAGAACAACATCAGACCTTTCCTTGCAGACAGACGCTCATTCACATATCACTTTATTGTGCCTGGACGTGGTCAACAAAATAGCGCTGCCGAACACATATTCAGAGGTGCTTTGTCATGGAGCAAAATGGAGAATCAATTTCTAGTCAGCAAAGAGGAACGGCTCTGAATATTGAATGACATTGGTCACAAGCTCCAACATGAAAACCACAGTGACAGTATTGGTTCTGAAGCTGCTGAGGCAAAGCACTGAATGGGCCACACGAATCGAGCTGTCCTTCTCTCCACGCCTGTCAGAACGCATTTAATTCAAATATTATTCAAAAGCAACCAAAGATGAACTGTCAAATGGCTGCCAAAACACTGTCAGCTCAGCTTGCTTTAAAATATTTCCCACAATGTTTTGTACTATCGGTCTAAAGCAACATTTGAATAACTTTTTGTAATAAAAAAGTATATAAAAGGGACATAAAAGGTACAAGGTGCATATGTAAAGTGTTATTTAGCATTAGCAGAATGAGTATATACATGTATGCAAAGTGGAACAAGTGAGTTTTTAGTGTAGTGATGTAAAGTTTGTGAGTTGTAATTTTTCTCCTAGTTACATGAAAACGCTCAGTCACATCACATAGACCGATGTAAATGTCACTGTACAAATATCCCATGCATCACAAGCAGAGAATGTCAGGAAGTGTCACCGATTCTTTTCACTCACAACCAATTTAAATCATTACAGAATACCTGACACAGCTGGAGATTAAATGCCTCCTCATAGGCTGACCTCTGTGCTCGTCTGTGTCAAGATATTCTGCAATTTAAATTCAAGAGCATCGGTTTCCTGAGTGAGTATACAGGCTCCTATAATTGAAGCGAAAATACATCCAGCTTCTTTCAACTTTTGATAATGTGAAACACTTACGCCTGTCACCAGACAGGTCCCAGGTAATTGAACTGCTTCATTCTCAATTCAGCAAACTATCCGTGGCCAGTGTGTTGCTGCTTTAGCCTATAATTGTACAGAACAAAGACATTCAGACTGACACTCAGTGTAGGAGAGGGAATTGGTGTGTAATATGATTTCCCATGTCCTGTCATTGTCAATTTAAAAAGTTGAGAAGTAGGAACAAAACGTGTCTCAGTTGGAGATACTGTGTTGGCAATTTTAACAAATTACTCACCATTATAGACATCACAGATGACTTCTGTTTTCCAGAAGTAAAAGAAAAGATAAAACTTTAAATATTGAAGCACACTGGATGTACAAACCAATAGCATGGAGGTTTGGGAGATGTTTTTACTGCACTGAACTAGCTTCCTTCTGCTCTCAAGGCAGTTGTTGAGACCAAACAAAGCACCAATTTTAAGAAGAATACTTGACTCTAGAGAGCTTTTCTCTTTCCAGTACAAGCTGTATTAAGATAAGAAATAATAAATAAGAAAAAGTACTACATCAAGGAAAACGTAATAGTCAGATACCTGAGTTACAGTCATCTCCAGCGTAGCCGTCCTGGCACACACAGAAGCCCTCTTTGCACACCCCCTTCTTGCTGCAGTTGTTGGCACAGTAGACCAGAGAGCAGTCTTCCCCCACATATCCAGGGCGACAGTGGCAGGTGCCGTTGACGCACTGGCCCTGGTCAGAGCAGTCGTTGAGGCAGCGTCCCACCATGCAGTCCTCCCCCGTGTAGGACTCCTCACACACACACTCTCCATCGATACAGAGGCCACGCCCCGAGCAGTCTGAAGGGCACCGCGGCTCCGAACAATTGTCCCCTCCGAAGTCACGGTCACATACACACTCGCCCTCCACACAGATGCCCTGTCCTGAGCAGTCGTCCGGGCAACGCGGCTCTGAGCAGTTCTTGCCCGTCCAACCTTCTTCACAGATACAGCCACAGATCTCAAAGCTGAAGGTGCCATGACCGCTGCAGCTGGAGCCGACATCCAAACGGCCTGTGAAAAAACATTAGGAAAAATCACATCATGAAGGCAATTCACAAGAAATATTGAGGAACTAACAAGAAAACAACCTTCTCACACACAAATATAATATGTAAAATGATCAAAACTGGGGCTGATGTGTTGATGTGCTTGTTGAGAGGTAAAGACCAAATGTATCAGGAAAAGAATATGCAAATGTATCACCACAGAATGTTGTAAAATGTTTTTTTTCCTGCTTGCTCATAAGCACAAAATTGTCTGAAAATTGTAAACAACATTAACAAACTGTTGGATATAACATAACATTCTAATAGTAATTTAAATGTCCAGTCCACTTGATATTTATTACTGAGAAATCATAACAGTAGTCAGAACATCAGAGACTGTAATCTTGGCTCATTTTAGTGCATTTCTATTCCACTCCAAGCGTCCTGAGCTAGGCTCTCAGCCTCATTCTGATTCAGATCAGCACTACAGCAGATAATCATATTCCCGCTGAAGAGACAGGGCATTTTTAGAAAATATTTGAATGGTTTGATGGTGTCAATGGAGCAGATCCTTTAACCATAATCTATCCTATAACTTCATCCCAGTCTAGTTTCCCACGTAATCATGGACACATCAGATGAATACTAATACAAAATGATTTAAAGAGCTTTTAGACAACAGCATTCTTCTTTATTGCCCTTCATGCAAATTTACAGAAATTATTTAAACTGCAGTTCACCCTGTGCAAGTATTTTTAAGCACTAAATGTTCTCTCTGTTTGGACCATCAGTATAATGAGATAGTAAAACAGGAGCAAAGCATTACTTTATTACATACAGCGCATTATGTCGTTTAAACAGAACTCACCCATGGCAGAGCCGTCCCCACAGCACCCAGCGCCACACTGCGCTCTGAGCATGGACACCTCCCTCTCCAACATCTCCACTCGAGTGACCAGCTGCTGGAGGGTGATGGACGAGGGACAGCCACATGCGGCTTTGGGGATGTTGATGCGATGAGTAAATGTGACCTAATTAGAGCAAATAGTGATCAAATACACACCACAGAATATTGGACTCAGCAGAAAAGTATCAACGAAGATACAATTTTATTAGGCTGAGTAAAGCTTAAATCGATATAAGATTCACAGATAAAAGAACCAACAACTGACCTGGCTCTCAGTGTCCAGCGTCTGCTCTGTGTATTCTGTGGGTTCCATTGAGTCAAGTGGCCCCTGCACAGCGAGTCTGGACCCCAGCTCTGCCCGAGCCCCTTCAAAAGAACATTATCCTCAGTATTATTAACTGAATGAATTACCTGAATTAGCTAAATGTTATGTTCATATTGTCATTAGAATACATTTCAATAATAACCTTACTGTATTTAAGAACATCTTTTCTTTTAAGAAGCATTACAGACAGGATTACAGATAAGAACTTCTGATATAAGAAGAATAAGTTTATCAGTGGAACATGTTGCATGCACTCACCATCACCGGGGGCAGCTGCAGAGGCGTCCAGATCCACAGAGCAGAGAGACTCCATAGGGACGTTTATGTTGTAGACATGGTTGAAGACCACAGGCTGGTCTTTCATCGTCTGGTTGACTGTGGAGGAGGAGGGGGGCTCGTCTGTACCGGGGCTCTGTCTTCTTACTCTGGTGGTGCGGACCAGTGGACTGTCTTGTGATGGAGCAGCATAACTACCATTCTAACCAAAGAGTCGTATGAGTTTATGTAAAACGATATTTTCCGACAGACTGAAATGCAAATGTAAATGCATAATAGCAATATAGACAACAACCTCGCCACTTTGTTCTATTTAAAACAGCCCAGACAAAAGTAATTAACTTACTTCCTAAAATAGTGGAACAGAAAATTAATTTTACACAGCCCTGTGAGCTGTCCCCTGTGTCTCATAACTAGATCTTTTTAATTGATGAGTTGTACCTGTAAAAGGAGGAGCAGTGCCAGGGCCAGGATCCAGCCTGTTGTGAGCAGCCTGGCCTTGTGAAGGTGCTCTGCCAAAAGCATTCTGGGAAACAGCCTCAGCACTCCTGGCAGCCACGCCTGTAACGATAAGAGAAATGTATGATGAATTTTAATCCACTTTAATTTAAGATCAGTTCTGGGGATAAATACTTTTCATGCAATAAAAAGAACGGAGATCTCATCACAATGTTTACGACCAGATACATGATCTATATCAGGAAACAAACAAACAAACACAAAGTCATTCAAGGAGATGGCTCCCTCCCGACTTCAGTCAACGCTCTGTAAATCATTATAAGGGCAACCAAACCCAGTGCAGATGTTTCACCAGGATAATTATGAGGCAGCCAGACAATTAGAGGAATATTTTCACAAATCCTTGGCAACATTTTCACAACACTGTTTTAGCACATTCACGCCAATGTTTTTGTCGGGAGAAGCCACTGAAGAGGTGCTTTCAAAATCCCATTGATGTGGCAGAGCGGTTGGTGTTCAACAGCCTCTCCTATCACAACAATGCATCTTGTGTGGATGAGGCAGCGATTGCTCTCAGCCGCCTCTTTTTGTGGGTGTCGAATGGGCGTATTACCCCACACTTGTATTTTCTGAGAGTTTAGGGGAAATGTTGGATATATTTGCACATAGATGAGATCGAAAATACTAAATGTGTAGGTTTTTGTGTAGGTTCTTGACCTGCAACAGTTGAAGAGAAAATATGACAGATTTGGACCAACTCAAACATATTGTACCATGAGAAAGGAGGGATTTTCAGCAGGTTAACAAATCTCAAGAGTAGAATACAATTAACTACCGTAATGGTTTATAAGTGTGTGCTTGGAAGTTAAGTCATTTTAAAAGAGCACATATTTCTGATCTATGTTATATTGTCTCCTCATCAAAAACATACCTTCAGCTGTGTTTTTTTTTTTATTCACACATGTTTAGGGCTGAGTTCTTCTCTCAAACAGAAAACACTCTGTTCCACCTTGTGATGTCACATGGTAAAACAGGAAGCGCTCCACTAAATACACCTTCACTAGAATTATTTGGATAATTTCAGCCCTGGAATTGCCAATCTCTACTGAACTAAAGATAAAAGACGGACATTAACTTAAAAACTACCATTAAATGACATCACAAGGTGGAGCAGAGCATTTTTAGCTTTGGAGATGTAGCCAGATAATAATTGTCAGATTTGGGTTTTTCGTGTGTTCTGTGCTGTTTTCCCCCCGTCACTTCTGTGTTTGTGCCTCGAGCTGGGTGGAGATTCTGGCTCCTCCCACACACACCTGCAGCACATTATCAATCAAGCTGCACCTGTGAGGATAAAAGGACTGAGGACCCGACACTCAGGGCCAAATCGTCTTGTCATCTCCTGGTTTTTCTTCATGTCATGTTGCAGATTATTCGTCCGTGTATCCACCGTGATCCCGCTCCTTGGAGTCACTCTGCACCTCCGTCTCCGACCCAGCTCTCCATGTCTGGTACGAACACCCCAGCCTCTGACCTTGAGACCCACCTGCTCCTGACTAATGCAACGACACCACTCCCAACTGTGCTCTGTCAACCTTCTTTCACATTCATGTATCTGCAAATAAACTGTGTAGAACTGTTCCACGAATCTGCATCTTTGGTCCCTCCGTCAGTCTTTACGACAATAATAAAGGGTCACTTAAACATGTGTAAATGAAACAAAACATAACTCCAGGTATGTTTTTGAGGAGGTAACAACATTATAACATGCTTAAAGCTCACAAGAGTCAGTTTTGTGTAATACAGGACCTCTAAGAAATGTTTAAAAATACAAAAACAAACCAATTGGGAGACTTTGGTGAATCATAACCAATCTTTTTTTCCAAATATAATAACAGAAATAAAATGGCGAGTATTTTTCACGTGCGCTTTTGTTTTTAAGCCAATTTTCAGATACATTATAGCAACATTACAAGTTGAGGCAATGAGTGAGCGGTGACTTTTTAGACTGAGCCATTAGCATAATAGTGTCATAGATCACAATAACTATATTCATAAATCAGCGGTCTAGACTGAAATTACATTCAGTAAAAATGCATTTGAGGGAAAGTATAAGACCTTTAAAGGCGTCTGAATGAGTCTGTCTCCAGCAGCAGAATGAACAAGAACAGAGGCTGGTACAGAGACAATCAGTCATACCAAACATATTGGCACCCCCGATCTATCACGGAAGACCCATAGGGGGGAGATAGTCAGTATGTTACAATCTACTGACTTGAGAGCGAGCCGGTAATGCTTTTAAAAATGACTTCAGCTTCTATGCAATCCTGAAGAAAGAGAAAACTCTCTGGTTTTAAAAGAACCTTCCCTAAAGCGTAGCGTCGGCGTCTAACATGACATGAACCGTTTAACCGCATCTTCACAACAAAATGAAAAGCACACCATCTCTGACAGAGCGAGATGGACAAATCCAAGCGTAACCGTGTGTTCAGACCCATTAGCCTAAGCACCGCGCTCGTGGCAGCGTGCAGTAGGCGGATCCTTAGCGGACATGATCATGATGAATGGGGCTGTGCTGATCTTTCACTGGCCTACTGTAACAAGCACGGCTGATTTATATTCAAGCTCAACGAGTGTGCTGCAAGAGGGTGATGGAGAGTGCAAGTTAAAGAGCCATCATACCGGTGTTTTAATTGCACGGCTATGGGTAATATGCAGAGCCTTGTAATATTCAAACTGTTGACTCACCATTACAGCAATATTAAAATACAGTGACGTTTTTTTGGTTGTGTACCTGAAAGCTTCGTCAAATCAATGCAACTGTTACTTTCTGCATTAAGTACTTGTCCAATAATACATTCACTCATCACTCTATATACAAAAAAATCAAAAATAAACATGAAAAAAGTGGAAATTCTACCACTGATGCCTAAAAGGAACTTGAAGAAAATTTGTAAAAGTACATTTAATGCACAAATCTCGCAGTTCGTACGTGTTAATCTCATTACGGGGCTGTGCAAGTCACTCCATGGAAGTGTGTGTTGGAAGTGTGAAAAAATATGGCTTATTAAAAGTGAGTTTCTGTTATGCTGCTTTAAGTTTCTATCCCAACTTCTGGATCGCTATGGTAAAAGGAAAAGGGGTACTGGCTTTCCAAATAAGCTCCCAAAAGTAAATTTAAATAAAAAGGTGGAGGTGTGAGTGAAGATTTGTGGCATATTTAGAGACTATCGTTTGTTGTTTTTTTTTTTTGTTTTGTTTATTTTTTAATTTCATAATATCATTTTCTTGCTGTTACTTTGACTATAGTATAATCCTTTTTGAATAATGCATATGTGTCTCAATTCAGTTCAAGTTTACGTATCTCGCACATTTAAAAACAACTTCAGATGATCAAAGTCAAAGTTCACATAAAAAGTCAAGAAAAACAAATACAGATACAACAATATAGGAAAAGAAAACAACAATACAACACCAAGATCTCCTGTGTAGCTAGTGTTAAATGCCAGGGAGAAGAGGTGGGTCTAGTCTTAAACTGCATTAAGGATCTGACAGGCAGAGGGCGCTGTTTCATAGTCTAGTCCAGGGGTGTTCATTATGTCGATCGTGATCTACCAGTCGATCGCGAAGGCATTTTGGGTAGATCACGTCCCGTCATCCATCCAGTCACATGACTAATATACAGGACAACCAGTCAGATTACACCTGACCCTAGGCCACATCATGGGCGCTGCACACGCATAAACAAGCGCGAGTTAGTTTAACCCTATAGCGTCGGATCCTATCGTCGCCGATAGAGCGGGTTGCGGACTTTCCAGCAGCGTAACTCCGTGCCCAGTTGTGCTCTCATGTAAATTCAAACGGCGTCTCAAAGCGGAGACACAGGGCTATCTAAATATGTTACCATCATTACGGTAATCTGCCTCTGTTGTCCCTCGAAGGTGACGAATGACACACACACACACTCATTTATTCGATGCGTAAAAGAAAAAATAAGGATGGATGTGTAAAATAGAAGTAGTTGTGTGAAAAAATGCAGTAAATTCTGATACTTCGTTTAACATGATTTTTATGGCTATAAAAAAAGACAAAACCGTAATCAACATGATTATCTCTGTTATCGCTTTCAAACGAAAAATGCAATTTTACTCCTGTCTGTCAGAAGCTACTGCCCGAACTGTGCATCCCTCACTGATTCCATTCAGTGCAAGTCAGAGCAGTAATCATCATTCAAGTAATTATGAACATGTAAGAAGTTCAGTTGTGTTGTGCAGTATTATCTCATGACGTTGTGCAAGGTACATCAAAATGCACTGAACATGTAAGAATTCATAATACATTTACAAATAAATATATGTTTAACATTTTTGTATTAGGTGGTAGATCTTTCAGACACGATCATTTTAAAAGTAGCTCACATACTGAAAAAGTCTGAGCACCCCTGGTCTAGGCGCTGCCACAGAAAACACTGTCTTAAACAAAGTATGTAATTAAAGTAATCACTTATTCCAGTATCGATATGCATAGTAAGTAAAATACTATAATAAAAAGTATCGGAAAAAGTGTCACGATTTTTTGAAGTATGAAAAATGGAGATAAAGGCATTACTTTAGAATAGAAGTGTCTCGCTCTAAGGCAGATACACCCTTCCAAACGGCAGCTAAATATGGAAGCGTGCATTAATGTGATCCCATATATAGTTTTGCCCTGGCTCTGTTTAAAGTTAAAAGAGGTTTCAAAGTCAGAAGATTTAGCTTTAGTCACGAGGTCCTGGCGCGGGCAGATTCCCATAGGTTTGGAGCGTGATGCATGAGGAGGGCAAAATTTTCATGGAGGCTCAATTATAGCTAGACTTAAGTCATTTATACTTAAAGGTCCCGTATCGTGCTATTTTCTGATCTACGTTAATGTTGTTTCCTCATCACAAACAGACCTGGAGTTTTGTTTCATTCACACACATTTAAACACACAAACCCTGAGTTCTTCTCTCAAACTGAAAACACTCCGTTCCACTTTGTGATGTCATCATGTGGTAATACAGGAAGTGCTCCAATGCGTTTTTAAACTCAATACATCATCAATAGAATCATTTGGATTATTTCAGCCCAGGGAATTGCTAATCTCTGCTGAACAAAAGGTAAAAGGTAGGTGTTAACTTGAAAACAACCAGCTGATGACATCACAAGGTGGAACAGAGCGTTTTGAGCTTTGGAAATATAGACAGACAATAAAGGGTTACTTAAACATGTGTGAATGAAACAAAACACGACTCCAGGAATGTTTTCGATGAGGTAACAACATTATAACGTGTCTTAAAGCTCACAAGAGTCAATTTTGTGTAACATAGAACCTTTAAGCGAACCAGGCACAAAAATAACTAAGTTTACTCCCCATTTCCAGATCAGAAGGTAAAGTCAGTTACATATGAGAATCACCTACTGTACATGATACGCTTTGACATGCCAATTCAATCTATATGCACATGAGCTAAAGTACAAGTACAGGACCCACCGCTTGTATGTCATTGATGTGGCCTTTCCAATCTGCACCGCCCCACCTGCCTTGATGGTAATTACATGTGTCAGCACGAAGCTTCTCAATCTGGGGAAGTTGAGTGGAAAAAGGTGACGCACGAAGTCATTGATTACTAAAGAACATACCATGTAGACCTAACGTGGTAATGTCCAATACAATGTCCCGTTAAAAAAAAAAAATCACTTGAATTAGTCAAGAAGGTCGGGAATGAAATGAAAGAGGTTCGTTTTCCCTGGATATTTTATTTATTATTTGTAAAATCTAAGAAAAAAAAGATAACAGAAAATGATCCCATTTCTTAACAAAGCAAACCAGCGCGCAAAATAGCAACAGCATTTGGTAAGTCGCACAGTTTTAATAAAAAAAACAACAAATGATTCAAAATTCTGAAGAAATGCTACTATTCGTCTTGACCTGCAGCAGTAAAAGACTCTAAATATGACAGACTTAAACCAATTCAAAAGATTTTACCATGGGAAATGAGGGATTTTCAGTGCGTTAATACATTTCAAGAACCACACGATTAATTAATTGTCTATAATTGTGTGCTATGAGTGACAATGCATTTTGAAAACATGTTAAAATACAAAAATAAACCAATGTGGAGACTTTGGTGTTGATCATAACTAAGCCTTTTTCCAAATATAATAATAGAAATAAAACAGCAAGTGTTTTTCCTATGTGCACTTTAGTTTTGTTTTGTTTTTTTAGCCAATTTTCAGATACATTACAACAACATTTCACGCTGAAGCAATGAGTATAATGAGGTAACTTTTTAGACTGAGCCATTTGCATAATAGTGTCATATGTCACAATAACTATATCCATAAATCAGAGGTCTAGACTGAAATACGATTCAGTAAAAATGCATTTGAGGGAAAGTACGAGACCTTTAAAAGGCGTCTGAATGAGTCTGTCTCCAGCATCAGAGTGAACAAGAACAGAGGCTGGTACAGAGACAGTTTTTTTTTTGTGTGGATTAAACAGATACAGTCAGATAAGAGTTACCTTAATGGTGAGAGCATGCAGAAAAAAGGAAAACATACTATAATTGTAAAACCTGTTCATGTATTTATTTATTTTTATCAGAGCAAAAGTCCAAATATCCATCTTATGCAAACGAGGTCACTGTAATTGAGCACACCTGAGCAGAACCATAAATTGTTACTAAAAAAAAGCATCAGTTTTATCTCATCTTTTAAAGTTTTTCATCTCAGATTACACTGCTCCCCGTCTGTCGCACTGAATATATTTTCTTTTATCTTCTATGTGGTTCACGGCCATGTAAGTCGATATGAGAATTGAATTTTTAAACGCACACTGCAATTACTCCCAGACGTTAATCCAATCTTTGTCAGGGGGGGCTGCTTCAAAAAGAGTCCTTTATCACGAGCGCATGGTGGAGGTGGGAGGTAGATATGGAAAAAGCCAGCAATAAATGACAAAACAGATAACAAAATGAAAGTAAAGCTCCCCCTCAAAAGCTGCAACCTTTTTCCACGCTGTCTTGTTTTAGTATTCCGGTGTTATAGCTGCAGTAGTGAGGTTGTCATTAGCAGTCAGGTGGTTGAATGCTAATTTCTCCTCAGGGATTACTGGAATTTGTAGCTATAGACACTAGGTCAAAGCTCAGGCTGCAATGTAATGCATGCTGCTTCCCCTTCATCACACTGCACTGCTCTTTGTAAACAAACTCAAAAGCCTATTAACCTGTTTGGTTGATTATATGTTGGCCTTTTTGACCTTGATATGTATGCAGTCAGCACTTGATTAGGTGGACTTCCACATACATAAGGTGAGTTTCCAGTGGAGTAGTTCAATAACCTTTGACATTTTCATTTTTTTCCTCCATAGAGTAGATTGTAAAAATAGCACTATGTGACAAAATGTAATTATAACACGTTTTATAGAACCCGTAAGCAAACCTGGGAGAGAGTCTGACACGCAAGTTGCTATGTTGCGTTTTGGGATGTTTCACTTTGCATTCTGAAAGTGTTGTTCTAAAGCTGTGCACACATGCCAAAACATGTCATGTATGGGAAAACTAACAATGTGCCACGGGCATTTTGAGACCTAGGAATAAGATAAGAATAAGAGGCAACGGCTTCAAGTTTTCCAGTAAAACATTTTGTACACTTTCACTTGGGCTGTAATGAATTAATGGGAATCTATCTAGGGCTCCCATTCCTTCCAGTCAAATTATTATCCTGTCAATCACACTCCTTCTATTTTACTTCCAGATTTAGGAGAAGCGTGTAGTCTTCAGGCAGCATTTGTATCCTTAATGCACTAAACACATTACTTCTACATCAAGACCACATTCAGTAGTTTGAATGGTGAGCTTTTTGTCATAGTCACTCTGAAAAGGTTTATGTGATTGTATAGTTTTGTTTTGGCTGTAAGTGTCAAAAGCACAACATGAAAACATTGAGCTTCATAGCTGCATTCAAGTTGCCATCAGAGGTGTGAGAGTTGCAAGCCTTTCGGGATTTTGATGTGCGCCAACAAAAGGATGACAGCCGGTTATTACCACAACATTTTAACAGCTACTGTAAGTGCTACGGCCTCTCCTTTTAGCATCCTGTCAGTGTGGATGAGTGAAAGGGATGCAGACGGGAGAGCTCTGTGCTATAGAGCTGAGTGAATGGTAAAAGAATACAAAGAGCGCATTAATGGATACATTAGCTTAAAAACAATAATCATCCGTATAGGCAGTCCATTTCTTGAAGCAAATTATGCAAGGTAATGTGTGCTGTGAGGCTAGAGCGCTAACCACCTGGGCACTGTGCCTGCATAATCGGGTCAAAGTCCATTTTATTCTCTCCCTCTTCATTCACAGTAGATTATTTTTGTGCTCTACATGTATCTTTTAAAATGAGTTTCAGTTCATATAAATCTATAAACGCAGAAAAGGCATAATAACAGTTATAAGGATCCTTTTCACAGCGGCATCACAACACAAGCAGCTGTTAAATACTTCTCTTCCCACACAGTGTGATTACACTTTGAGGTAGGTGGGTTTTGCAGCATTTTTGAGCGGTTATGGGCTCATAGAACATTCTAATCTCAGTTGGATCAAAAGCAGCATACTTCATTACCCTACCCCAGCACTAGTGTCATTCCACATCTTTCCATGGATACAGGGTTCTACGACTCAGTCCGTCCGGTAAAGTGTCTAACACTCTGCCCCATGGACATATGTCTCAATCTGTGCAAGTGGGCTCTGCTCTGGGTGGTCCTGGGGGGCCGGAGAGAGCAGATGAGTAGATGAGTCATCTGGGAGCAGTTCACTTCCAATGGAGAAGGACAGAGAGGTGCTTTATAAAGTAATGGGTGGGTGCAGACCAGCTGTGATTCTAATCTCCAGTGCTGCAGCGGTTGCTAAACTCACGGCAGGACTGAGGTGCAGTGATCATGAGCAGTCAGTGTGAAGAAGGGACATGAGTACAGCCTCCAGCTGCTGCAGACACCACCACCAGCCACAGAGGAGGGATCAACTGTAACCCCTGCAGATGATACATCGCTGCCTCCAGGATGACCACAGATCTGCAGCAGTGTGGTTGTAGTAAACTAAATAACCAGTCTTAAGTATGTTCACATAAGTGGGAGTGGATCATATAATACATTTTTCACATTTATATGGGACATTGCAAATTGTTATTTGATTTAACTTTGGCAGCTTATATAACTCTCCAGATGCACAGCATATAAGGAGATAACAGACACATGATCTGGATCAGTGCCGGTCCCTGTTTGACAAACCTGATGTCTCTCTGCATTTTCTTGAGCACTGAGTTTTATGAGTATGTTTTGATGATGCAAGGACTTTTTGTCCAAACATTCCCTCCTCCTGTTGTTGCAATGCTAAACTGCTGTGTCCTAATAAGCGCTTTAATGGAGGCAGACTGATTAAATGGGCCGTCCCGTGGTTTTTATCACCTCTGCCGTGCAGCACCTTTGCTCCATTTTTTATTATCTCTCCACAACATATTCAGCCACTCTTATTGCTCTACCAGGGTTTCCATTCTCCCACACTTTGTATTCTTACAATGTCTCTTTACAGATGTATTTTATTGAAACATAGGTGAGATATATAGAAGAGTGAGAAAGGTGGCGATACTATAGTGGCACTCTGTTACAATGGCTGCCTTAAGCTCTGGCAGCAGGCCCGTTATCCTCTCTTGCCGGGCCCTTATGGAGGTAAACCTCTAGCCTCCATTTGCACAGGTTAATGTGCAGCCACCCTGACATGAACACAAAACCAATAGCAGTCTCTGTTGTGTGGCTGATCGCTCTCTCTTTTCCAGCCTTATCCTGCACTTTTCCTGCATCTCTTCTTCTCCCTCTGTCTCCGACACTGGAAACATTACAATGGTTTTCTCATTATTCCCATCACTCTGGCCAAATTGCCTTGTATTTCTGGACCATTGGGCTCTGCCCATTGGCTGCTCCCACAACCTCTGAGCTGCACAGTCCTTAGTCCATTTCTGATACAGTGTGATGATCCTCCTGCAAAGCACGAGTGCAATCAAGAACAATCATATCCTTAGTTTGAAAGTAGATTGAAGTAGACTGGCTGCATAGATTGGATTTATACTGTATATTGAAAATGCTGTTTATCAAGCTCGTTGATGAAAAAAAAAAAGCTTTCCAGTTCACACATTTCACAAAAAAGTTTAATTTCTTTAGCCATATTATGTGCCTCTAACATCTCTATGGAGACAACATCACTATGGAGACGAGGCTTGGAAAGAGCAATCGCACCTCCAGTCAGCCGGGTTATGAGTTCAATAAAGGGTTTACAAACTCAACCATTCCAGGTATGTGGTGTGGATGGTGTACACAATGGAACAACACACAACCACATAATGGAAGACCAATTCCAAAAGAACTCCTCTGTGCTAGTGATACAGCTGTGATGTGAAACAGCAGCACAAAGTACATAGCCTGATAGTATACAAACTCTTAGATGAAAGCAGTGAGATAAAAAGTTTATGCAGCTTTAACAAAAAAGAAAAAAAAACATTAGGACCATTTCTAGATGCCAAATGCATTCAGATAAAATCGATTGGCCTGTCAGATTTATCCTGTTTTTAAAATCTCTCTCAGTCACTACTCTGCCTTTTATGTTGAAGTTAATTGACCAAAAAGTTCAAAATTTCATTGTCACTTCACAGTTCACACAGCCGTGTTTATTCTTCCGGCTTGCCCTCTCTTTCTGCCAAGCCATTCTGGTCCTTTTATCTTCCACTTTCAAAGGCAGCTTTTTCTTGTGGGACACGCCCGACAACTCACTCTCTTGTCGGTTTATATACGGTAAAGAGCTGGGTTTCCCACCTGTGCTATCAGGGGCCCTCTCTCTCCTCTGTGATATGTCCAGGTGGAAACGACACATAAAACGTCGCCTCACTGAAAGTCGTCAGCTGTGTGGGGATGATAATGTGGCTCAGGGATCAGAAGAATCGGCATGTTCTTGTATTGCCGCTGTATGTTTGGTGCTATTATGGTGAGGGAGGAAAAACCCAAAGCGCTTAGCTGGGATCACATTCAATTATTACATCAACAGCTCAATAGCATTGATCCTCTATAAGCAGTTATTTTAAAGCGTGGGTGGGATTATGTTATTGACCAGCGTTATTATGAATAAACTAAGAAGCTGCATGGGAATTGTTCCTGTTTTGTCAAATTACTCCCTATTGTAGTTATCCTTGCAGAAATCCTGGGCAATAGTAGTGCAGTTGGTAGAGTGTTCGTCCACGTTCTGAAGGTTGCAGGTTCGAATCCCGCTCTTGACATAAACGCTATTGGTAGAGCGATCAGATGCGCTGACCCACAGGTTGGCAGCGCGATTCCAGCTCCCACAGATGGACGCTGTCGTTGTGTCCTTGGGAAGACACTTAACCCACCTTGCCCCAGTGTCTACATACACTTTTGTCTGAGTGTGTGTGTGAAAAGGTGGCTGGGTCCTTGATGTAAAGTGTTTTGAGAGCCTTCAAAGGTAAAGCGCTATATAAAAATGCAACCAAAAACATGCTTTTACATTTTAATGGTAGATTTGTTTGTATAAGACACACATTTGCTGCAGTGCAAGGAGAGATTAGTATTTGATACAAGTAAGTGTACTCTGGCTTGCTGAAACTTACATAATTGGACAAATAAATATTTTAAATATAAATATTTTCTTAAGGAAGTGTTAAATTAAAGCTCCATTGCCCTCACTGCATTTCATCTTAGAGTTTTTAAGCCTTTCACATGTCAAATCCTCATTGCTCTTGACACTCTAGACAGAACAGAAAGGATTACCGAGCTTTCTTCATCAGGGCTCGACCAAACTCTTTGAAC